>NC_080762.1:1265000-2515000 GCF_020826845.1 Diceros bicornis minor | reverse complement strand
TGGCTGGTCCAGCGAGGAAGGAGGGAGATGGGAGGAGAAGGGAAGGAAAAATAACCCAAGTGGGGAAATCATGAAGAGTGGCGAATTAGTAAAATGCCATTCTACAGTCAACAGTAGCCTAAGAGTGCTTTACTAGAGAAAACACTTAATTGAATCAGCACAAAAAATGACCTATCTTGTACCAAAAGTCCAGATATTTATTGTTTTGGTAAATGTTTATTAAGGACCTACTCTGTGTCAGCCATTCCTCTCTGCTGAGGAGGAAATAACAGTGAGTGAAATAAACAAGACCTGTGATCTCATGAAGTTTACATTTTATTGGTGGAAATAAAAATAAATCAATCAATAAATAAAAACACTTACTTGTACAATTTCAGGTAGTGATAAAGACCATGCAGAAAAACAAAGCAGAGTAACATGGTGGGGGTGTGGGTAGTTTTCTTAGATAGAGTAGTCTCTAAGAAGGCATTCCAGACAGAGAGAGAGCCACAAAGGGGTGGGAACAGCAAAAAGGCCAGGCTGAAATGGGATGAACAAAAGGAAGGGCGGCTGGAAGGAGATGAGTTCAAAGATGCAGGTGGTGTTTATCTTTCTCTGTCTGGCTTATTTCGCTTAACATAATACCCTCAAGGTCCATCCATATTGTGGCAAATGGGAGAATTTTGTCTTTTTTTTATGGCTGAGTAGTATTCCCCATGATTTCATTCATATGTGGAAGATAAACAAACACATGGACAAAGAGAACAGATTAGTGGTTACCAGAGGGGAAGGGAGTTGGGTGTGGGCAAAAGGGGTAAAGGGGCACGTATATATTGTGACAGATAAAAACTAGACTATTGGTGGTGAGCACAATGCAGTCTATACAGTAACTGATAAATAATAATGTACACCTGAAATTACACAATGTTATAAACCATTATGACCTCAATAAAAAAAAAAAAAAAAGACACAGGTAGGGGGAGATCCTGCAGGGTTCTCGAGGCAAGTGTTCCTCAAATCGTAATGTGCACACATCACCTGGGGATACTGTGAAATGCTATTTTGATTCAGTAAATCTGCAATATGGGGCCTAAGATTCTGTATATCTAACAAGCTCCCATGTGATCCTGATACTGCCGATCCCAGAATTCATTTTAAATATTGAGTCCCTAATCCATGATAGAAAGTTCAGATTTTATTCTAAATGCAGTGTTTTGAACAGGGAGTGGCAGGAAATAGCGTGTGTTTTAAAGAGCTCACACTTGCTTCTATGTGGAGAACAGATTCTGCGTGGGCTTTGAGAACAAACAATGACCTTAGTCCAAGCAGGGGATTAGTGGTTTGGACCAGGAAGATTGTAGTGAGGGGTGAGAAGTTTGGATTCAGGCAATATTTTAAAGGAAGGGCTGATAAAACTTACTGATGAATTGGCTGTAGTAAACAGAAGAAAAGAGTGATGCCAATAACTGATGCCAATAACTGAAACGGGGAGCAGGAGGATGAGGGTATAGAGTAGCATGATGGCAGAGGAGGAGGGTGTTCTGGGCTGAACTGTGCCCCTCCAAAATTCATATGTTGAAGTCCCAACCCTCAGTAGCACAGAATGGGATCTGACTTGGAAATAAAGTCTTTACAGAGGTAATCAAATTAAAGTGAGACTATTAGGGTGGGCCCTGATCCAATATGACTAATGTTCTTATAAAAAAAAATATTGGACACACAGATGTGTGTATATGGGGAGAATGGCACGTGAACATGAAGACAGCCATCTACAAATCAAGGAGAGAGGCCTGAAACAGATCCTTCCTTCCAGCCCTCAGAGGAATCAACCCTACCAAACCTGATTTTGAACTTCTAGCCTCTAGAACTGGGAGACACTAAATCTCTGTTGTTTAAGCCACTTAGTGTGTGGTATTTGGCACAGCAGCCCTAGCACACGAATATAGCAGAAGAGCTGCTCTTTCAGACAGACCCTCTCCGAGGAAGAGTGGATTTTAAAGACCTGGGGAAGGAGCATTCCAGAAAGACAGTGACATGTGAGCATGTGTAAAAGCCCTGATAAGGGAACAGCTGACATCGAAATCAAAATTTTATTTTGGGCCGCAGAAAGTAGTGCCATTGCTGAGTTGGAGCGTTGAGTGAAAAGATCACTGGATTAGAATTCAAAAGGCATTGGTTGACTTCTAACTGCCACTTTTTAGCTGCACAATGTTGAGCAATCCCTTCAGCTCTCCCAGCTTTAGTTTCCTTACCATAAATGGAAATAACATACCCATGGCGCCTACCCCACCAAGCTGCTGAAAGGCCCAAGTAAAATAACAGTACAAGTGAAAGCGCTTCACAAAGTAGAAACCATTATGCGAGTGTTAGTTGTGGTGGTTGTTTGCTGTTGTTGCTGCTGTTGTTACTGTTTCCGCCCTAGAAGAGACCACACTGTGAGGCTGTGATGAAGGGACAGAGCGCACCAAGACAAGATGTGTGCTGGGGGCCTCTGCCTTCAGGTCATGAGGCTCCAGAGGCTCGAGAGGCCCTCCTAGCCATCATCGAGTCATCCATCTTACTTTCTAGAAGCTGCCAAATCCAAGTTCACGTGATTTTAATTATAACCATATTTTTATTTAAAGTGGGAAGCAACGGAAGACTGTGATCGCATAAATCACAAGTCATTGAATCTCATTTAGCTTCTATAGACGCAAGATGGGAACCTTTGAAGTCAGTGTGTTTACCTGCTAAGCCACTCCCCAAAACAAAAAAAAATTATATTATGTTTCTCAGAGCTATTGGGATGGGAAGTATTTTTCTTGCAGGAATTTTTATTTAAAAAATAATAAGGTCAGTGTCTATGCTATAAATCAGTACTCAGTTGAAAGTAAACCATCTTAGCTACCACTGTTGCATCAAATTGTGCAGCTCACTGAAATAAACCAAGAGCGTTGGCGATGGACTACACAGAAAGGAAACCAAGGCAGATAGATGACAGTATGGTGTTCTTGGCACAGTTAAGGTGGGATGGGAGTGGGTGTGGGGAGACAAAAGTATAGAAGTTGTCTTTAAAACAATCATCTACCACCACCACCCCAAAGTCATGGGGCTTATTTTAATCCACTTAATATTGTCCCTTATTTTCTGTAATAAATTATGTTTTGCTGGAAGATGCCCAGTGTAGTTGCCTAGTGGGGAGCAATTACCAAACTGAGGCCCCACCAGCTACTTACACTATCCTGGCTGTTTGTGCCCCACCAGTGAGAGCAGGAAGGCCACTCAGTCTCCATGTCCAAGCAGTCATCGGCCCCTGGGCTGAGAGCAGGAAATTACAAATGGGAGAGTGACACTAATCAAGGAATGAGACTAAGTTATCCCTAACATTTTAGTAATATAGTGTTTTAGTATGTTCTTTTCAGATCCTAGAGCAAAACTGATCACCTGCTATCCACTAACAACTAATTGGTTATCTATAACAATAGCTAACATTTCCTGGACACTTTCAGTTGCCAGTCTGTGCTATGTGCTTTCCATGCATTATTTCATTAATCCTCAAAATAATCCTGCAATATTTTAAATGCTATCATTTTCCTCTCATTCAAGTTTAATCAAATGCATATATATTTTATTTCATTCCCTTTATCTTTAAAATACTAGACTTTCCTTGTTCTTACTTTATAGACGTTCATTATGTTCCCTAAGACACTGACCCTGAGATACAAGGCAATTACAGCTGAAAGTTTTAGTGATTTACATACAAAGATGAAATGTTGTTATATGTATCAGGTAAAGGTGAAGGAAAAGAAAGTAAACTTATTTCTCCCCCAAATGGCTCGTGCTGAACAAACTGAAAAATAGTCAACACCATATATGCAGTTCTCTGGCTCTCTTTCACAGGCTGGGGGATTGTGAGGCATGTGTCATTTCTCAGCAGTGTGCCTGATAAAAGAACTAAGCACTTCAATCCCAGAAAGTATATTATCAGTATGTTGGGCATATGTGACAGACACTTCTTGTACTTGAACTAAATCAAGGCTATAACTTTCTTTAATTACAGCTATACAATCACTGTCATGCCAGTCAAGAGTCCTCCTGGTGCAACCTATTCTAGTCCAAAGATTCAAATCATATCAATTCAAGAAGCACGTGTCAAGTTCTTATTTTTCCCAAGATGTGGGTCTATGAGTGGATGTGCAAACCCCCAGTGTCCCTCTCTGGGCATTCTCCCAGAGATCACACACTCAGATGCCCCCAGGAGCCAGGCCCATGATGCGTAAGAGTGAAGCCTACTGGGTTCAATACAAGACCCAGAGGTAGCACTGAGGCCACTGGAGAGCAAGGGCCCCACCTAAAGCATGAGGCTGCCACTCAGCTCCTGCCGCACGATGCCAGGAGACAAGGCAGGCTCCATGGAGCCAACTCCACAAATTTTTCAATAAAATATGGAAATTTAGATATCTGTGTAAATATCTTGCTTTGGAAATGTTGGCAGCTAGTGTAATTTCCCTTTGTTTTAAATACGATGCAGCCAAGTTTGCCAGGCCACCATTTTGCAACCTCCATTTTAGAGATTCTCAATGAGGAAGACAGATGTGCCAAAAAGTTCCTACCCCACTCTGCCCTCTCACACCCAGAGGGCTGTCACAAGCGGCACCTCCCTTCCACTGGGAAGGGTCTGACCTTTGGGGAAAGTGAAAAGTAGACCCTGCAAAGAAAAGTTTGCACTCCAAATTCCAGCTTCTTTCCTCCTGCCCTTGGATAGAGCCATATGTAATGCTGCACCATCACAGACAAGAATGCGTGCAAGTTTGCATTCCTCTGAGGAAGGAGAGCCTGACAGCACGCACATGCCCTTACAGATCACCACGGGGCCTCTGACTGAGACAAGGAAGTCAGGAGAGTGAAGAAGAGGTCTCTATTTTCAGGATATTGGGTTCAAGGAAATAACAAGACTTCCAAATTAAAACAGTTTAAGAGATTTAGGGTAGATTTTAAATGAGATGCAAGACTAAAAATTATAGATTTGGGAGCTATGAGAATAGAGAGAACTGATAGAATTCCCAGTGGGTTTACCAAATATGGCCCTGTAGCCAGGACTGGGAGGGTTAAGAAATGGACCTGACTAGAGCCGCCCACGTGGTGAGATATGGCAATGAGCTGCAGAGACTTCTCCAACCAGGCGAAGGAGTGACTGGAAGCAGAAAGCAGGATGTGGTAACCGTGGGAACCCCCACACGGAGAGTCCTTATGGAAAGGTGAGGCTGAGGGAAGCCAGAAAGGTTGGTGTTCCAGTGTCCAGACCTCAGCAGACACCAGTGGACCCCTGACAACAGCCCCCTTATTAGGTCCCAGATAATCAAACTAGTTAAAAAAAGAGTTTGGCATGCTGGTAGAAAGCAGGGAACTATGTAATTCCTTGGAATGATTTTTATCAAGAATGATTCAACTTAAAATGAATTCCTTCTGAATGTTTACTCTTGATTCCTCAACTAGTATTCCCCACAGTTCAACTTTTGCTTTCTTGGGCCTGTTGACGCCACTTGGGGGAGAAGAGGGAGCGGAGGGAGATTTGAGGGTCCTCTGGTTGTCACTGCAGGCTCTCAGCCCCCATAATGGTCCTCAGGGGCCAATTTTACAGCGTTCCCAGTGACCCCTTCTGGGCACTCTGTGCCACCCCTGTCACAGGGGAGACGCCGCAGTGACAAGACCCTGTTAGCAGGGCAGAGAGGAAGCAAGAACCACCGGCCTCACAGAAGGTGGAGGACAGCCTTTCGGTTTTTTTTCAGGACTCTAGAATTCATTTGTCATACATTTCTCTGGATCATTCTATGAAAAGACATAGAATGAGAGCTTAAATAGTGAGATGGGGAAGATCTCTTCACTCATCTTTTAAACAGCAGCAATGCCAAGAAATGCGTCAGAGATCCAGTTTGATTTCTTTACCTGGAATTCCATCCTAGGGCTATTTTGCCTAATTTGGTTTTTTTGCTTTGCCAGTCAAGTTCCTTAAGATCCCCAAATAGTCTGTGATATCAAATAATGTGGTAATGACTTTGGAGATGTCAGCCTTGACATTCAGTTGGTTTGGGCTTCTTGCTCGTTCGCCCAGGCTGCATCAGGTCCTGAAATCGCATACTTCCTACCCATTCTTTACCTAAAGGCCCCACGCATAAGCACTAGAGAATGGGCATTGATGACTTTACCTGGCATTGGACCTCTACAAATATGTCTATTATGGGGAAAAGAAATCCATCCTCTGAAATCTGTGTATTCTAAGAAAGCCTAAGGTCATCTTGTCACAACGACCAAAATTATGGTTTACATGGAGGGAAAAAAGTGAACCGAAACCAGCTGGGGCAGAAAGACAGGCCCCTTACAGCAAGAAGCCAACAGTCTACATCATCTGGTCCAAAAAGATGGAGTTATCCTGCCTCTGGTCGACCCAGTAGCGATAGCCAACCCATTGGAGCAGATGAGCAATCTGGAGTTTGAGGCAGGGACTTCTGAGATGCTCATAGCATTAGTAATGCCTATGGGATCACAGATCTGGGAATCCAGCCCTGATCATGTGAAGATGGGTGGACACATAGCTCAGCTCCAAAGAAATGGGCTTGAAGGAATCCGATGAGGGGCCACAATCTTTGTGCCATGTGCTGGGATTCAGATTAGGCTCCAGTTGCACAAAGAAAACTTGAATGGACTCAGGGGTCCAAAGACCCAAGCAGAAAACTAGTCAAACAGGCTGGCTTCTCTTGGCATTAAGGACACCACCTCCCACTCACCCAGACCCTGAAGGTTATGACCTCCCCTGACTCACCAAAGAGAAAGTAGCAGGAGAGTAGCTTCCAGACCCTAGTCAAAGGTGGAGATGGGTCTTCTCACCTGACAGACAGCTCTCATTGGGCCAAGGTGGGGACAGAGACCAATTTATTATCCTTAAGAGCTGGTCAGGCCAGGAACAGGAGCAGTGAATAGATGAGGTAGCAAAGGAGGGGAGGACAACAGGAGGTGGTGGGTAATACAAAAACACTGGCCAACTCAGGTGACCAGCTCCCAAGTGCTCCCAACTGGACGTAGGATTGCATGAGACTAGCGTACAAGTGCACTTCAGAAGACTGAGAACAATACCAGTTCATTAGCTCAGAAGGTTTGTGAAGCGTTCACACGTAAGGAGTCTGCTATCACCTGTGCCTATCTGGGCTAAGTCAGGCAAACCTTGTAGTTATATCTGGCCCCTGCCTGCCTCCCCTTTCTAGACCCGACTCAGACGCACATCACCTGTATTTGTTAGGACTTGGTTCCAAGTATCAAACATCATGCCAAGCTGGCTTAAGCACAAGGCGGGAGAGGTTATTGTAAGGACCCAGGCTGCTTTGTGGAATGCAGATATTGGAAAACCTCTTGCCCAGACCTGGGAAGGAACTGGAAGTAGAAACCGGAGAGCCTGGTCTGCTTCTCTGGACACTGGCTTCGTTTCCTTCCCTCTGCAGACGAGCGTCCTCTGATTCTGAGGTCCGCGTTAGCCTCTCCCTCCCTGTCTCTAATTTCCTTGTCTCTGTCTCAATTGAGCAATTCCTGAGAGATCACCTGATTGGCCCAGCCTGGACCCAGTGTACATCCCCTGTCTAATCAGGACCCACTAGGGGCGGTGCTTGCATCACATCATAACGCAGGTAGAGATCTGCGCTTCTCACTTCAGCTTGTCTAGGAGTCACGTGACCGTCTTGTGCACCTGTAAATTCTGATGAAGTCTGGGGTGGGACCTGAGACTGCAGTTTTAACAAGCCCTCTGGTGATATTGCTGCTGCTGGTCTGTGAACCACTGCAGCCAAGTTACAGAAGATGGGCTGAGATGATTCACACATCCAGTGAGGCCACTCTTTCTTTCCCTGTGTGAAATGCAGCACGTACATTTTCATGCCCTTCTTATGCTCCCAGGTGCTCATGGCCCCTGGGTGCTCATCGACACTGGTCATGGAGCAGAGTTTATTCAGATCTGCTCATTCTCTCTGAGAGACCCCTATGTCCTCTAAATATTTTTTTTTCACACTCCTCTAACTAACCTCATCCAAACTCCTAACCCCTAGGTGTTCTCATCTAGTTTTCGTGGAGAAAAGCGATCTGATGAGCAAACTCATGTCATCAATGGTAGTTTAATTGGCAAGTATTAATTAAATCAAAAATATTTATGAAATATTTGGATATTTGCCTTTTTCTTTCAGAAAATATGCTATATCTCCAAAGGAATGAATATCTAATGGAGGAATTTCAATCACTGTGGCAAGCAAAGAAAAATTTTAAGACAGGGTAGGCACAATGCTACCCATTGTCTTGAAACATTACAGTTAAAAGTGCACCAACTCAGTTGGAGTCTACAGAAGCCATGGGTTCTGATTGCTACGCTGGGCTATTGCTGGGTCAGCAAGACCTATGATGGTCTGAACCAGCTTCAGAACCACAGGTGGTGGCCAAAGAGACCTGGCTACATCCCCACTAAAATTATTCAGGTAATCTGTGCAGAATCTGTCTTCTGCATTCAGACTTACATATTGGCGTGCACAGTATCAGCTGAGCGTTTTCATAAGGAAAACTGCCTGCATTATGTAAAAACTCAGCCTGCGGAAGGGTAATGAGGGGCAGTGCTGAGCCCTGAATTCTTAGTCAGTGCAGGTCCAGGAAGAGTCATAACTAGTTATTGAATTTGTCTTAAAGCCTGTAAAAGTTTTTTTTTTAGTCCAATTTAAATAAGTTGGTCATGGCACTAAAGTTTTCTAAATGGGAACTGCTTTCTTTTTCTTGTCTCATATCTGAGCATTTTAAGGAAAATATTTCCCAGATATCCTGTAGGCATTTCTCTAAGCCTTCCCAAGCAACAGCTTCTCTGCAGACTGTGTAAGATCATTAATTCCTAATGATAAAAATGTATTGATCTTCTGTGTAAACACCTGGAATCCACTGCAAAATGCTGTAGGAATTTGCTGCCTCTTGCACCCAGGGACTTGAAAATCTTGGAAGATGTTAGCTGCTGCCAGCAAGGCCCTATGTTCTGTTTACTCAGGTTTCTTCATTTCCCATACTTGTGTGCCGGCATGCCAAGCCGGGAGCATTTGCTCCCATCATTAGTAACCTTTTGCAAAATAGATTTCCTCAATATGCTACAAATTCCGAAGGCATAAGGAATGAAGCAGATAAGCTTGGGATATTTTTCTTCAGAGCCAGATGCTCCTGCCGTGCGTTTTCTGCAAGTCTTTCATCCACCTTTCAGACCAGCTGAAACGGGGGAAGAAGGCATGCTTTGAGTAAGAATGCGACAATCGCAGGAAGATTTTTCATCAGCCGGGTTGTTGATAAAACAGTCAGCTTGAGGTAAGGAGTGACGCATTTTGGAGTCCCTGCAAAGATGCCGAGGTTATTCATCAGAGGACCTGGAAGTGAAAATTGTAGTCTTCCAATTTCTAAAAAAAAGCTAGTGTCATTCAGATGCTAGCACACACTCAGGAATGATAGCTCCTGCTTCTGCTAACTTAGGACCTCCCAGACCATATTTCCTTTAATCTTTCAAAGTATTTTCAACTAATCTGAGAGGTATAAACGTTTTCAACTTAAGCAGCTAATTCCTTAATTACAGAAATTGCTTGACAAATACTTGTATTAATTTGCTAATTAAAGGGATCAACTGGGTGACAAGCAGTGTCCCACATGGCATGTAGGGACTCTTATACAGACCCAATCTAGGGCTATTAGAGACCGAAAAATATATATATTCAATTCTCATATAGAAAATAAGATTTAGACTTGAGTTTAATATGAGAGAAATGAGAAAAGTCAAGACGATTCTTCGTTGTTTTGTGGTACTTACAAACCTGGGTTCTGGAATCAGACGTGAACTTGAATTCTGATAACAAAAGATCCTTACTTGTAATGTGCTGGGTTTCTCGCCCGCAGTTGTGGAAACACACCGTGAGGGTACATTGAGATCCTGTGGGTGATGTACATGGAGCCTGAGATTGAGGGGAACTCAGAGCCGCCAAGGCTGATGCTACGCTTCTCTGATCCCACCTGCCCAGCTCCCCCAAATCTTCATCAGCCCCGAGGAAAAGAGAAAAGAAACAATCAAACAAAAATGCAAAGGCTACATGGGAGGGAGGATGGGAGGAGCTCTGAAGAAACTTCCAGAACCATTGCCATCCCCTTAGAGGTCATGGAGTGAAATCAAAACCTTACACGAATGACCTGGGCACCACCACCGCTTTCACCTGCCCTATTGCTACCAGGCTCACCCTGTTTAAGCACCAGAATTTACACTTTGATTATTTGCATTCCTCTTTCCATGACTGTTCTTGAAAGGAAAAAGAGTGTTGTGTTACTGTATGTCCCACAAATTCAGAGGAAAACTCCATTGGGAAAAGAACAAAACCCTCCAAATAGTTTGGTTTCCCCTGTGCACCCACAACTATCCTGTAGTGCCATGTGCCCTTGCAGCTGAGCTGAGCCGAGATGTTGGGAGCCCCAAAGGCGCCTGGGCTGCAGCCTTCTGTGGTTGGACAGGGTGAGGTGACTAAAAGTCTCAGGACCATCCCAGAAATGTCACTTCTCTGGAGGTCCAAAGTTCTCTACCATTTTTTTCTAGATAGGTAGAGAAATGGAAATGGGCGGGGAAGGGAGGCTGCGAAGGAGCATGAAAATTAGTCCAAAGATGATCTTTCTCATCTTAAAAGGGAATGATTTTTTTGACATCCGCTTTGGCAAAGTTGCTGCATCAGAATCAGAAGTAAAGTTGCTGTGGACAGCTTCAGTTCGCCTACCCACATTTCTTGCACACACGCAAAAGATAAGACAGAGAAACTTGTTTGGAGTACCCAAAAGGACTTCTATTCCCTGGAAGGATTTGGAGTGTAGGAAAAACAGAGCCAGTTATCTTTTAGCTAGCTCAAGCCTGGCTTAATTCCAAGCATTTCATATTCAGAGCAACTGGAACCTTCCTCGATGCACTGGCGAGTTACAGCTTAGAGAAGCACTAGCTCTGATAGTCCTGACCAGGGCGGCAGCAGACGGGGCCACGGAGCCCTCGAGAACGGTTTTTCTGTCTCCGGATCCCGTATAGCAGGGTGTTTGCGAGACTTGTTGCTCAGGCACCCAGATGACGCTCTCGACTCCCCTCCCATCCCACTGCTAATAAAACTCCTGGGATCCAATTACAGGGCAGTTCCTTCTCTAGCTGAGACTTCAGCCTTGCATTATATAGAAGGTGCCCATGCGGCTCACCAGAGACCCAGAAGCAAAGCTCGGTTCAGTGTCTGCTCGTCTGCGCTGGAGCTTTCACGTTACTGAATCTGTAAAGAGCACAAACCCAGCCTTTTCTGCGTGTATGTGGGTATGGCTTATTGACGGCACTGTGAGCTGCCTTGACTTGTTTACCAAAACATCCCTGAATGAGAGTAATTTCAGTAACTGAGGTGATGACATTTTCCTTTTAGCCCTCTCCTCCAAGTGCTTTGTGTGAAAATGTCTAAACAAACAAAAATGTTCTTCCTGAACATTGCAAAAGGGTGGACTTTAGAACAACTTATTAAAATTGTTTTTTAAGGGAAAACATTGAGAAAAGTGTAATCCACCTAGTTGAGCAAGCTTTTTATGAACTGGATACTAAAGAAACCCCATCAAGCTTTGCTTACAGAACAGGAAGAGGCTCGTGGTTAGGAAGTTAAAATGTGGCTATGTTTTCAGTGTGGGCATCCTGGCTTGATGGCTCACAGCAAGATGACACAGGTACTCTGTTCACATTTTGATGCTCAATATGCCCTGGATGGCTCCATCTGCCAGATCCTAGGAACACGGGAGTGAGTAAAGAGAACAACACCGTCGCAATTCTTTACCCGCTCACTTTTTCTGAATCTCCTCTATGCGACGAATATGTATTGCTTCAAGAAACTTCTTTCAGAAAGAGATATCATGAAGGAAACAAATTCTAACTGTTGATGTTCCAGTAAAATATGTTTTACATTATTTGCCAAAGTTCTAATCATTAGGATAGTCTCCTTTTTCCCTCGCAAAGCTCCAATCTATCCCAGACCAAGAATCTGATGAGGATGGTCACACTGTTTTGGGAAGAAGAGATTAAAATATTCTCATTATGCAACTGGCCCCATCTTAGGTACAGTCTTGTCAACTGAAAGTTGGTCAGAATTGCAGCAAGTGCCTCTGGGTTGATGGCAAGGGTAAGGGGATGCCAATTCATAGGAATTTGAGGCACAATCCTTCTGGAGTCTGTATTGCGTGTGAGAGCTCCTCTGGTCCCAGGCCTCTGACTTGTGAAATGAGTGGTGTGTCTCCTGGATTTGATTAATAGGGGATTTCTCTGTCCAGTTAACATTAGACTCGAGCACTAGGTACATGTGCATTCTGTCCGTGACTGTGTACAGAACAGAGGCAACCGACCTGAGCCTTCCTTCCTTATCACCCCTCAGGTAGTGGTAGTTGAGCTAACTTGTGTAAGGCAGAGCCCACTTATTACTGGAGATGTTCATCTGCTCCAAAGACAGAGTGTGTTCATGACCACACTGATGAGAACTAGTAACCTGGTTGCAAAAACCACTCCCCCTTTTCTTTCTTCCAAAGAAGAAAGATTAAGACACTTTTGCTACACAGGGTACATTTCTCCAAAAAGTGTGACTCATCTTTCTGCTTTGATTCACCAATAAATACGTAAGAAGGTGAACATTTGCTGAGCAGGAAGCAAACAGTAAAGACTGATATGTACATATATCTGCATATATCTATGTGTCTGCATATATATGTGTATATATGAATGTATATTTATTATGTAAATGATAAAGGGAGGGAAACAGTATACATCAATGCTGCCTATTTTCACAGTCATAGAACTTCTTGCTTCATTAAGATATTGATTTTTTCACATAAAGTTCCAATTTTGTCTTAATAATTCTAAAAAGTGAAAATTATAAAGCAAATAGGTTTTCAAGGTATTTGTGCATTTCTAAAATCCAAATAATCTGTTGAATAAATCATAGTAATTTCACCAAACATTCAAAATTTTCCTTTTGTTAAACTGTATACATGTTCTCTTAGTCTGTCTGGGCTGTCACAACAAAATACCATGGACTGGGTGGCTGAAACAACAGAAATTTATTTTCTCACAGTTCTGGAGGCTGGAAGTCTGAGATCATGGTGCCAGCATGGTCGGGTTCTAGTGAGCGCCTGTCTGCAGAAGGTTCTCTTGCTTGCAGAAGGCCACCTTCTTGCTGTGGCCTCACGTGGCAGAGAGGAAGAGAGAGCAAGCTCTGGGGGTCTCTTCCTATAAGGGCAGGTCCCACCTTCATGACCTCATCTAACCCAATGACCTCCCAAAGCCCTCATCTCCAGACACCATCACATTGGGAGTTAGGGCTTCAGTGTATGGATTAGGGGAACCCGAACAATCACTCCTTGACACGTGCCTATCATATTTGTGAAGTGCACGGTCTGGAGGGGCAGTATCCCTGTAATATCGGGTCCAATCTAAGCACTGTAGGTCATGGAGGATAACGAAAAGCAGAACTGTATCTAGAGGAAAGAAACTAACTGGCCAAAGTCCTGGAAACCGTATCACAAGAGAGATTGACGTTGAAGGAGCCAGAGCTCTTTGAAGCTAAGAAGGAGAGACTAAGAGAGGACACAACCCACAGATATTTTTTGCAGATATTTGAAGACTTGCATATTGAAAAAGGATTTGACTTCTTTGTAGTTCCAGAGGGTAGAATAAGCAGAAGTTAGAAGGAGGCAAGTTTTGGTAAAATACAAGGCAGACCCTCCTAATGGAGAGAATTCCTCCAAATGGTAAAGTAGGAAGGTCTGTAGTACTGAACTCGTTCAGACCGACCATCCTCTTTCAGGGATATTCTAATGGAAATGTTTGAATTAAGCAAAACTGGGGACCAGATCTCTCCACAGTCCATTCCAACTCCAAGATGCTATGTTTTAAGAGCTCACCTTCTAATGATAATTAGTCTTTAAATGATTCATATGTGAGTAGGGGAAAGAATACAAGGACCAAAGTAATACACAATATTATTTTGTGTTAAGTGAAGGGTAGGAAGGGGGATCCAAAATGTGTTCTTCCCAGGGATGTATGTGGGATAACGCATTCAAAGGAAAGATAATGTTCTGATCAAGTGGGTAATAAGAACTATAAACCCAAGAATTGGTTGAAAATTAAGAAACTGTCATCTCAAACAAATTGTGAGATAAGAGAAGGGTTTTGTTGTCATTGTTGCTTTGTTTTGTTTGTTTTAAGGACATATATTTTGTTTACTGCATGACATGTATATTTTCTATGGAAGGGACAGACTGATGGATGTTCATGATCTAATAAATTGTTGGTAAGGCTGTTATAAGAAAAATTCATCCCTGTTCATCTAAAATAAGATTGATCTGTCTTATCAGTTATCTGCCATTACTAAGGAAACGTATCCGTTATATAATCTTGCCTATTTTTATGTAATCAGAGTTTCTGGAATATATTCCTCTTTCTTTTTTTATGTTGGGTTTATATAAAAATTCACTTTCTTCTAGTAAAGATACTTGTTTCAATTTAATTTTCTCCATTCTCTGAAAAATTCAGTCCCATTTAATTAAACCAACTGAAAATCCAGCCAAGCTAATAGATATCAGTTAGAAGAATCTGATAAAATGGTGTGGATCCAACAATTGACTAAGCTTACAGAATTTGAGATAATAAAAGCAGGACAGTATCTGTTTTAGCCATCACTGTATTCCTTCCTGCCTTTCACGGTGCCACCAGGAGGTTCTCAATAAAAATTTGGCAAATTAATGAAAAATTATTCTCAGAGAGACAATGATTCAACTGATGAGATATATGAAAACATATCAATCAAATTCATACTAGAGAGTTGCTTTAATAACAATGGTCCATGTTGGTTTTCCAAGAGCTAACAACCCACTTGGAACATCATCCAGGGCCTCTGGCTTCTTTCTATTTTCCTCCCCCTGTTTGCTGTTTTCTTATAGCATGAGCAACGGAAATTTAAGAAGATGTGAAATTCAAATTAGATTTGAATCTTGGTTATGCCTTGTCTAAAAAGTTCGGTTAGTAATCTTTTAGATTTGGGGGGAGATTTACTAATAGAGTCCATTAATAGAAAGTTTCCATCAGTGAAAACTTTATGGGTCAGAAATAAAGCAAAGGTGTGGATAGCATGAATTATATAGGGAGTGGATTATATTGTTGTAGACTATGGTCACAATTTGAAAAAAAATTGAAACAGAAAAATGCATATTTGGATGTCTTGAGGTGAGAGAATGGAATGCAGTTTCACTATATGAAGGTAGAGAATTCCATCAGAAAAAGCACTAAGCTGGGCATCAGGAACCCTAGATTTTCATCAGAGTATTTGGTGTCATTTAGCATCCTGGACCCCAGTTAATTCGTGGTTCGAATGGAGGACAGGACGTAGTCACAGAGGGTAAGTCTAAAGCAATGGTTCCCAAAGTTTTTCCTTCAGCATCCCTTGAGAATTTGTTAGAAATGCAAATTCTCTGGCCCAACGCATGATCTATTAAATCAGAAACTCTGGAATTGGGGCTCAGCCCTCTGTTTCGACATTGCTCCTTGTGATTCGGATGCACACTCAGTTTTGAGAACCAGGAACTTCGAGTCCTCTTGGGGACCCGCAGTGAGGGCTTTACGGCCCTGTTCCCCTCCACCCCCAGCAGCTGAGACAAGGCCGCCTACCACCTGGGCAGGGGCGTCCAGCCGGCCAGGTGTTGAGGTTAGAAGTGAGAAAACTAAGGGTCGTTCTTGTCTCAGCTCCTGTTTGCTGCTCTCCCGCTGCCTCCACTCACACCCATCACGCAAGCAAATCAAATCTTACCCAGTGACTGTTGGTTTCTGCCTGCTGATGTTTGGAATTGCTTCCGCTAGAAGAAAAGCCTTTGGATGCACAACTAGATTAATATTGTTATAGGTTAACATATTAACAATATGTCAACAACATACTAATAATATCATGTATTATAGTCACAGATCAAAACAACTCTTGGTTGAGACAATATTTTCTGTGAATTCTTCTTAGTCATGCATAACAAGTCTCTTTCTAAGTGTGATGACAGACTAGAGAATACTAGCTGAAGGCAGAAAGAGAGGGATTCCAACTATGGGGGTGATCAGGGGGCTGTAAGAGAAAAGAGGCTGTGAACTTTCAAGACCACAACATGCTTTGAGTTACCTTCAACATGCATATTCATTGAGAAGAACTTCATGAAAATATTTTTTTTTCCCTGTAGCTGCAAAAATCAAACCATTTTGTTTCATGTGAGTCTTGAGGATTTTTAGTTTGTTTTGGTTTTTGTTGTTGTTTTTAATCCACAAAAGAGCTTCCTTGCCAAAGAATTTGTTAATCAAAGTGCCGCTATAATCCACAGTTTATTTACCTTCCTCACTCCTGTGATAAATCAAAGCAAAGATGGAAGGTGGCTGCCTCTCCATTCTTTCCCACAAATGTTAGTCTAGAAATTTAACCATAGCAATTTCTTAGAACAATTTCACTTCCTAAGTACTCTGTTTTAGGTGACAATTCTAGTTCATTTTAGGTTTCAAATATATATCATTTATTTGTGCTTCAGATTATTTTTAGTTTATAATCTCTTTTAAGCCTGCATTGCACAATATCTAACACACAGTCATGGGCAATAAACATTTAATAGCATTTGTGATAATACTTTAGGTTTTCTCTGTTCTGGCTTTGAAACATTAGAATAAACAGATTAGCCCTCCTTTTTGTTTAATTGTTCCCTGTAGCTGGATTTTATGGAGTTTAACATCAGGAAAAATGATACCAAATGAAGGAAAATATAATGCAAAATATGAGCTACATATCTATTCATACTTCATCTACAGATATTAAAATATTATCTTCCAGTGTTTGGTCCATGGAAAGAACACACTTAAGACTTCCAAATAACTCTGTTACACAAGTGGTAATAGTGACTTCTATGAAATGTGGAACTTTAAAGTTTATAAAGTGCTTTCAAGTACACAATCTCATGTGATGCTTCCAATGGCCATGTGAAGTAGGCGTGGAGTTATTGCCTCTTATTTACTTGGCTGGAAAAAGGTCTAGGAAGATTCAAGGATTTGCCCAATGTCACACAATGAGTTATAAAACCAATTGTTGGTCCAGATGCTCCTGTCACGTGCGCTCAGTTACTTCTTCCATCATCATCAGGAGCCAAGCTCCTCTCTGCCTCCCGTCCCGAGTCTAGTGCACCTTTCAGTGCACATTTCAGTAGGCGGCATAAAAGGAAAAGAGAGAGCTCTTTGATAGGTGGACTCATGGTTGGAGGGAGGTGGAGGCCATCCTGTATCTGCCTCTAAAAGCAGACCTAAACAGTCTAGTCTTGATCAACATCTCAGCCCCCCACAGTAGAATCGAAAGGATCACCTATGACCTCTTTCAGAGGAGTGTGTCTGCTTGGTTCTAAGCTCAGTGGTTTTCAATCCTGGCTAATCCTTAGAATCAACTGGGAAGATTTTTAAAAATTCAGACACTCTCGCCTCACCCCCTGTGAATCTAAGATGGGGCTCAAGCATTGATACTTTTGAAAGCTCCCCAGGTGACTATGTGCAGCCAGGATTGAGAGCCACTGATGTAGCTGAAATGGAAGCAAGATAGTCATAAACTGGCACAGAAGCAGCCTTTTTTTCTCCTCAAACTAGGTAAAAAGAGCATGTCTGTGACAGTCCCAACCATTTCTATGTGGAGGCCTTGTATATTTCTAAACAAGCCAGAAAGTTGTGTCTACCAGGGAATTCCTGTGGGCTATTATTAAAGGACTTCTGGTTAACTGATGGGCTGAATTAATGGTGAGCATTAAGGCAGATGGAACCTCAAACTTCAGGCAGATTAACAAAGTGGCCAACGTGGAGGTACAGATTTCAAGTTTAACTTTGAGTTTCCTATCTCGCACAAGACAAGCAGTGGTGGTAATGAAAAGGATGCTTTCTTTCCTTTACCAGTCAAGTGTGCATGGACCAGCCCTTGCAAAAACTTGGTTCTGTCCAGATAGACGTAGGAGGAAACTATAATTAACTTGAGTAAGCAAAGTAATAAATGGCGGCCTGAAAAACAACATCTAGAAATCTAAGAGGGACCCAGGGTCTGTCCTTAAACTACCCCTTCCTTTAATAATCTCCTGCACAAGGAAACTCCTAAAAATTACATCAACAGCTAAGTTTCCTCTCCTTGTATTGGATCTGATCACATGTGCATGAGTGTGTGTGAGTCCCATTAAGGAAATACTTAAGAATAAACGTATTTGTTAAAGTGGATGAATTAGTAATAAATAATGCATATCATATAAAAATGAGGAGATGAATGTATCATACAAAGTGATATTACTAGAGGAAAAAATTAGATGATGCTCCTTAACAGGGCTGAATATATAAATTGCATCTGAAGTTTCTATTTCACCAAAGATATACTTGACCCCGTTCTACCTGGAGTAAGGGGATATCTAATTGTTAATTAATATTTTGCAGCTAAGCACATGTATAAATGGATTCATAATCAGAAAACCACTGTCACTCAAAGCCAACTGCAGTATCTCTACAATTTATAGAAGTCATGGGCACAAGTGAACCCACGATGCACCAAAAACAGGCTACTGGGGGAGACTTTTCAAACTCAAGATCTTGCCTTTACTATATTAGAAGGGTAAAGAATCTCATTTATTCAACTTATTCAACAAGCACTTCTTGAGGATCTATCATGGGTTTGGCATTGTTGAGGGTAAAAAATAATATAGTACCTCCTCATAATAACTACAAAACACATATTAAATGAGTAGAGAATACTACTCATATAACAGAATTATTATAAAAGACTGCACATATGAAAGTTCTCACTTAAATATATGCTATTTCCAAAAAAGAAATGTGGACTAGACACAGTGAGTGCTGTCAGAGGTTGGAAGAACATAAAACAAATTTCGTCAGAAGCATAGGGCCCCGTTTCAATCTTTCCTCATTCTAGCGAATCGTCACAGAACAGCACTTTCATCAGTAGTAAATACTGGCTGCTCGTTGCCATCAAATCAAGTCTAGCTTCCTCACTCCAGAATCAAGGGTTATGCAGAATTAGACCCACCCATCCTGATTTTTCGTGTCCCCTCCCAACTCTGCGTTCTGTGGTCATTCAGACCAGGTCCCTTCCCGCTCCTTTGTAACCTCTGCCCTGCCTTTGATCACACTGGTCCTTCAGGCCTCAAGGTCCTCTGGTCTCCCCCTTCCCCTCCCAAACCTTAACCCTCTCCCTCACCCTTTTCCAACATATACAACCACACCTACTCAGTTCCTATTTGTCCATCAAAATTCAGCCAAAAACATGAAACTTTCTCTGACAAATCCAGGAAAAGGAAGCAGTTTGTATCAATAGAAATGTGTCTGAATCCCAGTATCCTGACAACATCAAAGATTCTACAAGATATTTTTTAAAAGGCTCACTTCTGAAAGAGATACAAATCGTACTTTTTGTCAGAACTAATCTCTAACTCTTGCTTAATCAGCCAGTAAGGATGTTGTGAGCCAGTTCAGGAGTGACGGTGGAAAAGGAGAGCCGTGTGTACAAACGGAAATTTGGTCTTTTCTGAGGAGAACAGAAAATTATTCCTCATGGTTAGAAAAAGATGGCCATGGTGACGTTCTTAAAGGTGACCAACATGCCTGTGATCTCTGCGAGGTACAAGACCGGGTGCCTCCTGTCCTGACTAGCAGATTGGCCGGAGGAATGGCCATCTTACTGGCCCAGGGACAGTCGTGCAAAGCCTTGGCCATATCTACTACATTTAAAAGCATTTTACTGTAAGACAATTGGGGTGAGTTATAAAGAAATATTCTAGTTAACTTCTTGGTCGGGGAAATAATTGGGAAGACATGAAAATAAAAATTAGTGAAAAAGGAATTGAAATAAACCTAGAAGTTTGTTTTCTTTAAAGCCTGATATATAGGAATTGTTTTTTAATTTAATTGTTAATTAACACCTAATTTCTCAGCTTTCTTTAGATAAACGGATACACACACAGAAGAAGAGAGAGAGCAGGGGGTAGATTTAAAAAAGATATTCCTCCAAGTTAATTAAATCTCATTTAAAGTTCACCTCCACTGAGACAAACACCTCTACCTGATGAAGACGTATGCTTAGATACAGGGACCTGTCCAAGAGCACAGATTCTTCAGTGTCAAAGATGCAAACCTAAATAAATATATTGAAAATAATAGCACAGAATTTTCTAATTTCCAAATCCTGACTTTACCTTTTGGCATGATTATTGGCCTATCTATAAACAAGCATGACATTCAAACTGATTTTTCTAGAATTCTAGATTTATTTATCCAAATAAATCAAGTCAATGATACTGGGTCTTATTTAGGTCATAAATATTTTTGAGCAAAAAATTAACCTCACTCAGAAACCCACTGATTTATCAAATGATCCAGAAACCAGCTATTTTATACAATATATTTAGATTTGCTTTAAATTATCTATTATACAGACTACACAAAACTAAGAAAGAAAGTAATATCATATTTGTTTTCTACCACTACAAAGGGCAGGAAAATGACGGAGACAAAAGTGCAGATTTTTATCAATATAGGACAAGGAGGAGTGTTTTGTAACTTGTTCTCTGTCGATTTAACCCATTTAAACAATGTAGCTTTGTTGCTGAGAAGAGCAGTGTCCTTTCCTCTTTTTAGCTTATTCTGTCCCTTTGTGGAATGTTAAACAGCAGAAATATACCCATTTGACCCAAAATGTAGTCTTTTATCTTGGCCTGGTTGTTCAGATCCAATACTGAGGGGAAAAATCTATCTGGTTACCCTAATTCTTTGCCTGTGTGCACAGCACTTGTGTGAGTAACTCTGAATGATCCAGGGCAGAGTACAGTCGCTATACTGTCTGGTGTTTTCCCTCTCTGAGAAATAACCATCCCCACTTAGAGCACAGGGGTGCTGTGAGGATTAGCCACATTCAATTCCAATTACAGGTCCTTGGAAATATGATTCTGTGGCCAACCGTTTAGACTGGCAAGAAGCAAGCATGCCCATCACCCACTCCTCTGCATGGACTCAATAGCCCCTTCCAGGAGGCACTGTGCCCATCAAGCCTCTGACTTTATTTCTGAGCTAACCTGTTGTTGTGTTGTTGTCGTGGTTTACTGGCCAGGTGATAATTTCAAGAAGGGAAGTATTCACATGGTAAAGATGACATATACACATTTGTTCTTTTTCTGTACCACCACTAAGAATCTATCCTAAAAAAATCATCTAAAATACAGAAAAAAGCTTTTTGTACAGGGATATTTCTGCAGCATTAGTTAGAAGAACTAAAAATTTAATAACAATCCACATGCCTAAGAATAGGGAAAAGATGAATTTGATTATCCCAGAAGCATATGTTGAAACATCATGCAGCAATTAAATACGATGTCTGCAAAAAGTTTTAATGACAAGGAAAACTGTTTTTCTTACCGTGTTAAGTGAAAAGAGGAATGCAAAATGCTATAAACGATATAATATCAACTATTGTATATGTATAACATAACATATGTGTAATACATGCATGCGGGTAAAACCAGAAAGACGACAGGAAATGTTAGCAATAGTCAGTGGGTGGGAACAATACATGACTTTCCTTCTTCTCACATTTTGCAAAATAAAGAAACAAACACAAACACATATACACACAAAACCACTGGAAATAAAATCAGAAAACTTATTTTCCAAGCTATCCTACCATTGTAAATTGTATGAAGTTTGCAAATCTCTAATCTGCGCTTTATTCTTAGACTATGGCAATTTTATCTCATACAGCTGTGCTAGAAGTAGCTGATGTAATGTATTTGAAATCACTTTTGAATAAGAAAAGTCCCATGTAATTACATAATAATATGTCTTGGAGGTAGAGGAAAAGGATCTTTCATAGTTTTTCTAGGTCAGTCTATATAGTGAAGACAGAGTTTTGCCATCGTTCCTTCTGCCACCAGTTGACATTCTGACCACCATGAAGAAAACTGTGTAGACTGTGGTGAAACCTGGTTCCTGTAGACTAAGTAAACAAATATATAATGCAAATTATTTATCAGAATAAACAATATGTTTCAGTTTATTTATATAATGTGATATGTATTATGCATTATTTTTCAACCTTGTCTTAAAATTGACAGCCATAGCTTTAAAACTTCAAAAAGTGATACCAGGACATCTCAGTTCTCTTTCCTTTTCTATTACTGATCCAAATACTGGAAAGAAAGAAGGAAGGAAGGGGGGAAGGAAAGAAGGAAGGAGGGAAGGAAGGGAGGGAGGGAGGCAGGGAGGGAGGGAGGGAGGGAGGCAGGAAAAGAAAGAAATAGAAAGAAAGAACTCAGAAATATGACTCCCAAATCTACTGCAAGGAAGATTGGGCAATACAATCCTTCCGTATGCTGAGGAAGAAGAAACAGAATGGTGAGTGTATCACCTTTTCTCTGCCACAGACTCTGAGGCGAAGAGAGATGTAATGACTCCTCAGACCAGAGGTATCAGAGGACTTGGTCCACTAAGTTGCCTGTGGTTCAGTCTGGTTTGGGAGGAGTGTAGATATTGTACATCCTAAGAGACATTTCTGGAAACTTTCACAAACCATCAGGTCATATTTTAAAAATCCCAGTGTTCATAAACTGTAGAATCTTTGTTTGCCTTTTGAGGTCAACACTTATTAAACAGTCTACACCAGGGTGAGGGACTTCAACCCACAGGGGCATGGCTAGGCGTTGGACCTAACCCCACTCCTAGACCCTGCCCTTCTTTCAGTTCACATTCTAGCTTTTTTCTTATCTCCTAGAAGAAACATTGTGGGCTCAGCTAGTCCTCTGACAAAGTTAATAAGGTTTGAAGTCGGTTTCTAATTTGCAAACAAGCAAGATGCTATAACTGGAAAGATCAAAAACAGGGCAATGAGAACTGAATTCCGTAACTAGGATCACAGAAACACAGGAGGTCGGGGTCAGGAGGTGAGGTAGTCCTGGTTCTAGGGCTGCAACAAGGTCACGCCAGAGAAACAAGTCTGAGAGGCCAGCCCCTCATGGCCTGATGCAGTTGCACATGGGGCTCCCAGATTTCCTGCAAGGAACGTACGTTGACCCAGAATTCTGGTCCATGCCACGTGCTGCACAGCCCACTTTCCAGTGGAATGTTAACATTACCAAGACTCTTCGCCTTGGGGGTTTACATTTCACTCACATCTCAGACCTAATCACAAGCTGGGGTTGGTTGGTTTATTTTACTTTCGCAGATGGTTGATGGAGAAAGAGATTCATCCTAACAGTGATTTTTCACTTCTAACAGCAAAAAAAAAAAAGGGTTTATTTTCCTTCGTCTTTCTCTATAGCAGAAATGTATATAGAATTCGCCCTGGATTCTCAGGCTGCTCTGTTCCACAGACGGCAATGCTCAGCGGCTCCCAATATTTAGTCGCCTTCCTTCTTAAGTGCATAGTAAGCATGGAGCATCTTCCTTCCCGGAGTGAGACTGACTCTAGGTCACCAAGGGCCCATTTATCACTATTTATTTGAGATATTACAAGATCTGAATCATATAGTCAAAGCAACGGAAAATATAATTATCATTTTGTAATAGATCCTTTATTGTAAACAGTTGCTGTGCTGCCTGACCTTGGAATCACTCTTTTGCATGATTGCAGGATCCTGGTGTCCAAATGTGGACCTTGGCCTTTTGAATAATATTCTCCTGTCTTGCCCAAACTTGTCTGTCTTGGCTAACCAGAGCATACCGTGGACTGATCAGAGCAGGAAAGCCTTAGAGTGTGTGTATATTTCTAAGTGCCTGAGCTAACATGGGACAAGCACTATGCACAGTGGCTAACCCGATGAAACAGCCCCAGTTAGGGCCTCTTCTCTGACATTATCCAGGGTGGTTGGGCTTGGAATCACAGGATGGGCAGGCATCTGTTGTCAGATTTTTGTTTGAAAAAAAAGAAGTTTAAGAGTGTAGGTTTTATTGGATTGGGAGAATTGACTTTCTTGGGAAACGATAATGATTTAGAATACGGTTTATGTGTCTCCCTTGGATGAGACCTCAGGGTCTTTGTTTTGTGTATGCCTCTTTGACGAGTTGGAAGATCCAATTCCAAGCCAATAGCACATCTGTGACAATTTAATAAAGGAAAAATAAACCAAAAAACCACCTGAGCAACCTCTTTGACTTTCCTGTTCTACCAGCCGTAACTTAAAATATGCCACTTCCCACCTTTCTCTCAACTTCCCTGCCCCACAGAGTGCCCACTCCCTTCCCAGCCCGCTGCCCACAGTCACCTTCCCACCTTCTGATTGCTCAGGAGGAGCCATGTCAGCAAAATCACACCTTCGGTGCTCGCCTTTTCCTAGAACTCTCTTTGCACTCTCTTGATCTGGTTGTGCCCCCTACACTGTGAATTGTGGCTCCTGTGCATTTTCAGCAATGTCAAGAGAATGGGAGAAATCAAGATTCCTTCAGAGACTGACGTTCAGATATAGTCTAGAGTGGTGGGGCCAGACTGGTTTAAGTAACTGCCTACTTTGTCCTGACTTACTCGTTTTATGAACATGTCTATTCACAAACAGTTTCTGAGTTGTGATATGGAAATGTTAGGGGATGAGTAATGTGTACTTAATGTCTTTTCCATTTTCTTGTGGGTGGTTATGAAGCCAGCTTTCAACAATACCATGGTTTTCAGCAATTCAATCATTTTAGCTGAGAATTAGGGACAGGAAGTGTGAAAGTCTATATAGAGAGAGAAGTAGTTAAAACATGTAAGAAAAAGAAGGATATAATTCCTTGGTTAAAGAGAGTACTCTGACAAAAAACTAACATACAAAGGTAATTTTCTCCATTTTAATTAGTAGCCAGCTAACATGTATGTTCTAGTGTGAACTTCTTTCCAACATGATCTTCACTACGGAGAGTAAAATTAGCCCCATTCTACACTTAGAAAAATGGAAACACAAAGCATTCGAGGATCTCATCCAATAATACAAAAGAGCCAGACAAAGCTAATGGCTTACAGATGTAGGATATTTTCAAAGAAGAAGCACAAATCATGTTATCTTTGATGTAACATGTGTAGAACTAACACAAATGTTTGCCTTCGAGACTTACAATAGTCAGAGGGAAAAAAATCTTTTTCATCTTTTTTATTTTAAAATTCCTCTGTGTATGTAGTCATTTCTCTAAGACCAAGCCAAGGTATTTTTTTATGAATAACAAATTTGACTAAACAGATTATACAACGAGTTAAATTAAAATTTCCTTGTAATAAGTCTTAAAAGTTTCTGCCTCTTTTTACCAGTTCTTCCATGGAAAACACAGGCGTGGTGACAGTGACCAAGACTAGGGTCTCCCTAGTTCTCCCCAAAGCCAGGAGATTGGAACGATTGTTGAACTGGGAAGTCACAGCAGCCCTGACCTAGTGAGTCACACTTACCGTCTGCCAAGTGCAAGGTCTCTGCCTTCAAGTGGCTTTCAGACCAGACATAGTAGATAAGACAAGTGTGCTCTTAGGAGTGAACACGGACAGCCACAGGAGTACAAGGGAGCCATCGAACTTGGTCTGGGGACCAGAATGTAATTTGTGGAAAAGATGAGAGCCAAACTAATACCTAAAATATACGTAGGGATTAGCCTGGTGAAGGAGTGTGGATAATGTTCCAGAAAGGTGGAACAGGATGTGAGAAGAGCTGGAGGTGAGAGAGCTGCAGCATATGAGAAGAACTCAAAGAAATCCAGTGTGACGGGAATGATGGCGAGTAGGGATAACTTACCTATTAGAATCTCTCTTTTGCACTTTTTGAGCATGTTAAGTTTATGGACACTCAGATGTGTGCTAGGTTGAATGGATAAGACTAGATCTAACTGCTGACACATCATACAAACTTGTGGATAAATAGAAGGACTTCTGATGTGGACAAAAACTTCAAATATTTTCCTTAAATGAAAGATTTTCTCTGAGCTTCCTATCGTAAAATGGGCTCAAACCCAAGCACTACAGGACTGTCCTTTATTTCACTCATGTCAGGCCTACACTCAATCTTTAAGAGTCTAAAGGAGTTTTTCCTTAAAAGCTATGACATTTGCTTTCTGTCTGAGTAATTTCCTCCCTGTCCAGTCAGTTTTTATGGAGGTATTTATTTCAATTATCGTCCTGATTTTGGAAGAACTACGTATTCATTTTGGGAAACTTGGAATATATAGGAAAGCTATAGAGAAGAAAATAAAATCACCCACGATACTACCAATGCTGATAACTATTGTCAATATTAATTTGTATAGAATATTCATTATATGATTTTATGAGCTTTTCAATAGAAATATTTCATAATTTTTTTTTTTGAGGAAGATTGGCCCTGAGCTAACATCTGTTGCTGATCTTCCTCTTTTTCTTTTTCTTTTTTTCTTTTTTCTCCCCAAAGCCCCAGTATATAGTTGTAGGTCCTTCTAGTTGCTCTATGTGGGATGCCACCTCAGCATGGCTTGATGAGCGCTATGTCCGTGCCCAGGACCCGAACCGGTGAACCCCAGGCGGCCAAAGCGGAACACGGGAACTTAACTGCTCCACCACCGCGCCAGGCCCCTCATAATAAATTTTTTAACAATTTGAGTGTATTCCTTTCTTTTGTGTATACATATACATATGATATATATTCCATTCACTTTAAAATTAATTTTAATTACATAATTTAACTTTCAGCCCAGTTGAAAGTAATTCGTAAGCTATAAAGCTGTCGTATTTTAGAGAGCTTGGGGCTCCTGTAGGCCTCTATTCATTAGTTTTAAAACACCGCTGTGAACTGACACAAGTTCTTATAAGAACTGACCAAGTCTTATTATCGCTGTTGCAGGTGGGGCATTCAAAGCAGACATGGTCTCCCAACCAAGGCAGGGCTAGAAATAAACGTGGATTATTGAAAGTAGGTAGACATGGATTATTTTGAAAGTAGGTGGCGTATAAATTATAGGTGAAATTAAAAATTGGTAATTTATCTTTCTATTCAAAAGCCTCATCTCTTTGAAATGATAATGCATAAAACATACTGGCCCTCTGTTATTTTTCCATGAATTAACCAAATCTGCCCTTTCGGAGTCCTCATGGATATCAGTGGAAAGTCAAGCCAGTTACATATGAAGAATTGCTGCCAGAATCCTTCCCAAAAGCTTAAACGTTGTATTAAAGCTACACAAGGAATTCTAAATGATGAGTTGAATATGGTTGTTGAAGTTAAAATACGCATAGAAGTGCGCATGGGCAGACACACAGACACACACAGAATTTTAAGACCAAAAGTAGCACCCAAGCCAATTCCACGATGTTTTTATTAGTAATCTTTACTTAGGCACAATTTCGCTTGAAGCTGGTGGGATCCTTTTCCCTGAGTCAACTCTGCAGAAGCAAGCCTGCTGGGAGTCAGCAAACCACAGCAGACGTCATCGGGTCTCTGGGGCTTCAGGATGTACACACTGGCCGCTGCAGGGGTCAGGAAGCATTTTTTTGCTTGCGCAGGCTTGCACAATTGTCAGTGGATATAACCCTTACTTTTCTTTGAAGTGTGAGCTATCAAAAACTAAATAAACCAGACAGAGCCGTTTTATGGTTCAAGGTGACAGAGCAAACCAATGCCTAATGCCTGAATGGTATTTCTTTTTAAAGAATTACAAATTTACTACATCTAATTTGCACCTTCCTTTGAAAAGGTGGAGCCCCAAAAGAAATTTTTCTTAAGTGCCTTCCCTCCTGAGAATAAGTAATAAAATTGAAAATAAGAGAGGGGTAGGATGACTGACCACAGCATGCGTGAAGTTAGCAAGAGAATGAGGTGGGAATTGTCAGCTATGAAAGAAAATAACAAACGCTGAGTCCATGGCATGCGGATAACCCCTTTTCTCCTTGTGACCAGATAAATATACATTCTTGATTCCCGGATTCTTTCCATTCTTGGTGCAATACTTGAAAAAATTTTTGACCAGGTTTTTGGCATTTTCCTCTTTTCTGGGAATACTTCAAAATGACCTAGGGGAAATTTTCTAAACCAAAGAACGGTTTTGGCAGCAAAAATAAGCCTCAGTATGTATTATGATTGAAACAGAGTAACTTAGCTTTTTCCTCATGCAGACATCTATGAGAACGTCTATGTTGAGCAGAATAAAATGAATTTGATATCTCTATTTTTAATATATGGAAAAATATCTTTTATACTTTATTATTTTAACACTATAAAAGAAAAATATAATTGATGATTCTCTAGTAAACAAGAAGACATTAACTAGATTATTAATGTCAGTGTTGTAATCTACTCTTATAGAATTAAGTTCTCGGTTGTACTATATTTGTTGTGTTTCTATTTCTGCTTTCTCTGTTATATAGAAAAGTGTAAAGCAACCTCTCTGGGCCTTTATTTTTCCCTTCTGTGCAATGGGGATAAGAGGTCTGTTTCAGAGGGCGGCTGAGATGATTAGATGATACCGACAAAGCCGGATCTCTGGCCTGGTGGCTGTACAAAGCAGATCTTTTCTGATTCATTCCTTGCTACCCTCTTGTTATTTTCTATGGCATTTGAAAAAAGCATGAGGACTTCAGTGGATTAATTGTGTAACGTCCAACTCATAAGGGCACAAAGCCAGGTATGTCTAAAGGAGCTACCATTTATGAGTGCTAACTACATACCTGGCACATAATAAACCCTCTATAAATATTAGCTATTATCATACCACACACCTCACTTTAGCCTCACAATAACTCTGGAGAGTGTTTATTTTCATTCTCGTTTTCCAGTTCGTGAAACTAAGGCTTGGGAAGTAAAGTAAGTTGCCCAATGTCACACAGCAGGATTATGACAGAGCCAGGGTTTCAGCTGAGGTCTGCTCCAAGAGCTCCTGGCTTTGCCCCTGCACCACGCCACACCTACTCAAGTATTGGGCGGGTGGGCGGGCCTTGGGTGAATTCAACCGTCTGGAACAGAACAGGGAAACCAGAAGTAAGCCAAAAGGACTTCTGAAAATAGAAGACTGGCATTCAATAAAAGTAGCTGGCATTCTCATCTGTGCATTCTAAGAGAAATTCCCAGTAATCAGCTCTAAGACTACTTATTTACAAGAATAATGCACTTCAAGGACACTGTCAACCAGCATGGTTATCTGGTTTCACAGCCTCTGGAAGATTCGAAGCAGTAGAATTGAAGATAGGGACAGGTTGCTATAGCCAATTGCCTTGAAAACAATAAAAATGACTTCTGAAAACCTGCCAAGTGCTGACACAGAACTTTTAAAAACCGCAGGAGCCATTTAGCATAGACCAAAAACCTGAAAATACCCCCATAGCCCCTGAATATAATTGACATTCAACATAAAGTCATTTAAATTGTTAAAACAGAACAAAAATGTATTATGAGTTTTATATAAAAAACAAAATTTCATCCAAATATTCTTTTTTTTTTAGTTCAGGGCCTTAAATAGGAAGTATCAGTGAAAAAGAAAAATTGCTTAAGTACACCTCCTCTGTTGATAGTATAAGCTAAAGTGTTATGATGAAATTAGTTTTTTCATCATTAACCTTGAAAACTTAACCACATAAACGTTAATCTTGGCTTCGCTGGACTCTCTTCCATCATATACAACTTTTGAATGGGGAGACCAAAGTTGTGCTAAAGGCAGGTCTTACATCAGGCAGTATTCCAGCGTCGCTGACTAGTATGGGAAATGGGTTCTTATGTGGTTTAAGAAGGAAATGGCAACTTTTAATTTCACCACTAAAATTTTCAAAAAAGTATGGTCAAGAAGAAAATGAACACATTTTCTGGAAAAGCACGGACATACACAAACCCCTAAGTATTCTTACTTCAAGCATTTTTGACTAAACATGTTATATCTCAACACACTTTTACAAGTGTTAGTCATTTCATAGCCCTGGGAAGTTAGGGACGGTGATGGCAGCGGGTAAGGTAGCCAGGGAAAATTTCAACAGTATTCAACAGTGATGTGGGATTTTAAAAGGCAGAGTTGTCTTCTGGCTTTTACCTCTAGCTTTTCATGCAACTTGGGACAAGTCATTTGATTCCCTCAGGAGTCCAGATCTCAGCATGATTAGCAGGACAGAATATATCAGTCCCAGATTGCAGATTACTGAATCCAACATAAATCAAGGACACAGGCTCACACCCCTAGAGTCTTGAGAAGCCCATAAAATGAGGGCCAGACAAAACCGCACCTGAGAGATGGAATGATTCTCCTCATACCTGTTTATTTATTTAGAGCATTACTCCAACATATTCTCGACTGAGTCTCAGACTCCTGTTATATATCCCTAGTTGATGGTAGCTCCATGCAGATCAGATCAATATGTGAGCATTCTGAGACTCTATCCTTCCCCTGAGGGCTTTTGGTCCTTTTCCCAGGTGGTCTTGGACAGACATGGAAATATCATACAATGGACTTGGCACATGAGCATTATGGTCAACCTGAGTAAATGTGATCAACTCCTCAGCATCACAAACAACCTTGAACTCCACCCAGCAAAAAAAACAAGGCCAACGCGTGGCATGTATCGGGACCATCACGCCATTTGAAGTCAAATGAAAATCTTTGAACACTAAGCAATGAGAAGAACATGGTGCCTCCTCACCATAAGTAATTCAAAGCAAAACAATACAAGATCTTATATCAGCTTCAAGAAATCCAACAAGATTCTGACGTTTCTTAAGATATGTATTTCCATACTTTAAAAATATATATATCGGGGCCGGCCCTGTAGTTGTTAAGTGCTCACGCTCTGCTGCTGGTGGCCCAGGTTTGGATCCTGGGCGCGCACCAACACACCACTTGCACCACTTGTCAGGCCGTGCTGTGGTGGCGTCCCACATAAAGTAGAGGGAGATGGGCACAGATGTTAGCTCAGGGCCAATCTTCCTCAGCAAAAAGAGGAGGACTGGCATGCATGTTAGCTCAGGGCTGATCTTCCTCACTGAAAAAAAATATATATATATATGAAAAACAAATCCTTACTATAAAAAAATTTTGATGACCCTGCATTGTTGGTCCCCTAAATATGGGCTCAGCCTATGTATTAACTGATTTCTGTGGCCAAGCAGCCCTCACCTTCAGGGGTGTAAGCCTGGGTTTTCCCCTTCCCCCACAGGCCCAGAAATGTCTCACCACCACCCACCCAGCTCAGTTTCCATTTGTATAAAAATGTAATCTCTGCTTGCATCCACTGCAAGGCGTCGATATGTGCATTACTAAGTGGATTCTTTAAAATACAATGCTAGAAGTAAGTACTACAGAAATGCAAAATATTGTTCTTGAAATTGACCTGCTTCTGAGGTTAATAAATGATTTTCTGGAAATAAATGTTTCAACCAAGTAAGACGAATAAATTTAAGGACATTCCAGGACTATTCAGCCAACGTTCTTCTGGTAAATCACAGGGCGGTTTGCAAGAATTGCATTGTTTTATATGATTAGGAAATTAATTCCCAGAAAACAACTTTTTTAATTTTACAAAGAGTGAAAACAAGTGATAAAGATGTTGAGCAGCTAGTATAGCTACAAAGAAGAGAAAAAAAAGCCGTCAAATTGTAGAAGCATTCCTATCAGGGCTAACCCTGACCCTGTTACTCATCCAGCCACAGCCGCACAAAATATGTACCACCAAATAGGCTTCTTATCGTTTTCCTCCCAATGTACTCCATGGTTTGAAATATTTTGTCTATGAAATTGCATTATTTTGGCAATAATTATTTTGTTTTTCCTTTTCCTCGTTTATTAACCACAATCGATTAGAGCTTGTGCTCAACAAAGCAATAATATTACTTCACCGAGTTGATATAACTAAAGTTAAAACTAAGAATTTGACATTTTTGGCAATCTGCATAGTTTTATGGAAGCTAAATATTTTATTTCCACTACTCTTTTATATAAATATATATTTATGCTTATACATATTCATATATATTATATTTAGCCACAATATATTGAAATATGTATGATAATTTAATATAGCCTTTAAATATATTGAGAAAATAACCTATGGGTCTTGATTCTCTATCTTACCATCTCTCTGAGGCAGGAAACTACGGATCAAATTCAAACTTTTCTTTTTGCAAAGGAGAATGTTAAGCCCCTTCTTATTGTAATTATTGCCTTCTCCAAGATCAAACAGCCGTTAAAAATGGAATTTTCCTTCATCCATATAACCCCTCTGCCACCAATACCATCTGTTGCTATGGTCTCTCAATAAGCACCCATATTAAGAGCAAAGGTTTCATAAGAGAACTGTTCCTATCAAATGACTATCTTTCAGGTCCCCTCTTGTCTGTGCTGTACCTCACCACTCCAGGCGTAAATCCTTGTTCCATAATAGAGCATCTTTTATTGTTATGCCTGCCTCTGTTTTACTGCTGCATTGTAACGATAGTACTTTGGCCTGCCCCTCCTTCTGGGATTATGTCTTTCGGATCTCCTTATCCTTAGCACTTACCGCGCTTAGTTCCCTAAGTGTTGACTTGGGGTGGATGAAATTGGTCTGAACTGGACACAGCGTCTTGTTTTCTTCTGTTTAAATACCTTCCGTATGCCAGTAATTCCCAAACTAACAACTCAGGACTGACTTTTCCCCTATTCTCTATCCTCAGACTGTCTACTTGACATCTACTTGGATATCTGAAAGGCATCCCAAACTTCCAATATCCAACTGAGTGCTTGATTAACACCACTTCTAAATATATTTCTTCCCATCTCAGCAAATAATTGGTACACTAGAACCCAGATGCTCTCTTTCCCTCACATGCCAATCCATGGGGATGTTCTAGAGACCCTACTTCCAAAATATTTCTTGAAACTGTTTATTTTCCCTTTGGTCTCTCTGCTACCACTCCAGCCAAGCCATCATCCTTTCTTTCTTGAATTTTGTTAGCCTCCTAGCCAGTTTCTCCTTCTCCTCTTGCTCCTATACAATTCCTGCTCCACAGAGCTGCCAGTGTGATCTTATGAAAACTACATTAAGTCATGTCACTCTTCTTCTAAAAACCCTCTAATGGCTTATCATCACAGTGGGAATGACAGCTAAAATCATTCCCTAGTCTGCGCAGCCCAGCATTATCTGGCCCAGAATCTCACGTCATGCCCACCCCTCCTTCGCTCACTGAATCTGTCACTCTGCTCATCTTCGTTTCTCAGATACAGCAAGCTACTTCTCACTTTCAGATCTTTCCCCCAGTTGTTCCTTCTGCCTGAAATCTTCTTCTCCAAATCTCTGCCTGGCTGGCTTCTTCTTGTCATTAACATTCAGCTCAAACATCACTGAGTTCAAGAGGACTCTCCTGACCATAAAATTAAAACGGCCCCTTAGCCACTATTTTATTAATTAAGTAATTAAAGTTTTGTGTATTACGGCACTTGCAACCACTGAGTATTTTGTTGTTAATGTATTTGTGTGCTTGTTTGTGTGTTTTCTTTCTGGCTCTCTTCACTGGAATGGAAAGGCTGACGTGTTCAAAGCTTTGCTTCGAGCCTCGACTGGGGTCTGGCCCATAGCAAGTGCCTAATAAATGCTTGTCCCTCGGTGCTATTTGATTCACTTTCCTGCCTTGACTATGACAAATGCAAGGAGAGCAAAGGCCTGTGCCTCAGAGTCTGCCTGAAGAAAATTCGTCCAAGAAAATTGGTCCAAATAGGACCAAGAGAGCGCATCTCTTTTCCATTCTCAGCACCTCCTCGTTGCTTCTGTGAAGACTGACTGTTAATGCGTAGTGACCTTCTGTCCCCAGCAATTCCATCCTTCGGGCCCTGACATTCATTTTCCTCATCTTGGTGCCTGAAGAGCCAGAGTGATCCCTTCTGTCCCATTGCCCTGACCATGTGTAGTGACACTCGTGCAGGAGTGGAAGTCACTGCTCCTCGGGGATCGGAAGGGGTGACCTGCCTGCCCTGCCCCAGCTGTGTAGTGGGGGCTGCACACAAAATGGTGTCCCTTCCCCAGAGCTGGCCTAAGACTTTGGGTGGGTAGTGAATGAACTCCTTCTGGAATCAGATTGACTTGCCCACCAGGGAACATTGGATGAGAGAGTGGGAGAAACTATAAAACACTATTTCTATTAAGTCCTAGAGATCAGAGATGGAAACCAGAAAGAGGAAGAAAGGGAGAAAGAGACAGGATAGTCTCAGAAAAAGACATCAGCCCACTCATCCATGTGACCCCTCCTCCAGGGAACTCAGACACCTTCCTTCTTCCCAACTAGCCCTTTGCTAGTATGGTTCCACACTGGCTGGATTTCCATCAGGCCACTGTGGGACTCCTGCTTGTTTCCCAAATTATGGATCTGCTTTCCCATGCCCATGAGGCCACTTGGGGGTGCACGGTCATTCATTCATTGAACGAATAACCTGCTCTGATCAACGGTATGATAGTAACATCATTCTTGGCCCAGGCTCGTCCCTCAGTGCAGAAGATCCCAGGACGAGCAGGATATTGCCAGGTCTGACAAGCTCAGAGAACTTCTACAACCCCCCAAACTGGAATTTTGCCTGTATGGACTGACCAGAACCCTAAAGAGAATTCAATGCTTAGAACCATTCTGTCTAAACCCTAGATGTAGAACAAAGATCACCAAATCTCCTGAGTTGTCCCTCAGTCCCACACCACACTAACCTCACCAATGCGCCTCTCCACTCTTCCACAGAGGGGCTGAGGAATGGATAGGGTCTTTCAGAGTGGCTCCATAATAATGGTTCCAATAACAATTGCCCCTTGAACACAGCACCTTTCCTTCACCATCCCAGTCCCCTGGTGGTGGAGAAGAAAGCCATTCCCTCACTTTCTTTTAACACAGTCAGCTTCTACCATCTCTTCCAGTGCAAAAATCAGCTCACAGTCTCACAAGAAACCCCTGAGTTCTTCATCACAGGAGCCATCCAGTGGCAAAAAACTAAAGACTTTTTGAAGTTGTTTTACTTTTTTCAGGCCACAGGGATCTCGTTTAGAAAATTGCTACTTTAATGCCCTAGATGATGTTCCTAAGGCCTGAGGAGGGAAAGGACTTTCCCAGGGTGCTCCATCACCACCCAAAAGCATGCTTCTTGCAATGTCCTAAGAGACTGGCTTACAGGTGACAACGTCTTATCAAGAAAGCCTCTGATAACTCACTAACTATATCCTTTATGGAAAGCGAGGAAAGAATAACATTTTGAAAAATTCTCCTCTAGAAATAGTTATGTTGTAATGAGTTTCTAGAGATTTAGGGAGAAACTACTTCATGCTCAATGTCTACAGCTGTCTATTTAGATCACACCAGAAAAAAATCATTTCAACCATGTTTTATAAAATTGGATCTGGAGAACCTTCCAGATGATCTAAAACACATGTTAGAAGTTAGAACATGAGGAAAAGAGATGGCAGCAGACCAACATTGAGGTGAAGGGCTCAGGAGCCGATAGCCTCCAGGGTCTTGGAGTAAGCTTAGAGATCACTGCTCCCAAAAACCCAAACTTTTTTTCCTTCTCTCTTTCACTTCTTTTTTATTATCTTCATCCTCTTTTTCCCCCATCTCCTTGACCACTCCACAGCAAACACATGCCCTTTATTTTTCCTTACTTTTCCCTCTTCTATCTCTTCCCCTTCATGTATCACTTTCTGCTTCTACTGATGGAACCCAGGCCTAACGGGGTTACTGGCACCAGCTCCGTGGAGAAGGGAGCCAGTGATCTGGAGGAGATGGTAATGGGTGACTTTTATGGAATGCCTACTTTGTGCCTGGTCTTGTTCTATGTACTTTCCATGTATGCTCTCATTTAATCCTTTCAATTGTCCCAAAAGCTCAATCTAATTTTTCCAATACCTTGGTTCTATTGGAGAATAAAGTCTGTTTAGTTTTTTGTTTTGTTTCTGAAAACTCTGTCTCCAAAGGAAAAGCCCCAAAGAAATGCCAACTTGAAGAGAATAGACATAAGTGGCACATTTGACCAATAGGTTAGAGATAAGAAAGATGCAAAAACTGAATAAATCCCAAATGAAACTTCAAGTAGATTTCTACAACCAATCTCTTTTATTTGCAGATTTGTGCTCTTGAGGGAAAACGTGACTTTACTAACCATGTTAATGGGTGAAAGTTCTAACCCTTCAATAATTTCAAGAAAACCAGTATATGGTTTAGGTCAAAGAGAATACTTGGTTTTGCAACACCAAGTATCCCTTCTGAGGTTTCCCAAAAATGCTGTGGCTATCCCACAAAGAACTCTCTCCATATTTTTACCACTAAAACAATAGTGCTATTTCAGCATCATTGCAATCTAGACCACTGTGGGAGATGCTCTAATGAAGCTATCAAAGAAACAAATACCTGTACTCTTATAATCTAATATCACAAAAATGAAATACAGAATTTACTTGCAAGACGGACATAGAGACAAACGCTAATAAAACAAGGCATCAATTATAACATGTTTAATATGTGTAAAGAGACAAATGGAGTCATCAGACAACTGGGTTTAGTTAGGCAAGGGTTTAGAGTATTTACTGTTATTTCAAATAGGTAAATGAATTTACTAATAAATCATTACTGGGGACAGGAACAGGGGAATACCAAGAGTAGCTGAGCAACCTAAATGTCAGAATGATTTGACCCAGGCTTTGTACTTTCCTTCCCTTGGGGACATTTCCGAAGAGCCAAGCCCCTCTGTCACTTTGCAATACCTTTGCAAAGAAGGTGCTATGTAAAGGTGATGTGAAATTTATAAGTTTACATCTCCTGGTAGAAGGACTCTGAATATAAATGACTAGGTAACCACATTTAGCATGTGGAAGTAAAGCCAAAGGAAGTAACTGAGGCAGAAAACAGAAGGTGTCTGGTCCACTGGCAACGCAACTGTCCTCATCTTCGTCTTGGATCCTATTACCCCAGGACAGAAATCAGCTGGGGGCCAGATTTGAATTTCCCACATGTACTATCATCCATGCAAGAAGTGACCCAAGTCATTTCCTAAACACTCAGAAACACTTCAGCCTCTTTTTTTCGCTCCGTTTCTGGCCAAGCTATTCAGGAAGCACACATGCAGTTGGCTCTGTGATATTGTAAGCAGCCTTGCTAAATGGCTCCAAAAGGAAAATATCTGTGCAATGTCTGGGGTAAATCTGGTGGACTCCATTTACTAATTCCACATCATCATTCTCTGGTTCCTGAGCCTCAAGAATCTAGGTCAGAGGCAGCAGAGTTGCTGCTGTAGTTATGTTTAAGTAACATAGAGATACTCTGATAATCTTCCATTACTATCCCCGAAGAGTCCCAGTACGTAGCGATGGCACTCACAAGTGATGGTATGGGTCATAAGGAATGCAGTTCTTTTAGGAGTGTAGGACCTGATTTGAAGGAACCACCCACCTCATTCCTGAAAGGAGACCAGACATTTGTCTAACTTTTTTTTTTTTTTGAGGAAGATTGGCCCTGCGCTAACATCCGTTGCCAGTCTTCCTCTTTTTCTGTTTTCCCCCAGAGCCCCAGTACATAGTTGTGTATCATAGTTGTAGAGGTGTAGCTCTTCTATACAGGACACCGCCTCAGCATGGCTTGATGAGCAGTGAGTAGGTCTGCGCCCAGGATCCGAACTATCGAACGTCAGGCCACAGAAGCGGAATGCGCAAACTTAACCACTATGCCACCCGGCTGGCCCCTGTCTAACATTTTCACAATGTCTGTATGTGCCCATTTTCTTTCTCTCTTGTCCTGCTGAGACAGCAAGACTTTCTTCAGCACTTCCTGGATGAAGGTTGTGGCAAAGATCTAAAGTCCAACCTGGTGTCACAGCCATGACTATGATGGCAGTGAACACGGCTTGAGGAATGCAAGAGCCAATCCTGCCATGAAGAACAGCTATAGAAACAGGTACTGGGTGTCGTAATTATTCTTTCTTTCTTTCTTACTTGCCTCACTTAAATGCTTATGATACAGCCAGATGTAGTTACAGTCTGTGAATGAAACAGCATTCCTACTGCTTTAGAGCCTCCTTACCACACAGGAGTGTAGGATAGTGCTGAGAGGGTGTGCTCTGCACTCAGCCTGCCGTGGCTCAAATCTCCCTTCTAGAGCTTGATAGCATCTGAGTCTTGAGCAGATTCCTTTCATGGGCGTCATGATAGTTCCTAATTCATTTGGGTTCTTGCAAGGACAGAATAAGGCATTTCATATAAAATGCTTAGGACTGTATTGGGTACATAAGCACTCAAAGGAAGTGTCGGAGCTCAGATCTGTGGGGACCCAGAGCTCACGCTATCTGGATAATACTTCATTATTGGCAACATTAGAAAGTGATCTGCTATGGACTGTTTGTGTCCCCCCAAAAATTCACATGTTGAAACCCTCATCCCAGAGTGGTAGTGTCTGGAGGTGAGGCCTTCGGGAGATGATCAGGTCATGAGAGTGGAGCCCTCGTGATAACATTAGTGCCCTTCTAAGAAGACACTCAAGAAAGATGATGTCTCTCCACCAGATGAGGATACAGCAAAAGGCAGCCCAGAGAAACGATCCTCACCAGCACCTGACCATGCTGACACTCCAATATCAGACTTCCAGACCCTAAATTGTGAAAAATAAATTCTGTTGTCTAAGCCATCCAGTCTGTGGTATTTTATTACAGCAGCCCGAGCTGACTAAGACGTGATGTAATTTAAATGGTTAATTTATCTCTGAAGTCCCTTAAAACTCTAACGTTACGTGATTCCTCTTTCTTTGCCCTCTTGGAATAAGAACTTTTCCTAAGCTACCAATTTGCTAGGAATACAGCATCAACTCACCTGAAAAAAGCAATGAGAATATTCTTAAAGTTTTAAAATCATTACAGCTAAACTTGTAAAAATTCTATCAGCAAATAAAAAATAATCAGCAGAATGTAATTAACCACCCATGTTTTTCTGGCTAGGTATGAACTCTATATAATACAGTTCATGATTTTTTTAAGTTTTAAATAGAAATTTCTGGACTTTGTCTTAATTGTCAAGATATGGAAAAATTTAATGAAAAGAGTTTGTTGTCATCATTATTAATAACAAACTCTAATACAGATGTGTTGTGTCCACATTAATAGTACAGCATTACAATTCACCATGCTTTATAGTCAGGTATAAATATGTCAGTTTCTCCACTAAGTTTGTAAACAATTTTAAGGGTAGGAACTATGTTTTTGTATATCAATCACTTAGCACGGGGCAGCCAATCAATTATTAACCACTCAGTAAATGCAACTTGAGTGAATGAATGAATGAATGAATGAAGGGTATATCACTAGGATTTTATGTTATTTTGATTTTTTGTTGTTTTATGTTATTTTATGTCTGAAGCAAAGGTCCCAGCAGGCTAAATTGGAAGACAATCCAGAGCATCAAAGACAAACAGCGACACAGGTGCAGTTACTCACAGATAAATAAAATAAAGAAGAGGTGCTGCTTTCTTTAAACAGGAGGGGCAATTTGAGGTGGGGCACAAAGACTTCGTGAAGAAAACGGGATTTTCTAAATGAGATGAATGGACAATCTTTCCCAAAAAAGGACAGAACAATGTGACCAATAATATATTCATTTTCTATGGTTGCTGTAACAAATTACCACAAACTTAGTGGCTTAAAACAATACAAATTTATCTTACAGTTTTAGAGATCAGAAGTCTGAAATGGGTCCCACTGGGGTAAAATCAAGGTGTCTGCCGGTCTGCATTCCTTTCTGATGGCTCTAAAAGAGACGTCCATTTCTGTCTTTTCTTCGTTTTAGAGGCTGCCCTCATTCCTTGGCTCCAGGGCCCCTTTCTGTCTCCCAAGCCAGCAATGGCCAGCGAGACTTTCTCACAGCTCATCACTCTGCACGGACTCTCCCGCTTCCCTCTTCCACATTGAAGGACCCTTGTGGTCACTCTGGGCCGATACAGATAATCCAGGAGAGTCTCCCGATTTTAATGTCAGCTAATCAGCGACCTTAATTCCATCTGCTCCCTTAATTCCTCTTTGTCATGTAACCTAACATAAATTCTAGGGATTAGGATATGGACATCTTTGGGAGGCCATTATTCTGCCTACCACACAAAATATCAGAGTGCATCTAGCATGTATGGGAAACAATACGATTTCCACAGAAATATTGTGTGTTAAATGTGAGTTTGAGTGAGTTTACAGGAGTAGGTGAGTGGGACCCTACTTTTGAAGACCTTGAATGCCCAAGAAAGGGATTTGGACTATTTTTGTAAGTAATAATTCTCTTCGTGCCAAATTAGTATTAATATTTACCATGACTTTTCATTTGTTACGTATTTGAAAATGATGTGATTACAAGGTATGTCTAATTCACAATGCCACAACTTTTAAAGATAAATAAGACTTCACTGAACTTTTTTTTAATGGTTAATGAGAGACTTGAAAAATACATTTTAATAGTAGTTGAATCAATTGACCCCTCAAAGTTTGAAAGCAGAAAAGAAAGTAACAACAGCATTAAAAAGACATTTATGAGGGACCAGCCGGTGGCGCATAGCAGTTAAGTGCGCGCGCTCTGCAGGGGCAGCCAGGGGTTCGCAGGTTCAGATCCCGGGCGCACGCAGACACATCGCTTATCAAGCCATGCTGTGGTGGCGTCCCATATAAAGTAGAGGAAGATGAGCACGGGTGTTAGCCCAGGGCCAAACTTCCTCAGGAAAAAAGAGGAGGATTGGCAACAGATGTTAGCTCAGGGCCAATCTTCCTTAAAAAAAAAAAAAGACCTTTATGAAAAGGCCAGTTACATTTGGCTCTGGAGTTGACCTGGAACTCTAATGGAGACACACAGACATAAGAGCAGCAAGGAATATGAACACATGCAAGTCAGAGTCAGGTATATTTTACCTCGCACTTAAATAGGCAGCGGAATGTTAATGTCAAAAGCAAAGATGGATCAGAGAACAAAAAAATTCAAGATGTCTCATTATCAGAAGGCAGAATGGATGCAGGAAGAAGGTCGTGGAGAACAGAGAGCAGGAGGACTCAAGAGATCAGATAAGAAAATAGAGGTGGACCAGCTAGTAACCGTGTCCTATAGACAGAAATATATGCAATCATTTTAGACAATTTATGGAGTAGAAGGAGCAAAATTTAGTTAGAATGTGAATGTGGGATGGAAAAGAAAGTTATCAAAAGGAAACTCTCTTGATGAGAATCTTTTGGTGATGAAGATCTTATGCATGCCTCAGTGCTGTCAGATATTCTGTGTGCTAGGCTTTCTTTCCTTCATGATGATGGTATTATTCTCCTAGCAATGCCACATATCAAAGAAGGGGGCTCAGTGGGAAGCCCTGGACTGGACTATACACAGAGTGTGTTGTGTATGGTCTATATACCAGCTCTTAAGTGGACTCACTTTTACTTTTCACCTTCCATTCTCCTGCCATCACAATGGAAAAGAGGTTCTAAAATTATCTAAAATAATATCCATGATATATACTAGTTTTTAATCCAATATCTTCCAGCTTTCTCTTTCTTGTTTTTTAGTTACTCTCATGGATGATAGGAAATATAGGTGTTTGTCACCATAGCAAAGCACTTAGTCCTAGAAAGAACCAGAAAGATAATGGAAAAAGAATTCAGCAAATTGTGTTTCCAACTACCAGCAGATGCCTCCATTTATTCTAAGCATTCTTACTTAGTTCACTGTACACATTTTTAATCATATAAACGTGGTAGTGTTCTAGCCTCATGCTCTCGATTACCCTTGTCTTCCAGTTGATTTCACATGCCTCTTGCTTCTGGCATCGCCTCTCCAGGAATACTACTGCACAAACTCCAGGAAACACCTGATAAAGAGTGCAGCCTGTTGCAGAGTTTATTTTATTACCGTTTGTGTTTTGTTTTGTGTTTCACTGAGGCTGTGACATCGCAGTGCGGTTCTCTGAGTCAGCAGCACCACTGGCCGCAGGCTGTAGCGCCATGAATGCCTACTTTCTTTTTTTCCATCTTTGCTTTGTGGAATCATCAGGTCACCGTTCACTCATGTCAGGAAGTTTACAGAGGGGAAGACTACCAGGCTTCATCCAAAGACCACTTTACGTAGACCTTTAATAAATCCCATGAAGGAGCAGGTCTCCGTGAAGAGTATCCCTGATGATGGAGATCAAAGACTCAGAGTCTTGCCTATATCCCATCATTCTGAAAATAGCCATAGGAATCCAACAAAATGCTGGATAGAAGGAGGGATGCAAAACTGACCTAAGTAAATTTTGTTTGACAGTTGGTGAGAAAAGACTTTTTCAAAAATAGCCATTTGGTTTTAAAGTTAAGACTCCATCATATATATTATTCATCACAGTGGCTTATATTTGATATTCAACCTCATCTTTAACATTAATTCATAAGAGAAAAGAAATGAATGAAACAAAATTTAAAAGACAAGCAGTGGTTCAATGTCATGAATGTCCCTGGACACAGCTCTTTTTCATATTGGGTTCTGGTTGTTTGTTTCTGGTTGGGAGTATTGGACCTGAGTCAGTATTGGCTGTTTTCAAAAGTCTTGATATGTGTCTGAAAATATTGGGACTTTTGCTGCATTTTCTTTCATAAATAACTAATATGGAAGAGGCATAAAATGTCTGCCATGTGGTAGTCCTCTAGCCTTTCTCCTGGGAGTGTGGTGCACAGACCAGCAGCCTCCTCATCCCCAGGAGCCTATAGAAATGCAGAGTCTCAGGTCCCCACCCAGACCTGCCCAATCAGAAGCTGCACTGTAATAGGTTCTCCGGGTGTTGTATGCACATCAACGTGTGCGAAGCGTTACTCTAGAACAGCATCTGAGGGACACATTTTGGCATAGGTATTGCCAAAATAAAGAATAATTTGAAGAGGCAGTAGGATTATACTTCATACACATATAGCAGTTCAAATCTCCTTCTTCCAAGTTGACCTTGAACTCCATAAACGTAAACATAAATGAATGCTAAGGGAAAAAATACATCCTGTTAGAAGGCCTTATTCCTTACCATTTTCTCATTTTCCCTTTATGGTGTTTACATTGATAATCTTTCTATATCTTATTAGTGATCTAGTTTATTTCGATTCTACTAAGGAGAAAGCCTCACTCCGGCATGTCCCAGCAGTTCTTTGAGGATGTCTGGACCATCTCCCCTCCTTGAGATCTTCTCAGCCTGGCCCAATTCTTGCGAGCTTCCAGAATTCACGCATCTCACTTGCAAAAAACAAAGACACATATTTCAGACTTTGTTTAGGCCACTTTTTAACATTATATTTGGTTTTACACACTACACTTCTTTTAAAAAGACTTATCAATTAAATGGAGACCAGCTAGGAAGAATCAAAATTATAAAAATGTTTCAGGAATAAAGACCCCAAGGAAAAAATTTGAGGCCCACATAAGTTTGTTGAGGTAAATGAGGCCAGTGGGAGGCCGAAAGACACACGTTCACTACCAGAGCACACGACACAAAGCTGTACAACTCAGGCACGTCGAACACACCCAGTAGTCGTTGTGAACTGAGATTGAAACTCCCAATCCAGGGAACCTATACGGCGTTAACTGGAGTACTAAATAGCCCATAGTAAAGCTCATGCAGGCTTACACCCTAGATGTGATTCACGGGCTGTTATCACACCTCCGAAATGCAGTTACAATGAATACTCGTCCTATTGAGCCACTTTCATCACGTACTTTGTCCTTCATCTATCCACTTTCACTCACACTTCCATCATTTTGCTTATCTTACCCCACCTTTGTACCATTAAAACCCTCACTATCTCTCCCGCTGGACCACTCTCCAATACTCTCTCTCCAAAACCTCTGTCTTTGGTTTCCTCTACTCGTACATCCTCATGAGAACATGAATTTCCAAAGTGGGACCTAGGTCAAAGGTGGGGGGATTTGACTTTTCAGCTTTCTAATAGATCCTAGGAAAGTATAGCCAAAATTTGAATTTAGGTAACTTGTCAATTATGATTTCTTATAGTTTAAAAATAATAATTTTTAAATTTTATGGTACATTACAATTTACAAATAACTTACATTTTAATCTTATTTCTTTCTTACAAGATCCCAGTGTGAGGGATAAAGTGGTTATTGCCATCATACTCATTTATAGATAAGTGACTAAGTTTGAGGCAAAGTTCAGTGGTGAGTTCAGATCGAAACACGGTTTTTGTAACCCTAAGATCAGCAGTCTTGGAGGGCTGCTTTGGAGGTTTCCTTGTTGTTGCTGTGCTTGGAGAAGGTGACACACCCGAACATGAAACTATGAAAAGTGTGCTCCACCACCACTTAAAATCTTTCACAGTCAGAAATCAGTTCTGAAATCCCAGAACGGTGTCAGCCAGAGGATGCCACCATCACACAGCAAAGCGTCAGATGTTCGGCGATGGGGAGAGAACAGCAGGTCATATTTATCAGCAGGAGGAGGAGCAAAGTGGAGAAATCCAGTCTTCCTGCCACTTAGCTCTCAGCCCCTGTGTTATTGGGCTCGTTTGCTGTGGGCTAACTGTCAGAGACAGTACACCTTGCAGTAGTTAAGATATCTGAGAGCCAGGACAGAGATCTTGTGCCAACTAAAACCCTGGTTTCTCTCTTTAAATGTATAAAGAAAAGGAATAGAAGAAGAGGTAACTAACAGTGAAAACCAGAATCAAGGTGGCAGAGGCTGGCAGGTCCCCAGGGCCTGAGAAAGGACCCAGGGGCTGGCACAGAGGTTCTCCCTTCTGCTGTTGCTCTCACTGTTAATACATATTGCAGAGTGACTAAGAGAATGATTGGTTGTAGTTTAGACACCTGTTGCGAAGTCAAACTAGGATCTGTCAGCTCAACCCCTCTACTTCCCCCGCCTCATCATCCCTCATCTTGCCCCACCCTCTCTCCCCTTTCCATCTACGTGACAGTGGAAATATGTGCTGCCTTCTATGGCCGTCTGTGGACCAAGTCCTTTTCCCTATTTGCTGGCTTCATTCCTTGAGATTAGTTAAGGCCAAAGTTATTACATTTCCATTTCTCCTGAAGGACACTGTAAATTGTTTGAGCTTCTTCTCCTTAGACTACATTAAACAAAGTTGAAAGACCTGTTTTTGCTTCCTTGCTCCTTTTGGATTTCATTTAAATTGCATTTGTGAAACCAGGATGGTCATAAGTGTGTATTTGGTTTACATATCCATCTTTGAACTCATGGAAAGGAAACGCCAGGACGAAATGAATAAATTCCCTCAATAGTTTGAAATTTTTATTTAAAGATAGAAGAGGGAAAGGAATTAATAGGTGTACAAAGTACTTCCAAAATATCTGAGTGAGAAGACTTTCATTAAAATGAAGTTTTGCAAGAATCTATTGATAGACTCAAAGTAACAGAAACTTGAAATGCATATATATTTCTGTTACCATTTTTAAAAAATATACACTCTCTAGAATGATTAGAAATATTTAATATTGTCAATATTTTTGTTTTCAAATCTAATATAATAGGGGCTTATCTGCTTAGTGACTAGAGCACCCGAGGTAAGTCTACAGATTTTTATATAGCCCCCAGAACATCAGAAATGCTTCAAAATAATCCAGATTCTAAATCGTTATGAATCTTTGAATCTTTTTCCTTGGCCATATACTTTAGTACTGTTATCAGTTCTTTCCTTTAGAGCTGCCAACACACAGCAAAGTATTTTTGGTAGAATTAGGTGTCTATTAGAACAAGCTGTTTTGGCTTTGTTAGTTCTCATTACATTTCTTACACACAAGAAGAAAACTACTCTATTTTCCTCCTAATGGAAAGTTAGGTTGACTCACAATGCCTGAAAAAAAAAATGAAGTTATTTTGAAAGTCTATCTTAAAATTTCCTCTCTATAGCACATTAATTATGGATATTAAGATCTGTAAGAATTCTTACAAGTCACGCAGATGAGACTTCTTTGCTCCGTGACTACTCTGGGCACAGAACCTCCCCAGCAGCCCCTTGTTCCATCCCTGGTGATCCAAACTTCTGGCTACAGACCCTATCTCAAGGTGAATGATGTTCACTGAGCAAGAAAAAGATCATAGGTTTACAGGCACACTCTTCTAAAGTAACCATCTGAAAGACAAAAGAGATTACAGCCATGAGACATAACAAAACCACCTTTTAGAGAACTTGCATGGTTTGGTGATTCTAGTCCTGCAAGTGCCAGCGTCTCATCAATTTGTCCCAATCTCTTGAGCCTGCAGGTGAGCCAAAAACCTCCCGAGCCAAGCTTTCTCACAAGATTTCCTGTACTTCCTGTTTCTATGTGAGCCATAAATACCATGAGAACAACCTTTCTTGTGGTATTTTTGCACTTCTACCCTGGGATGAAGATAATCCCGTATTGGGGAGAATTTTTTTTTAATTGTGCAACATTTTCAATTTTCAAACCTTCAGATGAAGTAGAGTCCTCTTTGAGAATGCAGGTTTCAGATGGTGTCTGCTGGGCTCTAACTCACCTTCACCAGGAAGTATTCATGTTCAACGATCCAACATTTTGTAACTTCTCTAAGATATTTTTACAAGGAAATATGTAAAACAATATAGAGAATACAGTGGAAACTTATGTCCTTGGATTTTTAAAAAATGTCATTCTTGAAGAAAGGTGCAAAGAGTTGTATTCTTAATACCTCGGTGTCTATGACACATTATATCATATATTTGTTTTCTTTGTTCTTAACCCCTTTGTTCCAAGGGTCAGGATATCCTGATGCTAAGTACTATTGCAAAATAACTGAACAAAAATAAAAATAGTCAAATACTTAGGAAACTCTTCAGTTGTTATGTCAAGGAAGTTTGTGACTGAGGAATGAGTCTAAGACATTATTCAGGAAATATGCTAATAGGGTGCAACCGCCTCCATGTACTTATTAAGTAAAATCATCTCAATTCTGGAGAGCCTTACCGCCCAGTCTGATGGGAGGGGAGATAAGAACTGGAAGGGCTGTCCAGAGTGGTGGAAGTGTCAGACGGATGCTCAAATCCTTTCATCTCTCAACAAAGAGGGAAGTAAGAAAAGGTCCATCTTTCTCACAAGCGGATCACTGATTATTCCCTAATTGGGTTGTAGGAATTTCTGGTTGTTATAGGAAGAACTGTCTGATCAATATTTTAATAATGAAATTCATGAGCAGTAGTGTCTTCGGTGTCTTTTATTGTTGTTTTAGACCCGCAAATGATGTTGACCCTTCTTCACTGTTAGGAAAGAGAGTAAGTTTGCCAGTGTACTTTTCCATCCAGAAAAAAAAGAAAATCCACTTAATTCAGTGTGGAAAACTAAACTTATTAACCATGGGTTTAGGGGAATAATAATAACAACAAAATTGCAGAAGCCTTTGCTGGTTTCAACTTTTAAAAAATGAGGTGAGGGCGGTGGAAATAAAACACGCTGTGCGATGGTCTTCTCCTCTCCCAGGTCTCCTCTTCTCTCCCCCAAAGAAACATCAAATGATTGTTGATAAACCGGCCCCAAAAGGAATGTAGACAGGGGCAGCAGATTGTACATCAGCCAAGTCAGATGCCAGGCAAAATCCAGCCCTTTGCAATGCAGAGACGCGAGGAGGAGAGAAACGATGCTACAACGGCCTCCAAGGAAGCCGAGCTCTCCACGTGAACGCGCAAGTGCGAATTGTTCCTACAAACTCAATTTGCTGGCAAAAGTGCTGCATACAATACCACCCACTTTCGTTTAGTCCAGTGCTTTTCATACGCCACAGGGGGCGCCCCGTCTGTTGTATCGGTTCTGACTCCCAAGGTGAGCGCCGCCGCCTCTGAGCCGCGGGACCCAAGACACGTGGACCACGCTTGTCCTCAACTGAACCCCTCTCCAGTGGGGGCACAGCAGTGAGGGGCCCAAACATTAAGTCCACAGTGCTCTGTCTCTGGAAAGTGAATCTTCAACACTTTCTTTCCTTTTTTGTCCCTGCCATTTATGCCCCCCACGAATATCCTTTAAAATTATGATGTATAACTTTTCTGTGAAATGGGCTTTTAACAACCCCAGCTATGTGTCCAAACTAGGCAGCCCCACTGCACGTTTGCACGGGGATCTTGATGCTTCCCTGATTCACTTCTCTGAGGGTTAGCTCTGGAATGTGATTCAATGTTATTTCCCTTCCAGCTGAAGGGCAGCTGAGGTTACAAAGGGATTTGACTAATAGGCCCAAACCCAGTTAGGTTTGCTGAGAACCCAATGACAGCAAAGAGGGAGGGGTGCGGAGGAGGGGAGTGCGTGAACCGTGGGGCTGAGGAGCAATCCAAGAGCCTCCTGAGTAACCCCATCCCAGGGCAGGCCGAGGTGGACAGGCAAGGTGGTCCCCGGCCAGACCTTCCAGAGAGAGGCAGCTGCGAATTGGTTCTGTGGATGCTGGGCTTCCCGTCTTCCGAAAGCTCCTTGGGGCTGGCAGGGCTGGAGCCGGGAAGCTTCCAGGCTTCCCGCACCACGGACGCCTCCTTACCTGACACCTTGGATAGCCGGCCTCCGGAGGACCCCTTGGAGAGGCCGGCGCGAGGGGAGCCCTGCTTCTTTGCCTGAAGTCCTTAAGGACTAAACAAGCCGCTTGCAAACTTGGACAAGCACAAGAGCGACCTGAGAACAGATAAATCGGGAGAGGAGGAGAAGCAAATGCAAAAGCCTCGATGGCTTTTTCTGCCGTGTTGCCGCGCCAGCTGAAGCCGGGGATTAATTAGGAGCTGTGAAGTCAGCGCCGGGAGCGAGGGGGGCGAAGGCGCGCGCTGTCTCCCGGGACCGGCAGCGGCGCGGTCCTCGGCGGCGCGGCAGCCCGGGCAGCGGCTCGCGCTCGGCGGCGGGGTCCGTGCGGGGCCGGGGGCGCAGGGGCTGTGCCAGGCTGGAGGAGGCTTGCCCTCGCGAAGCTGGAGAGGATTTCGCGGGGGTCCGCCTTCCCCGGCCTGGGAAGCGTTTCCCCTGTGGTGGCGGCAGCCGCGGCGGCAGCGGCAGCCCTACCTCCCCTTCTGGGGACCGGGGCAGAATGCCTGTGCTGGAGCGCTACTTCCACTCGGCAGAGCCAGGCAGGCGCTGGACGGCCCCAGAGGGTGTGTTGCCCTCCTCGCTGGGCAGCCGGCCGGGGTGCCGGCAGGGGCCGCTGCCCTGGGACTCGCCCGAGATGATCAGGATGGTAAAGCTGGTTTGGAAATCCAAAAGTGAGCTGCAGGCGACCAGACAGAGAGGCATTCTGGAGAACGAAGATGCTCTGCACAGCTTTACAGGTAAATTGACCCGAGGTGTGAAAGGAACAGGGCTGATTACTGTCAGTCCCTTCCTTGGAGAGCCCCAACCATAAAAATGGGGAAAGGAGGGAAGGCACAGTGTGCAGCACAGGGTCCGAGGGCCATGATTGATGGGTGTTTGCTCTATGGCAGAAATGCATCTTAAAATTCAGAGTGATGTGATAGGAGGAGCATGATTTTCTTGATTTCTAGACTGGAAATCAAGAAACCTGGGTTCTGGGCTTGGCTTGCCACTTGCTTGCCCCGTGGCTGCAACAAGTGGAATGTCCTGAGCTTTAGTCCCCACAGAGAGGGGCTGGAATTGGGTGCTCTGTAATGTCCATCCTGCCTCTGCAACGTCTTGTTGACAAGTCAGAATTATCTCTGGGAGAATAGTCTTCTTGGGTTGCTTTTATAATGCTTTAGGTAAAGTAAAAAAATATATTTTCCATTTTTTAACGATGGAACTACAGCCTGTGTGATGTTCCCAGGACTGACTTTGGCCTGGAAGCTTTTTACATCTTAGGAACGTTGGTAAACTTCCTTGCCTTGATTTCCCCTTCTGACAGATGCCAGTAACACAAATTCCTTCCTTGATATCAGGAAAAATCAACTCACTCACAAATGTGGAAATGATGATTCACAGGCGCTTTGTCATGTGATAAGAATGTGCTGTGTTTGGGACGGTTGTGGAGAACTTGCCTGTGTTTCTAAGAGTGGGCACCACGACCACAGAGGCACCTAGCATCCCTGTGCAGGGGCCCCGGAGCTCCGGCAACACTGTAAACTAAGAATGCATAACTGGCTGAGAGGTGCTCTCCTCCTTTGGGGCATGTGTTGGTAGGTACTGGGAAAGTGGTAGGTTCACTTTAGAAGAACGAATGTGAGCATGTGTTTATGCATCGGAAGTCTTGGCTGGCCCTCTGCAGTGGAATCCTGACATGCCATGGAGGGTGACAGCTGGGGGACTAGACAGAAAAGATAGACCAAAAGTTACTTCTCTTTTTCTCATGGAAAGTGACTAGGAAATTAAGACTCGATAGATTTCGTTTTTAATAATTTATGCCAGAAATTTTTATTAAGTTGCCTAATAATCTAAAAAGAATGTTATTTAAAAATAACACTCTAAGCAGAAAACCAAAAGATTTGAAAGGAAGAAAAAAACACCAGTATTGGTCTCAGGTAAACCGCGAGTGCTGAGGAGAAAGAAGGAGACCAATGAGACCACCGGGATACGGATTCCCAGGGACAGGGGTCTGGGTCAGAAGAAATGAGGGAGCACTAAAGCCACCCCATGTTCCATGTGAGGAGTGCAAGAAAAATGGAAAAACCCACCTGGGCAGAAAACTTAACTATGACTCTTCAAGTGTTACCACTCTTGCTTTGTTTCAGTATATTAAATGATTAGAATTCGTATTTCCAATTACACGTTTGATAAAACTACCTCCTTCAGCAGATGTTAACATGTCTGTGGGGATAGGTATATATTATCACCTATATTATATGTTAGTGGGTGTTTAATTCCTGAAAAAGCAATACTACAGAGAGAAAACAGCACCCCTGTAACTTTTTGTGCATTTTCCTGGACATTAGAAAATTGAGCTGGTTGAGTCTTCCTATGTCCCCAGACCACTGCCCCCGCTCAGTGGACTGTGTCTCAGCAGCCACTTTGGGGTCCAGGGACGCTGCACCCTGGTCTGCTGTCCGCTTTTTCCTGCCTGGAGGAGGCAGGCTCTATTTCAACACCTCCCCAGAGGCTGTCTGCTTGCCCCCTCTTCTTCCTCGCCTGCCTTCCCATTCTCAGGAGGTGAGGGTCTCACACATGTTGGCACGGGCGTGGAGCCTTATCATCCGTATACGCAGTGGGGGCCATACGGTGAGGCCAGGGACAAGCTTCACTTTCCAAATCGTCTCCCACTTCCTCCCGTCTTGTTTCTGAGGCTGCATTTCCCCTCGCATCAGGGGCTCTGTGCTGTCTCACCTTGTGGTGGGCGTCTCAGGAACACGTGGATATTTCCAAAAATCTGGCATTTTCCCATTTTTAGAAAGTGATGGTTTAAGCTGTTTTCAGTTTGTGTACTGGGGTTTATGGTAGAAAGCTCCTCAAAAAACCACCAAGACACATGGGTGATCTCTCTCTCTCTCTCTCTCTCTCTCTCTGTCTCCGTCTCTGTCTCTGTCTCTCTCTCTCAAATCTGACGCTTGCCTCAGTGCCCTTAATGTAAACCTCAACAGTACAGAACTTGCGGTCCTCAAAATGCATCAGGTGGTGCCCTGCCTCTGAGCCTTGCCTTATGCTTGCAATGTCTTTCTTTGACTTAGCCAACTGAAAATTTTTTATTCAGACTACAAAATCCAGCTCAAGCGTCCTTTTCTTTGTGATGACTTTCACGATCTCCACCGCCCGCTCTCCAAATCTTCCCCCGCAGTCATTTATTCCATCCTCTTTACTACCTTTACCTATAGGGACTGAACATATTACACTTATAGCACACAACATTTTTGCTGTGCTAGTAACTGAAAACAGGAAAATTAAATGCTATAACATTCTATGTATATTTCAACGACTAGTGATAACAGATAAATAGGTTTACATTTTTAAAAACCATGAAACTGCTGAGATTCTGAATAGAACCAACAGTCTGGAGGACTTGAGAGATGGGTGTCGCTGTTTCTTAATAAGTTGAATTTAACCTTAAAACTTCTAGCTTTTCTTTTCATTAGTGAAGGGCATAGTTATTTTTACTCCTACTTCTTAGACAAGACTGGAACTTTGTTTCTCACAAGTGAAATACAAAAGTATTCTGAGATATTGCTTAGGTAATAAAGGGAGAGAGCAAAAGAATTTGTAGGAAAACAAATGCGTAAATATGAATTCATGAGAGATTTTGAGATGACATGCACTGAATCGTGAGTGAGGGAGGACGGAGAGGAACAGCGTCCCCTGAAGAGAACGAGGACATGCTGGAGAGGAGGTGACACGTGTGGACATCTTCCTGCCGTCTTCAGATGGGCATGCACTGGAGACTGTTGGTGACTATTCAAAGCAAAGGCTGGAGGAGGGAATGGGGGATGACAGGAGGGAGAGGGCTTGTTGTCTTCTCCTGTCGGGGTACGTGCATCTGAGCGTGCCCCCAGACCTGGGCATTGGCTGGGGCACTGCTCACCCTGGAGACAGGCTCTGGAAGTTATCAACATGCCCAGTCGGAGCATCAACTCAGTTCATTGAATCGTATCCAATTATTTAATTTTATTAATACTCACCTCATTTTCCCTTTATGAAGCAAATGAATGATGGTCTAATTATCTAGTTGACACAAACAAGGCAAATAGTAGAGTAGAGACTAAACAGCTTGTCCAGGGTCACACATTGATGCATCAGAACCAGACCAGGATCTCAATGCCCCACCTCTAGTCCACAGAACCGACGTGATCAGGACGTGTGCTGGGTAACTTAAATTTAAACCAGAAGATGGCTTTATGGATTATATGTCCATGGACAAACATGGGAACTCATGATATAATATAAATCTTGGTCAAACCAGAAAAGAACCTTACCATGCAAAATAAGTCAAAGGATTGCGCCTCTTTTACATTTTTCTACCTATTTTTTGGGCTTTAGTTTTAGATCCAAGCTTCAAGTGCTGGTAAGGCCCAGGAAAGGATCTCCATCTATTATCAATAGAAAGTAAGCTTTAAAACCTGGTGGTGAGAGCTTGCCCAGAGTGGGGAATGGGGAGAGGGAAGAAGGATGAGAATAAATAGGTCGTTTCTCAAATGCTGTGAGTGCAAATATTATTCTCATTGTGATTCTAGTCAGCAACTTGCTGAAGACTAGACACCCCCTGGCAGGACTTGTTCTTAGCTGAATAAATAATTTGATTTCAGAATTCAACCAAATAGCGGCACATTCTGCAGCTGAGGAACTTACCCTTTCATTCTGGCATCCCGACTGAATTTTACATCATATTTTACTTATTTATTAAGCTTGTTTCCATTTCAATAGCCTTTGGTTCCAGAAAAATATAAAAACACAACTCCTTCAAAAAAAATTCATTTTCCCCATAGCCATTGTAACTTGTCCTGCCTTTCAAGGAGAATACAAATATCAGAAATTTGCTTTATCTTCAGCCCTGGAAATCAAGCAACTTCAGACAAGGAAATCTCCAAAAGAATTCTCTGATTTCAGAATGCTGCAATTTAAGTTGACATTTGAAGTGCTATTTTAAAATATCTCAAGTATCAAGCATGATATAAATTAAATATGTTGAAGACTGAACACTTCGATCATTATAATTCAAGGAGCACTTATTGGATGCTTACTGTATACCACGGACTGTGTTAGGCACCAGGGCCTCAGAGATGAGTCAAAGGCTTAATGAGAGAACAATTATGAATTTGTGAATCAGAGTTCTGTCTACAGCTTCAGTGTGAAAACAAGCACTTGTTCGTTTAAACCTCTATGTCACCTCAAAGTATTGGCTATAAAACTGGTGACACTGAAAAACACTTGTAAAAATTCAAACACACTTTCAAATACTGATCAATATTAATGATGTCGTTCAAAGCAGGACAAACTGCTTTAATCAAAGAATCAATTATAACTTGATATTAATTCATAACATTTTTCTAAAACTACTTATTGTAGACTTGAGCCTGCATTCAATCTGTAGCTATACTGGATAATAATCCCGGACAATTTAATCCGTCCTTTAAGTGTGAATGCAAAATTGAGTCAACACTGGAACACAACAGCTCACCTGGCACTAAACCTGTTCATTCACCTGACCTCCTTGTTTTCATAAATGACATCACCTCTAGGTTCAAACGGCTCTCTCCAGCTTTCCAGTTCCAACTGGTTCCAAGTGTTACATCAAACAGGGTAAGAATATCAGAGTGTTGTTGCAGTGTTGAGATTTTTTTTTTTTTAAAGATTTTATTTATTTATTTTTCCCCCAAGGCCCCAGTACATAGTTGTCTGTCTTAGCTGCACATCCTTCTAGTTGCTGTATGTGGGACGCGGCCTCAGCATGGCTGGAGGAGTGGTGCCTCGGTGCGCACCCGGGATCCGAACCCGGGCCGCTGGCAGTGGAGCGCACGCACTTAACCGCTAAGCCACGGGGCCGGCCCGCAGTGTTGAGATTTTAAAACTTTAAATCCTGCCTCCCTATTACTGCACTGTGTGAACCTGCACAAATTACCTCCTCTCTCTGCCTCAGTTTCCTCTTCTATAAGAAGGGAGTAACAATAGCACCTTCATGCAGGTGAGGATTAAATGAGACAATACAAGAAGAAAGTGCCTAGAACAGAGCTCAGGCCCTACCACGTTCTCAGTAAATATTAACCATCATAATTACTGGTATTGGTGCTATTTCAACAACTTAGCTCACACTCCTTGCCTCTTTTCTATTCAGTTCTGGGGCCCTTGGCCAACCTCATGTTGTTTGGTCTAGAATCTTACAATAGCTTCCAACTGTACTCCTCTCTCTCCTGCTCTCCCTTCTACTCTGTAATTTAGATCAATAACATCAAAGGAAGAATCAGAATATGTCCTGTTCCTCTTCAAAACCCTTCAGTGGTTCCCCATCGTCTGCAGAGAAAATCCAGATTCTTTTATCCTGCACTCCAAACACTCCACGCTCGGGAACAAGCTCACTTTTCCCGTCTTATTTGTCACGATTCCTCTCACGGCGCTTAACGTCCACAGCTTCCTACCTGCTTTCCGCTCATTGCTCCGAATGCCTAAAATGACTTCCCTTCGTGTCCCCAACTTCTGCTATACTCCTGAAGACCCCTGCACGATGCCTTCCTGAGATTCCTCAGGGAAAATGTGTCTTTCCCTTCTGAAGTCTCACAGAACTTTCTTTGTATTTATTTCACAGGCAAATCACTTTATTTTATTGTGATGATTGTACCTTTTCTTCCTCCCCTCCTAGATTTTCAGCTTTTTGAGAATCTGGAGAACATTCTATCTCCTTTGTATTCTCCCTAGCATCTTTCACACGTCAGCCACTTAGTACACTTTGATAAGTGAAAAAGGAAAATCATCAGAGGGAATAAAATAGCTTACAAGTTACCATTAAATGCATGAATGAGGTTTTTTTTCTAGGCACAGATTACTCAAGATATATGAATTCTAGTTCTTCGTTTTAACGGAATCATTTTTAAACTTATATTCTGGCATAAGATCAGAATGAGTCATTATAGCTTTTAAAATAAAAGAAAAAAATACACAAGTGCATTTCAGAACTACTTAACAGGTATAAAGTATCTGCGAAACTAATATGAGACAATCCTCTGTACATATAGAGAAGTTGCAATTTACTGATAGAGAATTTTAGAGCAAATGCATATAAATTATCCCTGCTTTAATATCCTTTTAAAATAATTACTCTATTCATGCATCTTGGAACATTTTACATTAACTAAGTTTTCAAAAGTTGCTTCTTTTACATATAACAGTCTGTATATTCCTCAACATAATTTCAAAAATAGAATGCAGAAAGTGTGTTTACTCGGTCGTACAAATGAGCTTTTGAGGGGATGGAGCTGAATGGAGGATATTATTCCCACGTCCTCTGCTCTTTGCCTGGAAACAGTTTCTTTTTTCTTTTTTAATAAGACTAGTTTAACTGGACAGCAAAGCATTGACTTTTGCATCTGACTAATTTCTAAAAGAAAAACATTAGAAGCTTTATTGTAAAAAGACCAAAAGCTCCGTTATTTTTTTTAGCCCACAGAAGCAACTGAATGTGTATACTCTTTTCTATTTTATTTCTTTCACTGTTTAATTATCAATACTTCATAGCATTGACTCTATTGATACTAATTATAAACACTTCATAGTACGTAGTAGGTACATACACCATATCAAAAATAATAAGCAAAGCTCAAAGTACTTGTAATTTAATACCATGCCCTGTCCTAGATGGACACACAATGTGGACAGTACTCTTTCTTTTTCTATTTGTCTCTCTCTGCCTTCCATAAATTTTTCTTTAGAATTGATTCCAGTCTCTAAAACGCTAAGAGACTACCCTAAGAAATCGGTTTTGTATCTTTACACTTGTCTTAAATCTCCTCAAACTGCAAAATCATCAGAGACCTTTCCCTCAAAGGACTTCTTCTCACCTAAAAAGTCCACATGGCGTGATATTTTATAGATTATAAACCAAGCCCCTGTCCCTAGCATTTTGTTACTTCATCACACAAGTCCTGAGGGAGTTCTGCAGAAGAGCCTCCTGTGGGTCACAGTCTTTATCATTAGTAACAAGATAAAACTGAAAAGTTGGCCTTGCATTGGAAGTCATGGTTGATAATGACAAAGCAAAGTTTCGTTGTGTATGGCCTTAAAAGTGAGTCCAAGGGGCCAAGCTTACTGCAGAAAAATAAAATCCCTAGAGAGAGCAGAAGGGCAAATTTCAAGAGACGTTGAATAGTAGTTTCATGAACTTGTAGTAAAAATTGAAAGCTGGAAAAGCCAGAAAATTGTAAAATAAAATCAAGATGAGAGATATAATGGAAATGCATGTAAATCTTTAGTCAAGGTACTGAAAATGAAAGTTAAATAACCAAGGGTAATAAGATACATATAATGCAATAATTAGCACTTTTCCCATTGAATCCTAGGATGTTCCTCAACCCTAAAATTAAAGCCAACACACAAGATTCTCTTTCTTGCTTCCTTCTCCACCTCTCTTTGGATGGCACCCAAATATCTCACATAAATCTATAGACCTGATGAGCACTTCTGAAAACCCAAAGATATATTCGTTTAGAGGGTCCATGACAAAAATTCATTCAAAAAAGTAGATAGAATTTGCTGAAGAAAATTCTTTAGAAAGAAAGAGAAAGGGATAGGTAGAAAGCCAAGCATAGAGAAGCACAGAGCCAAGAGGAAGGAAGTGAGGAGAGGTCCTGACAAAGAAACTGGATTCAAGTGTAAGAAGCATGATCAAAACCCCACAGAAGGGGCCGGCCTCATGGCTTAGCGGTTAAGTGTGCACGCTCCGCTGCTGGCAGCCCGGGTTCGGATCCTGGGCGCACACCGACGCATCGCTTCTCCGGCCATGCTGAGGCCGCGTCCCACATACAGCAACTAGAAGGATGTGCAGCTGTGACAGACAACTATCTACTGGGGCTTTGGGGGAAAAATAAATAAATAAAATCTTTAAAAAAAAAAAAACCCACAGAAGTGAAGAGAAAACGGTCACTGCTGAAAACGTTTGTAACAGAGATCTCAAATTTCCATGCTCAAATGTGCCATCAAATGTAGCCTATTTCTCTGCTTCATCTAATCAAACTTTCCTCTTGAGCCCACCCTAACAAGGGACAAGAAAATTTAAGCTTGCTAATGAACAAGACAGTGTTCAGTCTCTTCTGGATTAAATTACTTCTTTGGGATCAATACTTTCCTTCCTCTTGCTCCTCTCCAAGGTGGTGTCCGGGTGACTGTGTCTCGTGTTCCCGTGCCCATCTGAACATTTCTACCGCAGACAATGCAAAGTGCCAACCTGAGATGGGGAAGCAAAGGCAGGGTCATCTGTCCACTGGCTCTGCCTCCAATCCTCTTCCCCTCGGTTCCCAGGGTCAGGAGTAGATGGCCCTACCCTGTGCCATATCCTCCTTCCCAGGAGATGCAGAAGGGGCCAGAAATCATATCTGCAGGCCTAACTCTCAATGTTAATGGGATCTAATAACAGAATATAAAGAGTCCCTTTATCTTTCCATGAAGACCAGTTCTCAAGTTTATTGTTCTGCTGCAAACTCACACACAAAAACCAGCAAATCAAAAAAACCCTCTTACTGTGAAGATCAGGTGATAAATATTGACTCTCTCTCTCTCTTTCTCTTTTCATTCTCGCTATAGCATTCCTAACTGTCCCCAGTGGATGCTTCTGGAGGGGTGGAAAGGGAAGATACACACAAGGGAGTGCAGAAGTAAAAGCATATGGATATAGCTTAAAAAACATTATCTTCATTACACGCTGGTTGAGCTGGGCCCCGTCCTTGAGTATGCATCCTCAGTATTGTTTATTTTAGTTACGTGCCCGTGCATATGCTGAACCCAGTTGTTCCTCCCTCTCTATTACCTCTCTCTCTTTCTCTCAACACGTACACACACATTTCAGCAACCGTCTCAGGACTTTGACACTGAAAAGTTCGACCGAATGACTGTAATGCATAAAACAGGGTGTGTACAAGTCACAGCTTCCTGGTTGGTTTCCACATTGAGAGCTGAGGTTTTCTATCTAAGACAAATTGGAATTGTTGTCATAATCACACAGTGCATTGTACTCTGGTCAGGTCAGCTCCATTTTCATTGCTTGAATGTGCTAATTGGAAATTGCTGCGAGTTATTCTCCTCTCTCTCCCTCGGGAGAAGATGGGGTGGGAGACTCTGGGAGAAGTGAGGGTGAAGAACAGAGAGGCTGCCAGCATGGTAATGGGGATCACTATTTTCTTCTAACGTCATAACAGGGATCGTGACTGCCTCTTCCATGGTGGCTGATACGGAGAAACTGCCACCTCCCTCGCCGTGCCCTCTCTCACTCCAGGTTTAGGTACACCTATCTCTTTGCCTCCTTATCTCCCTTGGATATTAGTTGAGTTCCACACTGGTTTTCATGGATCTGTTCCTAATTCTATAGTAGAATAAAAGAAAATCTTTTCCTTGACAATTAAATTGGTTTGTAAAGTCAAGAACTGTGAATTCACCAGATTTATAAACTCTAAAGCAAATTATTTCTACCCTGTTAAGTCCTAACAGCCCTATTCTTTGGTTTGGTGACAAATGCTCTGTAGAATGGGAATAGACAAAATTGGACTAAAAAGCTTTTGTTTTGAAAAAAACGTGTTAAATGTTTCGAACCCTCCAAAAATAATTAGAAACACTCTAGGAGGTCACAGAATGGAGAAGGATGTTTAAATGTTACGTACATTTAGTGTCTTATACTACACAATAAGTATCAATTGAATGGGAATTTACTCCCAACTTAGAAGAAACTGAGACCTATATTTATGGGTTATTTGTTCAAGATATTCAGAAAGGGAAATAAATAATTCAAAATTCTGTCTATATAATGAGTGTTAGAGGAGTTTTCAAAGAGGGAGGTGATTTTTGAGGTACCATTCAAGGTAAGTTACACTGCTCCAGATGAAGAGATGGAGGACATTGCAGGAAGAAGAAACAGAAGGACCAAATGCAAGAAATCCTAGGGAATGCCAAGTCATGGGACAAGGAGTATGTCAGGAGGAGGGCTAGAGATGAGACTAGGAAGAGAGGCTGAGCCAGATTATCGAGGGCCTCACACACCTTTCTAAGGAGTGTATCCTCCAGGCAATGAGCAGGCTTCAAATAACCTTAGTGGGAAGTGACATGATAAATTTTACGTTTTAGAAATATCACTCTAGCGCTAATGACTGGTAAAGAGTTGGACTTGGGATGAGGATGCTAATGGATTTCTAGCCATCAGTTTGGTGTTCATTGACCATATTTAGTAGATATTGAGAATTCCGAGATGAATATTTTCCCTTTGACTTGCAAACCAGCTTTTCCAAGTACTACAGTATTTTATACAGAACCACATGAAATAATATACAAACCCTGAAAGCCAAATCCCTTTACCACTAGACACCACCCTGTCCTGAAGGATTTATATTCTCGATGTTCTTCCATCCAGACCTCCCCTTCCAGCCTGCTCATCTCTTCCCCTGATTCAAGACCTGACACAATTTATCCTCACGGTCTCAGAACCATCTAGCCCTCCTACTTTGCCAGTCATGTTTCTTCCTGTCTTCAGGTTGCCGTGTTTTTTAAGCAAACAATTCTTTCCAGGCTAGGTGCCAAAAATGGATGAGAAAATGTATGAGAAAAACACAGTTATTTATGTAGCTTCTAATGTAGCAAGTTAGATAAAACCACATACTCAAATTCAAGCCAAGTGTGATAGATACTCCCTGAGGACTGGACGTTAGCTCACCTCTCTCTAGAGTGACCCAGGAAGGCTTTGTGTGGACTGGTCATTGCAGCTATGTCTTTAAGATGGTTAGTTCTCAACAAGATGTGACAAGGTGACATTCTTGGTGAAGGAATTAACATGAACGTAGGTACAAAGGCAGAAAAGCACAAGAAATGATTGAGAAACGATGAGTCAAGTTAGCTTGGTATGATGTTTGGAGTAAAGAATAGTGGGAAACAGAGAGAAAGACATCAATGTCATCAGATTGCATATGGACAACAAATCTTAACTTTTGTAGAACCATTGGAAAATTTTAAGTGGAAAAGTAGAGAAGTCTTTGCATTTTGTGATGAAAAGTGCTTTTAAGATCATCCAGTTGAACCACTGCATTTTTTCAGATGAGAAAACTGAGACCCACTGAGGTTACTCAACATACTTGGAGCCAATTCAAGGTCCCTTGATGCCCAGCCATGCCATTGACTCAGCCATGCTCCTGCCATGGTCAAACCCTTCAGCCTGTCAACTCCAAAAATGCCTCTCTGCATGAGAATCTCTCTAATCGAATTTCCTGTCCTTTTCACTCCCAAGCACTGACATCTCTGTGATTGTGTTATATAAGCGTGTGGTATCCATCTTACACAAGCAAGAACCGTATGTGTACCCATAAATGTGTACATGCATATGTATATACATATTTTTCTTGTTTTCAGACTTACATTATGAATTCTGGGCAAGTTCTGGGCAAATCCTAAGCCTTCTTTTTGTGAATTTCCCCCTCTAGAGGGCCTGCAATGTACTAAAATTTACATTGTACAAATGTACAGAAAAGAATACCAGAGGCGAGAACTTAAACAGGAGTGTGAGGTTAAAGGAAGTAATATAGAGGTAGCTGCTGGTTGCTGTAACCTTCATAGATGAAGTGTTACTGTGATCCCGTTCTGTGGTCCTGCCTCCTTCTGCATTGTTCCCTGGAGGTAGTGTTTCAGGAGGGTGGGCCAGCCACGGCCAGCCCTGTGGCTGTTGGAAGCTCGGGTCTGGAGCACATTTGCCCATAAACCATGGTGGATTAACCCTCAGTCCCTCAGGCTCTCTTTGCAAACATAGTGCTGAGCTCAGAAAGCAAGTAGAAGATTTAGGAACATTTAGGCAAGATTTTATAAAGCTCGCCGGCAACCTTTTTTTTCCTTTCCTGCTTCTATAAGGTATTTGTGTCCCCAAAGGAAAAATGTAGCCTCTGGTGGCCATTTTTCCTCCTTTTTCTTCTGAAACTCTCTCTCCCTCCTCTCAGAAGCCTTCCTGGCTGCCTGCATTGTGCCATTCACAGCCTGCCTGCTTATTACCACCCAAATAAGGTAATAGTTAGAAATACAATTGAAGTGGCTTCTTCTTTTTAATAAACAATAGACCTTGTTCCGTTAAAAATAAGACCCTACTCTGAACCATTGCAGAAAATTTTTCAATGTTTAAAAAGCAATGTCAGGGACTGTGAGGAGGGTGGGGTCGACAGGGCTTTCTGATGTCGTTCTTAATTATTTTTACTTCATGCTCCCTGTACCCCTGGCTCTAGCTGAGGCAGAAACGGTGAAGTGCCATAAAATAACCCTCTCTGGAAGTATATTTGGCCTGACAGGAAACAGGAAATACCAGAAAAGATCACAAGAAAAGCTGTAATCATAAGATTTCTAGCCTAATTCTTTTGACGTCAGCAGTCGAGATAAGTCAGATAAGCAATCACCAGCATCCGCGAGCTGGGGAGCGCCAATCCAAACAGCCAAGTGCATCTTCAGCCCTTTTGAACTCTCACATTGTTGTTCTCCCCTGCCCTCCTCTCTTCCCCCCGAGAAGCACATCCTGAAATTGTGAATTATGGACTTAGTGTCAGCATGAAGGTATTTGAAGACACTGCACAGACCTCCTAAACTGGTCCTACAGCCGATTCAGCTTGCTTGGTGCATTATAAACCCTGGGTGAAGCTGACTGTTAGTAAGACATAAGAAAACTAACTCTGGTTTATCTCAAAAGGAGTTTGCTTCTAAAGTTTAACTTTTCCAATCTTGGCAACTAAGCTGTGGCTATGAAATGTCTTTGATAATATGCTAAAAGATGCATTACCATATCCAAAGTGTGCAGTAACTCCAGTCATCACTATGATGACCGTTCCTTGGCTGCCACCACCTCCGCGGCCCACCACAACAAAATAGTTATGGGGTGTTAGATATAAATGGCACAGGGGATATGAAACTCTGAGCAGTTTTCATAACTTCAGAACCAGAAAACTATGGAACTCAACCATTAGATAATCAGCAGAGGCACGTGTTCGGCTGTTCAGATGATGAGGTCAAAGTTTAAATCAAGGTTTAAATCAATGTTGCATTCCGTGTAAATTTAAAATTAAAAAAAGGTTTAGGACAAGAACTTATTTATACAACATCAACCTATTTCCAAAAAGATTTGTAAGCTTTTAAGAAGGTTACAATAAAACATGAGCATACAAAGACATGAAACCGTTCTGTCAGGACGAAAGGCAAAACCCACAGAATAAAGGAGGAGGGAAGGGGAGCAATTCTGCGAAGTAACTGAGCAAAACTGAGATCTGAGCTTCCTAGCAGACAGGGTGAAATAATGGCAGCATTTGTTATCTCCAGGAAGATTCACTGCGAAGAACGTTTTCCTGGCTTTGGTATGTGGAGCAAGTTTTGAGGAGGGCTTTCTATATGGTGATGGAGAATTTCCTTCCAAGGAGTTTAAATAGATATGCAGAGTGCCACCTGGGGAGAGTCGTACAGACTCCCTCAGTGAAAGATGGTTCCATAGAGACCATTCAATGGAGAGCCAAAGATGAGGTGGCCCCAGCTTGTGGCTTTAGGGTGGTCTGACATAAGGGGTTAACCATGATAAGGGGTCAAGAACGTGGGCATAGCCATGGCGAGGGAGAATGGAAGAGTTGTAGCCTTGTGTGGGAAGTGCAAGCCTCAGCAGAGTTCAGCTCTTTGAATGTATGAAGTTGGGTTACAGTCCCCTGGATTGTTGAGCTCACATAGTCCTACTAGTCTCATAAGGGGCATCCCTGCCGTTGTAACCTTGAAGACGGAAGAGAAAAATTAAGAAGCAAATGCCTGCTCTTAGAAGGTAGAAATGTTCTTATATTTGCCTTTGGTCTGTGCCAGACATTTGGCTCTAATTAAATACCCATGGGTAAGGTGTCCTAATTAACTCATAGGTGAGTCTTGAGTCTTTACCTGGCTTTTTACCTGATACTCTTTACCTTAAGTACCACAACTAAGCCCTTTACTTCATCAGTGTTCTCTCGGTGTATGAACACATGTAGGCACTCAAAAAATACATGTTGTATTAAAGGTTCAGAATAAATAATATCTGAATAGATTTTTCATTTTAATTGAAACCATTTCCCACACTTTCCCTAACGTTCTGCTTGGTCAAAACCCTTTTAATATTTCCCAAGGATTCAGAAAATTGGAAAGAATGTATGTGTTTAGATTGAAAGATAAATATTATATTCAAGGAAGCACAGTAAGTATGAAAACAAGTGGATTTATTCCTATTCAGTACAAAAGTGATGAGTGGCTGGGTGTTAAGTGCATTGAGAGCTGCAGTCCAGACATCTTTTCTGAGACCACTTCCAAATAAACCACTGAGGGGGGTTACCAGCGTGTGTGTGTTGGGGGAGGTGGTGGCTAAAGGAAGCAGATTAATGTCAGAAAGACAGCGATCTTGCAAAATAAGTAGGAAAAGTATGGAAAGATGAGAGGAAGCATAATTGGGCAGAGTAACACCAGCTTTCTAAAAAGAACAATGGAGTTTAGACAGGAAAAAGGAGGCTGAGCTGGATGGAGCCAAAGGTGGCGCAGAGAGGAGAAGGAAGAGGAGTCAGATGCACTAGAAAGACTTGTTACGTACCTCATCTTCTAAGAAGTTAGAGCTGAGCTGCTCTTCCTGACAGCTCACCAAGGTCAAGGTGAGCCCATAACCATCCACGGTTGCTATACATTTATATCATCAGTCTTGGGCGCACTAACCATGCTGAAGAACCTTGCCCTGTAACTGGAAACCAAGCTTGAACTCAGGGCCAGCCAAGATGCATGCAGACCCAGATGTGCTGTATACTCACTACTATAAGATCACTTCGAATCAGGTTCATGTGCTTTAAAGGCTTCTGGGGCCACGGTAGGGTTGTTGAGTTCTTTCCACGGGTGGTGGTGGTGATGTTTGTTGTTGCAAGGCTGCAAAGTTAGAGGATATAAAGGGCTGCACTTCTCAGGATGCCTTCCATTCTCAACTCCTTTGGAAATAGACTCCATTTTTATAGGGTTTGTGCTTCTAGTTTATGTTCTGTTTTTTTTAATCTTACGAAAAATGAATAACCTCCCACTTCCCTACACCCCACTTTTGGCTGTATCATTGGAGATACTTCTCTTTAATTTATTATCGTGATTAAAAGATGGGCTCTGGAGCCACACTACTTTGCATCTTTACTAAACTCTTTGGATCTCAGTTTTCTCATCTGTAAAATGAAAATAACAGTAGAAACTACATTGTGGTGCTGCTGTGAGGATTAAGTCCGATAATCCACATGAAGAACTAGCATGCTGCTAGTACCTAGGAAGCTCTCTGTAAGTGCTAACAATTGTTATCACACACTATTCTTATTTCCAATAATTACCCCAAAATATTAAGCTGCCTTTTTAGCTTATCTTTGAATAGCAGGGAGCACTTACTCAATTTATATTTCCTCATCCAAGGTTCATCACTCTGAGTCGTAAATAAAGTGGGAAGAAAAGAATTTTGGCTTAATTATATTTGCAATTCCAGTGGTACAATCTTGAAAGTACTCTTCTAACTTTTAATCGAACTTTCACCCATTATACCTCAATGTCTACAACAAAAGCCTAATACCTCTAGTCATGCAATTATGCAAATTATACAAAATGTTCTGATTGATTTGAGATGGAGATACAGAACTTAAGGTTTGGTTGGGTCAAAGTACATGCAAAAGTAATTTCTAAAAGCATGTTGAATTTGCCAATATTTGGTTGTCAACTAAACCCTTGGTTAAAATAAGTTAAAATATGAGAAGCTTGTGTTCTCATTTTTTTGAGTGGTCAATTATTCATGGTATGAATGGCCACTTAATGTCAAAAACCTATTTAATCACAAAGAGTTTTTTACTTGAATCTAGTCTCTAGATTACCATTTTTTGGGACAATATCCGCTTAAGACTTATTAATGCAAAAAGCCAATTCGTAACACATTGCCATTAGAATTCCAGCCACAGCTTTTCAGGAATCAAGATTGATCACTCTTGACATGCACAGACCTTTCCAAAGCACCACAGGGAGAGAAAAACTCAGAAACCAGAGGTTTTGTAAGGAGATCAACATACTAGCTCATTTCCTAATGAAACTGGCAGAGGTCGATACCTTCTAGTTATGTTTAAGAAAAACCATTAGATTTCCTCGTGGGATTTCAGAGTTTGAATAATCTTCAGTTGGAGACAAAGGACACCCTGAATACGTGTAGCATCTGGTCTCCCCAAACTGTCCAAAGAAACCTGAAAATCTTCAGAACTACCATCATGTTCGTGGAACAAAGACTGTGCCTCCATCCCACATCCAAGCTCTATTTCCTGGGAACCCAGCAGCCAGGTAGAAATAACAATCAAAGGGAATTAAGAAAAATAATATCTGGTTAATTGCTTTTAGAGGAATAGGATCAGCAAAAATTACCCCAGTTCAGAATGTACTTAACTAGCAGCCCTAGTCTATGATATTCCAACATTTTAGGCAATGGTAATTTCAGGTAGCTCATATACCTCACCTGTTATCAACTCAAGTGTTGATTGATATCCTCCTATGCTGTAAAACATGTAGATTTGGGAAAGATGAATGGGAGGGGCCGTGGGAGAGGGGATTTTCGCATGTGGTATTTTACGGAATTCAGAGAAAAACTTAACTATACCATGTCTATTTACTTTAAATGACTACTAGACCAAAAGGAATTCCATTGAGGCCACTGAATTGAAAGAAAATAGTGATTTATATAAGGAGTAGTTTAACAGAACGTAAGGCTTTTAGGTTCTACTACGAAAATATCAGAAATAGGATTGAGGAGTCAGCAACCTAAATACACATAATCCACTTTTCAGATGCATGAATTATGAATGAGCCACCCTGAGCGGTTTTTCAGCATGGGCAGTGTTAACATGTCAGGTTGACCTGCGCCTTGGACCAGAGCTGGTCTAATAGCGACTTTACAGGGGAAGAGTTGAAAGTGACTCATTTTTGAGGCAGAAAGAAGGTAGAAGAATGAATGCAGACTCCATCCCTGGCTCTGATCTCTCCATAGTTCCTCAGTGCAATTATACAGAATTAATCAAATCCCTGGACATCAAATTAAAAGGCACCTTCCTACTTGCTATGCAGAGGTAAACTTTCCTCTCCCTGCACCAGAGCCAGGCGAAGTGCAAATCGTGGAGATCTGAGCCTTGGCGGAACCACGCCAGGAGGGCACAGTCACTTTGTTGAAACAGAGCCCACGTTTGATTTAAGCTCAGAATGACAACTTTGGCAAGGGCGAATAGTGGCTTTGCTGCATTTCAACAGGAAAAGCCAAGACACTGAGCACAAATTTCTAAGTTTTAATTATGCAAACTCCAAGAACACAGTGGCTGTTTGAATACCATCCTGAAGTTCACTTGATTAATCTCCCCAAAATTACGCCATTCAGTTTTCATAACTATTTCACATTCCAGATTTTAGCTCTCACCTCCTCACAGTTGAAATAAATGGGCTGCTTCAAAAAATAAAAGGCTAATAATCCTACTTTTTAACTAAGAAAATAGTGAAGATGATATTAGGAACATTGAACATCACTTTACAGAATGTATTTGCCTTAAATTGATCATTCTCCATCCACCAGAACTCAGACCTCTGCCAAGCGTGGAGAGGGATATGAAGAAATGCAAATTACAACCCCCCTCCTCTTGAGAATTTACAATCCAGTTTGGAATCAAGGAATCAAGCATGAAACACTAAGTAACAATTTAAACCCTTGTATTCTGCTGTAGAATATTAGTCTGAAAAATCAAAACACATAGAATCAAAAAGCATAATTATTTTAAACCTAGTTGACAAAAATGACTATCTAATTTATCCCTCCTTCTTCCTCAGCTAATCACCATTTTGCAGAGCTTTTTTCCTGAATAAGGATTATTTCTAAATCTGGGTCATAATCCCAGACCTTCACTCTGTCCCTGACTTTGATGGAGGAGGGACTGATTCTTTTTGCTTCTTTTTGATTTGTGTCATTTTTTCTTCTTCCTGTGTTTTCTTCTCCAGCTCAGTCTTCTCTGCCCTCTCTTCTTCACTGCCCACTTTAAGAAAACTTAATATATTAAAATTCATATTTATAAATAGGTAGCCAAATTAGCATAGATATTGGCTTTATAAAAGAAGTATACAAACAGGAACCTAAAATCACTTTATTAGCAGAATAAGAAATGCAATAAATCAAAAAAATTATAGGAAAATCTAAGTTGTGCTAATAGAAACAATAAGTTTGTTATAATAAATTCCATGAGATATTTAGAGTGTGCAAGGAGCCTTCACGTTCATATTACCTCATTTAATCCTCATAACAACCCAATGAGGTAGATACAGAATTGTTATTCCACTTCACAAATGGGAAACTAAGGCTCAGGTTGCATAAGAGACTTGTCCCAGATCACATAGATAATTTTTCATAATGGGATGGGAAGGCTTTGGATATGGAAATAACCTAAAATGTCCTTCGACAGATCAATGGATAAAGATAATGTGACATATATATATTTTTTTACATATATAACATATATATATACTGGAAATTATTCAGCCTGAAACAAAAAAAAAGGAAATCTTGCCACTTATGACAACATACATGAACCTGAAGGACATTATGCTAAGTGAAATAAGCAAGACACAAAAAGAGAAATATTGCATGATCTCACTTACATGTGGAATCTAAAATAGTCAAATTCATTGAAGCAGAGAGTAAGAGGGTGGTTGCCAGAGGCTGAGGGGAGGGGAAAATGGGGTGATGTTGGTCAAGGGGCACAAAGTTTCAGTGACGCAGGAAGAATAAATTCTGGAGATCTAAGGTACAGCGTGGGGCAGATAGTTAACAATACTGTATTGTATACTTGTGGTTCGCTAAAAGAGTAGATCTTAAATTAAATCTTCTCAGCATGCGGGCTCACACACGATGAGGCGATGGATATGCTGATTAGCTTGACTATGGTGATCATTTCGCAATGGATACGTGTATCAAAACACCAAATTGTACACCTTAAATATATACAATTTTTATATGTCAATGAAATCTCAGTAAAGCTGTTTAAACATTAAATAATAATAAAAGTAAATGGAAAGGCTTTGCAAAATGCCCGCCTCTGAACACATGCTCAGTCAACTCCAGGTGTTATCACCATGCAGCAGAGCGGGACTGCAATCTTCTGCTTCCGATTCCACGTCTAGGGTTCCTTTCACTTTCTACACATCCTGTCATACACTCCACTTCTTTAGAAAACAGAAAAGTCCTCTGGGTTGTTTTGGTTGCTCGTCCAGGGCAAACCCCAGCAGGAGGATCACCATACTCTTTCCTAGAACACTGTGCCATGTGCAGCGGCTGCCTCGTAATAGATGCTCAGTAGCGGTTCCTTGAACGCATGAATGTAAATGAATGAGACGAATGCTCTGAAGCTGACTGCCACCTTCTGTTTTATTTTACTCCTCAATAAATTCAGTTGTTAGCTAGCAGCATAACACACAGCTTTATTTCCAAATGAATCAATGTTAGTGTTAATAGCATTGTTTACAGGGGAGTCTCACTGGAGATTATAAGAAATTCTGCACCAATTCAAGGATAGTTGTTTTAGGTAGAGAGGCCTGAGAAGTAGTCTGGATTCAGGAATTCTTGGGCAACTAACTTAACCTTTAATGCCTCATGTTCCTCTCTCCCTCCCCTGCTTAAGGGAAAAGGATAGCTTTACTGCCAAATGTGAAAGTCAAAGAGATGTGGTGAAAACTGGGACAAAAGTACCTCTCGATGCTTTCAGCTACTTAGCAACACCCACACAGGTCACATGAGATGTGTTCAGACTCAGCCACCCATAGGGTAAAATCCACCAAACCCATTCATCATACATTAAATGAGCTTCTCATCCATGCTGGGTGTTTCACCAGGCCCTAGTGGGTACAAAGATGACTAAGACTAAGACGCTACAGGAAGGTGACTGAGAATGCAACTCAACATACCCAGCTTTGAGTCCTGCTCTGGGCTTATTACATGTGTGACTTTTCATCCTCCGTCTTCTCGTGTGTAAGTTAGCACAGTTCCTCGTACATCGCCAGACCTCAAACGTGGGATATTAACATGACGGAACCAGCCCTCAAGGAGCCCACAGTCTAGTGAAAAGGCAGAAATGCAAACAATAAAATTAGGGGGCTGGGGAGGAGACGCAAGGGGAGCCCTGACTGATCACGCAGACCTTAGTTTGGACTGGATTTCCTATTGCCATTCTAGATTCTCAAGACCTTAGTAGGGGCTGGAGCCCTCAGAATTGAGGCAGACTGAGAGACAATAAGAAATAGTGAAAAGAACCTTTAATCAAATATTTTTTATAACCTGGGGCAGGTTTTCAGTAAAATAAAACTAATATTAATATTAACAAGGTTCTGTAAGGGACAATATATGTGAAAATAAATTTCAAGTAAATTCAGGGAAATAATAATGCAAGGACTTGCAGAATTGTAGCCAGTGGCCTGGAAGAGTAAGCAGAGTTCGCTTTTTGAGATTAGAAAGTAAACCAGGGGGCCGGCCTGTGGCGCAAGCTGTTAAGTGCGCGGGCTCGGCTGTGGTGGCCCAGGGTTCGCCAGTTCGGATCCCAGGCGCGCACGGACGCCCTGCTTGGCAAGCCATGCTGTGGCAGCATCCCATATAAGGTGGAGGAAGATGGGCACGGATGTTAGCCCAAGGCCAGTCTTCCTCAGCAAAAAAAAGAGGAAGATTGGCAGATGTTAACACAGGGTTGATCTCCTCACAAAAAAAAAAAAAAAAGAAAAGAAACCAGAGATATCTCACAAAATCAAAGGAACTATACATACCCGTTAAAATCTTTCTCATCCGTATCCTCCTGCCCATTTTTCCCACCATCTGGGAGGTCAGACCTCCTTATTTCCTACCTAGACGACTGCAGTAGTCCCCTATCTGAGTTCCCTGCTTTCAACATGTCCTAAAGACCAAGCCATCCTAAACACAGGTGACTCTTTCCAAGGCATAGGTCTGCTTATGCCATTCTCTTCAAAATCTTCCAGTGGCTCCCCACTAATCTGGCACCCAAGACGAACCACGAGCTGGCCCTGCTCCTTACTTCCCACTTCTCTGCCTCACGTTCCCTGTGCCCTAACAAAATGTGACAGATCATGTTTCACCTAGTTATTTCCTGCCTCTGAACATTTACTCAAAGTTGTCTTCCTTGGACATTCATGCCTCATCCTCAACCCTATAATTTCCAAAGTCCCTTATCCGTCAGGAATCAGCCCAATCCCACCTTCATGTAGCCTTCCCTCACATGTCAGTAATAAATACCTCCACACCTATAACCCATAGCACCTTCGTTTTTACCTTCTACCTTGTCCTAGAGTTGTTATTGTGTATTTCATGTCTCCCTGGCTACATAATATATGTCCCTCCAACACCCATTTGCCCAGGGCAACTAATTAATAATGTTGCATGAGGAACATAATCTTTTTCATATGTGTGGAGTAGCACCTGGTCTAGGATTGCATTAACAAGGATAAAGCTACCAAAATGCTCACAACCTCTTTATGTCCACCTTTTACTCGGGGACTGGTGATCCTGTGCAGCAGAAGACTATTACCAGCTCAAGTTTCTCTGAAATTGCAGCTGTATTAACATTGCAGGTGTAGAGGAAAGGCCCAAACAGGTCAAACCAACACTTTAAAAGAAGAAAAACAAATTAAATTACTTATAATTATTTTCTGTCTGTGCGTGAGGAACCAAAAATCACTAAACAGTAGGCAAAAAAAACTTTAGCTTTCTGTCACATAAATGCAAGAGCTATCCACCTGCTTCTCTGTTGGTGGCAAGTTCATTGACTACTAGGCAGGGGACAAGTGGCTCAGAAGGAGGAATCAACGACAGGCCTCCTATTCCCTCAACTGTGGGGCCTCGATGGAGACCACGCTGCTCGTGAGCTAGGAGGGTCTCAGGCTGAGTCCTGGTTGATTCCCTTGCCTGGTCCTGCCTTCCCTCCCAACTGTCTCAGGTAATTATCTCCATCTTCACATCCGGAACCTTCACCAAGAACTTTATAATGAAGGTAAAACAACCAGTCTTTTCATTTCTCTTCCTTCTAAAAGGGATTCAATGAAAATAGACCATCTTCTTTCGCCATACACAAAAATTAACTCAAAATGGATCAAAGACCTAAAAGTGAGACCCAAAACTATAAAACTCCTGGAGGAAAATATAGGTAGTACACTACTCGCCATCAGCCATAAAGGGGTCTTCTTGAATTCCATGTCTACTCAGACAAGAGAAACAAAAGAAAAAATAAATGAGTGGGATCTCATCAGATTAAAGAGCTTCTACAAGGCAAATGAAACCAGGATCAAAATGAATAGGGAACCCACTAGCTGGGAAAAAATATTTGCAAACCGTATATCTGACAAAGGATTAATCTCCATAATATATAAAGAACTCACACAACTGAATAACAAAAAAACAAACAACCCAATCAAAAAATGGGCAGAGGAAATGAACAGACACTTCTCCAAAGAAGATATACAGATGTCCAATAGGCACATGAAAAGATGCTCAATATCACTAGTCATCAGGGAAATGCAAATCAAAACCACACTAAAATATCATCTTACACCTGTTAGAATGGCTATAATCACCAAGACAAAAAGCAACAAAAGCTGGAGAGGCTGTGGAGAAAGGGGAACCCTAATCCACTGCTGGTGGGAATGCAAACTAGTGCAGCCTCTACGGAAAACAGTATGGAGATTCCTCAAAAAATTAAAAATAGAAATACCTTATGATCCAGCTATCCCACTACTGGGTATCTACCCAACAAACCTGAAATCAACAATCCAAAGAGGCTTATGCACCCCTATGTTCATTGCAGCATTATTCACCATAGCCAAGACATGGAAGCAACCCAAGTGTCCCATGACTAATGATTGGATAAAGAAGATGTGGTATATATATACCATGGAATACTACTCAGCCATAAAGAAAGACAAAATCGTCCCATTTGCAACAACATGGATGGACCTGGAGAGTAGTATGTTAAGTGAAATAAGCTAGAAAGAGAAAGACAAACACTGCATGATTTCACTCATATGTGGAAGATAAACCAACACACGCACAGATAGAACTGTTTGGTGGTTACCAGGGGCTAGGGGGTGGGGGATGGGCACAGGGGTGGAGTGATGTACTTACATGGTGACTGATAAATAATAATGTACAACAAAAATTTCACAATAAAAAAAATTATCATCTAGGCAAAAAAAATAAAAGGGATTCAATCTCACGGCCCATAAAGCATTGTTTTCATTATCTTTAGCTTAATTGTCACTCTTTCCTGAAGGTTTTTCCTGATGCCCCTGATAGGTTAGGCCCCTAGTCCACACTCCTGTTGCACCCTTCCTTGTCCTTCACGAAGCTTGTAATTATACGTTTAATTTCTACCTTTCCCCAAAACACTGTAAGCTGCTTACGACAGAAACAGTGTTTGTCACTGCTTTATGCCTGGCACGTGGTGGCTGCTCAATAAACATTTGTTGTGAATGAATGAATAAACACATGCAAGTCACAGAGTCCAAGGATTTGTAGGTCCTCAAGAGTGGCGTGTGTTTGTGTGTGCACGAACCCTACCATGTCCTTACAGACAACCCTGCAGCCCAAGTGCCACAGAACACAATTTCACGTGTGTCTAAAAGTCAGTGGAGGGGACGTCTGGACCCCTCTGCGGACAGGACAACTTGATGCGGGAATGCTGCCGAAACCTGGGCTTGTAGGGTTTTCTCAGTTTACTTTGAAGATCTCATATAATCATGTTAATAACCATTTCTCCTGCACAATTATTTATAAAAAAGCTTATCAAATTAAACATTTGCTTCACAAAACTACCTTTGAGGCTAAGTCATAGGAGTAAAATGGTATGAAAAAACTGAAATCGTCATCCTCTTTCCTCTCATATGAGAAGTCAACGCTAATGCTAACGAGGGTCGTGCTGATTTAAAAAGAGACTGAGCTGACTATTTCCTAAGTCCATTCTTCTACTGTAGTTACTGGTACTTGGTGGTCTTCAACAAGCGTCTAACTTAATCCCAGGGTTTCAGGAACGTTGCTCCTTTAACTCCAGTTTAGGAAGCACTGCAGGATTCTATTCAGAATCTTCCCACCCCTTCCACGTACCCTGAGGCCATCGGTGTTGCCTTCCAAAAAGACCAAACTAAACCCAAACAGCAAACAAGGGGTCCAGGGTGCACAATTGTATATTAAATAATATCATTAAATTATACAATTCAGTATTTCTGATTAAGTTGAATGGTGGTTATGCGATGTTTTCACCTAAATATTTTGTTCTGGATTTTAAAAAAAAGTCTGATCAGGTATAAATTTTCAGAAAGATCAGTTTTCTAGAATAGCAGCTGTCATGGAACAGTTAATATTTCAGATTTTAAGCGCTAAGTTATGCTCTTTGTTTTTTTATCAGTTCTTAGTAATAATATGAAAATAGTATTTCCCCCTATGATTTTCAGAGTTCTAACCAGTGGTTTACAATCAGGTCATCAATTTCACACACCACTGCCACAGGCCTTCCTCAAAGCTTCTCACATTCCAGTGGTTTCCATAAAAATTTTTCTTTTTTTTTTTTAAGTTTTATCCAGGCATGTCCACATGTGGCCCTTTTCTTGTTTTCAGTCAGTCTGACTTGTCACAATCCAGAAGGAAGTACCTGTGAGGCACCACAGCCATACCCTGTCCCCATTGCACAGCAGTGCCCACGACTTATCCTTGAAGCGAGGAAATTGGGCTGCCCCAGCACAACTCAGTGAGCCCTGAGACCAAACGGCACCCTGGATTCCTTGTTTGCTCATTGGGTTGGGTTTGGTCCCTCTAGAAGGCACTGGATGTGGGCTGATTCTGAACTAAATCCTGAACAGAAATGAAACCTGTTGATGCACGTGTGCAGAGCCACTATTTTCTTATTAGAGCATCCGTGAATTATGAGAAACGCAAAGCCCTTAGAGAATGTGACACTTTGCACAAAATAATAGAATAGGCGTGGCCTGGGCAACAGAAAAAGATAGCTAGCTGTTCAGCTCTCTCACTATGCAGATGCAAACCAGCTCTGGGAACAGATTTCTAAAGAAAAAGGAAGTTTTTCAAAATTGTCAGGTATGCAGTACCTTCTGTTACATAAAGTACCATGGTAAATATTCTTAAAAGAAGTTGCACAACATCACGCAGCAACCGAAGCAGAAGAGGTGCAGAGATTGAGCACCAGTCTGAAGATGGAGGAATAAGAATGCTGGCCGCGTCTGTCAACAACTCTCTGCGTGTTCCTCTGCACAGGCGCTTCTTACCTCTGCAGGAATTCCTTCACACGATGGAAACAATACGTCTTTTTCTTTCATCCACAGAAACCTTCTAGATAATAAGACGAGGTATGCATGTAAAATTTTTCAGCTGAAAACATCTTCACAGTAACAGTTTGTCCATTTTTCTCCAGACTAAATAATTCCAATCCTAAGTGAGACCACACTAAGTTTGTTTCTATTTCTCAGCTCTAACCATCTGCATTTGTTGTTTCTCCTGTCCACTGCCCCACCCCCCACTAGCCTACATGCTCCATGAAAAGCTGCACACTCAAAGCTGAGCATAAATATTTTTGATTGAACTGAAAGAATGAAAAGTGAACGGTATTTAAATTATAAAACCTAAAACTATATAGGACATTCTAATTCAGACTTGAATAGCAATATGTAAGGACTTCTATGTGCAAAGCATGACTAGAATTAAGGTATTTTCCTTTTTTATTTTTGGTTTTGTTTTCTTTTCCATTTCAACTATTGTCGAAGAGACTTTGCCCAGCGTGTCATGTTGCTATAGATGTGGCTTCACGTCTAAGCAAGGAAGGTGTCTGTCAAGCTGTTGGCGGTGAGCAGCCCACTGTTTCTCACACGTTGGGCCCAGTTTTCTCAACACCTTGTGGATCCCTAATTGGAGTTTGCATAATCTGCTGCCAAATTGCAGGCATTCCTTTGAGATGAGTATGGCACACTTCCCTTTCAGAGTCAATGAAGAGAGAAGATCAGGAAGAGGAAAACCAGCAAACAATGATCTTCTAATCAATTCAGAAGGAACTGAGTTTCTAGTTCTTGATTTTCTTCAGGAGAGGAAAAAATGGAAATGCAGTCTGAAAGGAAAGTTGATGATTTACGTTTTAATCCTAAAAACAGTTCAATAGTTAGCTGCCAACATTGCATGAATCTGCATTGCAAAGGGAAAACAATTTTGAAGTAACTTGAAAATGAGCTCTCTGTGAAACTTGAAAGGCAGAGGGGCTGGAGGCAGTGAACAGGCAGGGACAGATCACGAGAGAGAAAATGCTCTGTGCACGCAGTGAATCAAAGACTGTGTGACTGCACTCACGTGTGTAAATGTGGACCCGTGAGGTCACGTGAGATCGTGCTCATGGAGGGATTGGACAATATCGGCAATCAACATGTCCTCACACAGAACGCTGTGATTTTTTCCCACAACTTCAGTCCTTGAAATAGTAGGATTTAAAACCGTCCCAGAAATGCAAGACTGGCATTTAAAAAAGCATTTGATTATATAAATGTGCAGTTTTGAAGGCATTTGAGAATGCGATTAGTAATATGCTTCTATCTTATATGTCTTAAAATAATATCTAGCCCATTAAAATAAACTAGATCTTGTGAATGAATCATTTCCAGCATTTCTGAAAACTTGGTTCTATAATATACAATTATAACATACGAAAAAGATTCTAATTTTTGTTTGTTTGTTTTTATTATCATATTAAATTCACAATACCTTCATCAGGAAAGAACTCAGGGATGAATTGTCTTGGTAAAAATATTCCAAAAATAAATGTTAAAAAAATTAATTCAGAGTGATAAATATAATGCTTAAAGATTCAGCTAAAGAGGTGGCCTATCTCTTTATCTATCTATCTTCAATGTGAGTCACCATCAAAGAAAAGTGTTATTCAAACAGCAATTCTGAGCTAAAATGAAGACAAAAGATCCTCAAATTTAAAGAATATTAAACTGATAAATATCAAAAATTAGAAATCTCCCCATTGGTCGACTCTTTCTGAGCATACGTATTAAGTTGCGGGTCATCAAGCTCTCAGTTGCATACACTGCAGTGTATTTTAAAGAATCAAAGCCTAAAAAAGCAGAAGCAAGATTTAAAACCAATTTTAAAGAACAGATACTTAAACTCAAAAGCAGTTGATAACATAACATTTTAATGTGACACCCAGAGGTGTTTAATTAGAAGTGGATTGAGTCCTTAAATTTCAATTGAACGGGAGAAAAAGTCCACCACATTTGAATTCCTTTGGATTAGAATCGATAGATCAAGGCAATTTATTTATAATTTCGCAATGGTATCCAGGTCGAATATTTATTAAGCTCTGTGAATACCCGTGCAATTTGCTTTCAGACGTATATTTTTCACATTTTATATGATTATATGGTTTTCAAATCATTAATATCGGCATAATCAAGTCTCATGAATGACAATATTTTTCAAAGAAAAAAATTTGTGTACTCTAATCTACTTTTTTATCTAAAAAAGTCAGTAATTGCTCCAGATGGGATAGCATTTTAGGCATTCATTTATGCCATAATTCATGTAATTTAAAAAACACTATTTTTTGTGTACTTTAAAATCCTAAAAAAAACACACACACACTCTGATCATTGAGAATGTCACTCTGACTTTTTTAAAAATTTGCAACATATTGACTTTTTTATTTTCATCAAACTAAAATACTACAATGGATTGATTTTCCAACGTGATCATATTACTTGAACACTTACAGTTCGAATCAAAAAAATCTACAGTCAGTAGAAAACAAGTTATTAGGGCTTACAATAGGAGCCAGACCCAAACTCTTGCCCCAAATGAACAATTGAAATTCCTGTTGAGGTTGAAAAAGTCCCCACAACCCCTCAACTGCCCTACTTTTCGTGCAGCTCAGCACTTCCCGGCTGAGCCAGCACGAGGAGTCCTGAGATCCCTGTGGTCAGCTCTTTCCCAAGTATTCCAAACCCACGCCTGGACCAAGACGCTCCAGGAATCTCATCAGAAGCCTTGACCCCAGGAGGTTTCTAGTTAGATTTCCAAACCAGAGGGGTTTGGAAAAGAGCGCACTGAACCTTCGACCCACTCACGACTTGCCCATCAGTCCTTCGGTTTCAGGCCCTCACCTCGGAGGTCTGACTCCGCTCACTATAGCTGCCTGGTTAATGTGCCGTTTGCACGGTAAGAAACTGGGCTGGGGACAGCCAACATGGTTCCGTTTAACAAACTAAGAAATACATTGAAAATAACCAATGAAAACAAAATTATAGAGGCTGTCTTGTAGCTGCACTGCCATAGTCTCTGCAGCCAACCTCAGCCTGCCCCTCAGCGCGGCTCAGAGTTTGGGGTCACCAAGGATCTGAAAGGATGGACAAGAGGAAAAGTAAAATAGGCCACAAAGCCATACATAATATATTAAAGTTGAACTTCTAAATATTGGGAATTTTATTTTCAAAGTGCTAATGAGGGGAACAGGGAGAGAGTTGATTCCACAATAATTACAGAAACACCAAGAAATGATATTTCTCTGGGCCTCAGTTTTCTCATCAGAAAAATGATGTTTAGAATACATCATTCTCATGTTTTAAGAATTAAATGAGATGAACCTATGACAGCGCCCTGTAAGGTGCACAGCACAGCAAGAACTAAACAGATGCTAGCTTCTTTCCTTGGTTTCCATTGACATTAATTCAGTCATTCAACAAATATTCATTGAGCATCAATTATGTAGCAAGCACTAAAATTGGTGCTGAATATGTGTCGGTGAACACTACAAATATAGTTCCTGCCCTCATGGAGGGTACGGTCTAACGGGGAAACAGAAAATTGATAAGGTGGGAGGGAGACAGACAGACAGAAACTGTCATCAGTGCTGTGAAGGAACCTAACGAGGCTCAGCAATGGGAAACAGTGGGGAGGGGACCCGATGAGATAGATGCTTGAATTTTGTTTCTGTATTTTTCTATTGATCTTAAGAAAGAAGAAATGTCTTCTAATAACTGTATTTTACCTTAATGCATTTCAGCATAAGTGTCACAGTGCCATATCACCCTTTGAAAAGACTGCGACCACCTTGTAGGACAGAGTATTTCAGACAGAGGCTGTACCACTGAAGACTTTTCTGGACATGGATAGTCCGGCTAACTTTAATTTTGTCACTACACTTCCTCTTCTGTGAAAGGTCACGGGAGAGTCTTGGACAGAGTGACACTGTTGATATTTAGAATCCTAACTTTCCTGACCCTGTCCATTTGAGGTGTAGACCAGCATGTGTGATGGAAACTGGCCTAGTTGCCAGGGTGGATGATGTCTTGCCAACAGACACGGGTCAGGTGTCCGTTTCAGATCTTTCAGGCTTGTCAGCAGCTCTTGATAAAGCAAGTCATGTGGATTTTATTGGCTCACCCGTACACTTTGCTAGGAACAGCTAAGAGCCACGCAGCGTGCCCTTCTGTTTCTGGAGAAGCGCCAGGAAGCAGTGTGGTTTGTAGCTGGTCTGCTCTGAGAACATGGTTGGTTCTTGTGTCGTGTTGGCCTACTCTCCTGGTTAAATGTGTTGAGGGAATATCTGAGGTGGCGGTGTCAGCAGGGCTGGCTGCACTTAGTCTGTCTTCTCTTTCACAATCCACGTCACCATTGCCCTGCTTCTGTGCGCAGTGTCTCACAACTAGGGCCACAACCGAGGCCCTCCATCTGAACGAAGTTCAGGGGAGTGCACATAACTCAGCACATACTGCTGAGCCCTCTCTATGCCAGGCACTGCCACAGGTCTCAGGGCAACAGATATGAAAGACACCTCCCCTTTTTGTGTCAGGAATGTGATTGGGTTAAGTAAAGGTGAAAATTTTCTTTCCTTAGTCACAAAATTAAGAGCATCTGTATTCGTTTTCTAGGGCTGCCATTACAAAGTACCACAGGCTGGCTGAGACCACAGGAATTTATTTTCTCATGGATTCTCGAGGCTAAAAGTTCAAGATCAAGGTGTTGGCATGTTTGCTTTCTTCTGAAGCCCCTCTCCTTGCCTTGTAGATGGCTGCCTTCTCCCTGTGTCCTCACATGGTCTTCTCTCTGTACCTGTCTGTGTCCAACTTTCCTCTTCTTATAAGGACACAGGTCATATTGGATTAGGGCCCACCCTAATGTCCTCACTTTTACTTAATTACCTTTTTAAAGACCCTATCTCTAAATACAGTCACATTCTGAGGTACTGGGGTCTGGACTTTAACATACGAATTGGGGGTGGAAGGCACAATTCAGCCCATAACAACATCTTTGTAGCCACATATAGTATAAACTGGAAATATGTCACCAAAGTATATTAGAGTTCAAGTGGCCATGGATGATGACAATTTGTATCTTTCCAGATAAGAATCCCAACATAATTTATAAAAACTTGTTAAGAAAGTAAAAAGCAAATAGGAGAAAAATGATATTTCATCAGAAGTCCCATATCTGAATCAAGTGAAAAACTTTAGTTCCCACATGCTCCCAACAGACATCGTTCCTTGGTGGAGAATTCATCCCCACCCCATTCCTACAACAAAAAGCAACTGGGGGAAATTAGGCAGGAGGAGCAGCTAAAAGCCGCTCAGAGATCAGAGTTTGGAATTTCTGACGCCTCAGAAAGGTTGGACGGAGAAAAAGTAAACTAGAAAAAAAAAAATACATAATATATAAAAGTTGAATTTCAAAATATTGGGAATTTTATTTTCAAAGTCCCAAAGAAGGGAATGGCGAGCGTTCATTCCACAATTGCCCGAGATCATTAGGTTGTTAACACTAACGAGGAAAAAGTTCTGAAACAACTTCACAAAATCAAAGACTTTGATGGACATTTTTGTTAAGGAGTAAAATGTTTTCAAGCCACAGTCCCTTCTGTCTATGTCTCTGGCTCTCTCCTGTCCTCAGTGCTTTTCATCAGCCATAGCAAAAGCATATTTTTAGACTCTTAAACTCGAATTGTTCAAAGCATTAAAGGAAAGGAGGAATCAGAAAGTCATCTTGGTGCTCTCTGATGGCTGTAATGTCATGTAAATCATTAGTGTTAGGTGACAGCCCCCTGGACCCTGCAGATTCTCAAAGAAAGGAAAGCTTGTTGAACAGCATTGCTTAGAGCCGTGGATGACTTCTCCTCTTTGTACCTCATGAATGAGATGTTGTGGAGGCGGCCCAATAGCAGTGACACATTCAAGATCACGATGCTTCTCACTCTCCCACCCGTCGTAACAAGGATGAGCGCTGTGCCATTTGTAGCCCCACTGTGCGGGGTTCCGTGTGTTCTAATTTGCAACAGCACAGCTTTATCTTTTAAAGACCTGGTCTGGTTGCACACTGAATTCAGAGTGCCTGTGGTACATATTGCTTGGTGGTCTTCTTTTCTCCCTAATTGCTCCTTCCCCTTCGTCCTTTCCCTCTTCTTGGAGCACCTCCCATTAGAGTGATCCCTGAGAGCGGTACTCACTGTGGAGAAGTCCCTGGGTACAGGTGCTCAAGCCTGTAGAAGAGCCTCAAGAAGAGGTATGACAGGTCAGAGGCAGAGAAAGCAAATTCTTGCCCTAACTCCATCCTCGTTTATCTAGGATTTTGATTATGTATCTTATTTTCTATGTCTCAGTTTCTGCATCTTTGCAGTGATAACATGTTTTGTCTTTATTTTTTATAGGGCAGATAAATGTGGTAGGTTGAACATACCCATTTATCCCAAAAGCCCATATAGAGCAGCAATAAAAAAATGAATAAACCGGGTCGGCCCTGTGGCTTAGTGGTTAAGTGCGTGCGCTCTGCTACTGGCGGCCCAGGTTCGGATCCTGAGGACGCACTGACGCACCGCTCCTCCGGCCATGCTGAGGCCGAGTCCCACATACAGCAACTAGAAGGATGTGCAACTATGACATACAACTATCTACTAGGGCTTTGGGGAAAAAAAGGAGGAGGATTGGCAATAGATGTTAGCTCAGAGCCAGTCTTCCTCAGCAAAAAGAGGAGGATTAGCATGGATGTTAGCTCAGGGCTGATCTCCCTCACAAAAAAAAAAAAAAAAAAAACAAATGAATAAACCCACAAGGACAAAGAGAGGAAAAGGAGACCTCGATAAGCAAGAGATCCATTTGGATGATGGAAAGTGGTGGGTGGGTAGTGACTGAGTTATGTTTACTTCTTTATACCACTAAGTGCCTACAGAGAGGGGAAACCTGGACAAAGTAAGCTTTAAATCTTTGAAAGGCTCAGGAATTGAAGACACTGGGGAACTGTGAAAACAGGAACAAGGGAGACAGGAAAGTGCTAGAAATGAGAGAATTGGCTCAAATTCTAATGAGTTGCAGCTAGACCCAAGATCTCTCCCACACCCACACACACCCAAGCAAATCCTCCCCTCTACCCTGGCAGAAGACTAGGGTTTATTCTCTGAGGAGATTGAGCTAGAAAGGCTCTGGACAATGGAACACCTGGGGGAGGAGTGAGGATCATTCTGAGATCATGAGAACCAAGCCTAAGTATGTCTGCTAAATGGTAGCACCCAAATACTCTCACTGTGGAAAGTGGCCCAGCCACAAAAAAGACCTAAAGGTATTCACATTTAGGAGGGGTCCCTGGAAAAAATGGCCAAATCCCTCTTGACCCCTGACAATGAATGAAGACAGGGTAAACTACATGCAGACAGGCAAGATGTTAGCTTCTTCCTTCTAACGTACCCTCTGTCGGAGAGCTTCAGGATGTGTCCCACCAAAGTGAGAACACAGATAGAGATAGAGAGAAGGCGAAATACAGAGAATCCAGCCCAGGAGACAAGGAACGAGAAAGCCCAGGAGGACAGCAACAAATAGCTAAGGAGGGAGGTCTACAAGCAGAATGGACAAGATAAGAAGTCTCATGCCTGCTGTGCGGGACAGTGTTCACGTGTTTTACCATTATTTCAGATAACACAGAACACTAGGCAAACTAGAACAAAAAGCAGGCTGCACAATAAAGACAATGTCAACATAGTACTCAATGTGGCTCAGCTATGAGGTATTAACACTGTAAAAATAGATATGATTTAACCCAAACTGGAATGATTAGGGAGCAGAAAGCATGGGGGTGCGGGTGGGGACAAAAGAAGGATGTGTACAAATGCTAACTCCTAATTGTCTCTAGATGTCTAAAACAGAAAATCAAAATATAGTAACATAAATACATTACATAGAAATATGGAGGTGAACGCCAGAATAAAACACCTGAAACTGTTGAAAGTAACTCCCAGCGAGGTGTGTGACTGGGGACTGGGTGGTGGTGGGAAGAGAACCGCCATGTGGTTGTTGTAAGTGTCACAGTTTTGGTTGACTTTTTAAACTATGTGCGGTATTAAAAGCTAAAATTAACTTTAAATATTAGGTTATTTAGCCCATATGAAGCCCATATTTCAACATGTGTTTTTAAATGTAAAAGTATTTCAATGAGTATTAATCTTAAAGGCTTTTAGGAAGACTTACCAAAAGCAGAATTTTATAAACATAAATCTTTAAAAATATTATTGCATTGTATAACATTCCTGTGATTATGCTTGTGAAAGAGGTTCCATCCATCTTGGATTTTTTTTCAAATGTGTGGTATAGTTCTTTTATTGTTTATTGAATAGCTGAGCTACTTCATAATCAACACAAATGTGTTTGGAGGCCCAGTCTGGCGCACATAGAAGTGCACAGGTTTCCGTGATTATTTGAAATCCTATGGAGTCATCCATTGCTAATTCAAACCTGGCCAGACTTCCTGATTCTAATTTCATCCCAGGGTGAATTGAGGTTAGCTACGGGATGGAATGTTCGGTTCAGTTGAACGTGAGCCTGGTGCCAAGCTAGATGTGAGCTGAGTGCTCCAGGGGGCCATGTGATAAATCGAGGAAAGAGAGATCCCATGAGGCTGATGTTGTAGCACAGGCACACGGTCCTCTTCTGCAAGAATATTGAGCAGAGTTGTAGGTAGGTACAAAGAGCATATGGCTTGCACTGTAGAAGGCAGCCTTTGAAGGACTGACTCATCTGAGAAAAAAAAGTCCATGCCAGTGAGGGCTGAATGCGAGCTACACTCGGCTTTGGGTACGTGTTGATGAATAATTGTATTCTTGGAGTGTCTTGCCAACGTTTAGCTAAGGCTGCTCATCCTTCACAACACATCTGACTTCAGGAAAATGAATGAGTGCCCACCTGACAACTTTGATGATCAGACATTGCCCCCTTCCCTACCCATCCCTGCAAGATCCATTCTAGTCCATGCCTTACTGATTCCCTGAAAACCCTCACTGTTGAAGCAGATTTGGATATCTGGATGAGTAATGGCACCAGAATGCCAATGGTGCTGAAAAACTTTAAATATCCTGAAAAAAAAGAGCTGATGTCTGAAGGAGACAGAAGGCAAAAGAAGCTCTTTGGATTTTTTGATTAGCAAGAGGTACACACAACTTTGTGTGCAAAAACCTACCACAACTCCCAAATCTTCTTCTGGGCAGTGTGGATTGTCTCATAAGGGGTAGCTGAGTTTATGTTGAAAAAGTACATATATACTTTAGACTAAACAATGTTGAAAGATATACACTGTACACTCTTACAAAACAGCCTTAAAATTTTTGAAAATCTATACATGCTTATTATAAATATTTTTTAGAAAACAGAAAAGTACAAAGTAAAAAGTAACCCAAAGCCTATCACCCAAGGAAAATCTATTTTTTTAATACCTTTCCAGACATCTCTGTATGGACACACACGCAATGTTATATAAATGGGATCATGCCCCTCATACTGTTCTATGACCTGGGGAACTATATACTCTTAATGAGTAGATAAACTTCCATGGCAGGTCTCTGGCTTTGTTCTCCTCTTTAAAAACCATCACTTTGCATGCTCAATATATCTGTTTCACATATTAAGACCACATCTTGAAACTGTGCTGTCCCATATGGTAGTCACTAGCCATGTGTGACTATTTAAGTTAATGAAAATTGAATAAAATTAAAAATTTAGTTCCTGAGTTGCACTAAGCACATTTCAAGGGCTCGAAAGCCACATGTGGCTGGTGGCTACACTATTGGACAGCACGGAGTAGTTTCATCATTGCGGAAAGTTCTGTTGGACAGTGCTGTGTTGGAACCAGACGTTCTTCAGACACAGACCACTTAAGGGCCGGGGTTTTCTTTATACACCTGAACTTTCCAAGTGCTTTGGCTTTTGACTCTTGCCAACATAACATAGGGTTAAGTCCCAACTTTATCAGCCAAAAGTCGCAACTCAGAGACCAGCCATTTGGATGAGGAAGGCAAAGAGAAGGATTTTCCCACTGTATCCAATGATGTCTCAAAGATCATGGCTCCCAGCTGTTCTGGTGACCAGACCCACGCTCTTCCTAACACCCTGCTCCATTGAGACATCATGGCTCTTTCTCAGTCAGAATGAATGTAAAAGTTTGAGGGTGGTGCTCCCGGCTAGATTGGGATCCATTCTATTTCAGCGTGGGAAAATCACTCCAAATATCAGAATATAAATAAAACAAGGACAATTAATGAGCAGCAGGGTCTGGGAACTGGATCCAAACCAACCGCCCACCTGCAGCTCCTCTAAATCTTATGCTGTAATGAAGAGGGAAAAAAATCAAAATCATGTGTTCAGTGTCATACTCTCAAGCTGAGCAAATAATCCCTCCCCCTTTTTCATCCCTGTGTCTCTAGAGAACATAATACAAAATGAAATTCCAGGCTTGTTCCAATAATTTGAGAAGATAAACTTTCAAATTTTCAGAATTTATGTTCAGTTTGAACAAGCACCTAAAGTTACATGCCCTCTAACCTCACAAGAGCCCCCCTTAAATCTCTGAAGGCCGAAATTTGGCAGTGAGAACAAACATTCTCACAGAAGATTTCTTATCCTTCCTCCTTCCACTTAAATTTTAACTTCCTCGAAATGGCCTTCAGGGTTTCATCTCAACACGTCTTTCCCCAGTACCAGTAGGAGTATGGAAATATGAGAAGAAAATAACAGCATGAAAAGAGATTTCCAATTTCTGTAGGTTCCCAAAATGCTTCAGTCTGAGGTCTGTAGGAAGAATTGGAGTCATTTTTCATTTGATGTGAACTGTCTGATCTCTGCTTACGAGCCATTTTTGTTCAGCGGATACCCATTTGAAGTGGACGTCTTTCTCAATGCTCTACCCTAAGAAGCAGCCTTTGAAAAGACTATTATCTTTACTTATTAATTCATTCATGCTTTTGCTTAATAAACACTTATTGAGCAGCTGCTATGTACTAGGGAAAGAGCCAAGTATCATTTTTACAAACACTGAGAAATGGCTCCTGCCCTTAAGAAGCTCTAAGGAGAAAGAGAATCAAGATGTGATGAAGGCTAGGGTGGCGTGCTGCGCAGAGGAGAGACACCCACTGCAAAATGGGTGAGGGGGGTGTGGCCTGAGAAAGGTTCCTCCAGGAGGAGATGCTTGACTAAGTCTTAAAGGAAAGCTGTGAATTAGCCCCACAGTGAATATCCCAACACAGAGAAAGGGGAGAACAGCACCATATTTGCAGAAGGGCAAGTAAATTGCTGAGGTTGGTACCATAAATCAGGCAGGCAATAAATCTGGAGAGTTAGGCAAGGTCAGATGATGAGAGGCCCTCTATTTCATTCTGAAGGTGATACAGAGCCATGGAAGGGTTTTGCTCATGGCAATGACAGGAGAGACTCATAATTTCAGAGAGATTAATGTGACATGTTTGTAGGGGACGGACGAAAGAGGGACACACATGAGAAGAGAGAGAGAGATGCCAAATAGATGGTGACCACAGTGCCTCGGAGAGAAGTTAATGCTTAAACTAAGGGAGTATTGAAGACCTAGAAAGAACCCAATGAAATAAATTCAATAAACCTGAGGAGGTAAAATTTTCAGGATCTGATAACCAGTTGGACAAATGGAAGGGAGCTAGAATTATTTCAAGGACAATTGAATGATTAAAAAATAAACTAGTCGAGGCCGGCCCCGTGGCTTTGCAGCTGTGTGCGTGCACTCCGCTACTGGTGGCCCTGGTTTGTATCCCGGGCATGCACTGATGCACCGCTTGTCGGGCCATGCTGAGGCAGCATCCCACATACAGCAACTAGAAGGATGTGCAGCTATAACATGCAACTATCTACTGCGGCTTTGGGGAAACAAAAGGAGGAGGATTGGCAATAGATGTTAGCTCAGAGCCGGTCTTCCTCAGCAAAAAGAGGAGGATTGGCATGGATGTTAGCTCAGGGCTGATCTTCCTCAAAAAATAAAAATAATAATAATAGTAATAAACTAGTCTTTTAAGGTTTGTTTCAGGGGGAGGGGTGGTTATTATTAGAACATCTACCCTGGCCTCTGAAATATGAAATATATGAAACGTTCTGAAGACAGGAAAAAGAAGAAGAGCACCTTTGGGTGCTTCTCTACCCATCACAGCTGATTCTCGTTATCCTAGGAAGCCTTGTCTCTCAGATTAGTGTTCTATGTTCTAGACCTCAATGACTCTCTCAAAAACAAACAAGCAAAGAAGTCTAAGACATCATTTGCTATGTGGAATAGTTTCAGTTTTGGCATCAACCTAAATAATACCCTTTCAGTCATTTAGTCAACAGCGTTTACTGAGATTTATTCTGTGCCAAGCATTGCAAGTACAAGAAGAGATAGATCCTCTATTCAAATTGCTCTTTGTCTCATTTTCATTTGCATATTTATGTATTTCTTTGATTGTTTGCTTGTATCTCATTATCATCATCATACATTACAGCAGTGGTCCTCAAACTGTAGCGTGAATAACAATCACATGGAGAGCTTGTTAAACTAGTTTCCTAGGCCTTAATCTCAGAGATTATGGTTCAGTAGGTCAGTTGGAGTAGGGCCCATGAATTTGCATTTCTAGCAATTTTAATGCTGCTGCCAATATTGCTGGTCTGAGGACCACAATCTGAGACTCTCTTGTTTACAGCTTTGAGTGAGAGTAACTTTGATCTGTGAAGCAATGTGAGGTTCTTTCCTCTGGTCCTAAAGGATCCCTAATATGGAACTGACGTCAATGGGAATTACACAGGCCACAAAGGTGTCACACTGAGGCCTTAAGTGTTTATGACCAGCCCCTCACCACCTAGCTCTCACCTCCTGTTTTTCAGCTGCATTTCCCATTGGGCATTGCTGTTGCTATTGGTCTCTAAGTTGCTGTAGTTATGGCTCTTGATGAGGTCAAACAGTCCCAGCTGGAGAGACTTGAGAAGTGGGAGCAAACTTTCCTCTGTCCGAACTTCTTTTATCCTGTCTGAACTTAGAAGTCAAAGATTAATAAACTGACTGCCTAATCACCTGTAAAAGGTGGCGAGATTTGCCAAATAGTACCAGAAACGCTGTGATGATCAGCTTGGGGCCAGTCACACAGTTACCCTGGACCACAGAAAAGATAAATGGGTAAGACCCTGTCTCGCAGTAGCATTGTGAATTTAATGGCTTGCCAATTGCTTTGGCTATGAGTTAGTTTTCTTGTGAATGGTTTCAAATTGTGGATCTCTTCTAGGTGGAGTTAATAACCCTTCAGTTTATTTATAATATTGAGGAGTTTTTCTGGTCTTTGCCTTTAGGTGTGTATTTTTCAGTCTCACATACGGGAAAATCAAGCAAGAAATTGAGTAATTCAAGTATCAAGTGAAGAAAGAGCAGTGGGACTGGGAAGAAGGGACAAATTTAAAGGATATTGTAAAGCAAATGTTAAAAGACACGGCTTCTCCAGTGGGGCTATCTGGGATGAGAAGAGGTAGTTGAAGTTAACTCCCAGTTTCCCAGGAGAAGGATGGCATCAATTACATAAATATGGAGATTGAGGAGGGATCGGTTTAGGTAAAAAGCAGCTGGGTTCTGTTTTCGACATCCAGGTGACAGTGGGGCAGCCAGGTGGAAGTGTTTTGAAAGAATTATAAATCCAGGACTGGAGTTTGGGTGAGAACAGTGGCTTGGAGGATGGCGTTGAGACAGCCCTACTTAGAAGTGAAAATTAAACCCTGTCAATGATGAGCTCACTGAGAGCGGGTCTGTGAAGGAACAGTCAGAGGATTGAGGACTCAGCCTAACAGTCCTTCCAGAAAGGTTTCAAAAAGTTCTTCTTGGATTTGATACCTTGTGTATTTTCAGTGCAGCATTTTCGTTAGAATGGAAGTGGTATTTCTGGAACACAGGATAGAGTTGCCAATGGAGAGATACCCCATGTGCCTGGGTGTGCACATGTCCACTTGCATATGTACCCACCTGTGTAGAAAAAATTTGCCAATTTGCTTAATTTGCACGGTTTAGAGGTTTAATTGCGGGCATTTTCAGTTCTCTCAGACAGGCATAATAAGATAGTCTGAAATGGCCTCCTAACAACCATTAAAACGTCTGTAGCTTTTCTCCTTTTTTCCATATCATTCATGCCATGTGATACCGATGTGGGGATACTTTCCAGCCACATTTGAGAAGCCTCCCCTGAAGTTGCAAACCCTATGGTTTGGAAGAGAGATTTCAAATAACTCAAAATATACAGTGTAAACAAACTGGCCTTTTAGTATGAAGTGTACTAAATTAAAGAAACCAGATGCTTTGGTTGGCTTGGAACAGCTGGATTATGACTGGCTCTCCTTCACTAACCATTTTCTTTGGAGCCTCCTCACCTTCTCCCCCTCGTCCTCTCTCCCTCCTCGCCCTCGACCTCTCTCTGCCTCTCTCCTCCCCCATCCCTCCTGCTCTATCTGGTTTTTGTTTTCAGACAGCCACAAGCTCATCAGATACAGGAGACATATCACCCAAACATCAAATGGTTTCTCAAAATGCAGTTGTTCATTTAAATTGTTTGCCTGTACTCATAAAAACGTGCTTACTGGAAACCTGGTGTGGGAGTCTGAATCACACCTTCAATCATAGTTCTTAATGTGAAGGACTTACTTTTCTATGTAACAATTTTTTTGACTTAAAAGTTAAACATTAATTACTAAACATTTTTAAATTATTAATTATTGAATAATTATTAAAATTATTACTAAATTATTAAAACATTATTAAATTATTAAAATATTCCTCTTTCAATACTACCAACTGGGACATTTTATAGGGTCTCTAGGAAATAAATCAATTAGATCTGTAAATCTCCAAGTTATTTACCCATATAAAATCAGAAAGCCTCACAACCCTCTGAGAAAGGAGTCTAAACCAAAATATCCCAGTTCATTAAAAGTTAGATGAATCTCAGTAAAATTGAGTGGCTTTGACACAGAAGCTTTTACTGGCCAAATCAATGCTATCTTAAATCAACTGATACCGTGGGAAATTATTTAGTTAATGTGGATTGAAATCCACTTTCATCTGAAATATCTAGAGAACTGTACCCGAAAGGTATTTTCAGCTTGAACTCTAGGGATAGGATCTCAAGAAAGGGAAGCAAAGAGGGAAGGGAAGAGAAATTTCACACAGCCTGAAAGATCAGCACTATCGCCTCACTGATCAGGATACCAGAGAGTCGGGGGCGACCTGAAGTTCCTGTGGTTTAAGAGGAACACCAGTAGTCTCAGGCTTAGCTAATAAAGGTGCTCGTGACAGCTGTGAAATCCTGTTGTATTTCAACTGGATAAGGGAATCTTGTTGTAGACCAGGGCGCCTGTACAAGTATTTATGTTCTCCCTTTAGGGGGAAATGTCTGTTGTGCTTTAGTAAGTCAAAGCCTAGGAGTGGCACTGGTTTCAGATAATTTGGTGTGGGGGGGCATTTCATTGCATTTCAATAAGGTGGAAAAAACACTCCACAAATTCTCCACAGCCTCTTTTTTTCTCCAGAACACCCATCACCACCACCCTTTCTCTCCACCTCCTTTCCCTTCTGGGTCTCAGCTCTGGGCCGGTGGCTGGCCCCTGTGGCTTAGTTCTGGCACTTGCAGGAGGGCCTGGTGGAATGGGCAGGGCACATCCTGGAGATGATCGTTCCGATGTTTCCCCACCCCAGTTGAGCCTCACAATAAATCTTTTCAAAAATTCACTGTTGGGCCGGCCCCGTGGCTTAGCGGTTAAGTGCGCACGCTCCGCTGCTGGTGGCCTGGGTTCGGATCCCAGGCGCGGACCGACGCACCGCTTCTCCGGCCATGCTGAGGCCACGTCCCACATACAGCAACTAGAAGGATGTGCAACTATGACATACAACTATCTACTGGGGCTTTGGGGAAAAAAGGAGGAGGATTGGCAATAGATGTTAGCTCAGAGCCGGTCTTCCTCAGCAAAAAAAAGAGGAGGATTAGCACGGATGTTAGCTCAGGGCTGATCTTCCTCACAAAAAAAAAAAAAAATTCACTGTTGTCTTAGAGACACTTTAGAGGCTGTCAAAGGGGTAACTGATGCACCAAAGATATAGGACCTTTTTGTTGGTGTGCCTTTTATTTCACAGTCTGATTTCACTTCCCAGTTCCGAAACAGGAAAGGAAAAATAGGTCTACCACTCCTTCCTGCCGCATCACTCACTTCTCAGAACCAGGAAAAAAAAGAATTATTCTTTTTGTAGAAACTACACATAGAGAATGAGTCAGGAAATTTTGTGTGTGTCTTGACTTTGCATACTTATGCCAAAAGTACTGTCCTAGTACTAGTCTGTTTTGAAATTTATGGGGATCTGTGAAAAGCAAAGACAAAACCTTCTGAGCTGGGAGCCCAGTCTGTCTCGCTTTTGTAAGGCACTGGGAGGCTGGGTGTCAGAGAAACAGCTCCGTGCCTGGCTGGCTCTTGGCTGACGGAATCAGTTAACATCCCCAGGCAGATATGGAAACCTTGACTTTCATCAGTAGGATGCTGGCTGGCCAGGGGATGCAGAGCTAAAGGCAAAGAGTTGAGGAAAAATGATGGAAAGAAAAGTCAATACCGAAAAGTAAAAGGAATTTATGAAGAAATCTCATCCTTCTCCAGAACGGCTCCACTTGTCATTCTGGGAAGTGAAGATTAAGTGTCCTATTTCCTGTGGGTCTTTGCCCACTTGCATCCCTGGCTTCACTGTGCTCCACCTCTCTGGGCGACGCTGAGATGACAGAGTGTGACCCAGATGCAGAAGCCACACAGCAGACTCAGCAGTCTTTTACAACGCATGCCTCTCTCGGGAAATTAGGGAGCTCTGAGCTTTGTGTTTTTTAGGTTACTCATCCTCAGAGTGTCCACCCATAGTACCCTTCCACTTTTGCTTTATCGGCCAAGTTTGACAGTCTCCTTCAGGCTGTGATGGCTTCTTTCTTACATAGGAATTCTTAACATTTGTCCAACAGGTAGTTATTCTGCAGCACTTTCTAACAGGCCCCACCGAAATGCCTTTGTCAAAAGGGAACATTTCTCGTTATTTTTTCTAGGATTGGATTGTGTATCTGGGTAAGTGGAGTTAGGAGCCTTGTACTTGGCGGCCCTCCGGCACCCAGCGCCATCCTGAAGAAGCTGTACCGTGCTGTTGCATCGACTCTCACAATCGTATTCCTTTCCAGGTCTAGTATGACGCTACTTACACGTTCAGAATCCTAGTTCATTTCTTAATGGCTTATAAATATTCCCATAGGCTATCTGCTTTTTCCCTTCACTTTCCTTCTTTTATTCCACTTTGGCCCCACACTGAAACTTTTCCGAAAGGCACATATCATAACATTGGTATATGCCGGAATGCAGTCTCTCTGTTCCCGACCAATGCATCCACGATGATTTACGAAAACCTTGACGCCAACTTGACCAGGAGCGTGCGTTTCATCCTAGGGTGAATTTTCATTGCATCTCCTTTGACTGAGGACTAAAGATGCAGATATTTTACTCAGGATAAAAAAGGCAAAAAGGAAAGTACTGTTATTAGAGACGCTCGGCAGCGGCTTGAGGATGTCAGCAGCTGAAGCTGTGTGCAGACAGCGCCAACTGTTATTCCCATTGGCACCGGAATGTGCCAATCACCACCCAAACTGCGGGAGCCTGGGCCAGCTTCTGGGGCAGGAGCGAGTTCACACGCCAACTGAAAAGGGCCTGTTGTTTCTGTGTGTCAAAATGCTATCTGCAGCTCTTTACGTACTTCTCTCTCAAAGAGACCACCCATTCTCCCGTCATAGGGTGGAAGGAGAGAGAAAGGACATTGAGGAAGGAAACATCTTTCTCTTTCATTTTACATTGTTATACCAAATAATTGTATGGTTTAAATGTTGATTAGAGCACGGCTGGGCATCTTATGCTGATTAATGGTGCAGACGTAAACAAATACCAGTGAATTTCGGAGGGTGACTAATGCACCGTCCCATATGGATCAGTCCATTTTCCCAAGCTCTCTATCTGGGAACCAGAAATTTTGGCTAATAAAAGCAGTACTTCAAAATTTCCCTAAGAAACTTTTTACCTCTAAGCAGAAAGAGAAAAAACATTTTCCTCTAAGTTTGTTTGCCACAAAGTAGCAAGAGCAAGAGACATTTTCCCCCAAAATATATTCTGACTTAGAATTTAAGTCAATTCCATGAAAATGAGGCCTAGTTAACTTTTACTTTGGCGGTATGTAAACAGTTTTGGGGGTTCCAAAAGCACTAACTTAGACAAACAATTAGAAAGCAATAACTTCATGTCCCTACTTTTCAGTATGTCTAAGGCATGCAAAATTTCCTAATTAAACAGCATAGTCTTCTCCAAAAGAGAGAGAAAAAAAGAATCCTTCTCATGTATACGTATTCCTACTTTGCGGAATATATATGTATACGTATTCCTTGTTTTAGAGCAATTTGTTCTCGTGTGCTCCTTTAGACACGTAATGCAGTGTAGACACGGAGCAAGCAGTTACGTTCTACAACTGAAATTGGTAAATCTTTTGCTCTTAGAACTAGTCCAGAAATTTAAATAAAAAAATAAGCAAAATAATTCGACTTTCCATTGTTTCCGCAAGTCCACTGTGCTGGGAGAAAATCTTTTCTCTAAATCTCATAAGGAACAGTGGACAATCAGCGGCGATTCTGTGGGGCGAGCCATCCCATTACCAATAGACCAGTGCCAGCAAGACCTAAAGTTCAATGTTGCTCTGATTTCTTTTACAAGGACAGCTGCAAACCAAACAAGTGGGCTGCTAAGGAGCATTCCTGAAAATTGGACAGAATAGAGATGGGAGCAGGTGGAGACAGGTGTGCAGAGTCAGTGCAGGAATGTGCTGTACAGGAACTGTACGTGTTATAACATGTCGTACTGGAGGGGAGAGAGGGAGAGAGAAGAGGCTACTCCACAATGTGCGAGTGAAGCCTGGTGACCCTCTTTACAGAGATGTTACAGACAACCTCTCTTGGTGTTAGGAGAGAAGACAAGAGAAACTGGTTCGAAAACTCGCAAATGCTAATTGAGAGTATGCTACATGTGTCATGCTCTGCTGGATGTCCCAGACTCAGGGACAGCGTATGCTGTGTGAGGAGACCTGTTAAGGCAAGGACATGTAAAAAGTTTTCAGAGCACAATGCAAGACATCAGGACCACAAACGTCATATGGCAAAATGGGATTAGGAGCCAAGTGACCGAAGACCACATATGATATGATTCCATTTACATGAAATGTCCAGAATAGGGAAATTTACAGAGGCAGAAAGTAAACTAGAGCCAAGGAGAGTAGGGTGAGGACCTAGGAGGGGGATAACTAATGTGTATGGGGTTTCTGTTGGAGGCGATGAAAATGTTCTAAAGTTGACTGTGGTGATGGTTGCACATGTCTATACTAAAAACTATTGACTTGTACACTTTAAATGGATGAATTATGTGGTTTGTAAATTATATCTTGATAAAGCCATTATTTTAAAAATGTAAAGTAATAAAAAATTTGGAAAAAAGAAAAGCCAAGTAACCGGAAGGAGCAATAAATACTCCAGGAGTGGAGTCTTCTTCCTCAGACCCCCACCCCCAGCCTGTAATCTTTCCCTGCCTTCCCACAGGAACAAAATAGAGGGAGCTGTGACGTGTTCTTGCTCACCTAGAAACAGTGAAACACAAGTAAAACTCTTCAAAGAACACAGCGGCCTCATTTTCTACCACATTTGAAGCCCACTTAAATGTGTGGCTTGATGAGGTCCCAATTCAATCCTAGAAGAATTGTGAGCTTTTGAGTTATTTTCCAACTCCTTTTCCAGACAAAAGGGCTTTAGCTTACAACAACACAAACTGTTGGATAAAAAGGGTAGACGTTCTAGCTCTCTGAGGCCCTCTCATAAATAACAAAAAAGATTGGCATCAGGTAGGTCTTACCTGAGACTACAGCACTTACAAAGTTCTTCTATTTGAATTTATTTCAAGCAGTCAATAAATAAATGGTTCCATGCTATTAAAAATGGAGAAAAGAGAAGACGACAAACATGTGCTTCTACCTCCTGCAATTTGGTCCATTTCCCCAGCTCCCGTCTCAGAGAAAGATGCAATTGTTCACTTGATGACCCTGGTACCCAGCATATTTTCTTTGGGGCCATATTTTGAATATTATTTTTGTATAAAGCCAAGTAAATGAATGGGGAAGTTGAAAAACATAATCAGAATGTTATATTGACACCGTTGTAGATTTTCCGAATGCTGAAAAACAAGAAATGAATGGAAATGAGTTTGCCAAAGTGAACATTTTATGCATCTTTATATAAGGCATATTCCCAAGTGGAAAAAAATGCACTTGGATAAAATAAAATAGCAAAATATTTGTTGAACATTTTTAATTTATGACATATATTTGTCACATTTAAGCAGAACCCTTTCCCACAGGGACTTACATTCTAAACATCTACTTCTCTGTGTTTGTCTTTTTTTCTCTTCTTTATTTCTATCTCTAGTACTCAGAAGGCACTTTTAGCTATTTGCTAGGAGCTACAAATATTCTGCCCAACCACAGGCATATAATCTACCTGGAACCATCCGTCTTTCCAAACTACCTATCTTATCGAAAGATACAGTGATTGCTAGTGATTGTGTAGACCCTCTGAAATATGACAAGACACCAAATGAGGTTTTTAAACTAATCCAAAGAGTCCTATATTAATATTAATGTTGAATGACCTGGAAATGACTGTTCATTTTGTACCATCAAAGATGTTATCAGGGAGGATATCCTTCCATCGGCAGGGTAGCATGAGTCCCTTCACATAGCCATGAGAAAGGCTGAACATGTGTAGAGCATCAAGGTTTAGAGAACAAAGCTATGCTGAAAATTCTAGAAAAGGCCCAGAAATAAATCATCATTAACAAAACAGAGGATAAAAATCATATGATCATCTCAATAGATGTAGAAGAAGAATTTGACAAAATTCAACATCCATTTATGATAAAAACTCTCAATAAAATGAGTATAGAAAGTGGGCCAGCCCAGTGGCCTAGTGGTTAAGTTTGCATGCTCTGCTTCAGCAGCCCGGGGTTTACAGGTTCAGATCCCAGGTGCGGACCTACACAACTCATCAAGCCATGCTGTGGTGGCGTCACACATACAAAATAGAGGAAGATTGGCACAGATGTTATCTCAGAGACAATCTTCCTCAGCAAAAAGAGGAAGATTGGCAATAGATGTTAGCTCAGGGCCAATCATCCTCACCAAAAAAAAAAAATATATATATATGAGTATGGAAACAACATGCCTCAACATAACAAAGGCCATATAAGACAAACCAACAGCTAACGTCATACTAAATGGTGAAAAGCTGAAAGCTTTTCCTCTAAGATCAGGAACAAGACAGGGATGCCCACTCTCACCACTTTTACTCAATGTAGTGTTGGAAGTCCTAGCTGCAGCAATTAGGCAAGAAAAAGAAATAAAATTTATCCAAATTTGAATGGAAGAAGTAAAACTGTCATTATTTGTAGATGACATGATACTATACATAGAAAAACCTAAAGACCACCAAAAAACTATTAGAACTAATAAATGAATTCAGTAAAGTTGCAGGATACAAAATTAATATACAGAAATCAATTGCATTTCTCTGAAAGAGAAAGAAAAGAGAAATTAAGAAAACAATCCCATTTATAATTGCACCAAAAAGAATAAAATATCTAGGAATAAATTTAACCAAGGAGGTGAAAGATCTGTACTCTGAAAAGTGTAAGACATTGATGAAAGAAACTGAAGACGACACAAATAAATAGAAAGATATTCCATGCTCATGGATTGGAAGAACTAATATTGTTAAAATGTCCATACTACCCAAAGCAATCGACAGATTCAACACAATCACCATCAAAATACTAATGGCATTTTTTGCAGAACTAGAACAAAGAATCCTAAAATCTGTGTGCAACACAAAAGACCTTAAATGGCCAAAGCAGTCTTGAGAAAGAAGAACAAAGCTGGAGATATCACAATCTCTGATTTCAAACCATACTACAAAGGTATAATAATCAAAATAGTATGGTACTAGCATGAAAACAGACACATAGATCAATGGAATAGAATAGAGAGCCCAGAAATAAACCCACACATCCATGGTCATTTAACCTATGACAAAGAAGGCAAGAATATACAATGGGGAAAAGACAGTCTCTTTAATAAATGGTGTTGGGAAAACTGGACAGCTATAAGCAAAAGAATGGAGTTGGTCCGCTATCTTACACCATATACAAAAATAAATTCAAAATAGATTAACAACTTAAATGTAAGACCTGAAACTGTAAAACGCCTAGAAGAAAACATAGGTGGTAAGCTCCTTGACATAGGTCTTAGCAATATTTTTTTAGACCAGTATCCTTAGGCAAGGGCAACAAAAGCAAAAATAAATGGGATTACATCAAACTAAAAAGCTTTTGCACAGTGAAGGAGACCATCAACAAAACGAAAAGGCAACCTACTGAACAGGAGAAGATATTTGCAAATCATACATCTGCTCAGGGGTTAATTCCAAAATACGTGAAGAACTCACACAACTTAATATCAAAAAAACAAACAACCAGATTAAAAAATGGGCAGAAGACTTGAATAGACATTTTTCCAAAGAAGACATACAGATGTCCAACAGGCACATAAAAATATGCTGAATATCACTAATCTCCAGGGAAACGCAAATCAAAACCACAATGAGATACCACCTCACACCCATCAGAATGGCTATTATCAAAAAGACAAGAAATAACAAGTGTTGGCCAGGATGTGGAAAAAAGGGAAGCTCATACAGTGTTGGTGGGAATGTAAATTGGTGCAGCCACTATGGAAAACAGTACGGAGGTTCCTCAAAAAATTAAAAATAGAACTACCATACAATCCAGCAATTCCACTTCTGGATGTTTATCCAAAGGAAAAAAAAACACTAATTTGAAGAGATATATGTACCCCTATGTTCATTGCAATATTACTTACAGTAGTCAAGATATGGAAGCAACCTAAGTGTTCATTGATGGAGGAATGGATAAAGAAATTGGGTTGTATATATATACAATGGAATATTACTCAGCCATAAAAAGAATGAAATCTTGCCATTTGCAACAACATGGATAGACCTAGAAGATATTATGCTCTAAGTGAAATAAATCAGACAGAGAAAGACAAACACCATATGATTTCACTTATATGTGAAATCTTAAAAACAAAACAAATGAACAAGCAAAACAAAACAGAAACAGACTCATAGATACATGAAACAAACTGATGGTTACCAGAGGGGAAAGGTTGAGAGGCAGGAGAAATAGGTGAAGGCGATTAAGAGATACAAACTTCCAGTTATAAAATAAATAAGTCACGGGGATGTAATGTACAGCATAACAAATATATTCAATAATATTATAATAACTCTGCATGGTGACAGATGGTAACATGACGATCATTTCATAATGAACATAAATGTTGAATCACTATGTTGTACACCTGAAACTAATAGGATACTGTATGCCAATTATACTTCAATAAAAATAAAGTTGGTGATGAGTTATTGCTAAGGGTATACTACAAACCTAAAGTCCTCGTGTAGGAATTTGGAGAATCGTGCTACTGGTGAGGGGGTTGTAGGGACGTGAGATGGCTTCACATGCTATATAATAAAATAAGGCTTTGTATCATTGCCGCATTTTTCTTCAGAACTTGAATTAGGACTTCAATACACTGTATCTTATGAAATGCACTGTATCTTATTGTGCTCTTAATCTTGTCAGTAAATAGTTTTCAACAGAAGTGTGCTGTATTATTTTTGTTATAGTTTTGCTTTGACTACTAGTACAGATTGCTGTTGGAAAGTCCTTTCTCAGCTCTGCCTGCCCAATCCGAGAAAAGACGTGCCACTCACACTTCTGAGTCGGAACCAGGCCATATGCGGAGTGTCCTGATTTGGGCTCAACAATTGAGCTTCTCGTTGGAGGGCCAAGAGTCTTTGCCTCCCATTCCCCTGCCCTCCCCCTCAAATTCTCTTTCACCAAACAAACAGCCCCACTACCTATTTCTCCATTTGCTGCTCTGGACTGCTTTCTATCCATCTGTGAATTCATACTCTAAATTTTCACCACCTTTTTCTTTTCAAAATATTCTATAAGTCAATTTGCTCCACAAAACCTCTCCAAGCTCCCCAGAGCAGTGATAATCCACTCTCCCAGCTGAAGTGCCCGAAACCCCACAAGACACCTCACAAATGCCCAAGGATGAGGTGCGTTACAGAGATTTGTTTCCTGTGCTGTTTGCTTCTGCCTCATGTCTCATCTCTGTTTTGCTGAATGATTGTGCTTCAGTGGTCCTTTCAGGTTTGTCCGGTTACAAAATGGGATGCCGTTGGTTCTCAACAATGACCCCCATTGAAGTCACTGGGAATCTTTGTAAAAATACCTGTGCCCAGACTTTCTCCAGACCAACAGAGTCAGAATATCTGATTGAAAACAACTGAGCTTAGATGGTCATAAAACAGAGGAGAATATTAGTCTCATTTCTTTTTCTCTCCCATCCTGGCATGGAGAGGAACAATCCTCACCAGTTTAAAAATATAATGGAAAAAATGTCCTCCTAAATCATATAACTAGAAGGTTAAAGGTGAGCAAGAGCTTATCTTTTTCCAGGTCACTGCCATGTCAGTCCAGAGAAATAAAAGCATTTGCTTTAAATGATGGTCCCCTTCTTCTCCTTCAAGTTTCCATGACCCACACCCACCCTACACAACGCCTGCTGTTGAGTGGTCAATTAATCTTTGAAGATTGAGTCTATATTCTATGAAATGTGCTGACCTCAGGAAGCACATATCCTAATAATCAAACATATGGTAAGCTATTTTGAGAGTTGTATCCAGGTAGTGTCGTCTTAACTGTATAGATGAGTTTCCCAACCAATGTGCTGTGAATGGGTTTCCAGTGTGCTGAGGAGTTGATCCCCCTGTGTCCCCAAGGGGGCCAGGCAAGCCTGGGGCAGTCAAGATCCCAGCCCTTAAGGCTCTGGACTTGAGCAGCCAGATACATTTAACCCAGTGGGAATCAAATGTTATTTTCTCTGCGGGTTATGGAGTGAAGAAGCAGGGAAGTATTGGAGAAATATAGGTAGTAGAATCTTAAGTGGCTGAAATGATAAGCAATACAGAGCACCAGGTTTGTACTTGGTCTAGAAGAGATTACATAGTACACATAAATCCATCCATCAGTTACAGTTATACTTACAGGAGTAAAGCCATAAGCAGGAGCGTATCAGATATGAAAAACTAAGCAATTAGTACTAAAAGAAATTGTCCCCTAGTATCATTTGGCAGCATAAAAATCATTGTCATTATATACTATGTTGCTCAATCATACTAATCCCTGATGTAATAATACATGAGTACAACAGACTTACAGTAGATACTCAATGAACGTCAATTAAGAATAAACATTATTGTTTATTTACTTATCATCTCCAAAAGAATTATTTCAGTATGTTTGGATTAGTTTTTCAGTTCCAGTTCTCAAATTCAAATGGATTAAAATCATGTAACTGGGTTTGAACACGAAGAACTTCTTCTCTGGGTTTAATTATCACAAGAGGAAAGTGATGTAGTGATGTAGTGCAATTCACAAAAAAGGAAATTCCAGGCATTGTCAGACTTTCGTTTTAAAAATTAGGATAGATATGTTGCCATCAAAATAGATTCTGAAAAGTTGTAAGACTTGACAAGGACAGAAAACTATAAAAGACAAATTGATTATAATGTGTATTTGTTCAGTTAATTAAGGCATTGTTTTCCCAATAATGGCTAAGACATATTCTCTGACTTTGGGGTTTGTAGATAAGAAACATGGAAATCGCGTTATATTGAGATCATAAAATATTCCAGTAACAAGAATTGAGAGGCTTGCCTAAAGAAGCCAGTGAAGGTGCACAGAGTGCTCTGATGGGTTCAAATATTTTAAAAATGTTAACAACATTTACAAAAGACAGACGAAGATTCATCTAACCAAAGGCAAACAGAAATGTGTGATACAAACCAGTAAGAAAGAGGATTTTAAAGGATCTATTAAAATGTTCTTTAAAGAACAGGGATGGAAAAGGACCAGCCAACCGCCTAGGAAAGTGGCGGAACATTCAGAGCAGAAGATGAACAGAATGCAGTAAAAGCTCAGTGCCCTTTTTTTTCCTTCTTGTCAAAAAAGAATGAATTTAAACTAAAAAAGGCACAGCTTTGTTTTTGAAAAGAGTCAGCGTGGAAGGTTGGAATAGGAGCCCAAGAAAGCGAAAACCAAGCAAACAAACATGACGGCCATTTTGCAAAAATTCAAGCTTCTGGGTCTAGTGAATTATAATCTCAACTATTTGTGGATATATTTTCTACATTCCTGTCAATAATCCTGGTGGAATGATGGAGAATGGGGAAATCTCAGAAAACTAGAAAAAGGCAAAAGTTGTCTGAACTTTGTTTGGTTAAGAAACATCATCCAATGATCTCTGTCTATCAAGTGCCTCTGCTTGAGTTGAGTTGCGATGCCACATAAACAAACATGAGCCTGTTCAGAGCGCGCAGGGCTGTAACTGGGCAAACTGATGCAGGTCCAGTCGGCCCTGTGACGAGGAAGGCCCAGTCACAGTGGTGCAGCTTTCAGGGCCTGTTCCTGCAGGAGCCAATTTGTGTCTTGAGTTTTATATTTTGTCTCCTTCCAAAATAGCCCTTGTTCCAAGTAAATATGCTGCAGGGTTTTTCTTCCAAGTATGTATTCTGCAAGGACCAGTTCAGTTAATTTTACAGATAAAATAAAATACTCCAAAATATACCTCTCCCTAAAATACACATATTTGTATCTTACATACTTGTAATTATTTTTTTATTTATTTATTTTTCCCCCAAAGCCCCAGTAGATAGTTGTATGGCATAGCTGCACATCCTTCTAGTTGCTGTATGTGGGATGCGGCCTCAGCATGGCCAGAGAAGCGGTGCGTCGGTGCGCGCCCGGGATCCGAACCCGGGCCGCCAGCAGCGGAGCGCGCACACTTAACCACGAAGCCACGGGGCCGGCCCATATCTTACATACTTGTAAAATTGATGGGCAACTTGTGTGAATGAATGGCCACGTGCCTTGATCCATTTTCTGCCTCCTCTGTGAAGCCAGGAGAATATTTACTGTGGCTTAGCACCCTTTTCTAGAGAGGGCCCTGCACACACAGGCCCTAGGAGAGCGCCTGCTCTGCTGAGTGACAAAACCACAGTAACAGTGTGGTGACCAACGGGACTTTGCCATGACTGGGACGCAAGACAGGGCCTCTGTTATGGGAAAAGACGGCACAGTCATTTGGGGATCCATTAAATGCATAAAGCTCCCGAGAGTCTGTACTCAACAGAGCAGCCAACATGATCTTATAAAAACCTGAGACCATGTCACTCTCTCCTTCAGAACCCTCTGTGTCTCCCTCTTTCTCTCTGAGTCCCTAAACTCTCCACCACCTCCCCCCAAGCCCAGCCCCTCCCAGTCGCCATCTCTCTGCCCTATCTCTTCCAATTCACCCCTCACTCTCTCTGCTCCAGTGTGCTGGCCTTCTTGCTGTTTCTAGAACATACCAGGCATGTTCCTTGTGGTCTTGTGCTCGCTGTTCCCTGAGCCTGAAATGCTCCTCCCAGATGGTCTCAGGGCTCCTCCCACATTTCATTCAAGTCTTTGCCCCCAGAGCAGCCTTCCCAGACCCTCCTCTATTTACACGACAGCTCACCCCCAGCCAGGCCACCCAGCACTCCCTCACCCCTTTCCTGCTGAATTCACCCCACAGCACCTATATTACGTCCTCATGGGCAGTTTATTTGTTGATTTTGTCTGTTGTCCGTCTCTCCCCACCAGACTCTGAGACCCACCAGAGCAGTCATGTTTTGTCTGCTTTGTTCACTGCTATATTCGAGGGTCTAGAACGGGGCCTGGCACCAGTACACACTCAGCAACATACTTGAGGAATACGGGAATAAATGTCCAGCTGGTCTGTAGTCCAAAAAAGAAATTAGAACCAGAGGTGTAGACTTAGTCACGCAGGACAAGAATTCAAGGGTGATGGTACCAGATAAGAAAAGCTGGAGGACCTTGAAGCTCCTCCAGTGCTAAGATTTTGACCGAAGTATTACACACACACACACTCATACACCCACACACAAATGCTCCATGAAGAGCAGTACATACCTAATTATTTTCCTCAAAACCGTCGTCTTAGAAAATACTTGAAAAACGTTTTGTGGACAAATGTGTTTCGGAAATGCTATATGATCTCATCTTCCTGGATATTCACAGTAAACATCAATGTATTGAAGGATCTGAAAAATCTTGCATGTATTAGTCAGGGTTCTCTAGAGAAATAGGACCCTAACAATACAGATTTTGGTACCAAGAGTGGTTCTAGAGGAACAGAATCTTAAGGATGAGTTTTCTGAATTGGTTCTGGGTTTTCTGGAATTGGCTCTGTCATCCGGTTCGATTTAGAGATGTTAGTTACTCTGTTTCCAGTAGTAAAGTGAACACTGGTAATCCACAGTGTGATGCAGTGATTGAGTTACACAGAGTGTCAGCGTCGGATACTCCTAGTCAAACACTTACATGACGCAATTTCTGGGTAACCATGTGTATGATTCCTTGGAATCGTGTATTTTTGTCAATCTAACGAGCATACTGTATTGGCCGGTTGTTCCTAATGTTGCTGGACAAAGTGGGGAAAGAGAAGGATGAGCTCAGGCCTTCCAGCGTCCAGCTTCAGCACCGTAGAAATGACCTGAAAGCTTCTCTGTTGGCGCGGAAAGAGGCTCTTACTTCCCGGAGCTGCAGAGCTGGCGTTCGCGAAAACCAAGCCCAGAATCTCATCTTGCTAGGGGCTGAATTACAACGCAAGTTGTATTCCCAACGTTGCAGGGTGTCCTCTGTTGAAGTGAGGGCATTGATTGGGAAGGAATGGGATCTTGATCATTGGAATGGGGACATATGGGAAGCCCCTGATGAAGCTGGGGTCCCTGAACCCCTAAATTCTGATGAGTCTTCTTTGCCAATAGAAGCAGCTTCTCTGCCTGTCATAACAAAATACTACAGGCTGGGTATCTTCACAGAAATTTGTCTTCCCACAGTTCTGGAGGTTAGAAGTCCAAGATCGAGGTGTCACAGGTTTGGTTTCCTCTGAGACGTCTCTCCTTGGCTTGCAGATGTCTACCTTCTCACTGTCCTCGCGTGGTCTTTCCTCTGGGCTCGTCAAATTGGATTTGAGCCCACGCTGACAAACTCGTGTTAACTTAATCACCTTTTGAAAGGCCCTATCTCCAAAGCCAGTCACATTCTGAGGTGCGGGGGGTTAGGGCTTCCACATATGCATTTGGGGGAGGAGACACAATTTAGCCCAAATACTGCAATTTTTTAAGTTTAATTTTGTTAAACCTCTATGTTTCCCAATCTTTTTTGACTACAGCACCCTTAATTCACACATTTAATTATATACCAAAGAATAATGTTCCTCACTTTGAATATACTTTAACACTGACCTAAATTTATGTAGCAATATCAATAATGTTATTTATACAGTATATAAAGTGTAATAATAGAATAAGGAATTTATATAATATATATGATATATGTTTAATATTTATATTGCAATATCAACAAGAATATTCTTAATTATAAAACTTGATTACAAAGTGATGGACAAAGCACTTTTTTCCACATGATTTCATTTAATTCCTACCTTCTGTGAGGTATACAGGGCAGGTATTAAGACTGCACGAAGCCTTGAATGGGTAAGACTTACCAAGGTCATAGAGGTAGTAAATAGCTTCTTGTGCTATTGAATTCTTTACTTTGTGATACACTTTTTAAATATCATCTATATACCCACCCTCCTTAACAATATGCCATGGCTCTCACTTCAGATCAAGACATATTTGGACAGGGGTGGTACCACATTAATTAAGGGCACAGGCTGTGGAGCCAGTCACCCTGGTTTCAAATCTGTCTGGACGCTCACTGGCACGTCGTCGTGGAAAAGTAATTGAACACTTCTGTTTCTCAGGGGTCATGCTGAGGCAATACTTATCTAAGGGAGTTATTGACAGAATTAAATGAGTTAATTCATGAAAAGTACTTCAAATATTACCCAACATTGCTAAATGCTCAATAAATGTTAGCTATTACTGTAGAAGTATACGTTACTGATTTTAATAGTAAAATAATATCCTATAACGTGGATATAGTATGATCGATTCAGCCATGTCCCTACTGAGCCCAGTTTTTGCCATCTGTTTCCCTTCTGAAAAACAAAAAAAGAACAACACTTGGAGCTTAAAAGAATCCCAAGTGCCATGTTGGCACAGACGCCTGGAATGAGGGGCTCCCAATAGTTGCTGGCCCCGAGTAGGCCTCAGCAGGGAGTGTGCTGTCCCCACGGTCCTTCTGAGGTCAGCAGACTCGTGTGGAAGTCTCTTAAGAACAGGCTATCTCATGGGGCTTTCAGTATTTCCTGCCGGCGATCAGCAACATCTTTTCTTGTAGTATTTTGGCAGGTTTGTCCTTGTTCCCGGCCAGACTCAGGAAGTTCAGAAGCACATGAAAACAATACATTAAAACGCTTCTCTCAAATTATTCAAAGTTCAAAAAAACAAGAAATTATTCAGTGATATTGGGACTTGGTCAGTATTTTATCTTATTATATTTATTCTCACTAATGTGCTCATACTTTTCTTCCCAACGAATACTTTTCTTGGCAGTGATTTTCATTAGCCTTTTTTTGAACTATATTTAAATACAGGAAGTGATTAGACAGGGTATCACTATATTTTGCAGAAATTTAAGGCATTTTTGTGACCTGGACTGTTTTATCCTCTGTGCAATTTTCCAAATTATATTTTGTTATTAATATCATTCTTAATGATTACTACTTTTCTTAAGATCAGCATGATTTTTGTGCTTAAAAATCCCTTCCCTTCATTTCAATGGTCATAGTGGGATGAACTGCATGTCTACACTACGTAAGTGCTACTTTTCGGAATTTCACTTATCATTTAAGATCCATCTAAACATCTGCTCCTTCATAAAGCCTTCCTAATTTCCCGACTCCACTTGATGTCCAAAGGATTCTGCTTCTGTTTCTCACTACAGGCACTCTACTGCACCCAGTGGACTTTTTTCGAGCATCACTTCATTTACCCTTTTAGCAAGATCTATCCAAAAACCGTCCTCTCCCTCTTGAATTACGGTCTTGCATGACACACAAGCTTCGGGATTTCCTCCTGCCTCCATGGCTGCCCCTTCTCCCTCACGGACTCCTCCTCCAGCAAGACGTTAAATGTTAACAGTTGCACAAGGCGGGATGCTCGGCCCTATTCACTTCTCACGTCACTTCCTGGGCAACTTCATGCATGCCCGTAGTTTTATTTGATTTATAAATTTATATCTCCAACCCAGACATTCCTTCTGGGTGTCAGACCCATATGTCCAACAGCCTGCTTGACATTTTTGCTTTGAAATCTCAGTCATGCTCTCAATGTGGCCAAAGCTGAGCACATGAATTTCTCCCTGCAAATCCGTTCCTTCTGGAAGTCCCTTTATCTGATTAGCATAACCGACCATCCAATTACACAAGCAAGAAATCTAGGAATTATCCTTGATACTCTTCTCTCCCTCAGCCTTCATATGCAATTCCTCACCACATGTCAATTCTACCTACTAAATACCTCCAAGATCTATTCACCTCTCTACCAGTACCACCACCCTACTCCAAGCTACCATCTTTTCTCACCTGGACTATTACAATGATCTCCTAACTAGTCATTCTTGCCCTCCCAATCTATTCTCCATACTGCACTCAAAGTTATTTTTTCAATATGCAAATCTGATAACATCATCTTCCCCTTAACTCATCCCAGGGCTTCCTAATTCTCTTGGAAAAAGTCAAACTCCTCAGCCTGTCCTACAAAGCCCTGACCCTCTCCAGCCTCATTTTACACCATGCCCCACCACACCCACTTTATTCTCTTTGCCATGATCCACTTGGCCTTGTGATGGTTCCTCAGATATGCCATCCTCCTGCCATAGGACCACTGGACACGCACTCCCGTCTGCCTGGATTGCTGCACTCAGGGTGATCATGTAATGTATGATCCAACCAGAATACTTGGAGTGTGAAAGGAGCACTATTACTAATTACACCAGGCAAGACAACAGGCGTAAGTCAAGACTTTCCAGGGAAAATTGGGACATATGTTCACCTTAAAGTAACTCCTGTCCATTCACTAGATCTCAGATCAAACGTCACCTCCTCAGGGAAACTCACAACAACCTCCCTGGCCAGGTGAACTCCATCATAACCTTCTTAACACAATCTGCCTCTCTTTTGTTCCGCTGTCCAAAGTTGCAACTTCACATGTATGCATGTGATTCTTCTGTGCTGTCCCTCCAGGAGACTGTGACCTCCATAAAGTCAAGACTGTTCTCGAGGTTCTTCACCATTGTGTTGCCTGCCAAAAATATCATGTACCATAAATATCATTTACAGAAAATATAATTTATCAAATGAAGGACATGAAATAACTCTTCTTCAAGAATTTCTTTTTTCTGTGATTGGCACGACCAACTATCCAGTGATGCAAGACAGAAATCTAGGAATTATCCTTCACGACTTCCTCTCCCTCAGCCCCAGTATTCAATTTCTCCCCAGTCCATCTTCTTTGTAGTCTCCTCTCTCCTCCTCCTGCTCTTCCTTCTCTCTCTCTGCCTTCTTCCTCTCTCCTTCTCCTCCCCCAGCTCTCCTGCTGTGTGTGTGTACATATATATATACGTATGTATTTTTTTTTCAGAAAGCTAACATCCTCATCAGATATATAGGACATCTCTTTCTACTAACAAGTGGTTTCTGAAACTAGCATTGTTAATTTAAATCACTTGCCTGTAAGAAATGTGCGTACTGGAGACCTGTTTTAAGAGTCAAAAATCACACCTCAACCATAGTTCTAAAATGCAAAGGCCTTTTAAAATTGTATTTAATTTAACAACTGAAAATTAAATAAGTCTCTTTCAATTCTACCAACTGAAACATTTTATAGGATTGCTAGGAAGCCATTTGAAACCCAGAAATTTCTAAGTTAGTTATCCGTATAAAATCATACAGCCTTACAACGAGAGAGGGATCCAAACCCATTATCCCAGATCATTAAAAGTTAGATTCCTTCCAGCTTATACCATCTTTGCTCATTCCTATGTCTCTCTTCTAGATTATTAATTATCTGAGTGCCAAGATGACATCTTATGGGCCTTTGTATCTCCCCCTTCCTCACCTACTTTCCAGCACGTGATGTAATGTTTTGCATGCAGATTTGTTGAAATGAAGTGAATTAGTCTAGAGCCTGCCCTAGAATTGGCCCCTTTGCTGACCCACTTACTCAAAAGTTCTACTGACCTGCAAGATACCTGGATCTGCAGTGGGGTCTAGACTCCCCGTGGTCTAACCTGCACCACTGAGGACTCATGGGTTCCCACGTCATGGCCACAGCACCCTGTCGTTCTGGACTCACGAGGCTGCTGTGAAGAAGCCCCGGGATAAACGTTAGTCTTTCCTCAGGACATGGTTCTGGCGCTCACTTTTATGGCCCTGGCCTGCCCGGCAGAGAGAGGAGAAACAGCCTGGGAAGATCAAAGGAAACCACGAATAACATCATGGGGGACCGTGCTGGACGCTGCTGGGGAGAGCAGAGATATTGGCCTGAGCAGCCGTGGTTCCGAGAGCAAGGGTTCCCAAGGCCGCCTGGCTTCTGATCTCAATTCAGGCACTGACAAGCTCTGTGTGTTCCTCAGCACAGTGGGGACGATATGCACACCTACCTAAGGCGGACTATTATGAGGGCTAAACCAGCTCCTCCGTGGACAGTCCTTGAAACAGTTCCTGACTTAGAAATCCTCCTCAATAACACGGACTACCATGGGGGAGGGAGCAGGGAGTAGAAATCGCAGAAGAGCAGTGACAAAATAAGAATAATATCTACTGTTGTTTGAGTGCCTACGATGTGTCAGGCATTTGTGTGTGTGTGTGTGTTATTTATTAAAAAACAACAAACTTTGCTTTGAGATTCTGGAGATACAAAGCATTATCTCAGAAATAAGTGAATAATGTGCCAGCCTTCACTGGTGTTTTCATTAGTTAAGGCAAAGCCAGGTCACATATTCCCTACGATGACTCGTCGGATTATTCCCCTTGTTCTCAATATTTGTGAGAAGACATGTTCTTTGTGTTCTTGTAAGTTCCTTTACAGCTTCTTGGAATTCTCTTCAGGCATTCCTGCTGCTTCTTGTTCAATATCTTTTTTTATTAGACTCCTGTGTTCCTGGTGATTGAAATTCTTTTTCTGTTTTTCCCCCTGTAAAACCATCAAGCTGGAGAATGTCTAGGCTAAGCTAAAACCTACCTAACCGGCTTTAGAAAATAAACAAACTGCTATTTATATATTCACTTTTGCAGCATTCAAGTCCCAAAATGCACATTTGTCACAAAGTATTGATAATTCTAAGCTACATTTTCAAGGTAGTACACCAGTATTGTTTGGGGACTCCAACTTGGTGAAATTTCCCTTTTCTCTGATTTTGATATAAAGATCAAAGTTTTTAAAAAGAGAAGAAAGAAAGAACTTTTTTTCACTTAAAAGGAAAACTTTATTTTGTTCCTTTTGCCAAAAATGTGGTTTCTGGGCAACTAACTCCTGGTTTGTCTCTTTCCTACACGAAAAGCTCACCCAGCGACAGCTCGAGAATACACAATCAGTGCAACAGATCAGTGGACAGGAAGCCTCCTACTCAGCCAGTCCAACACACAGTCCCTAGTGAGCAGACAGGCCCAGCCTCCCGCAGGACAGTGAAGCGGAAGACCGAACCTCCATATGGGAATGTGGTTGACTCAGCCATCTTGGAGCTCCTACAAGCTCACAGCCCTCAGGACAATCACCTCTGCCTGAGTTATCTAAGTTGGCTGCCTGTCCCATCCCATAAATCTGTGGAGTGATTAAATTGCACAACCTTCCTCCTCCTTCTTTGGGAGATAAACATCTTAGGAGAAATAATTCACTTTGCTAATTGAGAGTAGTCATCTGAAATATTCAAAGCCTCCCGCTAAGGCAGTGCAGCATGGAGAAAGTTCCTAACGGGGATCTGGGCTCTCTCTGCCTTCATTTTGCAAGTTTGCAGCAGTAACATGAATTAGTAATGTCTAAGGAAGCTCAAAGGAGTACCTTTCACAGAGCTTCGTCCCTCCCACCATGTTTGGGCTATTCCACGATTGCATCTTTCTGACAGGACCAGCGTCTCATCCTCGTGCATAGTGACGCCCTGCCTTGAATCTCTCTGCTGTGCTCCCTGCGGCCCTTATCATTATCTTCATTCGTCTCAGATGCAACGGGGGCACAGTAGCTATGGCTCTGTCTCTTTCCTACCCCTTCTCCCCACCCTGAAATGACCTTGACTCCACGACTGGGGCCAGAGTCTGGTTCTCGTTGTGTGGCCTGTGTTCAGCCACTGTAAGTTGTCATCGCTGTCAGAGTCTCCATCCTCTTTGCCAGTTACATAAGAGGCCGCGTAGCGTCTGCTCCCTAGCGCAGGCTTTTATTAAACAGAGAGGGCCTGAGAGGCCAAGTGGGCAAGGGGTCCATCCCGGAACCAGGTCCCCTGAGAGGGTGAGTGGCTGTCTCCGGCCCTTGGCTCCTGGAGCCACTCAGCTCAGCTCCCTGCCGGTGTTTGCAGCCTCAAATACCAGAGGACAACATGTTATGTTTTCAGATTGGAGGGGCAAAAGAGAAGCAGCCCTTTCAAAATAAGAATCCCCTGCTGTTGTTTCCTTCGGGAACACAATAAGAACGGGCTGAGGACACGACTCAGAACCGTCAACGCTTCCTACCTCTGCTCCCAACCCTGCCCCCACAGCACCTTTCATGTGCCAGAAGAACAATTGCTTAAGTCAAACAAGGACCTAATGAATAGTCAAAATCATTGTTTAGCTTGGATATAAGGCTTTAGGTAAATAGATGATTGCCTGAGACCAGGGGCCAGTAAAAGCAGTTCAGCAGGACGCCACGTGTTCTGTTCTTCGGACATCAGCCCAGTGGCCTCTGCTCCTCTGGGGACTGTTGTTACTGAATTATTTCTCTCCTCCCATCAGCACACTGAGGCAATGTAGCGTCAGAAGGGGCTCCTGAAAGCAGGGAGAAGGAGAGAGAACTTTCTATGTTAGAAATACATACTTAAAACATTCATTTTACCCCATTGGAGTCTCAATTAAATACAATGCTCAAGATATGGAATATTTGGTTTGTTTGTATTTAACTTCTCATGTTGAAAAATTTCCAAAATGCATTGTTAGCCCACTTACAATTGTCCTGCCTCATGTCTTACTAGTATTTTTAACATGATTTAATCCTTTTTAAAAACAACTGTTTCCTACACCTAAAGGCCATCATCAGGTTTACGAGTAATCGCTTCCAATACTGTCCCTGTAGTTATAGACAGAATAAATATCAAAAGGAAACTTCCGGGTGGGGGCTTTGTCGTTGGTTGTTGTTGCTGTTGATTGGTTTTGGTTTGTTTGTTTGTTTAGGTATCTTTGCTATCAACTTGCTTCATTGTTGTCTCTTTTTCCCAAAAGTGGGGCTGCATCATAAAAATTCTACTTAATTAAGAGCTTGAGGAAATTAGTTGCCAGGTAATTTCAGTTCTGCTGAATAATATTTTTAATAATTGCTTTCCATTTCTTACTTGAAAATAATAGATGCCTTGTTGATCCAGAATGGGGTTTGGTTGTCTTACTCATTCAGCCTGTTTCCACTGGACGGCTATTCAAATAAACAGCATCCATCTGATTGAATCTTGAATTTGTCAAGGGGGTGGGTCCCCTGGTATTCAGTTTCCAGGAATCATGATGAATATGTATTTGGCTTATTGGCAAATAGCAATGAAAGCATACATTGGGCAATAAAAAATTAATGTTTATCTGTATGTACAATTTTTTATCCTGATAATATAGGAGAGTGGTTAAGAACATGGGGTTTGGAGCCAGTTCTGAGTCTGAGCACAAACTCCACACTTACTAGCCCTATGGGCTCGGACAAATTATCAAAGTTCCATTGGCCTCAGTTTCCTCATCTGTAAAACAGTCTGATAATAATAACACCTACTGGGGCCGGCCCGGTGGTGCAAGCTGTTAAGTGCACGCGCTCCTCTGCGGCAGCCCAGGGTTCGCCGGTTCGGATCCCGGGCACGCACCAACGCATTGCTTGTCGAGCCATGCTGTGGTGGTATCCCACCTAAAGTAGAGGAAGATGGGCACAGATGTTAGCTCAGGGCCAGTCTTCCTCAGAAAAAAGAGGAGCATTGGCATCAGATGTTAGCTCAGGGCTGATCTTCCTCACAAAAAAAATAATAATAATAATAATAACACCTACTTCATTGTGTGGTTGGGTAGACCATATGAGATAACAAATATAAAATGCTCAGCACAGTGTAAGTACTTAATAAATGTTAACCATCATGTTATTTTCATGTGCCTTATAATTTCCTCACAACAACTCTGTGAGGTAGGCAAAACTGCTATAATTATGCTAATTTATTTAAATATTAGAAAACTGGACCTCAAAGTGGTTATTGATTTGCCCAAGATCACCCAAGCTGGCAAAATGCTGATCCTCTCCGTGGCAGGAGGGCCCCGATGCCTGGCAGATGGCTCTCCCTGGACCCATTCTGCTACGTTGCTGTCTCCCAGCAGTTTCTCTAAACCTAAAGTCTCACGTGACCATGGTCCTCCTCTGCCTTGGACTCTCAGATGGACAAACAGAATAAATTCTGGCAGAGGCTTTAAAACCCACATTGGTGTTACACAGAAGTTTTCTGGGAAAATAGTACCCTCAGAACTACAAAGTTAGGGGGACTCTTTGGTGGTACTGAGAAGAATACCTGTGAAGAAGCGACTTCACATGGGTGAGCCTGAAACCCCCAGGAGAAGCCCAGAGGGAGGTACAGGAGGCCAGCAGGCTTTGTAGAGCGAATGCGCACAGTCCCATCCATGCGCCGCTCTTCAAGTGCGTGTCTAGCTCGCTGTCATTCATCAAATATAAGCTCATTCAAAGGCAAAGCTAAACTTGTTATATCATTTTAACATGCTGTATTTTCTCCATGGCTGCTAAAAGCACAACTGCTATCATGTGCGGGGTTTATGGGGTTTTTTTTTTTTTTCATTTTAAAAACCAGGTGTGCACACTCCATAAGGTTGGAAACCAATGGTACTGAGGTTTAATCTTAAACCTCTATTTAAGGACTATCCCTGCTAATTATAAGCTTAAAGCACTATAAACTCAGGAGTCAATTAAAGTCAATTGATATCCACTGAGCACCTGTAGGGGGCCTGAGCCCAGGGCTGGGGCCCGAGAGTGAAGCACAGTCCTTCACGTCTTCTCTGAGCCTCTATTTTCTCACGTATAAAGTAGGGACAATAATAGTGACTCTCCTCAGAAGGCTGTTGTGAGGAGCCAATGAGATAAACACAGAAAATAAATATGCTGTGATGTTTGTGAAAATGCTTTGTCAACTCCCTAGAGAGGTATAAACAGATGGTGTTCAAGAGGACGGCTGAGGAAATGCCTTCACTCTTCCCGGTGGCTTTCCTCTAACCATCGACCATCCACCCCTGTGAGCTGAGCAAATGCTAACAGCACTCCCTTCTTCGATGTCAGATTGTATTCACTTTTGTGTGTGTGTGTGTGTGAGGAAGATCAGCCCTGAGCTAACATCCGTGCCAATCCTCCTCTTTTTGCTGAGGAAGACTGTCCCTGGGCTAACATCTGTGCCTATCTTCCTCCACTTTATATGGGACCCCACCACAGCAGGCCTGACAAGTGGTATGTCTGTGCGCGCCTGGGATCCGAACCCGGGCTGCCAGCAGCAGAGCACGAGCACTTAATTGCTATGCCATGGGGATGGCACCAGATTATATTCACATTTTTAAATGTAGTTTTCCATCTTGTCCCTTCTCCTCCTACTTCACTTTGTTCCATAAATTGCAAGATTCTTTAATATCAGCATGGCACTACAGTATCAGATTCTACAAAGCATTAAATAAGGCACTGATATAAAATTCAAGAAGATCCAAGCCCAAGGGCTCACAGCCTACAGTTTATAAACCCAAATCCACACAAGGCCCATCTGAGAAGGATACTTTAGACATTGTAGGGGAGGGAGACAATTCCTTTACCCACTCTAGGTCCTTCTGGCTGGGCTACAAATTAAATTGACATGAGACAGAATAACAGGAGAAAAATCAAGCAAGTTTAATAACATGTATACATGAGAGAAATCCAGGAATACTGAGCAACTTGGCCATTTGGCCAAAGCTGCCCCCTTAAATATCTTCAGCTAAAGACAAGGAGGATATTGGGGGCAGTGGTTTGGGATTTCAGAGGGGAGGAAGACAATTTACATGTAGATGGAAATGCAAATGTTTGTTAAACAAGTTTTGCTGGGCCAAAAATGGGCTTGTTGGTGCCCTTCTTATCACACCTATTTTACATTATACTGTAGCTATCTTATGGTATTAGCTCATTCCTGGAACAGGCCTTCTATCTTCAATTCTTTTAGGCAGTTTGGGAAAAGGTCAAATGCTTGTCCTGAGACTTTATTGTCTTCAGCTCAAAATAATCCACATACCAGAGTGGTGCATCTCGGGGCGGCCTGCCCTCAGCCCCATCTGCACTGTCAGTCACTTGGGTTACGGCTGATGCAGCTCTCACCAGGTCCTGGCTGACTCTGGAAGGGAGGAAGGGAGCAGAGAAGACCTTTCCTCTCTCCGCTCATAGGCTGAGGTCACCTCAGGGCTGGGAAAGAGCGGTTTATGGAAGTGGACCCATTATTCCTGGAACTGAAACATTCCCTGATTCGGTTCTTCCAGAAATATATTAGCTCTCATGTATTTTTACTTCTTCTCAGATTCCATATAATATGTACTAACCGGCGAATCTGGTCTTTATATCTATTCTTGTCAGCAGAGGAGATTCGCTTAGAGTCTGCTAAGTACCAGACAGCACACAAAGCGCTAGGGAGAAATGCAAAGCGTATAATACGCATGATCCCTGCTTTGCAGGAGGAAGAAAGAAGTAAAACCAGCATTGATTGCCAGGCAGTGAGTGTTATTTTTGATTCTCCAACCAATGACACCTTGAAGTCAGGCACCTGAGGTTTACCCAAGGTCTGCCTCATTCCAAAGTCCATGCTCTTTCCACTCTGCTTCATCACCCCCCTTGATCAGATAGGCAGGATACCAAAAAGGAAAGTAAACGCAGACATTAAAGGAAACCATCAAACAGGTACTAGAAACTCTGCACACTACTACGTGTACAAGGGCAGCAGTGTGTCTGAAGTGCCTGGAACTCTGCTGGCCTTCATCTGAGCATATTCTAGAGCAGACCAAGGACACCACTTGGGGAGCAAGGAAGGTAGATGACAGTCAGAAAATGATTGTGCTGGAACCAAGAGAAATGACGCCATGGGTAATTAAAACTTCCAATAAGAATGCAAGCTATAATCCCAGGACACCATTTGTCCTTCCAGATTAAGATGCTTCATCTTGGTGGCCCTAGGAAGTATAAAAGACTATGGAAACTTTGTAAATTAGTGAAATTATCAGACCCATCTTCCAGGCAAATGTAAAAGAGAGCGCTGCTTCGTTTGTTCGAGTATTGCCAAGTTCATTCCACTCGCCTTTTATTGACTGTCCTTCCCACATAGCGCCCTCTTAAGCAAGGTAAATGGAAACCATTTTTCTCCTGACGTTTGGTGTTGGTGCCTGTGAGGTAAGCAGACAAGACAGTTTGCAGAGGAAAAGTGAATACACCTGGTGATGTTTTCAAATATGTGTTTGGCTTTTCTGCTTTCCAGGAGATGTGCGACTGAGGGGTCAGACGGGGGTTCCTGCCGAACGCCGCGGCTCCTACCCGTTCATTGACTTCCGCCTCCTCAACAGTGAGTACTCAAGTGTACCTGGAGAGGAGCAAATGTTTGCTTAAAAAAGCTCTTGCTTCCCTCTGAGCTTCGGAACCCTGGGTCTGCCTTCCTTCCTCCATCTGTCCCTCCCACGAGGACTTAACCCTGTGTCTGCAGAATTCCTCGCTCGTGAAGTACTTCTGGCCCTGCCCTACCTCTTCGAGCTTTAGTGAGGGTCCAAGGAGATTATGTCAGCTTTAAAAATGTCCATCTTAAGGACTATGAAGCCCTGCACAAGGAAGCTATTCCTTTCTTATCCAGTATATTCTCTCCACCTTCAGCCAGGACTTGACTACATGAGATTCTATTTTATTTTTAAAACCCCATGGGGAAACTTAATCTGCAGCTGCCCTTGGTAATATCTATTTCTAAGTCTCCCTTCTTTGTCTAATCTGAGTCCCTGAGGTCCGTTCTTGCATTCCTGGTAAAACTCGTCGCCGTGGCAGGGTCCCTTTAGTCTGCACTTGCTGCTTCCTCCATTACGACCCCCTCGGAAGTTCACTCTTTCTGCCTTTCTCCTTCATACACTACTCATTTGGAGTTTTGCTCAATCTCTGGTTCACAATTCTCTTAATCTCAAGTTTCCCAAACCAGTGACCAGTCACCCCACCAGATTTCATGTCCTCTAACGACCATGATCACCCTTCGCTTTGGACTTGGGGGAGGGGAGAAAGTGGATAAATCTCACAATTTGCTCCAAGGGTTTCAGCATCTGGTTCTCACATCCCTATAAATTTCAAAGAGCTGGGCTGCACCCACAGAGTATTACTTTCCCTCAGCATAAACCAGATCAGCTAAAGAGGTAATTTGATTTACCTCTTCGCCTGGAAATTACTAGGAGAAATTAGAACTTGCTATTTCTGATCCTTAGATCCTCAAAAGGCCCATAGGGGATGGACGTGTTTGTATTTCTCCTGGCTTGTTAACCTCCCATATCAATGTGCAATGTCTGTTTTCTCAGCTATTTCAGGGACGCAGAGACTCGGAGTAACTCTTTCCATACTAGAGACAACCTTCCCCACTCAGCCCACCAAAAACACCTTTTAGAGGAGAGAATTGAGTTGCTAGACCAATGCCATATTGAATACAGCCTGTGGGGAGCTCTCCTGATGCCCCTGGATGGGCTGTTCCAGCTATGCCTGGAAGTTAGCCCTCTGACAGTCTCTAGACTGTGTGGATTTCCAGTCCCAGACGCACGGTTCCACCAGACAGGATGGGGATGAGCAAGGGTTCAGGTAGTTCACCGTCTCCTAAGGCAGAGGGTCGTGAGCAATAGGCGGGGTGAAATGGGGGTGCAGAGCAGAGGGCCCCCAGGCGGGGAAGAAGGCTGGGGGAGTCCAACGGCATCACATGCTGAGCATCACAGAGAGAAAATAACCAAAAAGCCTCTTTTCAATAGTAGATGAGACATCATATCATGGTTTCCAATATAAGGCATGAACAAAGTAGGAAAATAGGAGATATTTCGCCATGATTCCTAGGTTCCAAGTGATAAAATCTCTTTTCTAATTTATCCTGGTGTTCATAAGCAACGTCAGCTATCAATGGTGGTTATCTTTGTAGGTGGAATTATGGAATCTTTAACTATCTACATCATAGGTCTCTGTAACACTTGGATTTTTTTTTTTCCATTAGCTTGTTTTACTTTTGTTAGATTAAAAAAACCTGAAAAATAAAAATGTAAACAGGAACTCAATACAGATGATAGTTCACTGTTGTATTGTTCACTGTGTAACAGATCATGTACAAGCAGGTACCATCCTGTCACCCCCGTGCTGTAGCCCCTCCCGGAGCTGCCTGGAGCCTGGACTCCCCCAGCCTCCTCCCCCGCCCAGGGGGCCCTCTGCCCCGCACCCCCATTTCTCCCCGCCCGTTGCTCACGACCCTCCACCTGTTGAGAGCCAGTGTTGGCCACCCACCCTGAGTTCCCCTTCCCCCTGCCCGGCACCCCGCTCTGGAGAACTCTTTCACTCATGCTTCTTTATCAGTAACACATGCTAAGGCAATATTCACTGACCTTCATTGTATTTTGCTTTATAAGTGGTCTCAAATTTTTTTTTCCTAGCTGTAGAAAACACACCCATAAATAGACTACAAGACCCTAAAGGACATGCTCTTTATGGTTACTGACCTCTCCGTAACTACTGTCACCAATTAGATTAAAGAGTTCCCTCAAAAAGATTATATTAGGGTCCAGCCCCGTTGCTGAGTGGTTAAGTTCTGCGCGCTCTGCTTTGGTGGCCCAGGTTTGCAGGTTTGGACCCCGGGTGTGGACCTGCTCCACTCACCAGCCGTGCTGTGGTGACGACCCACATACAAAACAGAGGAAGATTGGCGCAGATGTAGCTCAGGGGAAAATCTTCCTCAGGAAAATAAATAAATAAAAATAAAAAGAATTCTATTAAATAACTATAAATGTCAGTCATCCCCCTATGTCTGACTGAGCAGCTCAGATAGGACTGAAGCCCTCTGAGATTCTTCCTTATTTGTAGTACTACCCATTCCATTGTCTACTGCCCCGTATGCCTTGTTAGTGAGCTGAAACTAGGACCAATAATGTTCCTGTGGTCACTCTTCACAATTTCCTGATTTAGTCTGCAATTAAAGCAGCGTGTCACCAGGCAGCAGCAGGTGTGTGGGTACCTGTGTTATGTCCAGTTACTGAAGATGCAGTGTATCGTCACACCTCCTACTACTTTGTGTGGAGTCTCTTTCATTCTCTTTAATCTCTTTCTTCCTCTTGTTGGGGTTTGCCTGAGCTGTCAGCGTGGTCTTTCTGCTGAAAGGGAAACATTTTAAACATAACTTTATAAAAATTTAAGAGTGAATCCCTAAGGAACATGTTGGGACTTTCTCCTAAAATTTTATTTTTACCAGCTGATTCCATTTCTACACAATAAGTATCAGACTAGTTTAAAGTGATTTTTTATGTCATTCACCTTAATTTCTAGTCAGTTTTTTCCAAGTATGGGCAGAGACCTAAGACTTCATTTTCCTCAGGTGTTGTAGTTTTGCTCTGTCTCCCAAGGTAGAATCTCATCTTAGGCTTTTTTGAAAAAAAACATTTATAAGAAAAACTGAATCACCAGAGCCTCTTTTCCCTCTGCCTTCCTTCTAAATTACCCAGTGAAACCACGGGGCTGGGTTCCTGGCAGAGTGTCTCTGGACGTCTGCCCTCGACCACCCCCTCCACACATGGTCTCAATGGCTGGAACATGCACACCAAAAACAGACAGTACACGGTAAGGCCCACAGCACTTCTCCATTGGCCCCATTCGTCGTTGCCCCAACCTGTCATAGCAGGACAAGTGACGTCAGAATTAATATCTAAAATAATCAGATTATTTTCTCCTATCAGAACAAAGTTTCTAGATATTAAAACAGATAACTAGAACAGGGTGGGCAAATGACAGCTAATGCACCAAACCTGCCAGTTTTGTCAACAAGATTTTATTGGGACACAGCCATGCCCATTCGTCTGTATGACTCTACAGCTAAGTACATCCTACAGTGGCAGAGGAGTTGCAGCAAAGACCATAGGGCCCACAAAGCCAAAAATAGTTATATATGGCCCTTTACAGAAAAAAGTTACCAACCCCTAAGTTAGATTTTTAAACAGTTAAAAGGGCTTTATGACATCTCCATAAGCGCATTCAATCCAGTCTATTTTTTTTGTTGTTAATGTCATTTTTTTCTTTTCAATTCCCACTGCCATCACTTTACTTTCAAGAAAGGGCTCACGTTGACTAAATTTACATGAGACAGAAGTATGAACAGAAAGAGAACCTCTCTTGATGATCCAGATTTTAAATTCCACAATTATGATTTTAATTTCACAAATATTCTTCTGGAAGAGGTGTCCCTTTCCCCATATTTTTGAGGGCACAGTACTACCATGCCCATGTACTTGTTGTCTACATATAAGGGGACAATATATACCTGGTACACCTGGCAAGATCCTGGTTTGCACCTGTTGTCCAGGCATACTTATTAATAATGCCATCTCTCACTCCCAAAGTATCCTGGTTTGGACAATAAATTATAAGGCCAATGGATTATATGGGTTTCCCCACAAAAGAGTACTCGAAGACACCACCTCTCAAATGTCACATGCAATCCAGGAATAAAGACCAGAAAATTCTCCTCATGAGAGATCCATCCAGATTCATCCATCTCTCCACTGAGAAATATGTAAGATAAAGTTACTTAACAGCCCGTTTCATTTCCCGTTTATATTTTATACAATTTAGAAATGAGGCATATATATGAATTTTTAGAAGCATCTCTGGATGAGTAGAAGGAAACTGTGGATTCAGCACCATTTTGTGGGACATAGGAATCACAGACATTCAAAGATGAGAGTTATTTTTACACCTGAGCGTGGAGGGGCGGAACAGAGTGAGAGAAAAGGATAATTATTTTTATTTACATGAGGTACTAAGGCAGAGACCTCATGTGGGCAGGAGGGATGGAAATGTAACGGCTCCATTATCCCAATGCCCATTTCCTATAGATTTATTTCATTGACTGACTCTGTCTGCGGGGAAACAGGAGAGGAGAAAAGCGTTCCGAGGCGTGTGGCCGCAGAGGTGAGTGTCGCAGCTGCAGTTACAGCTTTCTGCAGAGCAGGTGGCTGCAGAGGCCCTTCCACATCTCTGTCTCCAGGTTTAATGTAATCAGTAGCCTGAGTAGATAATGACTAGGTGGAGATGTTCCCGTGGCAACCACTTCAGAGCAACACAATGTGATTCCACCCTGGCTCGGCAAAGGGAGCAACATACGAAGCAAACACTCCCCTGACTGTGGAGCTGGAGGGAACGAAGCCGCTTCCACCAGAGGGTTTAGGGCACCAGCTATCAGGGGCCACAGAGAGCCTGGAGCTCCAGAGCAGACCTGGGCTTTGCAGTAGTAGGTTAATTGGCTATTTGGCTTTTCCCGTCGGTTAATTTGCTAATGTTGATCTTTCGAGTCCTGTTCCTCCACATCTGCCTCTCCAGGCAGGGCCATTTTAGCTGCACAAGCATGAGATAATTTTAGTAAAGCCACCAAAATATTTTCCTTTGCCTATTATTTCCAAAATAGAACTAATATATACAAATAAATATATATATATATATATATGCATACACTCACACACACCTTTTTATGAGGAAGTGACCCAGAGACTCAAATCCTTCTTTAAAAGCTGCCATCAAAAACATATTACACCCTGAAGAAGTATAAAATACATTCACAGAAGGACTGTCTCCCAAAAGCCACCCAGCATGTTACCAACCATCTGGTGCTAAGTGACAGTCCCATCTTAAAGACAGAAGGACAATTTGCTTACAAACTCCTTTTTCTAAGAGAATTCCTAGCAGACAGTGACAGCCTTTCAGTAATCTTCTTAAAGATAACTTTTAATCTTACTGTGAGAACCACACAGAATGTAAAGAACCTAAACTATCATGTTACAGGGTGAGATGTTGCTTAAGGGTACAAATTTGCAACTAGTAGATAAATAAGTTCTGGAGATCTAATGCACAGCATAGCAATTATAGTCAACAATACCGTATGATAAACTCCAAAGTTGCTAAGAGACCACATCTTAATTGTTCTCACCACAAATATTAAACGATAATTATGTGACCTGATAGAGGTGTTAGCTAACGCTACAGTGGGACTCAGATTGCAGTAGATAAATGTATCAAATCAACAGGTTGCACACCTTAAACTTACACAAAGTTATATGTCAATTTTATCTCAATAAAAAAAGTAAATAAAAAATTTTAAAAAGAAAAACATCCTTTTTTTAAAAAAAAGCTACAGGGTTTTTTGAAAGACTTGTGCTGAGAGGATGCTATCCTACCCTCCCCATAATCACCCCCCTGAGCCCCGTGCTCCCCAAGCAGAAAAAGGAGACACCAGTTGGGACTGGCCCAGACTTCTCAGGAATGCCAAGGTAACCCCACAATCTCAAAGTTCAATATTTGCCTTCCTCTAGAAGAAGGCAAGGCGTTGGTTGTGGTCATGGTGCCTCCTGACTCTCTTGGATCACGCTCCATGATATGCACCCAGGGTTTCTGGCGCCAAGCTCCCCAGCACTTCAGACGCGGAAGTGCCAGACCAGCAGGATGGTTAGCCACCGAAACGCCACGGCATTGCAGAAGACAGAGTTGGTGGTGTCCTCACTCATTCCCTGTCACTATTCATTCACAACCATCGATGGAGCACCTCCTGGGGTAGGCAGTGGCCAGGTGCTGGAGATACAAGGATGCATGAGACATAGCCACTGCCTTTGAGGAATTTACAGAGACATAGGCATATACATTTTGATGTGACAAGATACATCTAGTAATACACGCATGTATTATAAGAGCATACATTGCATGAGAAACATGGATGTGTTTACAGGATTCAGAGGAGAGCACGATTAACTTTGGAGAAGCTGGGGAAGGGAATAATTAACTCGATCTTGGGGAGTTAGGGAAGGCTTTCTAGAGGAATTAAAACATGAACTGTTACTGAAGCAACAGTGACGTGAAGGAGGGCTGTCCGCTACACTAAGGCCAGCTTTTGGGGCCGTTCTAAAATACGCTTCAAGACCTAAGGAACCAGGAAAGAGTCGTCAACAATTCTACTCAACTAGGTATAAATACTATTGGAAGATGAGATATCTAAATAGGAGACAAACAGAGAAGTCAGGAGAGATCACTCAATATACCTGACTTTCTGGGGAAAAACATATTCAAAAAGAAACAGTTTTCACCCTCTAAAGCTAGAACTGAAAACGGCTATTGCCTTCTGTTAACCTGGCTGACATCATTTAACGGATTTATTTTTTATCTGAGTGATGAAAAATAGAAGATTGAATCAGTGAGCCCAATACTTCCTCTGGGTTATCGTCCATTCATTCACAGAGAGAACACCCACTCTGTGCAAGCAGGCCATGATGCCAAGGTGCCCAGAGCCACACCAATCACCACGGGGCTGCGGAAGCCTTTCGCATGATGACTAGCTCCTGTCTCAGACAGCAGTGGGACCGGAGTCTGCCTAAGACGCCAAATGCAAATATCTGAACAATTCCTTCCAAGTCAACAAGGATTCGGGGGTAGCAGTTGGCACCTACTACCTCCTGTCCCTGGGCTGAGGATTCTGAGTGCTTGAAAGGAAACTTTGAGATATTCCTGTACCTTTGAAGACCTAACAACCTCATTACATGGACAAGACAAACACAATAAGCCAATGACCATACAAGAATGTAAATGATCTAGTTCTAGAATAATTGACACAGATGGTACATTGGAGACAAGGAAGGCAGAGATGAATAAAGGGCCCAGAACAGGAGAAGAGGGCTTCATGGTCTTGTGCTGAACTCTGAAAGGTAAGGAAGGGTGTTGACTGGTTAAGGAATTGCCTAGAAGTCAGACTGAGCTGACATTTGGGAGACATTAAATCACTAAGTTGAAGAAAGTCCAGAAAGTATCACATGTGTTGACCAGAGAGAAAATGAAAGGCTTGAAATGCAAGATAAAGAATTTGAATGAATGCTTTATTCATTAAGCAAAGAGGGTCTCTAGAGAATTTTGAGAAAAATACGGACAGCATGAAATACTGTCTCAGAAAATTAACATTCATACATAGGAGGGACAGACTCAATGAGTCAGGCAGCAGACTATGATGGCAGTAGACATAAGGCGTAAATCTAGAGGTGATGTGGAGACAACGAGATAAAACTCAATGATACTGAATACTAGGAGGTCCAGGGGTTGGTCTGGCCATCTGACAAATTGGAGATGAGGTGAACGGTGAGGAGAGCTGGAGGGGGAGTTGGGAGAAACATGGTGAGCTCAGTGGGGACAGGTTGTTTGCAGGAGAGTCAAGTGGAAATATCCAGGAAAGAGCGGGACATAAGGGCCTGCAGTGCAGGTAGGAAAGGCCTGTTCTGGAAGTTCCCCTTGGGAGTCACCATCATCCATGAGCCATGTGGCCAGAATAGGTATCACAAAATCACCAAGCACTCTGTTCAAGGGCCCCAATAATGTTAGTTTATAACAAGTTTGATTTAGCAAAGCACAAGGCTGTTGATGATAAAGCCCACAAGGAAGTAAGTCTCACCAGCAATTTATTTCGCTCTGTGAGAAACCATTTAGACACCACGATTCAGACACCACCCTACCCCGCATCCTGGATTCTGTTTGGTACAAACCGGCTGCTTATGTCAGAGCCCAGCGGGTTTACCAACTCACCCGAATACAGCACAGAGAAATGGCGATTTTCTACGGCAGTGCTTCCTGGAGTAAAACCCTAACCCACTGGGAGTACTTGAGGCCTAGTGGCTTCTTTGGATTTCTGGAGACAGTAAACTACAGAGGGAAGTAGGAATGAATTAAGTTTCTTTTGACTGAAGTTACCCCCTGAGTCACTGATCCAGAATGACTTGTTTGTTAAATAAAATTAAATTCAACCTCCTACCCAGCAGCAGGCATAGCCTATCTCTTGTGACTTCAGTAATAAACAAAATGAGGGGCTACGTCCTCTCATTGCCATCCTGCCCTCAAAGTTTTAAAAGATCTAAAAGACTCACCCTAGTCCCCATTTAACTATATACATGAAAAAATGAGAGAGGGTTCCATCCTTAGACTCTTTCATGTATTTCCAAATTGAGATCTCAGGGTTAACACACAAGATCAAGAAGATCTTTTTTTTCTAACTAGCAAACCAAATTGCCTTGGGGCACTGGGGTAGTTTATTACTTATAAGTAACCTTAAGAGGGAGGGCAATAGAACCTGCTTGAGGAAAGTAGCAGCAATTATGGAAGAAAGTCCCAAGGGAAGGTGGCCAATGCCACTCACCTAACAACGGCCACCACATTAGCTCTGAGATGGGAGGTGCTTAATCCCAGGCACATGATGTCCGAGGCAGGGTGTGGATCCCTCTGAGGCAAGACTCCCCAAGGCTGTAGGTCTCCTGAAGGCCTAGAAGCACAAGAGCGCCACTGTGAACATGGAAATAACAGAGGCCCTTGACACCCATCTATAGGCGGCTTCTCTGCCTGGTCCACCCTGATTGCCCACCCAGAGCCCTGTGCACACAGAACTCCCGCTGCTCAGTGCACACTCTAAACTACGGTCAGCAGAAGGAACTGACGGGAAGACGGAGAGCTCTGAAGTCAGACCTGAGTTTGAATCCTACTTCTTTTGTCACATGGGGAAGATGCCCAGACAACGTACTGTCCACACATATAGAAGGAGATTGGAACACCAGCCGCATTGGGTGGAGGTGAGAGGTGAGTGAGATCAGCGTGTCCTGCAACCTGTCTTGCTCGTGACAGGTCCTCGGTAGATGTAGCTGACCCTTGGACACACCTTCTTCCTCTGCTGAGTGCACCTTCCAGCCACCTCTTCCTGAGGAGGCATCTGTCCATCCTTCGAGCCCTGGCCCAGCATTATGACCTCTGTGAAGCCCGCCTCAACCCCTCCTCTGTGCTCCCATCACATCTCCAAGAGAGCAGCCATCACACTGTAACTGCAAACTCTTTGAACCTGAATCTCTGGATGGTATATTTGCAAACGTCCTGAGGCGACCTGATGAGTAAAGCCCAGGTCTGGACCTTCCATGAGTATTTGGGAACCAGCACTATAGGTCAGTCATGCCATACACACATTATATCAAAGAATAATAATAATAGCTCATACGTGGGGATCCCTGAGGTTCTGGACACTGTTTTATGTGCTTTGCACAGATTGACGCCTTTAATCCCCATAAGATCCCTACGAAGTAGGCACTACTATTTAAGATGAGGAAACTGAGACCCAAAGAGCAGAAGTAACTCACCCAAGAAATAACCTAATATTCAAACCCAAAAATACAATGCCAGAGCGCAAGCTCTTAGCCATAATGGACTATCATGCTTCTTTTTAGGTGTGTGTGAGGAAGATCAGCTCTGAGCTAACATCTATTGCCAATCCTCCTCCTTTTTTTTTTTTCTCCCCAAAGCCCCAGTAAATAGTTGTATGTCATAGTTGCACATCCTTCTAGTTGCTGTATGTGGGACGCCACCTCAGCATGGCAGGACAAGCGGTGCGTCGGTGTGCGCCCGGGATCCGAACCCGGGCCACCAGTAGCGGAGCATGTGCACTTAACTGCTAAGCCACTGGGCCGGCCCTATCATGCTTCTTTATAAATAAATTTTAATGTTCAAAGGCAGGACATGCATGCAATATATTCCTTTATGTGTCATATATGTGACAATTACTTCTGTTAAATATTTTTCTTACATTATAATACTCATTTTCTTTTTATAGTACATTTAGACTATTTCCTTTCTGGTGTGAAACTTCTTCAATATCATTGAGCAAATATTTTTATAACTCAATGGGAAAATATGTGATCGTACTTCCAAATACTAGATTTTGCAACTTTTCAATTGTCTTTTTCTACATTCCTACTGCTCCAGCAGAAGGTGCCAAATGACAAATTGCTCATTTCATCACCGGACCTTGCGTCCTTTGATAAGAAAGAGAAGGGTGTGGTGGTGACAACTGAGGACACTCGTCAGCTGTCCCCAAAGAAGGAAATGGAATCGCTACTGTGACAAATTAAAATCAGATTTGAGGCTGCCACTGGTTGCTTTAATTTTCCTCAGGGAGGAGTTGGTTATTTCCCGTCATGCAAACTGCGCATCATTGAAAGAAAGTTTCTCAAAATGTTTATAATATGTTAAGTAAAAAGAAGCAGGATACAAAATTGCTTATCTTAAAAGAAGATCTCAGTTATGTTTTTAAAAATACAACAAATTTTAGCAGGGATCATTTCTAGATGATTATTATTTCCTTCTTTCTACTTTTCTATTTTTTTCTACCATAAGCATGTATTTCTCTTCTAATCAGAAAAAAAATAAGATTTTATTAAAAGGGAAAAACTCAAAATGCGGACAAGAAATAGAGTCTTACTGTTTTTCTAAATAAAGTAACATCAAGATGCAGAAAATGAAGTTGCAGCCATGGGCCAGAAAACACCGTCTACTAGGCCACCTGGGAAACTGATCAGAAATTGTGCAACTGGGGATTTATCAGAGCTGTGTACCGTACTTCACAATGATGGCTGGTCATTTCAAGACGGAATTTATTCCAAAGAGCATGAAACCAAAGTTCTAATTCACGTTTAAACAGCACTTCACATTTGATGAAGCTTTTAAATGAGATCTTTCAGCCCAGTTTCTCACCTTTACAAGCAAAAAAAATAAACTCAGCGAGGCCAAGTGATTCACTGCAGGCCGATGAAAGACTTAAGACCCAGGATTCAGGTCTTTGGGCCGTTTTTCCACTCAAGCGCACAGCCTTCCTTAATTAAACTTTACCTTAAAAATATAAAATAAATGCTATCACTTGAAAACAAGGACCCCCCAAAGGCGCAGGGAGCGGAGCCAGCTGCCCACTCTCTGTCTGCTCCCTTCCTGGGCTGGAAAAGGAGACCTGGAGTATCCACCCTTACAGGGTTATTGTGAAAGGTAGTGAGTGTCTGTGCGGAGGGCTGGCCCAGGCCCTGTCACGGGGCGGATTCTCAGCCCATGTGGACTGTTGTTATGCTGTTATTCCTATTTCTCTCCGACCATCTCTAGAAGAGTATATGACACATAGCAGAACAGCACACTTGACTTACATCGAAGAAGAGAGTAATTTATTAACCCTCTCAGTTTCCCATTCTTTCACTTACTCATCCTTTCAACGAATATTTACTGATCTCCCCCCACAATGCCAGACATGTCTCCCTCCGAAGGATGGTTGTCAATAAAGTGGGACAGAGAAAACGGCAGCTGGAGACGTGGGCTTAGGGAAGGCTTTTTGCAAGACATTGAAGCAGGCTGAAATTATGGTGCGAAAGATCCAGTTGAGAAAGAACAACAGAATATACGGGAGAGAAGAGTCATAACTGGGAGGAAAGAGTCCTGGAAAGGTGGGAGCGGACTGGCCTTAGCAAAGACGCAGCTCCTCTAATAGAACAGGTAGAAAGAAGGAAAACTGGTTGCAGAGTGGGAAGTTTTGTAGGCTTTGTAGCAGAAAAGTAAGGGATTTCCCCTCTGGTGACTTCCAGTTTCTCCGCAAAATAGGACACAAGGTGGAGATTAGTGGAGACAGGGCGCTGGAGGATGCTCTGAGCTGGCCCGTCCTGCATTGTGGCCCAGGAAAATAGTTCTGTGCTCCGCCTGGGCACCAGCCCTCAGCAGCAGAAGTATCACAACTGATGCACCACCAAAGGGAAATTCCAGCAGCAACACGGTGATCTGGCCCCACCTTTGTCAGCTGTCTGTGCCATTGCCTTCCCTTGTCCTCACAGAGGGGGCCTTTATAGATAAGCCTGTCACCATTCCTGTGCTCCCTCCACATCTCCCCAAAATACAAAACTGAAAAACAAAGTGATGACCTCATGTCAAAGACTGCTCTCTCTTTCTCGTGCTTCCCTGTGCTCTGCAGGTTATATAATCTATAAGGTGTGTCCAGCCATGAAAACAAGTTTCGTCTCTGTCCTGCACACCCACCCAGCTACCATCCACAAGGGGCAGTTAGCATGAAGAAGGTGTGGCGGCAGCCAGTCTATTTCTAGGCAGGGGCCAGGTGATGTTCCCTCCTTGCTCTCCATCCCCCAGAGGCTCTGGATCCTTTGGAAATGTGAAGATTTCCAGCACCTTTTCTCCCAAGAGCTGCTAAGAATTTAGTCAAGTAGAATGTACTTACCTGAGCATAGATTGCAAGTCCCGGTAGCCCCCTTCCCTCTCCCACCCACCGTTTTTTGACCATCTTTGCCACATGAGGAAGGAAAGGCCCTTGTCTCCTCTCTTCTTCTTCTCTCATTCTTTCATTTTGTGCCTTACCACGTTAGTTCTAGTTTCTATTTTGGAGACAATTCTTGGTAAAGACCAGAAACCTAAAGATCTATCCAGAAAATCTTCTCCTTGGAAGATCTCGAATAAATCCCCTTTTTTTAAAGAAGAAAAGATAAACTAGATAAAACAATTCCTATTTATTGAGCAACTACTGCATGCCAGGCTATGAGCTATAAGAGAAAAAGGATGAAAAAAACATTTTGGGAAAGGCTGGTACACAACTCAGATGAACACTAGATCAATTGGCAGGTGCCCCAGAGGTTCCAGTGGGGGGAGCACTGGACATTCTAGGAAGGAGGTCATGGAGAGGTTGGCATTGGCACTTGGACAATGATTGCACTTTTGTAAGTGGAGTTTTTTTAAATGCATTCAAAATAAAGACCAGGGGTGGAAAATGCTGGGTTTATTCAAAGGGTGAGTCCCTCCGGATCCTGGACATCGGGTGTGGAAGGGAGGGAGTTGCACAGTTGGAGAGAAGGTCATCAGAATTGATGTAAAATTAGGCTGAAACTTTTCCTAAACGCTGAAGATTGGTTGGAACCAGACCAGGGACCATCTTGAATGCCAGTTTGTCGTTTACACTATAAAAAATAAAACAGAGAATCACTGAAGGCTTGAGAGTAAAGAAAAACAAGTCTTTTCCCCCTTGTATCTTGCACAGCAAGTGGTTGCTTCTTCTTAATATTAAAACTAAGTCACAAAGAAATGGCCAGTTATTCCTGGATGTACAATGAAATGCATTCTGTATCATTTCAACACCTTTAGTCTAGCCTTCTATACCTCAGATCAGGACTTCTTTATCAAAATGCTTTATAGAAACAGCATTTACTGGTCTCAGTGTTCAATTCTATTTCAAATTTGTTACATAGAAAGTTCCGGATCTGAATCCAATAACAATATACAATCTGTAATTCTAACTCTAAAGTTGGCAGATATTTAATGGACGTGTTCTATGTGCTATGTTATATGTATAACCTTATTTATTCCTCTCGACAATGTGTAGGTTCTGTTAATTAGGATCACTCTCAATGGGCATAGGGGGCAATGGAGACACTGAGAGGATGCAGAAGTCTACACAGCTGTGTGGGACACAGTCGGATTGCAAAGCCACACAGTGACTCTAGAGGTCGACCTCTGTGCCCCTCTGCTGGAAGGCTCTACAACCCTCCCTGGTGAGGAGGCAACCTCTGGCAGGTCTCCAGACTCACTAAAGTGCTGAGACACTCTTCGTCAGTCATTTATTCACCCAATAGATATTTATTCAGCACCTACTTTGTGCCAGAGACTGTTCCAATCGCTTAGCTCCAGCCGTGGGAAACAGACCAAGTTCCTTCATTTAAAGGATGTCTTTTCTTCCAGTACTTTCTCTACCACCTGTATCCCTCTTGATTATAGCAATAATCACTCTGTACAGGGCAATGTTAGGTCTCTAAAATGTCAACATTATTCTTGATATCACTGCCAAGGTATCTTAATATTTGTGTAAAAAATCATTTTCACAGGCAAATAGATTATGATACTTCAGAGGGAAATGTCTTGAAAGACAAGTGTTGATTAACATATTGAAAGACAAGCACGTTCTAGTCAGCCAAATGTTCTCTTAACTGGGTATTGCCAAACATGGATAACCTATTTGGAAAGAATTATAATATGACCCAAAACTCCTAACTCAAATGCTATTTGGGGGCATAACTTAGCTTTTCTCCAGTGACTCATAACTTCTCAGAGTCTTACACTGTTTCAAAGTCGATTATTTTAAACAGAAATTATTAGCTGGAACTTCAAAACAATCTTTGTGAAGAGTTTAACTTTCTTATTTTTAAAATTCCCATTTGCTGAAACTATAAAGGCTAGTGGTGCCACTTGAGGTTTTGAAAATAATCTAAAGCAGTGGGTTTTTATTTCATCTGTTTGGAAACGACTAACAGAGTAATACAATGGATGGATTTCATCTAACACTAATCGCTGGATAAGTAAGAAACACCCACTATAGGGAAATTAATAATAAGACACATCACCCTAGTCTTATGACAGGAATGTTCTCTTAGAGTATTTCTGAACTCTCTATTTAGCAGCTCTCACCACCTTAAATCACCCTTTGGTACTATTTTTTAAGTGTCTTAAATAGAGAAGACTAAGAGAAGGAACACTTTTACTCCTTTAAATGATCACGAAGAGGCTCTGGTCACCATTTGCCAATGATATTAGTGGCATGAATGATAGGAAATGGTGACGCAAGGTAATTCAAGGTCAATTTCAATTACATATGAAAAATGAAAACTTGGACTGAAGTATTAGGAAATTCTTAAATTCCGCTCCTTAAATTGTGGAGTGGAATTTTAAATGGGGCTGAGAAATATGTGCAAAGCATCAACACAATAGAATATTATTAGAAAAGCTATACAAACAAAAGAACGTTAAAATGACTTTGCTATATAAAGTTCAATGCCAAATGACAGTGTCTCGTGCACACACCTGGTGCCAAGCTCAGGCCCTCTGACTGATAGGAGTTTAATGCTATATCCCTATCTATTTCTCTCTCGAGAGCAGTGGAAATCAAATTTGCTTTTATTCTCATCTTATATTAATGAAGTGGAAGCTCTACAAGGAAAGGACCTTTATTTTGCTCCCTGCTGTGTCCTGGTGCCCAAAACAACACTGCACATGGCAAGGGCTTGATAAATATTTGTTGGATGAATAAGCAAATTATTTAAGGTGTTTATTCAGAAAGACTTGTTGCTATAGACGGCATAATGTATTTTTACTAAACAAAGATAAATTGTACATAATATGCTGACAACAGTAGCTGGAAAGTTTGCCCTGTTACAAGAATTTTTTCAAATAAGAGTTCAGTAAAGAGTATCTTCATGAAGATTATCAATATTATGTGGTATAGGTACTATCTTACATGTCTTCCATTCTACTTTTAAATTAGTTGTATTTGTGATAAGGCATTAATATTTGAAACGCAATATTTAAGACATATTTTAGCAAAAAGAGAATATGTTCTTTCTAAGGAACAAAGAAAATGAAAATATAGGACTGGATCATCCTTTGCCCTTAAGTCGTGTTTTCTGAGCCTGTAATCTTTGTTAGTATATATCCTTCACAGCACCATTTTCCAAAGCATACCAAAGGGTACACAAGAGGATCTTATTGTTCCAGAAACCACCCTTTTTCTTTCACTTTAATAGTTGAGTATTTATTTTAATGTGTAATAGGGAAAATGTAACTAGCACATCCAGTCTGTTTTTTTATTGATACCAGATTTATATGCTATATACAAGTAAAAATGGATTTATTTGATTTAAAGGAAGATATTAAGTAAATAGAGGTATAGGCAGATATAAAAACCATAATAATGGCACGTGGATGACTGAGGTTGGAGAAACTCTGACCTTGGTTCATGGTTGGAGCAGAGGCTCAACACAGCAAAGGCCGAGTTCTTGTAAGGATCTTCCTATGCTACAGACCGGAGTCTGTTACTTAACCACTTTTACTAGCTAAGCTTTCACCAGTAGAATGCCTTTTAAATCTCTCTGACCCAAGGCCTCCTTTTTATAGCATATATTTTATAATCTCCTTCTTTACTAACTTGAAAGGAAATCCATAGCCTACTTATACATATAAGAGCCCCCCCAAAAACAATCTAAGGTCCTAGCTGTATTATAAAGCAGAAATACAAGAAAAACAATATGCAACTTAATATGTTTTCATTACGTGAATGTTTGTGCATAACCATCCTAGAAGGCACGTATATGAAGTCATATATTACAGCTGCCTGCAGAATCACTGTGAATGTGGCAGCTATGAATGCAAGACATACCTGTGCTCTGTTGGTAACACAATCAGGTAGCATAAGCAGTCTGGCCACTGGTGATGTCCTAAGATGGAGAACAACTCCAATAAAGTCCTGTCTGCCACCTTCCTGCCAAAATTACATTTCTCCGTTGGTTTGCATAGTAGTTGCATTGCTGAAAAGGGAATATTAAAACTGTGCAAAACAGTACTTTCGGTTTATATGTTAAACATGGAACAGGGGTTAGGTTCCAGGTTCAGATCACTATAAACAGACTTTTCACATACATAAATTCCTGAACAGCCACTGAAAAGTTGAACAAGATACTAGACAACTGTTTGGTGTGCGGAACTGTCCCACATGCTTTAGAACATCTAGATCCCCAGCTCCCTTGCGCTAAATACCCCCCAACATTTCCCAAATGCCTCCCACATCCACCTCATAAATCCAATAGCACTCTCGGGCTTATTTGTTGCTTAAGCTCTTCATGACTAAGTAACGTGCAGGTATTAATCCACTTTGGGCTTTTTATTTATCAGTGATAGCTTTGGGGTCTAAAGTATCTTAAACATAAAAGATTAGCTGTAAAGTAGTTACAACAATATTTATTTTATTCTATTTTATTATTATTACAGAAGTTTTATTGCTTAAGGCTTGTTGTTAACTGTAAAGTTTCTCTTTTGGCTTAAAGTTGGTAAAGAATAAATATTCTTAGAGTAAATTTCAGGGACTTTGGCTGCTTTTAAGAAAACTATTTCAAACTTGGGGCTCCTGAAAGAATCTGAAACTCGATATAACTAGAAATCTGGTTACCAAAAATCAGATACTTTTTGAATTATCTAAGCCTCCCAGGGCTGCAAATTTTGACAGCATAGCTTTAAAAGCAGATTCTTGGCATAATTTTGAGTAGGTTTTGACCAAGTCATGCTGAGAAATTTGCAACTGCAGCATTCGTTGGGGTGTACAAGAAAGAAAAAAAAAATTTAATGAAAACTTTCCAGAGTGAAGAACCTTAAACTTAACTGAACTCCTGAACTTGACGCCCTGTTGTGATCTTTCTGACACTTTGAGGAATGGTTCTGGAGGCTCCAAATAGCACACTGCTCACTCTTCATTCTTAAACACTGTGAAATCTGTCAACCCATCAGGTCATCAAGAGGGCAGAATGTGACTCGTCATTACTGAGAAGGATGTTCTCCAGGACACCAGAGAAGCTGGGCAGATTTTTTTTACCAAGAGCTTGGGCCTGACATTTTGAGAAAGAACCTGATTTCCATTCATTTGGAAAGCTGGCTCAGCACATACGCTTGAACCAAACATGCCCTCCACAAGTCACCAAAGTGACAATTTGACATCCATCCCACTAATTCTTATCAGAAATCTGATCCTTGGAAATAACCATCTTTATTCGCAAAGATGGAAAGTTTAAAATACTTGCCTCTGCTCAAGGTAGAACCTGATTTTTTTTTAATTAATTCTATTGCGTGCGACAAAGAAATCAGTTAATTTTCTTGGTGCCTGTTCTTCCGCTAGTTATAAGTTGTTTTTTACTGAGTTCCTTTACCTTTTGGTACTCTGTTTCTCTGCTTGTAAACCTGGAATAGGGGTTGGCGTTATTAGCTCAAGTTATGTTGTTGAGAGAACTGGGACCCCTGGGCACAATGGCCAAGTCAGTGAAGCCTTTCTTTGACTTCCACTCCTTCTGTCCCTCTGTCCACTGTGCTCAGTCCTGAGGATTAAAAGGTCAATGAGGCATGGCCCCTGCCCTCAAGGAACTCACATTGTAGTGCGTGAGAAAGACAATGACTGACGAGCGATCAGACCTGAGGTCGACCCTTGAACCTGGTTATCTCCACTAGGCCAAGGGCTCTTTCCTTGGAATTACACTTTTTGTTCCATCTCATCACAGTCTGTAGGCTTTACCTAGCTAGACAGCCCACTGGCTGAGACTCCAAGTAGAGCCATAAGGTCATGCTCAACCTGGCTCACCTACTTGGAGATAGACTGAACATGAGAAGAATGACAGCACTGTCATGGCGCCATAGCTGCTCCTGGAGATCCAAACCCCATGAGGGTACTGTTGTTATCCAACTACACTAGCTGCCTGCTAGATGGGCAGCCAGAGGTCCCAAGAGAGTGCAGATCTCCGCCCCTCAACCCCCAGGACCACTGCTTTCAGCTATTACCTCCATGAGGAGGAGGAGTAAGTTCCCCTCTTGACAGGGAGCTCTCTGAGGGAAGAGGCTGTGTCTTCATCTTTGCACCCAGCACTGCTCAGTGTCTGGACCAAAGTGAATCCTTGGGTAATGTTTGGAGAAGCAAAGGAAGGAAGGAGGGAGGCAAGGGAAGGATGAACTCTTAGACATCGAGGACAATTCCTCTCTTTGGTCACTCCACGAGTCCAATGCTGAAGCTACCAAGTTTCTGCCTCACCTTCCGCTCTGCCCCTTCCTTCAGACACAGCAACTAAACTTCCTTCTGAGCAATCCAGTGCTAATGAGCTAGGACAGAGAAACCTATGCCACCCACTTTCACTCCTTGCCATGTGCATCTCCACAGCCCCTACTTGAGGGGACCTCTCTACAGCTTTAGAGGTTATATGTATGTTCATATTTTTTTTTCCAACACAGGCTTCTTTAAGCTTGTTTTTAGAGCTCCATGGTCTCTATAGTCCTAAGAATAGGAACATGTTTCTGACTGACCACTCTACCCCTGCTGTTAGGTTTCATCTCATCTGGAAGGGCATGGGGGCCCAGCCCATTGCTGGGAAGACCACAACCTCACCAATAGCAAATATCAAACCCACATGGGATTGAGAGGGTGGTGCAAAACATTCCTTCCATTTCTTCTCAGATTGGCTTCCATTGGTACAGAGACCACTGCCAATGGGTGCTTGTGTGTCCGTTCTCTTTTGATCTCCTTTCTCCTGCCCTCCTTTTCCCTGCCCTCCTTTTTCCTTTCTCCTGTTCCTCTTCTCCTGCCCTGCCCTCTCACCCTCTCCCCCTTGCCACATCCCCTACACACATACCAGGCGCCATCTTGCCTCCATGCCTTTTGGAAAGACAGACTTCTGATTCCATCAAGGACAAGGGGCAAAGGGAGTCATCCCATTCTTTTTTTTTCCCTTATAAATTTTATTGTTCTTTTTTTTTTTTTTTTTTGAGTAAGATTAGCCCTGAGCTAACTTCTGTTGCCAATCCTCCTCTTTTTGCTAAGGAAGATTGGCCCTGGGCTAACATCCGTACCCATCTTGCTCCACTTTATATGGGAGGCCTCCTCAGCATGGCTTGATGAGTGGTGCATAAGTGCGCGCCCGGGATCCAAACCTGCAAACCCCGGGCCGCAGAAGCAGAGCACATGAACTTAATTGCTTTGCCACCAGGCCGGCCCCAAGTTGTCCCACTCAAGAGAGTAGAGCCCACTAGACATATAAACTTTCTGTTGCTCATATTTTCCACTTCATATGATAATTTCTAGGTGTTTTTATGCTAAAATATCCCTTACCCATCACAGCTGAAGTAGAAGCAAAGGTAGTGAAGACGATAAAGAGCCCATCTCACCACCTTTCTCTGGGTATTTGAGGGCAGAAACACTGTCTTGAAGAATCTGCATATTCAATACCATATATCTTGCACAGAGGAGGCTCTCAATGAAAATCTGTAGGTGGAGCCTTCCCAATGTCACCATACTGCTTAGATCTAAGCCCAGAGAGACTCAGAAAGAAGAAATAGCCAATTCAGGCCTAAAGGGCTTCAGTTTCATTCAGTGACAGCCACCAAAGAATATTATGTATTTCTTAAATAACCTTCCCTGATTAGAATATTTAACATTGTAAAAGTAATTAGAAATATTTAGAAAACACATAAAAGATACATGCGTTTTGTAGAGGGAAAGGAGGAGGGAGAAAAGAAGATAATGCCCCTGGGCCACTTTCAACAAGTAAGATTATGCTCTCAGACCACGTCTTGAGCAGCAGATGCCCTTCAGTTAAAATCTCAGGAGACTTGAAGGCTTGGCTCCGAAATGGTTAATCCTGAGGCTGTGAGTGTCCTGTCACGGTTTTATTTTGAGCAGCCTGTTTGCCCAACTCGGGCCCACTCCTTCCCGTCCCCAGAAACTGCCGCTCTGCCCTATGTACACAATGAAAATGTTTGTCTTTTCCAAAGCTGGATGTACGAACCAATGTCTGCGAATTTCTTTGTGTAATAACATAATAATCAAATCGCGTTAAGTCACTGTCAGTCATACACATGTTTCCAATTTTAAAACCCGCAAGCGATTTATTATTCACCCCCTAATATCCCATTTGTACATTTAGTGAGAGAAACGGGAAAGTTACATACACAGACTCAATTCCAAATTTTGCTGTGAAGTTATTTCTCGGTTGTTTTCCACTTATTTTACCAGTTGTCTTTCAATATTAGCATTACGGGATTTCTCACTCTGACATTCCCGTTCAGTGATACCGATTTTAATATTCAATCTTTAAATATTTACTATATTGATTTTAAAACACTTGTATTTATGAATTATATTGAAATTTCCTTTTACTGTTTTTGTTTTCCTACACTTTTTTAAAAGAAGAGGCTCAGATCTCTTACGTATGGAGACATCACTGTCCCCAAGGAACATAAGGTCCTCTGTTGGACTCACATGTCCCCTTCTCTTTGTCCTTCCCTGTAAAGAGCAGAATAGGATGAGCAGAGCATTGTCTTCAAGATCAGATAGACCTGGGTTCGAGTCCCTGCTCTGCCCCTTATCAGTTGTGTGACTTGGATAGATTACTAAACCTTTCCAAATTCATTGCTTCATCTGTAAAATGTTCCTGTTAATACCAACTTCACAAGACCCACTTCACAAGATCCCAAAAGTAAATGGGATAACAAGTGTAAACGACCTAGTAGGTGCTCAGTATTTCGTAGTTCCATCAGCCGAGCCCCAAGCCCTGTTCTTGCTATGGAGGGAATAATGGGAATGGGAAGCCAGTGTGTTGGTTCTAGATTAAGTACTTCAGTTTATCTTTGGGGACAATTCAGGTACCCACGCGGGTGGACACTGCAATAGTCATCTAAAACAATTCTTTCTTCTCTCTGATCTAGCATTGTGAAAATATGTAGCTTCCATGGCCCATTAATGATAGGAGTCTTACTGAGAGCTGGTTCCCTAAGAGAGTCCTCCACCAATAGTGCAATAGTGGTAGATGTGGGTACACCTAAGGGGCACTATAACCCACAGAGAGCTATGGGCCATAAGAGACAAATCTCAGTGTACAGGTAAACATCTCAAGTTCTTTGCTGAACTAGGGTGGATATTTACATTTAAAGAGCTATACTCCAACCACATATAACACCCACTTGATTCAATCCATTAAATCAGAGGATTCACTCAAGTGAAATATAATTCAAGTGGCCTTTGTAACCTATAAAGAGAAAGGAATTTGCTTTCTTTCTAAAGAAAAAAATACAAACGGTCTTTTTCTGAAAGTTTTTGGAGATACATGTTCCTATCCAGGCCTCTACCAATGGGTAAACTTAGTACTAATCTATCACCATTCTAAAGATACACTTATAAATCCAAAAATTCAGAAAAGAAATAGAAGTTCAAGTTCTTCTACACAGGGGATCACCCTGTTATCTATTATGTTAGATGAATAAATCTTCCGTGCTCTGGACAATTAATTCAATTCAACAATTCCATGGTAGTATCTATCATGAGGAAGGTAATGTGCTACAGTAGGTAGGAAAAATAAAAAGCTTATATCTCAATCAATAATAGCCTCATCCCTTCATTCCTTCATTCAATAAACACCTTTTAAGCCAGGCACCATATTAAATAAGACACGGTCCTGCCCCAACAGGGGCTGATAGTGGGCGCAGCCTCCGCTGCATAGTAGGAGAGCCAAGAACAACGGTTACTACAATACCAACTGCAAAGCGTTAGGAGCACCCACAGAAGGATCTGGATGCATCTCCCTGGAGGTGAGGAGGATGTGTTTGAGGCGGGCCATTGAATGGGTGGATGGCATTTCGACAGGCATAGATAGTATTCAATTGAAAAGGAATATGGGAATCAGTACAGAAGCAGCAAACCACGAGAGACCTGGGAAAAAACAGCAAGAACAGAGACCTATTGATCTGCAAGGGAACTGGCGAGCAATAAAAATGGAAAACTAAGTTGGCCTCACATTGTGGAGGGGGATGAATACCGGAATAAATAATATACACGTAACTACATAGACTCTGGGCAGCCACTGAAGAATTTGGAGCAGAGGGCTGACATGGTAGGAGTTGTGCTTGAGGAATAAATCTGCCAGTGGTAGGTGAGATAGATTGGAGGGGACAACTGGAGTCAGTCAGAGGGGTACCCCAATATCCTGGGGTGGGGGTGGAGAGCTGGCAGACAGAGTGAAAGGATGGGGCAGAGGCACACCACAGGGACTTTTGTAGTGAAATGTATCAGTCCAGACGCATGTCTCCTGATAGAGACCACACTTATTTTAAATATTTGCTGAGAACTAGAGGGTTAATGCGGCAGTTGTTAACCTCTGGAGTCTTAGAATCAACTGAAAGTTTGGTCACCTCAATTTGCTCACCACAAACCATTGCCCTCAAAACTCAGGATTTGCTCAACATTTCAAACTCTGAGAAGCAGAGAGTTCAATAAAACCACATTGTGCCTGGCACGTATTTCTTTTTTAGGGCCGAGGAAATTTGATCTGCTTCTTACTAATTCATTTACATTTCATTCAAACTAGGGTTTTCAAAAACCTCTCTATTGCCCAGAGAAGTCTTAAGAGCTTATTTTTAAGGCCTTTTCGCCTCCTTATAAAAAGGAAATAATAGTTTTCCAACCATCCCGGAACCCCGGAAGTTAGAGATTTATAACCCATAGGTTGGAATGGTTTCTATGGTAGGCAAAAGAGGAGGCTAAAAACAGCACATTTTGCCAAAAACCAGTGCATCGTGTCGTTGAGAACAAGGCTTTGACCCCCTTGAGCACTTTCCGAGCACGTTTCCTTGAGCTTGATGCAGCAGGTGTGGGTACAGTGCCCTGGGGAAGGAGTTTATCCTATTCCATGACTCATATCAGCCATGGTGATGTTCTCTTCACTGTCAAGAACATAAAAGAGAAATGGCAATTGAAAAAAATAAGTATGTTAAAAAGTAGAGCTCGAGAAACAATTTCCCCTGCCTCAAAGAAGACTTTCCTCTTCCTCCTCCTCCTCCCACTCCGTGGCTGTGTTGAAGCAAAGCTCTTCTAATGACAGCCATCAAGAAGTCGTGAGTATTTGTCACACATAGAAGAGCTAATGACTTGGGGCTTTAATACATCTCTATTCAAGACCTGAGTTTAGAGAACCTAAAATAACTTCTTAGCTTCTTTTACCTCAAATTGATTTCCCAACTTCAAGTCAAATTTTAAGATGATGATGTGTTTTATTTTGGTTTAGGTTTCTTTTATTTTCTTTTTTTTCTTTATTTTTTGTTTTGTTTTGTTTTTTGGTGTTTTTGTTATTTGTTGTTGATGTTTCATTGTATGTATTTTTTTGTTCATTTTTTGAAATCACAACTTTTCTATTGAAGACTAAGTCTAGAAAATGCCCTAGATGTTAAGGAATTTAATTTGTATTTTATCTCAATCCAATTGCTCAGGATTTCAAAGGTCATTTGTAAGGACTTTGTCTTAAATAGGTCCACCCATGTGACAAGTCTCCACTCTTGATGCTACAGGCCAAATCCTATCCTTGGTTGTCATCAGTTTCTACTCGCCATTTTCTGACTGCTGGGAATATATACGGGAAGATGCAAACAAATATGGCCATTTATGACCACTGATAATTTTTAGATGACTGTGCTAGACATAGTATTTTATTTTAAAAGGTTTTTTGGCAGCTGGTTCTTTTTGTGAATAAACGGAGACTTTAATGTCTAGAGATGCTAAGCTGTGAAAGGTGGGATTTGAGTACTGAAGTCACTACAGCTGAGTCTGAGTTATGAAATTTGCTGCAAACACATGAAAATAATTGAAATGTTTAATATGTTGAAATGAGCGTTCGGAGACTTGTATCCGTAGCACCCTGCCGAGAAGACTAGAAGTCCACAGTGTGCATTCTGCAAATCTATCCATATTGTTTTCTACACACACCTCTTTACTTTTTTTTTCATTTTGTAAAGTAGTCTACTTAAAAATTATATCTACAGGACAACTGCATCTTAGAATAAGTTGTTTCAATCTTAAAACCCTTGTGCATGCTTTCAATAAAATTGACATCCTAGGTGACCCCACTAACCTTCCAACTTTGCAGGAATCCTGAACCCTGAACTAGTAGAGAGTTCAATAAGAGAGAAAGAGCCGTGCCGTAAATCTGCTATTTGTGCTTCAGGACACCTAAAATCAAACTAATTAACTTTTTCTCATCTTTTCAAAAACTGCATATTTAAAACTGGGATTTCAACCTGATTTCTCCAAGGCTTATCATTCTTGACCTTAGAACCAGAGCACCGACACAAGAAAGATCTTTAATTCCAGCATCATGTGTTTAACACCTGTAACTTGCAAGACATTGTGGAAATTCAAAAAGAACGAGCAGGAATCTGGACCTCCAAGACTTACAGCCTAATAAGAAATTCAGAGATGTAAACAAGAGCGCCTTTGCCATCATGCCGGGCGCGGCTGTGTTACAGTGGAGGTCAGTCACAGCGAACGGCCGTGGCAGGAGGCCTGGGCCCTGGAACTCCATTTAGGGGTTTGAGAAAATGATTTCAAAAACTGACGTATAAGTTTTAGCATCTTGTACCTTATAAATTGACCTATTATTTAAAACAGCATTTGATGTTGATATTTCTGTAAACTAGTTGAGAGAATTTATTCAAGTTAAATCCACAAAATTTGTATGGAGTTTCTATTATGTGGAAGATTATGCACTAGATGCAAGGGATTACAAAGTCTGATAAGATGGTTTCTGACCTTTGGGAGCAGTAAGTTATTTATGGGAATAGCTCTACAGTATAAGACATATTAAATATCCTATAAGAGAATAAACAAAACATACGAATATAGCCACTAACCCACAAGGAAGTTCACTATGATTATTATCGTAATTATGTAATAACTATACTCTACACAATAAGTATTACAGTAATTATTAGCACAATAATTATCAGAGTAGGGCATTTATTAATAACACGTTATTTGAAAGATTGAGTTGGATTAACACTCTGAAAGTAGTGATACTATGCTTGTGGAGTTAGGTCTCCGTGTTTGCTTGAAATAAGTTCTGCTCACTTCAACATAAGGGCACATTGTTCTCAGTGTCACCTGAGCTACTTCTTCACCAGTTACCAACCATTCGAATTCTGGAAACAGTTGGTAGAGACCTTGCTGAAGGAACAGGTCTACAGTTGACAGAAGCAGCCTTATCACACGCGTGTTTATACCTTTTTTTATCCCAAATATTTATTTTAGATTTAAGGTTTCTCCTAGTAACAAAATTTATCAGCCCCTATAAAGAGAATACGACGTAGAGAAGGTACTCAAAATGAAAATAATTTTTATTAACATTTTTTGCATTTAAGCCAACCCCAACTTGTGAAATTTAAAAATTATCTTCCCGTCAGGCCCAATATAAACTTCATAACCCTAACGTTAGTGTCTAAATAGTGCAGAAATGTGTTAATATGTACATATTTGTGAACTTCATAAAAGAACAAGTGAGCAGAAGATGAATTTCACTGTTAGGGTCCATGTGAACATAGATTAGGCAATGGAACATTCTGGAGCACCATTTTATAACTGTTCCAAATGAGAATTTGGGGACCCACAGCCCATAAAATAACAAAATCCAAACAAAAAACACCATTAGGATAACTGGGAAAGCCTTTAAATAATGATTTTTTTAATTTTATAAAGGTATTAAATAAACCTAGCATTTCACTCTTAGGCACATAGTTAACACTGAATTTTCGCAAGCTGAATTTAGCTGAGTTGTCTGTAAAGCTTAGCTTACATGATCATTTAAATTTCTATCCAGAAATGCATATCACTATACCCCTAATTATCCAAGTAAATACGCTAGTTATTCGCTGGAAGTCCTTTTGGAAACAAATGTGTCAGATCTCATTCAGTAATTATGTAACACATTTCAACACTTCAAAAAGCAGTTCTTAGGACTATTATGCAGTATGGTGATTTATTCACAGACTCTTCCTTATATAGATTTTTTTCTCCCAACTATGCCTTCAGCTTATAACCTGGTTTTTCATTATCTTACGCAGCACAAATTGCTCCCTAAATAATAGTTGATAAGTAAGTTACTGATATTGTTTGAAATAAATTTATTTTTCTTGCTTTATTGAATGCTCGTCCCCTGTAGAGAGCTAGCTTGAGGAATTTTTTACGTTTAGCTTTATGTATGTCCAGAAATATGAAAACTAAGGCCTATTGTTTTCATAAATGGCTATCTAGGATCACTTCTGAATTATTTTCTTGTCAAATAAAGAATAACAAGATAGAAGTGCTAAATGGCATAGTCATTGCTTGCTTTGGTATTTTAGAAAATATTGGTAGCCAATTAATACTACAACTTGGCAGATATCTACCCGCCCATCTCAGACAGTAAATTTGAAATTACACAAATAAAGAATATACATCATTATAACCAATTTGTTCCAAAAATTTGAACACTGTCACAGTGAATGACATTGTACGCTACGTTTTTTTAACCTACAGGCTACCATAAAAAATTAACTCTGAGAAGGTTTTATTGGCCAGATTTATTTTACTATTGAATATTTTTGCATTATCTGAGCTTATGCTCCAAAGACGTGCCCGGGCAGGAACCAGGGTAAGAGGAGTGAAGCACATATCTCAGGCTCAGAATTTAAGAGGGTGCCAACAACCCCGTAATCAAGATATATATTATTTTAATGCCATATTCTTTAAGCAAAAGTGAAGGCCAAAAAATATCAAAAATGTAAATAAATATCAACAGAGAGCTACGTTCTGTCCTGTTGGTGGACTGTTGTCTGTTTGACTACAGGGTGAAAAATAAGTGGGGACGGGGAGAATCTTCTGTTTTCTCCTTTGGTTTAAGCACAAAAATGGACCTAAACTTGACATCTCAGCTCATGGCATCATTAGATTAGTAATATTTTAGTAGCAATGGTAATTTTAGTGAATAGAAACCATTGTTCCCTATCATCTAGATTTACTGTCTGTACTTAAGTGTCATTATCTTAACTATGAATCTGCTTAAAGTAGTACACCATTTGGAAAGCTGAATGGAAGTTTAAAAAGAAATAATCCATAATCTCAATTTGCTCTGTTTGTGGCAAATTTCCATCATGCAGTCTTATCTGGTTTGCTTCTGATTCTATTATGTAAATACTGGCATACTCAGCTACAGAGGAGAATTTCTTCTAGTATTTAGAATGGGGAAATTTTCACAGAATATAAAAAAAGGAATGGGTCATTGTATGGATATTTCCTTTTAGATTTGCCTCATACATAACACAGGCATGATTGATTGCACTTATTTATTGCAGCTATTGATTTCATTCTATGTAGTTCTGTACGGAACTACCACCGCTTTTCTTTGCTTCCCTACGTAGCAAAACTCAAGAGTCATCTATACTTGATGTTCTGGCCTCTGATTTCTCCCTTTCCATTTTCTCTTTCCCTTCTTCAACTCTTTATTATAAAATAATCTCACATTTTTAGAGAAATTGCAAGAATAGAACAGAGAAATTCACATGCCCTTTACCCAGGTGCACCAGCTGTTATATTCTGCCGCATTTGCCTGACCACGATCTGTTTTTTTCTTCACAACTTGAAGATCTGTTGTACACATCATGCCCCTCAGTCCTAAATATTTCAGCGTGTATTTCCTAAGAACAAGGGCATTATTTTGTGTAACCACACTTCAATTATCAAATTCAAGAAATTTATAGGTAGAATACTATTATCTCATATAGAAGTCCATATCTACACTTCACCAAACTATCCTGATAATGCCATTTATGGGCATTTTTTTCTGATTGGGATACAGTACAGGGTCATACACCGCCTTATCGCACTCTATCCGGCTTCCTTACTATGAAACAAAGCCAGAGGCTTTGTGTTTCGTGCCACTGCCATTTAAGAGTCCTGATCGTTTGGTGGAGTATCCTTCAACTTGGGTTTTTCTGATGTTTCCTCTTTACCGGGGTCGGAAGTGCATTTGGGGCAGGAACACTCCACAGGCCATGCTGTGTCCTCGGTGCGTTACATCAGAAGCGCATCATGTCGGTTTCTCCCATTGTTGGTGATGCTAACTTTGATTACTTAGGGAAGATGGTCCCCCTCTACATTTATCCACTAAAAAAAACTACCCATTTTTTCCTTTCCAATTAATAAGTCTTCTGTGGGGAGATACCTTGATACTACGTAATTATCCTGTTGCTTTTTAAACTTCCACTTAATAATTTTAGTATCCAGTGATGATTCTGGCCCAAATCAGTTATTACCACAAAGCTTGCAAAATGGAAATTTTCTAATTCTATTATTTCTTCTACATTATCAGTTGGCTCTCTCTGCATGGAAGAGATTTCCTTCCTCCTTATTTATTTACTTGTTTGCTTACTGTTGGTATGACATTGTGGATTCTTCATCCAGTCAATGGTTTATAATCCATTCTTCCACTATTCATTTTGATGCTCAAATTTTCCCACATTTGCTCACAAGGACCCCCTTCAAGTTGTCTCCTCTGTCATTTGTAAAGGAGCCCATCGTTTTTCAAGCTCTCCCTTGTTTTCTGGAGTAACAAGATGTTACCATTCATCTTATACTTTGCCTGCCCCAGTCCTAGACTCAGCCATTTCTCTTTTTAGTGAAAAGAAGTATTTCAAAAACAAAATCTGGGTGCTGGATGTGCTCGTTGCTACTAGGGTGTTGTTGCTTCTAGGCATACAATAAGATGTGCTGTTCTAAGTGCACAGTTCAATGAATTTTGACAGATTTCTACACCCCTCGTCAATTCTCCATCTTCATTGTGCTTGATCAGTCAGCAGCACTTGACAGTGACGGTCACACCTTCCTCCCTGCAATGCCATCTTCACTAGGCTTCCAGGAAACGATGCTCTCAGTATTCCTCCACCACCACGGGACACTCCCTCTCAGTCTCCGTTGATTTTCTCTACTCTTCTCCACACCCTTTAGAGCTGAAGTACTCCAGAACTCAGACACTGATGCTTTTCTCATCTGTATCTACATTCACTCCTAGGTAATCTCATCTGACAACTCCCAAATTTGTATCTCTAACCCAGTCTTCTCCTCCAAGCTCTGGATTTTATATCCACTTATTTCTACTTGTCACCTTCACCTGATTTTCCAGTAGACATGCAAATTCAACGTATGCAAAACTGAAATCCACCCCACACCTGTTCCACCTGCAGCCTTCCCCATCTCAAATGATGGCAGCTCCATTCTCCAGTTATTCAGGCCCAAAACTTGGAGGCACCCCAAACTATTCAGAATCCCTCCATTCTACTCCTCCATTCTGCTCCCCGCTGGTCTGAGCAGCCATCACATCTGGCCTGGATTCTTTTAGGAGCCTCAGAACCAGTCTCAATGCATCAAAGCTCCTACAATCTGTTCTCAACACAGAAGCCAGGATGAGCCTTTTTCAATACAAGTGTGATCATATCCCTCTTCTGCTCAGAACTTTGCAGTGCTTCCGCATTTCACCCAGAGCAGAGCCCAAGTGGTCAAAATGGCCTGCAGGGCCCTGTGTAATTCTCATGCCCCTTTTGCTCCAAGACTTCGTCTCTTACTCCTCCCTTTTTCTCTCCTCCACGTCCACAGGGAGTTCCCGCTGCTCGTCCCCCGTGCCAGCACGCCAACCACACTCTCACTCTGGGGCTATTCCAGCCCGTCCCTGTGTATGGAAGGCATTTCCACAGATATCACCTCCTTCACCTTTCAATCAAATTGCGCCATCTTGTGAGGCCAGCCCTGACCACCCCACACAGAACTCCTGATCCCTCATCCTCTGCTTTCCTTTCTTCCCCATCGCACTTACCACTTGCTACCACATTTTTATAAATTACTTATTTTTTGTGTTTCATGTCTATTGTCTATCTCTGCTAGAATGTAAGCTCCGTTTGCTCACTGAAGGATCTAGAACTGAAGGATCTAGAACTGAAGGATCTCACCAAGCATCTAGAACAGTGCTTGTCTCTTAGTAACTCTCAGAATATTTTTTAATAAATGAATGAACCACTTTATCCTGTACTTTGTTTTGATAAACTGATAGAGACGAGTGAGAACCCACAGTAGGGCTGAGTCCACACGCACCATCTTTAATATTGATGTGCGCCTGAACGCCCACCTCAGTTGTACTCCTCTCTCCATGTGCACATGTATGCCTCTCTCCATGCAGGAAATCTAGACCTACTTTAAAATAAAAATAACTTTAATCAGCCGGCATTTCCAGAGTAAGTTTTGCCTGCCCTGAATGAAGCCTTTGCATGCATAATGCAACCTAAGTAAGAATTGGTTTGGTCATTCGCTGCCACTGGGGAGTGCCACATTGCTCGGGAGGTCCTGCCCACTGCTTCCTCTGCTTCTGGTATCCATTGTGATTTTGAGTTCCATAGAGAAAGAGGGGAGATGGGAGGAGGCATGAAAGAAACCAGAATTTCTTAATATATAAACTGTACATTTTCCTACTAGATTCTTCAACTGACTCCAGATCCACAATTGGCAGCAAACGTCACTTATGTGGCCCTGGAGTGAGTCACAGAATTTCAGCTGAGTTAAGACATACCTTGACAGACATTCAGATAATGTGCCTGAGGCATGTCTGGACAATCACCATGACATCAATAGTCAAGTTTTAAAAAGCACACGTGACATGACTATTAAAATGTCTCTACCAACAGGCTCAGACTGTTGTGTCCACCAGTAAAAGAGAAGACACCCCATTAGCAAGTGGACACCTTCTCTTCTTGTTGCGGGGAGTCTAGGTCACTTTTGTACCAAGACTATTAATTCCTTTGCTACTGACGTTCCTGGGACATTAGGAAACACTTCCTTATGTCTAAGCAAGTATATTCTCAACTCTTCTGACTCAGGTGAAGGATTTGATCAGGCTAGAGAGAGTTTAGGATGAGAACCTGGTCTACATTATGGAACCTCACTTCCAACATCACTGAAAAAAGCATAACTGTTCCTTGCAAATCCATGCAGGAGTATGTGCATTTCACTTACCAAGCATACCAGCATCATTAAGGAAATGAAGTTTTTAATTCATATATTTCATGTCTTCCAAAATTACATTCAGAAATATCTTGACATTTTAATGAATGTAATAAATAAGAAACATCATTTTTATTCTAGAAGAATTTCAAATGTAGAGTTAAAGGGACTGTATTTAAGAAAGCATTGAGGGGCCAGCCTGGTGGCCTAGTGATTAAGTTCAGCTCGGGCCTCCGCTTCAGCAGCCTGCGTTCACGGGTTCAGATCCTGGGCATGGACATACACCACTCATCAAGCCATGCTGTGGTGGCGACCCCCATACAAAATAAAGAAAGATTGGCAACAGGTGTTAGCTCAGCGCCAATCTTCCTCACAAAAAAAAAAAAAAGAAAGAAAGCATTGAGAGCATCTTTTGAACTTCTCTCCTTTGTAATACACTGTATTTTTACATAGTGGAGAAAATAGGGATTTTTAAATATATAACTTCTGAATTTTATTACTTTCCACAGATACAACACACTCAGGGGAAATTGGCACCAAGAAAAAGGTGAAAAGACTGTTAAGCTTTCAAAGATACTTCCATGCATCGAGGCTGCTTCGTGGAATTATACCCCAAGCCCCTCTCCACCTGCTGGATGAAGACTACCTTGGACAAGCCAGGGTGAGCTGGTTACCCTCCTGTCACCTCACTGTGTGCTAGTGGCTGGGTGCATGTGCCTCCACTGATGGCACCCAGGTTTGAGACCTACTTCTGCCACTGGGGAGCCCTGTGCCTCTGGCTAGTTATTCAACATGTCTGGACTTTTTCCTCATGTATAAAATGACGTTAGTAGAAATACCCACCTCATAGGGGTGATGCAGAGGTTAAATGAGGTAAAGTGTGTTTACATGCTCAAAATATTCATGCCTAGCACATGCTAGCCATTTTCATTTTTATAAATGTGCAAAACATAGTTGCACAACACTAAGTAAAATTTTGGACTGATTGACTTCCAATGAGAGAATAACTAAATTTTTTAACCCATTAAATTATCTCATTGTAATATCTACACTGAAATTAACCCAATAATTATCAACTCTTAATTGTAGTTTAATCTATCAATATGATGCATTGTCCTTTTTATAACTTTTAATTCATTCAAATAATCTTTACAATTATTTTTGCAAAGCATTGATCCAACTGAGGATAGAAATTAATGTGTGACAATCTAAAAAATGTTCACAAATTGTCTCCAGCCCACATTGCCAAAGGAATTCAAATTTCAGGAATAAACTGCCTCGGTTTAAACAGAAGTCAAAAGTAGTATCTTGTAGTTTACATGCTAAGTAATATTATGCTACCTGTGTACTATTAAGAAATATATACTATTAAGAAATAAGCAGTAAGCAATGTCAGAAGAACTAATTCCCAACATTAGGTCTACAAAAGGGAAAAAAAATCACTCCTTCTAACAACCCAAAGCCTGAGATGGAGTGAACGTTGGGTTTGTTGGTTGGTTGGTTGGTTGGTTGGTTGGTTGGCTGGTTGATTGGTTGGTTGGTGAGAGGAGAGCCAGACGAAGCTCCCAGCACTGGAGCGTCAATGACAGAGTCCTCTCGGAGGGGCCTTCCCTAGAAGCAGCCACCTCTCGAGAAAGGCGCTGTTGAGCTGTAGACAGAACAGCAGGCCAGACGTCAGGGTATCAGAGTCCTGACTCTGCCTTTAGGATTTATGACTTGGGTAAAATGCTCCCTCTATCTAGACCTCACAAATAACCCATGATCCCTTCATTTTTCCGATGCTCTTGTGAAGGTCCTTGTGTGCCATGACGAGGCCTTTGGATTTTATCACAAGACCCAGGGAAGCCGTTCTGGTCCTTCCTTACTGGAAGCCGTGGCTGTGAGAGGAGCTACAGCGAGGATAGGATCAGCAAGTGTGGCTTTGCGTCTAAGAGTTAACACCATCTAATTCTAAGCACGGGGTGTTTTAAAGAAGAAAAATAGGATAATAAGCCTCTATGGGACAGCAGGTCTTTAAATTACTCAATATTTTCAATTGCCCGCCTTCCATTCCTGTCTGGTACAGTGGTTAATTCCACGTTAGTCCACACTGAGCAGAGTAATGTGCTCAGCAATCACTTTAACTTCATTTTTTTAAAACTTGCTGTAAACCTTCTCCCTTAAGTGTACAGGAGTTTGTGATGTGGAGACTCAACTGAACTACAGTTGTAACAGATCTCTAACGTGTGTGTGCTTACTCTGCACAAGCAGTGTTCTAAGCCCTCTGTGTATATTACCTCATTTAATCCTCACAACCACCCTCTGCCATAGATAAGATTATCAGCCACATTTTTCAAATAGGAAACTGAGGTACAGAGAGGTTAAAGAACTTGCCCGAGGTCCCACAGCCAGTAAGAGATGTGGCTGACATGGAACCAGGCAGTCCAATTCCGGAGCCTGTCCCTTTAACACTGTTGCTATTGGCGAGTCCAGTAGGATTTGTTTTACTACAAACCAGTTGTATGTAACACTGTAGCGTGCTACTGTTTTCAACTTTTTAATTGTTTGATTCACTCCTTCTCAGAGTAAATGTTTGCGTCTCCAACATGATTCATTCGAGTGCTGTGTTTTGTCTGTCTTTTCAGCACATGCTCTCCAAAGTGGGAATGTGGGATTTTGACATTTTCCTGTTTGATCGCTTGACAAATGGTAAGTCACCCAAAAGATTTCTCACTGAAATAGACGCCATGAAGTGAGATTAATTTCATGAAAACAAAATTTGTTTTTCAACACCGTCATTCTCTTTTCCTTCTTTCCCCACTGTTATAAGTCTACAGCGGCTCAAGAAGGACCAGGGTGAGGGAAAGTTACCTCAGTGAAGAATGAGGACTGAATTTGGCCTTAGAATCTTAAGACAATTTCCTTCTGGCCGTAATGATTCCAAAGAAATTTGGAATTTGGATGGGATTCTTTCCTTGCAGAATGCTTTGGCCACATCCAAAAGGAGGAAGTTCATTGTTAGTCGAAGAAAACTAGAAACACAACAGCTCATCTGATCAGTCCTGACTCAGAGGGCAGGCATTCGTGCTCTCTCGTGCAGTGAGCAGAATCTGCCCCGACGCAGGCATTATTCAGATATGTTTGGCATCATCGGAAGAAAGCAATTGCTGATGATAGTGTATGAAAGTTTAGGCTGCAGCCAAAGGGAGAAGTAGACAGTCCCATTGGTTTCACTTTTGTGAAACCAAATCTTTGTGCATATAAAGACTTTCCTTAAGAAAACAATAAAATCCCATTATATTTTCATCTAGCCATTAAACAAATACTGATAAGCTTAGGGAGCCAATGAAAGACATTACATTGAATGCTGATCTTTGTAGGTCCCATCCCACCATCTACCAGGCTCGTGCTGCAAGTCATCACAGATGGTTTTCTCACCGTTCTATTACCTGACAAACAACGTATAGAGGGAGATGCAGCCTAAGACCATGAAACCAAGCTTTACACTGAGGAAAGCTAATAAGACCACATCAGGATGGATCCCATAATCTTGCATTTCAGTTTGCTCAAATCAACTGAGAAATGAGCATCAGTAAATGAAATTAACCGTGAACAAAAGGACGTGTTCAATGGTATTTGTTAAAAAGAAAGTATAATCAGGACTCTTGTAGAAATATGAAATGAGCACATACCAAAGATTTTATTTAACTCAATTAATTAGAGATCCAGTAAGATGCTATAACTAGTTCAAAGGAGAATTCAAAGAGCCACACATATATAAGCAGTAAAAAATGCTGAAATGAATTTATAAATAACTGCAAACTGGGAGGGGGAAATCAGTTGTATTTCCACCTGACAAGAAACGTCAGGACAAATGTCATACAATGTGTGTATGGAATCCCCTGCAACGCTATCAGTTATCTGCAACTTTGTTGTGAAATAGCTCAAAGACCATGGAAGTTGCAGAGACACATAGAACCAGGTACCATGGAAAAATGTGCTTAGGTAACACCTAGTTTTCCATCCAAGACATTCAGTCATCTTCTTGGTCCATTTCAAAGTCTTTCACAAACTGTTAATGCTCTTAAAACTCAAAATCATTATTCTTTAATAGACAATATTTCCTGAATGCTTACAAGTTATAACAGCTTTGATTTTTTATTTCTGCTGGCTTGAGTTATAAAATATTTCACGGTCAAATCTCATCTGAAGTGATTTTTCTCTAGGAAAAGAATAGGCTATGATATTAAGCAATATGGTAGCTTAGATACCCCTATAAATGTAATATCAATTGGAAGCAACTTAGGGCACATTTCAAGGGACCATTAAACTGTATCTTTAAAAGTACACACACACACACACACGTGTGTCCCTGATACCTCAGTGGGCAGGCTCCTTCTAATTCGTAAAGTTTTCATTGCCTTTGGTGGAGGGAGAAAGTCTGAGCTAATTTTACTTGTACACTAAGAAAAAACCTAGGACCAGATCATAGTACTAACATCCTTCATACTTGAATAATTTCTAATCTAAAGGGGAAAACAAATGATCCTATCAGAGAAACGTCATTACAGAAACTTTGGATCTCATTGTCAATCTTGGTATTTTAATTGTGATGAACATGAATTGAAACAGGTGTGTTCTCCTGTAGGAAACAGCCTGGTAACACTGCTGTGCCACCTCTTCAACACCCATGGCCTCATTCACCATTTCAAGTTAGACATGGTGACTTTGCACAGGTTTTTAGGTAAGTCTTTTTTCCATACTCCTACCCTCATTCCCATGAATAATATCAGTTCATAATATTCTTTCATATAAAATGGCAAGAACCATAGCATGGTAGATGAAGTCCTTAAATTAATCTTAAATTATTTCATCTTAATTTTAAAATATGATTTACCCATTTAAATCACTGAAAAAGTCATTTACTTGATTAGTTATGTTTACAATAGATAAAGGCTATAAAAAGAAAACCATCAAGAGCATATAACTGTCAAAAAAGATACAGACCACACATTAACAAAACTCCACCAAGGCATGCCTCAAATAATTCCAATCTGGACATGAGTTGTTGAAAATATTCAATAGGCTTTTTTTAAAATAATAAGAACTACGATTTACGTAGCACCCACTACGTACAGGGTGCCTTTAGCATGTTATTTCTAACTGTTTCAACAACACTGCAGGTTGGGTGTTATTATCACCATTTGGCCCACAGTTAAGGAAAGGTACAAAGAGGTTTCCTCACTTACGCAAGGTCAACAACTGGTCATTGGCAGAGCCTCAGTCCAGGCCCAAGTCTGTCTGACGTGAAAGCCCGCCATCTTTCCGCTCAACTCCACCATCCCACTTTATCAAAAAGCAGCCCCAGCTCTAGTTGACTCTACGTATATTCTTATTTACTGCCAGTGAATTATCCAGGCACATTTTAAATCACCAGATAACTTCGCCCTGCCACTAGCATGTTTCTAGCTTCTTTGACTTGCCCCATGGCTGTGCGTTGGATCTGACTTGATGTCGTCAAGAGTAAAATACCAGTGACAGTGGTGGCAAAGCAGCCACCACCACCAGGCTTCTACAGCGCCTACACAGGCCCAAGAAATCTCTCCTAAGGACTTGCACATGGTAACACATTTAATCCCGACAGCAACCCTTTGAGACTGGAGCTATTGTTATCCCAATTTTATAGAGAAGGAAATGAAGGAATCTTGTGGTTAAGGAACTTACCCAGTACAAACAATAAGTGACAGAGCCAGAATTTAAATATAATTGTAAAATAAACCTGCTGAATAAAAGGTATACGAGGCACAACATAAATCTTTGAAACCAGCCACAACATGGCTCAGATCCAGAAACACGAATAACCTCAACCTAATTGAATTTGGATTGCTTGAGCAAAGGCATAGCCATGAATAGGGCCAAATAATTCTGATTTGCTTAAAGAGGGAGACCACAGGTACTTCGGACATGTGTGTGCACCCAGAGTACACGTAAAGATTGCAAAGATTTGGTGACAGAAATAACACCCAGATCCAGAACCAAACTCGTAGTATGGGCAGAGAAAATGTGGCCACATTTGCAAACCTGGACATTCTATACACACTGACTGTATCGCATCCTAAGTATTACCTTAGTTATTAGAAGAAACAGGCTAGTGTTTTCTGTAAATAGCAAACCAAAATTGCTTTGCTTATGTCTCTACTTGGTTCCAAGAGCACTCAGGTCCTTAGTTTAGAAGGGCGTGAAAGATGATAACTTTGTCTGAATAAGGTAAGTATAAAACCCAGGAGTCCTCAGCGGGATCAACACAGCACTTAGAGTTTCCGCCTGAGGAAGCCCCAGATTTGCTTCAGTCAGTATTTGTTGTTCAGGTGATGAACCAATCTTCGGATATCAGGAGTCTGACACTACTAGGGCTCTTTAAAAGGAAGTCTCTTTTATGGCATGTTATTCATAAACAGCAGCAAACAAATCATTAAACTATAGTGTGAAATGAAGTTGTCCTTTTCCTACATATTTACTTTTCCTGTGAATGAAAGCCTTCACGAATGCCAGAAAGGGGTGATTTATGAAGGTGGTGAGGAATCCCCAAGGCCTCACCAATCCTTTTAGCCTTTCTCCATCCACCTCACCTCCTCCACTCAATACAGCCCAGAGGAGCTGCCAAGCTTGCAAACCATGTTCATTTTTAAAGTGTCCCCAGGCTGCACACTTTGGAGACACTGCTACTGTTAAGCAAAAAGGACCCTCCCTCAGTCTGAGTGAGTACGCCCTTCCTGTTTGGGAGTTAGCTGATTAAGTTATCTATTTACCTCCTAGTCATGGTTCAAGAAGATTACCACAGCCAAAATCCATATCACAATGCTGTCCACGCGGCCGATGTCACCCAGGCCATGCACTGCTACCTGAAGGAGCCAAAGGTAAGGCAAGACCCAGCCACCTCCCCAGCCATCTGGAAATGCAAGTAAACCACCTGCGAGGTCCCGAATCACCCAACACATCAGAGTAACTGTGTTACGTGTGGGTCATTCACAACATGAATACAGATTGTTTATATTTAAGTCCCAGCATCAGCTCTGAAAATCGTATAATACCCATGAAAGAGGAGGCAAACTTTCTGAGGTTTCCTTTCACAATTTTTACATTTTCAAGGCTGCATTAGGACAGAAACAACCCTCTCCATGGCAACCTACATCTCAGATACCTTCAAAAGTCCCAGAACTAACTGGGTTGCCTTGGACCTTTGCCACAAATGGTACCAGCACTGAACTTCTCTGGGAAAAGTCTCCCATCTCAAGGTCTTTGTTTGTGTGTGTGTGTGTGTGTGTGTGTGTGTGTGTGTGTGTGTGTGTGAGGAAGATCAGCCCTGAGCTAACATCCATGCGAATCCTCCTCTTTTTGCTGAGGAAGACCGGCTCTGAGCTAACATCTATTGCCAATCCTCCTCCTTTTTTTTCTCCCCTAAAGCCCCAGTAGATAGTTGTATGTCATAGCTGCACATCCTTCTAGTTGCTGTATGTGGGACGCGGCCTCAGCACGGCCGGAGAAGCGGTGCGTCTGTGCACGCCCGGGATCCGAACCCGGGCCGCCAGTAGCGGAGCGCGCGCACTTAACCGCTAAGCCACTGGGCCGGCACATCTCATGGTCTTTGATCAACAAATAGAATCAAAACTCCTCAAGAGTCAAGCTCCATTTCCTACGAAGGCAACTGGACAGCCTGATTCAGGCCCGAGAAAAAACTTATGAACACCAAAGACCTCTTAGCAAGCACGTTCTGATGTGATAAACCAATCCAAAATGAAAAACATCATAATAATGCTTGTTACTCAAAATCAAGGCATTTCTTAGCCACACAAAACTTAGTTGGTATAACATACAGCATGAGCTTTCTTAAGGTTTTGGGAAAATGATATCACAGTCCAAGACTCTGTTTAGTTCAATCAGTTTTAACATCAACCACTAAATATATGGATGACAGGCAGGCATTCCCATGACAAAACTGAGTAGATGCCTCCTTCCTATCAAATATCCCAAAGACAGTAAAGGTTTTGTTTTGAATCTCTAAGTGGTCTGCAAGTTGTCATGTATCACACAGTTGTATATTTGAAGTCAGTGCTGGACCCCCACCCTCCTGCTCGTCTTCCCAGCTAACCAGAAAACTGACAGCCTCACACGTTCACCCACTACTTATTACACATTGAGGCATACACAAATTTTGCAATTCAGCCAACTCTTCATTTCATATTCAAAAAAGTGGCAAGGCTATAGTGGATGGTTGAGATACACAAATGATTTTTTAATATGTCCATCACTTTGGCTTCAACTTTTTCCTTGATTCATAGCTTTCTCTAGAGGTAAGGGTATCCAGGCTCTGCCTTCTCCCCTCCAGCCGTAGAGCAGTGCTGCCCACAAGCAACACCCCTACAACAAAACAGAACAGAGCGGCAGTCAGAAGAGGACTGAAGGATATACACAATCTGAGCAGCTTAATTACTTTCCACATAGTCCTTTCTTTTTTCCTGTGATTCCGTGTGAATATCACCTCACTGACTGCTTCAGAGAGTAAAGTTCTGGGTGAAAGGCCTGAACGACACTATGATGATTCATTTGGTTTGATTTAGCCAAGACAAATGCTAACCTATCTGTGAAAACACACCAATCAATCTCCCCATTTGATTTTTCTAACAGCTCGCCAGCTTCCTGACACCTCTGGACATCATGCTCGGACTGCTGGCTGCAGCCGCACACGATGTTGACCACCCAGGGGTGAACCAGCCATTTTTGATCAAAACTAACCACCACCTCGCCAACCTGTATCAGGTAAGGGAGCTCAACATCGACCCAGACACAGTACGGCCAGCTGCTCCTTGGAGATAGCCCTCATTCAGGGTCAGCCTTAATGATGACCACAGCCGAAGAGCACAGGTCTGAAATAGGTCCAGGATATCCCCTCAGAAAGATTGAATTGATTTACAAGGATATCCAAGCAATTCAATTTGCTGCAAAGAGGTTTGAAATTGTCCAAAGTCAAACAGCACCCCTGAACCCACTCTCTCATGGTCTGAGAATATCCGTCTCCCCGGGAACCATCTTACCTATAATGGCCAGTTGAAGCCAGTCTTTGCAGGACTTCTATAAATGAAGCTTCCCAGCTGCAAACCTAACTCCTGCTTATGTCTTTAGGGCCCTTTCTGAACTTTCTTGACCTCTGAGTCAGAAGTATGTTATCAAAGACAATAGGCATACTTTGTTCTGATAAAATAGTTCAGCAGCGTGAATAGGTTGGCCTGGAGAACTTTTATCTGTGATATTGTTTCAGATATTAAATCCTATATCATAAATGAATTACTCCCAGGATTTTTAACATGGTTCTTTGGAGACCTTTTTTTGTCATTCACAAAATCATTGCATACAAGGGAGTCATTGATCTCAATTTTAGTAGATCTTTTGAAAACTTCAATGCTGAAAGAATTCCTACCAGATCCCATAAAATAGTTGCATTGTACAAGCTGTTGCAGCTTGAGGATGCATTTATTTCCAATAAAGCACGATTGGAAGATGAATGAAAGCCTCTCTCCAACCAGTCGATTAGCTTTTGGCATGGGTAGGACCTGGCATTCCAGGGTTCATGGATCCACCTGGCCTGTACTCAGCACCTGGGCCGTCAGCCAGCATCCAGAGCTGGGACAGATATGGTCTTAGAGAGGAGACAGGATGACAGAACAAAGAAAGACTTTTGATAATAACCTAAAAACCTAACAAAGAAAATTAAAACTAAACTTTTTAAACCATCTCAGAAGCTAAATTTATTGCTTGAGAAAAACATAAATATTTGACTAGGGAAAAAATGAATGCCTGGACTGAGAGCCCTCAAATAGATTTTCTATTCCAGTCAATTCTGGCTTTTTCAAATGTCTTTTTTTACACAAAGGAAATCAATCAACAAGATTGGCTACTTGATCCATTCCAATATAAAGTAAATGCTTACATAATTCTAATTTCTCGTCATCGAATAAGCCATAACAATAGAGTTTGAGAGAGTATCAACTGCTACTCACTGATTTGGACATGAAAATGAGGGTCATAGAACTGTGCTTTACATGTAATATACATAAAACACACAATGAATTCACACTGAGACAGGAAGTCAGAAAGAATGCCAGATGTTAAAGACATAAGAACAAGAAAGTATAGAATTTCATCAATAATGAAGGATTAAATACTCACTGCTAATTAACAAAAATTGATTCTCAAAAGAAAGATAATCCAATCTATCTTTTTCAGATACTAAAAATGTTCTCAAAAAAACAGATTCCGTGCAAGTGCAGATAATTTTTAATAATTTTTATTTTAATCTCTTTGGTAAAAATTAACATTCCAATACAACTGAATTCTGCAGCCCTTTCAATGCAACGTATAGTCTTGTATATTTTTTTTTTTTTTTTTTTTGTGAGGAGATCAGCCCTGAGCTAACATCCGCCAATCCTCCTCCTTTTTTGCTGAGGAAGACGGCCCTAGGCTAACATCGGTGCCTATCTTCCTCCACTTTATATGGGACGCCGCCACAGCATGGCTTACCAAGCAGTGCGTCGGTGCGCGCCCGGGATCCGAACCAGCGAACCCCGGGCCGCCGCAGCGGAGCGCGTGCACTTAACCACTTGCGCCACCGGGCCGGCCCCGTAGTCTTGTATATTTTTAATCAGGAACTATTTGTTGCATATATTGGATGATACACTAGGAACTAGGAGTACAAAGGTGAATAAAATATAATCTCTGCCCTCAAACATTTGTTCAAACTCAGATGCTCAAAATGTGCAAAGTCCAAGAAAGGTTAATCCCAGTTTGGAAAAGGCTTGAGGAGCTAGCTAAAGATATACACACAGATGCAACTTTTTTAAAACCTCTTTGAAGAGTAAATACCTGTGCTGTTCTTTGTATTCAAAGATGTTGCTACAGTAAAGTGAGCTATTATTTTTTCTAGCAGTGAATTTATCCATCTGAACTGTCTGTCCTGATCCTTGATAGGAAAGAGAAGGATCTTTTGATAATGACTTTTGATGGAGAGAAGTTGGGATATAGAACTCAAAAATCACATTCAAGATGCTATTTTCATCAGTCCCCTGCTCTACTGGTCTTAGGATCTCTGGGACGCTAAGATCCATCTCTTTAAGTTTTAGGGACAGTGTTGAAGGCAAGCCAGTATTGCATATTATCGTAAAGATAGTTCCAATGTCCTAGAGCTGGCTAGGATAAAAGCCAAAACTTTTATCAGTGAAGTTGGGAATTCTCATATTAAAAGTAAAAATTATTGGGGCCAGCCCGGTGGTATAGTGATTAAGTTCGTGTGTGCTGCTCCGGCAGCCCAGGGTTCACAGGTTCAGATCCCGGGCACAGACCTACACACTGCTTATCAAGCTGTGCTGTGGCGGCATCCCACATATAAAATAGAGGAAGATAGGCACAAATGTTAGCTCAGGGCCAATCTTCCTCAGCAAAAAAAAAGAAAAAAGTAAAAATTATTACGAGAACTTGAAAATAATATGAGAAGTCAATTTTGTCCAAAAAATTTATGATGCCTTTTATATTTGGCTATATACCATTGTTTACTTACTATCTGAAGGAACTCCAAAAAGATAAAAAAAATTTCTGCAAAAATTCAGTTCAATGAATTATACAGCTAAGCTTTATTCAACACTTACTATGATCCAAACACTGTGCTGAATACTATTTATACATTATATTATTGAATCTCCACAATAGCCCAGTTAGGTGGGTACTACTATCAACCTATTTTCCAGAAAAAGGAAATTGACTTAGGAAATTCAAGAGTTTTTCCTGAAAATAAACAGCTAATTAGTGGCAAAGCTGGGATTAGAACTCAAGTCTTTTGTCTCCAAAGGCAAAATGCCTAAGCACTAAACATACTGCCTCTAAAACTCATATTAATCACCTACTATGTGCAGAAAACTAAGAGCTCTTCTCCAGGTCATCCTATTGCAGTGAAGGAGACAAAGGGATTATAGACAAGTATCTTGGAGTGGGAGAGACTTGCTAAGTGCTCTGTAGTAGACAGCTACAAGCACACGGTGATGGGAAGATGGAAACTGATTCTGCAGATGATATATAGATACTACATATATATCACACAATATGTTGCGAATATATATACACACAAAAATTATACACACGCATGCACACACATTTGGTTATTGAGAATACGTAGAGAGGGATGTGCCAGCAATTATGTGGCTTTGAGAACAGCCTGTGCGTGCCTTTGCTACAATCCAGACTTACTATAAATGAGACAAAATGGAAGAGGGCTTCCTCCGCCTCCTTTTGTTGGCTGTGCTCTTTCAGTTCTAATAAATAAGAAGATCATTGCCTCACGCACGCCCAGCCCGTGCTCATGCCCTGAGATAAGGAGAGAGCCAGGGCAGCTGGAGTGAAGGCCGGGTCAGAGGGTTCCCTGCATTGTCTGCTGTTTGGGCCAGACTCATAGCTGCGCATCACCAACCCATGAAGGTGATGAAGCACTTCCCACTGGCACATCTCTCGTCAGACTGGAAGCAGTCCAGGGGTCCATGGTGGACTGAGAGGGAAAGGAGCATGTGCGAGACAGAACCAAGGACTCATCTTCTGTCCCTCCACCCTCCAACCCTCCACACCCGGGGGCTCAGCAGTTGGGCAAAGTAAGCAATACATCAGACATGATATTGGTTATTACAGTTGCAAAAGGAATCACTTTCAGTTCAATTTAGAATTTACTTCCTTTTGATGGTGTCCAACTACGTATTAACTAGTGACAGAGCAATCTATATGAATAACATAATAATTAATTGTTCCATGAAACATATTTATTACACCCTCTACCGTCTTGCAGGAGTTTATAATCATTTTTCTTAATCACTTATCACAAGCACTTAGAGTAGGTCAGCATTTTTAACCACTTTTCATTCTTGATGACTCTGAACCATAAATATGAAGTTGACAGAGCCAGAAGAAATGTTCCTTCCACGTGCTCCTATGACCTCTAGTCAAGCAACAGCAAACATGATACGTAAACCTCACAATTTCTGCAGTAAGAAAGGTGTTTTTGGCAAGTAGCGTGAAAATTGTAAAAAAGAGGCTGAGATATGATTTTCTGTTTCATTAAGCTTCTGCCGTTCACGGTGAGGTGGCTGGCATGTGGGGTATCTGTGGCCCTGATCTGAACACAGGCCTGCCCCATGGACAGCAGTTAATGTCCAGGCTCCTTGCTCCCAGAGCAGTGTCTTGGGTAGATGCTTCCAACAGGCAGTAAACATGGCAGTGCTATAGTTTCTTCAGGGGCCAAGGTCTTGTTTAGGACTCAAGGAGCTTCTGTTCCTCTGAGACCTCCTGGGCTGGGGCTCTTGCAGCGTTACCAAGGAGACCAGTTGGCTTGTTAGGGAAGAACTCAGAGACTTCATTACCTGCTGGAGACTTGCTTCTCTGTTTCGTGAGCAATTAAAAATGAAAACACAGACTGTGTTCCTGTTGTTATTTTTCTTCCTGTATCCTCTGGCTTAAAAGGTGTAATTAACTCTGATTCCTGTTGTACACGAAACTCAGTTTATCAACATCATTCTAAGTATTTTAATCGAAGAAAGTGCACAATAAATAGGAAAGAAAACCCAACAGTTTAAAGCTGCCTTGTATGATACGAAGTCTGCTCTGCCAGATTCTCTTTGACAAATAGACTCTTGATTTAATTTGAAAGCCTGTGTTGGTGATTTATTAAACGCCAGATGTGTTGGTATTCGGGAACAAAGAGATTGTTTTCTTCTTAGGGCAGATCATACTTGATAATACAGACAGAAATGGAAATAAAGTTTTTGCCTTACGGGTGTTAAGGGTTTGATTTTTCCAAATTAAAATTCTAATAGGTTTTGTCGCCACAAAGGTAAATATTTACTCTTTCAACTGTGTGGTGAAGATTATTCTTAAAACTACAAGTATGAAGAGTTTGTGGCACTAGAACAAGCTATCTTTGGGATAATGTGAAATTGCTGAGCTGATGCTTCTTAAAGGTGGACAGGTGTGGTACCCAGTGTGGGATTCCAAAACAGTGCTGGGAGTTCAACGGATATTAAGGCGGCATCATCTCATCCTATGTCGAGATCTCCATGAGTATTTCTGATGATTTTCCTCTTTCTTCAATCTACCTTTTGCTGATATTGGTCTTTGAGCCGCTGTGACAGCCAGATGAGCCTGTAGGAGCAGAGCCACCCCCTATTAAGCAGGACACAGATAACTCTGGTTGTTGCCTATGAAACACCAGCACATGCCAGCCTGTTCACCCCAGCCCCTCCCACAGTGCAGGGCACCAGCATCTTCATCCTCTATGTACACTCAGCCTTGCCTAGCTCCAGCCATTCCTCCACTGTGCAGCCAGAATGAGTTTCCTGGAACTCAAATCTGACCCACAGATGCCTGCTTAAAATCCCATTGCCCTCAGATTAAGTCCAAATGTCTTAACAGAGTTTACAAACCACATTATGATCTGACCCCCACTACACTTCCCAGCTCCATTCCCGCCATTACTCTCCTAGGCTCTATGCACCATCCGATTCCCAAACATAACTCATTCTTTTATTCATTCAATAAATATCTACTGAGTGCTTAATATGTGCCAAGTGCCAGGAATACAAAAGATGAACAAAACAAATAAAAATCCCTGCTTTCTACCAGGGGTAGCCAAAAACAACTAAGTAATATATAGGGTATATTAGAAAGTGAAAATTTCTAATGATCAGAAGAAATAAAACAGGGAAAGAAGATATAAAGTGTCCCTCTGGCTTCCAGGTCTTCACACACATGCTTTTCCTTCTGCCCGTGTCAATGAAATATACTCTGTCTCTGTGCCTGTGCTTTCTGACACCTCTCTAACTCACTCACCCTTTTGATCTCAACTTGGACACATCTTCCTCCTGAAAGCCTTCTTTTTCTTCAAAAATCCATCTTCTGTGCCCTCCTTTATGATTTCACAGCCCCCTGTTACTTCCCTATCATGGTGTTTCTCTCTCTACACTGCCATCTCCTGATTAGATGTCCAGAAGCCCCGTGCTCTGCAAGCTCCTGGGCACCTTCCTCTTTCACTGCTGGTCCTCAGCATCCAGCACGGTCCCGGTGCTCAGGGAATATTTGGTGGGTGGTGGGACGTTCGCTGGATGAGTAAGTGGATGGATGGATGGGTAGATGCACGCAGCAAGGGAAACAGAACCCAAGGAACACTGAGAGATCAGGAATGCCAGCAACAGAGAGCACACAGAGCCCCAGAGTGGAGATCTGACAAGGAGGGGCAGCAACTCGCAGACCAGACCATCAGGTCGAGGCACGCACCCCCTCTGTCCACTTAGGAGCTGCTGTTGCTCAGTACGGCCTTCTTACTAGCCCACAGTGAGAGTACACCATGAAGAATGAGAAGCATTGACTGAAAAATTCTGTATAATGACCTGCTTAATTGTTTATCTGAGAACTGACAAATGCTATCTGATGTGTGTCATTTCTGGAGTCATTTACTTGATCCTGGTTGTCCGTGAGTGAGTAGTGGCAGAGAGCCCATTGCTATAATAACTGAAAAATCTCTTCGGCTTTTGCCTAAGTCTAAGGATTTCACAACAGAAGACCCCAAGTCTGGCTTTTATCAGATATTGACCAAAAACTTAACAGGACTCTTTTTCTTTTAACAATTACTTAAACTTTTGCAGCTACTTTTAGGTTCCAGAAGTTAATTACTCAGTATCCGTTCAGCAAATATTTACATGTTTAAGTGGCACTGTGCCACCTACTGGGGCACAAAGAGGAGTAAGATGTGCTCCCTGCTCTCAACAGCGATCCTGTGTGGCAGCGGGTTCCAGACTCGGCAGATATGCCTGTGGGGATATGCGAAGACTGTCCACGGGTGTGCAGGCGTGAATGGTGCTAGCAGAATCCACTGTCAGGTCCTTAAACAGACCTGCCTGGAATGTGCTGGCAGGGCCTTCAAGGTGGTTCTACTTTCCCACTCCCCTTTCACAATGACGCTGTTCCCACTTTGCAAAAGAAAGACACCTCTCTTGCCCATTCTGCATAGTGCATATTGTCCCTATTGCACCAATAGTGCAATTTCCCCAGTGTGAAAACATACCAAACAAAGGAACAACTAAAAATATTAAAGGAAGTCTGTAATTGAGGTACCGGCCCTCTACCAGCCATCTCATAAGTAGATGCATTGCCAATAAATTTTTATTCTTAAGCATGATTATTTTTTCCAAATTTGCAATATACATGTATTTTGATCAATTACTTACTAATAATTGTATTGTAAACTCAAGCTAGAAAAACATTTACTACTGAGACCTGATGTTAGGAAAATTTGTTAAATTAAAATTTCAATTTGTATACTTATTTTTGTTGCAGAGAAATATGATAGGGTGACAATAAAAGAATGTCACACAAAAATATATCACATTAAAATAAAATTCTATGGGTAAATAGAGTGAAAATATAAGTTATAGAGGAAAAAGAATCAATTTAAAATTTCTGATTTACAGAATAAATTATTCATGTGTTTTTTTCAATGGGCATTAAATGGTATTTGGAGTTCCTTAGACACATTTAATACATAAAATAGTGATGTGGGGGCCGGCCTGGTGGCGCAAGCAGTTAAGTGTGCGAGCTCCGCTGCGACGGCCCGGGGTTCACCGGCTCGGATCCCGGGCGCGGACTGAGGCACTGCTTGGCAAGCCATGCTGTGGTGGCATCTCATATAAAGTGGAGGAAGATGGGCACAGATGTTAGCCCAGGGCCAGTCTTCCTCAGCAAAAAGAGGAGGATTGGCAGATGTTAGCTCAGGGCTGATCTTCCTCACAAAAAAAAAAAAAAAACTTCCCAGGAAAAAAGACTGATGTGATGGTTATATATTAAAATACCAATATTCACAAATACACAGGATATACATTTTTTGTTACCAGTGAAATTTGTGATTTTAGATGTCAATTCTAAAAAGTATAGGGAGAGCATGGTTTTTCAAAATTCTTTTCAAGAGTAAATGAACAAAACATGTGAGGGTCATTGATACATGTAAGCGAGGCCAGTGGACAAAGTTGCCATAATGAGTTTTAGACATGAGGGTAGCAGCTTGGGGTGGGGTGGGGAGCTGGACGAGGGAGTGGTCAGGTCTGTTTGGAGAACCAGGGAAATCTGTTCCAGCAGATGGCAATGGTTAATCTCAGAAATAAGAAGTGTGTGTTTGTGTGTGTGTATGTGCGCATGTGTTTCTGACTTTATTAAGGTAGTTTCTTCTCTTTTTTGGCATTATAAAATTCTTTATTATCTTTCTTATGCAAAAACCAAGCATTATTATAGATCAAGACATTGAAAAGACCTTTTCATTAACTCTTTCATAATGAAGTGGAAGACTAACTTCAAATAACTTAGTGTATTTGTGACTTAAACAAAAACAGAAGTTTATTTCTGTCCTTCATAAAACAAGTTTGGAGGTTGGCAGTCCAGAGCAGGCACAGTGGCTTCACAAAATTAAGGATGAGGGTCCAAGGATCCCTCTAGTTCTACAATCTACCATCACTAGGGTGTGACATTTGTCCTCATTGCCCAAGATAGCTGCTGGAGCTCCAGCCATTCTAGCTGCATTCTGGACAGTGAGAAGGAAGAAGGAGTAAAAGCAAAAGAGGCCTCTCCCAGATGAATCAGTTCCCTTTAAACAACCTTCCTGGAAATCTCATACATTTCTGCTTACATTTAATGGGTCAGAATTTAGACAAATGATCCCACCTAGTTGTAAAGGAGGCTGGGAAATGTTATCTTTATTCTGGATAGCCATGAGGCTGCCTAAAAACTGAGGTTTTGTGAGTAAGGAGGAGAGGAAAACGGATCTAGAGGATGAACACACAAGAGCCTCTGCCACACCTGATGCTTAATTGTAACCCTGGGACCATCAAAATGATTAATCAGGGTGAGCTTTCCCTGCATGTGACAGTCCCCCTCAAATCCAGGAGTTGCAGCACTTGTGCAGCTGTCTTGTTCTCCTTTGTTGTTGTTGTCACTCCTTTGGTTATCTGACACTCCGCCACGAAGTCCACGTGTCTAACGGATATCTCGGACTCAACATGTGCAACCCTGGCCGCCTCTAAACCTGCTCCCCCTGCAGCCTTCCCATCACAGGCAATGGGCACGCCAGCTTTCCCGGTGCTCAGGCCAGAAACATTGCAGATCCGGAAATCAACCACTCTCCGCTCCTCCACCCGCCTTGTCCAAGCCTCCATCTTCTCTACCCGGATGACTGCGGTCACCCCCAAATAGCCTTCTACACCTGCTTCTAACCTTATCCCCACCAAACTCTATTTTTTACTCAGCAGCCAAAGTGATCTTAGTTCAATGTAAGTTATATCGTTTCCTTCCTCCCAAATGCCTGCAGTGGCTCTTTACTTGTCTCAGAGGAAAAACCAAAATCTTTATAACGACCAGCAGGCGGTACACGACCTGGTCTCTCACTGCGTCTCCAACTCTTCCCCTCTCCCACTGCGCGTGGACCTCACAGTTTGCTCCCCGCTGCGGGCCGTGACTCCAGCTGTTTCCTCTGGAGCGCTCTTCTCCCAGAGAGCAGCACGGCTTTCTCCTTCCCACCTTCAAGTCTCGGTTCAAATCTCACCTCTTACCCCGATGACCTTACCAGCCCCACCCTCAAAGACTCTCAGATTCCCACTATTCTGCTCTGCTTTTCCTGCTTTCCATGCATTTACCAATTTCTGAGATGCTGTACAATCTTTTCCAGAGTTAAAGTACTATTATGTTCATTGTTTATTCTCCGTCTCTCCCCATCCCTGCCTCCACTAGTCCTTGTCTGTTTCGTTCACTGGTGTATTCCAAGCATGAGCCTGGAACACAGTAAGTGCTCGATATATTTATTGAATGAAATTGAGTAATTTGTTCAGTGATTTATTTTGCAAATTAATAGAAAGCGCTTTCTCTGTGCAAGACACAGAGCTGAATGGATACAACAGGAATGAGGCAGGCTCCCTACCCACGTGTAGCTTATAATCTAGTAAGAAGAAAAGGAAGGTCATAGATAACTCACACACCTCAACAGGACTCAGGACGTGCAGAATGCCCAAGAAAGAGCCGAGGACTCAGAGGAGAGCAAGTCCACCTCTGACGGGAATCACTCCAGGTGGCTTCGTGGATGGAGTATTTGAAGTGGGCTTTGAAAGACTAGTTTTAGTTTGATAAGTAAACAGAGAGAAAGAGGTGTTTGAGGCTAATAAACCACCTTGGAAGGCAAAAGAAGAGGACATTTTCATATAGTAATAATTTAATAATTATGTCAATACTAAATTATAGTCTTATTAATATGGTATCGTTTATTTGGACTATAAGAGTTTTGTAGGAAGCGAGAGGTAAAGGTGTTCAATTATCTCAAATATGTAAGAACAGAAGGATAGTTGGGACAATTTTCAGAGAGCATTGAATGCTGAGCTAAGGAGTTGAGCATAATTTATCTGATAGGGAACTTTGTGAGGTTTGGAGCAGGGCTTGGGGGAAGGCAGGTAGCATGATCATACTGAAGTTGGTGAGCTCCCTGATGGCAGCAATTTTGTCTTATCCATCTTTGAATCCCCAGAGCCCACCATAGCACCTGACATATTGGCAGGTGCTCAATAAATATTGGTTGATATTTCAATCAGTGATTAGGCAGATGATAGAAAATGTTGTCAAATAAACAAGTCACATTCTGGCAGCTGTAGGAAGGATGGATGGAAAGAAAGAGCATTAGGGAGGATAAGAAAGCGCTGAAATAGTGTCACTTCAATGAAAGGAAGGGATGGGTATGAGTGATGTCATGTTGGAAGAGCCAGCAGTCTCAGAGACTGATCAGATGTGAGTGTTGAGAGTGGCTGAAAGATAAGTTCTCCTCCAAGACAATCTCAATCTACTCAACTCGTAACATAAACTACAGGATTTTTCACAGTGAAACCAAATTTGGAGGTATACGTGTAGATTCCACTGTGGGTTTAGAAACTAACATCTAATTAAAACAATCAACCATAGACTTCAAAGCAGCAACTACAGATGATTTTTGGAAAATTAAGTATAACTGCAGGCATTCTTCAGTTTATAAATTTCAGGCTTCTGAATGTTTGGATGTGGCTGCACAGAGGAAATCCTTGGGAGGCAGCAAGGGCCGTGTGCAAAGCTCAGGTCTTGACAACTGGCAGATGTGGGTTCAAGGCCTTCCTCAGGCACCCACTAGCCGTGTGGCCTCTCAAAGAAACCTGGAGTTGTGTTATCTACGGGTCAATGATAAAAACAGTGGAGAGTTACGTGAATTAAATGAGATCGTGTAGAGTGTCTGGCACGAAGGAGGTGTTTCATGAACGTTGTCCCCCTCCATGTGCGGCTCTTCTCTCCTTATTCTCTGAACACACTGGAGTGGCCTACTTCCAACACAGTTCTGGCCAAACATACTGTCTTTATAACGCCTGCTTCTCAAACGGTGGTGTTTGTAATCGTGAGCGCTATTGTCTCTTCTCTGTGCTGACTTCCAAGCCACTCAATTTCTTTCCATTTCCTAGTGCTCATTACCAATTATGGTTTCACCAGCCAATTTCCCAAGTATCCTTTTATTCTGTCTTCAGAAAGATTATTAATGAAGATGTTAAGGCAGGCTGACATAGCTAACAACGCTTATGGCAACCCTCCAGACACTTTAGTTCCACTCAACAGGGACATGGTGTCATTTATCATTAGGTCTTGTTACAGTTTTCCGGCCCCTTGAAAAACTCACATGAGGACACTCGTGTCCACATCTACTCGAATTAGTCTTGCAAGGGAACACTCATGAGTGACTGAATTAAATGTCACTGTAGGATAGAACATCTGTTACATCATACTAACCTATCACTCTCTGCTCTCATAAATCTTTACAATCAAAACAAATTAGTCTAGCATGTTATTCCCAATAAACATTCTCTTTTGTTGTGTGTGGCTCATGCCCAAAAGGAGAAAACAGACCAGTTGAGAAAAGTAACAAAATCTCATCACAGGTTCAAACACTGTCAAGTGGTGAATAAAGAATAACGACTCTGGCAAGGAGAGGAATGAAAAGCAACAGAACATCCTATACAGAGGATCAGTGTAAGACTCCACTCACGATACTGGTTCTACAAAGTCCTACAGAGAAATCGTTGTCTGGTTTTAGAACCAAGAATAGTTGCAGTTTTCTTGAACTTGCTTTTTTCCTAATGGACCCTGGATTGTGTCACTCATGGGGGTTCTCTTTTCTCATTTGCTGAAACGGTTGAGCATTGTATGGGTGGCTAAGACACAGTAGGGGCATAATGATGGAACGGTTTTCAGTCTCTATCCTGGCTCCATTTAGTCTCCATATTGTTTTCCTTGCTTCTTCCTCTCACTTTTTTTAATTGTGGCAAAATATACATAATATGAAATTTACCATCTTAACCATTTTTAAGTGTACAATTCAGCAGTATTAAGTACATCTCACTTTTGTGCAATCATCACCACCATCCATCTCTAGAACTCTGTTCATCTTGCAGAACTGAAACTCTGTAGCCATTGAATAATAACTCCCTATTCCCCTCTCCCCTGGCAAACACAATCCTTCCGTCTCCATGAATTTGACTACTCTAGGTACCTCATACAAGCAGAATCACACGATTTCCCCTCACTTTTAATGAATGTTATCTTCCTGTATTTCTTTAAGTTTATAACCCGCCTTGAAACAAAATGGAGAATGAATATACAAACAAATAATAAAATACAGCAAGAAAGATTTCCTGGGGACTTGAGGAGTTCTATTCTAGACATGTGAAGTCAGTGGTGAGGCCATAACATTTGCTGATTAGAACAAATACAATGGATTGTAAGAAACATCCATTATCTACAGGGTTAACTGATGTTGAGACAAGCAGCATATGTGAGAGAATAGTAAGGTCAAAGGAGAGAGTGACATAGTAGAGGTTCCCAGGAGGGAGGAAACATCAAGAGAATCGAACAAGGAGGCAATAGTAGATTCAAATTCAGACTTAATGGGCTCAATGCCAAAATGCTGGGCATGAAGGTTGTTGACAGAGCTGCTTCCACGGCAGTGGTCTCAAACTTTGGTGTACATAAGAGTTAATCACCACAGACCTACCAAATCAAAACTTATTGACTGGAAGTCAGGAGTCTGACTGTGTCACCAGGGGCCCAGGTGTTTCAGACACAGAGGGATTGAAGAAACAAGGGTCAGTACAGTAGATCACACAGGGGTTGTGCAGCCTGCTGCTCGGTCGACAGTCTAATCTTGGCTTAGGTTATGCACGTAGCCCCACGGCGTCCATTGCTACCGATTTTCTTTCTTCTACATTGAGTGTTGCCTGAACGGGCTCTCAAAAACAGGGGCAGAGGCAGGAGTGAATGATGCTGCAAAGAGACCCTCATTCAACCGTCCAGTGGAGGGTCAGCCAGGGCCTTACTGCCCTCCCACTATCATCATGGCCTTGAGAAGAGGCCTGGGCTGCTTTAGTTTGTGTTTCTCTTCTGGTCTGCCTCTGTGTCATCAGGTATAAACTGGCTGGAAGGAAAATATTGGCCTCAGCGGAGCTGTGTGCAGCGTGAAAGATCAGTATCCGGCTTTTCCCTCATTTGTAGCTTTAATTTTGTTTCTTTTCAGAATATGTCCGTGCTGGAGAATCACCACTGGCGATCTACAATTGGCATGCTTCGAGAATCAAGGCTCCTTGCTCACTTGCCAAAGGAAATGACGTAAGTGGCGCAGAGATGCAGCACGCTGATATTCACACATTAAAGATAAGCCGGTTTCTCGAGGGCACGCTTGAGACCCCCCAGGTTAATGGCGGGGAGCCAGCCGACTGTGCCTCCTGCCTGCACTCGCTTGTCTATCAGAGGAGATTCAGTGTCAGTTACTGCAGCCCAGAAACCAGGCTTTCTCTGGGGCTCTGAAAGGGCTTTGGACCGTCCGTGACCTGACGTCAGGAAGAGGGGCAACACAGCTCTCAGCTTTCACACCCCAGCATCAGCGCTCTGCTTTGCCAAGTCCTGTCTTTTTCGTTAGCAAGATTGTCCTCCGGTGTAGATCCAAATATAAATATTTATCAAGAAGGAACACAGGAGTTCTCAAGTTAGATTTAAGACGAGTTCAATAAAGCGTGTTTTATAATTGCCAGTCTTGGCAAGAGTAGAAGTCAAAAATTCTTTTCTAAAATGTCTTTTGTTAAGTAATTGAATTGTCCCTGGCAATTTTTTCACCGTTAATTTACCTATGTCTCTTGCATTTTAAATAGGAGGGGAAATACTAGTTTCCTGGCCCCCTGTTTGTTAGCCCGGATAGTTAGACTGCATGCTACTAAATCCAAGACCGTGGCCTCCTTTTCCACATGGCCCCAGCTTAGCTGCTGTAGGGTCTTCCAACACCAACACTAATTCTGATCTGTTTAATTAAAATGCACAGAAGCTGAGGTAACTAGGAGAGAATATGTAAATAGAAAGCTGTCTCCTTCTTATTGGAGGGCACATAACTGAAGGTCAAGAAGGTGTTTCTCCGTAGAACAAGCAGTATGCTCTGGGCTCGTAGGTTTATTCCTGGCCCTCTGATCCTATCTTGTGCTGTTTCCTAGCACCCAGAAGAATGTGGAAATTGCAGGAGGAACTTCAGTTCTGATAACTTTTTACCCCTTGGAACTAAATAAAACCAATCCTCATGCGTGGAATAAAAACTCATGCCTTTCACTAGAACAATAAATTGCAAAGATAGAATTAAATGCAAAAAGAACTAAAAACTAGAGCAAGAAATCAAGTAAGAAGAAGAAGAAAAGAGAAGGTGAGTAGCAGAGACAGCTAAAGAAAGAAAGAAGGAGAAGGAAGGAAGGAGAGGGAGGACAGGAGAGAAGAAATGAAGGAGGAACCAGACCAGCCTGGCCCTTGTGATGCCCACCGTAATCCTGCTGGTTGCTCCATTAGTTCTCAATTCCTAAGATACTCCTACCCATCCTACGGATTCCAAATACAAACAGCATGTTTTTTATGTCTTTGTGAGATGCAGTGTTATAAAGTGCTTTTGCTAGAAGAATAATTGTTGCACAATAATATATGTGAAAGGACTTTATAATGAAAGTTATCATCATAATCATCATGATTATTCCTTCCATCCTCATGTAAATGCTTTAAAATCATGGTTCTTATTTTAAAGGAAGACAGGTTAACTGTACAAACTAAGGAAAATTTAGAAAAGTATTTATTCATTTGAACCACATGAAATTTCTGTTTTTGAGGGTCCAAAACAGTAGAACAGCAGCATTTTCATATGATTCAACTTGGTATGCTGAAAACTAAAATCACTGGTAATGCTGCGTTCTAGGGCTAGTTAATGTCAACTGGCTGATATATTTCCTTTTATTCTTTTTTCAATACAACCATATTTTAACAAAATGGGGGAGCTTATTTTGTATGATTTATGTCTTGATATTTTTCACTTACTGTGAAGGTCTTCCATATCATTAACCTGCTACTAAAATAAAATTATTTTAATGGCTATAAGGCATTATTGTACCAAAATGCATTAACTACTGCCTATTGTTTGAAATTTAGATGGTTTCCCAATTTTTGTCATTATAAATAATGCTTAACAAGCATTCTTAAAAATATGCTTTTATCCCAAACTCCGATATTCTATTTTCTCAGAAAATATTTGTGGGTAGAAATTATTGATCAGAAAGGTTTGAATTTTTAAGGTTCTTGCTGTATATTATCAAATTGCTTTTCCAAAAATCTGCATCTACCTGTATTCCCGTTGGTGGGTTATGAGAAAATCTACCAGTGTACCATCACCAAAATGGAGTTTTATCTCTATTATCTTTTTAAAATATTTGCAAATTTGACATATATACACATATATATGTAGAGAGAGAGAGAGAGATTCATTGATTACAACTGAGATTGAAAATTTTTCATATATTTACTGGCCATTGTTATTTCTTTAAGGAACATATTTTTGTGTTTGGTCTTTTCCTATCAATGTTGTTATTCATTTTTAAGAAGCCTTTGTATTTTAATTACAGCAACCATTTGTTTTATGTTGTAAATATTATTTGATATTTTTAGTTTGCCTTTTAATTTGATTCATGAAACATTTCACCTAACTTAAAATAGTTATATTTTCTGGTTATAAATTTAATATACATATTTTTAAAGAATTTATGTAATATTGAAGATTATAAAAAAGAAAGTGAAAATCATCCATAATCCCACTTTATATCTTTCCAAATTCTTTGCTATGACCATAAAGATCAGGCCTTTCATATTTTGTATCCTACTTTTTAATATAGCAATAAAACATGATATTTTTCCATGTCAATAAATACAGCTAAACATTATCATATTTAATAATTGCAAGTGTGCATGAAACATGATTTATTTAAGCAATCTCCTATTTATGAATTCTCGTGATTTTTTCCTCCCCAAAATGTTTCATTATCATAAACAATAGGATAAACATCCTTATAACATATATCTTTACTAATTACATCTTTACTAACATGTTCATATAAATTTGTAGATGAACTGTTGGTCAAATTATTTATATTCATTAAATGCTTTTAATGTTAATTCCTAAATCACCCTCAAGAAACATCATACTAATTTACACTCTCACTAACAGAGATTAAGGGGGACAATTTCCCCATACCATCAACAGCATTAGGTATCACAATCATTAATTAATTTAGCAAATTATTTAGTGGTTACTTTTAATCTTTGCCAATAAAAATGAGGAAATAGTATCACCCAGCTATTTTAATTTGCTTTTTGTTATACTAAGATTATTTAATATCATTTCATATTTTAGAGGCATTTTGTATTTCTTTTGTGAATCACCTATTTTCTGTGATTATTTCTAATGTTCAAAAGTGGATTAAATTTATATATGGCTTAGAAACCAAAATGCAAATGGTGAAACTATACAGCTTTTAGAATATAATGTAGGGGAATATTTTCATCAGAGGTGGGAAGGATTTCTTAGATGAAAAAAATTCACCACAAATAAAAAGATTTATAGATTAAGCTATATTAAAAATTAAGACTTCCTTTCATCAAAAGACATAAAGAAAGTGGAAAGACAGGCCACAGAGTAGAAGATATTTGCAACACATAACTGACAAAGGTCTATTATTGAAAATATATAAAAACTCTTAGAATTAATAAGCAAAAGAGAGATGACCCAATAAAATAATAGATAAACACTAGAATAGAAACTTTACGGGGCCAGCCCAGTGGCATAGTGGTTAAGTTCAGGTGTTCCACTTCAGAGGCCCAGGGTTTGCTGGTTCGGATCCTGGGCGTGGACTTGCTGCTCATCAAGCCATGCTGAGGTGGCGTCCCATATAGAGGAGCTAGAACTCTACAATTATGCTACACAACTACCTGCTGGGGCTTTGGGGAGAAAAAAGAAAAAGAGGAAGATTGGCGACAGATGTTAGCACAGGGCCTATCTTCCCAAAAAAGAAAAGAGAATACTAAATATTTTTTTTTAAAAAAAAGAAACTTCACAAAAGAGGAACTACAAATGGCCAATAAATACACGAAAATATGTCCAATCTCATTAGTACTCAAGGAAATTCATATTAAAACCACAATGAGTTGCATGACATACCCCTCAGGTGGGCAAAAAATATAAAAAGTAAGAATGTAAAGCAATGAGAATTTCATCTGTTACTGCTTAGAGTATAAATTTATACAATTGTTTTGGAAATAATTGACAATATCTAGGAAATTGAAGATGAACATACTTTGTGATCTAATAATTTTATTCCTGGATATAGACCCTAGAGAAACTTTGCACACATGTAACTGTACATAAGAGTGTTTACGGTGGCATTTTTTCATAGTAGTCAAAAACTAGAAACAATTCAAGTAACCGTTACAAGCAGAGTGGATAAATACGTTGCGGTATATTCCTACAATGGGATATGATATAATAATGAAAATGGATGAACTACAGCTCACACATCAACATGGATGACTTTCAAAAATATAATGTTAAGCTAAAGAAGCAAACCATAAACAAATACTTACCATGTAACCTGAAGTTCAAGAGCAGTTAAAATTAAACTATATTATCTAAACCTCCACACATAGGTGATAAAATTATTATAAGTAGCAAGGAAATTATTGAAACAAAGATCAAGAGAGTGATTACTTAGGGGTTGGGAGAAGAGGGATGTGACGAGAGACACAATGGAGCCTTCTGGGGTACTGACAGGCAATGTTCCTCACCTGGGTGGGGATTATAAGATGTTTATTTTATATTTATTCATTAAACTGTATATGTACGCTCTACGCACTCTACTTAAGTACATTTCACTGCTAAAGGTGAATTTTAGAAATAATTATGAATTTTCCTTCCATTGATGAATTTCTATATGTCAGATAAAACTCTAATTTGCTTTATTTTTCCAAAATACCCCATTTTCCCTCTACCATTTGTTGACTAATATATTGCTTGCCCACTGGTTTTTAGTGGTGCCTTAATCAACTATTATTCTTTTTTAAGTTCCAATATCCCTTTCCGGCCTGTTTGCTTTGTTCCACTGATGGATCTTTCCATTCCACAGTATCAGTCACAATAGTGTCTTCATTGTTATTACTATTATTCTGTCCTTTTCTCTCCCTGTGCAAATCATAATGTTTGAGCTGGTTGAACTTTTTTCTTAAAGCACAACCCATGATTCTGTGAGTCATTCTGTGTCCTCCTTAAAGCATACCTTTCTAGTTGGCTTTCAATTTTGCCACCCATTGGAACCATGGGAATGTATAAACTCCCACCACTTTGTTCGCCCAAGGTTTCAATCACTCTCTGCTGTTTTGGCAAACCTCCTGTCCACGGACGGGAGTGATGGTGAGCGAGAAAATCCCTCTTGGGCTGTGAGGGACTCTGTGTAATAAACAGAATCAAGGGCAGAAATGTGACTCCAGCCACCCGAGGGTGACAGAATCAATCACCCCTCTCCAAGGGATTTGCTTTGTGTTTGTGTTCTCTGTCGTTCTTGTGGATGCAGACAGGATATCGAACAGCAGCTGGGCTCCCTGATCTTGGCAACAGACATCAACAGGCAGAACGAGTTTCTGACCCGACTGAGAACTCACCTCCACAATAAAGATTTAAGACTGGAGGATGGACACGACAGGCACTTTATGCTCCAGGTAAACAGCAACAGCAAAAGCCATTATCCTTGCTGGGTGAAGACACTGAGGGACACGATCAATAGTTTTAGCACTTTTGAGAAGGAGCGTCTCCCACGGTGTAAGTTAGAGCAGTGACCTACTTTATGAAAAGCTTTGAGACACATGAAATTTTTAAGTGGTTTCCAAGCAAACAAAATCCGAGTTTCACGTTAGTGAGTTGATAACATCTCCTTTTCCTTGTTTGGTAACTGCTTCACCACAGAGTGGTCCTGCTGGGCAGTGGCAGATGGCAAGGATCTACCCCACTTTGTGGCTTGATGTAAAAGTGACCACTGTGGTACCTGTGCGATTTAGAAAGTTGTTTCTATAACACAAAAGTATATACTATGTTAACTATAGTACAAACAAAAGTTGAAAAACAAGTAGCCTTCCTTTACCTAAAACCTATTTAATCAAACCCTGCTTTACTTCCTTTTACTACTTAAGCTCATTTTTATCTGAGGCTCAAACATGTTTACCTAGTCTTCCCATTTTTAGGCACCAATAAATAAATTATTTTAAGTTTAATTGAAAGAATTGAATCGTATCAAGCCCAACCCTTTCTGCTTTATTCCATGGCGAGAAGCCATGTGTGACATGAGAACAAGAGGAGTGGACCTCGGAAGTAGAAATCTGACCTAGTATCCAAACCAGAGTTTTTTCCTTGATCTTCCATTTTCTCCTGTCTTCCTTCTTTCCTTTTGGTGAAAAAGACTGAAAGGATGGACCCTGGACTCATCAGGATAGACCAACTCTAACCGGGGAGATAGAGCTGTGCACGGGAGACTGAACTGTACAGTCTTTTTTTGCTCTCTGTAGTGTCCAAAGTGCTCCATCCTTCCAAGGAAATACCCCCCTTCCAGGCCTAGAACTCTCTCTCCTTCCTCTTTCTTCCCAAACTAGACTTCTAGTCCCTGAGTGCCACAAAGATTAGCCAGGTATCTGATTTTAGCGACGCAAACCAAGTCCTGAGTAGCTGAAAGATTGGCCTGAATACTTGCATTTCAAAAGCAAAGCTTGCAGACACAGATGAACCCCTACAAGGCAGAACCTGGAGGGGACTTCTGCCCCCGACTGACTCCAACATGTACCCATGCCCCCATTCACCTGGAAATCAACAACCAAATTTGCACCTGAGTAGGATCCAGGCTCTCCCAGACCCAAGCACTGTTAGCATTTCTCTGATCCAAGAACTGGGTCAACACAGACAGACCCTGCTGATGGGCAGGACACACCACTAGGGGCCCATCCGGGCAGCCGCCTCTTGGCAGCTGGTGGTTAAGGCAGAGCATCTACTTTTCTGGGAATTCGAGCTCAACCTCCTACGGTCAGCATTGCTGACAAAAGCCGGCATCCCAGATCCAGAGCAGTGTGAGGCAAGCTTTGATTTAGCTCTGCAAACAAACACTCCTCGGTTTGACACAACTGAGCTCCCGGGCTGGCACCCTGAGCTTGCTTACACACGGACACGGGCACGTAAACACAACACACAGCATTTAAGTGATGTGTGGGGTCGGTCAGTGTGGCCGGTGTGGGAATCAGTCCAAATGATCTCATCTGAGCCTGGCTGGGGCCCCACGAGGGGCGGGGCAGCAGCAGGAGCCAGGCCGCAGCTTTCCTTGGCCTGCCCACCCCAAGTCTCCTCCAGGAAGCTCCGTGTCCTTGGACGGTGACTCTTCTCTCCCTCTCCCTGCTATAAAGTGAGTTCTGAATGAAGGTTTTGTGTGGTGGTGAATAAGTGCTGTTTCCTGAAGAGGCCCTCTGTAAATGCGGGCCTGGCAGCATGAGGCGGGCTGGCGGGTCCCACCGCCCCTGGGTCTGGGGTGCTATCCGCTGCTGACCACCTCTCCTGCCCTGTCGTTTCTCAGATTGCCTTGAAGTGTGCTGACATCTGCAATCCGTGTCGAGTCTGGGAGATGAGCAAGCAGTGGAGCGAAAGAGTCTGTGAGGAATTCTACAGGCAAGGTTAGTGATGCGACGGTGGCGTTTCCAGGGCCCCTCTCCTCTCGGATGTTTATCCTAATAAAGCAGGAGATGGCTAATCTATCATGACGTTTGTTCTTTCCTCGACTCTGATTGTCCTTACCTTCCTCTTTAACTCTCTTGCAAACCACCAACACTTATCTGGAAATAATTTAAAAAGTAATAGCATTGACTTACTACAGAAATAGGTAGTCATGAGGTGCAATAAAAATGAGCAAAAGTGGAATATATGCATTTTTTTTAATGGCTTTCCTCTGTGGATATAAGAATGTGAGGGACAGTTTGGTTCTTACACTGACCTTCATTTTAATGAGGTGAGCGCAGCCTCAAGGCTAAATGCCGTTTGGGGTCGATGTTTTCCACTCTTGACAGAAGGATATAGACTCCTCCCTTCCCCTCGCTTTCTTAAATAAAGTTAATAATGAAATAGAGCACAGGTAGCCAAAAATTGAGTTCACCTTCTCAAATATATACAGTGAAAAGACCCATGGCCCCAAGGTAGTGTGTAATTTTTAAGAGATCAACCTCGTTTGGAAATAAGGCAACGACTCAGCAGCAAGAGCCTGACGCTGGGAGGGATGCCAGCCTTCACATGCATCCTCGCCTCTTCAGCCGGGTTTCGGGGCTCAGGATGTTGGCTCAGGCACAACAGTGCCCCGACGTTAGCGACAGGATCAGGTTTGAGAGGCTGAGAACAAATAAGGCCTGAAGTGTCTCACATACCAGCTCCGTGGGGAGGTCGCACAGCAACAGTGAGCCTTTGGGAGAGGCCTCCATGGAAAGATGTGGCAGTGACATCGAGATGGTCCCAGAGACAGGAGACAAAGCAGAATGAGTGGGTTCATGTGGGGCCGGAAGGCTCTGCTCACCATCTCTTTCCCTCGCGGTAAAGGAGCTGGTGTGGCTCCCACAGCCCTGCAATCTCCCTTCAAGAGAGAGTGAGTGGTTAGAGATCAAGAGACCAGTCCCAGTTGCCCATGATGTAAAATCTCCACCAAGGAAAACGCGAAATGAACTATTATGAAACTGGAGCAGGGAGGTTTTAGATTAGATGAGATAAATACTGTACTGTGTGACAGAGAAAAGATTGACCCAGCACAGTGAGAGCAGGGCCAGGATCTCCATCCTGAGAAAGTAAACCACGGACACAGAGAAGACCCTACTCTGTCCCTCTTGGTTTCGACTCAGCCACGTTCTGCTGTTGGCACAGACTTCAGTTTAACACTTTCATGTGCTTATCTTGCACCTCATCTAGATTACGAGCTACTTGGGGCAGGGACCATGTCACCTGGGCGGATCATGAGGCCCACAGGGTTGGTGAGTTAAAATTAACTAATTGGAGGAAATGGGATCAACCAAGAAAGGTACATCAGTACCTCTTTGTGAAAACTGGTTGTTGTCCTAATAATATACACATGTGCAGTACTGTAAGCTGGAACAATCTAGAACATTTGTGACTCGGATCACTAAAGGTGAGCTTCCATGCACTTTGCTCTGGCATGTCTCCTGGCAGAAGAAGGAGAATAGAGAGTTCGTGTCAGGTCCTTTTTATTTAGTAGCATTACAGTCTAGCAGAAGTTTGGCCCATTTAAGAGGAGAAGATCAGACTCTCTGTGCATCCAAACTGCCTGTCCTCCATACTGAATTAATTTTTTCAAAAATTCTATAAGCATGACTTTTGTATGATTTTGATTAATCTTATTCTGGGTTTCAGTTTAGGATTTGGTCTTCCACAGACTGCTAATAGTCCCAGCCACAATATCTTTAATGATTTGTGATATTGAGCAAAGGAAAACCCCTAAAGTCACGGTTAAGAACACAGGGGAAAAGGAAGATGGGATCCTATGAATTAGGAAAACAGTGTTAAATTCTCAGAACAGAGGTTAGGATTCTAAACATCATTCACCCCCCTCCCCTCAATGCCTTAAGGAAGTAGAATTTCTGTCCTATTGTAACTACAGTTTGGTATCTTCTCAATAAACCAAGGTTCCCAGAGTTTTTATTGAACGTCTGCTTCCAGCTTTGTCTAATCCTCAGCAGAACTGTGATTTTCCTGTGTCCAAAGCCCGGGGATGTCATGAAGGATACAGAGAAGTATAGTTAATGTTTCATAACTTTAAAATGCTAATCAGTAAAGTTCCTAGAGGAGGGAAACTGAGCAGTTTTCCTCCTTGTATTCTCTACGTTGATTAACAAAGTGTCTGCAATGTACAGTGCTTTATAAATATATGTTGACTAAGTGAATGAAGGAATCATCTAATTGGAAGGCCACTCCAGCTGGAGGTCGTAGGAGAAGATCTAGTGCTGAGGAAGGTAGAATCCGAGCTGGCACTGGCGGACGCACAATTTCCAGTAGGACAGCTGCAAGACACTGCGGCTAGTTAAATTTAAATTTATTTAATTAAATTAAATCTTAAATTTAGTTCCTCAGTTTTCCTGATCATATTTCAAGGGGCTGCTATAGTGGACAGTGCAGAGAACATTTCCATCACTGCAGACGGTCCTGTTGGACACCGCTGGTCTAGACAGGAATGGAAATGGACAGAGGCACTGAGGTGGGGACCACGGCCCTGCCTTGAGACCAGCTTGGTCCCCAAGAAGGTTAGGATGAGAGGGTTTGTGGAGGCCCCTGTACACCAGGCTATAGCAGAGAACATGACAATGGGAGTCATCTTAGAAGATGCAATTAGGGCAACATACAAAATTGAAGTGAAAGAAATACTGAAGAAAACTAGCTAAGAAGCAAAAACTAAGAATGAGTTATTAAGAAACCAGACTAGAGTCAGGCAGAGTGAAAGTGGGGAAAAAAGGTATTTCAAGAGAGCAATAAGCAGGATTTGATATGGAGGGAGAGGGGAAGGGAGAAATCAAAGACGACTCTTCCAAAGCATCAAGCATGACTGGAAAGATGACTGTAACAGAACTGTGGAGGTGAGGAGTAGAGCCAGCTATAGGAGAATTCATTTTAGTATTAAATGGCGTTATGCCCTGCCCTCAGAACACGATTATCATCCAGCTTCCCTGTACTCCTCAGGTGAAGCTGGAGTGATTTCCTCCCATCAGTCTTGAGAATCACCAGGGCACCATGGGAGCTGTGGCTACAGTCTTAGAGAAAATTAGGGAAATGTGACGGCCCCAAGGTTCTCACTGTAGACACTCCAGAGCAGACTTCCTAGGTTGGAAGGCAGGCTCCCTGCTCTACTAGCAGTGTGATCTTGGGTCAACATACTTCCCTCCTGTTCATCTCAATTCTCTCATCTGAGGATTATAGTGAAGCTGTTATGAGGATTAGATTAATTAACTTAGGTAAAATGCTTAGAACACTGCCTGCACACAGTAAGCACGATGTAAATGTTGTATTTGTATCTCCTCTAGTTTAGAGGAATGCATGCACAACTGTGAACCCAGCTAATGCCTCTGGGGACCAGCGTCTCTGCTGATTAGCCAGATTGTTTTTCCCCAACACAAAAATTATCCAAAATTTTTTGCCCTCAGGTAGAATTGATAAAGTATTTTGGTAAAGCTTTGCTAATCTTCCTTACCAAAAAAAATATATATGTCATTCTGACCTCTATACTTTTTTTGGCAGGCTGGGTAGAGATTGGCCCTGAGCTAAGATCTGTTGCCAATCTTCCTCTTTTTGCTTGAGGAAGATTGGCCCTGAGCTAACATCCATGCCAGTCTTCCTCTATTTTGTATGTGGGACGCCACCACAGCATGGCTTGACGAGCAGTGTGTAGGTCCACGCCCAGGATCCAAACCCACAAACTCCAGGCTGCTGAAATGGAGCACACAAACTTAACCACTACACCACAGGGCCAGCCCCTGACCTCTATGCTTTTTTTAACCTTCCGTTACATTAGGTAAAATTCTAAGGCATCAGAATGAAGGACAGCAGACCCTCATTTCTGACTAATTGTGCAGCCACAGCCTGAGATGCTCTCAGATGGGATCTTCTCGTCCCTTTCTCCATTTCCTACCCAACCTATTATCCCTGGTGGTTCAGGTGAAACCAGACTAGGGTCCAGCAGAGTGAAAGGACCAGAAAAGCATAAAATCTGTTTTCTTAACCTATAACTTAAAGCCAGAACCTCCATTTCATGTTAGGAAGTTGCCCATTAGCTGAGCTCTTGTTTTTATAGATTTTCTTCAAAACTTCATCCTAGTCCCAGTGCACACCTATTTACAAGGAACCTATTGTAAAGTTGACACTCTGATGCTTTGAATTTTCATGGAAGCTACTAGAGCAAGTCAGTGCCAAAAGATTCCCAATGATAGCAAGGCAGGGGCAGTAATTCCCAGCACAGCTTCTTCGAACCAGGTCGTTAAAACTTTCAACATGTATTTTTATAAGTTCCAGATGACCAGTGTGTTTCTCCTTTCTTCTTAGGTGACCTTGAACAGAAATTTGAACTGGAAATCAGTCCTCTCTGTAATCAACAGAAAGATTCAATCCCTAGTATACAAATTGGTGAGTTGAATTCGATTTTAACTTTAAATGAATAGTTTTGGCACCTCTGCCACACACAGCTACACACACACAGCTTTTAAAAGATCCAAACTGGACATTTAATCAATGCCCCTGTGAATGGCTGAGTCCAGATAAACACTCTGATCATGACTAATCCACTGGGTAATTACCACTGAGAAACTGTGACAAATAGGGCAAAGGCTTTGTTTCAGACCCTTAACTAACCTGTATTAACTTCGTAGTTCAGAATGGAATCAAACCAGGTAGAGAGAAGGGAAGTCATAAGAATCAACTATTCACTGCTGAAGAGCAAGTTAGCTCACATTCTTTGGGACTGAAGGGTGGGAAGTCGGCAGAATCTGCCTTTAGGATCCTTCCAGTGTGAGTCACTACCCTTCATGCCCAACACACAATCCCAAGGGCTCAGACCCCGGGCCGTGCCCACCAGCCGTGCTGGGCCTTGTGGCCTGGGCCCCCGTGCCCCTAGTTCTCATTCTCTCGGGACCACACTCTCAAGCGTCCATGCAGTAAACTGCTAAAGGCGTATGAAGTAATTATCGCTTTAGTGAAGTCATGCCTAAGATCGTTAAGCACATCAAACTGTGGAAATTTTAGGCACTTTAGTGGGGGAATATTTCTGGTGCGGGAAGAACTTCTATTGCTCGTTAAAACACTCTACCATTTCCATCTAGATTTAAAGCAAGTCTTTTTTTTCCTTGCAGTTCCCTCCAATTAAAACCAAACACAGAACTTCACCTCTTACTTACTTACTTACTAAGCTATGGCCCTGACATGCCCCAGTTCACGTTTCTCATCAGTTCCCACAGACCTCAGGCAGCTTAATGCGTTCACAGTGCTGAAGACCTCCGCAAGGCCGGGGAGGAAGGGGGCCCCCGAAAAGGTCAGCCAAAAATTAAGGAAACCAGAGCAAGTTAGAATGATATGCTTACAATCACCAAGGGTCAAACCTAATCCACAAAAGAGTCATAAAGTCACCCTGAGGAAAAACGGACAAAATTAATCTAGCTACAAAGATTTGAGTGGAATATAGACATATTAAAATAGGTACGTTGGAATTATGAGATTATGGGTTGTCCATTTTTTTTCAAATTGTCCTTAATATTGTTATGTTGTTTTTACAATTAAACTGATTCCTCCACCTGAAAAAGGGAAGAGGGGAAGGTGTTATAAAAAATAGGACCCAGGAAGAATCCAGAGCAGATGAAGCTACAGAATTGCTGGGGGGTGGGGGAGGGGAGCAATATAACAGAAATGCTGCCTCGGCCTCTCTGGATCAGGATCAGGAGGCTCTGCAGAGGTGATATGAAGGGAATAGACTCTGACCAAAATCCTAACTCCGGGAACCAGCGTGTTAAGCTCCAGCTAGAAAGCAATTTGCCCACCAGCTGTCAGAGACATTGTGAACCTCCACAGAAAAGCATTCACGTTGTAAGCACACAACCTGGATTTGCAAGACAGACCTGATTTCAGAGCTTCTGTCCTGTTGTTGTCATGAGAACACACTTATTTTGTCAGATCATATGTCCTGATTTTCAGCTCAGGAAAATGTGGTTACCATAGATACCTGTTTTTACACTGGTATGGGGATGCATGCATAGGAAAATCTTGTGGTTGCTACACAGGTGCACCAATAACAAGGAGAAAGTGACGGTGATTCTCACACAACCCTTAGTGTACAGATCTTTCCCGTCTCTGCTCGTCGTCTCCCAGCTCCAGGTTCGCGGCCTGGAGGTGTGGTGTACAGGCCTAGCTCGTATTGTTACGTTGTTTTTACAATTAAAATTGGAAAAATCCGAATAGTTAAATGGAATCTAATGGGAGCTGCAGCTTTAGCTTCCTGGACAAGGATTTTTCTGGGGAGTTCCTAAGTAATGCAGCTATTTCCTCTGTCCTCACTCCCCTGGGACTGAAAGCATCCTCCCTCTTTTTCCTGTCCCAGTCCACGGGGAGAATGCCTGAGTGCCGTCTCTGGTTTAGACCTGGTTTTCTGTCTGGTGATTCATATTTACCCAAGTGGAACGGGGACTTACTATCTCCCCTGCCCCCGTCCCTCCCTCTCGCCATCAAACTCCTCATTTTAAAGAAGAAGATATAAATCAAATGATATCTAATTGGTGAAATCGACAGAAGGATGAGGAGAGAGTGGCTTTCATTCAACCCTGTTTGCTCCGAGGCCACCATTTGGCCCCACCCCACCCACCCCTCCAGGACGACAATATCCAGGTTGAGTCAGTCCATCCTCAAGGGGCAGAGAGAGGTTGGCACAACTCAATGGCACCAGTGGGACAGGTTCCCAAACTGATTGTGCAGAAGCTGTCCTTCGCTTGAAATAGCTTCAGCGTGTCTATTCAGACTTTAAAATGGCTTTCCTGTCTACTCTAAGAGGTCTTTACATCTGACCAGCAGAAATGTGGAGGTGCAATTCCAGAGTCACTTCAGGAAGAAAAGGAGTTGATTTTTAAGTATTGGATTTTAAAATATTGGATTTGTAATTTTTTTTTATGTTCAAGGTAAATTTGATAAGTATTCACACCTTAAACTTCAGAACAGTATAATTTTGCAAACTACCTTTTTAGATATCTAATCTCTTTTAAGGTGAAAGATATTAGAAATTAGATATGGAGATTGTGAAGGAGGTGAAGAAAATTCAAGAATGAAATCCTTACTTGCTGACTCCACGTATAACCTCATCGAAATGTAGACATAAAGTCGCTAGCTTAACTTTCTTCCTCAGGTTCAGGTTACATAAAGTGATCTTATAATATTTAAATCATGTTCACATAAGATGACGTAACGCAGAAATGTGCAATAATGTCTTGCTTTGCTGCGTCCTTTGCCCATCTCTAGAGCGTCCTCAAAGGTCAGGTATCTGCTGTCTGTCCAATCAAGGACAATCACATCAAGCCTCATACGGCACACACCTGTAAACATACAGGGTAGTTGCTGGAAGAGTTTCTTACGTTGAAAAGCACTTGCCTTTTCTCCCCACACCTACATTTCAAGGAAATACAATAAACCCAAATATGTCCAAGTTTGTGGTGATTCCAATAATTCCAGCCTAGACCCAAAGTTGTCTTTGCTTTAACAAATCATGTTTAATACAGAAAGCATATTAACAGTGAAACATGCTTAGAAAGCAAGAAGTCTAAAATAATGGCGAGAACAGACATGCAAACAAAGTAGTCTAATATCAACAATCTCATCCAGTCATTAAAGCGGACTTTCATGCAGGTAAAAATCCATATTGAAGATCAAGGAACTTTTATTTACCTACACTTAGCTGTCTAACATAATAGGAAGTAAGACAAAACTATGGAACGAAAATCCTGAGAGAATATCCTATGGGGTCAACGTAGGAATCCTTCAGAGGGTCTGAGTCAGTGACACACCCCTCCCTGATGTCATTTGCCCTTCCCCCTCCCCCACCCACCCTCCTTCATTCTAGCACCGACTTTTTTTTTTTACTTTTTTGTTTATATGCCTTTCTCCCTCCTCAAAGAATAACGGGCAATGTTTATTGTTTCTTATGTGTCAGGAGCTTCCTAAGCGTGCTACGTGGGTTAAGTCATTTCATTGTCCTAACAACCCTGTGGATTTGGTACTCTTCTTAGCTCCTGTTTGAAAAGGAGGAAACTGAGGCACAGTGAGGTTAAATGCTAAGCCCAAGGTGACATATCTTACGCTCCCAAGCTGAGGGTAGGGACCCCATCTTGTTTGCCTTCATGTCCCCAGGCCGAGTGCGTGGTGGCCCCAGCCGTGTGTGGGGAGGAGCAGTGGTTTTTACCGTCCTTGCGGTGATGACTTTGGCCTTCCTATTCTAGGTTTCATGACCTACATCGTGGAGCCACTCTTCCAGGAGTGGGCCCGCTTCACCGGACACAGCGCCCTGTCGGAGAACATGCTCGGCCATCTCGCACACAACAAAGCCCAGTGGAAGAGCCTGTTGCCCAAGCCGCACAGAGGCAGCGGCGGTGGGGGGGGCGGGGGCAGCCCGGACCTCGCAGGCCAAGGGACTGAGAAGGAGGCGCAGACTGTGACCACAGGTGACACCCCCTAGTGCCAGCCAGGCCTGCCCCTGGCTCTGCACACTGAGACTGGGAACCTCCTCGAGCAGAGGCCCCCTGGGAGGGGAGAAACCCTGAGGGGTTCTTGCCATGAACCCAGCCACTCTCTGGGTCTCCTCCTGGGCCCTTTGGAATGCCGCCCTCCTCATACCTACCTGCCTCCCTCCTTTGTCCAAGTGTACAGAAGCCATTCGCCACCTCAGTCGCCACCTCAGCATTAGCTGCCGAATGAGCAAGTCCATCCAGTGACGTGGGAGCTGACCCCAGGGGCAGTCTCGCCCCACCAGGAGGAGATCAGGGAGTAGGAGAGAGGTGCTGCTGCTGTGTCCCCCACGGCCTGGGTCACACCGGGTCACCCCGGGACGGGCAGCAGCCCTCAAGCCAGATCGTCCTAGCGTCTGCCGTCTGACTGCTGATCTGCGTGACGAAAACACCAGCATATTTGGAACTCCAACGATATTGGTCTTAAGTGCAAGAGCACAATGAGAGTGTGAGAGAAAGTACCTTCTATTTTAATAATAATTATTATTAAAAAAAAAATAATAAATCTTTTTAACTTTTCTATTGTATGCACTAGACAATGGATCTAAAACTCTGGACTAAGGTTACTCGGTGTACCCAAACCTGAACAGGGGGTTCATTGTTTTGTTACTGACTTTATGCCACTTTGGGGCAGAGCTCTGGCATCTTCTCAGTTCCAGAAACCCCGTTTCCCACCCGATCCGAGGGAAGGTGCTGTACAGTCCATTCCTTTGCACCGTTAGCCAATCTGTCTTTTACCAATAACTCAGATTCAGTGACATGTTTCTATTCACACATGTACATTTTCTGTAAATACCAGGCGCTACTGAGTCCCGTGCCGAAATACGTGAGTATTGTGGGATCGCTACCTGTATCAACAATGGCACTGTGAACAGATACTGTTAGTTTTAATACAAGAGAATGCATCTGTAAATATGGTATAGAGTTTATTAATATACGATTGTTTGCAGATAAAGGCCTTAACTTTAAACATCTTTCATCTTCTGAAAGCTGCCCAACTTTAAATCCTCATAGATTGTCCTTCTGAGCTGCCTTCCCATGTCCATCTTTCTGCTTTCCAGCTAAGGTCACAAACCAAAACTGAATAAAGTCTTTGAGGAAATATTTTGGAAACTTCACATGCATTCCGCTTGAGACCATAGTGTTTAACCTATGGCACCAAGCAGCGTTTCCTCAGACTAATGAGGAGACCCTGCAGCCAGCCGGAACGCCCTCTTCAACACAGCGACGTTGCACACGGTTCTGACGAGTCGGCTGATAAGCTCGTGTTTGTGTGACTCTTGTCATCCAACGTGGCAGTGTGTCAACCTCGCAGGAGACGTAGCAGGTCTCACAAACCTTCTGTGACCGTGTCATCTAACCGTCAGGGAGCTTCCTGTACCCCTACCCCACTTCCGTCTGCTATGGCTACAGTACCAAAGCACCTTTGGCTTATGGTTGGCGTGCATTTCTTTGGTGTTAATAGTAACTGGATTTTTCTTTTTCCTTAATTTCATGTGAACAACTACCCAACTGTTTAGCTGAAGTTAACGTTATTTAAGTGAAGAAAATATTTCAGTTTTCTGACAGAATTGGCCTTCCTGGCAGGTTGTTGTGGTCAATTATGGCTCCAGAGTCAACTTGGAATTTTGTTGTCGTTATTTCTGCAGACGGCCATAAAATCAGTTTGTTACAGCATTCTCCAGTCGGCTAAACTCTGTGCATTCAACCTTTTCTTTAGAAGTTCTAGCATAACTAATGTTAGATGAAAACTGGCAACGCCCTTTCTTTTTACCTTAAACAATATGGTGGCGGGAGAAGGATACTGTGATCGTTTCTGCCACTGCCGAGCTGTTCTGCAAGCTGAGGGCATGGCAGCTAACTCTCACTTCCTAAGTGCACCTGTTTTTTCCTCCTAACATACAAATGGAATGTTTGAGACTTGACAGGATTGTAATAAGTTCCTGTAGAGAGACTGAGGCTTGCAGAGTCAGGGTTTAGGGGAAATTCTGGAAAGTTGGTTATATTTTCATTAAAGTAGGAGACATTGTCAGATGGTACTAAAGAAAGTGTGAAAAACCTCATGAAATGGATGGACAATAATTCGAAATCGTTGATGTGGGTAAGAAGGGAAGTTGTAAAAACTTAGCACTAACTTCGTTCTTGTTTTTCTGTAACAACTATGAACTGACACATGAATCTTTATTTCTTTAACACTCTGAAGCTCTACGCTCGGTGAGGCCCCAAAAGAACATGATGAATGTATTCCTGCTTCCAAATCTCCCTTATTTTGGTTTGGTGATGCAGACAGGGCTTTGGAGCTGTCTGTTTTTAATGTACATGAGATCAAACCACGGACAGCCATTCCTGGAGACGACACAGTGGAGATAAGACAGAAGATGCTAATGGGGCCTCTACCTTGAGTTTAGGAAATGGACTTGGTTTAAATTATATTTATATCATAACTTAAATAAAAAGATTGAGGTTTTTTTAGTAGTTCCAAGTTTATAGGACAAAAGTGTGTATGTTACAATTAGGTCTTGAAGAAGAGCTCACAGAGAAAACTACCAAATATCTGACGGTTAAGCCTATGAAGCAGCTACTAGCACAATAAAATCTGAAGTAAAATGAGACATGATGTATCAACTAGATGCATCTGTGTCCTTCTTTCAACCAGCTGGAGATTTCTTGAGTTCTTCATTTTTTGGCAAAAAAAAAAAAAAGAGAGAAAAATGTGAAAACTTTTTCTTGCCTACTAGTGGCTCTCTTGCAATATTTCCGTAGGAGTCCAATTACTAGTTAAGACACAGCTGTTGGACCATCCATGGTCCACAGTCCTAGTCCATGAACCATCAATAGCTGACTGATCAAGTTTAATTCTTTCATTGCTTGAGAAGAAAGGAATCAAAGGGCTATTTTTGGTCAGCGAAAGGTAGAGTTAAAATCAAATTAAGAGAGAGAATAGAGATCACTGCCAGGCCTGACAGGCAAAGCCTGCTTTTCCTTTTTATAGCATCCGTGAGTAGTCAGAACCTTGTTCATGGAACTCGGACCTCCTCATATCTCCCTGCTGGGCTGAGTAAAACTCCCACTCTGTCTCTACCTGCTTAAGGCCTCTCTCGAAGGACGCGGAGCGTGTCCTGCACACCGTCTACAGACAGTGCTTCCTACAAAACACAGACTTGTTTTGTAACCTTTTCTCATGTTGATTCAGATCTGCTCACTGATTTGAAAGTTGATTATGAGCTTGTATTTCACTGTATTTCTTATGCTTTGTTCTTTTAAGCGAACCCTTAAAATTGTGTTGTTTTGTGTACACAGGTGAGATTTGGGGGAAAAAAAACCATCTTGTGACTTTTTGCTCAAAATGTGGCCTAAATATCCATTGGCATGTCTAGATAAACAATTAAAAATAAAGATAATTTCTTAAGAATATAACAATATGAAAATATCCTGATTCTCACCAGGTAACATGTTACCAGCCAACCAATGGGATTCAACAAAAAGGAGGCATTGCTCAGGAGAGAAAGCTTCAAGGGAAAGAGCACAGATGCAGATGTGGCCCCTGTGACTCATGCCTCCAGGGGCTGCAGAAATAGCCAGGTCCGTGAAGGCGCACATCCAGCTAGTCCCAAGTTAGGGAAAGAGGGCCACCATTCAGCTCTGCATTTCCCCTGAGTCCTGATGTTTTTCTGAGTCAATTTGTCAAACTCATACGTGAAGGGGAATGAGGTACAATGTTTTCGGTTGTGAAAACATGGCAGACTCAATTCAGGAATTACGTGTTCAAAACACGGTTTTGCATTTCAGGATTAGAAGCCACCAAGAACAATAGACTAGTTCAGGCAGGACAACTGAGTGTCCTAAATCCATCTGGAAATAAAAGAGAAAAAAAGACCCATGTTTCCCAGCAACGGCCTTGTATCTTCACATATTCTCCTCATATCCATTTGATTAAGATTCGTATTCAGGATGTCACTAATTCCTTAATGTCGCCCCAATGTCTGAATACAAAGCTGCTTTTTCATTTGTGGGCATGCTATATCATAAACTCACAATCAAAAGGGAGACCCCAGTGGTACTCCAAGTAAAGGTCAGACGTGACTTTCAAATGTACCCAGGAACCTAGCTGAAACGTTGTCAAACAGGCCAAGCCCATGGGAGCAGTAGAATTTCAATCCAACAAATATTGGTTGAGGATCTACTATATACCAGAGGTTTTGCTAGATACTTGGGATATAAAAAGACCCAGGCCCTCGCAACCCATCATCCATTCATTTTAGTGCTTCTAATTCATCCTCTGGGATGAGAAAATTAGTCCTTAAAATATTGAAGTATTGTTACTTAAAATAAAAAAATAAAGTTACTTACAAAAAAAAAAAAAAAAAAGACCCAGGCCCTCTGGCAGCATTCAGACTTGTGTCAGAGACTGGCGTTCCCAGCGAACACTTCCAAGAGAATTCGTGAGAACATCTGTGAGGACTCAGATGCAGGTAAAGCTCCCTCCTGGGGTACAACCTGATGGAAAGCAGATAAGCTTCAGAGACAGAAGTGGGTCCCAATCTTGATTCTGTCACTAACTAACTCTGTGGCTTCAGGAAAGTTACCAAATCTCTATAAAATTATGTCTAGACAACATCTTTTATAGTATTGTTGTGGCAATTAGAAGAGATTGCAGACGGAAAGCACCAAGCAACTGTCTGGGACATGGCCAGGCATTCTGTAGGTGCAAGCTCTCTCCTCTTAAATTACAAGAAGCTTGGCAAACAGCCCTTCACACATGGATAAGAATGGGAAGAATATATGGGGAAAAATATAGTAAAAAATGCTGGTGATTTTACGTTTGGAAGTCAAACTCATTTTTACCTTTTTTTTAACGGATGGGTTAATTTATGTACTTATTTATTGGCAAAGTTGGGTAAAAAGATTACCCCTTCAATCCATTGCTCCCATGAAATCTCTGCCTCAGCTATAGCCTACTTTTCTGTTCCGTCTCTATATTCTAGAGTGGAAGATAGGATATCTGTTGTTTGCAGTTCTGTCAGAAATTTCTGTGAAGGAAATAGCACTTAAAAACAAAATGAGAGTCATTTATCACCCTCATTCTGGCTGGTGATGGCTCTGGCCCTCTCTGGTCCTCAGTGTCAGGCCCTGAAAGGTGGGCTGGGCTTTCACAGGCTCTGCAGGAGCAGGCGTGGGTTGGTGCCTCCAGGATGCAGTGGGTTCACACTGCTCACACATTTACACACATGTTCTCAGCTAGTGCCTGCTGTGTGTCCTAGGCAGGTCAGAAAGCAGCGGCCCCCCTTAAGCTCCTGTCACAGAAGGGAGAAGGCCCAGTCCTGCCTCCATGGGAATGTGATGGACAGACTTGAGTAATGACTAAACAAGGAGCTTTTCACTATGAAACAGTCCATGGTGGGCTTCTTTCTTTTTTTTTCGGTTAAGCCAGAGAGATTATTAGAAAATATTTAAGTTTTAGCTGATACAGTTTGAAGATGCATGATTGCCTTGCTTAGTCATCTAAGCAAAGATGTATCTTGGATTCAGTTGCCTGAAATGCTTTAAATTCTAGTATCACAAGTGCTGATTTAATCTTCAGTCATTTTTTCCCTTTTAAGGAAGCAGTGTGGTCAAGCTTAAAAAGTGTGGGCTTTGGAGTCAGACAGACCAGAATTCAAATCCCTCATTATCACTTGCTGTTTAACCCTACTCAGTTAATTTAATCTCTCTGAGCCTCCATTTCCTCATGTATAACATGGGAGTAACACCCACGTGGTTTTGAGGCCAACATTAGGGACAGACATGAAACATACAGCATAGTTTTTAGCAGAAACGGGATACTCAACAAATGTAAATTCCTCCATCATCTAAAGAAAAAAGATCTATAACGTGGGAATTGGGATTACATCTTTTACTTTCTCTGGGTTGCACAATTTTTGTGCAAAAGAAAACACAAGGCCCATTAATAGACTGAGCATGATTATATCTACAGGTGGCCAGCTTGATCATAAAATAATCCTCATAATATGGGCAAAAGACTGTAAGAAATGATTACAGAAAGAAGACAGTGCTCCTAGGGTACTAGGGATACACTGATAAGACCAAGGATAAATAAAGGACTGTCTTTTCTGATTTTAAAGTAAATACTCCTTAGCCCAGCTGAGAAAACCAGTCTGTTTTATCTAAGCCTTTCCTAGAGTTGATGATAATACAACCCTGGCTAGAGAGAAGTGTGAGTTACATAAAACTTAATAACCTGTCAGGTTTTCATGAATTCCACTCATATCCTACAAATCCTGTCCATAGAGGTTTCCAGAGGCCATTCCCCTAGTAACTTCATCAGATCCTTTCTGGCCACTGACAGCAGAGGCAGAGAAGTCCAGGGTAGTCTCTGCAAATAGATGACCCTAAAATAGATTCTGCTGTTCTGAACTAACATTTTCAAAATTGCTTAAAAATGTGTGTGCCAAAAGATGTTTGTTATATATTCCCTGAAAAAAAAAAAAAAATGGCTTCATAGCCAAAGAATTTGGAGGAACAACGGATTAAAAGCACAGTTTTCTCTTCCTCATGCTTTTCAGAGCCCCCTATATGCCAGTGAGCATCTCCAACAAGAAGGTATGGACGACTTCATTTGCTTGGCTCTAATTTTGGTTTCATATCGTGAAGCCTCCCTCAACAACACCAACTCAGAAGGATCTTCCCATTTCTCACGAAATCTCCCCATTCAGCATTGTGAGTGATTACTAGTCATGTGTCACCTTGGACACACACGTGTGTCCTGCTCGACCAGAGAACACCCCAACATGGCAGTTATCTGCCTGAGGTCATGGCTCGGTTTCACCACGTACTGGGTGTCTGTCTGATCTTGGGCAAGTTTCCAAACTCTTTGTGCCTCAGCTTCTTCATCAGTAAAATGATGATAAAAATATTACCTATTTCATAGAATTTCTGACGATTAAAAGAGTTCGTAAATGTAAAGCACATTGAACAGTGCCTGGCACATGGAAAGCACTCAATAAGTGTTGGCAGAAATCAACATCTTCTCCCTCACCCCCGCGTGCCCTCTGAAACCTGATCTGTAAGCTACTCGGTAACAGGAATAATTATCTTTTTTAATATATTCTCTTACAGTGTAGCACAGAAGGTATTGAATAAATACTTCTTAAATAAAAGAACATATTTTTGATTAATACATTGAAATCATATCAGAATAATAGGTTAACATGTAAATCCAAACAAGTAAGTTCCAATTGTAACAATAAATGACCCAATAATTTGAATGTAGATGTTGTTTTTCGGGTATGCCAGTTGCAATCTGGTAGACTTATGTTGTTTCTAGGAATGTGGTTTTGGAAGACAATCGGTTTTCTCCTCCCAGCTTATGAGCTTACTCTTCCAAGTGGTGAGAGTGAAGACAATTCCCCTGGAGTATTCAGTGTCCAAAGATCACTAGGTTTTGTTCCTATTCAACTGGAAAAGAAGCCTACAGAAGGACCATTAAGTGCCTTCCTTTGCAGGGCTAACAAAAGTCCCCTATTGTAACATACAACCCAAGAAAAGACAGAGACAAATCCCGAACCTCGTCGTTAAAAAAGGAACATGGGAGGAACAGACAAGTCTCCTAGTTCATCCTCATTACTAGCACTTGAGATTACACATAACTGACTCCTGCTCTTCTTCCCAGGAAGCAATTCCCTGTGCATTTTTAAAGTTGTCAGCAAAGTAAGCCCAATGGACCAAAACACGGGGTCAGGTTTTGGGGTCATTTATTTTTCCCTACTTCCCACTGCTCTATTTCACTTGGATCTTTCCAACAGGAGAGTCAGACTCTACACTTCAATGGACTTTTCACATTTGGTCTTTCACACTTTCAGTGGACTTTCATCCACATTTGAAGAAAAATAACTTATAAGTGAAAACAAAACACTGACAGTGTCATATACTAGCATAAGGGAGAAGTGCATTCTATAATCACAGACGAACTGCACGTGTTAACCTGACTGACTTAGAGAACAACAAAAAGTTCCCATAGATCTTTCAATACTCAGGTTATGTAACATGCTGTGAAATATGTCTTGGATGCTTCTACTGACTTTAATTATTAAAAATGTATTAATCATCCCACTAAAAGCTTATCAAAAAAAATATCCTTTTGCAACCGAAACTTTCTTTATCTTAAACTCTTTTGGGAAGCTTGAGATTTTTTTCACTCTGATCAACTGTTTCTTTTTTTAACAGCAGATTTCCAGTTCCTAAGCATGATTTAGGGAATGTCCAGCCCACAACGACCTACATGAGGGGCTGGCGGCCAGGCTCAGGCCATTCCTCGCTGTGACTATCCAGTCACTGCACAGACCATGAAGCCCGGAGGCACCACTCCCAGCCTCTGAGCAGGACGAGTTGAGAATGGCCTTCCATGGGGCAGGAGGGCCACAGAAGGAGAGCTGTGCACCATGGCCTCCTCCTGAGCATTTGGATATGAACGAGAGTCCTGGAAAACTGCCTTGGGATTGTGGGGGAGGGGAGGGAACCTGACTCAAATACTAAAACGTCTACTGCATGTTAACAAGGTCTTATTTGGGCTAGCGAACAAGCCACGGAGCAAGCCATTACTGGACATGGTTATTCCTTCTTTGTCACATTTACAGCTAAGTGTTCCAGGGATACTTAATTTTTTTTACACACGGTTGGTTAAGGCTCTGACCAGATGTCAAGTATGTCATTAAACTTTACCCATATAAAGCAAACCACTTGTGAGAACTCATCTCTGAGGTTTACTTTCATTTCAGAAATAGTACTAATCCATCCTATTTTACAAATGTGTAGTGAGGATGAGGGCTAATGTGCATGGAGTGCCTTGCACAGTGTTTTGCATATTACTGACACTTAGTAAATAGTAGGTTTTATCGACCAAAACCAATGGCGGTGCTGTCTATGTTCCATTTGCTGCAAGAGATTATTCAACTCTTCTTCTAACTCAAATGAAACTGTCAATGGAGATAGGAGGCAAGGAGGGGAAATGACAAGGGGAGTAATCTTATATAGATTTCTCCTTAACATGTGAAGGTAAATAAGCATTTAAAGAAGAATAACCAAGACGAAACAAAATTACTACTCCCCTTGTGCATTAGTGTCCTAGGGCTGCTGTCACAAACAACCACAAACTGGGTGGCTTAAAACAACAAAAGTTTATTCTCTCACAGTTCTGGAAGCCAGAAGTCTGAAACCAAGGCATCAGCAGAGCTGTGTTCCCTCCAAAAGCTCTAGGGAAGAATCCTTTCTTGCCAATTCCAGCCCCTGGTGGTGCCCAGCAGTCCTTGGTATCCCTTGGGCTGTGACAACATCACTCCAATCTCTACCTACGTCCCAACATGGCCTTCTTCCCCGTGTGTCTGTATCTCTGTTTTCTGTTCTTATAAAGGAACAAGTCATAGGGTTAGAGTCCACCCTAATCCAATTTGACCTCATTTTAACTAATTACATCTACAAAGACCTTATTTCCAAATAAGGTCACATTCTGAGGTTCTGGGTGGACACGAATGTTGGGTTGGGGGGGCACTAGTGCACCTTGACGCTCCTCACTCTTCCACCCTACGCTTCAGCTCCCATCCATCGCCCCCCCGCCCGCGCCCCCCCACCCACACACCTTCCAGATTTCCCCTGAAGGAAGCTATTGGGACAAATTGCCTCAGGTTTGAGAAACAGTTGATTTTGCATATTTGGAGGTAAAGTTTGGAGACGTCTCACAGGAAGGAGGATCAAGAGCACATCTTTTTTCTTTCCTCGATATTCTTTTTTTTTTTTCTTTTTTGTTTGTTTTTGTTTTTTTCTTTTCTTACATTTAATTGAAAAATTTCAAGTGATTACCAACTTGTGTAGATCTCCAAGCGTAGGAAGCAGTAGTAAGTCAGTCCATGGAGTAAATGCAAAAGCATCAACCAGCAGGATTTGGGTCTGCGGAGAGGAGAGGCTAGATCTGGTGAAGCGATGTAAACTGTTTCTGGACGTCAGTATTCTCTTCTTACTAATTCACATCAGTCTCAGAAAAAACGTCTTCACAATCCCACTGGCATCAGCCATCCGGAGATGATGGTGCGAGTCTCGCTCCACATTTCAACTTCCTCGCTCTCCCATCATCATTCACGTTCCAGATACTCGTTTATTATTTTAGAGGCAAAGTGGCTTCTGTGAGGATGGGTCCGGGAGGTTTGGCCACGGGACAGGGTGATTCAGGAATGTGGAGGAGAAAGTCATTGTAGATAAGGAACAAAAAGGACCTGGTGGCAGATGAGTTACCTACTTCATTGCTGAAGTCCCGTCACACAGGACGATAGCAGGACTCAGGTGAGAAGCCTGGAGCCTCTCCTGTAGCTAAGGTAGAGAATACAGGGTGTCAAATGATGACAGAGACAAGGAAGTGGCAGCGCTTCATGGCAAGAACCACAAGAAGAAGAGTGTTAGGGTTTTTGACCCCTCAAGGAGAGTAGACCACTAATGGTTAGAAGTGGCAGTAAGACATGAGGGGACATTAACCCCATTTCCCAACACTGACACAAAGGACAGTTGGCAACAAATGGCCTCCACTCGAGAGGCTTCCAGAAAGCAGTGTCCTCGGGGGACAGTTTTCAATTAAAGCATGGAGGAAAAAGGAATGTCTGGTGCAGATAGAGGATGTAAGAGTGGTTTATCCTGGTCTGGGAGCTCCAGAGAACATAACAGAAGGGTCTGGAAGGAGGACTGTGGCAAGAGAAGGTTGGATCAGAATAATATGGGGTACGAAGCTATGAAAGGATAAATGAACGGCAAAAGCATGATTCTTAAGTGGTGAACCAGGGGAGGGAGGGTGGGTGCAGTTGGCCATTAGATTGCCCAGAGGATTAGTCCCAACATTCCCCTTGGCTGGGAGAAGAGTCACAGGGATTTACAGAGTCCCCCTAGACGCACTTCCAAGCCTCAGGGGAAAAAGGGAATTCTGAGCTCCTGGAAGAAGTGACCTATGGTCTGGATTGACTGTGATGGTCCCAGGGAGGTTCTGGGCATGAGCAACTTGCACACAGGTACCCAGAGAGTGGTTAGGGGCACAGAACCCTGAGAGCCTGGGCTGGGAGGGGTGGTGGGAACAGGGCTACTCAAGGGAACAGTAATGACCAGGAGGTCTTGGCATACAACCAGCTCTACTTCTCCCTTTGGGACTCCAAGCCCAGCAATACCACTGCTAGAGATCTTGTGTGCAATTTGGAGGCTGTAATAGGATCTGGAGCTAACACTTTTCAAGTCTCCTTTGTACTGTGTCACCAGAGGTCAGCTGAGAGCCCAGGCAGCTTGCTGTGACAGAGAGGGCCATCAGATCTGCCAGTTTTCTGGATGAAATGGAGAGGCATAATAAGTTTGAAAAATGGAAAGAAATCTACCTCCCACCAACCAAATGGGCCACTCTTCAATGATGGTGAACTTCATGTAGCAGCAAAGACCAAAAGTGGGTACTAAAAGGTAAATGATTTTTGATAAATGCTTCCAATTACACATTGGAAATGCATGATCCCTTTGTGAGGTATAAATCAAGCAACATCCAGACATTAATCTAAGTTCAGTGTCCTGTGCCTGGCCACACTCAGTTCAGGGAGAAAAAGAGGCTACACTCAAGCCCTGTTACATCTGATCAGAGCTGGCTCTCAAAAAGCAATGGAGAACATGAAGAAAAAAGATCATCTGACAGCACCCCATTGGACAGTGATTTCTTATTAACATTTAATTTAAGAAAGAGACCATTTTTAGAATTTGAGAACTTGCTAGAAAATAAAATATCTCTTTTTCCCTGAAAGTGACCTTGCTGTCCAGAATCCTCCCAGCCTTCATGTAATTTTTTTTTAGAATTCCAGAGAATTCAGTAAAGATTTTCAAATGCAACTACATCTTCTGCTAACATTATGTTGAGAAGACTTCTTCCTCTTAGGATCACAGCTGTATAATCCAATATTCTCTTGAAATAAAAGGGTATTGTCATAATTCCACTACCAACATCAAGCATCAATTTCAACCAGAGTTTAATTTCCAAATCAAGACCCAAGTCAGCAGTCATTGTGTTGAAACATACAATGTATTGAAGTTATACTGGAACACTGGTTAGTCCAAGAAAGGATTGGAAGAAAAATAGAGGATAGCTTGGTTTGGGTAGTTACTAAAACTTCTCAAAGACTTTTCACCAAAAAGAATTCAACATTTGGGATGCTACTCTTCCCCCTAACACACACACTCTAATACGATTAACCAGCAGTTTGTACCACGCCAGTGACTTCTAGTGGGAATTAATGGTGAGGCAGCATAGAGGAGTGGTACAGGCAGATTGCCTGAGCTGGAATTCTGGCTCAGTCACTCACTAGCTGTTTATCCCTTGGCTGGTTTCTTAATCTCTTTGTGCCTCTGTTACATCAATGGGGTAATAATAGCACCTCTCTTGGGGTTGTTATGAGGCTCAAATGAGTTATAACAGTGCTGGTCACATACTCACAGCTTGATAAACTTTTTAAATTTTTACGTGGTCATATGAACAGGAAACATGAAAACATGCTCTCCTGACCTTCTCACCTTGCTCAGAGCTCAAGGAAGGAGGGTCACTGTGGGCAATATTTTCAGTATGTATTTCAGTGTGGGCCCAGGTGTGCGTTGAAATGTTTTTGCTTCCCCAGTAGGCATTGCAAGATTACTGTCATGACTTTGGAGTCAATTCTCCCAGACACGGTCTTCTCTGGGACTGTCTGAGTAATCTCAAGCCCAGAATATATCACAATGTCTAGCAGATAATAGGTCCTCCAAAAATTATTGTTCAACTAGACAGAACTTCAGACAAAATAGTTATGGAAGCCTTAGTTAAGGATAGCAAAAGGAGACAGAGTGCAAAGAATGGAAATATCCAGGAGTGGTGAACAAGGTGTGGACAGAGTGGCCTGTACACCAACGCCTGGGAGTAGAAGTGTAACTCCAGCACCTCTGAGTTTCTCCTACTCCATCATGTTCTCTCCATCATAATTTGTCCACACTGGTAAATCATGCCAATAACTAAGCTGTTTAGAACAGAGTCATAGCAGTTACTAGGAGTAAATAAGGCAAACTTCCAATGTCATGATGAGATGGGATCAAAAGCACACCATTTGGAAAAGTCCCAACAGAACACAGACAGCAACTGCGAAGGAAAACGGAGCCCTATCTGTCTCAGTGAAGACTCTGCTCCCAGTGGCTTACTTACTCTTCGTAAAGTCCCCGAAAAATTGCCTCATCTCTTCTCCCATTCTCATCTCATGATCCTCTCTGATTTTTCCTCCATTTCCTAAGATGTTTAAATGCCTATTTTCTTCCTCTCAAGAACTCTGACATCTCAATATTGCAATTATTCACTTTCCAATCATGTAAAAAACATATTGAGGAAGAATAACCACCAGAGGCTTATACAATTATGAAAGGGAGAATGAGAAAGAATTAATTCCTAAACCAGACTCAACGGGATTCAAGGGCCAGGTCGTCTGCTGTCTTGGGTCAAATAATTAAAATATGTTCACTTAGGGAATCATAATATCTTATCAGAACATAACCAGAGATAATTTGGGCATAGAAACAGCAGAAAACTCACCTTCCCCTCACCCAGGAAACTGAGATTTTTTCTCTTCTTGTGTGCATTTTAGGATAGTTGGCAAAGATTAATCAAGATTGCAAAAAAACTAAAATCTCATTATATAAAAACCTCCCCAAAAGATCCTATCTCTCTGTCTGCACTTCTTTTGAACTCCCGAAATCACTGTAGTCTGACTTTCATCTTAAAAGTGCCCCTGACAAGGGAAACAAAAGAAAAAATAAATAAATGGGACTTCATCAGACTAAAGAGCTTTTGCAAGGCAAAGGAAACCAGGAACAAAACAAACACAAAGACAATCCACCAACTGGGAGAAAATATTTGCAAATCATATATCTGACAAGGGGTTAATCTCCAAAATATATAAAGAACTCATACAACTCAACAACAAAAAAACAAACAACCCGATCGAAAAATGGGCAGAGGATATTCACAGACATTTTTCCAAAGAAGATATACAGATGGCCAATAGGCACATGAAAAGATGTTCAACATCACTAATCATCAGGGAAATGCAAATCAAAACTACATTGAGATATCACCTTACACCCACTAAAATGGCTATAATCTCCAAGACAAAAAACAACAAATGTTGGAAAGGATATGGAGAAAAGGAAACCCTCACACACTGCTGGTGGGAATGCAAACTGGTGCAGCTGCTATGGAAAACAGTATGGAGATTTCTCAAAAAATTAAAAATATAAATACCATACAATCCAGCTACTGGGTATTGGTAAATCTCACTACTGGGTATTTATCCAAAGAACTTGAAATCAACAATTCAAAGAGACTTATGCACCCCTATGTTCATTCAGCATTATTCACAATAGCAAAGAAGTGGAAGCAACCCAAGTGCCCATCCACTGATGAATGGATAAAGAAGATGAGGTATATACACACAATGGAATACTACTCAGCCATAAAAAAAGACAAAATCTTCCCATTTGCTACAACATGGCTGGAACTTGAGAGTATTATGTTAAGCGAAATAAGCCAGACAGAGAAAGACAAAGACCGTATGATTTCACTCATATGTGGAAGATAAACAAATACACAAATATATGGACAAAGAGAACAGATTAGTGGTTACCAGAGGGGAAGGGGGTTTGGGGATGGGCACAAGGGGTGAAGGGATGCATTTATATGGTGGCTGACAAATAATAATGTACAACTAAAATGTCAAAAAAAATATACATATATATATATTATTAAAAGTGTCCCTGAAACTTCTCATCTTCCCAAATTCAGGTGATATTTCTATGCTTATCGGACATGATCTCTGCAACTTTTGTCATTTGAGGCTTCTATTTCTCCCTTCGAACATTCTTATTCACAACATATTTCCTGATTTTCCTCTCAACATCTTCCAGCCATCCCTTTGTAAAATGGCCACCCCAGTTTGTCTGGGACTGTCCCCATTTTAATACTGAAACTCCTCACTCCAGAGCAATGGGATGGTTGGTCACCCTAGTCTTAAGTCTCCTTTGAAGGCTTCATGTCTTTCCCTCACGACTAAAGGGTCAGTGTCCCACGGGCTCCATCCTTTGCCCTCTCTCCTTTCACTCTATAAAATCTCCGTGGGGACTTCACCCAACTCAAGGCTTCAAAACCACTGATGTATTTGTGTGATGGTTATCAAATCCTTATCTTCTCCAAACCCAGACTGTGGATATACCTTAATGCATCAACACAGAACACATCTTCTCCACAAAATCAGCTTCTTACTTTCTATCTTGGCAAGTGACCAAGATACCCATCCACCTAGTCAGCCAAACAAAACAAATCTGGACATCATCCTCAATTCCTCCTTCTCCCTCACCCACTTTGATCCTACCTTCTAGATATTCATCTCCTCATCTCCATTTCTCAGACACAGGTTTTGTTCAGGCTTCATAATTTCCCCACCTGAAATATTACAGTCCACTCTGCCAACCCAACAGTCTTTCTAAAATGCTAACCTAATTAACCATTTTGCAATCATTTAATGGTTTCCCCTATTGCTTTTCAGAATAAAATTCAACTCCTTAGTGTAGAACACTAAGGTCCACATAATCTGAACGCTGCCAATCTCTACAGCCTCTCCTCTTGCTAGCCCCCCAACCCTGGTCTTGGGTCCAATCATTGCACACACTTGCAGATCTCTGAAACCCACATGTTATTTCCTATCTACAAGACTTCCCCACCCCTCCATTCCCCACCCCCCGCAGTTTACCCTCTGCTGGGAATGCTCATCCCCAACTCACCCTTTTAGGATCACTTCAAATAATGATCCTTCTGTCTGAATTGGCCGTCCTCCATCGGATAACCACAGCACCCTCTATCATGGCACTTATTACTCAGGATTCTCATGATTGGTTATGTGTATTTTTCTCTGACCGGACTTTAGCAACTTGAGAATATAATCCATGTGCTATTTGCTGTTGTAAACCCAACACCTAAAACAATGGTGCTCACTAAATGTTTATTGAATAAAGGAATAAACAAATAACTCATGGGAAAATTATTTAATACCTGGAAACCAAATGGGCTAGCTGTAAATGGATTCATGAGCTCTATTCCTTAAAGTTGATGTATCCACATTTTCCCATATTTTAGAGGCTAGAGAAGTTTCCAGAGTAGTGAGAATGAAAGCAATTTTCCCACTGATGAGAAAAGGTATGTGAGGGAACTTAGTTGAAAATATCTATGAATTTATAAATGTGTTGTGAGAAGGATTTTTACAAAATCTTGTTTAATAAATAAATAAAACCAGCATCGTATGACTGTCTTTGACCCTATGTCAGCTGAGGAAGTGAGTACATACCAGGAAATGTTCAGGAGACAAAGAAGAATAAGACGTGATCCTTGCCTTCCAGGAGCTCACCATCTGGTTGGGAGACAAGACACCCAAACACAAGAGAGGCAAGATGGCATTCTATAAGGACCCCACAGAAGAGAGACTTCTTGCCTTGATCTGGGTTAGAAAAGACTTCATAGAGGATGAGGGCCTTGGAATTGACCTTGAGGGGGAATCTAAATGAGACTGGCGGTGAGAAGGAAGAAATATACATCAAAGTGTGAGAAAAGGCCTTACCACAAGTAAAGGCCAAAATTTGCCACCATGTTCACTTGGTGGTGAGGCCCTCAGCCAGATGAAGCTGAAGGTAAGAATGAACAGCTCTGAAGGCCCAGCCAAAAAGCCACAACAGGCCCAACCGCACCACACCTCGAATGTCCAACTATGGTCAACGGACACAGGTCCCGCTGGAGTGGTCAGGACACGGGGGAAATGACTAATGGGCCCACAAACCTACTCAAAGATAAAGGAGACAAAGAGAAATCAAGATATTTTTGTTACCATAGTAATGTAGGAACCTAGAGGGGAGCCCTCATTGACTGAGAAGTCTCGGACGTGGGATGTGATATAGCCAGGCTGTGAATCTGCGAGTCCAGACAGAGACCAGCACCCCAGAGGATGGGGTAGCAGAGCAGAGGAAGTATCCAAGAGGAGGAAATCCGAATCCTCCATGGGGGAAGTGCATATTTATGGAACACATTGTGCAAAAGAGATAATATAGTATCATAGAAACTACAGACGTTACCAGGTAGTAATCAAGGGGGACTTTGATGCTGTACCAGGACTGATGTAAATTTGAGCTTTCCAAACAGAACCAATGACTCCTTCCCTGCCAGGGCGGGGACCAGTAGACACTAGACTCTGGGGCAGGACCAGCTCCCAGGGCATCTGTCGAATCAGAAAGGCCTGAGAGGTGAAAAGGCAAATCTACAGAGACAGAGGCAAGATGAGAAAGCTTAGGCAGATGCTCTAAGTTTAATCACGCAGGAAGTTTATTCCAAAGTGCAAAATGAGTAAGTTCATATTTCTTTATGTTTGCTTTCTATACATTATCTCTGTGGAGTCTCAAAATGACCTTGTCATGCAGATGGGGTAGGAGTTATTACCCCCATTTTATGACCAAGGAAATGAGAACTTGACATTAATAAATTACTTGTGCAAGGTCCCACAGAGTAAAATATGGAGCTGGGTCTACACTCCTGATTTCAAGTTCAGTTCTCTTTCTCCTATAACAGGGGGCCTTTCGGATTTAAGCTTCACCCTAGAAAAATAGAAAAAAGAGCTGGGGAGGGGTTGGGAGCCAGGCCTTGCAGGATTGGAGATCAGGGTCCCATGCCAGAAGACAGGGTCAGTAAGAGCAGCATGATTGACGGAAAGCCCTGGAAGAAGACTGCAACCTTGGTCACCAGGTGTCCATTGGGGTGATAGGGAGTGGCCGGGTGACCAACACACCCCAGTTTGCCCTGTTGTAAAACAGAAAGTCCCACATTCTGGGAACCCCTTGGGCTCAGGCAGACCCAGATGATCGGTAGCCCTCGATGGAACAGAAGCTCCAACATCAGAAGGAAGGCCTGGGGTCAAAGTGGGCTCCGTCACTAACACCTGCATGGCGTTGGGTGTGTCATTTAACGCTCTGAGTTGCAGTGTGCACGTAGAGTTGGTCATTAGAATCTGCCTTTTCTGTTTAGTGAAGCCTTTGAAATTGCCTTTCTTTTTTTTGGTCAAAGGGTCACAGAGGTTATTATGGTTCCACCTCATTCTTCATAATACGGTTAGGACAACAGAGATTGTGTCTGAGAATACTTGGTAAGGAGTAGAGAGCATATGAGTATGAATTCTTATTATAATTATTATAAAATAATCCTTGATTGTCAATAGCAAAGTGGACACAGGCCTGGAGTGGACCAAAGGCCTCACTTACAGGGGAACCCTTGTTTTGTAATATTTTTAAATCTTCCAAGCAAATTACTACTCTTTTGAATTTTGTCATGTAAAATTTTTTCCTGCCCAAGATTAATGGTCATCCTGATGTCTCCCAGAGAATCCGAGAGCAAACCACCAAAACCAAAGGGTCCTGACATCTGGGTCACTCTTAAAACAACACAGTTCTAAAATTGCATTTTAGAATGTATCATGATGGAAACAAATAAATACGTTCGTGAAAAGATTAGTGAAGCCAGAAGCAAACGGCAGAAATGACCCTGCTTACATCATCGGGAAATATTTTAGGCAATATAAAGAAATGAGACCCCTGATTGCCGTTAACTTTGTGCCACCCAGAAATATTCCTGTCATTAATCGGGTGAGAAATGTCGTGAACGTGCCTCAGTCTCGTGCGCATCTCAGTGACGCAGAAACAAAGGAGAGAGATCTTCATTCCTTAGAAAAAGAAAAAGGAACAGGAAGGAGTAAGAAATGAAAGCTCTACAGAAGGGGCACAATCTTTCTTCCGGGCCAGACATGAGCTCAGACAGGGAGAGTGATTTAGAGCCACTGAAATGGGCCCCTTTGCCCAAAGGCAGCTCTGTGAACCTTCCCTGACTTCACAGACACTCACAGGCTGTTTATAACAAGTACACAGCTTCTAGAAAATCCGACTGCTTCAGACACCTGTGATGATTTTGCAAAAACGACATAAACAAAAAATACAAACAGAAGCCTGGGGCCACAGGCGAGCAGTCCTGCCCTGGTAACGAGGTAATGAGGACACAACCAGCACAGCCACAGTCCCCGTGTGGAGGGAGGGACTGCCCATACCTCTGTGGCTTGTTTCTGCTGTTTGAATTATATTTATGTGACTCGGTACTGATGTGTTGATTTGCAAGTAATGCCTTTGTTCCTTTGTAACACTGAAAATTGTCATTGCCTTTAGGAAAAGAAATTTCCCTCAAGCTCTGACAGAGCAGCAAACTGTTTTATACACATGCAGCATGCAACTGACTTTGGGAGTTAATTCGGCTGCCAAACCCCTTCAGAACGTGGAAAATGAGGTCTAGAGCCAGGCCAACAAGTCAGTTAGTGGGGCATCTGCTCCTCCCTTCCCACCACTGGCAGCACACGAGCCAGGTCCCTGCAACTGGCCCTTGGCGATGGACTGTCCAGAGAAGGAGGCAGACAGCAGCGGTCACCCCTCTCCCAACCTCGCAAACCCGCACACGTGCACGCACACACGCATCCGGAACTATCCACACTACTGGGGTCTTGTTAAGAGGCAGAGAACTCCACTCTGGAGAAAGGAGACAGCATAAGCCCAAGGAAGTCTCCGATTCTGGCAGCTAATCAGTGGCAGATTATAATGGGAAGCAGAATGAGAACTCATCTCAAATGTCAGTCCTCACTGAAATCCAGTGACCTGAGATGCTACCTAAATCAAAAGGATCTAAAATTTGAAAGTTTCCCAGGCCTCAGTGAGGTTCTCAGCGAGCCTACCCAAAAGTCCAGTAACATGGTGAAGACGATGATGAAGACAGCAGCTAACATGTATCCAGCACTTACCAAGGCGTCATGTAAGAGCTTTGCATGAATTAAGTCACAATAACCCTATGAAGTGAGTCCTTCATTTCTTCTAGTTTCCATGTGAGAAAACTGAGGCCCAAAGGGTTAAATCATTGTGTGGGGTCAGTGAAACCAGGCTCCAGAGCCTGATAATGTGGGCCGGCCCTTCAAATGCTCCCTGAGGAGTCCCCTCTGCTTGAATACCTCCAAAGCAGGTGACTCCTTACATGTCAGCCAGCTCTGGTCATTAAATCCATCAGTGTGAATGTGTACCATTGTATGTGCCCTTTCTATCAGCAACTGCACGTCCAGGAATTTAATACACATATGCGCATGTAGACAGTTATTATCGGTGCACAGTTGTACTTTGTACAGGAAATAACCCGAATTTCCATCAAATGAGACCTAGTTAACTACAGTAGCTATCGCTACACAGGGCGTTGGTCTATAGAGCTGGCTCCTCTGCCCCCCTGCCCCTCCCGGGCAGGCACATGGCTTAGTGAGCGGTGGGAAGTCGCAACAACTTGGTGGGAAGTCAACCACGCCCTTTCCTACGTGGAAACAGCCCCAGAGCAGGGCACTTGCACAAACCACACAGTGTGTGGCCTCACAACGAATTACCCCGCAGCAGTAAAGCAGAAAGAAGAGCACGTACGTCCATGCACAGAGCACGTACGTCCACGCATAGAGCACGCCTGGACCACGGCATGAGGACATACGGGTTTGATGACCACAGCTGCCTCTGAAGGGGGGACCTGCAGAACTGGGGGGTGGCGGTAATGAGCTTTTTACTTGCAGGTCTTTGGGTCATATTTGCATTCTTACACTTGCGTGTGAACTAAGCATACCTTAAAAAAACTAATATTTAAAATTAAAAATTTTTGAATAAATAAACCCATGAAAATACAGTATTCATTATTGATCAATCACAAACAAAAGATCAGAAAAAACAATCTAAGTGTCCAACTATTTGGGGAATGGATGAGTACGTGAGAGGCTACATCTTCAGTGAAATATTGTACAATTGTTAAAGGTTGGGGATGTAGAAGCCATGTAGTGAAAAGGAAAACTATTTAGATGATGATGTCAACGAAAAAGCAAAATGCCACATTATATGGCATTTTGGAACGAGCATTTCTCCTGAAGGTGGGGATGGGGGACCTACCTTTGTTGGGAAGATGGTTCAACAAGCCCTTTGGGGCAAAGCTGAGTCCTTGAGCATCCCCTCCAAATCCCCAGGGAAAGTGTCAGGCATTTCTGCTTTGCTCCCTGATGACACTTTAAAGTAAATGGATTCTTCTCAGAAAGACAAAAAGGTGGGAGGCAGCCAATCCCAGATTATCCATCAAGTATGAAAAAGGAAAGAAGCACTGACATGAACTGGGGTCAATTGCTAAGTAGTCCTATTAACAAGGGAGTCCCCAAATATTTTTTGTCTTCTAATTTGGGGTAATATGATTTTATTATCTCTATACTTTTAAAAAAATCAATGCTTAGATGTCTATATAAAGAAGCAATGAGAAGCAACTTCATTCCAGCTGTAAAAGGCAGTTGGAAATCATGCAGAAGAGATTCATAGGAAGGCTTAGTAATGAAACCTCCATCTTTCCCAGATCCTCGGGGTTTAGGTTCTGTCTCCCCTTGTGTCAGAAGGGAGTCTGAGCCGCTGGGGAGAAGGGGCGTTTGGTGAGCAGAAGGGGAAAAGAGCATCTTAGAAGCAGAACAACTGATATTTCTCACATTCTTGAAAACACCTTACCCTAGGACTGCATCTCAGATAGATAACCGATGCTGAAAGAGAAAATAAGGCTCCGTACAGGGAAAACAGCAGGATTTCTTGATTATACTTGCTCCATGGAGTATATAACTAGACAGTCCCAAGGCTAGTTTCCTCGAAGAGCACATTATGTGGTCACATTTAACATCTAAGTAGGTGGATGACCAAGAGCTGATAATATTTTTTAAACTGTATTTTTAATCCTTTTCCCTCCGGAATTCTCACCAACTCTTGCTTCATACCTCAGCCCACAGAACGTGGGATTTGCAGTCAACAATGGATCCCCACGATGCTACTTGAACCTGTCATGACATCCTGTGTTATTCAAGGCCTCCCAGCCTCAGACTGGCCATCTCTAAGATGGGATGCTAACAATACCGACCCTTCATGGTTATTTTGAGCATTAAATGAGAGAAGGAATATGAAGAGCCCCTTACAATTTTAAAGGACTCTGTAACATTATATTATCCAAAGTGAGCAAAGCTTATGCTGTTTCAGAAAACCCCCCAAGTAATATAATTGACGAAAAGACAAAATTTTTGGATATTACAGAATTTTACAGCATTAGCAATTCAGAAGCTGTTAATAGACTTAAAACTAATTGTATATTGCCTTCTCATAATTTGTGTTTATTTCCATATGCACCTGTGAAAGGAAGTTTGTCTATCCTTTTTGTGTGTGTGTGAGGAGATCAGCCCTGTGCTAACATCCGCCAATCCTCCTCTTTTTGCCGAGGAAGACTGACCCTGGGCTAACATCTGTGCCCATCTTCCTCCACTTTACATGGGACGCCGCCACAGCATGGCTTGCCAAGTAGTGCGTCGGTGCGCACCTGGGATCTGAACCAGCGAAGCCCGGGCCGCCGCAGCGAAGGGCACGCACTTAACCACTTGCGCCACTGGGCCGGCCCCGGAAGTTTGTCTAAGGAGGAGGGTAATGTCACCTTCTTGAAGTCACTTTCCAAAATGCAGCAATGTTGCAGGCTGCAGATGGAATTTAATGAAAAACTCAGTGATAGCTCCCTGGAAATTCCACACAGCTTAATCAGAATATGTACACTTGTTCTTTAACTGATTTTTCTAGGTAAAAATATTCTAAGTTTACCTTTCCTTTTCATTATACTGAAATAAGTGCGTTCATGATATTAAATGATAAACTGCTGTCATTATCAATACTATTATTACTATAAATAAACTTTCACTAATCAATTGAAAGTGAATATTCTAAGTGAAACGCAACTTAATGTCAAAACCAGGCCACAGAGCCATTGGGTTGCCACCTGGAGGGGAGACCCTGACTGGGAGCTCACGCCCTCACAGCGCATCTGACTCCGACTCCGGGCAGAACAAACCGCAGAGGTGCAAAGCTCCCCCCGACTGGGAGCCTCCACCTGCTCCCTTTAACATCCACCCACGGGCTTGTGCTTCCATCTGGAGCAACACTGAGATCAGCTCCTCTCCACCTGAAGAGAACCACCACGCTCTCCATCACTCTCCCCTGCTAATTTAAATCCATCAGATTGTATGACCTCCTCCTTGTAAAATGTGGCGTCCTGATTCCCTCCCCATTCTGGTCCAATTCTCTGGACAGACTATATGGGGACAACCACCCCCACGGATGTGCTGTTCCAAGCAACCTCATGGAACGATTCTTACAAGCAGTTATTGCTTCTATTATTGTAACCTGAATTTACATACATTTTATTGTTTGCTTGTTTATTTTGAGAGGAGGTATTTGTGTAGGAATCTTCATCTCATTCCAGGTGTATAATGAGCTTGTTCTCTTTTGGTTGGATTTTTATGACTACACAGATAAATCTCTCTTTACATTTTTCAGAAAACATCTTAATATTTTTATTTAAATTCAGCATCTTTAACAATTTCAAGGTCAAAGACATAAGAACTAAGGGCATCTACTATTAAGTGTTTTCAAAAAATAAACCACAAATCTCTACAAAGAGCAGGAGATTCTGAAATATGCTCTAGAGTCAAAGCTAGAATGACTTTTGTTCTTCAAAACATATTAGCTAAGTGTCTTGAAGGGGAACTAAGTATCATGAGGAGATAGATTGACTGGGTCCTGTACCAACCAGATGTATCTTCAATAAGAAAACTGTTTTAGCCAAACTTTCAATAATTATAGTCAGGCTAAGCAAGAGTTGCAGTTGGAGTGAGTTTTAAAGGGTTTCATTATCTCTCAAGGACCTAACATGGTACTTGGAACGTGACGGGCATTGGGGATCAGACCTGTTCTAAATGCCAGGGACACACCTGTGAACAGAGCACAACACTTCCTACCTTCATGCAGCTCACATCTGCACGCAAACTGGTAAGTATGTGGATTGTGGTAGTATGTATCAATGAACTAATAAAAACAAAAATACAGAAATTCACATTCCACCCCTCATTTCCCACAGAAAAAAAACCAATGTGATTATGATCCTACGGGCATAACTGTGAAATAGAAATATTTCACAGCTCATTGTCCTTAAGGGATCACTGATGTGCTATGAATTAATTGGGCAAGAGAAAATATTTCAGATCTTCAAATAAAATAAAAGAATGGAACTGTCATCTTGGGCTTGTCTACTTAACAAAATAAGGTCAAGATACTTAGCCATTTGTTCGGCTACAATAAGAGATAACGGATGAGTGATATAGCCTTTAAAAACGCACATTTTGTAGCCTCTAAATATTTGGTCATAGGGGTTTTCCAAAGTCTTCATTTTATAGAGAAGGAAATTGAAGCCAAAAGATGTTAAAAGACTTGGCTAATATTATGCAGTCAATTCAGATCACCGCAGGGACCAGCTCTCCTCCCCAGGCTCTGATGCCCAGCCTGCGCTCTTTCCATTCACAACTTCTCCCTCTCACTTGTGGACAGAGGAAAAGAGATGAACAATTATAATAGAATGCACGGGAGGCCATTTTAATACGCTTTCCTAAAACTCTAGATCTGAAATCGGGTTGAAAGAGGCTAAAGCTGGAATTCTTACAAAATAAAGCTTGTGCTAAAAACTAGGAAACCAATACTCAGCACAGCATATAGTAGGCGAAATGCTCAAAGACTGGTAGAATTCAACAAAATAATGTTTTCACTCACTTCAAACTGATTATCACCAGTGGCCACAATTTATGAGGATTCCTGGTAGCAGACATCCACCATTAAAGGGAGAGAAATTAACATCTGTGAGATTTTACCTTCCATCTGCTTTTCTAATGACTAAATTTGGTCATGATCTTCAGTTCGAGTATCAAATAATAGATAGGTATGATAGTGCCGCGTATATCTTAAAGAAATATAGGAAAACAGATGCATTTATGATTCAATACTTTAGTAGCTTTTGTCAAAACTAAACTGCTTTTGACTTAAATAGCCAAGAATATTTTTATCTTCATCTAAATTTTATTCTACCATCTGTTAAAACTAACTTTTTAAAATCTTGGATCCGAACACCTATCCAGGCAATATCAATCAACAAATATATTGATGATTTTAAAATCCTACACTTCTACCAGAAATTCTAGATTTAAAATGAGTATGGTCCTTCCAAAAGGCATCCTGGGTAATCCACCCAAGGTAGCCATTGCTCAACTAGAACCAGTCTTTGAGAAACGCCCCCAGAACCAGATTACAATTCTTACAAGAAAATCACTTGAATTACTTGAAAGTCGCATACCGTTTTTGACCAATCTTGAGATCATCCACTCATTCATTAGATTTGGCACTTATTTGGCTATTTCCAGAAATCAAATTCATCCTCAAGGGAGAAATACTCTTGCTGAAGTCGTTTCCCAAAGACACTGAGGCAATTCTTGGGCAGGCTCTTCCGGGACACATGCTGGGACAGTGAGCTGGCAGAAGGGGAAGTACCTCCAGGCTGGGCAGAGACCTGCTCCCTGGGGTCACAGTGTGGGCAGGGGTGCTGATCAGGCTCCCAAGGTTGGTGGTCCTGTGAGGGCTGAAGCCCTTGCCATCTGTGGATGGTTCAGGCAGTCAGTGGTTCCAGTCTAACCAATCTGGCCGAGGAGGCCTGGCCTTTGGGAGAGCTCTCCCTCCAAACTTGGGCCATAAAGATGGAGAGCAAGGGCCCTGGCCTCAGCAGTCGTGGCTTAAACTCAACTCCAAAACCTTCTAGCTAGGCAGACTTGAGCAATTAACTCACATTATATTTTATACTTTGGGATAAGTCTGTTACTAAATAGCAGTTTTAACCAAATAAGTTTCCATCAAGTCTATTTTCCATTACATTGGTCAACAGAGGACGCAGAGTCTACAGTTAAACGCGCATGCTCTAAAGTCACACACCCCTGCTCCAGTCCCAGCCCTTCCACTTAGTATCAGCTGGCCTGAGACAAGCTACTGGAGGTCCAGAAGCTCCATTTTCTTCACCTGTAAAATGGAGACAAAATCTCTCTTGAATGGTTGTGATTAAATGAGATAACCTACATACTTCGCACCGTCCTTAGCACATCAAAGTGTTCTACTTGCTGGCTCTGATTGTTGTTTGGATGTAGGAGGATATGGGATGAATGAGACCCAGTTTCTACCCTCAAGTTGCTCAAAAGAGCCCAGGGGAGTTGGGGAGAGACAGACCAGGAAGCGATTATAACTGTGATACCTCCAGCAGCAAAGAGTAGTGCACAGTTCCCCGTGAACCAAAGCTGGAAATGGTCGTATCTTCTGGAGGGCTGGGGACGGAGGGTCAGAAAAGGCTTCTGAGAAAAATGCTCTTTAAACTGTGTCTTAAAGGATGAGTAGGAATTCCCAGGTGGAGGAAACAGCAGATGCCAAGGTGCAAGTTAGGCCAGTGTGGCACTTTGGGGTCCAGAGTCGCATGCTGCTTTTGGGGTCAGGTGAGGTGGTGGTGGTGTCCGCTGGGAGGAGCTGGCTTATCAGTCAAGAGCTCAGACTCCAGAACTCGGAGTTTGAACCCTGGTTCAGCAGCTCCCTAGCAGTATGACCTCGGGTAAGGCCCTTAATCTCTCTGTTCCTCAGTTTCCTCATCTGTAGAAAGGGGGCATGACTTAACAAATTAATGCTTGTAAAGTGAAGTTTCCAACAAATGTAGCTACTGTGATTGATCGTCGCTGTTGACCACAGGCAGCAGGACCACGGAGGGCAGAAAACACGGTCTGGTTTCCGGGGAAGAAGGCTTGGCCAGAGCAGACACAGCCCAGGCGCCAGCTACCAGCTGTCGAGGGCAGGGCTGAAAATCTGACCCTGAGGGCTGAACTCAAGGGTTAGTGCGGGTCCAGGTAGAAACCCAGTCAAAGGCTGAAACCCCGGGGGACAGAGAGTGCGTCCCACTCGGGGACCCTCCTGTGCCACACCACAGTTAAACACCCCGCAGATGGGTCTGAAGTCGCTAACACCACCTCCGGATTAGCTTTCCACGTGGCTTATCCCAACTGCAGGGAGACGCCAGGCTACCACAGCGGGGAGGACGGCCTTTCAAGCAATTACGGTGTCTTTGGAAACACATATCTCCATGAATAAGTGATAGAATACCTAACAAAAAATCCACCACTTTAATATAGCAATCTTCACTGGGAGAAAAGCAAAAACTGTGATCCTATCGTTCATAATAAACCTTGTGCCTTTCTCTAGGAGTGAAATAAATAGCTGTCCTCAAACTGAAAAACCTATGAGAATCTCACTGCAATCTTTAACAATCAGGCAATACTATCTCTTGATTTTATCCTTGAATTTTACAGAATATTTATCATTTGTTGGGGAAAGAGATGAATTAGCCTGATGACACGACTAATCTCAGATCTATCAAGGACATGGTCACTTGTAACTCAGGAATATCCTTTAAAATAAGCTGCTTTTGTAAGTAACACTAAATCTAACTCCACTTTGTCTCTAACTTCTACAGATTTGGTGTCCCAGCACGCTAACCGGTCAGCAGTTCAGCATCAGCCTGGGCGCTCCCCGATGCCACACTGCTCTCTTGTGGCCAACATGGAAAACTGCAGCCCGAGGGGATTTCTTTCAGTTTCTTATTCTGTGGTGCTTTACGTATCCCTGTAAACTGCCTAAAATACTTTCTGGAATAAGGCAAAGTCTAAACAGATGAGTAAACAAATTTATAAGATAGGCAAGGTTGCCTAGAGGTTAAAAATATGTTTTTGAAAACCCACTGCCTGGGTTCAAACCCCAGCTCTGCCACCGACCAGCTGTGGAGACCTGGGAGGGCTCCTCAGGCTGTCTGCACCTGGCCCCTGATCTGTGACACGAGGAAAACAGTGCACTAGTGCCGTTGTGAGGATTCCATGGGTCAATATGTGGAAGGCAGTAAGAACAGGAGCTGACACATGATAAGTGCCATTAACAACGAGAGCCACTGCTGTCACCTGGAAGATAAATTACAGCCCACCCCCAAGGGCAGCGTCACAGGAGTTCTCAGGGACCCACCAGCCCTTCCCCACTGTGTCCAGCCCAGGACCCCATTTCCTTGGTAAGAGTATTTGGCACAAAGTACAGAAACTGAAACTGCACCAAGCCGAGCTGCGCCTCTGTTCAGCTGAGCAGGTAAGTCACAGAATGTGAGTGCTATGCATTGGACCTCGGGGCGCAGTCTGCTTGGTCTCATTTTATAGCCGAGGAGCTTGGGGCCTGGAGAGGTGATAACTCAGTCCTCCTGGCACGTTTCCAGCACTTCTTCATCGGTCCCCAAAGCCACCCGATGTGATCACTGCTTAATGCTTCTGAGTCCTGTAAACGTAAGTAATCTCCACGAAGAAAAAGACCAGCCCCAGGTGTCCCACACAGAGACCTGGGGGATGGAAGAGGGTGGATCTTTGGAGACAGAAAGGCTTTCCTACCCCTCCCCACCCACCATTTTTAAAATGCAAATCTTTTCAAGAAAATAAGTCTACCACTAGACTGGTGGAGGGAGGACAGGGCAATGGGTACTGGGGATTCTGGACGACTCTACTACTCAAGCTGACTGCAGTGTAAGGCGGGCTGGGCTCTGCACGGGTCTGGAACCCGGCCCTCTTTGACGGACTGTGAACCACTGTGACGTCTTTAGAACTGACAAACCTCTGTGGGAACTGCCCTTGGCTGAAGAAGACTGTCTTGCCCAAGGCTATGCCTTTCCCCAGGGTTTGGTCCACGGGTAAGTGTAAAGACAAGACCCAGTCCCCTCAGAGCAATGGGAGGCGACTCGGAAGGGCCCCCCACTTCAAAGCTCCCAGTGGGGCCCGCTGAGGCCCCTGCTGAGACTGCATCACAGCCCAGCCGCCCCCTCACCGTCCTGCTTCCCTCCCTCGCATGGTATTGTCCTGAGTCAATTGTCCACCCATAGACTTCCTGCACCTCGGTCTCTGGGTCTGCTCCCCAGAGAACCCCACCTGCAACAGCCCTTTTCTGACTTACGTAAAACTCTCACGTTTCATTCCCCCGATCCATTTTTGGTTTTTGTTTTTGTTTCAATTTAAAACAAATCCAATTGCGCACTTAACCTCTCTAATCTAAGGAGAGCTCGTACTTAATACCCAGCAAAACCTATTTAAAATCCTCTTTCCCCATTGCTACCATATAAATGGCTGCTTCTCCTCCAACCTAATTGCTATGCTTCATAATTAAAGCACAATACAGCACGTTCTCCTTGTACATCAAGGCCTTCTGATACCCCTCATAACAGTCCCCTGCCGCTCTTCAACAGGGCCCTCGGATTCCGAGGCACGATCCCGGGAAGTCCATGTCCCCTCGCTGCCATGACAACCACAGCTGTCATCATCTGCGCATCTCAACCAGTCAAGATTTTGAACAGCATTCACTTGCTGCAGTCCATATTATAAAACCAATTTTCTCCAAATATAAAATAGTATTAGAACGCTTTGTCAAATGCCCCTGCTCAAATACCTTGATTAGTTTATAGGGATTAACTAACAGCCAACTAGGAAGGGGAATGTGACCTAGTTTAAGGCATCTGAGGAAGAAGGAGAGGGGAGGGGCCTTCCCAGGGCAAAGGGGAGCATTAATGTTTTAGGGCCAGGAAAAGAAGCTGGCATTTATATAACTTGCAAAAAGAGAAAGTTTCAGCATTCATAGCATGTTTAGACAAGTTTAAGATGTCATCCAATGTGATTTTATAAATAACATTCGGTATTAGATCACGTACGTATAGGTTCATGACAAAGGCCTACACTGAACCTCTGACCTTCAGCTCTAGTAAACACAGCAGGCCCCAGGAGCCTGGCTCAGGCCTTTGAGGAGGACTCCTGAGGGGGAATTCAGGGCATGTGGTCATTGTGTCTCCCTGGACACCAGAAGTCGTCCTTCTAATGGAGGTGAGCCCAAGCTCAGCTCAATCCCGACGTCTCATGGTGCTGAAATGTGAGGCAGGACATGCTCTCAGAGGCAGAACAAAGCCCCCCAAAACTCAACTTGAGGTTTGTCAAGAAGGCAGAGGAGGGTGCCTTCCAAAGTTCTCCCCTGGTGGTTGGGGAGGGTTTGTTCATCATATATTTTTTAATAAGAAAACAATAAAACTGAAAATGCAAGACTACCTTGGGGGTTAAAAAGCAGTTATTTCAGAGGAAAAACCTCTAATTACAAGGACTGTGGGAGAGGAGAGGGGGCAGGGGGAGGGGAATGTACAGGAGAGGCAGGAACAACAGCAAGAAGAAGCAACTGAAGACAGGATAAGAAGCATCAGGAACCCACACAGGAGTGACAGGCAGGTGTCCAGTCTGAGTGCTTTCAGCTGCAAGTAACAGAAAACCCACAGGCCTATTTTCCTCCTTTATTTCTCATATAACAAGCCTGCAGATGGCTCTTGCTGGTGTCGGCTCAACAGCTCAGCGATGTCAGGGTTCACATCTCTGATCCAAATCCTGTTCCTCATGGTCATTAGATGCTGCTGCACGCCTAACCGAAAGATGGCCAAGAAGAACGGGGTTGGAAATGGAGATGGGCCAGGCAACCAAGTCCCTAACACAGCAAGAAAACTGGGCCAACTGGTTTCTCTGAAAGGGGAAGAGTCTGGCAAGATGGGCAGCTGAGTCCACCAAATGGACCCTCAGCTCCCCGGCTGGTGCACAGGCTGAGTCCAGGGGAACTCGTAAATCTCCACACCACATTAGCACAGGGGCAGAGGGACCCAACACCAGCTTCACACTCGCGTGTCTTTCAGTGGTATTACCCAAGAAACTACCTGCAGAACTCTTTCAAAAAAAAACGCTGCGACTTTGTGAATGAAGTAGTAAGCAGAAACATGAATTTGAATTAATACAAAATACAACCCAATTCAAAAGGCACATTTATTTACAAAGATACAGAGTATAAATGTCATAAGAAACAAAGGAAATAAAATTATGGGCATAATATTTACACAAAAGTATAGGCAAAACTCATCAAGAAGATTCCTTAAATACTTCTACTCCTAGAATTTAACAATCAAAATCAGTTTCTAAGAATAGTTCTTTGTCACCTCAGGAAGACTGTTTAGGAGGCTCAATCTACATGATTCAAACTACAACTATCCTAAAGAAAAAAAAAACAGTTTTATATTCTTTGAAAATCTCCAAGTTCCTGGAGGCCAACTCAACCAGATCACTACCAATGTTTAAAAGATTCAAAGGCTCTTAAATTAAGAAGTCATATAACTGCTTTAAGAAATTGTTTTTAAAAACCCAAATACACTATCATTTGCTGAGTACTACAACACAAACTTAGTTTACATTACTTTCTTAATCCATTAAAATCCATTAAAATGGTTTTTCTCACCAATAGTGAGACCCTACTGTTCTCTAATGAGAAACATTAAGTCATTTCTATTCAGCTCTCAGGAAAACCATTCGAAGTGTGTATTCAGCTTTTAATAACGTTAACATGCATGAAAAAAATCCATGCCCCTAACTATCCCCAGTACCCAGGTAAACGCTGGATCTTCCCAGACCAGAGACAGGTGTCAGGAGTCAGGATCCCTCAGACCTCTGCCCTAGCACATCCCCATGCAGACGCTTCATGTAACCACACTAATAGGAGATGCGCTCCCCTAACAGGCTGTGAAAGAGCTGCCAGCATGTTTCTGCACTTGCCTTGTGCGTGCAGGCACAGCTCGCAGTGTGCACACCTTGGTCAGCATCTTTCGTGTCTGTCAGGTCTTCCTTTAGTTCACTGTCCTTCTGACTGCAAAATGTGATGTCCAAACTGAAATAAAGCAAAAGTTCAACAGAGAGATTATTCTAATGTAAAAACAGAATGGCACACCAGCCCCCAGTGACCCTCAGGGCTGAATTCCTACAACAACGAACAGTTGAGTGGGCTACATGCAGGCACTGTGCGCTGAGGACACAAGAGCAAGCGAGATCGTCTCGGCCGCATGGACTGAGCTCCCCCCAGGGGACCACAGCTGAGCCTCTGCGTGTCCAGCCCTAAGCTAGTGCTAGAAAACTCACAGAAAGATTTGATTCTTTCTCTAAGATGCTCAAAGTTGGTTGGAGAGAAAATGCGAAGACCGGTGAACAGTATAAGACACCCCAGCACACCTCATTTACCCACTATCATTAAGAAACAGTGTGTTCCACCCAAGTGAATTTCTTCAGTAACTGAAGGTTTTCAAACATCCCAGAATTTTAATAAACCAAGTTCTAGTCACTGCTCTGCCAGTTAGATGTGGGCTTACGGGCAGAGCCCTGGGAGGCTCATTTTCCTTGTGTATAAAACAGGTAACACTGGCCTGGGTGGGTTTTTTTTAAGGATATTGCTGTGAAGATCAAATTAGATGAGTAAAAAAGTACTTTGCAAGGTATAAATTTCTACACAAATATTAAACGCTGATTTTTAGGCACATTTATGTTTGTTTGTTTGTTTTTATTTTATTTATTTATTTTTTCCCCCAAAGCCCCAGTAGATAGTTGTATGTCATAGCTGCACATCCTTCTAGTTGCTGTATGTGGGACGCGGCCTCAGCATGGCCGGAGAAGCGGTGCCTCGGTGCGCGCCCAGGATCCGAACCCGGGCCGCCAGCAGCGGAGCGCGTGCACTTAACCGCTAAGCCACGGGGCCGGCCCACATTTATGTTTTTTGATTGTAATAGTTCTAAAGTAAACTACATACTTTTTTGTCTTCTTAGAGTTAAGAATATAATTTTCTGAGTCAACATGATAAACACTGGATATCGCGCGCAGGCAGACAGGGTAACTCAGAGGCCACACGGCCTGGATCGTGAGAGGACCATTTTCCCACTCTGGTATGCTCTTTGAGTTGTTCTTCAATGTTTCTGCCTCCTCCTCTGCCAACGGCCACCACTCCTCAACACGAGCCACCCGACTTGAGACGCTGTCCCTCCTTCACAGTCCTCTCCTTCCCACGGCTTATTCTTAGGTACTACCTCAACTAAATTATGAGACGGGAAAACCGCCCCCAAAATTAGAATCATTTCTAAATTAGAGAAAAGTGACTTCAAGTAAGGAGCCGTCTTGAGGATCAAGCGTTTGGAATACAATGTGTGTCCTTGTAAGCAACCCAGAAGCACTGTCATTGAAGACAATTATGATCCCATTTGCTTTTTTAAAAGCATATTCTATTTAACAAATAATCCAAAATCTTGGTATTTGACTGAGAAAAATACAAGAGTATTCCCATTTAACTATGGTGGGCTGAATCTATCGCACCGCTCTTCTCTGTTCCTCTCCAAGTTTCAGACACCCAGTTCCTACCACAGACAGCAACAGCAAGTTAGCACCTATCTAGGATAAACCACTATAAACTTATGTACAAGTATTTTTCAAATTAAGTGTTTTATTTCAAAAAACTTCATAGTAGGCAAAAAGCTCAACTGAGCATGTAAAAGCTAACAAAAACAACAGAAACATTAGCAGCAGCAACAAACAATTGTACAGCCCATTCTGCACAATCGCTTCAAGAGAACTTGACTGCAAAGATTTATCATGACTACTCCACTACAGAAACACTGAAAAATGGACTTTACATTAATTATCGCTCACCCTTGAGGTTTCCGGACTAGAAAATGGAGAGGCCTCCCAAGACCTATTTTCTTTCTCAAAGGAATCATCCTCTTGGAAGGCAAATTTCTGCTTAAGTGCATGGGATATTAAAGACACGGGATCCCAGTGTGAGCTCTGTCTCTTCCTCTTATGAATGGGTCTACCTCCAGGCGACCTATTTTTTTAAAAAAATTGAATAAATTAAAACTTTGTGTAATTTAAGCTCCTTGTTGACAAACATAGCAGAAATACAAACATAATATATTACAATTTAATTTGTTTTCAAGAGATTGAAATCTTTACCATGGAATAAGGAATCTGGAGGGCACAGTAAATGAGGAATCAGAAAACCAACCAATCATGTGGCTGGAGCTCTACCGCAGCCTTCTTACGACCTGGGATTTATCAAACATCTCTGTGCTGAAGATTTTTAGTTTTAATTTTCTAAATTTTCAGTGGAAAATTGAAAGAAACATCTAAGAACTCTTAAAAGGACTACAGAGTTCATGAAAAGAAAACCATTAGGCTAATTGTTCGTTCAATTTCCACTTAATGCCTACTATTATACCAGGCTCCATTTCACGTTTGAGGGTGGGGCAGTATCCCGCTCCCACAGAACATTCTGGTGGCAGGAGATCATCCGTGAACAAGGAACTGCAGAAAGCACTAAGTGCCTTGAATAAAATAAACAGGGTTATGTGATAGGGACCAAGGCAAAAGCACCTCAGATGAGGTGATAAGGAAAAGCCTAGAAAGGAGACGACATCCTCTTCAAGGAAACGACAAAGAGTCAGCTAAGTGTAAACATCCGGTAGATGCCTCAGGAAGGAGCCTGGCACATGTGAGAGAAAAGACAAACAGCTGGAAGCAGTGCGGAACACAGGACTAGGACACGAGGTCCGCAAAGGAAGTGAGGGCTGGATCCCAGGGGACTTTGGGGCCATAGCAAGGTGTCTGCACTGTATTCTAAGCACAGTGGAACCCACTAAAGGGTTTAGGCAGGAAATGGCATGATCTGACTTCAGTTTCTAAAGGATCACCCTGGTTACTACCTGGAGAAAAGACAAGGAGGCAAGAATGAAAACAGAGACCAGTAAGGAGGCTGGTGCAGAGTCCCAGCTAGATAAGACGGCAGCTGAGACTGGGGGTGGCAGCTGGGTCAGGAGGGTACACAAACTTGAGCAATATGCTGATGCAAAGGATACGGGATAGAAAGGAAAAGAAAAACAAGGATGAGTCCTACATGTTTGGACTGAGCAACTGGGTGATGGTGCTGCCATTTACTGAGATGCAAAAGACATGGGGAAGAACAGGTGTTCAAGGTGGAGGAAGGGAACAGGTAGGAAGGAAGAGTGCTGTTTGGACACACGACACTTGAGGTACCTGTGAGGCAGGCACACAAAGATGTCAAGCAGATATTCTGTCAAGTAGGCAGCGGGCTCAGCGGAGAGTCAGGGACAGAACTATCAGTGTGGGAGTCACTCGCATATAGTGGATGTAAAGCCACAGGACTAGAGATCACCAGAGGAACAACGTGGATGCAGAAGGGAGGAGGGCTGAGGGCTCCGCCTCGGACACGCCAACATCTGGAGAACAGGCCCAGAAGGAAGAGTAAGCAAAGGACTAAGAAGGAGTGAACAATGAGATAAGAGGAAAACCAAGCGTGACTTCCATGAAGCCAAGTGAAGAAAATGTTCCCAGGAGAAGGGAACCACGGACTATCTCAAATGCTGCCAAGAGGTCAAGTAAGAGCAATGAGAACTGACCGTTGGACTTAGCACCATGGGGTCACTGGTGACCTTGACAAGGGCAGTTTTCAATGGAGTGATGGGGACAGACACCATATTACAGTGGGTAGAAGAAGGCAGTGATAAATGGGAACAAGCTATAGACAACATCAAGAATTTATATCAGAAAGGGGAACAGAGAACAATAACAGCTGGGGATACATGTTCTGAAGCTGGGAAATACTCAGGTGTGAGGAGAAGAATAAAGGAAAGAAGGAAAATTTGACGATGCAGAAGACAGAAGAGACAATTTTGAGTGCAATCCTTGAGAAGATGGGAGAGAAGGGGAACCAGCGACCCAGGGGAGAGCCTGCACACAAACGAGAACGCTTCAGTGGCAGTAACAAGACGGAAGGCAGAGAGCACGGGCAGGAAGCCTGCAGGCGTAAAGCCGTGGGGAGCCGCATCTGGTTTCGCAGCGACGCACACCACAGGTTAGTTGTAGAAGCGTGAGAGAGTAGAGGACGGAGGTGGAGCCTGCTGGCCTCTTCGCTGTTTCTCCAGTGATGGTGAGAGAGTCACCACTTCACACTGACGGGGCCCACTGATAGCAGCAAGCCATCCAGTTGGGACCAAGCGTGCACATGCAGCCATAAGATTTCCCTCTGCACCAGCTGCCTCACACAAGCGTCAAATCATAACCTCAGTAATCATGAAACGACTTATCTGTCCTAGCACTATTGTATAGGAAATATATTTATTTTCTCACCAAAAACCTCAGAGGGATTCCCAGGTGAACACAGCAGATCTCTGTGAAATCCTACTAAAGTGACAGTAAAGAGATGAAAAAGATGTATACGGATAAAGGCAGAGATGACAAGAGGAGAAAACAGAGAAGAGCTGCAGCAGAGTGTTGGAAGCTATGAAGGTGAAGAGTGGAAGGTGAGCTGCTTTCCTGAAAACAGAGAGATTAAGGACAAGTCTACATACCGAATGAGATGCTCCTCCCTTGCTCTGTCCCTACTCCACTCTCGAAATGTCTGGCTTGCACCCACTGTGTAATCTCCATCTCTCCTGACCAAGAAGGAGACTAGAGAGCTTTCTAGGAAAATCTCTAGCCACAAAGACAAAGCACAGGTTGCTGACCTACGGGGTCTGGCCAACAAAATGGTCAGGTCCTCTACGCAATCACTCAATTGTGAAGCCCACCAGTTAGCAAGCCCACCTCACACAAGGAACCTTCATCAGCTTTTCCTTGCCTCACTTTTAAATATGAATGTATGGCCAAGAATCACCAGATACTTAAGTAAGGCTCCAAACCAAAAACGGAGACCAAAAGCAACTAGAGGAAAAAAGGAACCCAGGAAAAACAGAGATAATTCAAGAGCAAGAGAAAACTCAGAACTATAGTTTATATCTTCACTGGAATAAGACAAACAGAAGCAAGAAGACACAAAAAAGGAGCATTCAGAGAAGAAATGCCTCCTACAAATTGAAGATATGATGGCAGGGGAAAATGTAATAGAAGAGCTGAAAGGTAAATTAAAGAATTTTCTTAGAAGGTACAATAAAAAAACAAAGAGAAAGAAAATGGTAAAGGAAAGATATGAAGATAAGAGGACTAATTCTGGCATTCAAACTTCTCACAGGAGTTCCACGAAAAGAACTGAGGGAAAGAACAGGAGAAAATAATCAGGGAACTGTTCACAAGAGATTTCCAAAAATGAAGGACCTAAAACTCTAGATTGATTGAGTCCACAGTGCCCAGGATGAGAAATAAGAAAGAACTCTCCAGGGCACATCATCACAAAATTTCAGAACTCCAGGACCAACAAGAAGATCTTAAATGCTTCAAGAATGAAGAAGCAGGTTTCACACACAGCGCCAGGAGTCAGAATGACATCAACTGCCCAAAAGGAATGCTGGAAGCTAGACATCAATGGAAGATTGTCTTCAAAATTCTGAGGAAAATCATTTTCTGCCTATTATTTTTCCAGCCAAACTAGCAATTAAGTGTGAGCATAAAATAATAACATTTTCAGATATGCAAGGTCTTAAAATAATCTACCTTCTATGCACCCTTTCTCAGGAAGCTACAGGAAGACACGACAGCCAGGAAATGGGTGGTGCAATGGGAGAGACGGTAAGACATGCCCCCGACGGTGGTGAAGGAAACCCCCAGGATGGCAGCAGTGCGGCAGGCTGGGGGGCAACAGTGAGACGGGCAGGACAGATAGCTCCTGGGGGATTTCCAAAAGCAAATGGAACTCAGAGAGGATTAACTCCAATAAAAAAACAAACAAAATGTAATCCTAGCGTATGAAATGGCTTCCCTGTAAATGTTTACTGGTGTGATAAATTGTGCATACTGACTTAACTAAAGATTGTAATTTAACTACAGTGGGAAGATGTGATAAGAAGTGTATGTATGCGTGTGTGTTGGGGGTAGAGTGTTTAAGAGAACATATTCCTAATCTTTAACAATGGGAAGTAAATATAATTAAAATATCAAGAAATAGCAGAAGTATGCTGTTTCAAAAATATGGACATAATACACAGAAGAGTCAGAAAAATTGAAAATGATTCTCTCTTGGAGGGGAATTTGGGGTCAAGAGGAATAAAAGAAAAGATTTGTGTATGTTTACTTTGATAAATATAATAATTTTTTAAAACATCATTGATGAAATTTTGTTCCATTTCTCAAATTACGACCACATACCGTTCCACAGCACGAAGTGTAACCTTATTCATATCCTTTAGAACATCCAGCATGTTTGGAACATCATTATTTTTCTGGTTTTTTGGACCACGACTGTAACTGGTCTGACAAGCACCCGAGTGCTGTTTCTTCATTTCAGTTGCTGAATTATCTGAGTCACAAATATTATCAGATCCCGGTTGCACAGGAGAACACGGAAGCTGCAGAGAAGAAAGCTGAGTGGGAAGTGGGGGAGGAGGAGGAGAAGGGAGCAATGATCTTGAAGACAGATCTCGTTGGTCACTGAGTTGAGCAGTCCCTGGCGATGGCATTTGTCCCAAACCACTAGGCCCATCATTCAAGTCAAAGGCGCCTAAAAACAAAGTACCCTGTTGAAAAATCATGCAAAATTCTCTCCAACATAACACTAATTAGAACCAAAACAGGAACAATTTCTGTAACGCTACTAAGATAATGATATGTGGCGAGGAAGAAGAAGCAATCCCATCTACTTAGTAATTTCTGTAAGAGTCAAGCCAAATAGTAAATTTATTTTTAATCCAATTAGGATTCTCTGTGTAGGCCCTTATAGGGGGCAAAGAAGAGAATGCATTTTAAAGAGAAAATAATAAGTGTTTTTTCAGTAATTCACATACAATCTGAATTTCATCCTCCATGTAAAACATGATCAACAACTTGTAGTTAGAAACACTCAAACTGGCACATTCACTCTGTGATGACATGGTAGAAACACCCAAGCATATACTCTCTAAGCAGGAGCCTAAGATGAGGACTGAGTACTTAACTTTTTCACAACAGATTTGTTTATAAAAAGTTGTGTGAAACACGACTGCTAAAAAAAAGTATGTGTATTTATATCTCATTTTAATTATTACACATTATATAAGAGTTATATACAAATCACATTATAAATACCTAATACTATATAAATATTATGCATTTTATATAAATTATATATGCGTGTATACAGATGTGTATAAATGCACATATATATTATGTATGTGTGTGTGTGTTGGTGAAAGCAAGTTATGTCTCTAAAAATTTAGAAAAGGATCACCTGGAAAACATTCATTAACTTGGTGGAATTATAGCAGAAATAACTTCAAACTACAAAAATATGAAGCCTCAAACCTATACTCTTCTTTCAAATTAATGCATTCCTCCTCTTAAATTTTCAATGCTTATATGAAAAGTTAGAAAAGCATACTTATAAAACAAGGCTTTGTAATAGAAAAGTACAATCTTCAGCAGTATAGCTAGCTCTTCTTTAAACCAAAGCCATCCCCCTCACTATAAATGTGTCCTAATTTGTTTTAAATAAACATCAGATATAATCTTATATACCCAACATCTTTTATCTCTAATGGCATTCACAAGATCTGTTAGCCTCAGACACTCTTACTCAGAATTGTACTGACTCACACACTAGATGAGTGCCCTCTAACTGAAACCACAGCCCGGTATGTTACCCACCAGAACCTGTGCTGTTTTCCAGTTCCTGCATTCCCACAATTGCAGCAATCTGAGAGCGGAGAAAGGCCAGCTCATCTTCCAGGGCAGCTATTTTTTTAATTGCAGCTTCACTTACAGGCCGATCACTTTTCATTGGTTTGTTATGTCTTAGAGCAGGTGACAACGGATCCCAAATTAGTTGCAAAGGGTATTCAACTTCTTCCTCTTCTTCATTTTTCCATATACTATTTCTGAGGGCGGAGGAAGGAAGGAACAGAGAGAAAGAGAGAGAGAAGGAGGGAGGGAAATTTTCCAAGAGGAATAAATTCTTTCAGTCAAAGAATAAAGACACCACAACAAAATCAGAGCTGCTCTCCTGACCCCATGACTGTCTCCAGCCTCAGCGAGGACAAGCACAACTTCCTCTGTGACTTGTGTTCTCAACGGAGAGAAGAGAAGGCAGCCCTTAACAGGTGACCAGTGAGTGGTCAGTGGATGAAGAAACAAACCTTGCTTTTAGATGGTAAAACAAAAACAATCATCCTGTAACTCTTCTGCCTATTAGCTTTAAACACAGTACAAGTTTATTTACTTAGAAATAAAGATGGTTTATTTAGAAATTCTACATGTTCTGAATATATGGTTCTGAAGGGCCTTATGTTCTGAAGGGTATTATGTTAGGGGTAATTTTATGGTATTCTAACATTTTGAAAATTGACCAGTCAAAATTTATTATTGACCATAATAAATTTAGCCAGAATATTTAAATGATTGACCCTATGTGCTTATAGCCTGTACCTGAATATACTAACAGACAAGATACTACTCCACAGGGCTAACACATCCAGATTTTGAAACATATTTAACATCATTGCTTGGTGTACAATAAGAACAATGTAAGTTTTGGCTAAATATATAAAGTAAAATGAATCTCGTATCCAGGATAGGAAACAGCTTTCTCCTAAAAATGAACACTGTGATTCTGATATCCTTTTAATATCATCTCTTCCTAGGCCTCCTGTTAGGTTTAAATGCACCTTAAAAAAAAACTGGCTGGGCCCGGCTCAGTGGTGCAAGCAGTTAGGTGCGCGCGCTCCGCTGTGGCGGCCCGGGGTCCACCAGTTCGGATCCCGGGCGCACACCGATGCACCGCTTGTCAAGCCATGCTGTGGTGGTGTCCCATATAAAGTGGAGGAAGATGGGCATGGATGTTAGCCCAGGGCCAGTCTTCCTCAGCAAAAACAGGAAGATTGGCAGATATTAGCTCAGGGCCGATCTTCCTCACCAAAAAAAAAAAAAAAAAAAAACTGGCTAAAAATGAGAAACAACTAGTTATCCTTATTAGGGAGATATTAGTAGGACACAGCTCAGTACAGAGACAAAACAAAAAGGCTCAATTAGTCTGAACAAACTCCAACACATGCAAGAATTCAGATTATAGCCCATATCCCACTTCCAAGATAAGTATATAAAATTACCGAAATCTGAGATAACTGGCCTCTTCATCGTTTGCCACACACAAAATATCAGCAAAAGATGGAACTACAGATCCATAGTTAGCAGAGTCTACAGAGTTCAAGACTGGGATCAACTAAAGGGAAAAGGAAAAACAGTCATTGCTCTGCAGGGAGTGGGAGAGACATGCCCGTGGAAATTCAATAAGCTAAAAATCCAAAAGTGGGAATGGAAAAGGATATTCAATAGAAAAACATGCACCTATTAGCAAGAAAAAATACGGAGGAAAATGTTATTCTACAGTCTAAACACGAAGCAATATTCTCTCCCCGGTTAATGTCATCTGTCACAAAACACAAGCTAGAAGAAAAGATAAGCTACTCAAGTGTTGCTCTGCACCTGCCCATCTTGAGTGTAACTATTCACAGAAATAAACACAAAACACATGTGAAATGACTTGTTTCCAGGGACAGACTAATGGCTTTGGGCTTTCAGGAAACATTTCTTCTTTTGTTCAACCCTATACCCCTAGAAGCACCCAGGATTATTTTACACATGATGCTTAAACAATGCATGTTGACTGACTTACCTCAAAATTAGGCCTGGGACAAGGTTCTAGAGGAAGAATTTTTCCAATAATGCGAACAATACTCCGAGCTGATCCATAGTCTTTATTTTCCCAAATCTGCAAAACCTATTTAACATAAAGCATTGTTTAAAAAGTACTCTAGATAAAGACAAATTTGGAAGCCTTAAGCATCAGGGCTGACAATATCAAGGAAAGAATTAGCAATATTGAGGAAAGCAATGCAGAAATGCTCCAGATGGAGGAGGAAAGAGAACTAAGACTAAAAAGAAATGAAGAAACTCTCAGAGAAATATCCAACTCAATTAGGAAATCCAACATAAGGATTATAGGTATTCCAGACAGAGAAGAGAGGGAAAAAGGAGCAGAGAACTTGTTCAAAGAAATAATAGCTGAGAAGTTCCCAAACCTGGGGAAGGAGCTGGAAATACCAGTGAATGAAATAAATAGATCTCCTAAATATATCAACAGGAAAAGACCCTCTCCAAAGCACATAGTAGTAAAGCTGGCAAAAGTCAACGACAAAGGAAGGGTAGCTAGACAAAAAAAAATAACATACAAAGATTTCCTATCAGGCTCTCAGCCGATTTCTCAACAGAAACTTTACAGGCTAGGAGAGAGTGGAATGATATATTCAAAATTCTGAAGGACAAAAACTTTCAGCCAAGAATACTCTATCCAGTGAAAATATCCTTCAGATATGATGGAGAAATAATAACTATCCCAGATAAGCAAAAGCCAAGGGAGTTCATTGCCACAAGACCCCCACTACGAGAAGTGCTCAAGAAGGCCCTCATCCCTGAGAAAAAAAAGAGAAGGTGGATTCAAAGTTTTGAACAAGGAGGAAAATAGGTCAACAAAACCATAAAAATTGCATCTCTCTATCAGAATAGATTAGCAAACACAATTATAAAACCAAAGATCAAGGGAAAGTAAGCACCAAAAGTAAATATAACCTCATCATGTTAAACACAAACTCACAACACTAGAAGGAATAAGATGTGACAACAATAACTTAGAAGGGGAAGAGGAAAGGGATTGAGTCAACTTAGTCTAAGGGAATAAGAGGCCATCAAAAAACGGACTATCACATCCATGAGATTTTTTATACAAACCTCATGGTAACCACTGACCAAACACTCAGAACAGAATCACACACGATAAAGACAGAGAAAACTAAGAGAACCCCCATACAGAACTACCAAACCAAATTGGTAGTCCAAAACACACAGGACTAGAAACAAAGAAATGCAAAAGAACCGCAAAAAGAGTGATAAAACAGCAACAATAAGCCCTCATATATCAATAATTACCCTAAATGTAAATGGACTGAACTCGCCAATCAAAAGACACAGAGTGGTGGGATGGATTAAAAAACAAGACCCAACAATATGCTGCCTCCAGGAAACCCATCTCAGCACTAAAGACAAATACAGGCTCAGAATGAAAGGATGGAAGACAATACTCCAAGCTAACGGCAAACAAAAGAAAGCAGGTGTTGTCATACTTAGATCAGACAAAGTTGAGTTCATGAGAAATCAATGAGAGACAAAGAGGGGCAATATATAATGATAAAAGGGACACTCCACCAAGAAGACATATCACTTTTAAATATATATGCACCCAATACAGGAGCACCAAGGTACATGAAGCAACTATTAACAAACCTAAAAGGAGATATTAACAACAACACAATAATAGTAGGGGATCTTAACACCCCACTTACATCAATGGATAGATCATCCAGACAGAAAATTAATAAGGAAATAATGGACTTAAATGAAAAACTTGATGAGATGGACTTAACAGATACATATAGAGTACTCAATCCAAAAACAGCAGATTACACGTTCTTCTCAATTGCACATGGAATATTTGCAAGAATAGATCATATGTTGGGAAACAAGGCATGCTTACATAAATTTAAGAAGACTGAAATCATAACAAGCATCTTTTCTGACCATAACGCCATGAAGCTAGAAACCAACTACAAGAAAAAAACGGGAAAGTGACAAAGCTGTGGAGACTCAACAACATGCTACTAAACAACCAATGGATCATTGATGAAATTAAAGGAGAAATCAAATCATATCTGGAGACAAATAAAAATGAAAATACACCATACCATCTCATATGGGATGCAGCAAAAGTGGTCCTGAGAGGGAAACTCATAGCAATACAGGCCCACCTTAACAAACAAGAAAAAGCCAACATAAGCAACCTCAAATTACACCTAACAGAATTAGAAAAAGAAGAACAAACAAAGGCTAAAGTCAGCAGAAGGAGGCAAATAATAAAAATCAGAGCAGAAATAAATGAAATCGAAATCAAAAAAACAGTAGAAAGCATCAATGAAACAAAGAGCTGGTTCTTTGAGAAGATAAAACTGACAAACCCTTAGCCAGACTCACCAAGAAAAAAAGAGAGAAGGCTCAAATAAATAAAATTAGAAAAGAAAAATGAGAAATTACAACAGATACCACAGAAATACAAAAGATTATAAGAGAATACTATGAAAAACTATATGCCAACAAATTGGACAATCTAGAAGAAATGGATAAATTCTTAGACTCATACAACCTCCCAAAAGTGAATCAAGAAGAAACAGAGAACCTGAATAGACCAATCACAAGTAAAGAGATTGAAACAGTAATCAAAAACCTCCCAAAAAATAAAAGTCTAGGACCAGATGGCTTCTCTGGAGAATTTTACCAAACATTCAAAGATTTAATACCTATCCTTCTCAAACTATTCCAAAAACCAGAGGAAGATGGAACACTTCCCAACACATTCTATGAGGCCAACATCATCCTGATACCAAAGCCAGACAAAGACAACACTAAGCAAGAAAACTACAGACCAATATCCCTGATGAACATAGACGCAAATCCTCAGCAAAATATTAGCAAACCGTGCCTGGCCCAGTGGTGTAGAGGTTAAGTGTGCGTGCTCCGCTGTAGCAGCCCCGGGTTTGGATCCCGGGTGCACAGCGACACACTGGTTGTCAAGCCATGCTGTGGCGGCATCCCATATAAAGTGGAGGAAGGTGGGCACAGATGTTAGCCTAGGGCCAGTCTTCCTCTGCAAAAAAAAAAAAGAGGAGGATTGGCAACAGATGTTAGCTCAGGGCTGATCTTCCTCACCAAAAAAAAAAAAAAAAAATTGCCAAACCAAATACAGCAATACATTAAAAAGATCATACACCATGATCAAGTGAGATTTATACCAGGGACACAGGGATGGTTCAATATCTGCAAATCAATCAATGTGATACACCACATCAACAAAACGAGGAATAAAAACCATGTGATCATCTCAATAGACGCAGAGAAGGCATTTGACAAGATCCAACATCCATTTATGATAAAAACTCTCAACAAAATGGGTATAGAAGGAAAGTACCTTAACATAGTAAAGGCCATAAATGACAAACCCACAGCCAACATCATACTCAATGGGGAAAAACTGAAAGCCATCTTTCTGAAAACAGGGACAAGACAAGGGTGCCCACTCTCACCACTCTTATTCAACACAGTACTGGAGGTTCTGGCCAGAGCAATTAGGCAAGAAAAAGAAATAAAAGGAGTCCCAAAAGGCAATGAAGAAGTGAAACTCTCGCTGTTTGCAGATGACATGATCTTATATATAAAAAACCCTAAAGAATCCATTGGAACATTGGAAGACTATTAGAAATAATTAACAACTACAGCAAAGTTGCAGGGTACAAAATCAACTTACAGAAACCAGTTGCATTTCTATATACCAACACCGAACTAACAGAAAGAGAACTCAAGAATATAATTCCATTTACAATTGCAACAAAAAGAATAAAATATCTAGGCATAAACTTAAGCAAGGAAGTGAAAGACCTATACAACAAAAACTACAAGACATTATTGAGTGAAATCATTGATGACATAAAGAAATGGAAAAATATTCCATGCACTTGGATTAGAAGACTAAACATAGTTAAAATGTCCATATTACCTAAAGCAATCTACAGATTCAATGCAATCCCAATCAGAATTCCAATGACATTCTTCACGGAAATAGAACAAAGAATACTAAAATTCATATGGGGCAACAAAAGACCCCAAATGGCTAAAGCAATCCTGAGAAAAAAGAACAAAGCTGGAGGCATCACAATCTCTGACTTCAAAACATACTACAAAGCGATAGTAATTAAAACAGCATGGTACTGGTACAAAAACAGACACACAGGTCAATGGAACAGAATTGAAAGCCCAGAAATAAAACTTCACATCTACAGGTAGTTAATCTTTGACAAAGGAGCTAAGGACATACAGTGGAGAAAGGAAAGTCTCCTTAATAAATGGTGCTGGGAAAACTGGACAGCCACTCGCAAAAGAATGAAAGTAGACCACCTTCTTTCGCCATTCACAAAAATTAACTCAAAATGGATCAAAGACCTGAAGGTGAGACCTGAAACTATAAAACTCCTGGAGGAAAATACAGGTAGTACACTATTTGTCATCGGCCATAAACGGATCTTTTTGAATTCCATGTCTACTCAGACAAGGGAAACAAAAGAAAAAATAAACAAGTGGAACTTCATTACATTAAAGAGCTTCTACAAGGCAAATGAAACCAGGATCAAAATGAATGCATTCCCACCAGCTGGGAAAAAATATTTGCAAACCATATATCCCACAAGGGATTAATCCCATAATATATAAAGAACTCATGCAACTGAACAACTAAAAAACAAACAACCCAATCAAAAAATGGGCAGAGGAAATGAACACTTTTCCAAAGAAAATATACAGATGTCCAATAGGCACATGAAAAGATGTTCAACATCACTAATCATCAGGAAAATGTAAATCAAAACCACACTAAGATATCACCTCACGCCTGTTAGAATGGCTATAATCACCAAGACAAAAAACAAAAAATGCTGGAGAAGATGTGGAGAAAAGGGAACTCTAATCCACTGCTGGTGGGAATGCAAACTGGTGCAGCCTCTACGGAAAACAGTATGGAGATTCCTCGAAAAATTAAAAATAGAAATACCTCACGATCCAGCTATCCCACTACTGGGTATCTACCCAACAAACCTGAAATCAACAATCCAAAGAGGCTTATGCAACCCTATGTTCATCACAGCATTATTCACTATAGCCAAGAAGTAGAAGCAACCCAAGTGTCCAGTGACTGATGAGTGGAAGAAGATGTGGTATATATATACTATGGACTACTACTCAGCCATAAAAAAAGACAAAATCCTCCCATTGCAACAACTTGGATGGACCTGGAGGGTATTCTGTTAAGTGAAATAAGCCAGAAAGAGAAAGACAAACACTGCATGATTTCACTCATATGTGGAAGATAAATCAACACACGGACAGATAGAACTGTTTGGTGGTTACCAGGGGCAAAGGGGGTGGGAGGTGGGCACAGGGGTGGAGGGATGCATTTATATGGTGACTGACAATAATATACAACAAAAATTTCACAATAAAAAAAAAGTACTCTATTAAGCACGTTTATATATCTATGAAAAAAATGTAAAATATGCAATACCATTTATCTTTAAAAAGAAAATATAGATGGTGTACTCAAAGTATTTTCCTCAAAGAATTAAACTGTTAATGTCTTTTTTCATTTTATTTTTAAAAAAAAAAGATAGGAGTGAACATATACACATTCCAGAAAGAAAAATCTTTTAAGAAAGAACCACAAATTCATTTTATTTCTGATAATGTCCAAATACCTTGGGAAACTTGGTTCAGAAAAAGTGCCTCCCCTCCTCCCAGCTAAAAATCCTATCTTTTGGTCCAATCAAAAATCTCCTTTACAGAAGAGATGAAGAAGGACAGGAATGAATCAGGTCCTAGACAACTGAAGAGCTCCTTACAGCGGAATACAGCTGCCGGAGGCCAGTTCTTGAAGAGATAGTAGAAATGAAGTGTGCTACTAACACTCGAATAACACTGTCCTTCAGCTCGGGCTTCCCCTATTCCCACAAGAACCTCCCAAAAAATGTGTCATGACATTTATTCTTTTGGCAGACATTTTAACACAAAGAAAGCATTTTCTCTCTTTAAAAAACATTAAAAATTGGACTTTTTATTTTTCCTAAGATCCTATAACAAAGTTTATTCTGAGCAACAGATATAGGTAGCATCCCATTAGCATCCTCATGGATATGAGCAGTAAGCAGATGGATACAGTTCTGGAACTCAGGAGAAAAACTGGCATTAGAAAGACAGATTTGGGAATCATCAGCACACAGAACACACGATACAGGCAGGACTGAGGAAAACTGGAGCTAGAGAGAAAGATCTGGAATTCATCAGCACACAGAATCCTCTGCACGAAGTCATGCCATTCCTCTTTTTAGGCGGTAAGGGCTCTGAATCTATCCAATCACATGCAAACACCCGAGCCTCACATTACATACTGACTCCATCAACCAGCCTCACAATCTTCCCTCAGCTCTGCCAGCTCAGCCTCCCTAACGTGCTCCACGCATTCTGTGCTCATTCTCAACCAGCCGGAAAGGTCTGCTGCCTCTTGGCCCATTCAATCCGTCCAATCTAATGTCCCATCATCCATTAACAACAACACATGCTCTTTTGGATTAAGCAATTTTCCTCACTCAAAAAAAGCCAATATTACCCCAACTGCCAAGAATGTACCCGTGTGCTCAGGCGGCTCTGGTCTAACTCTAGCCCAGTACAGCTGTCAGATTCATATTCCTCTAAAAATTGGATTATTTCTGCTCTCGTGGGCTTCCTTAGCCCTGAATTCCTAACTAGTTCAGTGTTACTTTGTTTCATTTGCAGTTTTCTCTGCCCCCATTAGATTGTGAACTCTTTGCCGGCAGACATCTTCATATTCCTTTTGAATCCTTCAGGGCAGTATTTCTTAACCATAGGTATACTAGAATCACCTCGGAAGGTGCTCATCAAAGGAAATAAAATACAAGCCACATATGTGAATTAAATTATCTAGGAGCCACATTTTAAAAAGTAGAAAGAGACAGATGAAATTAATTTTCTTAATATATTTTATTTAATTCAATATGTATATATTATCATTTCAACATATAACCAATATTTTAAAAATTAAAATGAGATTATTTTATATTCTTTTTTTCATATACTAAGTCTTCAAAATCCATATTGGTATATTTTACACCTATAGCAGATCTCAATTCAGAAATTTCAAGTACCCTTAAAGGTGACATCTGGCTAGTGGCTACCATATTGAAGAGCGCAGCCTAGAGGATACAGATCCCAGACCCATTAACACTAGAATCTCTGCCGCCCTGAGCAATTATATTTAAAGTGTTTTACAGGCCACTCATATGTGCACCCTTGCTGAGAACCACAGGCCTAGAGGCTTTGCTACAGTGAGGGCTACATACTGTACAAAAAGTCACCCAACTCCTGGTTAACTCGAATGGTACCTTCATATCTTGCTCTGCAATTTCCATCCTGACAAACTCTTGTCCTTCTCTCTCATTCCTTCACTGCCATTGACCATCTTCACCATTCTTATGCTTTCACCTCCTTCTCCTATTCCCGGTCCAGCATCCTCATTTTGACTTTACTGACTTTCCTACCAAGCAGGGATTTTCAAATTAATTGTTTCAGTGATATGTTCATTGCCACTCAAAACTGGTTCATCCTTTTGATACTATGTGTTCTCGTATTACTAATGGACAAATTACTCCAACCACTCTTAGCTAGAGAAAAAACATCACAAAATGACAATATTTGGAAAGACTAGTAATCCATGCTGACTTCAGCTGGGTATTCTGCAACCCCTTCACAACATGTTATGATCCCTACTGTGTCACCCAAAGCAATCACCGATCTGTGAAATCCCCAACGCCATCATCTCCATTACCTGCAAGTGGCCTTGCCTCTGCTCTTACTGAGAAAACCAAGGATACAATTTGACACACCTCAATTTCCATTTCTCTCCACAAAAAATCTCTCCACCATCTCGCGATTTTATTCTCCTCTTGACTGTGCACCTTCTTTCCAAGGCTTATGTATTCATATGCCCTGCATTGCTCAATCACTCTCTCTCATTTGTATCTTAAATTGCTCCCTGTCTATGAGGTTCTGCCCCAATACTTGCACAACATGCTCAAGTTACCTCTAATGTTGAAAAGAAAAAAAATTCAATCCTGCTGCTCCTTCAAGTTGATGGCCTCTCTCGATTTCTCTTCACAAACTTTTCAAAAGAAGGTTGTTGATGCTACCTCAGTCATGCCTCATACTACTACAATTTGCCTGCCACTCTCCACCTAGATAAATCCCTAAAGGCATCAATAATCTAATGATAAGCAAATCTTCAACCATTATTCAGTCCTCCTTATCTTCAATCTCACTATTTCGGAAATTCAAATGCTTCAAAAACACCCAAGGACATCTTCCATTATGTCAGCAAAGCCCATGGGTTCAAATATCAAAACAACACAGAGAACTCCAGATCTGAATCTCTTTTCTTTTCTACATTCTAGAACCATATATCCAATTATATGCAGGATATTTGTATTTATATATTCCAAAAGCACATCTGGCTCACCTTACCTCCCAACTCAAAACTAGTTCCTCACACTGAGTTGTTTATCTATAATAATGACACCATCATTCTTCAACTTACTTTTATTTAAAATCTTGGAATTATCATTGACTACTTTCTTCTAATTCACCACACCAAATAGCGTGGATTTGCCCATTCTGTAAGCCCCCCTACTATTTTGTGTGTTTCTTATATTCAGTCTTGTATTATAATTATCTGTGCAAGTTTCTTATTCCTCATATTTCAAGCACCATGAATACACGAACCATGTACTGCTACTCTGTATCATCCACAGACCAAGCATACTGTCTTAGATGTAGATGTTCAATAAGTAGACAAAATTGGATTTGCTTATAATTCTCAGACCTATGTCATCCTCTCTCGTTAAGATTTATTCTGAATTTGTCGAGCTATAACTTGCCATTCTCTACCCAAATATCAAACTTAAGTTACCTTAAATAAACCACGAGATAATCCAAAATATATTTTATCTGTGCAATAAATGTAATTCTATGAAGGCCATGTCTATGTTTTGCTTCATTTGTATCTTTTGTCAGCATTTCACCTATCAGGTAAATAGGTTCCCAATAATCTTGTTCCTTTTTCAACTCAAACTATCAAAGCTATACTATTACAAACTCACCTTTGTTATACGTAAAGGAAAGTAACAATGTCACCTTAAATTAAATGTTCACATATAAATCATTTTCAAAATGAGACCCAAGAACAAATACAACAGCTTCATTCGAATCCATTAAAAGACATTTACCTGGTCTATGGGAACACCAAAGTACTCCAGCATCTCTCTTAAGACATTCAATAGGACAGACATTGACGAAGCAAACACAGAAGCAAATTCAAGGAAACATTATCAGTTTCTTGAGACCTTTAGGGAAAAAAATTTAGAAAATATTACTCGACAAATAAATAACTGCCGCATAAACCGTATTACGCAGCCCGGATGAGCCCTTCCCTCGTATCTTAACCACCGTCGACTCTCCTCGGCCAGCACGACTCCGAAGTCAGAGGGAGAGGAGCGCGGCGGGGGAAGGGCTGGCGAGGAAACTCCGAGTCCCCGGTTACACCGCACCGGGAGTTCAGAGACGTCCGAGCCCGCGATGGGCCGGTCACTAAATACCGTCGACCACACGACTGGACGCGCGGCAGGAGCGTCAAGCGGGGTCCCTCCCGAAAGCTCCGGGTGCAGCCGCGGGCCGGGCGGGGCTTTAACCAAGTGGGCAGCAGCTCCTCCTCACGCACACCCCCCTGCCGGCTGTGAAGACGAGGAATACGAACCCCACACGGGCGCGCGACCGGGTCACCCAACCGCCAAGGCCCGGGCCGAGCCGGCGCGCGTCGGGTCACTCGCTGTGGCCCAGGCTCCCGGGGGCCGAACTCGCCGAGCTCCGCGGCCGAGCCTCCTGGCCCCGGACGTGCAGCCGCGGTCGTCGCGGCAGCCGCGGCAGGCTCGGTCAGGCCACAGGGGTCAGGGCCCCACTGCCCCGGGCTGGCCTGGAGCCCTCGCTCGGCGGGGTCGCTCTGGGGCCCGACCGCCGCCGCCCCTGCGCCACGAACCTGCCGCCACCTCCGGGACCCGCTCGCTACTTCCGCGTCCTCGGAGGAAAATCAAACTCCGCGCGCCGTGACCCGCGCCAGAGCTCATTGGACAAGGCTGGGGGTCGCTGCTTGTGATTGGCTGCGGAAGGACGTCAGGTTACGGGAGGTTATCTGGCCGCCGCCGGCCTTCCGCGAGGCAGCCAATGAAAGCCAAGAGGCAGCTGGTGGGCGGGGCAGGCCGCCCGCGGACGCACGCGCAGGACGCGGTTCCGGGTTCCCGGGTGCAGTCGAATATGCCCGGTCTTGTGCAGCCTTTACCGGCCCTCGAGCAGGGCCCGCGTTCCGGAGTTCGGGCCCTACACACACTTCCGCAGGGAAAGTGTCGCCCCTACATCCGGACCCGCAGCGGGGCCCTCTCCCAAGCCTGCTTGCCGTGGAGAGTGGTGATTTATTGCTTGGTCATCATTCGTTCATTCAGCAAACGTGTTATATGCCCATGACACGAGCAGAAGCTCAGCCCTGCCCTCGGGGATCTGCGGCTTTGCAGTCCTCAGTGTTCCTTCACGAAACGCTCCTGGTGACGCAGGCTACCAGATACGGGCCCGACGCTGCCCTGGCCCAGCCAGGATGGTCAAGTGTGACTAAGTCATGACAGGTGACGTCTGATCTGCGGTCGCTGGCTTCATAAGAGGCGACAGCTTCCTCCTACATTTCAGTGAGGAATGCACTGGGGTGACGTGACAATTGAAGATCAGCTGTGCCTGCTGACCTACATAAAAAACGGAGGAATTCCTCCACGCTCCACAACATTTAGTCATCCAACAGATAATTGAGTGTCTCCTCCATGCCAGGCTCCATTCCAAGCACGGGAAATGCGGCCATGAGCGAGGCAGGTAAGTTCCGTGCCCTCCTGGAGCCTACGTTCTAGTGGAGACCTCAGAGAGGCTGTCTCTGAGCACCATCTATAAACAGCATCTCTCTCCACTCTTTCCTTATCTTTCTTTATAGCACTTATCACCATGTATATTTATGCTCCTCCTACCGCCAACTAGGCTAAACTCCAGCACAAGGACTTTTGTTTTGACCCATGCCGTAGCTCCAGTGCTTTAGAAGAGTGCCTAGTATGTCACAATATTTGTTGAATAAAATAATTGGATATGCGATGAGAGAAGGCAGACACCAAGAACGGTTTGGAACTAATGAGGCAACTGGCAGAATAACAGTGATGATATGATAGGCCCAGTAGTCTAAGCTACATAAGGAAGAAAGTAGGGATAGGAGAGGGAGCAGAAGGCAAGTGGATCAAAACCCTGCATGGAATTAGTTAACACAATTGTCTCTCGAAGTTCTTTGTCCTTCCCTTTTGTCCTCATAAGTAAATAAATCACATATAACCTCCTCCCTTTCCAGTCTGATAACACACAGCACATAACAGGCAGGGCCAGAATGAAAACATCCTGTGAGAACACGTCGGGAACCAGTACTAAAGCCTCCTTCAGGATGCACTATAAACAGAGCTCAACATCAACTCGGATTTAGGTGGCAAGGTGGGCCCAGGTCAGTGCTACATTCTCCATGAACGCTTTGCTAAAACCTTTCCTCTAAATTCACTCTCCAAAGATCCTTCCTCTATTTTATGTTTACTAAAGCATTCGTACATATAGCAGTCCCCCCTTATCCCCGGCTTCACTTTCCACAGTTTCTGTTACCTGGTGGTCCAAAAATGTGAAATGGACAATTCCAGAAATAAATAATTCCTAAGTTTTAAATTGCACGCCGTTCTGAGTAGCTTGCTGAAATCTTGCACCATCCCACTTGTCCTGTCCCAGCCTTGAATCATCCCTTTGTCTAGCTGTGCTGTATACGCTACCCACCCATTAGTCACTTCGTAGCTCTTAGTTATCACCTTTTATTACAGTAGATGTTATAATTGTTCAATTGTATTACTGTTGTTAATCTCTTACTGTGCCTAAATTTATAAACTTTATCACAGGCATATATGTATAGGAAAAATCACAGTATACATAGGGCTCAGTACTATTCGCAGTTTCAGGCATCCAGTAGGGTACATATCCCCTGCGGATAAGGGGGGAGACCTACTGTACTACATCCTGATAACCTTTTATGAAATTTGACATTTTTTTTTTCTATCGCTCACTTTTATGTGAAATTATCTTCCTGAACTTTCAGAATGATGCACGATTCAGGAAAGCTTTTCTGACTTTACAGAGCTACCTTTTGTTGTTTTTGAGTAGTGCTCAGAAATACGGAAGCTAAGATTTTCTAAGAGGGCTATGTTCCCCTCCTCCGGTTTGATCTAGGCCCTCTCCTTGTCTCGTCTCGATCCTGCTCCATTTGATTCCACTTGCAGTACTTTCTCCTCAGTATGGGGTCCTGTCCCTGGAAGTCCGGTCTTGGCAGGTCCCTTCTGAGAGGTCCCTGGGCTCCACTGCTCCTCCAGTCTCTCCAGTGCTTACTGTTGGGCACCTTGCCCTCACAATTGGAGAGGACAAAACACCAAGCTCCAGTTGGCTGATTCGTGACCCTCCTTTTCTCAAGTCCGTCAGACACCACCCCAATTCTTCCTTCTACTCGCACAGAAACCACTACCGTTTGGTGATTTGTTCCCATCCGCTGATGTTTGGGGGTTTGTGGAAAAAGCTTGTCACCTAGTTTAATTGCAAATGCTGTCCACAGGCGTTTGGTTTTATCTTAGATGTATTTTTCCCTTTTTCCAGAACCACTAATTCATTATAGTTAATCACACTATATTCTGGATCCCTAAAACCAAGAATTTTTTATTCACTTTTACATCCAATACCACGCATACTTTTTCAGTGAATTAATGAATGGAGAGAGGCTGAGGACTGGTTTGGACAAAGGCTAGAAAGATGTGTACTCCATCTTTCCAACTGCCCAGGAGAACCCCATTAGCCTTGTCATGCCAAGCCTAAATTTTAGGTGATTAGGTGAACTCAATATTACTATAACTATCTTAAGCAATGGGGCAAAATACAACATAACACCCTACTAAAGCAACAGCCTCTCCGACCTTAACCACAGGGTTTCATTAAAGGGTGACGTCCAGATTCAGTGCACATGCCCAGAAAGTTCAAAGAAGTTTTATATTGCAAAAAGAAGAAAAATACTTAGGGCCTTTTCCCTTCTGTTCTGCCAATGCTTGAAGCCTCTCAGCGGTAGCAGTAATGCAGTAGTCTTAAACTGACCAGTGCCATTTAAAAGATTACACACTTCTGGGCCGGCCCGTGGTTTAGTGGTTAAGTGCGCGCGCTCCACTACTGGCAACCCGGGTTCAGATCCCGGGCGCGCACCGACACACCACTTGTCGGGCCATGCTGAGGCCGCATCCCACATACAGCAACTAGAAGGATGTGCAACTGTGACGTACAACTATCTACTGGGGCTTTGGGAGAAAAAGGGGAAAAAAAAAAAAAAGGAGGAGGATTGGCAATAGCTGTTAGCTCAGGGCCGGTCTTCTCAGCAAAAAGTTCATTACAACTTTACAATTATTTATTCAAAAAATTTAAGTATTTGAGACGAAGACCAAGATTTTCTTTGATATTAAAATGTTTCCAATTAAATTGTCCTAAAAATTTCTTTTTTTTTGTGAGGAAGATCAGCCCTGAGCTAACATCTGCCAATCTTCCTCTTTTTGCTGAGCATGACTGGCCCTGAGCTAACATCCGTGCTGATCTTGCTCCACTTTATGTGGGATGCCGCCACAGCATGGCCTGACAAGTGGTGCGTGGGTGTGCGTCCGGGATCCGAACCCCGGCCGCCAGCATCGGAGAGCATGCACTTAACCACTACGCCACAGGGCAGGCCCCTCCTTTTCTATATTGACAATAAAAATGATTATGGGAAAGAGTTGAGATCTACTACCTATATATCTACTATATATCTATAAACTGCTGTTTACTTCTAGTAATATTAAAATTACAAAATCTAAGTTAAACGTTTATAGTCTAAAAGCAGAATTTCTATTTATTGAACCTTTAAATAATTCATATATAAGAAAGTCTAGGTTATGCTTACTGTTTGACTACAAAGGTCTTCGTGTTTATAACTAGTCAGACTATTTTTGAACAAAAATATTCTTCTATAGCTAGACCTCTCTGAAAGCATCAAGGTGAACTGCTACTTGATGTTTCTGGTTCCATTATTTTTAGAAGCTTCATATGACTTGACAGATTCTGTAATCTGTTTTCTGACACAATCATATGTTCACAAGTAGGTATGCCTTGACTCTCATTAGTCACTTAAAGAGAGCTGGTTAAAACCTGGAACACAGGAAAAATAGTTAAAGGATGTCCTTCTAGTCTTATTCTGCTTCTGGACCCTCCAGACAGTCCAGCTATACATCAGTATTCCTCATGTTTCCATTTAATCCTTGTCATTTTTAGTGATAATCAACTCGATTTTCAAAAGTTGTCGTGGTCCAAATAACAGGAATAAAAAAATTCTACTTCATAAAAATTTCAAATAATTTTTATCTTACAGCTAACAGCAAATTGTCACCCAAAGATTTGGCCTACGTCATAAAGGATATGACAGAAGTCTTAAAAAGAAATGCTGCATTATTACTACATTTTTTCAATGTTGTGATAGCAATCAACTTAGTTTTAAGTTAATCACTGGTAATTTCAGTTGATAACATCCAACTCAATAAAGCAAGCACGTGAAGGTGAAATGTAGCTCTTCATCTGGAAAACGTAATGCAGAAAAGCACAGCAGTCCTGACAGGGAGCCAGCGGCTGTCCCGACTTCTCTCATACGCAGGAAACCTGCTGCTCAGAAGGGGCCCACTCCACTTTTTCAACACCTGGTTGCCAAAGGTTAGCTCACTGAATTGACACAAGTCTACGTAACTATGATTTTTATCTAGTGGCTCTGGTCTGTCCTCTAAACGTGTTAAAATGATGAGGTTGGACAAGCCGATATCAAGTGCCCTTCCTGGTCCTATATGATTTTAACTGGACTCTATTTCCTCTTCTAAGGGAAAGCACTTCACATACTTGAAGACTGCTATCAAGAACCCATTCTCAGATATCATTTTTCTACAGTAAACATACCTTTTCCAATTATTCACGACACGATTTCACACCTCAAGCTCCTGGTTCCCCTTCCTTTAAATGTATTAGTTGAACGTTTTCTCTTAAAAACATGGTAATTCACGCCAGCCCCGTGGCTTAGCGGTTAAGTGCGCGCGCTCCGATACTGGTGGCCCAGGATCGGATCCCGGGCGCGCACCGACGCACCGCTTGTCCGGCCATGCTGAGGCCGCATCCCACATACAGCAACTAGAAGGATGTGCAGCTATGACATACAACTATCTACTGGGACTTCGGGGAGAAAAAGGGGGAAAAAAGGAAGATGACTGGCAATAGATGTTAGGTTAGGGCCAGTCTTCCTCAGCAAAAAGAGGAGGATTGGCATGTATGTTAGCTCAGGGCTAATCTTCCTCACAAAAAAAAAAAAAATGGTACTCCAAAACAACACACACCAGTTGACTCAAACAATGTATAAAAGATTAACAAGCTAACTCTCCTGTTCACTGCAATCTGAGCTCTCTCCTATTCAGCAATTTTTAAAGCAGCTTAGCTTGAATTAGGTTTTAGCAACAGCCATAAAATAAACTGGCTTATACCAGTCAAACTTCTATACATATGAAGTTATCATGCTTTTGTTTATACACTCAAGGAGCATTTATTACACACCTATAGTATGTATGCCAGACACAATGCACAATGCTAAGTGGTAAACATTTATTCTGGCAAAGGAAGATGTAAATAGAGTACATTACTAGCCTAAAAGAATGTGCTGCCTTCAGCGAGAACAAAAGAGGAATTTCTAATTTTTTGCTAGGGTCAAAGATTTTAGGATAGGTAAGTGAACAAGGAGTAGGATAAGCAAGAAGGCAAAAAGCAGCTCATAGGGAATTCCTATAGTTCATCTCGACAAAGGGTTAGGCAATGGGAAGACATCGAAGGGTTTTTAGCTTAAAAATGACGTTAATTTTACAACTGAAAAACACCCCATAGATGGCAATTAAAGGATGAAATTTAAGGGTCAAGGAGTCTAAGACAGGAGACTACTGCAGCAGCTGGAGCAAGTGATGAGCATCTTGATCACAGTAGCATGGGGGTGAAAAGGAGACTGCTTTTGAAAGGTGAATATCATCACCAAATGTATGCATAAAAGATAATTATATACTGACATTAACCAGTTAAATTCTGTATTATAACTATCTTTTTATGCATACATTTGATGATAATATTCAACTTCTTTAAAAAAAAATTTCAAAGCATATTTAACAATCCCATCATGGCAGCCTTAGAAGTACCCTGGAAGCTTAACAAAAAGATTATAGTTTCCCCTTGTTAATACAAATAAGACAGAAAAATTATGACCTTCCATAGTCAAGCACTAGACAAGATAGCCAGTAAACTACTATTCTGGAGGATGCGAGTGGTATTCTTTATTTTTGCGACTTTACATTCCATGAAATTTGCAATTGCAGTCATGCGCTGCATAACGTTTAGGTCAACTACCAACTACATATATGATGGTGGTCCCGTAAGATTAGTACCGTACAGCATAGTGTGTAATAGGCTATACCATCCAGGTTTGTTAAGTACACTCTATGATGTTTGCACAGTGAGGAAAGAGCCTAACAACACATTCCCTGTCATTAAGCGAGGCATGACTGTAGTATGACAGTACCAAGAAACGATCATCACCAAATACACAGTTCATTGCTGTGAATGTAAATCTTTTCAAGTCACCTAACTGCAGGGGCGTGCTTACTACCATCTACTTTTATTAAGAAAGGCTCATTATTATTGAATCAGGAAGTTGGGCAACCCCAAGAGACTAGTATGAAGAAAAATGGGATTCCGATTCTTATAAGAGACAGCATTAAAACGCACTTGCTCTACGTTTTTCTACTTGCAAGTATCAAGATTATCTTCTGCATTTTAAGAGTGCTGCAAATCAGTTCACTGGTAAAACACCTAAAATGTTTGTAGGAAAAATATTTTTCTTATGTATAGATCATAATTAAGACACATTATTTGAGTTTTTTCCTAGTGGTGAAGTGCTATCCTAACACCGTTTCTCTTTTTGAACCAGTGGGATCTATTTTTAAAGGCTAAAGTATAACGAGGTAACATAATATACAGAGAACCTGCACACTTAACTAAATGTACAACCTTCGGTTCATTTGCACACTAATCTTTACTGTTTCTCAAACAAGAAGTCCAGCTCATAAATCTGTAAGGCTCGCAAGTCAGACAATGGAATACAACAATTTCCATATATTCCTGGATTCTAAGAAACTGAGTAATAACAAACCTTCTGAATAACAACAAACTTTACTTAACTTTATTAACACAGACTAATTTTTAATATCTACCTCAATAAACTCAACAATTAGACTCAACATTCAGATTTAACAATAATGGTTTCAACTCTTTGAGAATGGTTTCAACTATATTCTATATGTATATAACAAATAATACTCTAAAATTTTGTTAAGGGATGCACCAGATCTACTACTCAGAGACTGAGTCTAGCCAAAATACAAGCCATGACAATGAAGTTTATTTCTCCATTTGCCTTCCCTATTTTCCAACCTCATACAGAGATAGGTCTCTGTACTTCTCTTTCTAAATGTGAAAGAAATATTGTTCCATATGGAAACAAAGTATATCCCAAAGGGATTCCAGTTGAAATCCAAAGAGAAAGAGAAAAAGGAAAAGGAAAAGCAACATGTAAACTCAAAAAAAAAGGTTAAATAAATGTTCCTAATAAAAGATAGCACACTTCCATGTAGGAAACATATATAACATTAAAACTACCCAGTATAGCTAAGCATACATACACAGAGTCTTATTTCTCTCACAAACTTTTAAAGGGAAAATTTGCCATTTGTGTTATTCAAAATGTATTTGTCTTAGCACACAAATTTCTGTGAAAATACTTGTTTAAAGTTGACAGAATGTCCCACTTTATATTTCAAGTACCTTATAAGAGGGTAAGAATTACATCAGATCTTAAAGTGAACACACACTAACTTAAAAAAATAAAACTCTTTCGTTATTAACTGACTACTATGTTTTTAGAAAGGAAGAGAAGTAATGCTGATTCTCCACCATAATATTACGGCTAATAAGTTCCTGTATTAACATAAGAACAGGAGAGTTAGACTAGAAATCTAGAATTCCTATATTCTCTAATAATAGCTTAGAATTGTCCACTGTAAAATTTCCCATTTTCCCAGGGGAAATAAAAAAAAAACAGTAAATAGGGGTTTAAGGAGTTTTATATAGTATTTATCAACCCCTCAAAAAGCCACACCACACCAGTCATCTTCCTAACACATGAGCTGGTACTCTAAAATCTAGAAATAGGCCAGAGCAATCAGTTATATAGAACAGACAGAAAAACAGTCTCAAAATCAGGTAAACAAACAACAGCTATTACCACTTATGACATTTTATTGGCATATGACAATTTACAAGAGTCCCTGTTGCATTATACATCATCACACTGAGTAAGAATCGTTTAGCCATCTACATTCATTCTTATTGGGTAGTATTTTTTTCTCAAATTATAATTCCCAACACTTGATCTTAACTGTGACAAGAGGAACAAGAGTAATTCCTTAAAGCAGGCTGCAACTGGAAAAACATGTTTTGTTTTTATACTAAAACTCCTAGGATGTTGAAAGGTATACACACATCAAGACTGAGTCATGGCCTTCTTAAACAGCTTTCTTAATCCTTTCTGGAAATATCCTTTGGTTCATTTTTATTTTCCTTCTCTAGGCAAAAGGAAGTCTGTTAGTACAGGTATCAAAGAGGTATTATTTTCTGGCACTTGTAAACAAATATCCTCACCAAGAGGAACCAATCAGCTTTTATAACATGTCATGAAGTGTGGAGTATAAACTGTGGTTTAAAAAAATACACACAGGCTACTTTTGATATGCTTGCCTCTGAAAAACCTAACATCCACAATAGCATTCTATTGCAGAGTTCTCACAATCACCCTTCCTACTATATTCAGGTATGATACTCTTTCCCCAATTTTGTTTAAGAGAATAAAAGTAACCAAATCATGTAAGTATCTGAGTTAAAGCAAAGCATTTGCACTTAAAATATAACCTGCTGATAGGACTTGGTAGCTTTATTCCTACTCCCTATTAAATAATTTCTCAGCAAATTCCCTTTTTCCTATTATCTTAAGTGAAAAAGCAGAACTGCACATTTATAGTCATGCATAGAGAGATTCAGTGTCTAGCCAAATAATAACTGTTAAAATAAAAGCTACATTTATTCATATAAAATAAAGTGGTCATGAAAATTCTCCTATATTGGACATCGAATCCAAGTTGCTTTATCATGTTAAGTATTATCCTGACCAGAAGATTAGTTATGTTCCAATTAATGCAACACACGCCTGCTATGACAGTATTTCCCCTGCTCTAACAGTTTCAAAAAGACAAAATTAATAAGAAAAACCATGCAATACTAAGGATCTTAGGGCCATAAACATCACATACACTGTGTTTTGTTTTCATTTTTCCCCCCTATAGCTTTTGGCAAATGCCCCCGGCTAATCAAGGTGTTAGAAGCATTGCAAATCATCAAGTGAGGATGAAAGAGCCATACATTTAAGATCTTTAAAAGTTTACACTAACAGAATAAGCATTATCTCCTTTTAATGCAAACATATACAAACAATTCGGTTACTGAATTAACAAATGGAATCTGACAAAAGTTGTGCTCATAACACAGACAGACTTCACACTGAAATTCACTATTTTGGATTTTCATTCCTTTAAGAGCTATCAGCATAAACATAAAGGTAATTTACATTTGAAACATTATCTACCTGAAAAATAGGACCCTTAAGAAGAAAAACAAAAAGCCATTTTATAAACTGCAACTGAAATAGGGAAAAAAATAAAAATGAAGTTATTAGATCAATGCTGCAACAAACTTCCTGTCAAAACTTTTTATTGATGACATTTGAAAAACAGGTTACTTAAAACACTACAAACGAACAGTATGTTCCAATTGCCCATTTTTCTTTATGGTTAACCTACAACCTAATGCGTCAGCGGTCCAAAAGCTCAAATAAATATGTAAGATATGACATCAGGTACATCTTTCTACTGTATCAGGTTATTCTGCAGGATAATCCTCTTCCATACCAACACCAGGATTACAGGTTTTGTTCATTTAAAAATAAGACGTTCAGTTGGAATGGGGCTTTTATTTGCAGTATTATGACATTCCAGTTTCCTCTTTCAAAGAATAGCCGATATCTAAGACCATGACTCAAACTTTCAAATAAGAATAGAAAAAGAACACTGAATTTTGACCCCAAATAGTAAAGGCTCCTAAGAATGGTTTTTATAGGCCACTGCTTGCTTTCAGTTTAAAAAAAAAAAAAAAAACTCAAGTATATACTTTTCAATCTAACTTTTAATAGCTTGTACTTTTTAGCTATTGGTGAAGCTTTTTTTCTTCTTAAAGATTTGCTGAAGTGTTAAACTAGCTTAGTTTACCAAAGGAACAACTTTTTCTGTGGTACACTTCAAAAATTAGTCACCCTACAATGTAGTGTGTTTGAATTAAGGAAAATGTTAAGCAGATGTATACAACTAAAATAATTAGTGTGGTCTCTATAAACAACTTCTGTTCAGGGATTTGTATGCAGAGCTACCATGTACTTCAGAATAAACAGTAACAAACAAGGAGGGAAGAGAATCAGAACTTTCACAGAGCTGTACTTGACCATATCTTATAGACAAAGCAGAATTACAATGCATGTAACAAAAACAGTAAAAGTATTTTTTTTAAAAGTTGATAGTTACAAATATGGTACGTAACAATTTTCTACTTTATTCAGTACGATTTTCAACATACAGTCTACTATTTTTCAAGATATTTGAAGACTTAAAACAAAATTTCTATAGACTACTTGCAAACAGTAAAATTGAAGTAAAATGCTTACATTCTTATTTGAAAACAAAAATCAGGTAAAAAATGGTGGGTGTAAGTTCTGCTCTCTGTTGCAATCTCACTTCAGATTTACTATTCCTAAAAAAAACAGGGAAAAATAAAGATTAGCAAAGATGTGAAGAGTGAAAACGATCCATAATAATCATTGTTCCTAAAAAAAGTAATATGCAAGAAAATGTTAGAATCACTAACAAGCTGAAATTTTCTACCTTTTCTTCTTTGCGTCTGTCCTTCTTTTCTTCATTATTTTCCATGGTCTCTTCTTCATCTTCAACAATGCCGTCCCCTTGGTATTTGTCATGAGTCCATTTTGGACTGCTACCTGATTTTTTGAAGTTAAAGCGCCCTCTGCCACGTTGAAAAGTACCACGACCTCTTCCTCTTTTGGCCCAATAATCCACACCATCATCTCTGTCATCATGCTACAGAAAGGTTAGAAACAATCATCACTGAAATGTCTTTCTTGTAAGGGAGATGATTATATTCCCAATCATAAGACATGGTATAAATCTTCTGAAGACTGGATATATGAGATTGCTAATGTTCTAAAACACAATAAAACAAAACCAATAAACTGAACTTTTCAACGAAAATATACTCCATTTTCAAAGCAAATAATTAGATCTTACTGTTCAGTAACCCAAGCACTGAGAGCTGCCCAGACAATATTTTGGAGAATCTCAACTACTAAATTACTGCCAATTTTCAAAATTTTGACTTTTTGCTTTCCATTATTATTTCAATCTAAGTCCACTTGTTATTACACTGCATGCAAATAAGATAAACTAACCAATATTTTTCCCCAAAAAATTACCTTAGTCATAAAGATGTGGCAAAGTCATAAATGTCAATAGAATATCATCAATAACACTTACTAAGTAAAACAGGTGGTATGAATTATGCCTTACATCTAAGAACAGATTTTAAAATCCTACTGATTTAAATCTAAATCTGTGTATACTACATATCAATCTCACATGCCAAATGCTCCCTAGAGTAATACCTCACTTATTTCTTCTTCACCAACCTCAAGTACAGCAGCTATTACATTCCAACTTTAATTTTTCATTAACTGTATCCAAATACATATGTTCCCCAAATTACAAACTGTTCCATTAATCAAAACAACCTGCAAAACTGAAAAGTACTTGACTTAGTGGATAAGCAGATGAGCATTACATCCCAAAACGAAAAGCCCAAGTTCTCCTCCAATGTAATTTAATTAACTGCTGCCCCCCTCAAACTTAAGCTCTTAAGTTTGTCACCTACAAAAATGGGAAATTAGGCAAAATGATGCCCCTTTAAAAGACAACAGGCATAATGCAAACAATGTTGCAAAACCTATGGAGTACTGGTACTGATCAACTCTGCAAAAGTCATTAACCTTTCTTCAAATATTATGTGATACACGAGCACCTTTTTCAAAACACAGAATGTGCCTTTGTGCATATTCATAATAGAAATCACCCTCCTGCATGACTTGAACAGCTCGGTTACGCATGTAATTAACAGACTATATGAAAGAGCACTTACCAATTTCTAATAATCTCTCTTTACCAAACCAGTGAAAGATCACTACACCTAGAGGTGGGCACGACTCCATAAAAAACAAATTTAGGAACTATCAAAAGTGTGAATTTCCATGTCTGAAAGTTTCATTATAAACCCGAAATAAACTATTTTAAATGTGTGCCACTCAAAATGATGCCCATGCAATTATATAATTTCAGGCTTCCTTTGGTATTAGCACACTCAACTCCACAGTCTGTTTTGTTTGTGGTATTTACACAGTATTCCATGGATTTGTGGGAAGAAGCAGAGGCATGAGTTTAAATCTTAACAAAAACTGTGTGACTTTACTTTCTCATTTTAAACAAGGGCGATAGCCTTGAGGAAAAACAGATGATCTGTAAAAAGTGCCTAGCCCAGTGTCTGACAAACATTCAGTGAACAGTGGTAATAATAATGTTTATATAGTGCTTACTAAGGGTAAGGCACTGTTCTGAGCACCTTCCATGTATTTACTCATCTAATTCTCACAACAACCCTGTAAAACACTGACTAATTCCACTTTAGATGTAAAGAAACTGAGGCACAGAGAAATTGAGTAACTTACCCAAGGCCACAGAGCTAGTCCCTTCCACTACCCCTGATGCCCATCACCCACAAAATACACTTCCCAGGTATCTTAGTGGCAGTAAATGATTGCCATATGATGCAGGTAAGAGTTAGCAGATATACACAAAGCAATAGCAAAGCTAGACACTGGAGTTACACCAGCCATGACTTTCAAATATACAATCATCAGAAACTAGGTAAAGAAAATGGCAGCTAGAAGATTAGGCTGTGTTTTTCAGAGAGTATCCTCGATGCTACCTAAGTGACATTTTGATGCTAGGCAGACTAATGCTTAATCCTCAAATTCTCTCATCCAAGATTTTAGTCTTATAAATACCAAACTTTTCTGGCCCTTTATCTGTGAAGTAAGTAATTTTTAAAAATTATAACACACAGCCAAAAACATGTTAACAAAAGAGTCCATATTAGAACCAAGATCTTCTGAATCCTCTCATCTCTTCTCCATAAGATGAAGTTTCAAAGGGTTAATTTATTAGAACTCCAAGGCCGAAGCCCCTTCCCCACTAGAGATTTTCTCTTCTTCAGACAACATCAACTCAACACTGAGCATCTGCCCACTTCAATACTTCCCCACTTGCTCCAACTCTTCATATACTCACCCCTCCAGAGAATTTCAGGTTCTAAGACTATTACCTTTCCTGGAGGACTTACTAAAAACATTACCATATCTTTGTATAAACCCAAGTTTTAAGACAGAAAATTTCAGAAGAGAATGCAATAAATGTTACTATTACTCAATATTGTTGGAAGAATGATATGGTGCCTTCAGAACCCTGGCTCTGGAGCCCAATGTGTGTATTCCAACACTGACCTTACTCCTAGTAGGCATGTAACTTTGATCAAGCTACTCAATCTCTGTACCTCAGTTTTCCATCTGTAAAAGTAATGGCCCCACCTCAAATAAGCATGAAATAAGTTAATCCAGGTAAAACACTTAGAATGGTGCCTAGCATAGTACATATGCTCAATAAATGTTACCTATTACATCACTAAGTATTAATGTTTCATTAATATGGGCAAAATTTCCGTGCTGGTCAATAATTCTGAAAGAACCTAGGGGAATGACTATTCAATTTCATTTCTTCTGAATTATATTTTTGTTTATATTTCTATTCAACCTAGCTGTCTGAAAATATCTTTACAGAATGTGCAAAATCTTTTAAATTTAAATATCCATGTAAAAACCAAAGTTGTCATTTCAATAGCTCATTAAGAACTAAAATAACTTTGGGAACTGATTTATAAGAAAAAATGTATTGTGTTAAATTTGTATCTAGTCAACATTAGTCTGTGACAAATGCACAGGTATATCTTACACAGAAACAAAGATTTTTAAATATAACCCAGAACAGCAACATACAAAATGTTACTGCTACTTACAACGGGCTGAATTCTTAAAATAAAACCCTCTTTTTGATTAGTAAAACTACTGCCTAATTATAGGCCAACCTAAAATGATTATGTCCCAATTAAAGGTGAAAAGCTTTGATTCTGAAAGAATCCAAAGATTCTGAAAGAATGCCATAGGAAGATGAAGATCTAGCCTAAATTAAATATTTGTAAAACGGGAAAAGTTTCAAACAATTAATCTCTCCTTGTTCACCTCTCATCACTTCCCTCTTAGCTTTCTGACCCTTCACATTTGGTCTAGTGTCTGGCACTGTTCCTATCACTCACTCCTCACCCCATCTTTGAAACGTTGGCCTTTTAATCTCTTCTCTTATGACTGGGTGATCTCATCATGGCTTTAATTATGACCTGTAAGAGGATGGCTCCTAGATTTTTTCTTTTCTCTCTCTAGATCTGCATTAGCAACTATCCATTGCACATCTCCACTTGATTTCTCCCAGGGACTTCAAGAACAGAAGTTAATCTTCGCCTCAAATGGGCTTCTTTCCTCTGTATTCCCCATCTTAGAGAAATTCCTTCTTCTCACTACCAACATCTAACTAGTGGGTCCCTGAATAAGTCCTCATAAATGTTACTTTCTTAACTTTTGAGATCTAGCCTCTTAGTTCAGATACTCAATATCTCTCAGATACATCTGTTCTCACAACCATGGTTTTTCTAAAATCTTCTTAAAATCCAAATTTATTAAAGTATTATGGCCTTCTACAACTTGGCTCCTACTTATTCTTAATTTTCCCCAAATTACACCACCATCTAGCCATCTGAGTACAGGAGTTCTCTACATCAGGATGTTTCATTCCTTCTGCTATCTACAGTACACCCGCCCATCTTTTAAGCTCAAGATTCAAGGCAAGTTCCTCTACAAAGTCTCTCCTAATCACTCTCTCCTTGGCAGTAATCCACCATTTCCTTCCTTTGGAGGAAATCCTCCAAACGTATTTTCGAATGTTTGTTTCCCCATTACTGGTCTCTAAGCCAAGAACTGGAATCATCATATTTGTGTTTCCCTCCTTAGTACCTAGCATAAACAGTAGTCTGTTAATACACAAATTCTTAAATCAAAAAGAAGATGGATCTTTCAAACTTTTATATAATTGAATAAAATGCCTTTCACTTTCTCAATTATCAACTCAAGCAACTCAAACAATCATAAATTTCTCCTCAGGGGCCATATGTTGAGCCAACATTATACATAATGTGCTCTGCAAAAATTTAACTTTTTCAGAGTCTTGGTCATTCAAGTACCCAAAAAAGAGACAAATGGAAATCTAGGGGGGGCCAGGGGGGTTAGGAAGATTGGCCCTGAGCCAACATCTGTTGTTGATCTTCCTCTTTTTGCTTGAGGAAGACTGTAGCTGAGCTAAGATCTATGCCAATCTTCCCCCATTTTGTATGTGGGATGCCGCCACAAGATGGCTTGATGAGCAGTGTGTAGGTCAGCACCCAGGATCAGGATCCGTGAAGCCCAGGCCACTGAAGCGGAGCATGCAAACTTAACCACTATGCCACCGGGCCAGACTCTGAAATTAATTTTTGAAACAACTGTGTTGCCTATTCTCCAAACAAAATATGGATCTACTTCAGAACACAGCTCTATCCTCTAAGTTAGCAAATATGTTGTGGTCATTCAGGTTTATTCAAATATTCATAAAAAGCCAAATGAAAGACACAATTCTGAAAATCTACTACTTTCCATCTTGTCTCAACAAAACAACTAGCTCTCAAAACTAGCCTCTGAAACAACTTCTCTGAGAAGCTATGACAAAAATGAATACTTCTGGTAATAGTTTGGATATTTTCTTAAGTCTCTGTCTATAATGCAGGGTAGACCCTTTTCCACCATGCCAAACTGTAGGAAATTTCCATCATTACCTAGAGAATTTTTCAGGACCCTCCTCCTCCAGCTTCATCCCTTAGAAAACTATTTCAGAGGGAAAAGCATCAAATTAGTGTATCCAGTAACTTTCCCACAATGTTATTTTTCATCTTCCTTTTCCTCCAATGAAAGTTAACAGCCTCCCTGAGATCCCTAGTTACATATACTGTGGAAGAATTCTTCTCATCTTTCATTTTCAAATATAGCTGTGATGATGGAAGGCAAATCTTAATGACAAGTTTCTACATCTTTCACTATCTTACAGACAGATAGGAAACGTTAATGTTGTTCTCTGAATGTGGCTATCACATCAGGTATATTTTTAGTTTACCCTGATCAGCCCATAGGTGATGTCAATTAAGTGCAAACAGGACTAAAGGGACTCACATTTTCAAGACTTCAAATCATCTAGATAATGAGTTTTTAAAAAGGTTTCCCGCATTATGGTGAATGTTCTCATAAGAGTGGATACCTGTACTCAAAATATATGTGCCCAGTATGCTTTGAAAATTAACGCAAACCAAATAAACACAGATTTCTAACACCCACCAAGAAGTACTTCTTGCTCTTTGGGGTATATTCTGGATCCCATTCCTCTTCCTTCGGTCTCTTTTGAAAAGTAGTATTTGAGTTGTTTGGACCAGTATTTGTCCCAGCAAAAACTCCTCTGGCTCTTCCTCTGCCTCTAATTCGAAACTGATTAACATTAACAAAGTTGTTTAGTAATGCAATAAAAAGGTATTTAGTTACATGCAAACTTGAATTTTACTGCAGTAACAAAACACACATTCCCTAATTTCCTTCCTAAATCTCAATTTCATAGCCACTGAGGATGGAAAGGATGGTCATTTTATATCATCGGCAAAAAATTCTGCTTACTGAAAGCTGAGTAAGTTAAAAAGAAATGCACAGTCAACCTAAGTGTTAGAATATTGCACTTTCATGACCTGAACTAATATTTTAAAATAATCATATGGTTTTTTCCCTTTTACTAGCCCAAAGAGTTGTCTAATTCCTCTTAGTTATCATAGGGGTCCCAAGTGTTCAACTATACCTACCACCATATAAGCAAAGCTCTTCTCTTTTCCAAGTTATCTAATCAATGAACCCTACTAATAACCAACTGGATAGTCGCCCAACGTAGGAATCTGAATCTAGAAATTAAAAGAGTCAAGAAGATGCACTACTCTGAAGTCATTAAAATAATAACTATATCAAATTTATGGAAACATGGGGATAATGTGTATGCTATGTAGAATAAAAAGATAAGTTATATGATTTCTATGATTCACATATAAATAAGGACTTGAAGAAAATAGGCAAAAATGAAAATAGTTGTAATACAGAGATGAACATGTGAATTTTTTTAATGTTTTAAAATATCTTTTCAAAAACTAAGTGATAAAAGAAATAGATCTCAATCAATAACTTTCCTTGACTCTTGCATCTGTAAGCACTATGTACAGTTACTGATCCTAAAGTTAAGAAAAGTATCTAGTTTATATAGATGCTTCTAGATCTCAACATGGCATCTCTTATTTTTTTTTAAATCAGGCTAAAACATTTTTTTCACTCTGTGTACAAAGAAAGCATTATCCCAGCTCCAGCCACTCCTCCCTCCCGCTAAATGGCATTTCTTAATGAAGATGATACTTCAAATACCATTTCATTTTTTAAGACTAATTCTGACTATAGGAGTAATGACTCACGTAACAAACAACGTCTAAATCATATATTTTACTTTCCTTCTTATGTACTGTACTCTAAGGTAAAATCCTATCAAATGATCAAAGACAATTTTATTACTTACAAAGGTTCCTCGTGGTCGGCTAACTCCTGCAAAGCCAGAGTATTCCTTCAGTTCATGGTGAGTTTTAAATTCTTCTTCTCTTTCCTTCTTACTCTCCTTTTCTTCTCGAGAGCTGGGAGAAGAAGGTGAAGCTGAAGAGGATGAAGATCGAGAATGATCTTGCTCTCTACTTTTATGTTTACTGTAAAATAAACAAAGAACAAAATATGTGCTATTTTTAAAAAGATAAAAACTTTGTTGTATCTTATAATAAGAGGGATATTTTTCAAGTCAAAAAACTATCCCCTATTAAAATTATTACGTAACTAAAATGATTGGGTGTTAAACTTTGACACAGTCTGTGTCCATTCTCCTTCAATATTTGTTTTACGTCACTACTGAAAAACAGGCTGTGGCCTGCAAGTTAGAAACTAGAAGTCTGGAAACTTCAAGAATAAGGTTTAGTTCTTCAATATTTCTAACTTGTTTTTTTGTTATTTTAAGGAAAGAAAAAGAAGAGTAGGAAAAAGTAAGAATGTTCTTAAGGCAAGTATCAAAACGACTGCAGTTTGTACACCCTGGGTGAGAACAGTTGATATGGTTTGGGCCATAACTCCATTATAGAAATAAAAACCATATGACATTACAAATACCAGTCATAAATAAAAAAACACAAGTAAAATCCACCATTTACATAATGAATAGCAAGAAAAACGATTCTCTATGATACTTAGCATTCCTATTATTTATTTGACTCTATGATGATCAATTTTACATGATTCTAATTCAACACCCAAAAAGGTCATACCTGCGGTAACTCTTACCACTGCTAACAGTATCCATGGAAACATTACTTTGAAAGACTAATACACATTGCTATTTCATAAAAACTAGTCCTTCCTCCCCCCATCTCTCCCATGTTAAACCACTAGTTATCAGTTTAAAATTCTTGTACTCTGGGTGTTATGAGTTGAAAAAGTGCGGAATCAAGCATAACGAACCAAAGTTCTTACACAAACTGTTTCTAGAAATGCACTGCATTGAAGTCCAACCTCCTGATGTAGCCTGGATAATAGGACACATTAATTTGTCATTTTTTTTTTCAGTGTTAGCTTGCTATTCCAAAGTTTTTGTCCTCATCCACCATAAGCCGTGTAAAAGACAAATACATTTTTGCTGTAAAACAAATAATTTTAATTGTTTAAATTTAAACATTCGATTACACAGTCAAAATTGAAAGCAATTAAGCTGACAATTATTAAAGGCTAATTAGAAGCTAAAACCTAACTCAGACAGTTTTAACAATTACCTGTCATCTTTGTAAGATTTGTATTCTTTGTACTCTTTTGGAGTTTTTTCCTGCTTTCTTGATCCACTGGATTCCCTGGAGCCCTTGGAATCCCCCCGTTCTTTACTTCTTTCTTTTCTCCGACGATCAATGTCATGCCGAAGATCAGCAGAATCACACCTTAATTTTTTATCTCCCTATAAAGGACAGATGTAAAATATAGATTTCAGGGGAGATAAAGAGAAAAAAAAAAAAAGAAATACATACATACACACACAGCCAAATTTTATGCCGGTTTCTAAACTGGTATTTTAGTACCCAAAAACAATGGATCATAATGTACTACTTCCACACTTAGTTTTTGTTAAAAAAATGTACTTGACTGTTTTTACTAAACATTTGTGTACACAAGTGCAGTGGAACTGGGTATATTATTAAAAGCTAGTTATCCTGCAAATGTCACAGGTTTTTGTTCCAAGCAATCCATAATAAACTTTTGTACAGTAAAATAATATAATTATTTTTCCACTCAGCACATCCTCATTAATTATCATCCCTCACCCTTCCACATGATGTTGCTGTTTTTTTTTTAATAGTTGAATAATGATAGAGGTTATAATCTATAGTTATGGTGTAGCCATCTGCCTATAAAGTTAAGGGATCTTAAAGTAATGGTTCTCATTACTTAAGCCTCATTATCATCAAGCTCTTCTCAAATAAATTGACCAACCCAATAAAAATCACTTCAAAAGTAAAAATTCTGCAATTTCCATAACATGCAAGTGGAATATGATTAATGAAACCAATTGAGGTTGAACAGGGTAGAAACAAAGCCAGAAAGATATTATTCCCAATCCTGTACTCAGTATCTTGGGCCATATACTGCCCTTTCTCAATTCAGGTATTGCAACGGACATTAGTTTAACTGGGTCACAATTCACCTCCTTCTTGTTCCATTGCTTTTTCAAATACTATATAATTTAGGAAGATGGAAAGAGGCATCTAGGAATGAAGAAAAATTATACATCAGTAAGATGCTAAGCAATGTGGACATCCTTGCTAGAATTCAACGATAAGAAGTACTTAATCTGGGAAATCTACCTATAATATTCATAAGCATTCATAAATCTGAAAGTATAAATATATCTCCAAATGATATCAACTACTCACCTATTTGCTCCCAGGGGAACAAAGAGCAAAAATCTAACCAAGAGCAAAAGCTTTCCTATTCACCTAGGTATTACCAAGCCCACAAATAACAAGACAATGTAAGTGCAAGTACTTTGCAAACTCCCAACTATATATACGTTAGTTACATATTAACATATATGTTCATTATTCATTACACAGGAAGATCAAAAATAAAAAGCAATGTCTTATCCATCAGTAATCACTATTTTTTCTCCTCCAAATCAAAATTTGGTCTGAGTAATGAGGAGAGAAGCAAGATACTCACTGTGTCAGAGCACAAGGATAGAATAAACTGTTGGCAAAACAAAATTAACCAACACTGAACCCAAGGTATTGAAAGTAAAAGCCAAAATTAGTATTCACTTCTCAGAATCTGTTTTTCCAAGATCAATATGCCCCATGCAGAGAAACCACTTCCTTACTAAGCTCTAAATTCCATAACTAATAAGTTAATAGCATGCTCTATTAAAAACCATGTATAACTGTTAATAACAGCTACTAGTAATAAAAATGCTAATGTCTTCATAATAGCCCAGTTATTCAACTCTGCAAAACAGACGTATTCTCATTTTTCTGATCAGAAAACCAACATCCAAGAAGCTAATATTTTTCCAAATATCAGAGACAGTACTTGGTGACAGCCAGAACCAGAACCAAGCAGTACTCCCAAGTCCCCTAACCTTTTCATTACAACATAGAGTTGCTCCCTTTCTCCCTTTCCCCACATTTCTACTAGACTTTTATGGCCTGTCACATGACTAGTCTACCTAGAAAATGTCCACTTCAAATTATGAGTATATCAAGCAGAGTCCTCCTAACGACTGAATTCCACTCTCACAGAGCTCCTCGAAGCCATCATTCACAGGCTCCTCTCTCAAGTTTAAAAGCATTCTTCCCCCCAATCCACAAATATTCCAATAGTGACACACAGTTTTTGTTCCAACTGTTCATCTGTAAATCAGGTCTTAGAATGCTTATTTCTTAGTCCAGATGAAAAATGCCTAGTAGCATGGGGATTACTCCCTGTTCTCTCTGTGAAGAACCTGGAGATATTATTAATTTAGGCAGACATAAATCAAGGAATATTTATTCTGGCTCACCCATTTCACCTCAAAACTTTAGAGAAACCCTAATATAATTTGTATCTTTGCTTTTCTAATTTTCCTTTGTCTATCCATTGATTCTTTACCTTTTTCTTAGAACTAATTTCTTTCTTTCATTAGTATTTTAAAAAATTACTCTTTGTTTAACTTAGATACATAGTATAGTTTCAGCTTAATTTCTTCTAGGAAAGAACACTATGTACACTATCATAGACATATATAATGTATTTACAAGTTAAAAATAGAATATATCTAAAATTTTACCTAGACAAACTATGCTTAGTACAGTATCCTTAACTAAGCTGAATTTAACACGAAAAAAAGGTCCAATCAAAACATACCTTTTGATTTTCTTCTTTAAAAACTCTCTCTTCCCCTGCTAAACGGGTATGCTTCCTCAGGGCACTTGGAGAGATGTCAATTCTCCTTAACATAAAATAAAGTGTATTTGTAGTCACATTACCTTTATGGTTCAAAAAAATCCTCAGAATTGTCCATTTTTTGTAAAGGAAATACTAGACTGTTAGTTCTCTCCTAACTGACTAATTTAGCATAGTAAGAGTATTAAACTGATTCCTAATAGACAACTAAGTAACTATATTCACTAAAAATGAATTAAAATGCTTCAACCCTATTATATTTTTATATATAAATGAAGCCTGACCTTTTAAAACATCAAATTTATTTTAATAATCAAAAAAGGAAAAATGTTTTGATTAAATTCAGTATTATTTTAAGTGTCAATCATCATACAATTATATCAATATCATCAATGAACACACCAATAGGGTTATTTGTTCCTATCTATCTCCAATTTTTTACATATTCAGTAGATCTTTTATCTGTGCCTTTCCTTGCCTTTTTAAGCTAGTGTCAGTTGCAACTTCCCAGGGGTTCCTCAGCAGCCACCACCAGAACCACACCTAGTATGTAATAAGCACTAAGTTGGATACTTTATAACCAATACTACGAATTATCACCACCACCCAGCAAAATAGACATGGTTATCCTTATTTTCTAGATGGAAGAAAAACTAATGTTCAGATATTAAAGAACTTGTTCATCACAGGACAATGAAGTGACAGAGCCAGGATATGAACATAACTGACTTCAACATTCATGCCCTTTTCATGAAGAACAGTTCTGCCTCTCAACAAGCACGCCTATTTTACAAACTTACTGAAAGTAAATTAAATTCAAGCATTACTCTAGGCAACCAACCCCCTCCCAAAAAACAAATGTGGTAACTATTTAATTCCAAACTGGGGAGTGGTAAGAGTATTTTAAGTCCTAACAACCAGTTTAAACCAAATAAACTGAAAATTAAGAAGAAAACAGTAAATTACAAACTTTTCGAGACTCGAAACACATTTATTCAAGGCATAAATCAGGAATAAAACCAAAGTTCATCTGTATCATGATGAGAGCACAGTTCCAGTATAATCTTGTTTAAACAGCGTCTTCCTATCAAAACAACATTTTTATCTGCCCACTCAGTGGTGCACATACCTGTGTATCTCGGGGCTCTTCTGCCGGGTACTATGTTCTTCAGTGGCTTTCTGATACGAAGTGAACCTCTCGTTTAGGGTCATTGCAGCAGATTTGAAGTACTGCTCTGTTGATTTAGGAGAAATACTGCCCAATTAGTTATCTGTACTTTAAGAGAAATTTTCATTTGTGACAGAAGGGCATGTAGCAGGTGAAAAGGATTAAAAACACTCAAGAAACCTAGCAGAAGAGAATCAAGTGTTACAGAGAGCTCCTACCCTGTCCCTTTTAACTTCCTGTAGCTCAGCAGGGTAACTGATACAAAGTTCCTCACAGGTCCCTGTCAATACTACACACAATCGAAAAATAAGAGATTAAATTGAGTCTCTAATTCCATTTCAATAATACACTACTTCCTCAAACAGAACAAAGAGAAACAATAATATGTGAATGTCCTTATACCTTGCGAATACTAACCAATGAAGTTACTGCAAGTAATCATTTGCAGAAAACAAAAAAATACTGAAATAACTACACAGCTGGTTTTACTAAACGAATAGAATTACTTCAGCAAAAACTATGTTGACAACAAAAATTGGATTTAAGAAAAAACTGATTATTGCCATTTCAACTGGAAAAATATTTTTTAAATCAATTAACATTCACTAATACTCCAAAAATCTGGCATCTTGGCAAACCTGACAGCACATTTGATACTACTGTCTTTCTTTTAACAATTTTAAAATTAGTAATATCAATACTGATTAGTTTTTTAAACCAGTTCAAGATACTTTGTAAATGTAAAATAGAAAGACGTATAAAGTCATAAAATGTTACATTACGAAGCAAGCTATCTGCTTAACAGGTCAACATACATCTGTGTCAACTTACCGCCCAATATCCAGCACATGTCTCATAACCAATCATTAAAACTTGAAACGGCCACTACAAGGGTAGTGCCTCAATCATAATTCCATGAAACCCAGGAATTTGAGCTAGCAACTCAGTTTTTATGCCATTTTTGCCAGGAAGACAGAAGATTCAACTTTGCCTGTATCTTTCAACAGCTATTTTACTTTGAAACATGGATTTTGCCATTTCAAAACATATTCCAGGACCTAGTTACAATGAAAAAGAAAACATCACTGGGCATTTTCAGCTCTATATTAAGTAAGAGCTGTTCAGATCGGTTGCACAATACCAATAATGAAACATAACTACAGTTCTTTAAAAAAAAAAAAAAAAAAGAGAGAAAATGAAAAAGAAAAAATTTTATCAAAACCTGATCTCAAAACTGAGCAGTAAATTGTAAAATGTGGAGACAGGTCAAAAAAAGGTGAAAAAAGAAAAAATGTTAATGTTTCATATTTTATGTACCACAGTAGTATGGTCATAAACTGGTTCACAAACCTAGTTATAGCCAAATAACAAAACTCTTTTGTTACCACGTTTAAATAATTATAGTCAAAAAGAAATGCATTAACTATTCACTGTTTTGAAATATCAAATGCATAAAAAATTGCTAGTGACAAGTTTCAGCTACTATAATGAGTTGTTCTCATGTCAAAACTTCTTTTTAAAAAAGGCTTTTAAGACCACAGCCATGGAGATTCCTAAGTAAGAATTTATTTCATAGTAAGCTGCCTTTTAAACACAAAGAGAAAATAAAACCAAACCTAATTGCCCCAAAAGTCATACCCTAAAACCTTTGAAAATCAGTAACTTTGTAACTAGAATTATACACTGGTGAAAACTGAACACCTTTAGTTCAAACGAACACCCTTATCATCTTTAAAACCTAAAGAAATGTCATCATTAGCCTAATTAGTCATTATTCATGTAGTCACTACTTATCTAACATACTTTTCAATTTCCTGAACTGCCTTCCCCTTTAAAAATACTAATATACACTTCCTGGTTTATCATTTTAAAAAGGTAAGCATTATAACAAATTAAGTAACGCAAAAACAATATAGGAAATTAATACTATTTTTCCACTGGTTTCAGGTTTCTTTAAAGGTTGAAAAGAAATTCTTAATAAATAATAGTACCAATACTGCCTCACTTTGTTATAAATCTATGCCAAGAGTACATTATCACAAATCATATGCATGCAATGAAAGACAATCTGTAAGCATTCTGCACTTCCAACACAGTATAACGGCACATTCCAAAAAGCCTTAGCATTAAATAAACCTACATCATGTTTTATCATGATATAGATTTTGAGAGTATGTTTTACCTCTATTTAGCATTTCAACCCTTTTTATTAGATATCTTCATGGGTCTTAACGCTAGCAAGACTGGTATTTCTTTCATGAAATTCTATTTTTCTAAATGTTTAATAGTGTCTGTGTATACTTGCTAGCCCTGGCATACATTAATTATTAAACATAACTATTCATTTTTTTATTTACAAGAGAAATTTAATTCACAATACTAAACATACCTTTAACATGATGAACCAAGGACACAATGTGTTGAATAAATGACTCTGAAGTGCTTTTGCTGGCCTGTGGCAACTTAATGTGGTCAAAGATGGATCGGAATTCTTGCTCCTTCTTGACAGAATGGACAAGTGTACTAGCAAGTAGCCTGTCTTTAGTCAAGGAAGCAGGTCTGGAGCACATCAGTAACAAACACACACAAACAAAATATACCATTGGTTTGAATATGTAAATTGGAAGTATATTCAGAAAACAAGATAATTAACTGGAATATTAACTAACCACCCCCAGATTATTTACTGGCTATCAGTGTGGAATTACCTGTTAGAATCATCAAGAGGAACAGGTGCCATTTTGAGTTTGACTTCAGGACGATGAGAATCACTGGCTATCATTTTGATCCTAAGGGGGCTCTCCTCTCTGAAGGTAGACTTTTCTCGTGCATCCAGATTCTTGTGTAGAGGGGGACTGTAATCAAAGAGGTCTTTGAGCTTTTCAGACTTTACCTGCTCAGGTGACTGAGTTTCTTTCTTTACTGTTATTCTCTCAGAACTTTTGTCGTCTTCCTTGTGCTTATCTTTTGTAGCGCTAGGCCTTTCCACTACATATCCAGTTTCTTTAAGTTTATAATTTTTTTCTTCTCTAAATGCATCACTTTCTCTATTGCCTTTCAGTGAAACTTTGGACTTGTACTTGGGTCCTTCCTCCTCAGTATTCCGGTGAGATGTAGTAGCAAAATTTTTACCCTGATCTGCAAGGACTGACTTCCTGAACTGTCTGTAATCCTCTGTCTCCTCTGTGTCATCCCCTTCTGAATCATTAAACTTTTGTTTTCCAGACTCTTTATCACTGAAGTAATCTAGAGCTTCCTGATCTTCCCATTCTCCCTCTGCCCTCCCTTTCTCTGATCCTTTCTCCTTTGGAGTCTCTTTGTCCCTGGTATTACCCCTATCAAGCAGGAATACTCTAGACTCTTCATCTGTGAACCTGTGAATAAGCAAAGAAGAGGATGGTAACTCTGGATTGCATTCATTGTGGATCACTTGCATATTTAAACGTGTAGTCCCATAACACAGGACCAGTAATAAAAGAAAAAAAAAACCCTACTGAAAGATGCTTTTTCAGATTCCACTTTTAAAACACATTAAAAGCATCCATGTAGCACTTACATACTGAGTTTTTAAATAAATTTAAGTACGAGACTTCCTAAAGTTTAAAAAGTAAAGCCATTCTCAAAAATCTGTTCTGTTTCATCAGTCCACAATTTTGCACTAACAAACCCAAATTTCCAGAAACTCTATAACATACAGCACAGCTTAAATCTAATTTTTGAGATTAAGAACCACTAATAAACAATGTACTTATCTATTAGAATTCTACTTAGGATTATACTCAAAATTTCAGTCTATCTCATTTACTTATCTACTACTATAACTAAGAGTTCACAGAAGTGTACTTTCACGCAGTTGATAACATTATATATTTAATACTCTATTTGCATCACAAAATAGCTCCTAGTTTGCTGCAGAAAATGATTGTTTCCGGCAATAATGTAGAAACTACATATCAGTTCAATAAAAAAATTATTTCTATATCGTATAGCAGTATACCATAAACAGCATGCTTGCTCTATTTCCTCACTTATAAGTCAATCACACTACATTATCAATTTTCATTAAGTTTTTCAGCAACTTTTAGCAACACATGAAATGAGAATTTAAACAAACTGTTTAAAACATCACTGGAGTCAGTAAAAAATACCATTATCTTCTCTATAGTCAAGCAGATTTAGTAAAAATGACAGCCAGACTGTTTACAATACCACACAAGTAAGAACACAAAACGCATTATTTATGTAGATCACATTATAATAGTGAAGAGAACAAAAAAAAGCTTTCAATGTTCTAACACTTACAAAATTAATCTCTAAAAGTTTTTACTGTTTTTACAACATGTTTACACTACTCAATTTATACTACTCAATTTCTCCTTGTTTACATTCTTAATTCTGGACTGCCTGAAAATGAACAAAATTAAAAGAAGGAATATAAATTAGTTTCTTTTAAAATACAACTTAAGTTAACCGGATGTAACTAATAACTTGGAATTATAAAGAAGGAAGTCATAAGCTAAATACACATCATAAAACAATAAGTTTACACTTATAAATTCAAATAGAATTCAAACAACAAAAGTATTAATATTATAGTCTCAATTCTCCACCTTAGTTCTTACCTTTTTAAGAATTTTCCCGTCTTTGCAGTTTCCTGATCTCCACCGTCAGGATAAAATGAGGAACGTCCCCTAGCCTCATCTCTTGGAGCATTCTGTGGTGTGATTGTCTTTGCAGGGCTTCTTCGAGAAGGGATGTGATGAATTGGACTGTTCTGAGAAGGACTGTATCGACTAGATCCATTGCCAACAGAACCAGACCCAGACCTTTCAGGGCTATGTTGAATGGAATGTGAATGCTGAGAGGGAGTATTTTTTGCAGAGTGGACTGTACTGAGCATGGGGGCATCAGAGCACGATGAACTCTGACTAGGTGGCGTGGCGATTGGTGAGGGACTATGGGGTGATCTGGGACTATTATCATAAGCTGAGAGGCCAGGCCAAATATCACCAGACGTGGCTGATGATTTATTAAACTCATCAATAGACTCAGACGGGTCATGTTCAAAGGTATCTTTCGGTTCCTCCTGTGATTTACTTTTCAAAGGACTCTCTTCTTGAGGCTCCCCTTCAGCTTTTTTGGTTTGTTTTTCCTGAGACCCTCGTCTTTTAGAGACAGGAGATTTGCTATATGGGGATGAAGAACGAGAAGAGGATGATCTTGGAGACCTAGAGGATCTATATGACCGGCGAGATCTGCTTCGGGATCTCTGAGAAGAAACGGATCTTCTTTTTGGACTCCTGGAACGTGAACGACCTCGTCTAGGACTCCTAGAATGTCTTCTATTCCAGACAGGTCTATAACCACCTCGATGATATCTACCTCCTCCTCCTTGATAATACCCTCTACCCCTTCCTCTGTACCCATAAGGTCGTCTCATTCCTCTATTATTTCTGTAATCTCGGCGATAATCTCTAGAATAAATACGATCTCTACTACGAGATCTTGAATACGTCCTGGATCGAGACCTAGAACTAAAAATGAAATAAATATCAATGCAAGAAAAATAAACTATTCCATCCTACCATTCTAAATATTTCTGGTTGAATATAACGTAAAAAAAACTGTCAAAGTCAAAAATGTACACTAAAAAAAAAACCTTCACTTACACAAAAGTAAAAGTTTACTGTTTTCAATGAACAAAGTTTCACTTATAAGGTAAATACTGAGAGAATAAATGCCTTAGGAATGAAAGCACAGAAACAGGAAGAAAAAAAAAAAAAGGTCGGCATTCCAACAGCACATTCTAACAAATTATATAGAACATTTATGCAGACACTTGGAGTGATAGTGTAAAAGAATATTTAATGGCACAGAAGAATATTCATCAGTAAATCACCACTGGCTAAATGCATACATAATATAAAGTTAGGCCTAGAAAAAGAATACAGAAAAAACATAAACTAGTATTAATTCTTAATGAGATCTTAATGAAATTATGGTCACTTTTAACTTGTAGTTTCTATATTTTCTATACTAACTATGTATTACTATTTGAACAAAGACAACCATAGTTAATCATTTTTAAACAAAAGAATAAATTTATTGAGACCTCAGAGTCAGCAATAACGAGAAACTATGAAACAATATGCAGATTGTTTACTGCCAAATAATTCTTACTTGATCAATTCATCTCTTAACAGTGTAGATAGATACAAGAAATCCACTATATACTGCACAGTATAGTAAGAATCTGAGATCTGGAGCCAGACTAACTGGATTGTAATCTAAATTCTGCCATTTACTAGCATGCAGCTTGGACAATACTCAATTTCCCCAACTCTAAAATGAGGATAACAACAGGTCTACTTCACAGGGTTCTTTGAGGATAAAATATAAAGGGTTTAGCACTGTGTCTGTATATAAGTACTCCATAAATGTTAGCTGATATAACTATCATTATTAAAAGAATTAAAAGTACAGTAAGTCACCTGTATCTCTTCTTTCTAGAGTGTGATCTTGATCTTGATCGAGAACTAGACTGTGATCTAGACTTTGATCTCGAAGAATGTGATCTAGAATTGGAGCGACCCATTTCTTTTCTCCTAGTCAAATGAAAGAGCAAAAAAGGTTAAAATCACAATACAATTGAGGAAGTTTCACATTATTATTTAACTTACTTTCAGACACAAATTGAATTTTACAAGACATAAGTTTCTCAAAGGCTATTATTCATCATTCTTTTCAAATGAGTACTAAGCCAGTCAAAATTATCCCTGACTAAAACTGTATTTTCACCTGCATGACAGGTACTGTATACTGAACACACAACAGAAGATTTCTACAGACTGCGCCACCTATCTGCCTCTATCCAAAAAGGCAGCAGCTGCAGAAGCCAGAAAGAGCAATGATACCAGACTGCAGCAGCATGTTAGATGTTATTCCATGCCCAATACAAATGCCTACCTCTCCTGTAAAAAAGATAAATAATATCAGAGTATTACAGATAACAAACCTGAAACAAAGAAAATACAAGTGGCATAACACTAAAGAAACACAAACCTACCAGACTAATCATCTTAAGTGCTTTATGGCCTTAAAATGGGACTAAATCGACCACTCCATGTATACAATACTGCCTAGAATGGTGCTGGATAGTCTCTTAGTAGAATGAAGGTCACTAAGTCTCTGAACAGCTGGAGCCATGGCTCTGCTCTCAACAGTCATGAATGCAGAATAAAAATGACTTAAGTGACAAGGCCTAGTTCATCCTCTAGCTTTCTGGTAAGACAATGAAAAAGGATAAAAGATAAAAAAAAAACTGGAAAGATAAAGAGATACTGGAACTACAAGAAAGAAAACTTGGGCACCAGTATTCTAACTTTTCTAAACACTACTTACTATCTAATGTAGTAATCAGACTTCGTTGGGTTCAGAAATCAGTAACAGGACTAACCCACTTATAAGATCTGCTCTTCACAAAATTAAACATATACATATGCCTCTCAAGTTTCTTTCTGCTATAACTGTTTCCAAATATCCACTAATTTATTACTCAAAATAAGTAATTGTTTCCTTAAATACCGACTCACTGTAAACTTCTAATAGGCTGCAACTGCCATGTATTTAAACCATTTCCCCTACAATCAAATATTTTTGAAGGCACTTACTTTACCTACCTACTAGACTTTGCTTGGTACTATGAAATAAGATTTAAAAGTAGTAAGATGAGTTGAATTATAGAAGAAGCACTGATAATGTCTGTGTACTTTCTCATCAAGAAACATAAATAACAAATTCCATAGGTTTCAGATAAATATTTATTTAAAAATAAAACATAACTATCCTCAAATAGACAAATTATCAGCTTTATTCTCTCTCACTCTTCTTAATTCCAAGCAAGTAAGAAACACATAAAGATGGTACCTTCCTCAGAGCTGCAGTGAGGACTAAATGAGCTCATACATGTAATACACTTAATACAATGTTTAGTACATAATAAGCAATCAATTTTAATTACCTGAACATCAATGTAAGGGGAAAAAAGCTAAGTTATGGAACTCCTCTGGTTGCATAAGGGAAGATGAGTTAAACAAGCAGGGTTATTTCATCTTGTTTTATTTTTAAATAGTTTTGTGTGTTCTGGGTCTTTAAGGAGATGTGTTTACAGGAGTAGAAAGTAGACACACAACCTAGAAGCAGGAGAGATAAAGAAAAGCTTTTTCCTAAAACTAACTTTTAAAATCTGGCTTACTTCATACAAGCCACCAAAACAAACAAACAAAAAAAAGCTTCAGACCACATCACTTTTAATCACAGTCTGAATCATGAGTTCAGTAGTCACATTTTCTCAAATAAGCCAAAACTGAAAACTAGAAACTAATGAATGCCATTTACCTTGGGTTTTATGCAGGATCAAGCAGTCAAGTGAAGTCTTTGAGACACTATAAAATTCTTCCTGGAGAGAACGTTCTGAGAAATTAAACTCTAAATTCAAATTCCTAGCAAAGACAAAAAACATGAGTTTGATTTATGGTAAATTAAATATCCGCTGTTTACAATATATCATACTTGGCACTGCAATGAACTCTTAATAAAGGCACTAATGATTTCAGGGAAGGTGAACCTGACTTAGGAAATAAACTTTTAACCATAAGAGTTTAAGGAAATTAACTTTTTTGTTTTAATCAGAATGCAGCAGTGCATCATGAAACTGACAGAACCTTTATTTTTTAATTTAAATACTTGAATTCTAATTTTAGCAATTTGGGCTTTAGAAAACAGCAGCTAGGCGGCCCGGGTTCGGATCCCGGGCGCGCACCGACGCACCGCTTCTCCGGCCATGCTGAGGCCGCGTCCCACATACAGCAACTAAGAAGGATGTGCAGCTATGACATACAACTATCTACTGGGGTTTTGGGGGAGAAAATAAATAAATAAAAATTATTAGAAAACAGCAGCTATGTTGTCATTCTATCAGAAAATTTCAAAGTGGCTAACATAATGCCATCTTTGTATATCAAAAATGTCATGTATCTGCAGTTAGTATTCATAATGCTATAGTTTATAATTTATCTCAAATATGAGTTTATTTTAATGCTCTGCTACTTATCTTATTCTCTCTTGGCCATGGCCACCTTCCTTTCATATAGTTTAGTTTCATCTGAAACTGATTTTTTAAATTCATATAACAGCCATCTCAGTTAACTGTAAGTTTTGTGCCCAAAAGAATTTGATACATGTACAGACATACCAATAAAAGGTCAGTAAATGAAACAAATATCTATTGGAAGCCAATACTCTTCCTAAACTAACTTACTATTACTATGCAAATAAATTTAAATTTTACACAAAATATTAAGCAGTTATCAATACTGAAAAGGTTAGCCTTGTGAATAACATTCAGTGATTATCAATTACGTGCAAAGGATAATCAAAAAACACTAGAAAAGCAGAAACTAAAGAATATATACAAGGTTGATAAATGCCTACACTCAGAGAATTCATAAACCAGCTTAAATGAAAAAAATACACAATAATATGAAAATGTGTGAATCGTACCAAGCAAAAATGCAATAAAATTGGAAATACAAAGTAGAAGAACTGATAAAACTAAACTGGTGAGACGGCCGGCCCAGTGGGGTAGTAGTTAAGTCCTCGAGCTCCGCTTCTGGTGACCCTGGGTTTGCAGGTTTGGATCCTGGACATGCACCTACGCACTGCTCATCATGACAGGCGTCCCACATAAAGCAGAGGAAGATGGGCACAGATGTTAGCCCAGGGCCAATCTTCCTCAGCAAAAAGAGCAGGATCGGCAACAAGTGTTAGCTCAGGGCTAATCTTCCTCAAAGAAAACAAAAAAAAACAAAGACTAAACTGGTGAGTCAAGAACAAAGTCCCCTAAATACCCATGGCCCTACAGCTGGGGAGATTAAGAGATTTAAGATCAAGCTAGGAAGGAGGAACAGCAATCTAATAATTAAGGACAACATACTAAAATAAAAAGTAGCAAAAACAAAAGGCCATGGACATAGAAACAGGATTTCTGAAGTGCATGCATGTTTAGTTTTAAAAATATCAAATCCACAAGTGGATAGAGAAAAACTCTAATCTTTTAAATTAGTGTGTTGTTATGAAACTTGACTGTGACCTGGAAGTCCAGTACGACTGATTCACTGCTGGAAGTGATACAAAACTCCTTTTAGCTACCACTTCCCCTAAACAATTCTAAAACACTGATTTTAATTTTTATATATCCACAGAAGAACGAACTGCCAAATCCCTCTTTACTCCAAGTCATGATGTTTTGAAGTTCCAAGAAAATATACACTAGAAATAGAAAAGAAAGGGAGGAGGGGCTGCAGGCTATTAGACTAGTAGTTATGTATTCTTGTCCACAATCTATAAATATACTCAAGTATCCATACCAAGAACTCAATGATGATATTTCAAATGACACATAATATATTTAACAGTTAATATATATTTAATATAAATACTTAACATTTAACAATATTTAATATAGTGAGTACAAAGACTGACAAATTCATTGGAATTTACAAGGTTCCTATTACATGCCAGACACTATTATTCTAGTGTTGGAAATACAGCACTCTAAGTGAGACATTAAGTCCCCTCATCTCTTGGAGCTTATGTTCAAGGCAGGCGAAGAGAGAAAACAAACAAAAAACTCAAAGCCATGGGTTAAGAGCTGGAGAGGAGGCCCACTAAGGTGAGTCCTTGGGCCCTCTGTAAGGAGGTAACATTTAAACTAAAGAAAAGGAACAGTGCAGAGATGCACGGAAAGAAGAGCCTCTTAGGCAAAGGACACAAACTTAGCAAATTCAGGACACAAAGACCAGTAAGAAGGTTGAGGCACTGTGATCAAAGGGAGCTTATGAGATAAAACGGAACAGGTAGGAATGGACCAGATCAAACAGCATCTAGTAAGTAGCCCAGAGTAAGGAACCTAGATTTTATTCTAACTGTAATGGGAAGGCCATGGAAAGTTTGACTGATTTACATTTTAAGGTGGGTGCTGTACACAGCATGGACAACACAGAGAGGAGAACAGGGAGACAAATTAGAAGGTTCAAGTTCAATACATACAATGGTTGCCTGGATAAGGGGATAACAACAAAGATGGAAAAAAGAAGCAAACATAGAATATGGTTTGAAGTACAGTCAACAGTACTTGCTCATAGGATGTTGATGGTGTGAAGCAGAGGGACTGAGGAAAAAAAATTAACGGTGCCCCTAAATTCTAAGTTTGGGGCTCAAGCATCTGGGAGAAGTGCAAGTTTGGGGGAGAAAACAAGAGATTTGTTTGCCCTTTTAGGCTGCCCACGATCACAGAGTGTAAATGGTTAATCCAGAATTTGACTGGGATCTCCTGATTCCAACTTCTGTGCTGGTGCCTGATGTGGCCAAAACCTACATATAGAATTCAAAATGCCAAATCAATCTTCCCTTCATTACAACAAAGATCACTTACTAACAGATTGTAAAAAGACACAGGGAACAAATTGCTTCATGCATCTTTATCCAATTGATTCATCAACCAGAGAGGAATACAAGAGAATAAATCAGGCTTCATTTTTTCAAGTAAAGTTCTTAAATATCTTAACAGAGCCTATCTTTTATGGACTAATACATAATGATCAGCTAGAACACAAGTGATGAAAGGAGCAAAGACAACTGGGCTCAACAAAATACACAAGATGAAGCCCCCCAAAATGAATACTTTAGGTTACCCTATCAAGCATACTTGAACCAAGTCTTCATTTTAATAAATTCAGGGAGTTTGGGCTCCAGATTTCTGTAAACAAATTATCATTATTTGCATCTTTAATAATCCTAAAATATCTCATGACTATTACTCCAAGAAACTAGGGTCAAAATCCTACTTGACCATTAACTAGCTGCCCAACACTGGACAAGTTACCTTAATCTCTTTCAGCTTCAATTTCCACAAGTATAAAATAACACTAATAATGGAACTTACTCATAGGTTTAAGGTTAAATGAACTGAACTAATAAATGCAAATAGCTTAATGTTTGGCACATGGTATGCACTCAAACGTTAGCTATCATTATTGGCAAACCTGGTTTGTCAGAGTCTTTCCTTCAGGTTATCTATTAATTTTGCTTCCAATGATTCTTGTATGTAGGATTACTCTAATATTTTTTATACAACATTAATCACCATTAAATAAAAGTCTTCTAAAAAGTGCTTAATAAAATGAATGGAATTTTGCTTTAAAAACAGTCCAGAAAAAAGGTAACCAAATATTAAACCAAATTGGTAAATGATGATAATTATTAAACTTAGATATTGAGAACACGGGTGTTCACTATTCTCTCCACTTTTGTGCTTGAAAATTTCCATAATTAAAAGCCTAAAAAAATGACAGGTTTAGCCACAAATTTTTAGTTCTTTGTCCAGCCTGTCATCCTGCTTAAAAAAAAAAAAAAAAAAAAAAAAGAACATGGAACCCGGATAAAGAATACCAGCAGGCTGTGCGACCCCCTGGTTCACGCGGCCTTAAACAAGTTTTCTACCTTTTTGGCCTCCAACTAGTAAATGCAGAAATACTGGATCAAGTCAAATTGAAGTGTTTGAAAACTCCAAAATAGTACACAAATGTGGGCTACTATTATCATCATCTTGATGTCTGTAGATTGGTCGGGTTTTTTGCAGTCCTGGGGACAAATACAATATTAAATGCCTAAGACTCTGAGGTAACACTGATGACCATTGCCTAAGAAGCTAGGTGTGAAAACCAAAAATTCAGAACCTACAAGTATAACCTAAACATTTACACGTACTACACAGAGATATGCTGGACTTAATTCCCTTATCTTTTTATTAATAAATCACTAAATTACACAGAATTCAGCGAGTGTACAACTAATGATTTTGATGTCGTTTCTGGAAACTCCCAATCCAAAGGCTCTATGCAGAACTGAAAAGACTTCCCATTTCTACAAACCTTCTCATCACACAGTTAATCTAGTACAGCTAGCTGCCCACATAAGTCATTCAATAAATTTAACTACACCTGAGCCTACCAAGCGATAAATTTGTAGGTCTATTTCCAAGTTCTAAAATACTATTGTTCTCCAAGGCAAGAATCAGCTCTGGCTAAAAACTCTCCTTTGCCACCACTTTAATTATCTGAATTAGGGGGATTCCAGTGTTGACCACAACGTAACGAGATGCAAGCCATCAGGAAACAGGCTTTAGGTTGTTCACCGTGAGTTATTTTAGAGACAATCCTTCCCATCAAATTCTTTATCCTGAATCGGCTGCGATCACATAAAAATACAAATAAACTTGTAATGGTCTTTCCTGCAAAGGTTCTTTATTGTCTAAACAGCAGCCCAACCATTCCAACTAGAGTCCAACTGGAACGGCAATTCAGAGGAGGGATAAGGAATTTTGCTTTGCAATACCAAAAAAATTTAAAAGGCGCTGTGTTGCAAACAGATGTAAGGCTGAAGGAAAACAGCTGATCTCTTTACGTTGGTTTTGGTCATATTTGCCCTAAACTTTAATTCTCCAGTTCTAAAACGTTAAAAAAAAAAAAAGCAGCAGCAAAAGTTAGACGTTCAAGGAGTTACCAGCAGCGCCGCTGGACTCGGATGAGATGAATCTTTGCGGTCAATAAAGCCAACTTAAGACGGGGGCAAAGTGCCCAGCCCGCCTCCCCACCCCCACCCACCCCACCCCCGTCACGGGCGCAGCGCCGCCGGAAGGCCGTGGAGTCCCGCCCGGGCGTGGCCCCCGGGACGGCCGCTCCCGCGCGCGGACGCCATCACCAGGCCCGACTCCCGGGCCCGGTCGCCAAGAGACCCGCCACCCCGAGGGCCGGGGGCGAGCCGGGGCCGGCTACGAGGGACAGCACGACAGGACCCCAGGACAGAGCAACGAAAAGGAAAAGCGTGCAAGGGTCAACGGACGCGGCGCACTCCGCCGCAGATCCGCTTATTTCATCACCGACCCAAGGCCCGGGGGAACGGCGGCGGCGGGCCCGCGCGGGAGGCGAACCCGGGTCCCGCGGGCGGGCGGGCGCCGCGGGCTGAGGGAGGGAGGAGGAGCGCGCGTGCGCGGGTCGAGCGTCCCGGCGGGCGAGCGCGCGGGTGGGGGGTGGGGGTCCGGCTGGCGGTGGGGGAGGGGCGGGAGCAGGCACGCGCACGCGCAGGGGGCCGCGCGGGCCCGGTCCCGAGACCGGTTCCCGCCGCGCGCGTACTCTTCTTGCTGCTCACCCCGCCCCCACCTCTTCGGCCCGCGGTGCTTCGAAAGCCTAAGGGACGCCGACGGAGAAACGCACAAATAACGGCGTAACATCTCGCGGTTCTTCTGTCGCCCCCCACAAAAGACCACACCGTTCACTCGTCCGCGGTATTCGCTACCCTCCGAGTGGCCGGCATGCGGCGCGAGGCCTACCTGACGCGCCGAAGCACGGCGCCCGGGACTTAGCTCCGTTGTAACTACACAGCGGCCATTTCCCGACTCGAGAACGGGAGGAAAACCATAGAGGGCTCTTCGACGCGCGAGCTCGTTCCGTCACTTCCGGCTGGGGGCGTGGCCTCCGGGGCCCCTAAATAGCAGGGTAAGCCCCGCCCACACTTCCACCCCAAACCGTCTCCCCGACCGCTAGTAAGATGCGTCCTCAGGCCTTCTGGGAAGTCGCGCGGCTAGCATCGCGCGAAGACCTGGAGGCCCCGCCCCCGCCCCTGAGCGGCGCCTCGGCCTGGGTGGCAGTGCGTAGTGGGTGGGGTGACCTGCTAGGCCGTGAGCGCGGTGCGGTTAGCCTGCGTGTTAGCCCAGCGCTGACCGGAGCCTTCGGGCCTCTGTCGCCCCCACTTTTTGCTCGCCGGGTCCATTCTTTCTGCGGTGCCGCCTCGGCCCACGCCAGACACACAAAGACCGTCGCCCACTGACGAACAGCGCGGGAGGCCGGCGGCGGCTCCGTGCGCGCTCGCAGGAGCGCCTGACTGGAGGCGAGCAGTGGCGCTCTCGCTCCGCTATCAGACGTGCCAAGCACCGCGGGCGTGGGGCCGTGCTCACGGGGCCGTCCCCGTCCCGAGAGGGCCCCGGCGCTCCCCTCAGCGCCTCTCCGCTCGCCGCCTCAGGCCCCGGGGACGCGGCGTCGGCCCGAGCTCAGAGCCGGGCGCGGAGCTCGTGGCCGTCTGCGCCGGCCGGTGTGCCGAGTGTCAGTCAGGAGGCGAGCCGCCGCCGGGGCGGGACCTCTGCTCCCGCTGCGCTGCGCCGCGCCGCGCCGCGCGCCCGTCCCAGGCCCGAACCCTCGTCACCTGAGGTTCGGGCCGCGGGCCGCCTCAGGGGTTCCCGAGCTTGTCCGGTAGATCCGGTGGCGGGCCGCCGGTGGCGGTGACGCGGCGCTGGGCGCGCCCTCCTCGCGGGCCACCCCGCCGCCGGCCCGCGGGGCCCGGTCCCCAGCGTGCGGTGCGGGCCGGCGAACGTCGTTGCGTGGATGAGCCAGTCAGGGAGGAAGACTGGCCGTTGACGGCTCAGTACGGCCGAGCTGTCCTGCGTGCGGGTGAGGGTGGAGGTGCGGGTCCCCTAGGCCCCACAGCCGGAGCCCGTTCTCGGAGCACACCGACATCCGGCCGTGTGTGTGTGTGTGTGTGTGTGTGTGTGTGTGTGTTGAGGGTCCCCTAGGCCCCACAGCCGGAGCCCGTTCTCGGAGCACACCGACATCCGGCCGTGTGTGTGTGTGTGTGTGTGTGTGTGTGTTGAGGGTCCCCTAGGCCCCACAGCCGGAGCCCGTTCTCGGAGCACACCGACATCCGGCCGTGTGTGTGTGTGTGTGTGTGTGTGTGTTGGGGGGCTCCCCCTAGGGCCGACAGCCGGAGCCCGTTCTCGGAGCACACCGACATCCGGCCGTGTGTGTGTGTGTGTGTGTGTGTTGGGGGGCTCCCCCTAGGGCCCACAGCCGGAGCCCGTTCACGGAGCACACCGACATCCGGCCGTGTCTGTGCGTGTGTGTGTGTGTGTGTGTGTTGGGGGGCTCCCCCTAGGGCCCACCGCCGTCGCCCGTTCACGGAGCACACCGACATCCGGCCGTGTGTGTGTGTGTGTGTGTGTGTGTGTGTTGGGGGCCTCCCCCTAGGGCCCACAGCCGGAGCCCGTTCACGGAGCACACCGACATCCGGCCGTGTGTGTGTGTGTGTGTGTGTCTGTGTGTGTGTGTGTGTGTGTGTTGGGGGCCTCCCCCTAGGGCCCACAGCCGGAGCCCGTTCACGGAGCACACCGACATCCGGCCGTGTGTGTGTGTGTGTGTGTGTGTGTTGAGAGTCCCCTAGGGCCCACTGCCGTCGCCCGTTCACGGAGCACACCGACATCCGGCCGTGTGTGTGTGTGTGTGTGTGTGTGTGTGTGTGTTGAGGGTCCCCTAGGGCCCACTGCCGTCGCCCGTTCACGGAGCACACCGACATCCGGCCGTGTGTGTGTGTGTGTGTGTTGAGGGTCCCCTAGGGCCCACTGCTGTCGCCCGTTCACGGAGCACACCGACATCCGGCCGTGTGTGTGTGTGTGTGTGTGTGTGTTGAGGGTCCCCTAGGGCCCACAGCCGGAGCCCGTTCACGGAGCACACCGACATCCGGCCGTGTGTGTGTGTGTGTGTGTGTGTGTGTGTTGAGGGTCCCCTAGGGCCCACTGCCGTCGCCCGTTCACGGAGCACACCGACATCCGGCCGTGTGTGTGTGTCTGTGTGTGTGTGTGTGTGTGTTGGGGGGCTCCCCCTAGGGCCCACCGCCGTCGCCCGTTCACAGAGCACACCGACATCCGGCCGTGTGTGTGTGTGTGTGTGTGTGTGTTGAGGGTCCCCTAGGCCCCACAGCCGGAGCCCGTTCTCGGAGCACACCGACATCCGGCCGTGTGTGTGTGTGTGTGTGTGTGTGTGTGTGTGTTGAGGGTCCCCTAGGCCCCACAGCCGGAGCCCGTTCACGGAGCACACCGACATCCTGCCGTGTGTGTGTGTGTGTGTGTGTGTGTGTGTGTGTGTTGGGGGGCTCCCCCTAGGGCCCACAGCCGGAGCCCGTTCACGGAGCACACCAACATCCGGCCGTGTCTGTGTGTGTGTGTGTGTGTGTTGAGGGTCCCCTAGGGCCCACTGCCGTCGCCCGTTCACGGAGCACACCGACATCCGGCCGTGTGTGTGTGTGTGTGTGTGTGTGTTGGGGGGCTCCCCCTAGGGCCCACCGCCGTCGCCCGTTCACAGAGCACACCGACATCCGGCCGTGTGTGTGTGTGTTGAGGGTCCCCTAGGGCCCACTGCCGTCGCCCATTCACGGAGCACACCGACATCCGGCCGTGTGTGTGTGTGTGTGTGTGTGTGTGTGTGTGTTGGGGGGCTCCCCCTAGGGCCCACAGCCGGAGCCCGTTCACGGAGCACACCGACATCCGGCCGTGTGCTTGTGTGTGTGTGTGTGTGTGTGTTGAGGGTCCCCTAGGGCCCACTGCCGTCGCCCGTTCACGGAGCACACCGACATCCGGCCGTGTGTGTGTGTGTGTGTGTGTGTGTGTGTGTGTGTTGAGGGTCCCCTAGGGCCCACTGCCGTCGCCCGTTCACGGAGCACACCGACATCCGGCCGTGTCTGTGTGTGTGTGTGTGTGTGTGTGTATGTGTTGAGGGTCCCCTAGGGCCCACCGCCGTCGCCCGTTCACGGAGCACACCGACATCCGGCCGTGTGTGTGTGTGTGTGTGTGTGTGTGTGTGTGTGTGTTGATGGTCCCCTAGGGCCCACTGCCGTCGCCCGTTCACGGAGCACACCGACATCCGGCCGTGTGTGTGTGTGTTGATGGTCCCCTAGGGCCCACTGCCGTCGCCCGTTCACGGAGCACACCGACATCCGGCCGTGTCTGTGTGTGTGTGTGTGTGTATGTGTTGTGGGTCCCCTAGGGCCCACCGCCGTCGCCCGTTCACGGAGCACACCGACATCCGGCCGTGTGTGTGTGTGTGTGTGTGTGTGTGTGTGTGTTGAGGGTCCCCTAGGGCCCACTGCCGTCGCCCGTTCACGGAGCACACCGACATCCGGCCGTGTGTGTGTGTGTGTGTGTGTGTGTTGATGGTCCCCTAGGGCCCACCGCCGTCGCCCGTTCACAGAGCACACCGACATCCGGCCGTGTGTGTGTGTGTGTGTGTGTGTGTGTGTTGAGGGTCCCCTAGGGCCCACTGCCGTCGCCCGTTCACGGAGCACACCGACATCCGGCCGTGTGTGTGTGTGTGTGTGTGTGTGTGTGTGTGTGTGGCGGGTCCCCTAGGGCCCACCGCCGTCGCCCGTTCACGGAGCACACCGACATCCGGCCGTGTCTGTGTGTGTGTGTGTGTGTGTGTGTGTGTGGCGGGTCCCCTAGGGCCCACCGCCGTCGCCCTAGGCCCAGCCTGTCCCCGCAGGCCTGCTGCGGCTGCACTGAACACGGCGCCTCCCGCCTGGGGCCGCCCGACGGCGCCTGCGCATCCCGCGAGGGGGCGCGGCAGGAGCCCTCGCGTGGAGGAGGGGCCTCCAGCCTCCGCGGGCGCGGGTGCGGGCCGGTGCCCGCAGCTGCCGGCCGCCGACAGGGGCGGCTCTCCGGTGTGGACCACGTTCCGTGCACCTTCACTGCGTTGTCTTGTTTCACTTGCACAGCCTGAAACTCCACCCTCACAGCTCCACTCGTTGTAACGACGCTTGTTTCCTGTTGAAAATACAAACAACGTCGAAGAGAGCATGGAGGACGAATCAAGAGCCGGTTCACCAAATGGACACTGGATAAAAGTAGAAAATTATCCCGAGAAGAAATACAAATTGTAAACAAATGGCCAACCTTACTAGTAAGATAAATGCACGCAAAGGGAATACTGGAATAATATTCTACATCTGATAAGTTAGGAAACTAATTTTAACTTAGAGGTCATTGACAATTTACTGTAAATGTGTTGATAACACTCTTTCCTTAGAAGTATTTGTTTTGTTTGTTTAAGGTAATTGAAAGAGAGAACAGAGAAGACTGGACATCTGAGAAGGACCCAGAGGAGAAGATAGGAGTGAAAATGGAGGTGGAAGGCTAGACCACTAAGGCAAACTCCCTCCTCCTCCTGGTTTGGTTTGGTTTGTCTTTTTAGGCCGAACAACATCTGAACTGTTTTCCTATTTGGAGAAATTGAAGTTGAGGGGGGATTTGGAGTCCCCTTCTTCACGCTGCCCGAGGATAGCCACGTTGTGAACCCAACAGTAGTAGTGAGAGGCAGGCAACCGAGGAAACGGGGCCAAGGGAGGTTCCCCAACTAGACTGGGGCGGGACCTTGGCTATAGTTCCTGCTGCCTCCTCTGTTTGTGCATTGACTCCTTTTTTTTAATTGTGGTAGAATATGCATTGACACTTTGAGCTAGCTGGTATCTTTCAGGAAATTTCTTTTCTGGGTGAGTTAACCGGGGTTGGTTTCTGTTGCTCGCAAAAAAAGAACCCTGAATTCCCTGTCACAGTTTTGGGTAGAAGCAGTTCCTATTTATGAGGACAATTTCCCAAATGGTCTGACATTTTTTTGTATCTGTACCAATGAAATAAATGGTTCCCCTTGCTGATCTATTTCATTTCCTACTGGTGAGCTCAAGTTGACTGGGTCTTTTCCCCCCCTCTTTCAATCCTCTTTTGCCTACTAAGAATGCAGAGGGTTTTTTTGATTTTTCAAGGTTTGAAATTACCTTACAAATTGTTTATTCAAGAATCATTTATTACAGTTTTGTTCCGTAATAGTCATCTCTCCATCTTGAAAAAAGTTAAAATATCAAAATGTGACTGTTAACCATTGTTTCTAATTCCCACTGAGACTAATGTGCATCTTTCTCACAAAGATTATCGCAACAAATGGAACATGTAACACTTTCAAAGTTTTCTTAAGAAATCTTTGCCCCAAAATTATGACAGCTTGCTGTTTAATGTAACTACTACAGAACAGAGAGGAAAATCCACGTAAAATGAGATAATGGAATTATGTCTAGATTTGTCACCAAAAATCATTTCTTCCTTGAGAGAAGTTATAAGAGCAACAAAACGCCTCCCTCTTTTAAAGTAGTTACCCCAGTTGCAGACAAATATCTCTGTGTCTGTCTCCTAAATAAATGCTCACTTCTACCCACAATTAAAAAAACAATTTATCTCACAAGTAGAGAGCTAAAACTACTTATGCAAAAGGCTGAAACAAATATGGCAATATCCAAAAGTGCTGAAATAATTACATTGTGGGGACAAAGCAGGGGCAATAACCCTTGATCTCCAGATTTCTTGGGGTGTGGAAATTTTAGAATCATTGCTTATTTTGAAAGAACTAAAAATTAAGCTTGGCATAGAGAAGGAGTCACCATTAATACTGACAAGCCCTGATACTGGTTTTTCTCAAAGTGTGGTATATAAGATCCACTCATGAAAATAACCTGTGTTGCTGATTTTTAAAAGTAAATCACTACACACACTGAGTCTCACTTCACACTTAGGCAGAATCTGTGAGGTAGGCATACACATTAAAGTTTGAAAACCACTGATTTATTGAATACTTATAAAATTCCAGATATTATGGGACTGTAAAGCAGAGCAAGACATTGTTGCTGCTTCTCTGTTGGAACTCAAAATCCAGCAGAGATAGGGTGTAACTCCCATAACAAAGGGAAGAAAAAGACAGCTTCACAGGAGACAGTGCGAATGGTGAAAGAGGGAAGGCCTAGCTTTTAAAGAGTTAGTGGGATTTCACCACTTATTCATTCATTCAACAAATATACATGAAGTACATGCAACGTACAGGTGCTTGGGAGGGAGCAGGGATAAAGGCTAACACTGACACTGCTCTGGAGGCTGCCACTCTAGTGAGGGAGACACAACACACGTAGACAGACATAACACAAAGTCTGACACCAATAAGGAAGTGACAGGAGAAAGAGAGAGTTACTTAGAGAGAGTGCTTCATCAGGGAAAGTCCTTGTGAGGAGATAAGATTTAGGGGAACGCCTAAAAGACAAAAAGTAGAGAGAAGAGGAGAAAGAATATTCCAGGTAGAGAGACTGACCTGTGCCAAATCTCTGGGGTGGAAAAGACCCCCCTGTGTTTCTGGAGTGGGAAGAATAGTAGTGAGCGTGATGAATCAGGAGGAAGGTGGCTCAAGGCGAGGGTAAATAGATAGTCGGGGGCAGGTCATGCAAAGCCTGTAAACCACGTAAGGGGTTTGGATTTCATTCCAACTGCAGTGGAAAGTTATTGAGAGATTTTGATCAGAGGTATGACATGATCTACTTGAAAAAGATTGTTCAAGCTACTATGTGAGAAATGTATTGACCATGGGCAGGGAGACCAGTTAGGAGGCCGTTTTAGTTTAGGTGAGGACACGATGAGCATGGTGAGAAAAGGAAAATGTAGACAATTGTAAATATACTTTGGAAGTGGGATTGACAGATATTGCTGATGGGTTGGATTAGGAGTTTAGGAAAAGGGAGAGAGGTTGCTACCTAGGTTTTGGCCCTGATTAACTGGGTGGATTTTCATACGTTATGATAATCTGGAAGATTGGAAAGAATGATAGGGAAGGGAAGAATGAACAGGTTGGGAGAAGAGAGGGAAACAAGGAATTCCATTTTTAATATGTTAGGTCTGAGATGTGTCAAAACAAAGTATAGGGGCAAAGTGTGAAGTCAAACGCGTGGGCCTGGGTCAGCCCAGTGGCGTAGCAGTTAAGTTTGCGTGCTCTGCTTTGGTGGCCCGGGGTTTGTGGGTTCAGATCCCAGGCACGGAGTATCGCACCGCTTATCAAGCCATGCTGTGGCAGCGTCCCACATATAAAGTGGAGGAAGATGGGCCCAGATGTTAGCCCAGGGCCAAACTTCCTTGGCAAAAAGGGGGGGATTGGCAACAGATGTTAGCTCAGGGGCAATCTTCCTCACCCAAAAAAAAAAAAAAAAAAAAAAAACGTGGGCCTGCAGTTCAAAGGAGAGTTCTGGCTTGGAGACAAAGTATAAAGGTGATGCTTAAAATCACAGGATGAAAGATATAAACAGACAAGAGATGACCCAGGACTGAACTCTAAAGAATCCCAACATTTAGAGATTGTTAAAAGAGGAGGAGGAGGCGGTCAAGGAGACTGAGACAGAATAGCCAGTGAGGTAGGAAATAAGTGAAATTAAGTGTATTGTCTAATGCTGCGTAACAAATGACGCCAAAACTTAACAGCCTAAAATAACATTTATTATTTCACAGTCCCTGTGGGTCAAGAATCTAGGCAGGGTTATCTGGATGGTTCTGGCTTAGTGCCTCTCATGTAGTTGCAGTCAAGCCGTCAGCTGGGACTGCAGTCATCTGAAGTCTTCGGATTCACTGCAAGGTCACTCATGTGGTTGTTGGCAAAAGACCTCCGTTCCTTATCACATGGATCTCTCCGTAGGGTACCTGAGTGTCCCCACACCTAGAAGCTGGCTTCCCCCAGAGTGAGTGATCCAGGAAGGGAGAACCCAAGACAGAAGCTCCAGCCTTTTGTAACCTAATCTCAGAAGTGACACACCGTCACTCTGCTGTATTATTGGTCACACAGACCACCCCTGGTACCATGTGGGAGGGGACTGCACAAGAGTGTGAATACAGGAGGTAGAGATCATTGGGGACCATTGTGGAGGCCCTCTACCACACCAAGAGAGACCAGTGATTCAAGTGTGTGAGGTCAAAAAGACAAGGACAGGATATGCTTATGCGCTCTTTCTTCTGCGGGAAACACTAAGTGAATGCAGTAACTACGCCTGGCTGGACTGAGCTGGGTAGGAATACTGACACATACAAACACCTCAATCATCTGCCAGCTACTTGAGTTCACACCCATCTTCTTTTCATGTTACAACTTTCCGTCTGATTTCAGATTACTCTCCTTCTACCACTTCACAATAACTCGCAACCCTCCTGACACCCAGTTCCACAAGAAAACTTCAGGTGTTCTTAAGATAAAATACTATGTTTATTGTAACACTTATGTATTTCTTAACCACTTCACGGGTAAAACTCTGCTACCATTTTTGCTAGGTTCCTTTTTTTTTTTTTCATGTGTAACTGATAAAGTTTTTGAGTATTATACCCCAACCCTATTTTCCCATAAGCCCCGTGGTTTTTATTGTGTGATTTTGCATAGCACAGTGATTTTTGTGAACACATATGTTGCATGATAGCAGAACTGGCTGTATAACATTCAAATATAGTCCCAATTTTAACAATAAGGAAACCGAAGCTTGGAGAGATGGAGTATCTTGCCAAAAGTCACATGGCTGTTAAGAGAGGAACTGAGATTTTATCAAAGGTCCATCTATGTCTAAAGACCACCTTCTTTCCACACCAGTATTTACTTACAATAGAGGTAATATTAGATCAACCTGACCTCAAGTGTTGTTCCTGTTATAGGCAACTTGGTTAAAAGTTCCTGTTATAGGCAACTTGGTTAATAGTTCCCATATGTCTTATTCTAGGCAATAGAATATATATTCTAGCATATGTACACATACATATGTATCTATTTATTTATCTGAATAGTTCTCTATTACTCTATTACAGTGTCCAAGTAATGATTAAATGATCTTGCTAGATGAATGAGGCATAATATAACTCTACTTGGCGTATTATAAGTATTAACATTTTCTTTAATTTCAAATTTCCTTTTTCACCTATGTGATTAAGGCACAAAATAAGTAATAATATTACCACTTCTCCATGCCCTACCATGCTTTCTCAGCAGTGACAGTGTTGGGGATTATCCAGCTCTAGATCTTACCTGAACCACTCATTGCATGTCCCATAAAACTCCTTACACTAGGGAAGGCTAACAGTTCCCAGATCTGGGCCACAATGGTGTACTGCACAAGGGTATGCAGAAGAATATATGTGAAATGAAAATCTGTGGGAGAGTTTCAGGCCAGTATATTTATTAGTGCTGTAAGAAAAGACAAGACATGGGGGTTGGATAACAACATGGGCAGAAGTTGTCAACTCACTGGTCCAAGGGGACGATGTAGGATGATATCCTCGTTCAAGCCTAAACAGCTCACGGATGGATTTAGGGCGCACATTACCTGGAAACTGAATGTTTAAAGGGTTAGAAAAATGAGGCGCTACGGGTATGTACAATAGAATGAGAAGTGTGGGAGAGAAAGCACAATTAAATAATCTCTCTGAGAGGCTGGCTCGGTTATAAACGTGTGAATTACCTGCATGGAAGGCAAATGCACTCCAACTTTCCAGAGGTAAACAATTGTGTTCATGTCAAAAAGATGATCAAATTTTGAAAAGTAGATGAAATCAGCCAAATGAATCATGATGCCTATTTCAATCTGTTACTCAGCACATTTCTCATCAAGATAGAAAATAAATTCTCAGTGCCACATCTGAACCATCAGTGCTCCTCCAAACATTTGGTCATGCTCTGTTTAAGAAAATGTCTGGGGCCGGCCCTGTGGCACAGCGGTTAACTGCGTGCACTCCGATGCTGGTGGCCCGGGTTCGGATCCCGGGTACGCACCAAATTACCGCTTGTCAAGCCATGCTGTGGCGGCGTCCCATATAAAGTGGAGGAAGATGGGCACGGGTGTTAGCCCAGGGCCAGTCTTCCTCAGTAGAAAAAGGAGGATTGGCGTGGATGTTAGCTCAGGGCTGATCTTCCTCACAAAAAAAAAAAAAAAGAAGAGAAAATGCCTGACTCTGGCCTCATGAAACTAAAAGGATTTAAGGAGCAAACGTGTGGGACAGGAATAAATCTTAGCCTAGGCTCTGAAGGTACAGGGAGTCTTGAGATATATCCAGGGTATGAGCAAACTTCTAACCATCTTGGCAAATGACTTGTCCTTTCCCGTATAAGTTGTCTGATCTTATACAGGGTCGTAATAATTTTACCTTGAATGTTACCTTGGATGTTCTACAAGCATTATTAGAGATGCAACAGTTTGACTCTGCATCCTGTACCCATTCATAAAGAAAACTGCATTAGAATTTTCTTTTATAATGAACTAGTGAAAAATTATATGAGAATATACATATGTAATCATTCTGTAACTAATTTCAGTGCAGCACAAAATTTTTTCTTTTCTTTTTTTTTTTTTTCCCTGAGCTAACATCCATGCTAATCCTCCTCTTTTTGCTGAGGAAGACCAGCTCTGAGCTAACATCTATTGCCAATCCTCCTCCTTTTTTTCCCCAAAGCCCTAGTAGATAGTTGTATGTCATAGTTGCACATCCTTCTAGTTGCTGTATGTGGGACGCAGCCTCAGCACTGAGGCCGGAAAAGCGGTGCGTCGGTGCGCGCCCGGGATCCGAACCCACGCCGCCAGTAGCGGGGCACGCACACTTAACTGCTAAGCCACGGGGCCGGCCCCTCTTTTCTTTTTTTTATACAAAGTACAAAGCCTTCCCTTAACTACCTTATGTTGTTTCTAATACTATAAGTCTCATGTTCAGGATATATTTATTTACTACAGAAACAAAATGTTAGACTTTGTTCTGTAAAAGAATTGTTTATAGCATATTTCACCAAATCTAAAAAGCCAATTGTAAGATGCACTATTATTTTAGTACCAGTAAGAAAGAAAAAATCCTGCACATTAATTGTGTTCATCAGTTATTATAGACATCTCAGTTTCAGAGTTGTTATAATGTGCACCTTAAAAATAATGAAATACGACATTTGATTATATCATAAATTTAGTTTAACTTTTAGTGTCCATATAGTAACTACAGCGATTACAGGTAAAGCAGTCTCATAAAAAATTTATCATGAGATTACTTCAATTTATATATTTCTTTGATTTAGAATGTTTTCTGTGTAAGTTAAAATATAAAGAACCTTCCAATTACTTCATAATTCTTTAATAAATGCTATTTATTTCAAGAAGAAAACGAATGGAAGAAGTGAACCAAAGAGAAACTGCATGAACTGTGGAAACAAATGCACAGATGAATAAGTCCATCTTAACGTAGGGTAACCAGAAAGTTGTCAACTCGTTCTACACCCTGGAAATGGTTAAGAAGTAAACAACAATAAATTAAAAAGCTACAAAATTAAGAAAACTGATCTTATTAAAGTGACTTAAAAAAAAGAGAGAGAGACTCTTAAGCCAAAGAAACAATTAGGGAAGTTACTTTAAAATATTTGAAGAGGGGCTGGCCCAGTGGCGTAGTGCTTAAGTGCTCTCACTCTGCGTGGCAGCTTGGGGTTCGCAGGTTCGGATCTCAGGCGTGCACAGACACACTGCTTAACAAGCCATGCTGTGGCGGGGTCCCATATAAAGTAGAGGAAGATGGCCACGAATGTTAGCCCAGGGCCAGTCTTCCTCAGCAAAAAGAGGATTGGCAACAGATGTTAGCTCAGGGCTAATCTTCCTCACACACAAAAAAAATTTGAAGAAATATAGCTAAGTGGTTAGCTTTCCTTTGCTTCTCTAGAAAAGTGAAAAGGGGTCAATTTGAATAGCAAATAGAATTATTCTTGGCATTAAGGATTGGGGATTGGTTGGTGGAAATGGTGGTTGATATCTGTTAAATCCATTTTATTGATGAGGAAACATTTTTCAGGATTAAAAAATTCACCCAACAGCTAATAAATTGAAGAGCTAAGGTTTTATTTATTTATTTTTTGTGTGTGAGGAGATCAGCCCTGTGCTAACATCTGCCAGTCCTCCTCTTTTTTTTTTTTTTTTTTTTTGCTGAGGAAGACCGGCCCTGGGCTAACATCTGTGCCCATCTTCCTCCACTTTATACGGGACGCCGCCACAGCATGGCTTGACAAGCAGTGCGTCGGTGCGCGCTGGGGATCCGAGCCGGGAAACCCGGGCCGCTGCAGGGGAGCGCGCGCACTTAACCGCTTGCACCACAGCGCAGGCCCCTGCAGAGCTAAGCTTTTAACTCAAAGTTTATTTACCTCAACGTTTAAATCAAAGCCTATGTTCCTTCTACTACTTTTTGGGTGAGGATGTGCAACACTGGAGTGGGAGATTGTAAGCTCCATCCTTCTGGATGTGTTTGAGATTAGGTCAGAAAACACTTTTGGGGAGTATTTTGTGAGCGGTTATGCTTGGAAGCATTCGGAAAGGATGTCTTTCAAATTACCAGACAGCTCTAACCTTTTAGAAAACTACAGTGTCAACTTACCTATATTTGAGTAGTTGAGGAGAAAAATGAGTTGAGCCCAAAAGGCCTAGGTTTTTCCCTTGTAGCTGAAGATCATATGCTGGCTTATTGCTTTGTTTGAAAATGACCTGTCTCTGAAGGTGAGGTCAGCGTTTGTGTGTTGTTAGCTAGGGGCTTTTGTCATGCTCGTTTTACCCCTTGTCCTCTTCAACACCCATGTCCTGACGTAATAACATCCTGACCGGAGCAGTGGTATGAGCTTGACTCTAAAAAGGCAGCGGTTTTATGGCTGCTCAGCTACAAGTATTTCAGGAAAACAATCACTAAACTTCAGAACAAAAATAACGTAGGCTTGGTCCCAGTGAAAATTACAAAGGAATAAAATACAATAATGACAAAGCTTCTTTGAAAAACTCTATGAGGGCCAGCCCTGTGGCTTATCAGTTAAGTGCTCGGCTCCGCGGCCCGGGTTCGGATCCCGGGCGCACACTGACGCACCGCTTCTCCAGCCATGCTGAGGCCGCATCCCACATACAGCAACTAGAAGGATGTGCAACTATGACATGCAACTATCTACTGGGGCTTTGGGGGAAAAATAAATAAATAAAAATTAAAAAAATAAAGAAAAGAAAAACTCTATGAGGACAAGGTTGTCTCTTTCATTTTTATCTATTGGTTAATCCAAGTAAAGATTGCTAAAAAAGAAATCCTCAAAGAAAATCTCATTGAAAAATTCTATGTGTATTTGTATAGAAATAGACAAAAAGACTAAACCTCAAAGTGATACTGTATTTCTATTTGGGTGGCCACCTTACAGGTGATTTTGAACTATTTTCTTCCTTTGCTTTTCTGTATTTTCTATAATTTCTACAATAAGCATTACTTTTATAATACAAAGAAAAAAACTCCAAACAATTTAGACCATTTAATTTTATTTGAATTGTGTAAGATAATGAGGAGCTAAGATCTAATGAAAGATGTTTTTTGTATGTGATTCTTATAAATCAGGTGTCAAAACCCTGAGTTAACAAAGAAGAATGAAATATCTGTGACTAAATCACATTCTTGATAAGTCTAATTCTGAATTACTGCTAGGGGATATTTGCTTCCAGAGAGAATCTCTGAGTTTTTCTTTTTTTCTTCTTTTTTCCTGGTGTGCTCTCCAGTCCTTTTTCTGCTTCGTGAATCTTCTCCTGAGCAATGAAGGGGAGTACTGTAGTTCAGTGAGAAAACAGTGTATGTTAAATTGTTTGCTTCCATTTAAAAGAAACCTATAGGGGCTGGCCCCATGGCTTAGTGGTTAAGTGCCCACGCTCCGCTGCTGGCGGCCTGGGTTCGGATCCCGGGCGCACATCGACACACCGCTTCTCCAGCCATGCTGAGGCTGCGTCCCACATACAGCAACTAGAAGGATGTGCAACTGTGACATACAACTATCTACTGGGGCTTTGGGGAGAAAAAAAAGGAGGAGGATTGGCAATAGATGTTAGCTCAGGGCAGGTCTTCCTCAGCAAAAAGAGGATTAGCATGGATGTTCGCTCAGGGCTAATCTTCCTCGAAAAAAAAAAGAAACCTATGTACTAAATTCCAACCAACCATGACAGATATGCCTAAAAATGGCTTGATCCTTTGTAAGACAATTATTTTCAAAATTCATTTTGTCATGTTGGGATCTGGCTAGTTAGGTTGAAAGTTAACACCACTGGCTCATTTTTTAATTCAGTTTTAGAACGGATTGTAAAATCATGGACCGTTTGTTTTTCTAGTGTTTGTGCCATTATTTTTTTTATGTCAATGACAAAAAAGAAAGCTTAACATTGTACTGTAACTAGGGTGATTTCTGCCAACACAAACCCATGCAGTAGGTTTGCCTAGACACATCCAGTCTCCATCATGTATTCCAGGGAGATATTTCTGGCAACGGCATGAGATGATCTGTTGCCCGCACGATGAAATGCTCACTGTTTGAAACAAGTTCATTAACATGCTTAAAAATCGTTCAGGAGCAGGAGCCACACAAATATTTACCATTATTGGTCATTTACAATTTATTCTTCAGGAGGCAGCTGGCAACCATCTGGTGCATAAAACTGAGAACTGGAGGAAAAAAATAGAGTAAAAGTCACTGGAAAAATATAATTGAGTCTCCATATGTCTTTGATACATGTTAAGTTCAGTCAACTAATTATTAGCGGAATGAGCGGATACTCTACAATAGCAGGTACATTTATGAAATTTAACACAAGAGTAAGTCGAAATTTTATTCAAGTGTGTGTTGAAGGACAAAATGAAGAAAGTAGTAACAATATAGTAATTAATTGATAAATGTACTAGGTAGTATAGGCTAGGCTGTAGTAACAAATAGACTCCAAACTATATAATGGCCCACTTGCAGTAGAAACTTTTTGTCTCTCAACAGCTCAAGGCAGTTGTATTAGGTTGGTGAATATTTCCTCAAGCAGTGATTCAGGGCCCTAAGCTATCTTGTGGATCCCCCATCTCATATGGCTAGAGATAGAATTCAATAGTTCACTAACCCACAAAGGATCCATGGATAGAATTCAGGGCTGTCAGTTATGTACTTATATGGGAAAAATTACATCACTGTTAACTTTGAACCAAAATTTATCATTTCCTTTAATTATGAATGTAGGCAAAAACCACAGAAGTATTAGCCTAGTACTTGTGACTTTGTAGCAAATAGAAATCATGGATACTTTTATCATCATTATTGTTGCAGATCTTTCAAAGAATTATTCATACTCAGCACTTTTTCAAAATTACAGTAGTTATAAACCTGCCTCTAGATCTTGTATTTTAATACTAAACATTAAAACAAAACAGAAAAAGCATATTATGGTAGGCAGCCTTTAGGATGGCCCCCAGTGATCCCAGCTTCCTGGCATTCATGCCTTTGTGTAATCCTCTTCCAATGAATAGAATATGGCAAAAGTGATCTGATGTCGTTTCTGAGATACGGTTATAAAAATCCGATGGATTCTATGCCTTCCCTTGGAGCACGTGCTCTGGGGGAAGTCACGCTGCCATGACGCGAGACAGCGCCATGGAAAGGTCAGTGTGGACGAGGAACCAAAGCCTGCCCACGGCTGCTTGAGCTTGGAGTGGATCTTTCCCCAGTCAAGCTTCCGGGGACTTGCACCCCTGGGTGTTACCTTGGTTTTAGCCTGTGAAAGGCTCTGAGCCAGAGCTACCCAGCCAAGCTGCTCCTGACTCTCAGAAACCATACGATAATAAACTTGGTAAGCTGCTAAGTTTTGGGGTAATTTGGTATAGAGCAATAGATAACTAATATACACATCTAACCATATCACTAATTTTCTAAATATGTTGATAATTACATTCAATATAGTTGGTTTCCTCCATAATTCTAGTATTTTATTGTATACATTTTAAAACATTCTGAGAAGGGGTCCAAACATTCTTCAGTGTGCCAGAAGAGTCCCTGGTATAAAACAGATTAACCCTGCCTGTGGCCTCACTGTGGCCTCACTGTGGCCTTGTGCTAGCAGGCAAAAGGAGAAAAGAACATGGAGGAGGCATACCTGTTTTTTATATCCTTGGCCTGGAAGAAGCAGACATCATGTCTGGTCACATTTTGTTGGTGTGAACTAGTCATATGGCCTCAACTTGATACAATGGGGGCTGGAAATGTAGTCCTTAGTGAATGGCCATTTGCTAGCCATTTCTCCATATAAGGGGAGGATATATTTTAATGGATAGTGCCAGAACAAATGCCCAAAATATTAAGAAAAGCAATGAAAATAATATCTGCTACAATAGAATCTTAAAGTTCATTTGAAAGATAGACACAAAGAGTCAAATGAAAGAAGCAGACGGTGATGATATACACCATTCTCTGTGAGGAGATTTTTATTCCAAGTGATAAGACATCTCTAGATCTGAAGATGTGGAGAACTAATTTGCATCCAGCATCCAGATGAGAAAATCAGAAATAAAAGTCTTCTTTAGTTTTCCTTAAGAATGAATTTTGTGGGGGGCCGGTCCCGTGACCTAGTGGTTAAGTTTGGCACACTCCGCTTCGCGGGCTCAGGCCTGGTTCCCAGGCAGACCTACACCACTTGTCAGCAGCCGTGCTGTGGGGGTGACCCACATACAAAACAGAGGAAGATTGGCACAGATGTTAGCTCAGGGCGAATCTCCCTCACCAAAAAAAAAGGAGATATTGGCAGCAGATGTTAGTGCAGGACAACTCTGCCTAACAACAACAACAACAATAAAGAATGAATTTTGTGAGGTTCTTTTTTTTTTAATTAATTAATTTATTTATTTATTTTTTCCCCCAAAGCCCCAGTAGATAGTTGTATGTCATAGCTGCACATCCTTCTAGTTGCTGTATGTGGGACTCGGCCTCAGCGTGGCCGTAGAAGCGGTGCATCGGTGTGCACCTGGGATCCGAACCCGGGCCGCCAGCAGCAGAGCGTGCGCACTTAACTGCTACGCCACGGGGCCGGCCCATGAATTTTGTGAGGTTCTGAATACAGAATCTTAATTTTTCTGAAGTAACTGAACAAAGAACAGGATAGGCTCATTGGTGTTTGTTCATTCATTCATTCAATAAACATTTGCTGAGGGCCTACTATGTAACGGAGACTACACTAACTACTGGGGAAAATGAAATTGCCAAAAATAAGACAAGACCCCTGTTCCCAGAGAGCTTATGATGAGGGAAACAGCTCAGCAAGTAAACCTATATGGCGTTCTCTGCTAAGCACTGTGACATACACAACCACAGGATGCTGAAAGCAACATACTAACAGCAAAATAATTCACAATTACTTTTTTATTTCAACATGCCTCGGACTAAAAAGATGAAATTAAATTGGAATGTCAGGCTCCAGTTGTTAAATGGTGTAAGATTCCCCTGGGGCTCATTCATCAAGTGATTATTATCATTTATGCAGGGATTCCCAGGATCCCTGAATCCACAAAGTACAGCTGTCCCTCAACGTTCTCAGAAAGCTTCCAGAAAAGATTCCAGTCCTCTGCTGATGGGGAAACAGCAAAAACAAATTCTTCGTAGTCTACCATGTGGTCTCATACGTGTAGCGTCATGTGAAAAAATTAGTTATCCTATGTTCCCTCCAACGTTTACAAGCTGGCTGATGACAAATGACTCCCAAAAAAAATGAGAAGACTGGGAAGCTGGGCTGCCAATGGCTCATCAGATGTCGTTGAGAAGATTCGGCAAACGTCCTCTTTCCTCGGACTGTGGCAGCCCCATGCTCAGGTACGTGGCTTGAGGAGCAGGTGAACAGAGTGCAGGCTGGGTCTCAGTCCCGTTTGAACCCTGGGCTGCACGTTCTGGCGCAGACAATAACCTACATAACCATCAGTCATAAGCAGAGGCCCTGCTGGAAGCTCCTCGGAGGAACCACACCTCTCCCCACCCCACTCCTCCTTCTGGGCACCAGTCACTGTTACCCTCCCCTCAACAACCTGGGTTTCCAGCTCCATGTCTAGTCTCCCTACTTAGCCGACAGGATTATGCAAGAATTATATTCAATTTTATAATGTTGAATATTCATTCTTCGTTCAACAAATATTTATTGATAAATTGTTCCTTGGGTGAAGAAATGAAGTATTATACATTTATGATAAATAAATGATAGGAAATAAATTGTCTCTGACCACAAGTAACTTCACGTCCAGTAAGTTCTAAAATCTGTATTTCATTGAAACAGCACTCTTTGTGATTGCATGTATCAGAAAAAATAAGAGAATGAGTGAGTGATTATCCCAAGTCTATTTAAAGAAATGTTTAATTTTCAAGAGCTCTTCTTCAAAGGACTTGACTGACTCTTAGAAAGATACTAATACTGGCATTCTGCCCAGTTGACAGCATTTTGCCCCTTTGATAGATAATCCATACACTCCCTTCAGTCAAAAGTTTAAAGCCGTGGCTCTCAAGACTGGTGTCAACACACTGGTGAGCTGCATTCACTTGTGCAACATTTTTATTACCAGTGTAGTGATATGAACTGAGTACTCCTTCCTCTTCCTCCTATCAGAGGACAGAAGGGTGTCACCATTCATCCCAGGTGATTCTAAAAGAGCAAATGGTCCTGGGACCAGCAGCAGCAGCTTCTCCTGGGGACTTATTAGAAATGCAAATTCTCAGGCTCCACTGCAGAACTACTGAATCAGAAACTCTGGGATGAGACTCAGCAAACCCCCAGGTGATTGCAGTGTACACTCAAGTTTGAGAACCACTGTAATAGACCCATTGCCGTTTGATTAGATGGTCCTTATGTCCTAAATAAACTCATGAAAGAATCAAATGCTCCTGGGGCCAGCCCAGTGGCACAAGCAGTTAAGTGCGCGCGCTCCGCTGCGGCGGCCCGGGGTTCGCCGGTTCGGATCCCGGGCGTGCACCTACGCACCGCTTGGCAAGCCATGCTGTGGCGGCCTCCCATATAAAGTGGAGGAAGATGGGCATGGATGTTAGCTCAGGGCAGATCTTCCTCAAAAAAAAAAAAAAAAAAGAATCAAATGCTCCTTAACACAATAGGACTGTTATTTCACAGATAGGATAAAAGTCATGTTAATAGGAGGAATATGATGAATCTGCACAACAGGGAAAAAATTAATACTTGCAGAGGCAGTTGAATGAGGCATGGAGGGAGGACTGGCTGCAGCCCTCACTGGTGGAAAGACTGAACTGAAATCTGAGCCCCTGCCATCCCCACTACCCACCTCAACATCTGCTTGGGACCACAGCTCTCTCCTTTTCCCTTTAAAGCCAGTGAAACATAGAAAGAAGGAAGCCACTCTCAGCATCCATCAAGGTTTAGAGTTGATGGCGTAAGAAGAAATCTATTCTAGAAAGTTCTCCAGTAAGGATAGGCAGAGGGAGGGTGTGAGGACACCAGATAGCACAGCTTGAGAAGGGATTATGACCAAGGAGGGATGGTGAGAATAAGAGACTTCTGAAGGAAAGTGGGAAACCCTCCGAGACCTGATGGATTTTGCCTACTCGTGTAAAGTCGCAAATCCCAATTCATTCTAACTATATCACTTTAGGAATGATTTCACAGTAAAAAGAAACTGCTCAGAACACCATTATAGTTCATTCTGGGGTGACAGGTGAGGCCGTACTTCATCTGGGAAGACAGCTCCACTTCCTGACCATAGGCAGGGCTTTCTCAATCACTTGCACTCTTCAAGCTGAAAATTCATCCGCTAACTAACCCAAAGGGCCGGTAGCCTGTTGCCCCGACTGACTGTTGTCGCCAGCAATGTCTCTTAGTTCTCTGAAGGAAATGGAATAAATGGAGCCCTGCCCCAATGCCCTTGCCCAGCTGACTACTCACTAGTCTGCTGCCTCAGGGCTCAGCCCCTCCCACTCTCCAGAGAGCTATGTGCTCTAGAATCCAGTGACAGCCCAACGTTGAGTCTGGACACCCTGGAAAGGGGGCATGCCTGGTCTTTGTCATTCTTATCACATCAGGCTTTCTTAGAACTAGAATGAAGTGAGGGATATTGGAAATTCCCAAAAAGATAATATTCATGCATGAGGCTAATTCTAGGCTAGACGCTGCCTTAAAAAAGTGTGGGCAAGCTGTGGACCACAGGCCAAACGGAACCCTCAGCCTGTTTTTGTTTTATTGCAACACAGCCAGGCTCATTGATTTGTGTATTCTCCGCGTCTACTTTCATCCTACAACAGCAGAGTGGAGTAGTTGCAATAAGGAACGTATGGCCCACAGAAGCCTAAAACATTTACTTCCTGGCCTCTACAGAACAAATGCGCTGACCCTGCCTTAGTCTGAACTCTGACTCTTGGGTCTTGGAAGTCACCAAAGCCCTGCACTCTCAGGGCCACTCGTCAGTGCCAGGACCTCAGTTACGGACACTGCTGTTTCCCACCAGCTGATCCTACATTTGTACCAAAATAGAGTGTCTAGCTCTCCTTGCCTATTTTGCTCTTTCTTTGCTTCTCTTCAAAACTACATTCGATGTTCACTTTCCAAAAGAAGGCCTTTTTCTCCTCCTTTGCCTCCTTCCACTAATGGCTATGCCTTCTGTTTGGCACCTCCTTTTCCTTCAACTGAGGGTTTCTTACTACTCATACTACGTGCTCATCTCGGTGTCCATCACCATTTTCCACGTCTCCAGCCACTGATAATCAAAATAGTTTAAAAAGCAGTGGCCCGTGGCACCAACTGACCACAGCATAGGTCTGTAAGTCCTCCCCATCCTCACCTTTGAAATCAAGTCTTGTAGGTCAGCCTACTTGACATACCCATAAACGTGACTTCATACACATGTGCCCCTCCATACAAACACACATTTACATGAATCCTGCCTTCTTTTCCTTCAAGACCAAACTTTTTCAGTCAGTATGAAGTCTGTTTTATTACTCCGCATTATTTAGGGCTGGAATTCTTCCAAGCTGGAAAATACTGGAAGCTCTAAAAACTTGGTATGTCCTGAGAATACTGTATTATAGCCATTTGTGTACTCTATTATGAACATGTGAGCCAGCAGGTAAGTAAGTAGGTGTCAACCTACTGTGTGTTTTTCACGTACATTTTTGATGTTCAAACTATGTATTAGATATTCAAACCATTTGATAAATAATTTTTAAGAGTGCATGCCTTTTTAGAATGACCATTTTTATAGGCAACATGGAAAGATGTTGATGTAGAAAATTCCAGATCATTGATTTCCCAGGGGGATTTCAGATCCGGAAGAACTATTTTTATGCTTTGTTTTGTTTTTGCAATAAGACTATAGCTCTCCACTGAATATGTGAAAATACTTTATACTTCACTAAAATTTAGTGTAGCAGAGATTCTGCAGAGGCCATTTTTGCCTCTAGTCAAATTCTTGCTAAAAGAATGTCATTATGAAATGGCAGATTCATTCATCTTTTCTACATCAAGATACATAGTCCAAAAAGAAACCTATACCATATTGGTTATATAAGAAAATGTCCTTTTGCTTTGGAAATGGATGCTGAAAAGATGTAGGGATGAAGGAGTGGGATATCTGCAGCTCACTCTCCAGCGGGTACAACAGCACCGTCCAATAGGAATACAGCGCAAAGCATAAGTGTGATTTTAAATGCACCAGTAGCCACATTAAAAAAAGTAAGAACGAACAGGTGAGAAATTAATTTTAAAAATATATTTTATTTAACCCCATATATTCAAAATATTTTCATTTCAGCATGTAATCAATATTTAAAAATTATCAATAAAACATTTTACATTCTGGTTTTCATACTAAATCTTTGAAATCCCGTGTATATTTTACACTTATGGCACATCTCAGTTTGGAAACTAAATTTTTACCAGAAATACTCAGTCTGTATTTAGGTGTCATAAAATTAACATCTTGAAAAAGTAGATTCACATCACCAAGTTGTTCCAAACATACTTAAAATTTTTTCCAATAACTGAATGGATTGTCACTTTTCAAATTTATATTTAAATTAAACTAAATTAAAAATTCAGTTCCTCAGTCACTCTAGCCATACTTCAAGGGCACAGTAGTCTTAAATGGCTAGCACAAGGTTAGAGAAAAAGAAAATGATAAACTAAATGTAGCAATTATAAAATGTTAAGAGTTGTTGAATCTGGCAGACGGACATACCAAAGTCCTTTGTACAATCCTTTCAACTTTACTGTAACTTAAGACTTATTTCAAAAGTTAAAAAAATACAAAACTACATCTACTATACAAATGATTGATTCTCCCAAAAAACAAAACAAATACTTTCTATTAAGATTTTTCAAACTAAATTGTATGGGCTATTTTACAAATAAAATTTTATAAGCAGTTCTTTTCTTTCTGGTCCAAATTATAAAGTAATTCTTAAACACCTAAGTCCTAAGCACCATGCAGTAGGTTTTATGTAGACTTTATTTATCAGGACAGCTTTTATTGCAGGTAACAGAAAAACATTTAAAACTAGCCTAATAGAAGGATGATTTGTTGGCTCACATACCTGAGAAGAATACTTGGTTATTTCACAGGTCTGAAGGGGAATCTCCAAGAACACATATTCAGTACCACAGGACTTGATTTTTTTCTGTTTGTGTATTTCCCATTTCTGTATGTTGTCATTCTGTAAATAGATAGGTTGCCTGTAAAATATGGGGAAGATGGCTATCGACAATCTCAGATTCATAACTTCTCAGCTTAGCAAACTAGCTGCTTCTTTCTCCCAAGTCCATATATAAATACCAGGGAAAGATTCTGATTGGCCCAAATTGGTTCTTATGCCTACTCTTGGACAAATTCGTGTGGCATCTATGATTGACCAGGCTGAAGTCACATGCCCACCTCTGTGGTCAGGGTTTCTAGATAAGGTGGATGGTATATTTAGCCTAGTTGAAATTAGGGTAGCTCACAGAGTTGTCTTGCTATCTGATCTCAAAATCTTCAGCACCTCTTGTGATCTCTTTTAGGAACATGCCTCCATATCTGCCCACTTCTATACCCTCAGTTTAATGGTGTTTGTCTTAGCAAAGAACAAAAATACAGCATAATAGTTCACAGTGTTATCTCTACTGTCAGGGTACTAAGGTTTAAATTCACACTCCATTACTTCACAGCAGTGTGATCTTGAGCAAGCTACTGAAAATTTCTGTGCCTCAGTTTACTCATCTGTAAAATGGGAAACATAACTCTAAAGAGCTATAAGCATATTAACTCATTCAGTTCTCACAGTCAACACAATCAAGAAAGAGAAGACAGAATTTAAGTAGCCAATTCAAACTAATATCATTCCTAGGAAAATTCTGATTGTCTAGCCTTTGTGACACACCTACACTTGGGAAGGGGGCTGTGGGGATCTTGAATGACAGCTCTGCCAGGTCCACATGGAGTGAGAGAGGTAGTCCACCAAATGAAACTTCACTAAATGAAGCATGGAGATGAGAAAGCACGCTGGGAAGACAAAAACCAGACTTCTGTGGTCTACAACACTGCCAACAATTGATAGAAAAATAACAAGAATGGGGTCTTCTTCCATCAATCAATTGTGGACCAGGCATTTTGGATTAACTCCCCCACTAAAGACAACTAGAAAAGCTGGACAAAATTTTTTCTTTCTTTTCTGTTTTTTGCTTGAAGACATTGAAGAGAATAAGATAGAGAAGAACTACTGGGCCAAGATCTGGAGAAGATGATGGACAAGGAAACGAGCCAGGCATTTTTACCCTGAACAATTTTACGAGGCAGCATTCACAGATTCTGAAGGAGGCAGCTAAGATGCTGAGAGCTGCTTTTGACAGCCTCTCAGGGAAAGTGACTAGAGTTAAGGGTTCTACAAGAGGGATGGCCCTGACATGTACCCCTATTTTGGGCTGGGAACCCGAAGGGCTTCTCCCAGGGCTAAGCACGAATCAGAAGCAGATAGGCCCTCCCTGGGGCCGCAACCCAGCTTTGAATCATCTCTTTCTCTTATTGAATGAAGGAACCAGCCAGAGTCCCAGCTCACCAAGTGTTCCAGGGTTGGTCACCCAAGACGTGATAGACGCAAACATGAATCTTCTGGGGAGGAAGATAACATCATCTTAAGTCTCAAACTGTTTTTGCCAACAATTTAACAAATATAGTGTCTGACATTCAATCAAAAACAGCTACGCACATGGGAAACAAGACAATGTGAAAAAGCCAGCACAAAAAAAAAATAAAAGAGAGAAAGACAGAGACCTCTAAGTGTTCCAAGAACTGAAGTTATCAGACAGAGCTTTTACACTTATCCCATCCAAGGTGATAAAAGACAAAATGGAAAGTTTTGGCAGACAATTGGAAACAATTTTTTTAAAAAAGGAAATTTAAGAACTGGAAATACGATACATTGCTTCCATCCTACCAATGAGAACAAGCTAGATAAACTACAAAATCTTAGTTTTTAAGGCCCACCACCAGAGAGCTAAGGTCTTAAGAAAACCTAATGAATTCAAATCCAAAAAGTGAAGCCCCTCCTGGAAGAGAAAGGGCCTAACAACTGCCTTCATCCTTGGCAGAGCAGTGGGGAAGGGGAAGCTTCCATAGAGGCAGGTAAGGAGAAAACACACAACTTATGAAATTTTACAGACCGCCTGTGGGCTGACGTGGCCATTTAAAATCCCTGGGGGACACAGATGCAGGGAGATTTAAAATCCCGGGAGACATAACTCTTTTCATGGGCTTTCATGCCGTGCTCATGAGAAAGATTGGAGGCAAAACAGGAGAGCAGGGAGAGAACCCGGCTGAGGCACAGGTCCACGGGCCCTGCTGAAATCTGAGGGGAGGACAAGAGAATAGTACAAACCCACAGGTGCTCTGGCCTTTCGTATCAGATATAGTTTACAGCAGGGCGGGGAGCAGGAGCTATGAGAGCCCCCTCCCACTGACGTACAAATGTGGGGCCTGCTGAAGAGGGAGAGCGGGACAGAAGAACTGAGATAATCTCTTCAGGAGCACAGATCCCAAGTGTACTGAAGAAAAGGCTTGGATTTAACCCTTGAATAATTTGAAGCCTGCGGTGAACTGCATCTAACTAAAATAACAACAAAACCCAGGTCTAGCACAGCTACAGACTAGATTGACTCAACCTCCCACACTAACAGTCTGAAAGAAAAAGAGAGGTGCCCCTTTCTGGATATGAAGTTTACGCATTTAGTCTCTTCAATTTTATACAAGCTATGTCTGCATTTAACCAAAAATTATGAGGCATGTAAGAAAGCAAGAAAACATGACCTTATCAAGAGAGGAGACAGTCTATAAAACCAAACCCAGGTATGGCCCAGGTGTTGGAATTATCAGATGGGGACTTTAAAAAACCATGATAAATACGTTAATGGATCTAGTTGAATAGGTGGACAACATAAGTAAACAGATGGAGTATCTTAGCAGACACATGGAAACTACAACAAAGAGCCAAAGGAAAATACCTGACATTTTTAAAAATACTGTATGTGTCAGACATGAAGAATACTTCTGTAGGTTTATCAGCAGAGTGAACACAGCTAAGGAAGGAATCTGTAAACGTGAAGGCAAATCAATAGAAATTACGGTAAAACACAAAGAAAAAATGAGAGAGCAAAAAAAAAAAAAAGAACAGAGCACTGAGATCTGCGAGTCAATGCCAAATGGCCTAACTTACTGACAAACGTGGTCCCAGAAAAAGAAGAGAGAGAATGGGGCAAAAATACGTATTTGAATTTCTCAAAATTGATAAAAGATACCAATCCACAGATCCAAGAAGCTCAGACACACACAAAGAAAGGTCAAGATTCAAGAACTGCAAACACGAAGAAAACCACACTGAGATACATCACAATCAAACTGCTGAAAACCAAAAATACAGGGGACTCTTGAAAGCAACCAGAGGAAAGACATGTTACCTAAAGTGGCAATTGTACAGATGACGGCTATCTTCCCATCAAAACCACAGAAGCCAGAAGACAAAAAGGTGAATACCGGGTCAAAAGGTAAACGCAACTGTAGTTTTATTAAGTATTGCCAAAATCCCCTCTAAGAGGATTGTACCAATTTGAAATCCCACCAGCAACGTACAGGAATGCCTATTTCCTCCCAGCTTTCCCAGAAGAGTGTGTTCTTATACTTGCTCCAGTCTGATAAGTGAGCAGTAGTATCTCAATGTAGTTTTAATTTGACTTCATTTATTACGAGCAAGATCAAATGTCTTTTCACATATTTAAGGGTCATTTTTTGTGTGTGTGAATTGTTTCTTCATTCCTTTTGTTCATGTTTTCCCCTCAATTTAAAAAAAGTTTTTAACACCAATGCGTAAAGATACATGCACCCCTGTGTTCATTGCAGCGTTATTCACAATAGCCAAGACTTGGAAGCAACCTAAGTGCCCATCAAGGGACGAATGGGTAAAGAAGATGTGGTATACATACAGAAGGGAATACTACTCAGCCATGAGAAACGATGAAATCCAGCCATTTGTGACAACATGGATGGACATTGAGGGTATTATGCAAAGTGAAATAAGTCAGAGGGAGAAGGTTAAATACCGTATGATTTCCTTCATTAAGTAGTAGATAACAACAACAATAAACAAACACATAGAGGCAGAGATTGGATTGGTGGTTACCAGAGGGGAAGGGGGGAGGGAGGAAGGCGAAAGGGATAATTTGGCGCATGTGTGGTGATGGGTTGTAATTAGTATTTGGGTGGTGAACATGATGTAATCTATGCAGAAATAGAAGTATAATGATGTACACCTGAAATTTATACAATGTTATAAACCAATGTTACTGCAATAAACAAAAATTTTAAAAAAATAAAAATACAAATAAAAAAAGTTTTTACTATATTAAGCACATTGGAATTGTAACTATGATATATATATCCCAGCTTGTCAGTCTGACTTTGACTTTGTTTATGGTATTTTTGCCCTGGAAATGGTTTTTATTCTTACATAATCAAACATGTCAGTGTTTCTTTCTCTGCATCTGGACTTTCAGTCATAGTTAGAAATCCTTTCCTCTCGCTCAGGGTAAAGATGAACCCGCTCACACTTTCTGCTAGTGCTTGTATGGCTTCATTTTATACATTTAGATTACTGATCCATTGGGAGTTTATTCTTATATATGATGTGAAGTACAAATCTAATTTTATCTCTTTCCGAATGGCCAACCAATTGTCCTACACCATTGATTAGAATTCCCTCTTGGTCGCAGTGATTTGAAATGTCACCTTTACTATGTATGACGGTTTCAGATGAGCTTGGTCTATTTCTGGACTTTCTATTCCACTGGCGTGCCCATATATTCATGGTCTAATTTATAGCTTTAGACTATCTTTTCAGTGTGGGAGGGCTAGTGGGCTAGTCCCCTCTCATAATTGTTCTTTTTTAGGTTTCTCTGACTGTTCTTACATATGAAGTTAACTACCAACTTGTCTAACTTCATGAAAAAGTTGAATTTTGGGGGAGGAGGACTGAGTTAAATTTATAAATAAATTTAGGGAAAACTGGCATCTTCATGATGGTGGTTATCCCATCCAAATATAAGAGATGTCCTCTCTTTCATCAAAATTAATTTTGTCTCTTTTAAGAGAGTTTTAAAGTTTTCCCCATATAGATTTGTACATTTCTGATTAAATGTACTTCTAATATTTTGCCTTTGTTGCTATTATAATTAGGATTTTCTTTGTCATTATATCTCCAGTGGGTTACTCTTTGTGTATATGGAGGCTATTGATTTCCACATGTTACATGTGCTGCTCTATTTAATTGTCAGAGTTAATTTTATTATAGATTCTTTAAGGTTTTCCAGGTACACCATCATATCATCTACAAACAGCTAACAAACTTTTTTGTGGAAATTGTCAAGTTGATTATAACACTTATATGAAAATGCAGTGAACCTAAAAGAGCAAAGACAGAAAGAAAAACCACTGTGGTGGACTTACACTACCTGATTTCAGGTTTCACTACAAACCACAGCAATTATGATAGTGTGGCACTGGTGTGAGGATAGACAAATGGATCAATGGAACAGAACAGACAGCCTGGAAATGGACTCATACGCATATGGTCAAGTGATTTTTAACCTTACTTGAGGATCTCGAGATGAGACCATCCTGGATTATTCAGGTACGCTGAATCAGGTTGCTCTAAAACCAATGACAAATGTCCTTCTAAGAGCCAGAAGACTGGCCTGCCCAGTGGCGCAGCAGTTAAGTGCGTACACTCCGCTTCGGCAGCCCAGGGTTCACAGGTTCGGATCCCGGTCACCCACCAACACACCACTTGTCAAGCCCTACTGTGGCGGCGTCCCATATAAAGTAGAGGAAGATGGGCATGGATGTTAGTCCAGGGCCAATCTTCCTCAGCAAAAAAGAGGAGGATTGGCATCGGATATTAGCTGAGGGCTGATCTTCCTGACAAAAGAGAAAAAGCCAGAAGAGGAGAAGACACAGACACAGAGGAGAAGGCTGTGTTAACACAGAGGCAGAGACTGGAGTTATGCCTCTACAAGCCAAGGAAGGCCTGGAGCCACCAGAGCTGGAAGAGGCAAGGAAGCATTCTTCCCCAGAGCCCCCAGAGGGAGCATGGGCCTGCCCACACCTTGATTTCAGACTTCTGACCTCCAGAACTGAGAGAGAATAAATTTCTGTTGTTTGTGGTTAACTTTTTACAGCAGCCACAGGAAATGAATACAGGCATTGTAAAACATAAAAGTGAAAATCAATTATTTCACAACCAATGAATGTACAGGTTGCTATTTTTGTCACTGAGGTTCCCAGCCTGGGACACAGCCCTGGCCTTTTTCTGGAGAAAAAGAGGGAAAGGCAAGCGGGTGCAAACCCTTGAGGAAGGGAAGTGCCTGCAGCCACAGGGCTGGGAGAGGTTTCAAATACAAGCAAAGTCTTGTGTAGGGATCGAGTTATTTCTCAAATTTTTCATTAGGAAAGAAACATTTTCTTCCAATCAAACTGTCATTATTATCTTTTTCTTTTGGTGAGCATGATTGGCCTCTTTTTGCTTGAGGAAGATTGTCCCTGAGCTAACATCTGTGCTAATCTTCCTCCACTTTGTATGTGGGACGCCGCCACAGCATGGTTTGATGAGCGGTGTATAGGTCTACGCCTGGGATTTGAAGCTGCGAAACCCAGGCCACTGAAGCGGAGCACACAAACTTAACCACTACACCACCGGGCCAGCCCAAACTAATATTTCCTTCAGGCAGTGCTATATCATAGAAGGTGCACGAACCCTTTGAATCAGACAGGTCTGAGGGCAAATTACAGCTTCAGCCTCAGCTCTGGGATCCTGAACAGTCTCTGATCCAGTCAGAGCACATGAGACTGCCGATCAGAGCCTGAGAAAGAAACCCTTGCTCTGCTGTTACGGACTCAAGTGTGAGAAGAACGCAGTGTCGAGAGTTGCTGATTTATCTTCTGACTCTGAAGGGACATCTCATCTTAGAATGGAGCCAACCAGAGAAATTGAAACTGAGACTGGGAGAGAAGTGAGACAATGGTTCTGATTTAAGATTTCAAATTCAGCTTTGCTGTGTCCCCCAGACTTTTTACTTGTAAGACCCAATAAATTACATTTTGTCCAAGACACTAAAATTCAAAAAGTTCTGAATTCATGCACATATACAAATGAGATATACGCACAAGGCACTCAGTATATTGTCTGGCACAGAATAACTCCTCAATATATGTTAAAATACTACTACTACCACCCCATTATTATTATTACTCTTACTATGAATTGAGGGAGTAGCTGAAAAAGTGATTAAGCACTTAAATTAAAAGGAATTAATCAAAATAATTGATAATAACAATAGAGGTTTAAAGGACTGGTCCAGCGTCCAGAGGTGAGTCAAGTCTCCCTGGCGTCCACAGGGAGGTGGCACTGGTGATTCTGCAGAGATCCCCACGAGGACGGGGTAAAATGTCTTCCCAGGGGAGATTCCCCCTCCACTGCTAATTTCAGAGACTCTGAAGGGATGGGAAGGGGTGGCAGGTTTTCTGACAGCATGCAATCAGGAAAAGATTGTTACCATCCAAAGAGCGCTTACATTTCAGGGAGAGAGAGAAAGAGGAGAGGGGAGAGAGAAATATGTGGACACAGAACGGGGTAGGGAAAGAGAAGAGAGAGAGAGAGTGCCCACGAGAATAGCTCCTTTACAGAAACAGCTCCTTTCCATGGGCCTATGATAAGAGTGAGTCATGACCAATGAGTACAATTATGTGAACTTTAAGGTCCAATGAAAAACTTAAAGCAAAAAATAAGCCATAACTAAAAGCTGTAAAAGTGTATTGTCACAGAACACTAAGAAAAGTAGGTGGCTTGGATTTTGCAGAGTTTAGTGGACTAAATAAACCCATTTAGCCAGAGTGTGATTAAAATTCTATTTTAAAGGGAAGTCTGAGGGTAGGTAGAAAGAAGATAAAATCTCTTTGTTATAAGTAATAAGGCCTTGATAAAGGAATCCTCCAGGTTCAGGACAGGTGGCCCAGGACAGAAATAGGCTCCGACACACAGCAGAGGATCAGTGAAGAAAAGAACCCAGGCTGGACCAGAAATATGTCGATTCTCTTCATCAGGGTTGAGGGCTTTCACCAGCTCCTTCCTGAGGGACCCACTGTGCAGCTTTTGCTGTCCGTTGTTGTTATGTTGAATACCCCAGTCTGATGGTATCTGGAGAGGCAGGCCTTTGGGAGATAATTTGGGGTAGAGGAGGTCATGACCATGAGGCCCAGGATGGGATTAGTGCCCTGGGAGCAGAGATACCTGAGACCTCGCTCTCCCTCTCTGCCATGTGAGGACACAGGAAGAAGGCAGCTGTTCGCAAGGAAGGAGGAGAGCTCTCACCAGGAACCAAATCGCCGGCCACCTTGATCTTGGAATTCTCAGCCTCCAGAACTGTGAGAAAATAGATTTTTTTGTTGTTTAAGCCATCCAGCCTATGGCATTTTGTGATGGCAGCCCGAGCAGACTAAGACAGTTATATCTGTTTACTCATTCCAGGCTGTGAGTTCAGTCATTTCAAATGAATCCCACCGTCATTAGTCTAAAGTAATACCCTCCAGGTGTTTTTGTACTTCCCTGGATTGAAGGCTCCCTGAGTTTTGCAGCCTGTGAGATCACACCAGGGAAGCAGCACCCCTGCACAATGCTGCCTTAGGGAGGACTATTTCTGCCTGGGGATGCTACAGTTTAAACAAGCGAATGAGGATGAAATAGCTACATAGGCCAGCTTCTCTGCACAATTCCAGTTGATAAGAAGCATATGATGGCAGAAAAGCTGTTAGGCTGAAATCTTCTTAGTGGCTCGCTGCCTCCACCTTCTGGACACTTGGAGGCATAATGGGGCTGTTGGTTAGGTAATTTTGCTTTATAATTCTTTATAGCCACTCTCATTAAGGAAAATTAACATTGGGATAAAAACAACCAAAACTCTACCATGTCCAGATCTTGTAGCTTGAAGTCTTAAAAAAATTCCACATTCTTTTTAATATCATTGTTTTTTCTTATATCTAGGAAAACAGATAACTGGCCACCTAGAGTCTCTTCCTACCCACACATCTTGTCCAGTTTAGAATAGGTATTTTGTGACTAATAGTCCACTGCACTTTTAACTAAGGATCAAGGAAAAAGCACCTTCTGTCTCATACTAACACAGGACGTAGATATTTATTAGCACAAGCCCTGGGTCTTCCAGACACTTTCACAATAATGTACCCACCCGTTCATGATAAAAACTCTCGGTAGACTAGTAGAAGGAGAGAACTTCCTTTATGTGAGAAAGTCTATTTACAAAAAGCCTACAGTAAACACCATTCTTAACTGTGAAATGTTGAAAGCTTTGCTCTGAGTCCAGGAACAAGCAGAGCACGCTTCGTACCACTACTTCTAATCAACGTGGTACTGGAGGTCCTACCCACGCATATGGCAAGAAAAAGGAAAAAGTTACAAGTGCTGAAAAGGAATAAATAAAACTCATTCTTCACAGATTATCTGATTGTATACATAGAAAAAAATTTTAAGTTACAGATAAATTATTAAAGCAGTAAGAGAGATTGCTGATACAAGGTAAATTTTTAAAAATCAATTGTATGTTTATTTACCAGCAGCTAAGGGTTAGAAAACAAAATCTTAAAAAGAAACCATTTATAGTGATATCAAGAAACATCAGGGGCTGGCCCGGTGGTGAAGTGGTTAAGTTCACACACTCCGCTTTGGCAACCCAGTGTTCGCAGGTTCAAATCCCGGGTGTGGACATATGCACCGCTTCTCAAGCCATGCTGTGGCAGGTATCCCACATAAAATAGAGGAAGATGGGCACAGATGTTAGCCCAGGGCCAATCTTCCTCAGGAAAAAGAGGAGGATTGGCAACAGATGCTAGCTCAGGGCTAATCTTCCTTACCAAAAAAAAAAAAAAAGAAAGAAACAGCAAATATCTAACAATAACTCTAAAGAAAATGTGCAAGACCTCTAGTTAGAAAACTCTAAAATATTATTGAGAGACATTATTAAGGAAGATTTAAGCAAATGAAGTGATATCCTATTTTCGTGGATCAGAAGACTCGATATTCTAAATGGATCGATTCTCCTCAAATTTATCTCCAGAGTCAATACAAACCCAAAGAAAATTCCCACAGATTTTTTAAATGAAATTAGTTCTAAAGTTTCTACGGCAATGCAAAGGTCCAAGACCCACTTAAAGAATAAAGGAGGACTTACTCCACCTGAATATCATCGCTGTGTGGTTTTGGCTCAAGGATAGACGAGTTGACTATGGGACACAATGGAGAACCAAAACAGACCAAGAGATAAAATGCGCATTTGATTAAAGACAAACGTTGGTTTGCAGAGGATTTGCTACACGACAGATTTTCACAAATAGTGCTGGGGCAACTGTTATCCAGAAGAGAAAATATTACATCAGATGGCTAACGAGAATTCCCAGTGTGAGACTGCATGTACTGCATGTTTGTGTCCCCCTCCAAAATCATATGTTGAAGCCCTGACCTCCCCTGCGATGGTGTTTGGAGGTGGGGCCTTTGGGAGGTGATTAGGTATAGATGAGGCCATGAGGGTGGGGCCCCTTGTGATGGGAGTAGTGTCCAGAGCTCTTGCTCTCTCTGTGCCCCGTGAGGGCACAGGGAGAAGATGGCCATTTGCAAGCCAAGAAGAGAACTCTCACCAGGAACCCAGTGCCAGCACCTTGATCTTGGGCTTCCCAGCCTCCAGAATGGTGAGAAATAAATATCAGTTGCGTTAGCCACCAAGTCTAGGTATTTTATGGCAGCCTGAGCTGACTAAGACAAAGACCCACTTGAGAAAGATAAAACAATAAAGATCTTGAAAGACTATATAGGATATCTTCATGACTTCAGGGCTGGGAAAGTTTTTAAGTGGGACATACAAAAGAAAAACCATACAGGAATAGATGGATAACGTGAACTGTATAAAAATTGAGAACTTTTGTTCATCAAAAGACGCCATTAAGAGGGTGAAAACGCAAGCCTAAAATTGGGAGAAGACATTTGCAATACCCACAAGCAATAAAAAATCTCATGCAGACTATGCTAAGAATTCCTAGCAATCAATAAGAAAAAGACAAAACCCGAGCGGAAAATGAGAAAGAGATATACACATCCAAATGGCCAATAATAATTGAAAAAGTGCTCAACCTCATTAGTAATCCAGGAAATGCAATGAGATATCACTCCATACCCAGTGGAACGGCTAGAATTAAGAAAAGTCTAACAAGACCGATTCGAGGCGGAAATGTGGAGCGACAGGAGCTCTTATCACTGTTGGTTGGAGCATAAATTGCTACACTCATCTTAGAAAACACCTTGGCATTGCCAACTATATTTGAACATTTGCATTCCTGTCATCAAGCAGTTCCACTCCGGGGAGTGTACCCCAAAACATGTGTTCAAGAGTGTGTGCAGCAGCAATATTTCTAATAGTGCAAACTGGCAACAACACAAATGTCCATCAAGAGCAGAAACAATACATACATTGTGGCATATTCATGCAGTGGGACACAAAAATAGGTAAATGAAATGTGGAATCTTAAAAACGTACTGTTGTGGGGCCGGCCCTGTGGCTTAGTGGTTAAGTGCGCGCACTCCGCTACTGGCGGCCCGGGTTGGGATCCCAGGCGCGCACTGACACACTGCTTGTCCGGCCATGCTGAGGCCGCGTCCCACATACAGCAACTAGAAGGATGTTCAACTATGACGTACAACTATCTACTGGGGCTTTGGGGAGAAAAAGGGAAAAAAAGGAGGAGGATTGGCAATATTTCTCTCTCTTTTTTTTTTTTTTGGTGAGGAAGCTCAGCCCTGAGCTAACATCCATGCCAATCCTCCTCTTTTTGCTGAGGAAGACTGGCCCTGGGCTAACATCTGTGCCCATCTTCCTCCACTTTATATGGGACACCGCCACAGCATGGCCTGACAAGCGGTGCATCAGCTCACACCTGGGATCCGAACCCGGGCCGCCAGCAGCAGATCGCGTGCACTTAACAGCTATGCCACGTGGCCAGCCCGAGGATTGGCAATAGATGTTAGCTCAGGGCTGAGCTTCCTCACAAAAAAAAAAAAAAAAAAAAAGTACTGTTGATCAAAAGACAGAAAAGAATACACACTGTACAATTCCATTTATATTTGCTGTAAAAAGACAGCAAAACCACAGTGTAGAGAGATTAGGGATGGCATACTTAGGATAAAAACATAAAGAGAAAAAAAAGTGATTGCATTCAAGTAGGACTCGTGGTTACCTTTGCTGAGGGAGGAATTTGTGTTTTGCAAAGGGGAGGCAGACTCTTCCCCGGGCTCTGGTAGTGTCTTCTCTCACCTGGGAGATATTTACATGGGTGTTAGATTTAAAATAATTCCTTAAACTGTAATTTATATTTCACCTATATTTCTGCATGTGTATTATATGTCACAATACAAAAAGGTTAAAACTATATTTTCTTTTAAAATCCTAGGTGAGACAATCAGGTAAGTGCACTTTGCCCAAGCGAATGATCTTTGCAAAAACAGCTCACAAATTCAGATGCTCTGTCTCCAGGCTTGGCCCAACAGCACAGTCTTCCTCTTGCTGTCATAATAATAGTAATAGCAGTAGCAATCGTAATAATAATAGCTTATATTTATGTCAAGCACTATTGTAAATGCTTTCCACGTCTTATTTCATTTAGTCCTTATTTGCCCGGGGGTTGGGGGGGGTACTGTTATTACACCTGTTTTACAGATGAGAACACAGGAACAGAAGTTAGCAGACAGCTCGTCAGTGGCACAGCCAGAATTCCAACTCGAGGGTCAGATCTCCAGGTCCTGCATCTTCATCTTGACATGGTGGCATCAGCCTCCTGTTGCCCCAACGCCCTATAGTATACCCCATGTCTCTGCCAGTTTGATTCTGGCTTTGGAGGTCGTTTAGAGTCACAGCATTGAGGACAGAGAAGGCCTTGAGGTCACACTGCTGGGCTGCTTTGGCCCCTTCGGATCTGAATTATTGTCACAGTTGGAGTGATAGCTGCCCACGAGAATTAAAGCAAGAGGCTTTTCATGTCCTAATAAGATCATTCCCTGGCCAGCAAAGAACAAACCATTCACAATTTGTGAGCCTTACGTTTCAGTCCTCAGTGAGCAAAGCTTGGATTTTCCTTTGAGGTGAAATGTGCTGTATCTTAATCACTCCATAATGAGGCTCACTTTCTTTGTGGATTTTTAAAAATTGCTTTTGCAGTGAATTCTGAAAATGTTTGGAGTTGTGCTAGATGTCATGAAGTAGGCCTTTTCCTCTCTGAAGTAAAATTTAACAGTTACGTTAATTAAAAATATTTTTAGTTAGCCTGCAGGAAGTCTTAACAAGATATGCATTTGTGAGAGGGTATAAACATGGAGGGGTAAATAGTAGAGAAGGGGTACACTGCCACGACCTACAATCAATAAATATTAACTACGTGGTGTCAAGGAGTTTAATATAATATGAGGTAGAAGAGGAAGAAGGAGAAAGCGAAAGAGGAGGGGGGAGGAGGACGAGGACGGCCTTGGTGCTCCGCGTCCTATTAACGACGAGAACAAAACTGTGGTTATTTAAAAGCCTTACAGGCCCTCCGAATAGTGCAGATCTGGTCTTTGAAACACGCTCGCATTCACTAGCACATGATTTGAAACGGCCAGTATTACCTGACGTGATTGTGGGAGCTTGGTTGCTTTTCATTTAGGCTGAAAGCTTGAATAACCCGCTAGCCCATTTATATTCTTTCTTTCTCCTTCTGCCCTTTGTTACACGTCTCCTGACAGGATAAACCCCAGTGTGGAAGGAGCCCTGACAAGGGCACACAGTACTTAATAAAGATTATACGCTGCGTTCAGAAAAGGCCCCGTGTTGACATGAAGGTTAGAAAGGATTTCTTTGCTGGCAGTGTTTCCTCTAATCCCATTTTCTGTGGCCTTGAATAGGATTAGGTTCGAGGGAGGGATGGAAGGAGGTATTGGATAGAGGGGGAAAGCAGGGCAGTGAACAGCGTGTGCCTGTATTTTCCACAATCACTCTGTCAGCCTGCACTGAGGAGAGCTGCAATGTCAAACATCATCATGTCGGTGGAACGTTCTAGTACAAGTCAAGATACTCTCCCTGATGGAAGGGGAGCCACGTTTTGCTTCACTCCTATTTTGTGCCAGGCACTTTACTACACTAGACACAAATCTTCTAATCTATTCCCTTTAGACATCTCTGGTCTTAGGGTCTAGAAGAAACATTTTCACTCTTTGATCACCGTGTCTCTTGTACTTTGCATCCCTATGCAGAACAGTTGACTGACAGCATGGAGTAGAAAAAGAATAACGTTCAGAATGAGATGCACGGAGATTCCAACCCTGCCTCTGGCTTTTACCAAATGTGAGACTTGGGTCGGTTCCTTAATTTTTCCTGAGGTTCAGTTTCTCCATCTGCAAAATGGTAAATGGCTCTCCTGTTGCCTGTCTGGCAAGAATGTTGTGAAAATTCAAATGAACAGCTCGAAAGCCTGGCTTGTGGTAGACACAGCATTGCACATGTAGAAGCTATGATTATTTTTTATTTTCCTATTCGATGAAATATCTATACGTGAGGTGAGGACTAAACTTTGCTTCCCACTCCCTTTCCATTTTAAGATAATTTATCCTATTGGCAAGTCAGAGAAGGGGTAAGAACCTCAAGCAAAGATTCATACAAGTCTTATCTGTAGGCTTATAAGGACAAGGAAAAAAAGAGGAACCAAAAAGAAAAATGAAGACAAGGATGAATTCGCCTTAGTTTTTTCTTTTTTCAAGATAATTCAATTTGGTTTTTATTTATCGTTATCATTAGGTTTTGCCTTTGACTACTCATGTTTTTAGCCATTAATTTTTCTACCAAGATTTTTTCATACACTGAGCCCTTTTGAGGGACAGCAATTTACTTTTTGTCCTAAGTTTTGTTTTTTGTTTTTTTTCCCCAATACCTATCTTGAGAAACAAGGAAGAAAATAGTGCCAGAATGGCCAAATTAGAAAGTATATTTGAGATGAAACACGAGGCAGCACTTGGTGGCACGTTAGAGCACAACATTTTATCTGAAGGTGATTTCTGTGTGTAAGAATCCCTGTTTGCAGGCACTGGAGTAAATCTTAATGTTAAGATAGCAGCATAACTGTTTTAATTCAGCAAGTGCCCAGAATGGGTGTGGAGTGTCTAATTAGACCCCGTGGGTATCTGTGATGACTGCCAGATCTAGGGACGGTTCCTGATGCCAGAGAATAGCTTTACTGAGGGCGGTGCTGCTGCCGCTTGCCTGCAAACAGCCGGTCACCATAGAGGTTTTGTTCCTCCCTGAGAATGTCCGTAAATGGAGAAGTGTTTTATTGAGTCCATATCTCATCACAGAATCCATCTCATCGTCAGTTTCTAAGGAAAGTGGGAAAGGGAGAGAGAAGGGGAGGAGAAGGAATGAGTGTCAGATGGGTTGAAGCTGTGCACGGCCCTGTCTCTCCACCGGGCCTCTCAAAGCTCTCAGTCGTGTCCCCTGGGTGGTTTGAATTCCAGATAAATTGAGGAGCTGTGTCTCCATGGGAACAGCATGGAGAGAACAAAATGGGGAATAAAGTTAATATTTACAGCCCGTGATTGTTGATTTTATGTGCTGGCTTTATTCATTTAGTTATCTCAGGGCTGCAATGAGGATGGGAGGGTAATTCTCATGGGCACCTGAGTTCCCAAATCTGTTTCCTCCGTGTCCTTTCCACCCATCCCTAACACGCCAAGCACAAAGAGTGAGCACCAGCCGTAGATTTTGTGTGACTCTCCTTGGGCTGTGTTTGGTAGATGGAACCCGGGCTTTGGAGCTGAGGCGACGAGAGTTCAAACCCCAGCTCTGGCACTAGCCTCAGTGTCTTCATCTCTAAAATAGGAGTACTGACACTTACCTCTACTGGCTGTTGGGAGGATTCAAAATGATGCTCACAAAGTCCCTGAGCCTGGCACAGAGTAGGCCCTTAACAAATAGTAGCTATTATTCATGTTATTGTTGCCTCTCTGCTTGCTTACATGGTTCCAGTCACATTTGGATTAACAGAGAAATAAAGCTGGGATAAGGAACCAAAGGAAGAGCATATTCTTTAGCAGAGTTCAGTGTTATCAGTAGAGCTTATATCTAGAATTGGAAGAAAATATTTTATAATTAAACATCTGGATTCTTCCGGCCTAAGAAGCATAAATAATGACCTTCAGGCCTTATTGCCTTGACGTATGTTTTAAAAACATCTTGCTGGGGGCCAGCCCGTTGGCATAGTGGTTAAGTTCATGTGCTCTGCTTCGGTGGCCTGGGGTTTACAGGTTCAGATCCCGGGCATGGACATATGCACTGTTCATCAAGCCATGCTGTGGTGGCATCCCACATACAAAATAGAGGAAGATGGGCACGGATGTTAGTTCAGGGACAATCTTCCTCAGCAAAAAGAGGAAGATTGGAAACAGATGTTAGCTCAGGGCTAATCTTCCTCACAAAAAACGAAAATAAAAATAAATAATAGAAAAATTAAAACATCTTGTCATGTTGCCTGTGATTTCTCTATTTCACTGTTATTTCCAGGCTGTCAGACTGGCCAATTTCATCAGAGGACACACACACACCCACATACAAAAGCCTCTGCCAGCAAAGCCTATTTGTTTTGTCATGGCAACCCTTGTCACTTCCAGCTGGAGTGGGAGAGATGATGTCACTATCAAGAGAGGACCAGGGAGCAGGCTGAGAACGCAGTCTGAGCTGCAGGATTACAGAGGATTGTATTTCAGAGTCAGAGGATCATGACGTGGAGAGAAGCTATCAGCACAAGGCGCTTAGACGCTACATAAACAAACACACTGTCTTTGACGAGGAAAGAACTGGGCGTGAAAATCCGACATTAAGAGCAATATCTGTTTGCGACTTTAAGGAGGAATGCATGAACTCCTTCAGTTTGCAGGCAGATCGCTGCTGGTGTTACTGAAACCGTAAATGACACTCGTGGTCCGGTGCTTCTTTTAACTCTTGGGACAAGGTATGATGCGGTCTGGTCAGAGATGCTGGCCAGAGATGGAGACAAACTGGAGGGCACAGAGGAGACAGACTGCCTGCCGGAGGCTCTGACTGCCAGACCAGGAAGGAGGGCTCCAGCGGCCTGGTGAAGAGTAAAAGGAGGCTCTAGTACTTGTCCAGAACAGCAGGCATAAACGGGGACTGTCGCGGGCAAACCAGGTGTGTGGTCATTGCACGTGTGACATGGACATCACCTGGTTCCCTCCTAGGAGCAGCTCTGATGTTTCCACTCTGGAATGATGCCATATGGCAAAACACGGCTGAGAGGAAGACGCTGGTCACCTGCACGCAGGTCAAGAGAAAACACCAGGCTAGGCGTCCAGACGTCGCCTCAACCAAATTGGCCCTTGCCGAGGCGTCACACACACATGACCACAGCAAGGGGGGCATCTCCCCTCTTGTCTGACTCTAAGAGTTACTACACTGAATGAATCTCAGTCTCTGGAAAGAAACCCGGAAATGTGTCTCATGGAATCCTAGTGCTGAGAGGAGGTGTGGCCGTCTTCTAGTGCAGTTTTGTCTTTTTACAAAGGAGGGTAGCAGAGTGGTGGTTGGCCTGAGCCATGCGTGAGGCAGGCCTGAATTCACAGCCCACCCCAGCCCCTAACAGCTGTGTGGTGCTGGCAAGGGGCTCAGGCCCCCTGAGCCTCGTGGCTTCGCTGGGAGGACGGTGTCCTGTATGTAAGTGGTTTGGGCACTGTCTCCACAGAGAGTAAGGCTCAACAGACAGAAGCCATTGTCACTGTTAGACTTGCTCCAGGTCGCGGTGCGGGATTATGGCACAGCTGTGACTAGAATCCTCAATTGAACTAGGTCACAATTGTCTTATTTTCTGTGCTAATCACAGGCAGAAGGAACAGAGATCATTCCAGACTTGTGCACATATATTTTTTAAACTTTTTATTTTGGAATAATTTCAAATTCTAGAAAAATTACAAGAGCAACACAAAGAACTCCCACATTCCTTTCACCAGATTCCCAAGTTAACTTTTTCCATTTACCTCACCATTCACCCTCTGTGCACGCACACACACACACACGTATATACATAATATATCTATGTAGAGGATCAGAATTTGCCACCCCAAAATGTGTCTCTTTGGCTTATTTTTGAGAATGAAAGACTCAGGAAGAAACTTTGACCTCCCCACTAAGCCTAAAAGAATTTAAGATAGAAGGCCTGTTCCAGGAAGAAGCTCTCACCATAGACAACTCTAGTATAATATGAACGAGGGGTGGTAGACTGAGAGGAACCCAGCAAGGCCCATTTGATCAAAGTCCTCCCCACATCCCATTGTCTCTACAAGGCATGGTGAACATTTGTTGACCAAACGTGTGCTTTTCCATCTCCTTGTGAATTGCCTTCTTCCCCTTTGAAGTCCCAAACCACTACCCACAACATCCTCCTTTGACTTTAGCTGAAAATGGTATTTAAAGTGGTGGCTTCGGCCATTTTGGTGAGTTACTCAGTTTTCCTGGGTTTCTCCCGTGTATACATGTGATTAAACTTTGTTTGATTTTCTCCTGTTATTCTGTCTCTTGTCACTTTAATTCTTAGACCAGCCAGGAGGACCTAGAGAGTAGAGAAATATTATAGGTGTATTATAGAAGTTTCCCCTCTAAGATAGCTGAGGATTATAGACATGGCCCTATCACCTTTAGTATTTCAGTGTGTAGTTCCTAACAAGAGCACTCTCCCACCTAATGAGAATATAATCTGGAAGCTAATGTTGATACATTACCACCAGTTATTTCACAGATCCCTCCCCCTATTTGTTTTGCCTATTGTTCCAATACTGTCTTCTACAAAGGAGCCAATCTAGGAGTGCATGCTGCATTTAGTTCTCATGCTTTCTTTCTAGTCTCCTTCCACCTGGAAATGTTTCTGTCTTTCCTTATCTTTCATGGCCTCAAAATTTTTGAAGAGTACAGGCCTGTTACTTTGTAAAATGCTCTTTATTTTGGGATTGCCTCATGTTTCATTATCATTAATTCGGGTTATGCATTTTGGGCAGGAATACCAAAATGCCACGTTTCTCAGTGTATCGTATGAGGACCCACATGTGGATTTGTCCCATAACTAGGACTACTGTTGTTAACATTATCACCTGATTAAGATGATATTTGCTGGGTTTCTCTACTTTAAAGGTAATGAGTATTTTGTACTTTTAAATTAATAAATATTAGGTATTTTGTGGGAAAATACTTTGACTATACACTATGCAGTTCCTCATCAAATTTTCACCCACTATTTGTGGCATTCATCGATGACTATAGCTTGAATCAATTATTAGTATAACTGCAAAATTGTGGTTTTAAAATTCCATTCTCTTCCTATATTTATTACCTGGAATTCAATCATAAGTTAGAGATTTTCCTTCTCCCCTATTTTTTATTCACGTATTAATTTACATCAGTATGGCCTCATCGATTCCTTTCTTATTCAGTGGGTCACAATCTATGACAATCATTATTTGATGCTCAATTTGTCCTAGATTTGGCCAGCGATTGCCCTTCAAACTGATTCCTGTGTCCTTTTGACATGTTCCCATAATTTTTTGAGCACTTGCCTACTTTCTGGGACATGAGATGTACCAAACTCATCTTGTACTGTTCCTGCCCTTGCCCTGTAAGCAGCTGTTTCTCCAAAGAGCTGTGGTTCCTTCTAGTGGAGGCTGGTGTTTAGGAACCAATGTCTAGGCCCTAGGTGTGCTAGTTGTTAGTGGGTTGTCATTGCTTCTAGGCTCTCTCAGTAAACAGAGCTAAGAAATAAATTCATGTATATACATGTGTATAAACACAGAAATCTGTACCTATCTATGTACATTAGAAACTGCGTTCACATCAATACCTCCAAATCTAATTCAACACCACGGGTTTGTTCTAGCCTTTCCTCTTTCCATATCCGTAACCACCCTGTCTGAGAAAGAGAAATCTGACTCCAGTTTTCTCCAATACATTTACTTATTTGTCAATCTCTCTGTGTTTAATCAAAGACAAATAAGATGCAGCCTCCTTTTTTTCCTCAAGAGTTTACACTTAAACTGAAGCGATAATTTTCTTCACATACAGAGCATACAGATTTCAATGAACTCATTGTGGAGGCCACATCACAGGTGGAGCGGTGGCTGTGAACGTGGGCCCCAGTCACGGGTGGAGCCATGGCTGTGAACGTGGACCCCCGTCAAGAGTGGAGCGGTGACTGTGAACGTGGGCCCCCGTCACAGGTGGAGCCGTGGCTGTGAACATGGGTCTGGAAGCAGATAGAGCTGGGCACTAGTCCTGGCAATGTAACTACGAGCTGTGTGGCTTTCACAGAATTCTTTGACTCTCTAAGTCTCAGAGGATAATAATAGTACCACCTTCAAGTGGTTGTCGTGAGGATTAAAGGAGCTAATACTTATGTGTGTCTGGCACAAAGTAAATACACAATGAAGGATAGCTATTATAATTGTATTTCCTATTTAGTATAGGAAATTTTCTCTAACTCTCTAGGCTAGGATACAAATTTGGAAAGACAATTACCAAAAAGCTTCAAAATTCATTAAACCTTGGAGATAAATCAAATAACATTTTTATTGCTCATATCTCCGTATAAGAGAAAGAAACTTTACTTAACACACAAAAACCTGACTATTCAAAAGTTTTACAAGCATTTTTTTGGTCTCTGTTGAACATAAAAGGAAGATCGTGTTAGAAGTTGTGTCATCTTTCCTTTTTCTGATCTGGAGTAATCATCTACCTTCAGTCAGAATCAGCTGATGGGTCGCCTTTTAAAGCCCTTCATCAGCTGACAGCTATGGAGAAACAACCCAGGTTTGGACCACGGTCCATGCATTAGGTGATGAGAGTGTGATCAGAATATACAGCAGGACAGTGAGAGCAGGAGTGTAAAGGCAGACTTAGAGGTAACATACTTCAAAAGCAGCAGCCAGCATTCAGCCAGGAAGAGTGGGCGTAAGACAACAAATGTGTGTACTTACTTGCTCAGGCTCCCGGATGCCTATGCCCTGTATTTTTGACATTCTCCCATTGATATGCTAGAGGAATACAGGCACATATAACAAGCAAACCACAATCAGACAAACTTCCTGCAGAGCTGTGGGCACAGGGGTGGATCTTTCTCACGCCTTGAGGATCTGAGCGGGGATTAGTCATGCATAATCCCACAACAGGCAAACTCAGGGGAGCGCCAGACCAAAGCTCAGAGTCAGGGTCCCACTCTGTCCGTTTCCCCTCGTCCTGGCCTGTGTGACATTCAAATTGAGGGAGCCTTCAAAGTGAGGAGGCAACCGTGGCTGAACTTCCATCTTCTGAGGCAAAAGGGCTTCAGCAGGGGTGCACAGCTGCGAGGGGCAGTGGAAAACAGAGTAGAAACAGTTCAGAGAAGGTTCCCTAACAGTGGTACTTGGAGACGGAATGTGGAATGGAAAATAGAAAAAGAAAATGGGATGTTCTCAGCGTGGATGACTGAATGGTGGTGGGATAAAAGACAGGATGTCAAAAGTAGAGCTGACTTTTGGGGAGAAAATCAGTTACTTTTAGACAGGTGAGTGGGAAGTGCTGGCAGGATGCACAGGTCATATCACCTGACATGCAGGTGGACCAACAGAACAACTTAGGAGGGAAGTCAGGGCCGGAAATTAAGATTTGTGATTCATCCACACTGGAGTAGGAAACGAGTGTGGGAAGACTGCTCTTTGAAGCAGTTTCGGGGAAATGAGAAGATGGTTTAGGGCAAAATCAAATTGGGTGGAGTGCTGGAAGGGGAAGGAAGATCAGGGGAGGGCAGAGTTGGGGCTGGGAGGACCAGGACAGCGGCGGGGCCACAGGAGCTGTGGCGGACACTGTGCACTGACCTGCTCAACATCCAGTCCTTCCAGAGTCTAGAGTGCCTTTCTCTACCATAAAGGCTGGAAGGCTGAAAACCACACTTCCCAGATTCCCTTGTAGCTAGAGGGTCTGGGTGTGCTTTAGGTTCTGAGAATCTGGTGCATTTGAGTGAGACCTGAAAGATGTAGACAGCACTTCTGGCTGCTTCTGCTGTTCTGCTTGCAAGTAAGGTCATGGAATTGTTTTTTTTGTTTTGTTTTGTTTGCCACAGTGTTCACCATCCAGGCACTGGCTTCATGAGGGACGAGAAGCAAAGGTCTGGGCATTCACGTTTCGCTTGTGTAGCTCTGGCAGAAGGTTCAGTTGTGGTGGCTTCCTGGTCTCCGGATCTCAGCTAAGGCAGCGTGCTCCTCAAGTCAGTGGATCTAGGGGCAGCTTCCGGACCTCTCGTCTTCCTGATGTGAGACGAGTAGTAAGTCCTAGTGGGTCATGTCTGCTGTGGTCTGGGAGTCGTTCCTGAAGGCCCAGTCTGAAGCATGCTCTTTCCATCATTCCAACAGTTTTAAAAGCATGGAGGGGCCGGCCCGGTGGCGCAGCAAAGTGCGTGCGCTCCACTTCAGTGGCCTGGGGTTTGCAGGTTTGGATCTCCAGCGCGCACAGCCGCACCACTTGTCATGCCGTGCTGTGGCAGTGTCCCACATAAAGTAGAGGAAGATGGGCACGGATGTTAGCCCAGGGCCAATCTTCCTCAGCAAAAAAGAGGAGGATTGGCCGATGTTAGCTCAGGGCTGATCTTCCTCACACACACACACACACAAAAGCATTGAAATCCCCCTCTGCTGAAAATACTGTGGTGGTTTCTCTTTGCTGTAACTGAACTCTGATTGATACAAAATCCAATGGAGATAAGACATTCAAGAATAAAGGCCTAATCAATAATTCAAAAGCAGCCAAAAACTTAAGATGAGGTTTTCATCCTTCCATCTACCCATCAACTCACTACAACCGTTATCATTACTAAGCACCTAATGCACCCCAGGTGCTGCTGTGCTGGACATTTGGGAATAGTGCATAAAGATGAATAAAACACAGTCTTTCCCTTCAAGGATTCAGTCCAGTGGGGGAGAGTCATGACTATCAAAGGAACAAAGTGTGGCAAGCACGGTGATAGAGGCAGACCCAAAGAACTACGAGAAAGGAAGAGGGTATCCAGCCTGGAATGGGACTCTGGGAGGAAAGAAGGCTTCTAGAAGGAAGGAACACAAGCTGACTATTGAAACAAGCTGACTATTGAAGGAGGAGTATTTTATTTAGCTAATGAATACTGAAAACTCACTCTGGGGTAAGCACGGTGCCAAGATCTTTACCTCAGATCTCATGTAATCCCCCAAACCTTCCTGTGAGGTAGAGAGCACTACTAGCATTTTACAGACGAGGAAACTGAGGTTAAGGTCTGACTCCGACTTATCTGAAGGGCTTTCCTTCAGGTCACTCCGCGCGGAGGGAACAGCATCAGCAAAGACACGAGTGAGAAACACTGTCCCGGCCAGCACCAGACCCAGCCGTCTCCAGCCCCTGTGGGAGCGGGGGAGTCTAACTTGGATAAGAGCCAGCTAACACCCCAGGTGGGTTCACATGGACCAAAACCTGCTTCCAGCTTTTTGTAATTTTTCGCTTCCCTGACTCTCCCGGGCCTACACTTAGACCCCTCCCCATTCCCGCATTCACTCCTTAAAACATCCCCTCACCTCCGCACAAATTGGAGCGCGGTTTACCCTGGTTCTTTTCCTACTGCCACGGTGTATTCCTGTTTAAAGTCTGTTCTCACCACTTTAACTAGTGTCTGGCTGTGTTGATATTTGACAGAAGTCCTGCAGGCCACTCTCTGCAGAGTGACCTTTTTGTCTCAGGGTAACCTTTGTAGTTTCTATGAGATTTGGGATTTTGAGTCCCATTATGGTTGAGAACCTGCACCAAGTGTAAAAGAATCCATCACAGGCGACAGTTGCAGCCTGGGACGGTGTCACAACAAAGAAACAGCAGGAGCTGTGTTCCGCAGGCGTAATCGTGGACCGGCAGCAGCAGGCGGGTGCATTCCGGATGGCCCCTTACTTTGGACCGCTGGTTTCCTTCTGTAATTGGGGCTCAGAGCCAAAACCAGTGGGCTTGGCCACCAGCAACAGGCTTTCTCGGTTGAGTGAAGCACAAATGCATGTGGGGGTGAAGGACACATGAACCCTTCCCGGACTGTTCGAAGGGGTACGGAGAGGCTGGCATCTCTCATATTCGCAGGAGACCTGGAGCTGCACAGCCCTGGAGATGCTCTGGGGAGAACACTGTTCCATCTCGAGCACACTCCTAGTCTTTACACCACGCTACGTTTCCATTTCATTCCTTCCTGTTGCGAACATGAGCAGCAGGTTCCTTTTCCAGCAGAAGGCAGGCTTTCCAGGTTTTTTGCTTTGTATTTCCTACAAAGCAAAACGGTATCCCATTCCCAAAACAGTATCTCAATAAATATCATCATAGATTTAAATTTGGAGAAAACATGTATAAAAGAGACAACTCTGTGTTTATAACAGTGCCTGAAATTAATGCTTTAAAAAATTGTTAGCTAAAAAATGCTATTTTGAAATGATCTATGTTAATTTTGTTTTGTCACTAAAAGTTGTTTATAAATGTAAATTAAGCATTGTGATATGAAAATTGCAAAATGTAAAGACCAGCAAATGAATTTTACGTGCACATTTATATAACATTTTTAATAGCTTTCATATATCTTTACAAAACACAGCACTTAGCTATTCCTAGTTCTTTACCACTTCCCTTTGGTCCCTATAAAAAATGTCTGGAAAAAAAAAAATACATCCTCCCTGACTAGCAATTTATATCAGTAGCAGTAGAAATTTTTTTTAAAAAGTACTTGACAATAATCTGAGTTTAGCATGTTGTCATAGAGGTTGTCTATTAGTGTTGTTTTTTTTTGAGATTCTTTCAAAAAATGCTACAAACTCAGTACTCCAACTCTCCCAGAACGTGGCAGCAGCAGCACAGACACCGTGCTGAGGGGTCAGGAGTGGTCACATCACGAGGGACTTCAAAGATGTGAAGAGGAGCATGGTTCTTTAAAGTACAGAGACCTCCCCAGAAAGGATCTGGGATACAAGCACAAAGGCGAGGCAGCAGAATTCAACAGGTGGGAGCCACTGGCCGGAAGGACAGAGAGAGCAGGGGGGGTCATGGCGGAAATACCCGGGTGACCACAGGCCCACGTCCACCAGAAGTTAAAGCACGCTCACTGTTGTTAACTTCTGTCCCGTAAGAACTGAATTCTGCTGAAAACACCTCCCACTACCTGGGGTATAGACCAAGTGAGAACGAGACGCTGGAGTGGGTTTTCCAAGTTCAATTTATTCACTTATTCAAGAACAAGAGCTGCTTTCTTGTTAGGAGATAAAATGGTACTTGTTTTATAAAATTATGCTAACAGACCTTAGCAGGATAACCTTAGTTCTGGTTTCCCTGGAAGCAGACCCTACAGCAAGGATTTGAGTACCAGGAGTTTATCTGGATGGGGAAGTGACCTCCTGTAAGGGATGGAGAAATGAGACAAGGAAAGGCAACCAAAAAAACGGAGTGTTGTCAAGCCAGCTACAGCGAGCGACAGGGGCTTGATCCAGTGAGAAAAGTACCCACATTCTTTCCCAGGGCTTGCTCAGTCGTGTCAGCGCAGGTGCATGGCCTGGGGGAATGGGTCACCGGTAGTGACCTTGACAGTCATTTATTTTTACTGTTCTTACCTTGTGAAATGGTGTCAGTCACAGACGTTGGTTCCGCACTTACCTTTTCCAACCCTCCCCCAATTAAGTCCAAACTCCCACACATCCGGGACACTGACGTTCCAGCCAGAGGACACATCACGTGGCAACTTCAGTAACGGCGTAGGGCAGGTGCAGCTCAGCGGAGCGGCACATTCCTGTCAACCATTCTGAGGGAAAGGATGACTCCAGAATGGGCACTAGAACATACCCAGGGAGGGCCTTCCCAGCTCTCAGACCCAGCAAGAGCCTCCAGAGTCTTGCCTCCTAACCCATCTCTTCTCTGACATCTTTTGGTAAGGCAACTCCACTTGGGGAGGAGAAGGAACCATCAGCTACAGTCTGAACATGATCTGCTTAACCCCCCTCTCAGCAGCTGCTCTGGAAACCTCCTGCTGCTCCAGCTCCGGAGGGTTGGCCGACGTTGATAGTAACTTCTGGAGAAACTCACCATCATCCCTGGCTCCGGAGCCAACAAGACAACTCTCATTGTGTCAGAGGATGTCAAGAAGAGCCCCCAAATGTATAAAAATATAAAGTAACCACAATTCTTTAGGGAAGAAAACATCTTGGGAGGAGTGGAGGGAATGATTATGAAATTAAATAGCAATCACAATGGTTAGAGACTCTGAACTTGTCATAATACCGTTCTAGAGATAAATGGGTTCACATCTGCTTAGCTTGCTTGGTGTTATACCTAGAATGGGCAATTTATTAAAAAAAAGTAGTGGCACTCGAGGCCACTACTAAAAGTACAGTGAGGCTCCCGCCTTCTGGGCAGTGTCCTGCTGGTCTTGCCAGAGGCCCCGTCTACCACAGGTATCTCAAACTAAAGAGAAAAACTTTAACATTTATTGAACAATTACTATGTGCTAGAAATCTACATTTACTCTCATTTAATCCAACTTTGATAACTACTAACATGACCAGTGAGACGGGCATTATTCTCTCAGGTGCGGATGAAGAATCCAGACCTGGAGAACACGGGTAACTCACTGAGCCTCCGTGCTCCTCAGGGCAGACCTGGTCCTCACACCAGGCGCCGGCCCCTAACCTTGCTCTGCTGCTTCCAACACCAGGCCCGTCTCCTTGCTTTCTCCCTTTAGTTTTCTGCAAGGTGTCAGAGATCCAATAATTCAAAAGTGACTGTCGGTCTTAATATTTTTTTAGTGTATATTTTTTAACAGCAACTTAAAAATTTTTCTTTTGAACTTTACCAATCTTGGCACTAATTACTAAAATTTTGACCTCTAAAATTGTAATCAAACCTGCCAAGTAATAGCCACCAAGGAGGTAGTTACTAACAAGACATTTTATTTGTAACAAATTTAGAACTGTACCTTCTGTTCACATGCTGGTCCTTTTCTCTCTCATTCCTTGCAAGGCCTTTAGAGCACCTCCCCCAAACCAAACAGGTGCCAAAGGATGTGAGCAAGTGACAACCTAAAACATTTCTGAGTGGGCTTAGGTGTTTGCTAGTGAAAACAAGATGGGGGAGCAGAGGGCATGAGGTTTTTTGGAAGTAAGGTCATTTTATTTATTTTTTTGCTGAGGAAGATTCACCCTGACGTAACATCTGCCACCCATCTTCCTCTTTTTGCTTGAGGAAGATCAGCCCTGAGCTAACCACCTATGCCAAGCTTCCTCTATTTTGTACGTGGGTGGCCACCACAGCATGGCTGCCGACGAGTAGTGTAGGTCCTTGCCCAGAAAGGGAACCCAGGCTGCTGAAGTGGAGTGCGTTGAACTTCACCACCAGGCCATGGGGCTGGCCCATAAGGTCATTTTAAAAACCTGCTTTTTGTAACCTTATCCAAAAGCTATTTCATCACGCCTTTTAATGTTCTACGCACAAAACAGATGTAGGCCAATACTTGAATAATTTTCATCAGTTTAAAAAAAAAAAAGAATGCACAAGATGGGAGAATTTATTGGTGCCTGTTATTTTAATATGCAACAATTATTTCAAAATGCTTTAGTATAAACTTTGTGATGTATGTGTGCATGTATAATCTAATCTTACCCTGGGGGTAGGTCAGACAGCATTTGAAGGACCCCAATCGGTGGCCAGGTGGGTGCTCAACACTGTTGCCTAAATCTACACCCGTGTTCATCAGCATAAGATGTCAGCAATTGCTCACTAGCAAATGGAGCTTGAGATGAGCGGTTGCCTAGAAAGATTTTTTTTTTTTTTTGTGAGATCAGCCCTGTGCTAACATCCGCCAATCCTCCTCTTTTTTTTGCTGAGGAAGACGGCCCTGGGCTAACATCTGTGCCCATCTTCCTCCACTTTATATGGGACGCCGCCACAGCATGGCTTGCCAAGCAGTGCGTCGGTGCGCACCCGGGATCCGAACCAGCGAACCCCGGGCCGCCGCAGCGGAGCGCGCGCACTTAACCGCTTGCGCCACCGGGCCGGCCCTGCCTAGAAAGATTTTTAAGAGGTAAAATGCATGAGATGAGGTAGAAGAATATGGCAGATCCTGCCAGCTTATGACTTTTGATTGGCACCTCAGGTCCACAGCTGTTTGCTCCCATGCCCTCTTCCCCTCAACCCCACACATTTAAGACTCTGCTGCCTGATCCCACCAGGTGACCCATCCTGCCTGCGGAAGACCGCAGCTTCTGCTTCCCTGTGAATCTTTCAGTCAAGGTGTTTGTGGGATTAAGAGCAGAGAAGAAACTTCCCCAATCTTTCCAAAGGCCCTGCTTGCTAATAAATATTTGTCCATGTGAGAGAACTGTTTTAGATTTGTTTTTATTGTAATACACTACCAGGTAGTGAGATTATGCAGGAGGAGACAATAATACATTACCTTTCAGGAAAAGCTGGCCGCCATCTACCCAATGATCCTGTGACTGGTGACTGAACTGGCCTGACAGTCTACGACGGTGTGGAAAGAAAACTGAAAGCCCACCCGCCCTCATTCCAGGGTGAGGGTCATGCGGCTCCCTGAGCACTGCCCTAGTGTAGTACCCACTGGAGACCTCTGTGAGGTCCACAGGTGAATGCTGATCTTCAAGGCTGGACAGAAAGCAATCCAGTCATTTAAAGGTCAAGTTTGTCCTTTGGCAGTGTCGTTCTTAAAATACATTTAACAATTTTATGCTACTTCTAATTAAAACTTGATTACTTAGAAGTCTTTCAGTTTGCTAATGACTGCTCAAGTTTAAAAATATAAATGAAAAAAGGAAAACTTAGCCAAAATAGAACCACTGCTCTAAATTTTAAATAAACCTGTTCTGTATGCCTGTTCAGAGGAAGCTGGGAAAATGTAATTGAGGTTAAATGAAGGGCAATTTGAAAGCTCAAGAATGAACCTGAGTGAAGTTATAACTACAAGAAACCTAAAAGGAAAACTATGTCAAACACATTTTATTTGGTGTTTCGTGCTAGGTCGATTTAAACAAATAAAACGACTTGGTTAAACAGATTTTTTTTAATATGACTATGTGTATATGGGCAACTGAGAATAGGGAAAAACCCCAAATTAATGTTTTAACAAATTACAGCTGTTATTACAGATGATATGCTTGGATTTTAAGGAAACAGTTTAATAAGTGAATAATCTCTCACTCAACAGATTCACCAATAGCTCTTTTAATAAAACCAACACACTACAGTGGTCGAAGTTTTTAACATCCACATAAAAACATGTGTTCCCTCTCCTTCAGTATTTAGTTCTTAGTAGTCTCTAAAATGGTAAAATAAAATTGAATTTATATTAAAATTGAATTACATTATTTATGAAAGTGCAAGTTTGTACAGCTAAACTCAGCAGCAAAAGTGAAGAAGGAAAGCAGAAGGTGATGGACGCCACGCAGAACGAGGACACTCGTGAAGGCATCCTGCAGTGTCCTGTGTGCCAAACACAGTCGACGTTCCATCAGTTCTCCATTGCTCTTAAACGAGCACAACCAAATTCTTTTTCTATTTAAAGAAGTATTAAATCTCTATTCCCCCCTACATAATCTGTGATCAGGTAAGGCAAAGGTAAGTCCCACCACCACTGGGGACAGAAGCAACAGAGTTCGGAAAGAGCCCTGAATCGTCAGCGACATTCTCTCATGGTGACACAAGGAGTGCAGCTAATAAATCAAATCTGCAATGTTGTCACATGTTCTAATTTATTTGATTAGTTTATCTGGAAAAACTTTATAAATACATTGTTGAAGAGGAAAGTAAATTATTTTCTTGCTCTGAAAAAATAATGTTTTTTTCACATTTTAAAACTATTCAGTATGCTTTTGCAAAAAGGAGCTGCAGGAACGTGACAGCTGGGTCTGCAGAATGTCCACGCACAAGTTGCTTTACAAGAACCTGGTAATCTGCCTATAATTTGCCTCTACAAACAGAGTTCTTTGCAATAATATTTAAACAAACAGGCTTAATTTAAACACCTCTCCTATTCACTCTACCTGTAGAGCTAAGAGGTACTTATTTTTCAAGTATTATACTGCAAAAGGTGAATTTTTTTGTGCCAATTTTACATTAGCTTTTAAAGAGCAAAATACCAAAATATCTATGTGAAAAACCATGCCTAGTCAGCCCATTTCTTTTATAGTCAAATGCTTCCATCTTTTAGAGAATGCAGAAAAATATTGATTTACTAAGAAGGAGGACACTGGAAAAGCCATTTTAAAGTATTGAAGAATAAGGAGCATTTCTTTTTCTCTGTTGGCGAAAAGTATTAGAAAAGCTCTCCAGTCTGTTGTCTTTAGCTGGTTTTAATAAACTCTTTTCAAAATGATGGTCAAAAAATCTTTAGAAAACTGGAGGAGAGGGGTGCTCCTTCACAGCACGGAGGGAATTCCAGGAATTGTAGCAATTCTTATTAAACTTCTGCTTTGGTTCTTCAGAAGAAATGCTCATATAACTTCTGTATTAGGAGACAGAAAAAGAACAGATTAACATGATTGTATCTAAAATCTTAAAGAATACTATGCTAATATCTTACATTTCTAAAACTTAACCATGCTTTTATATACTTCGTCTTATATAATAGGCAATTTTATCAGGATCCACAGTCTTATATTTAAGTGAATTCTACCACTAGTAGGAAAACACACGTCCTTGTCTTTCCTTCAACTTAGGCTCTATCATTTACTTTTCTAAACTGTATATGTCGACTGTACTTTTCTTTGAGGTTAGGGATTTTCATTCACTTGTCTTGTATCCTCAGTACTGATTCTTTGGGCTCCAAACGTATATTGGAGGTTAAACAAATGTTTGTTGATAAATAGTCATGACCCCATGAGAACCCTTATACTACTTAAGGTCACAGCACTGGACTAGGTTCCAAGAGAAGGTAGGGAAGGGTGGAAACAGTGAGAATGGAATGACAGATACTCAAAAGGTGATTTACGGCCTGGCAAATACAGCAGGACGTCACCTGGAGACTCCTTCCCTCTCCGTGAATCTGCAACACAAGGCAGGAAGCTGCACCATGAGTGTTTCCACCAAAGTACAAGTAATCAGATTGTTCCCAAGGGCTTAAGAACTAGAATGCCAGGCCTGGGCTGGACCCTACAGCTTCCTTTTACAGTCTAGAACGGCAGATCACTGAAGTGAAGTTGTACTCCCAAGGTCGGTAGACTAGAGCAGGAGAGACCAGCTTCACCTGGACAGGTGGTTCAACACAGGCTTTTCAACCGGTTAAAGGGGAAAATATTTGTTACAAGTTCATAGATGGAATCTAAAAGATAAAACAATTTGACCACAAATAATTCTTTACTGACTCCATTTAAATATGCTGGATTTGGCCAGCTTTGTTCATAAGAGTATAAAGAGATGCTGGTCAATAATGAAAGTGGTCTGCGGAGAAGAGAAGCTGATAGAATTCCCAGAGGTTTGCAAAGAGATGGAGCTGGGATTATCCCACTCATTCTTGAGGCTGACGGGATTGTGCTGTTGAGTTGCTATAACCATTGAGTTCGTAGTTTTTGATGTTGCTCCTTATTTCTTTGCATCCTGTAAAGCTACTGTTCTTTTTACACAAGACTTCAGTGTGAGTCCCAGAGACAGGTCGAAGAGAGTCACTGGGCAGTTTAAACAGCTACAGTCACTCAACAACAGGTGAAAGACCCTCGGGCTCAGTATGCTCCTAGTTTGGAATATCAGTTTCATTACCTAAATTTTAACTATCTTATTACACTTAAAAAGGACAATAGTATATTATCCAGGTTGCTAAACCCAAATGAGAGAAAAATGGTGAGAGAACAAGATGACACTTTTCAAATATCTAAAGAACTGAGAAAGATGGAATAAAAACCAAACTGACCTTTTCTCCTGTGGGCAGAACTAGGTTCAGCAGTCCCTAAGATGGTGGGGCATGAAGAGCTTGCCCTAACATGAAGCCTGCTCTGACAGTGGGTGCCATGGGGCCATGGGTGCTGCTCCGTGAGGGGAAGCTGAAGGACACCCAGTGGGCGCTGAGACTGGATTTCTACATCGAGTGGGAAAACAGAAGGGACTCTAAAAGTTGCCCAATCCAACTCAAAATTCATTTCCTGTGATCCATGCACAATCTTTTCCATGTGACTTATCTGGTCCCTTGGAGGATGGAGTGTGCCCCATCACACTGCAGAAGGTTCATTCCCTCTTGAGTGTCACACACTCCTGAGGATTCCTGAAGGAGTCTGAGGCAAGCTTACCTGCTATCTGTTGTGTCTGAACACCATCTACCTGAGGCAGGGGCCCAAGTGTCCCTTCATCATCAAAGGCCAAAATTGGATTCAAAGGAATTTCTGGGCTCTCTCTGTTGGTGACATCTAATCTGGATGGTTTAGATCCAATGGGTAAGTTTATAATTTCTTCAAAATTCTCATTCTGAACAGAGACTCCATTTTCATTTGGTTGTTTTCCCAAATTGGGAGTACTAGGGAATTTTAAAAATAAAAATTAAAATGAATTAGTATTAAAACTGGAAAACACATTTTTAGTACAACCAAAACCTGTTTTATAATAAATAATTTTATAATTTTACAATCAAAATGTTAGACTGATTGACCATATCCTTACTAACAAAAATGGTGAATTCTGACATATTGGTATTTTAAATTCTTATTTAAAAAAAATCTGTTTTTGTTATAAAACTTATCAAATGGAACAATTTATCAATTAGAACAGATCATCCTCGACAGTTCTGCACACACTGAACAATCTCCACTGCAGGCGTCTCCACATTCCTTCGTCTGATGAAGAGCGGCCCTTACTAGGACCCTCACTTCCAAGGGGAGGGGATTGTAATTCGGGGATGAGGGGATAATCTGTACAAAGTCACACAACTACTGAGAGACAGTCCAGACTGAATGCACAATCTCTGGATCTCTGGTCCCGTGTTTTTGTCATTACCTCATTTTGTACACTCCCTGCTATTCAAATTCTAGCCTTTCCTGGGTATCTCCAGCTTCCTAAGACACATGCATAATTTTATAGGTAAATTGTTCAAGACCAACCTTCCCGTTTTTACCCCTTAAATCTGCCTCTGACCCTACCTGATTCTCGTTAATTCATGCTGAATATCTTGCACCTACTTTTAAGGTACATTTAACTGGCCATCAAAGCCAGAATTTTCCACCTACAGTTTCTCTCAGGTTTTTCACTCTCCTCACAAGCTCCATAACCAGACTGGCAGCCCTTGATGGTACATATTCATCACTATGCCTCACGACGCAGCGAAACAACGCCTGGACTTCAGATGGATGTCAATGTTATTGCTCACGTTATCTGACTGCAGCAGCAAACATACGTGCAAGCTTCATGATCTGTTCAGTGCTCCACTCATGTACCAAAATGACCCTCCTAAACGACAAAATCCTAGACTTAAAATTTTCCAAAGGAAACCGAAAAACACTAAAAATACGAAGCAAAAATTGTGAATAAAGTAATGCACACCTGATCTTTCCATTGCCTTTTTTTTTTCTTTTTTTTTGAGGAGTCTTTGCTTTTTTTCCCCTATTGAGGAAATAGTTTACTTTCTTTAATCAGCAGGGAGTACTGACTTTGTGGAATACATCCTAAAGCGTTTTTGATTTGGATATGTTGGTACATTTTTGTTAATTATTAAACTTTTTCTTCTAGAAAAAAAAATAAAGAAGTCCTAAGTGTCTCAGAAGGCACTGCAGGGTACACTGAAAACATTATCTGCAACAGTGCTGGAAAAAGAACACACTGATATGATACAGGCGGGGGCGGGGAGAGGGGGCCTGGCCTCAGCGTGGTCTGCCCGCATGTGCGTGCACACACTCACGCCTACACCTGCCCTTCTGAGGGCTTGGGCCGCCACACCCATCCTCCTCCTCCTTCCCAGCACCAAGGGGCTTTCTGTAACCAGGGAAACCGTTCTCGTTCTCACCCTGAAGAGGTTTCAAGCAGAAGTCCTGGCTAATGGTCAAGAGGAGGACCGATCTCCAAAGCCCTCACTCCTTGGCCAGCTCAGCTCCTGTCACCGCCCAGGCCCGCGTGTGCTGACAAGTTGTAACCGCGACGCCAAGGCCAACGCCAACCCCGGACGGACGTGAGTCAGCGCTGACTTCACTTTCCCCGCCCGCTCCTCCCCGCCCACCCCACCATTCTCACTTGTTAGCAGTCACAGGACTAATGGTGCCACATGCTCTGGGTGATCAATTATTAAATGTTCAGAGGACACTGTGACCAGCAGAAACTATACAACTGAAGTCACTGAGGTTAGGGACTGTGGATCTGTGAGTCCTCTCAGGATAAGAGCACCAGCTTTTGAATTCCCTCTCTTGGGCTACGCTCTGGAGGGGAAGCTGGATGCAAACTGGTGAAGACTGTGCACTTCACTTGGTCAGTGCAAAACCCATCCGGGGAACGGGGCTGGGGCCATGGTGGGCATCTGACAGTCCACACAGCCTACCGTAGTCAGAGCCTTATTGTTTCGTGATGTTTATTATCATGTTACAGCAAGTAACTTTAAAATTAAAAGTGATACCTCTCTTTCTGTTTGAATGATGGGGGCTTGGGAATGTTACTTTTCCTTTAGGCAAAACTAAAAACAATGATAAACTCCTAAGATTTGGAGGAAAACCACTAGCTCAAAAACCAAAATTACTACAAACTCCTTATTTAAGAGAGAAAGAACATTCTATTGCAATGACAGTCCCCAGGCTAAGAACAGGCATAAAACGTCTTCTGGGGTATTAGGAGGGTGAGACAGTAAGCAGCCTGTACACCCAGGAGAAGATTTTAGCGTCCAGAATCGAGATTCTCAGCTGGGGGTGGAAGAATAGAATAACCTGGGGAACAGAACCGTTTCCTCCCCACACACTTGTGCTCACACATCCATCCGTGCCCTCTGCTTCCTGCTCCACGGCAAGCTTCCCATCCAGGAACAAACACTCCGCCACTCTATGGGCGCCTCCCTCTATCAATACTCTCTCTCAAGAACCAAAAACGGCTTCTGGAGTAAGAATCTTCCTGCTTGGGCTCATAGATTTCTCTGCACCTTTAAAAGCTGGCCAGCATTCTGGTCACTCCAAGCCTCTTCAACTCCACCTACTGCCAGTGGGGAGCCTGCTGGACACGGAGAACGGCTTTCAGGCTTGAAAAGGCTGGCACACCCGGGGCTGAGAGCCGGAGAAACCACAGGGCCCAGACACGCCACTCAGGCCCCTGGAGGTCAAGGGGAGGGAGGAGGGTTCAGCGTCTCTCTGCCCCAGGAACGCTGCTAGTGCCAGCTGCCGGAAAGGTAACACGAGGAGGACACTGCCCCCCGGGTGCTGCTGGGCAGCTGACGTGGCCCCGGGGCGGGCAGGGGTGAAGGCAACCCGGGTCACAGGGCTCGTTTACTTTTCCTTAAGAGAAGGCACACCAGCGCATTAGGTACTCGAGACACCAGGAAAAGGGAAACTTCTCCCAATCTGAAGTAAAGCTATTCACTCTGAGGAGTGGAGTTTCCCCGTGAAAACAAACCCTGCCCCAGCGCTTACTGCACCTGTCCTGTGGAATTCCCAAGTGTCACCCACATCAGCTTCCCCGGAAGGACCTGGGGATCTCCAACCAGCAATTTAACTCACGGTGGGCAAGCTGGAGGCACTGACAACTCTACTTTGGGTGCACAGGAGAGTATTTCATCAAGATGTTGACCGATTACCAGGACCATGGATGCTTCATTAACCCTAATGCACTGAGGTGACAAACAATGACTCTGGGGAATGAGTTCAAGGTTGACTTGAAATTGGGAGTAAAAGGGAACATCAGTGGATGTGATTTATTCGTAACTTTAAAGTCTTTAACAGGATTTCAGAAGTAAAACTGTTTAAAGATGAGTCCCCACTAAATCAAAGGGAATGTTTATTTGTGAATAGGAAACCGTCTTAGGGAAGGTATTAAAGGCAGGTTTAAGCAGGTCCTTCTCTGGATGGAAGAGTAGGAGTAGCCGAGAGCCTCAGGGGTCAGCGCTAATGCTAGTTCTAGAATAATCTGGAAGACGTGCAGGATGAAAAATGTAAGTATGCAGATCATGTTTATTCTGGGAAATGCAAGGCATAAGAATAATCCCTTGAGGATAACAGGGAAAATAATTAAATGTAGGCAACGTCAAAGCAGTGGGCTTAGGGAACTGTAAGCTGAACATCCCTAAGAGATGGAGCCCAACAGTCACAATGGTGGTAAGAGATCTTTCAATCACTGTCAACTGTTTCCTGGGGACACTGATTCCTTTAGTTTTTATGGCTAAAAAAGGCCAATAAGGGGCTGGCCCGGTGGCGCACTGGTTAAGCGCGAGCGCTCTGCTTCGGCGGCCCGGGGTTCGCAGGTTTGGATCCTGGGCACGCACCGACGCACCACTTGTCCAGTCATGCTGTGGTGGCGTCCCATATAAAGTAGAGGAAGATGGGCATGAATGTTAGCCCAGGGTCAGTCTTCCTTGCCAAAAAAGACGAGGATTGGCATGCATGTTAGCACAGGGCTGATCTTCCTCACAAAAAAAAAAAGGCCAATAAAATGCAAGAAGATGGGATAGCAGACGCAACACGAAAGCATTTTTCCGCAATATCACACTGCAGCCAGGGTACTGGACACTGCGCTTTAGGAGGATCAAGACAACATCTAACATCTGTAGGGTACAACAGAGTTTTCAGGGCTTCTTCACAGACAATGTTTCTTTGGGCCTCCCAATACCTTGTGGGGAAGACAGCTGTGTCCAGACAAGAACACTACATCTTACTCAAGCAGGTGAATCCCAGGGTTGCTGGACTTCTCAGAGGAAAACCTAGGACTCCAGCCTGGGACTTCTGGTTTTAAAGCTCTTCTTCCTCCATCCCACAGGCACACTGAGGAACCTCTAGAGAAACACGACTAAAAAGATCAAAGAGCTGGAGAAGGAACCTTTTAAAGATAAGGCGAACCTGTCAGTTCAACTTTTTGCCTCTCAGCTCCAAATCCACCCTTCATTCCTGCTCTGTGGAACTGGATCTGGGCCCTCCAGATACTGTTCCTCTGCCAGCTGGCACCATCGTGAGCTTTGTCAACAGAGGCTGCTGGAGAGACGCTGCAGGAGTGGAGTTTGACCTCCTGGTTTGGCTGCGCTCGCTCAGCGGGCCCTGCAGCACCGCTCGCAGCATTCCCCATGTCTGGCTCCTGCACACGTGAGGCTTCCCCGGGGCCCAGCCCCTGCGGCACGGGGGGCCTCTCCGGGGCCCAGCCCCTGCAGCGCAGTGTGGCCAGCAGCTTCCCCAGCACCATTCTGGGGCAGATTGTGGAAGAGTGCCTCTGGTGAGACATCTCCTGGTGGACAGCTCTCTGAAGCATTCTAGAGGGTGGATATCTGGCAAGTTCCACCATCAAGAAATCACCACAACTTCTCCACCATCTAGTGAGTCACAGCCATATCCTCTCCCACGAGGTCTGGGGAAGTCCTGGGGGACGGGATTCTTCCTTGGGTACAGCCCAGGGGTTGTGGCTGCTCCTTATATCTGTTATTCCTGTATTCTTCAGAGTTCATTTCTTTTTTTGTGTGTGTGAGGAAGATCAGCCCTGAGCTAACATCCATGCTAATCCTCCTCTTTTTTTGCTGAGGAAGACCAGCTCTGAGCTAACATCTATTGCCAATCCTCCTCCTTTTTTTTTTCTCCCCACAGCCCCAGTAGATAGATGTATGTCATAGTTGCACATCCTTCTAGTTGCTGTGTGTGGGACGCGGCCTCAGCATGGCCGGAGAAGTGGTGCATTGGTGTGTGCCCGGGATCCGAACCCGGGCCGCCAGTAGCAGAGCGCGTGCACTCAACCGCTAAGCCACGGGGCCGGCCCTAGAGTTCATTTCTTACTGGCCAATCTCTTGTTACTCCAATCCCAAGTAGCAGTTAATTACTCTTGATATTAAACTTGCCCATTCAAATTAATCTCCTCATTTCTCTCTCCCGATGGGACCCTGACTGATACAGTAAGCACAACAGGAACATTCCGTTTATAAGATGAAAGGGGAAAGGGGACAGAAATGAAATCCAAAAAAATTATGAAAGGCAGGGAAACTATGAAAGAAGACTTATTCCTTAAACCTTAGTTTGTGACAACTCTGGGTCCTAACTCTGGAACTGCAAAAAACTAGCTGTAAGAGAAATAAAGGCGTTTCTTCATGCACTTCTCCTGTTGTACTTGTCACTACAAGGGGTGATGAAAGTGAAAATACAAATTGTTTCCAGACTGGTGTGGATAAACTCAAGGAGAATAAATTTAAAAATAATTAAGGGAAGCAGAGCTTCTGAGGCTACATATCACAAACCCTGTGTATGACGCAATGGGGAACAAAGGAAGCAGCACATTCAACATTCCCCACAGGCCGCATCATTCAGAAATGGACTGTGCTTCTCAAACTGGGGTCCAACTCTCTATACGAATTTTTATAAATTTATGTTTTCACTGATAAAAATTTTAAAAAATCAGTAGAAGAGCAGTCTGACCATCTATGTGGCTGACCATCACAAAGCTGAGTTTCACCACATGGTGTTAGTCCTTCATTTTGCATTGGTATTTCAGAACACACTGGTGTCAGGAAGCACAGGTGTCAGGAAGCACAGGTTACATGACAAGGGCTATCGACCAATGAACTCGGTTGAACTGGATAAATAAATATTGTGAGTGCCACATGACATCACGGTACACTGCATGGAAAGAGACTGGAGGTCTGAAAGCAGTTTAAATAGAGAAAAGCAATGGGTGACACAGATCAGCAGCTCACAGTGGCACGAGCATCCTTCAGGCAAAAGGGATGAATCAGAACCATGTGTACACTGTCCACTTAATTTCAGAAAAATATTCTTCACAATAAGTGACTTTTGTTTAATTTGAATGTTCTCAGTCTAGTCATATTATTTTTTACTTCAACTTGTGATTTGTTGTTTTGGCTTTATAGATAAGTAAAGCTATCAAAATTTTAAACCTGAGTTTGTATTTCTAAAAATAAACGTAACTCTTGTTTGTATAACTTCGGGAACCTGCTGGAACTTTTTTTTCCTTTAAAGGGGAGACGCACTGAGGCCAATGGATTTCATTTGTTAGGGTCATTCTTGTATTATTTGCTAATGTTTATATTAGATACTAATCTGGACCTGCCTGTATTGTTAGGTGAAAGAGCAGAAAAAGTCCAAGCTCTATTTTTCCTAACAGTTTGACAGGGATCATATTACATGTATGACAAAGGACAATTTATCACTTGGTAAAGATGGATGACACCAGGAAGTTCATACTACCATAGTTTTTCTTTCATTACTAACTGTTGCCTTTCTGTGTAAAGAGGCTAAAAGCAAACAGAATTTTATTATCTGTATCATTTTACATAGTAAAATTATGTTTCAGGTTCTTATAAAATGATTAATTACTTGGTGATTTTACCACTGAAAAGAGTCAGCTAATGTATAAACTAATTTTATTGATCAGATAGAATTATCAGTGGCTTAATAAACTTGTTCCTTATCATAATAATGGTGTTCTCTCTGTGGTACTTTCTATTCTTTCCTAAAAATCTCTAAAGTCAATGAATTGAACATCATAAGTTACAGCAGTTGAGAATGAACACTTGATTTGAAAATCAAATTAAAATATCATTTAATATATATCTTAGGTAATTATGATAATAAATTTATTCAACATAACTGAAAGCTTATTATTAAGATCTCTCTTGGGAAAATTATTCTCTTCAGTATCATGGTGGGCAAAATAAAATATCTCACTGTCCCAGAAAGATATCAGTGGATATCTTATGACTTACGGACATCTTAGGATGTCCATCTCAGGATGACTTATCTTTTCATTGCTGCCAATTATATTATAAAATGTTGTGTAGTGTGTATTTTTAGATTAAGAAAATAATTAATTTGAGGACCTTCAATTTTCTTACAATAGCAAAGACTCTGGCATTAGAGACAGGAAAACTCATAAAATAATTAAGTGAATTCCAAAAATTAACAAAAAAGTCATAGCTGAAATCTTTGAACACTATTACAAATATTTCTACAAGTTCTCCCTGACTGGATTTTTAGGCACAGGCTATGATTACTCTCATTTTTCACTTTTGAGAGTGCTCTTATGATGCTGTCGATATAAATGTAAGAGAAGAGAAAGGCAGTCTTTTCTCAACCCACACTTCTTTCTTGACTGTTGCTAGCAACTGTTTGATTCTTCAATAAAAAGCCCTACTACTACTAATATATCATAAGAAATATGAGCATCTCAATTACTTTTACTATGGAACAAACCTGAGACCCACTATAATATTATGTATGGTGGAAACACAGCTGTTATATACCATTTAAAGGGTAGGAATATGGTCTACATCACGTTAAATATATACAAAGGAAAGTATTAAATTATTCCCTGTAATTTTCTTTAATAGCCACAGAAAAACCTCACCATCATGTTTACAGACTCAAGAAAAAAGATCCTTTCCCTTTCTCAGAGTAAAGAATTACTAGCTGTACCAAAAATTAATGAACCTAAGTGAAAATAAATCTTAACGTTAAAACTTTGAAATTCCACCAGGTCCAGGAACTTCTGGTGGGACTGCAGGGGTAAAACAGCAGTGCTCTGCTCCACGGTGTGTCAGTAAGAGGCCCCCGGGGTTGAACTCACCTCTCCACAGTCACCTTCGATGGGTAGGAGGTAACCACATGCGAGCTGGCCGATGGTTCTCCACTTCCTGGAGAGTCCGTCACACAGGGAAGTGCAGATACCGCTGGACATGGCAAAGAAGATGGAGCAAAGGGTTACTAGTACCCTATTATTAACCCAAACCTCAGAGCCAGAATGACTGGATTCATTATGTCCTGGCTCTGCTGCTCACCAGCTGTGCGACCCCGGGCCAGCCACAAACTCTCCGCGCCCCAGTTTCCTCATGGATGATAGTACCTACCTCACAGGCTCCTGTGAGAATTAAATGTATTAACACACGTGAAGTGCTCAGCACAGTGCCCAGCACATCATAAGGGTGGAAATCAGTGTTATTATTTTTGCTTGCACTAAATTGAATTTGGATAAAAAGTATACAATATTGAAACCAAAGCAATTGATGAAGGCAGCAGTGAGCTGACTCGATCAGGCTGATGCTGAACATCTTGACTGAAGGATTGGAAAAAATCACCATGAAATACCTTAAGTGATAAAAAATATTTTTTAAACCTCAGTTTAGTTCTACGCACACTTAGAATGCAGAGATTTCATGAATGGAAGGCCAGTGAATTGCACCTGATTGTGCCACCTCGTCATTCGGTGCTCAGTGTTGGAGCCCAGCTTAAGCCAACAATACTGATGACCGACTCTATGATTTGAGACAGGGTTACTTATTAAGTCTTGTAAACCTTCATATTCACGTAGGTCAGAGTTTCAGGGAAATTTCTGGCAGTTTATGGTTTTAGCTTAATGTGAGAGAACAATTCAAAGGAAGTGTTATTTCACAGCCTTGTACAAATTTAACAAAACTGTCAGAGGTACAAAGAGTCTGATAACTGAAGCAAAGATGTGGTTGCTAACTCGAAAGCTGCCAGAACTTGCACAGCTAGTAGGACGCAGCCTCTGAGAAGACTTCTGACAGGCCTGTAAACTCGCTGCCCGCCCACCGGCCTGCCCTAGACTCTCTCTGGAGCACCAGTGATGCCATTCAGCCCTCAACCAGATGTGGGGCGAGGGAAGAGGAATATTTATCAGGAGATGAGCCTCAGGCCTCTTTTTAGCAGCACTAACTCAAACCACATTTATTACGAGTGCTGATGAACACAGCTGTGATGCTCAGTAAGCTTCGCCTTCCCTCTGGCCTTTGTTCCTTCTCGGACTGAGGTACAGAGGATGCTCAAAGAACTGATAGGGCAACAGCAGGGAAGAAAAAGACAAACAAACAAACAACAACAACAGGAAGCCTGGCCATGCACAGACTATAGCGCCAGCCCCCGAATGGTCCTGAGTCAGTCAGTTTACATCCTAAGCTGCTCACGGACGACTCAGCAGGTGCTCTGCCTGCTCACTGCCTGTCCCTGTTTCAACATCCCCGGAGACCACCTGCTGAAAATGCAGCGGGGTTACTGTGCAACCACTGGGGCCATTCTCCAAATAAACAGAATTGGGGCATCTTTAAAAGAGCATGAAGACCTCACTACAGAGCAATCATAACAGAGAATCTAGGCGAGTCTCTACTGAAATAAAACCAAACCCCAAAATACCAATATTTTATACTTGAAAACCCCTAGTACTTACAGAGAATGTTCTTTCACATAAATCATTTCATTTGATCTTTACTCCAGTTTTTTAAATTAAATAAAAAACCCCAAAACAGAAAAACTGAGGTATCTCTGGCCCTGTCTTTTTATACTGATGTTGCGATGAGGAAAGAGGGAGACAGAATGATGGGCTGTCTATCAACCACCTGTGGGTACAGTCCTGGAGACCACTCGGGTACACGGAAAGAGGAGGATTAGAAGCTGGTGACTCAGAATCCAGGTGTGCGAGTGCCCCTCGGGGGCAATGACCTTGCCTATCCTGTCCACAGGGAGCCCACACCCACAAGAGGGCCTGGTACACGGCAGTCTCCATACATGCCTGCTGACTCCGAGACACAGCACCTTCCCCTCACAAGACGGCAGGGGTGACCAAACAAGGAAACGAACTTGGGACCACCAGACACCAAGAGGGTGTGTAATCCATATGAAGTGACTCTGAGTACTAAACAGCAAGGTAAATTCTATTTTTATTTAAACCTAATTTAGTTTAAAATCACCAAGAAATTAATCATCTCTGTCCAAAGCCTATAGCATAGGAACAACTTTCTAATGAAATTTCAAAAAACTTTTAATTTTACCTCTATTCTGAAGTTAGAATTAAAAGAAATAAGGTTTAAAGCCTTTTTGAAAACTGCCATAAGTACAGGTTGTCAAAATGAGGAAGTTTAAAGTCCTTAAGAGCAAATATAAATAACATGCTACTTCAGCAGACAGTAAATAATAAATGAAATTTAATTTTATAAATGCAAAGAAAATTCTTCTAAGCCTGTGCGTATACATAAATATGTGTGTACGTATACCTCTCTCCACATAGGCATATATAGATAGACACACAGATGTATACACATCGTATATAGAGACATATATGACGTAAAATGATTTAAGACATTAAGCACTTCACTAAAGTATAAAGAAATGTGAAAAAACATCTTCCAGAAGCGCTAGAGAGAGTTTTACATAAGGGGAAACGTGAGGACTAGATGACACACATCTAAGCTGTAAGTCAATGAGGGTCTTTTTTTTTTTTTTTAACCAATCAATGAATATCTTGATCTCTAGAGAGTCAATTCAAAAACTCTACATTTGAATTGATTTGAATTCTCTGAAATAAATACCTGCTCCCCCAGTGAGGGCTCCCTTGGTTATATCTCCATTTCTCTGATCAACAGTTTTCTACCAAAGAAAAAAAAGAAAAAGACTTTTTAATGTTAAAGTTACAAAGGAGAATAAAGAAAAACGACGACAGCCATGAAGCAGAGTTACAGAAAGGCCGTGTGAGTACCTTATCCGCGGCGTCGGCTCTCCTGGTTCTTCTCATGATCTCCTCCAGCCGCTGCGGGAAGGCAGAAGGAGCGAGAGGGTCAGACGCACGCAAGGCCGCCTGGCACGTTCACTAGCCGAGCAAACAGCAGGTCGCTAAGACCGTCTGCTCTTTTAGGAAAACATGGGGCCCCCTGCTTTGTCCTCACCGGAGTTACTCAAAGCAGGCGGGACTGGTTTGAGCCCCATGGGTTGGGAGGAACCGTTTTTGGGGAAGGGTGGACCACGGAGGGTGGTTGCTCTGGAGGAGACTGTTAACACAGAGCTGCTTTAGTGGATCTGGAACGGGCAGAGGCTGGTTTTCTGACAGCAGCGAGCTAGTCGCTCGGTCTTTGGACGGCTTCCAGTCCACGCAGGAATCAGAACAAGGACTCGGCCGGACGCAACTACCTTCTTCCTCTCCAGGCGCTCCTGCTCTTCCCTCTGGAAGTGCTTCTCCCGTTCCTGCCGAGCGCGCTCCGCTTCCTCGCGGACGCGAGCTTCCTCGTGCTTCTGGAAACAAGCAGGGGCGCGCGCTTGCACAGACAGGCCGAGGCCGGCGCCGCCCGCCGCCCGCTCCGGGCGCCCGGAGGCGGAGGGAGGACGCGGGGCCGCGCGTGGGGGAGGCGCACGCGCGAGGCCCCCACCCGCCCCGGGCGAGGGGCGGCCGACCCACCTGCTTCCGGGTGCGCTCGGCCGCCTGGCGCTGGCGCAGCCGCTGCTGCTCCTCGCTCTCCCGCGCCTGCTCGGCCTCCGGCCCGCGGGCCGCCTCGCCGCCAGTCCTCTCGTCAGCCGCCCTCTGAGCCCGCTCCTCTCTCTGCTGTCTGGAAACAGGCAAACACAAGACAGTGACACGGCGGGGATCCCCGAAGAGGGGCTGCAGTCTGTGTCACCATGAGGTCCCACAGAACACTGCCCCCGGAGGCGCTCAGACGTTCAGCGACGACGAGAGCCCCTGTGCTCTTCTCCTCGTCTGCCCAGCCTCACGCTGCCTCCCGCTAGACGGAAGCAAGCGGAACCACCAATGTTTCGAGGAGAGCAATTCAACTATCTTTAAAGGCTGAGACTTGTTTAATCCAATAATTTGACTTTTTAGCAACAAATTTGAAGCCTCCTCCCACCAAAAACAAAAAAGGAAAATCTTTTACATAAATAAAGGTTATAATGTTCTGTCACAGGACAGGACGATGGACCGTGGGGGCTCCCTGTTGGGACCAAGGGCGGGGCACATCCAAGACGGCGGCCCAGCCCTGGCCGCAGGATCCCTGAGGTGCGGCTGTGCTCCTCTGAGGAGCAGTTATACTGACGTCGGCCGGCTCAGCCCCCGGGGAGACCAGCTAAGCAAGCAGGCCCTGGCACACCGGCCGTCAGGCGACCACGGGCCACTTAACTACCTCACCCAGCCGCCCTCTGAGAGGCGCTCTATCTGGAAGGAAGAAAACGTGGACTCTCACTCTGTGGCTTGAAAATAACTAGAAAGACGAGGAGGAAACATGGGGATTAGAGATATGTTAAAAAAAATCAGACCGTACAATGGTACCTCTGCTGTGGTCATAACTATGTAAATGTACATGTGTGCGTCTGTGTATGTTCATGTATGCATACACACCCCCACACTGTTGACAGGGAGCAGAAAGGATTACCCAAAATGTGCACAGTTACTGAAAACTGGTAAGATTATGGATAAATTTTTTTTTCTTTAAACCTTTCTCTATTGATGTTGTTTTACTGTCATTATAATAAGAAAATGTGATTTAAAAATACCACTTACTGGTCAGAGGAACACCAGATAAGAGTAATTCTGAAACACCTAGTCCATTCCCTTCGTCACTACCATCACCTCTGGCCCCCAGGCTGGAGACCTAACCCAAGGATGCTAGGGGGTCACTGATCACACAGAGGAGCCCCTGCCTTACCTCTCCAGCTCCTCCCTCTCCCTCTTCTCCCTCTCCTCCTTGTCTCTCTGCTCGCGGGCCAGCCGCCTCTTCTCAGTGAGCAGCCTCGTGGCCTCCTCCGGGTCAGTGGTGCCTGCAGAGGTCTTAGGAGAAGCACTGGCAGTCACAGTGGATGGCGGGCCTGGGACCAGGACCTGGACCTGGACCGAGGCCAGGGCTGGGGCCGAAGCTGGAGCTGGGACCGGGGCCGAGGTGGAGGCCAGGGCTGTGGCTGGAGCAACTGTACAAACAAGTACAAGGAGAGAACCAATTGGAAACAAAACCCAAAGAACAAAACGAAAACGAGCATTCTCCACACCCTGGGCCTAGAATTCATCATTATAGAAGAACAGGGAATGTTTACTACTGTGTGTTCTCACGGTGTCACTGTAGTCTCTCTGTAACCAAGCAACAGATAACAAAAAGCTGTGTGTGTAAGCGAGCCATCCAGCAAAGCGGATGCCCTCCACCAGGTCTTATTTTGACACAAGTTAAATCAGTTAACAACATACATCGAATGAGTACTGACACAGAGCCTCACCTTAGAGTCTGTGGGAAGCTGTACCCTGAGCAAAAAGAAAATGGGATCTTCCATTTGCCTTTCACTACATTCAAAAAATTCCTTCTCTTTCTACTTGTTACTAGAGGATGAAAGTCTTTCCAGGACCACCCTCAGCACCCATGCCATTAGGCTGGGGAGATGACACCCAGTGAAGAGGTCCCTTCCGTCTCCCCAGAGCCGCCTCCAGGCCGAGATGGGAGGCGCCGGCACTCGTGCCTTCCCCATCCTGGGCCTCCACTGTTAGTCCTGATAAGACGAAGATGGGAGCAGAAGTTCTCTGTCTTATTCCGATTCAGGAGAAAGGCCTACAGAGCTGGCAGAGCAGGAAGCCCCACACAGGGGCCCCAGAGCGGGGTGCCATCTCTGGCACCTGACACTCCAGACCCTCCTTTTGGGATTTACATTCCTCCTTCTGCTCCCACAGGTTTTTCTTTACTCTCAGGACGCTCTGTGGCCTTTCTCCCTTCTTCCATGCAAACGCTGGGCTCCTCCATTCTCCAACAACACTATCATTGTCTTGAACATCTATTCTTTCTTTGCCCTTACCCACTGTCTTCAAATAAGTCTTAACAAGGAAACTTTTGAATATAGACAATTTTCAACAAGAAATGGTGAAGTCCTAGTTCCAGATGACTTTAAACTTCTAAATAGCATCTGATTAGCCCGGCAGAGATGAGGTCTTCTGAAAAAAATTCTGACCTCTGTCAAGCACATAGGCTAAGCCAGTGGTCCTTCAACTCCAGCATGCACAGGATAGGGTGGTAACTGGCCGCTCTGTATTTTATCTGGGAATCCTGCACAGGAGTCAACTGACGGGCTTAGTACCCCTCAAAGTCCTGGGATCCCACCCCATATTCTGATTCAGGAGGTCTAAGGTAGGGCCAAGATTCTGTAGTTTGAAACACCATAGATGAGGTGGCTTAAAAATATTTCCACTGATTCTTTGAAAATCTTTCCTTTAAAAGGCAGAGACTAACCCCTTCCACTTGAGTGTGAGTTGAACTTAGTGACTTGCTTCTATGAAGAGAGTACAACAGAAATTGTGGCATGTGTGTGTGATTTCTGAGATGAGGCATAAAAATCCTGTGGATTCCTCACAATTGTCTCCTGGATCACTCACTCTGGGGGAGCCACAGAACAAGCAGACAGATGTGAGAACACCAAGCAATCCTCTGGAGAGGTTCACGGGTCGTGAGATGCAGGACCCCTGCCAACAGCCTCGTGCAGGAGCCACCCTCCCCCCACCCACCTAAACTGCTGCCATATTTCTGACCTAAGAATCCATGTGATATAATAACCATTTGTTTGTTTTGAGCTGCGAAGTTTTGGGGGATAATTTGTTACATGGCAATAGCTAACTAACACACGTGATTCTGATGCAGGTGCTCTGAATGCACATTTTGTGAAGCACTGCACTCAGCCAGTGAAAGGAATCAGAAACCACACCTGAATTCACATGCTGGGGCTCCAAGCACAGGCTGTTAGACCTATGATTCTACCTTCTTTATATGTTAGAAAAATTATATTTAAGAAAAGGTCCCAAAACTAGCCTCAGCGTAAAATTTCTAAGTCCCCAATAAGAGAAAAAAGAAGCTAAATGAAAGAATGCAGGAGAAAGAGGGAGAGCAAGTGAGGAGGCCAGCAACCCCGTTCCCTCACCAGCCAGGGGCTCTTACCAGGGGCGGCCTCTGTTTCCACGGGTGGCCCCTCTTCCCCTGCAGCTGCTTCTACCTTCACCAAAGGTGCTCTGCCCTCCAGCAAGGGCTCACCGGCAACTTCCTGAGGTTCCTCCTGGGGCTCTTTTCTCTCAGGCTCTACCCTGGCTTCTCTCTTGATGGGGCGGATGTTGCCGGGGGACGGGGGCCAGGCCTGCACGGGAGCAGCTTTGACTGATCCGGGGTGCAGGGAGGATGCTGGTCTGGGTGTGCCGGGCAAGTGAGGGAGGGACTTGGATGGGAGCCTGGGCAACAAACCAACAACGAAAGAGAAGAGGACACATCAGCACAGGCTTCCTTCCCCCACCCCACCATGTAATAGCGCCAGACACCAATATGGAAAGGAAATGAAGTTCTGTGTATTTGTCTTCTATGATGGCAAATGCAGAGATACTCATTTCAGTTTTCTTTCTTCTTTCCTTTAAGGAAGAATGTCATTCCCTAAGCCAAGGCCAAACATATGGGGAGAACAGTTTCCTTCGAGGGACAGAGGCTGCTGATTGTCCAGCACGGAGCAGCCCAGCCAGCCTCCTGTCTCACTCACCAGAGTCGGGAGGGAGCTGGTGACCTGGCTTTGGGATGTGATGGAGACAGAGCCCTTCGGATGCCAGCTGTCGGGTGGAAGGGAATGTTCTCTCGCTCCCTATCTCTTTTAGAGCCCTAAATTCAGAGAAACACAGTAATTAGATTTTTCCATGAGTGGGACAACCACATTCAGGGAGTCAACAGTGGAACTGCAACCCACTGAGTGAGTGACTGGAAATTTCCCAACCTTTCTCATGTATATATTCCATTCCACCCCAACAGAAGGCCCTCGTTAGCTTAAAACTGAACATTATAACTGAATTAACACAACGGGACACTAATAAGAAGGTTCTGGATGTGTGATTTGGAGGTATATTTGCAAAAACAAACAAAACCACTCATACTTTTGGAAAGCACCTGTACTGTGTGTCTAAACCACCTGTAGCAAAATCTCATAGTCTGGTTTGGCCCACACAAATGTCAACCTGAAAGTCAGTTCCAGTTTTTTTTTTTCCACTTTTATATCTCTTTTAATTCTTTAGCATTTTTCTTTTTTCACCCCAGAACATACCACAGCTCAGTCTTTTTTTTTTTTTTTTTTAATTTACATGTCACTATATCAGACATTAAATCATTATTTTCTTTATACTGATGTTATACAAACAGGCCCTTCCTTACCTGGTGTCCTCTGGCTCTCGAAGGAAAGTCAGGTTCAAGGTGAGGTATGTTAGCTATTTTTAGTCTTTTTCACTAGGGATGAAACTGAAATCTGATGGCAGGCCAAAACATAAGCCCTCCTGTGACTGCAAACTAGGGATCGAGCCAGAGAGATGACACCTTTCCTAAGTCGAAATGGGCAACGGGAAACTCAGAGAGGTGTTCTGAGTCTACATTCTCCAAGACAGGAGAACACACAGGCCCAGGGGACTCATCCAGTATCGGACCCTCGCCGACACTGTGCTGGGAATGGGAGTGGGGGCTTGCTGGACCCACCTGCATGAGCACCTGTCAACCCTTCACTCTGGGGACCCCTGCAGGAAAGCAGACTGCAAGGGCACAAGGGAGGGGGCAGAGTATTACCCGGCCTGCGGGCAAGCTGGTGGTGCGCCTCCTCTTCCCTCCTTTTCTGCCTGGCTCCAGCACCAACTCCTGGCTCCCTGCCCTTCTCGTCTGTCCCCTTCCCTGTTCCTGTCTCCATTTTCTTTAGTAGCATCCTAGGTGACAGACTAGGCTGGAGGTGGGGGCAAAACATCTAAGAATCACTGAAACAAATGAAGAATGGGGCAGGAGAGAGCGTCCCAAGGTGTGTGCCAGCTCCACGTCACTTGTGGCTGCATGACCACCCTCTGCCCCCACCTCTGGTCCCTGAAGGCGGGAGGTGGGGCCTCAGAGCGCAGCTGCAGTCCTGGGGAGCAGAAGCAGACGCCACCACAGGGGACCCTCTGCAGGCGTCCAGGGTGGCAAGCACGCCTCTGGCAGATCAGTCCCCAGAGTGGAAGGCCCAGGGCTCTCCCCAAGGGAGGCTGGGGTGAAGCACCTTGAGTAGCTTTTTTTCCTTTTTCTCAAACCATTCTAATTGGACTGAAGTCAGATCGAGAAGAGATCTGAATGGGGAAATACGTCAGGAAGGGTAATCTGTGATGTGGAGTGTCTGGGGATGAATTTCATCACCGGTGCCACGATAAGACAGGCATCAGGGAACGAGCCCACAACTAAGTGTGTAATCCTCAGACAGTCCTCCTTTTGTTCAAGTGCCACCAAACCAATTCTTTCTTTCCTAAAACTGACCTCCCTTTAATCACCTAAAAGGGGCAGGGGGGCAGGGGGGCAGGGAGAGGTGGGTTGGAAAAATGCTCACCACTTGAGATAACAACCTCCTAGGTAGGGGGATGTTTTTACCCTCTTGGTTCTTTTTAATGTCTTTTCATTGGTCTTGTACCCAATCACCTATTTGGGTACCACACCTGTACACACCTGCACAGGTGCTCCTGATTCTCATCCTGATCTGAGCAAAAGCCAGCGGCCTGTATAACCATCTTTCCCCAAGGCTAAGATGGAACACGCACAGCAAGCTGCTCACGTCAGTGGTCTGGACAACTTACCAGCAGGACAAAGACTGTAGTTTTACAAACAGAGTTAGGTTTAGAATACAAATCACCTCCAAGAGAGGCAATACAGATACCACAAGGCAACACTGTCCACATTTGGCTGTTTGAATTTAGATCTAAATTAAAAGTAAATAAAATTAAAAAAGGAAATTCAGTCTCACAAAACATATTTCAGGTGCTAAAAAGTGGCCATTTGAATTTAGATCTAAATTAAAATTAAATAAAATTGAAAAGAAAATTAGAAAACAATTCCATTTACAATAGCATCAAAAGAATAAAATACTTAGGCAGAAACCTAACCAAGGAGGTGGAAGACTTGTACACTGAAAACCAGAAGACATTGCTGAAAGAAATTAAAGAAGACACAAATAAATGGGAAGACATCCTGTGTTCACAGATTGGAAGACTTATTATTGTTAAGATGTCAATACTACCCAAACTGATCAACAGATTCAAGGCAATCCCTATCAAAATCCAAGGTCATTTTTTGCAGAAATAGAAAAACCCATCCTAAATTCATGTGGAACCTCAAGGGACCCTGAATAGCGAAAACAATCTTGAAAAAGAGGAACAAACTTGGAAGTCTCACACTTTCTGATTTCAAAACATATTACAAAGTTACAGTAATCAAAACAGTGTGGTACTGGCATAAAGACAGACATGTAGACCAATGGAATAGAATAGAGAGCCCAGAAATAAACCCTTATGTACATGGTGAAAGGATCCTTGACAAGGGCTCCAAGACCACTCAATGGGGAAAAGACAGTCTCTTCAACAAACGGTGCCGGGAAAACTGGATATCCACATCCAAAAGAATGAAGTTGGACTCACCTTACACCATATACAAAAATTAACTCAAAATGGATTAAAGATCTAAATGTAAGACTTAAAACTATAAAATTGCTAGAAGAAAACATAGGGGAAGCTTCAAGACATTGGATCTGGCAATGATTTCTTGTATATGACACCAAAAGGCAACAAAAGCAAAAACAGAGAAATGGGACTACATCAAACTTAAAAACTCGTGTATATCAAAGGACACAATCAACAGAGTAAGAAGGCAGCCTACAGAATGGGAGAAAACATTTGCAAATCATATCTGCTAAGGGGTTAAGATCCAGAGTATGTAAATAACTCCTACAACTCAACAACAAAAATGAAAATAAAATTAAAGATTAAAAAAATAAAATTAAAGATTAAAATTAAAAGCTGGGCTAAAGACTTGAATAGATACTTCTCCAAAGATGATACACAAATGGCCAACAAGCATATAAAAAGATGCTCAACATCATTGATCATTTCAGAAATGCAAAGTGAAACCACAATGAGATATCACTTCATGTTCATTAAGATGGCTACCACAGAAAACAAAAAACAAAATAACAAGTGTTGGCGAAGATGTGGAAAAACTAGAATCCTTGTGCACTGTTGGTGGGAATGTAAGTAAAACGGTGTAGTTGCTAGGGAAAACAGCATGGCACTTCCTCCAAAAATTAAAAATAGAATTACCATAAAATCCAACAATCCCACTTCTGGGTATATATCCAAAAGAACTGAAGCCAGGATCTCAAAGAGATATTTGCATACCCACGTGCATAGCACGACTATTCACAATAGCCAGGAGGCAGAAGCAACTCCAATATCCATCAACGGATGAGTGGATTAACAAATGTGTGTATACACATACAGATGCATATGTGTGTGTATATATACACCCACATACGTACATACAATGGAATATTATTAGCCTTTTTAAACAGAACAGAAATCCTGTCACATGTTACAACATGGACGAACCTCGACGACATTGTGCTAAGTGAAATAAACCAGTCATAAAAGACAAACACTGTCTGCCTCCATTCACGCGAGGCATCTCAAGCAGTCCAATTCACCGAAACAGAAGGCAGAGTGGTGGCTGCGGAGGCTAGTGGAGGAGGGAACGGGGAGCTGTTTAACAGGCACGGTTTCAGTTTTACGAGATTTAACAAGTTCTGGAGACTGGGTGCATGGCAGTGTGAACACACTTCACACTACTGAACTGTACGCTCACCAATGGTTAAGATGGTAAATTTTGTTGTATGTTTTTACTACAATTAAGCATTTTTAAAAATCAAATGTACAGTCCGGGCTCAGCCTCACAAGCCGCTGTTCAAGTGCTCGGCAGCCACACACGGCTGGTGCTCAGCCGGAGGCCAGGGCCGCTCCGGGGCACCCGGGGCTCGTGGAATCATGGTCGGGCAATAGGCATTTACCTGAATATTTGGTTGTAAAGAGGAGAAAAGAAGCCCAACAGATCAAATATAGAAAGAGGAAGGCATGAAAAAAATAAAAAGTGGGAAAGCAGAGGTTCTGGATCATGTGATGAAAACCCTCTCACTTAATCAGTCGGCCAAGGGGAAGCTCCCCTCCTTCCCTCCTGGAGTGTTAGTTTTTGTTTTTATCCACAAGATATTTTTCCTTTGGTAAATGCTTTCTCCTCCCCAGTGAGTACCCAAGGTCTGGGGCCCGAGCTGTCGTGCTAACGACTGCTGTCTGTCCACGGCCCGACTGCTGTCTGTCCACGGCCGGGGGCTCTGAAGAGCAACGTGCGGATGACATACCTTCCCCACATCAAAGGCAGCTTCACCTCCGCTTGAAGGGCTGGGGGTCTGACTCCCAGAATTACATGCTGGTTCCTGAAAGCCTGAAGGGCTTGCAAGAAAACTGCCTGCAGGCAAAGCCATCAAGCTCTCACAACCCTGGAGTTATCCTCAAACATCTAAGCAAAACCCTTTTAAGTGTCCATCAGCTTTATAAATCTGAACTGCTCTGGAAAGTTAAGATTTAAAAAAACTGTTCCAGCCTTTCATTAAACCAGTCATGCTATTACATGGCAGAGAGGCAGTGAGCACCTGGTCGACTGGCGAGTCCTTTCAGACTGAAGTACAATGTCTGAAGACCGCAAAACAAGGTCCACATCTTTCAACAGATACCAAACAACGCACAGTTTAAAATAAAGACGAGAGATCCCTGGAGACACACAAGTTACCTCATGGCATTTACAGCACAGTAAAAATTAACCTTAGCTCAGCCTCCTTCCAGGAATAACAAGGATGTACAAATTATATTCTTTCCTTGCAAAATCTCAGTCTATAACACAAACTATTGGCCTTTCAAGAATTAGTTACTTTGCAAATAACTAGTGTTTTCAAAATACTTTGTCACTATATCTTAAGATCTGGGCCCTGACAGGGACTAGCTAAGCAGATAAAAATTCTTTAAACTGCTTTTTAGTAAGCCCCACTTAGAGGTCAGCTAGCTTCTGGATCTGGCTGGAATAACATGCAGTCCAGGCCCACTTCCCCTTCAAAGGCTTTCTGACTTTCAAAAATAGCAGTATGCTGGCATTGCACTTATTTGTATGGATAAATACAAATTCAATTCAAGTTTATACACTTGAACAAAGAACCGTTTTCATCTTCAAATTCAAATTCTTGGGAACAAATCCCCAAGCAGAGAGAAGTGTAAGGACACCACCACGCAGCCAGCCAGATCCCAGATTGGTAGGATGGACGCCACCTCCCGGTCTTACTTACACCCACACCGCACCCCGGGGTGGTGTCCACTCTGCACAGAAATAGCAGACTCACCCAGCTGCCCGACAGCTACTCACCGCTGCGCCATGAACAGTCCTCCTTCGTGCAGAGCCCTCAGGCGGTGTTACAAAGAATTTTGGTCGCTCCATCGGATTTCTAGAGTGTGCAGCTTTGTAGGGCATGATGTTGATGGGGCTGCAAGATGCTGAACGAGGACAAATGGGGATAACTAGGGTGCAGGTGATTGTTTTACACACAAGAGAGCCAGAGGAGCAGCGGAAGGAAAGCCAAGAGCAGGTTCGGGACAAGGAGCAAAGCAGAGGCAGAGAGAAAAGTAGGGAGAAGGTGTTATTACCTACAGGAGTCCAGAACCATCATACTCAACTCTCCTCACAGTCCTGTCAGTTTACAGTGTGTCCAAAAGGAAGGCATGTCCAAATGAAAAATCTGGAATATACAAGCTATCTGGCTATTTAGATACGGATTAAAGATACAGATGTAATCCAATAATTATGGAAAGCAATGGCCTTATATTCCTATAAATTGATGGTTCTGGTAAAATGCTACATTAGTGATAAATAATTTTTATGTAAAGACTGGTTTATAATCAGCTTTTTCCTAATTAGCTTTAAGATGGAACAAAAGGTGGAAAGACAGGAAGTGAGCAAGCAGGCAAGCAAGATACGCTACAACTATTGCAGGAGTGAAGTTCAACAGCCAGTGGGAAAAAGCAACTGAATATTTATTTATTTATTTATTGTGTGTGTGTGTGTGTGTGTGTGTGTGTAGGAAGATCAGCCCTGAGCCAACATCTGTTGCCAATCCTCCTCTTTTTGCTGAGGAAGATTGGCCCTGAGCTAACATCTGTGCCCATCTCCCTCTACTTTATATGGGATGCCGCCACAGCATAGCCTGACAAGCAGTGTGTCGGTGCATGCCCGGGATCCGAACCTGCAAACCCCGGCCGCCAAAGCGGAACGCGAGCACTTAACCGCTTGCGCCACCGGGCTGGCCCCAAGCAACTGAATTTTTAAAATGTGAAACGACCAAGTCTTCCCAGGTATTAAGACTTGTTACAAGGATAACCAATAATTTCCAGAATAAAAAATTCCATAAATGTTTTATCCATTTAAAGGCAGATCAAATGCATGCTTCTGGGTCTTTCCCAAAGCCACCGCACTGCACATTCACAACAGGCAGCAGGAGAGCACACGAGGAGATGGGACATGAGCATTTCAGACGGCGAATAGAACATAAATAGGTTAGAACTGCCAAAAATAAGGTCAAATCATGAATAGCTTTTACAGTTTTTCTCAAGTGGAATATTTTTTAAAAACCATGTATAGTTTCTGACAATTCACCTTCAGAGAAACACTGTCATTAGCTGAGTGATTCTGAGCACGGGTTTATAGAAATTCCCACAACACTGCCCAGGTGTCTAAAGTGTGGGTACGAAGGAGCCGAGGTCCACTTTCAGATCTCATCCAGAAATCTTGTTTTCCAGCAAAAAATACAACAATTAAACACGACTACTGAGGAGAATATTATGTATCATGTTATAAAATGACTCTACCCAACTCTAGCCATTGTAGCAACCCTTCAAAGAGACCACTATGTCAACTGAATAGAATAGTATTTGTAAATTAAAAACTCAAAAGACAAATTCAGGGTAATCTTAATTTCAGAATTAAAGAGTTAAAAGAACATTTGTTATTTTGGTCTAATCTACAGACACAAGGTCGTTCAGACTGCATCTTCATTCGTGTGTTCTCTGTCATCAGATGCCCCGCAGTACCCTCCGGTTATCACTCAACGGCCAAGGCAGTGAAGACACTGGAAACGGCATTTTCTTTTCCATCTGAAAACAGCACTCTCTTTCTTCAGGATAAACTAACTTTGCATTCCTCAGTCCTCCTGAAAAGAATCTGTCTTACTTGCGAATGGACACAAAGCTTCACTTCAGACCCTGACCCTGTGAGGAAGGAGGACCTCCTGTTGTGTGGCTTGTTGTGACCACAGGGGAAAAGACTTGAAAATAACCTTTGCTCAAGTGCCACACAAAGCGTTTGCATTCCCCAGACGAGGAAAGAGCTCACTAACGCAACTCTCCAAGCCCATCAAACGCATTTAAAGAATCACATCCGGGCACAGGCAATGCTGTAGGACCAAGAGCCAGGAGAGGCACCCGAGGTCCAGGCACAGCCAGGAGCCGTCACCTTGCTCACGGATCAGGAAACCCTAGACAAGAGCCCAGCTCTGATGCCATGGGTCTGACACTGGAAAAGGAATGAAGCACAGAAATGTGATTTCTGTTTCCTCTAGTGGAAAACAATAATCTCAGGAGTTATCTATGGAACACTTCCTGACCACCCTGGATGTAAGCCAATGTCATCATGCTCTGGCCCCTTCTCTATTATAGTGCAAGGTGATATCAAGCACAGGAGGAAAAGCTCCCTAACCTGTCTAGTGTAGTCTATACAAAAATCCTCAAGTTTAATTGGTCAAGAAACATCGTCTGGCTAAAATAAACACTGTAAATTCCTTCTAAGGGTATTAGATTTCATGGAACTTACTGTTGCTCTGAACAGCAACTACTGAAACACCTGAAATCTTTAAATCAGTTATTCTAATGATCTTGCTCTTCTGAAGCAGCGGTGAGAGCAATATACACATGTATTCCTCTCCTCAGAGCACCCTCCATATCCCAAAGTCGTCGTGTTGAACGTGGAAATTCTCTTTCGGAATGTCTTTGAGAAAGTCTTCCACAATATCTGTATTCCCTTCTACTTTTGGTAGCCAGTGTGCATTAATTTAACTCATTCAAGGTCTTCTACATGAAATAATGGGTGCAGAGAAAGAAAATGCAGTTCAAGTGGCTGGAGCGTAGCACAAAGAACAGAAAAATTACACAGTAGAATAATAATAACATTAATAACATTTATTGAGTGCCTCTACGTGCAGGTAGTAGTCTAAGCATTTTACATGTATTAACTCATTTGATCCTAAGCTCTAATAACCACATGTATTGTAAATGTATTTTGATAAGCGGGCATGGAAAAGTCAACCCAAAGCGGGGGCCACAATGAGAGGCTGACACTGATTTCCAATTTTCAATGGCTCTTTTTGCTTGTTTGGGGAGTCTGCAGTTACCAAACACCCTAGGGGTGAGGACGGCTGCTCTGACCTGCGACTGTCACCCTGGCTCTGGACTACGTCATCCTCTTGCCAATGGCACTTGCACATAAAATGCACTCGAGGGACAACACTAATGTGGGAAGATAAGAAAGAATAATCAAGGAGAGCAGGTGGAAAAATGAAAGCGATGGAAAGTGTTTTTTGACGGGAAAAATGTAAGAGATGTTTACATATACAATTGCAAATGGAGATTTTTAAAACACAGCAGTTTTGGTTCATTAAACATAAGCTGCATCAAAGCAATGACCTAAGGAAGGCAGTAATAAAATGGGCAACTCCAGGAAAGACTGTGCACTGCCTCACGCTCACATCAACAGAGAGATGTGCCGATCCATGGAAAGGAGGACGGAAAAGCTGCAAAGTCAAGAACAGCCAGGCAGCAGATAAAAAGCACCTTCATTGACCACAACAGTGAAGAAGGACAAGGGAAGATGGGCCAGGAGAAAGGGCAGAAAATGGAGACGGTGCTGGAGAAGACTACAGGGAGTGTGAGAGGAGGACAAGAGTTAGTGACGACAGGAACAGCAAAGAAAGACCGTGTTCAGCCGTGAGGCCGTCCTTGAGGATGGAACCACACACAATGTGGAGATTCAGAAGCATGGTATCCATAAACTATTTAGTCCTGTGATATAGGACTGAAACGCAGTTTTAAAAGGTTCTTCAATTAGCTGGACATCAAGAAAAACTTCAACGACTTGTATAAAAGTATGACATTCGCAGGCTTAAAAAATAAGCTATCTCGAAATAAGCTGTACTTTTTCCTCCAGAAAAATCTCAGATGCGATGTGACAGCTGACAGGAGAGGTACTTTAGCGAACACACAGAACACTGAGGTCCAGCTAGTTGAAGGCACCACTGTACCCAGAGCACCACTAGGGTGCCGAGGACGGAGGGGTGAAAAAGCACATTTAAGATCCATCCACCCATTTTCTAAGTGGCTCTGGTCTGAGCCAGTAATTGTCACAGCAGCTAGTTTCCATGGCAGGAGGTGGGGACGCCTCACTGCTTTCTTGACGGCCTCCCAGAGGTACTGTGAGAATTAGGGGTGATGTTAGCTCATCACGCACCACAGATGAAAGACATCATAAAACCACCAAGAACGATTATTTGTCAAGAAGGCTACTGAACATGAAGAGGCTTGCAGAAGCAAAGCGCTTTTAAGGGAAACTTTATGGAGAGGCTATGCGATTTCCTAAGCACCAAAGGTGAGGGCGGGTAGCCTGGTCACAGCCATGCCAACTGTGCCCAAAGATGTCTGGGAAATTCCAAATCAACTCACCGTGAGAGAGAGATTGCCAAAAGCCTAACATGCATCTTTCTTTCCAGCTAGATAAAGGCTCCCCACTAACTTCTCATTAAATTAATTGGCTCATTCAGGCATGTTTTGCATTTCAAAAAAGTAGAGGAGTTACAACTAATTATAATAACCAGTACTTGGCAGATTTTACATATTTTCAAAGTATGTAACAAATAGGAACACTATAATTAGCCTTCACACCACTCGCAGAGTTTTGGAAGGGTACTATTTATTCCTTGATTACATATAAAAGGCTGGCACCGGGCAGATAAGTAGCCAGCTCGCAGCCATATTATGAAACCCTAGGCTTAAACGGGCTCCTGCTTTGATTTCATTCCCAAGTCTACACGTTGGTATTAAACATTAAATTATTTCTACCTTTGATCATCTGCTCAGATGTAGGTGCAGAAAGAAAGGTAGGTAAGGGATAGGTCTTTCTGGTACCGTGAGGAATAGACAGAAGCATCTGAAGCCACCTGATCACGGGGAGGGACATCCTTTGTCTGCCCGCATCTGGGGTCCAGATAAGACGCTAAGATGCTAAGAGGGAGCAATGCCAGGGGCGTGAAACCAACACCGACCACACATTCCAAAGTCTTACTGCCCAGAGAAGAGAGGAGCACACAGTGGGGAAAAATGGAGACGTGACAGATGACACGGGCGGCTCAGATATGCTCCCAAGGAGGGCTTTACCTCACCGGGAAGTTGCACCTTGGCAGTTTTACCTGTATCTCCAGACAAGGCAGCTGTGCTTTTACTTCTGGCCAGGAACGAATGGGTGGGCGTCAGCAGTCTGTTAACAACGCTGCTCTCCCACGGGCTGAGCTGCAGGCGGCGAGCTAAACGTCACCACATAAGCAAGATGTTAGAAGCGTTCTCTCCAGGTGCAAGAGGGCGTAGAACATCCCACCTAGGGCCTCCACAGGCCGGGCCTTCGGGAGAGACCAGGCTCTCCAGTCTCCAGGGAGGACAGCTGGTGAGAGTCAGGGCAACACGAGCCCGCCTAGAGGAGCAGCTGTTTCATAACGGGAACTTTCTTCAAGATGTTTAGGCTGTGGCAGGCTCTATATTAGTTTTATGGGCGCAGATTTTGCTAACCGCCCTCTTCTAGGAGTCAACAGGTAACAAAACAGAAACACCATTTCACTACAGGGTGGGACATATCGCTGGGTCCAGTCATACCGTCTGCCCACTGCACGGGCAGTGGACTGAGGGCACATGCCTCAGCCAGAGGGCTGCCTACATGCCCCCAATAATCAACTCCAATGGAGGCTTGGGCAGGTCAGTGCAAGACTGGATGTATATCTATGTTTACTCATAAAGGGTCTCCATTAAATTTTGCTAGATCTCCCTGAATTGCTACTTGGGCAACTAGGCGAAGTTAGATACAATAAAATGAAAGAGGACTCATGCAACGTTCTGTATGGATTTCCTTTTGATTTTTCCACTCAGCAAGCCAGGCTCTTTCCCTGTTTGGCAACAAAATAAAAATTTTGGTGCAGGAGAAGGGTAAAGCTAAGCAAGATAAAATTAAGCAGAAAAGCCAAAATCCAGTATAAACATAATATTGGAGATTACTAGTGGGTGTGTGAACAATCTAGAAAATGAATTTAAAGTAATGCAGTGAAGTATGGGCCCAATTTATACTGGGGCTTGCCAAGACTACTGTTAGGAAATGCATGCCAATTATAAATTACTTCGCCTTTACTGGTAGCTTCCAGTGATGGCCCACGAAAACACAGAAGCTGCTCTCCAAAAATACCAGGAAAGAAGCGAAATCCTACAAATATCACTAAAGTAAAGTGACCATATACCATCTCTATTTTAGACACTTACAAGTCACTTATAAAAGTCTTTACAATTGTCTAAACCTGGCAAGGCCACTTCTGTTCTGCACCATCAACAGCAGATGCAAGTTCCTCTGCTTCAGGAGCAGCCGTTCTTACAACAGTCTTTTATATGGCGTGTTCTAAAGGCATGACATTTAAATTCTAGGAAATCAGTTTTAGCTAACAGAAGCCACTTAATGTTTAATGTTGTTACAGAAAATATTTGCTCGTACTATTTGGAAGGAAGTGCCAATCTCCAATGAGTACCTTAATTATCTGACTTTATTTTAAAAGAGTGACTATTTTGATCAAGGCTCTGGTAAATTTAAGAATTAGTGAATTGTTCATTAGATTTTCTGTTTATTAGGAGAGTCTTCACAGTTAAATCAAATCTCATCTGACATTAAGACATTAATAAAAAGATTTGTTATAAAACTATTATAATAGTCACACAAACCATAGAATGCACAATGAGTTACTATAAACTATGGGATGGCAGAGAGAGAGAGAGAGTGTGCATGTGTGTATGAACAACGGAGTATAACATAACCTAAAATTAGAATACATTCACAGAATAAAATCACTGGAGAAAAGTGATTAGGATTAACTGAAAATCTTCCACAGAACTATAATTTCTGTAGGTGAGAAAGGGAAGAAGAGATGAATGCTTCTTTTTCTTAGATAAACTCTGAAGGATGACTAGCTTAGAACTGAAGAGATGGTTTATCATTGAAAACAATGTCTTTTTACCCCTCAATTAAGAAGTTCAATTACTTTATTTCTGAGAGTCTTTTTAAGGAATCAACCAAAGAATTTGCCTCAAATGAAGATCATTAAAAGCCCTCTTTGACTTGTGTTTAAAGCAAATCCAAAGAGATTTGTTTTATAGCTCGGACACTGTGAAGGATTCTGCTAGGAGAAACATATTTCTATTTTTACCACATTCATAACTATGGCCTGAGCAAGATCTCTCCCATAAGACAGCCTTTTAGTAAAGGTTAGCACAGGAGAATTAGTTATTATTATTAATTTTTTACCTACAAGGGCCTGATTTTAAGATGATAAGCTCCTGAAGGAAGAGATGATAATTCTCATGAAACAACTCTGTAGTATTGATCTAAGTACTTAAAAATGAGATACTGACAATTCCCATAACAGATTGTCTGGACCGGAGGAGGCAAACACACACCACAGGTGTCTGTACTACCGCGCTTCTCCATGAGCAGGAAGCCGCTATTTCAGTTCCAGATGATGGGTGCCACGCAGACATCAGGCAAGTGTTGCCAGATCCTGATTTTTCATTAGAAGTAGGAAACCCAAATGTTATAATAATGAATCTTCCATTTTTTTAAATGTCAGCAATTAATTCAAATTAAAACAAGAACAAAAACTGTGCTCAAGTCAAACAGAACATGTGGGCAGAATTCAGCTTGAGGTCTACCACTGTGTCCTCTGATCTAGATTCCAGGAAAAAATGGAGGGACCAATTTTAAGCAAAGAGTAGGCAAATTCATTCTTACTTTTTTCAAACTCCCTATTCTTCCTTGAGAAAAGAGCTGGTTAGGCAGGTAGCTTAAGATAATAAGAAACACATTCTAAACGCAAAAATTTCCAGCGGCAATATTCTCTCTATTGCAACGGTTATAGAAAGCTTTGGTAATCAGAGGTTTCCTCTAACTGAGGTCATTTCATCAGTCAATGTGACACTATATTCAGGTGTGATCATCAGAATATTTAAAAACCAGTAGGGCACAGGCACAAAGCTAAGGGAGGCCACTCAGTGGCTCTGGAGGCCAGGGAAGCACAGCTCCGGGAGGTCGATATTTACCAACTGGGATGGAAATGTTTCAGTATTTGTAATAACCAGTAAGCATCCCAGCTGAATGTAGACATTGACAGTATCAGAGCCTCAACTTAATACCAGCTTTAAGGCCTGTGCTGAGGGCTGAGAAAGCTCAGACAATCTAGTACTGGTGTATACTCTCTAACTGATTAGTCTGTAAAAGCCTCTAACTTAATAATTTGATAAGAATGCTTTCCAATTTGGTTATAAAGCATAACTAACTTTAACAAATAGCAGAAAAGAAAATAAACTAACTAAACTACTTAAGTTTCTAAATTAGAGAAGTTCAAATTCAGAAGAATGTCTATTCTCATTAACAGCCCAGCCCTCTCACTGTGCTACTGACGGTTTTGCCTGACTTAAAAAAATTGCTTCTCGGACCACATGGGAGCCCCTGGAGGAACCAAATCTTCCTTCCAGGCTGACCTTGCCCGTTAGACCCAGGAACTGGTTCACAGTTCTTTTGATAAGCGGGCAGAGAAGCAGAACTCCCAAATTTAGTGCTCTCCCTCCTGTCCTATAGTCCAACTTCGTATTGGGTTTTCTAGGCCTGCACCATGGTTCAAGGGGCAGTTTCCCGGCCCCAGCTATGAACCTGTTATTGAACTTCCCTTGACCCTTAACCTCACCCAAAGGAAGAATGCACGGAGTAAGGGTTGATCTAAGGAAGGACGTCCACATCCACAAAGGTGAGAACGGAGGATGTGGTGTAGCAACAACATGGGTTAGGAGCTAGGAGTCTCTGTTCTAGGCTCTCTTCTCCAAATCAGCCTGTAGGATATTAAGTCAGGTCCTTCACCTCTTAGGGACTCTATTATCCCAACTGGAGTAGATGAGCCATCCAACAAATTTTTCCCAGTTCTAAGATCCTATTACTTAAGCATATCCTATCAGATGCCATCACGCAGAAGCTATAAGACATCTTGTTTCTGCTGACACAGCACTGTCCTTCCACAGGAGCGTGGATAGGATATTGTCTGGTTTATGGCCCATCTCCCCACTCCCAGTCTTCCCCAGTTTCAGCTACAGGACTGTAGGAGGCAGTAAGCAAGGTTTAACTTGAAAGTGCTGTAAAATCCCAACTGTAGTTTGTCTTAGACCCAGGTTCACAAAAGTGTGAAACTAAAGTGTTAAGAGACCAATTCCAAAGAAGATGACCAGACAAGTGTAAGAACATAATTCACACGCTACATTGTACATTATATTAAGGGAATGGGCTTGAAAATAAAGGCTATGAAAGGAATTTTAATTCATAATTCTTTTCTCTAACATGTAAAAGGCCCCTAATTTGACTACAGGTCTAATATCGATGATTTAGGCAAATTAGGTTAAAAAAAAAAAAGGAATGATTTAGGTTAAAGACAAGAATAGAAAGTTGTTCAAACATTTACTGCTTTAAGAGATCTGTTATAAAATAACATCAACATGTAATACTGTACATCACAATAACACCATAACTTTTATACAAAATACACAAATACACATACACACATCAGAACATGCACACATTACATTCTTTTTAAAGACTATAAACACTGACCTTTCCCAATCAGTTTCTTAATAAAGCACTCAGAGTAACCACAATTTGTTACTTTTAAAGAGTATGTGTTTTTATATTACACATAATTCTTTGTTTTGTTTTGTTTTTTACTTTTTTTTTTTTAATTTTATTTCCCCCCCCCAAAGCCCCAGTAGATAGTTGTACGTCATAGTTGCACATCCCTCTAGTTGCTGTATGTGGGACGCGGCCTCAGCATGGCCGGAGAAGCGGTGCGTCGGTGCGCGCCCGGGATCCGAACCCAGGCCGCCAGCAGCGGAGCGCGCGTACTTAACAGCTAAGCCATGGGGCCGGCCCATTCTTTGGTTTTTTTAATTTAAAATCATTTCCGTTATCTAAAAACAAGTAGCTTATCTTAAAAGCTTGATTTTTCCTTCTATGATATATAAATATGTAAAACAAAACTTTCACTTTATAAATAACTCAACATTCATGTACTGTAAATCCACAGGATGAATAAAACTCAAAATTCAAATACAACATTAATTGGAGAACTGTGATCATTAAAATTTTTAGGAGGCTTAAATGATGCTATTCTTGAAGTTAGGCCAAATCCCTTAAGAGTAAATGAACGGACACCAAAAAGCAATCACACACACAAGAAATGCAGTTAGAAAGGTTTGGTTAAATGAGAAGTAAATTAGCAAAATGAAATCTACCAACACGAATCATTTTAAAAGGTTTTAGAAGGTTGAAGCCTGGAATTCCCAAAGTACAGATGGAAAGTCAGACAGTATGATTGAAGTAAAACAGATGTTCATGACAAAGATTATTTGCATGTTGGTGGATAAGCGGGTGATTCTGGAGCTGTGAACGCATTACTAAAAGTTGGGAGAAGCTTTCATCACTGCTAAACGCAATCACTCAGCCAGGGTCTAAAATGAGAAACGTCCTCGTCGCAAGGAAAATGCTGCTCAGCTGTTTATTGCTTTTTTACTCTGAAGTTTTTTTCTTCCTATTTAAGAAACGTAGGGAAAGCAACTTCAGATGCTTATTTTTATCTGTAAACATCCAGAAAAAAAAAGCATTAAGTAAATAATAGAACACTTTGTTTTCCTTTTGACTGTACCTCTATCTGGAGAATTTAGCAAAGTTGCAGATGAAGAGGAGAGCCGCTTGCTAATGACGGGATCGACATGTTTCGAAAGATTCATGGTGGAAACTGATCGCCTGTCTGGATCTAAAACAAACGGAGATAACGCTAATTGACAGCCAGCATGCAGGATTGCAATCTCGCAGCTCACTGATGGAAGGAAAAACTAAGACTGGATGCTTTCAGCTCTATTACTAGATCTTCTATAACAGCACAGTTTTCTAAGTGGATATTTTAAAGGTAACTTAAAGGCTAGAAATAAAATTCATTTTTCTTACATGATAAAATAAAATTGAGCTCACCAGTTTGTCAGCCAGGGAAATTCAAGCATATCATTATAACACACAACAAATGGATGAGGAGCAAAGGATGGCAACGGAGGGCAACTAAAAGAATGGAGGCAGACTGTGGAGCAGAGGAGGACCACACAGGCGAAGGCTTCATCATGTCCCGAGTCGAACGCCAGGCAGTAACAGTGCTGGTAAAACAGAATGCAAACCCTTGCACAAAAAGAACGAGAGGTCTGTGCACCTGCTGATACCCTGGCTTACAGGGTCATTTCACCTGGCATTCAAGTTCACTATTAAAACAGACTAAAAAGAAAGAAAGAAAAAGAAACTCTCCAGGTGTGGAAAGGATGGCCACCATAGCATTTTTTTTTTTTTAGAAGTCTTCTAATAAGCACACCTCTGTGCCTATAACACAGAGTCTAGTGTAGTTTACAAACGTAGAATCAGCCCACAGATGTGCCAACAAACTGATGGCAATACAAAGAAAATCAGAATTCTCTCTCTTTACATTTATGAATAATATGACTGTTCATCCTGCAGTTGAGTAATTTTAGCATCATTCTTCACGTCAGAAGAGTTCAAGTCAGAAGAGAAATAACAGCCATATAAAAGGCACAAGTCAGCTGTTACTTTGCTGTCCGTACATGGAACCAAGCTGTAACCATGCTCATTAGCACAAATCTCATTCTCTGAAAATAACTGCATATCATTAAGTCTGAAGTCTCATTATTATACCTATCTAGGAGGCAGGTAGACATTCTGACCTATAAGAGCCAAGGTTAAAGGCACTTTGCTGTATTTTGTTTTATTTTCTATTGTTAAGCTTCTTCTAAAACTAAAAACAACCCAAAATATTCCTTGTGGGAGATGCCTTCAAAACCCAGCTCCCTCTGGTCTGACCTAACCTTGGTAGTAAAAACTGTACAGTAAACTTCCGCCATGGAATAACCATTTTGGGCCATTTTTACAGTGCATGGGGATGAACAAGTCTCCCCCAACATCAGACACCCCCACCTTCTGAGACTCACCTGTGTGGTCGAAGCAATTTAATAAAAAAAACCAAACGTCATTCCGTGACTCAAATTTACACTTAACCGATGGGCTCTTAGGGCAATCCTAACGTAAGAAAAGATTTAGGTCAAACTATCAAAAGGAATACCCTAGTGATGAAACGTAAGGTTCAGGGCACAATGACAGTCACTTCCAGGTGACTTCACAGCAGTACATTTTCTGATATTGCTTCCTATGACACGCCTTAGTTGGGGGACATTTGTCTACATGTAGGCCTACCCCGAAGGGTTAAAATTATGAAGGTATAATAGGTATTTATTATATTACTGAATATAATAATTTTCAATCCTGTCTTTTTCTCACAGAATAAAACACAAATTCGCAAAAGGATTTATGAAGAATCAGTTAAAATGGTATGAAGTTTTACAGACCAGTGCTAGGTGGTGTGCAAGTAGACAGCACTGACATAATCTGGACTAAGTCTAATTCTAGGATCGTCTGCTGGCCAGCAGACGCTGACTCAGTGCCCATCATGAGTCTGGCGCTGTGTGAAGTCAGGGGCATCAAAACGAGTGAGACCTGGTTTCCCCTCTCAAGGTCACAGCAGATCATCTTGACCTTTGAGCCTTTTAGCAAATCCCATTATTTTCTAACTTCTCTGTTCTGGTATAGCAGCAATTTTCTCTAATTCTCAGCCCTTATAAAAACAGATTTATCCAACAGCTCACAATCACAGCACTGGTCTCTCTTGCTCTGGTTGGCAGAAAGAAAGGTCAAACAGTCAACCGGGGGTGTGGAAGCAAGGATTAAAGCCAAGCCATCTGATTTCCCCTCAAAATCGTTTGAAAATCTGTAACAGAGTATACTTGCGCACACGTGAAAAACAAGAAGCCAAGTAAAAAATAAATAAGGTTATAAAAACATATACCAGGACAGCTTTTCTGCATGGCACAGATATGGAGAACTATCCCAAGGATGAAATCTCACTTGTGAATGATCTTTACGATCACAGATTTGACTTGGGCCCCACCACAAACCACTGGGTCGTCAAAAGCCAAGGAAAAAAAGTGCTTTTCAGTCGGTTCACTGTCATAGTAAACTGTGGTAATCTGCTTTTAGAGTTTTTAAAACAAAGGAGTTACAGAAGATACACTCAATGTTGGGAAGGAAAGAGAACAGAGCAAACGAATAGAAACTCACATTTAGAGTAAAGCTAAAAGTGGCAACAGCAGTGCTGATGGGGGGACATAAAGCCAAACTGGATGAGCTTGGATCCCAGATAATTTAACTAAAAAATATTGTTTTAAGGTTTTATCCAAAATGATAATTTCAAGAGAAAGTAAACATACTACATGAAATTGCTTTACTTCAACACCTTTAAGTCACCTGAGTTTTATTATCCCACTTAAGAAACACTGTGCCCTCCAGATCGAGGTCTATGCAATGGGACGTGAAGCATGCAGTGACTATGGTGATGGCTCGGCTACCACGCGCTGGCCCTAGCCTGGGGTCTAGCTACAGGGCGGCAGTCGGCAACCACAGGGACATCAGTACCGGATTTTCTAGTACCACCGAAAGCCGTGAAGTGGTGGTCCAGGCCTGCTAAATCGAGAAAGGTGAATGATGACTCAACAAAACCACCTGGGGACAGAACGTAAGACGATTTTTTAAAGTAAACTAAAAAAAAAAAAAATTTTATTAGACTTACACAAATAAAAAAGAACTGAAGAACTGACACGGTGTCTAAAACTCAAGGTGTACTGAATGCACAGGACAAAAAGGAAGCCTTTCCCTCAGTCCTAACTGCAGCATGATTATGTCCCGTCAGGAATACGAGAGTAGCTTCGACACCTACCATTCTCGTTCAGCAACTGCACTGCCTCTCGCAGAGCATTAGTGCTGCGTACACTTTAGGGTCAGAATATAAGCTCATAGCATTGATTTTGATCTGTCAATAGTACTATGATTCCTCCAGAGAAAAAGATAAAACTGGTCAACCTATTCCATAATCCTGAAACTCTTACGCAAATGAATTACTTAAAATAATGCAGAGTTGAAACTAGCATGTTTATTTGGAAACATTGCACAGATTTCTCTCTCTTCAAGGAACTTTGTAACAAATGAGAAAAGCAGCTGTGTTAAGGGAGAGAACCTATCTGCTTACCTCCATCACCCTCTTATCCTCAAACACTAGAAGTATCTGTGATTGTAGTTTAATTATTTCAGCAAGATTTTTGTTTTGCAAACACAGACTTCGAAAAAAGGAGCCACTTGCACTGTCCAGGAAAGAAGCGTGATCTGAAAGCAGTCACTGTCTGCTTACCCGCGCTGTGGGCTCGGGGGCTCCCGTGGAGGGGGCCTCCCCACGACCACCGGTTATGCTTCTGTCTTGGCTTCCGGCTCCTCTCCATCGTGCGCCGGACCACAGCTTCATGGCGTTCCTTAAACAGAAGGGAGGAGCTGAGTGATTAGAGTTGGCCTGGCTGCCGGAGGCTCCTTCACCTTGGGCGGCGTGCAGCGAGAGGTACGACTTACATGTCTCCCTGAATGTCTACACCTTATCTTAGGTGAGAACAACATCAACCTGGGAGGGTCACTGCAACTGTTAGGTCCCCGTTGATACAGCCTTTTGCATTTATTATTTACTGCTGGACTGCGATCCTTTCATCAGCTCCCTAAGCGTGGCAGTGCAGGTCTTAGCATAAACAGATGCTCAATACATGTGGTACCACATCTAAAAAGTGGAATTTAGAATCTGAGGACGTGGGTAATCCCGACCCCATGACTTAGTGAGCTGTGTGACCTGTGTAACTGACCCACGCTGAGTCTAAATGTCCAGGTTTGCAAAAACTGATATATAACACTTACTCAAGCGTTGAGTCAGGGTTAAATGAGAGAATCTATGTGAACATGTTTGTCAATGGTGAAGCCCTACAGAAACCCAACTACTTGGCGTGGTCCTGATACTTCCACAGAGAGTTACAGATCTAGACCACAGAAACGGGCTTCTACAGGCACTGTGGCAGCGGCAACAACAGTGACACCGTTCTCTGCCTGACTTCCACACCCAACCGCCCCAGACACGGGGGCTGTTGTGAAGCCGCGTCCTCTGATGGTTTTGCTCGGCATCCCGGCACCTTCTCAGCCAGTTCCCAGGGAGTCTGCTGCGTCTCTGACGCGAGCGAGCCTCCCCTCCCCAAGTGGCGGCCGCCTCTCACCTTGTCCTCCTCCAGCCTCTGCCTCCGCTTCTCCTCCACCGCGGCCCTCCTCCGCTCCTCCTTCAGCCTCTGCTCCTCCAACTTCTTCTTCCGCTCCTCCAGGTGCCTCTCATAGTGCTGCCGGGCTCGCTCTTCTCTTTCCAACCAGACGATTTCCCTCGCAGCTTCAGGAAGAAAGAGGAGGGGGTTCAAACACAGGCAGGTTTAAAACTGGAACGGTGAGGGCCGTGTAAATGCCCGCATCGAACAACTACGAGTCCTCTGGTTTTGTATTAACCAGGCACAGCCTTTGCTTTCCTCACTTGTCAGGAAAAAAGTACTGCTGTTAATTTTCGGCCTAATGTAACATGCTCACAATGAGGAGGAAGAAGGGGCACTGAATTCTGCTCTTTGGGAACCTGTACAGCCCTCTAGTGGGGTCCATCATGACTCCAGAGTAACGCACACATCACGGGCTCTGGTCTCCGTTCTGATATTGATATAATGTCCTCAAAACCAACAGACCATCTGTCTCTCTTTTTAAAAAATGTGATATCCTCCAGATGGAACGTCTGCGACTACATTTGTTTCAGCATTGCATTGGCTCTCTGAAAGCATTAAGGATTTGGGAGAAAATCCCCAAGATTGATGGTTGATAAGGGACATGGTAAATGCCTCACAGGTGTGTCACACACAGTTGTAAAGCAACGGGAGGGACCAAATACGGGGCCGATCTTGTGTCCGAAGAGCTCAGTCTAGTTATGAAAGACTTACCATCAAAAGCTGAGTGAAAATACGCAATTGAAAAATATCATACAGTGATGGAATTCTTTTCTTCTTTACATACAGATGTTCTTTCCTCAGTTTAGGGGACATACATCCCACAAAACCAGTTTTTTTAATATGATGCTTCCTTCAGCCCTGCTTACTAAACACAACTTTAATACGAGTTATTAATACTGTAGGTAAAAGTGTGTGAATGAAATTTAGAGCATAAACCTCGTGGACACTTGGTGGCATATAAATTAAAATGTTACTTTCTAATAGAAAAAATAGAAATTCAGAACATTTCCGTTTCCTCTAAATGTTTAATATTAAAGATTCTGCATTTTTGCTACCACTAAATCTTTCCAAAGCTGCTTGTTTGAGGAGACAAATCTACTGAAAAGGACCTGAATTGACTTTACTTTTGTGGAAGGAGAAGGATGAGGACAAACCCACGTGAGTCTGTCCTCTGACGTCACCCAGGGTGGCACAGAGAGAACAGGGGACCAGCACACAAGGGTCTGGGTTTTCCCTGAGGCTCTACTGCTAATGGGGGTGCGACCTCGGACATGTCCCTTTGGATTTCAGTTTTCTCTTGCCTAAAACGTGAGGAAATCGATCTTCAAGGTTCCTTCCAATTTTAAAAGCCTATGGTTCTAAAGAACTTCCCAGGCCCAAGTTAGAAATTTACTTTAAGAAAAATGCTCAATAAATATTTACTGAGTGACTGAATAAAAACACTATGAGAACACAGGCTAAAAGTAACAGACAGAGAACATAATTCTAACCCTTTCCTAAGATGTACTTACAGTGAGCACACGCACACATGCATGTAATGCCTTCTGGATTTTCCACCTGAGAATACCTTACTGGCAGGCTTTTAATGATGCTACACAGTTTAATTCAGTCAGAAAGGTTGAATTATAGTGATAGAGTTTGTCAAAGTTTAAACAGTACAAAATATTAAAAGGTTGAAGCGAAGGTCTTCCTCTAACATTAGAACCTCTCAGTGTCGTCCAGCTCCACCTCTCCACAAATGTAGAGCATGCATCCTGTAGCACAGTAAACCTACTGTTCTGCATCTTGCTTTTTTCATTGAAAATATATCTTAGAGATCTTTCCATATTAACACATGAACTATGAATCTTGCAATCTTTTTCATGGCCATATAATATTCTATGTCTCATACCTTATTTTATATAACCAGATACTTATTGATAGATTATCTAAATTGTTTCCACTATTTTATCAATTCAGACCTTGAATGACATCACTGTACTATCGTAAACCTCTGTGTAAATGTGTGAGCATTTCTACGTAGAAGTAGAATTACTGAATCAAAGGGAATATACATTAAAAATTTTGATAGATACTCTCACACTATCTTCTGTGGAGGTCACCCCAATCTAACCGCCCACCAACAAGGGATGAGGGTCACAGGCAGAAAAAAGAAACAGATTTGTTCCATGAAACCTGTGGATCTGCAGTATGATACATCTATTTCTTAACTCTTGGCTTTCAAACTATGTAGTCTCTGACTTTTACAGCCCTTTTGAGGAAAACTTCAGATTCTTTGAGGACATTTATGAACATAATATATTCCTTTCCTGTAAGAGATCCAGAACCAGAAAGACAAAATAAGAAATAAAGACGTTTATGAGAGAGTAAGAAAATATTCTAAAAAACTGTTACGGTAAAATTTGTAAAATAAGAGTTAATTAATTTGCAAATTAATTTTCCTTAATTTTTTCATCAGGCTACTTTCTTGCTCATGAATATTTGTGGCTACTTCCTCATTAAATTTAAATTCTCCTGGTTTCCGGAGTCCTACCTAAACTTGGCCTTGACAGCCTTATTTGGCCTTACTCTGCTCTGCTCATCACTCTCCGGGTAGACCTGTCTCCTTATGCCACCTGTCTAACAAACCACGCCCCTCCGATCTTGGCTCCTGGTGTCGCCCTGTGGGAAAGCTTCATCCAAACTGATCCATCCTTTCGGGCAGTAGCCTCATAATTATATGCATTTCAGAACCACCTTTGGAAGTGTGTGGGGGGAGAGTTCACTACTTAAAAAGCATATTCCTTTGCTCCAACCCTCCTGTTCAGATTTACTAAGTCTAGGATGGAGCCCAGTAACCTGCATTAAAAAAAACCCAGGTGAATCTAAGACAACCGGTCCCCTCACAGCAGCTGGAGGGACACTGCCCTCAAGGCCTCCTGCAGACGCTTTGTGTCTTCGGTGGCTCCTGCTGTTCTTACGACATCTGCCACACACCTTAGCATGTCCTATAATCTGGTTTCTATGTGGCATACATTTTTTTTTTTTGCACTCTCTATAGTGCCTTTCACAACTTGAACATATCCAAGGGCCTTAATAATTATTCCTGATTCATTCACCCGTAGCTGTGTGGTCTTGGGCAAGTTACTTAACCTCTCTGTGCCTCACTTCTTCAGCGTAAATCGTGCATAAACATAGGACCTTCCTCACTGATTTACTGTGAGGATTAAAGGAATAATTACACTTAACATAGAGTAGTTGTCTGCACTTGGTAAACATTCAATAAATATTAGCTATTACTGCCATCTTTGTCATCATCATCATTCAATTCAGAAATTAAAGGTAGTTCTTAAAGTTGTACTAAAAATCACAACAGGGCTAGACATTATTACAATAATTAGTTTTACCCCAAATGACCCTTTAAAGGAAGAATATTTCTCTATCCATCAAACTCTTCAGTTCCACTTCTATTTTCTACCTGGAAGTGGAGACCCGACTGCAGAGCCGTCTTTACCCCACTGTCCTCTTTAAACGTTATGGCGGACAACGGCGCAACAGCGAGCACCCTCCCACCTCTCTGCGAGTGTGCCGGGGGTGTGAGGACTACCTCTGGGTACAGATCATGCCATCTTTTAAATGGAAGGATAACACATAAAATATCTCAATCTTGTAATAAGAATTGAGGGTTAATTTATTCTAAGAGGTTTAGTTATTTAAAATATCCTCTATGGATGACAGATAATGTCAAAGTCTTATATTTTTTCATTAAGAAATGAGACTTTTGAACAGAAGAAAAATATCAAGAACTGCTACGGACTGAACTGTGTCCCCCTCAATTCTGATGCTGAAGCCATAATGCTCAGTGAGACTGTATCTGGAGATGGGCCTTTAGGAGGTAATCAGGGTTAAATGAGGTCATGAGGCTGGGGCTCTGATCCAATAGGACTAGTGTCCTTATGAGAAAGGACACCAACGAGCTTTCTCCCTCTCTCTGTGCTCAGAGGAAAGACCACTCGAGGACAACGCAGCCACCTGAAACCAGGGAGAGAGTTCTCACCAGAAGCGGAACCGGCTGAACCTTAATCCAGGACTTCCAGTCTCCAGAACAGGGAGAAAATAAAATTCTGTTGTTTAAGCCACCCAGTCTATGGTATTTTGTTAGGACAGCCTGAGCAGACTAACACAAAAACTCATTCAGTATTTCAATCTTTAACAATCACTAATTTCATAGAGGCAGCTCTATAAAAGAACAGCATGTCCCAAAAACAAATTGTGATGAATGTTATCAACCTTTACTGCTGTGAATTTATGACTTTCCCCTGGACTTTGGGATCAAAATGTAAAATGAAATGAAAAATACATGAGTCCCTGAAATACTGGACATGGATAACTCAGTCCCATCTCTGAGCTGCTGCCACCAGGATCAACACTTTAATGACACTATAACAGTATGTCAGGGCCACGCCACCAATCTGGACTCCGTTTAGAAACGCACAGGGACTCCTGCACTAGCAGGAATTTTCACGAAAGGCGGGGTATCACAGTGGACAGGGCACAGGCTCTGGCCTCCCAGGAACCTGAGTCCACCCCCAGGCCTGCCCCTTACCAGTAGTGCCACCAACTGGTGACGTCTGTGGTCTTATTTTGTCACACTGCCACAGCCCATGTCCTGACAGGGGCTAGGTGGGCCCACGGTGACAGACAGAGTACTTGGCACAGGGCCGTGTGCACAGCAGGGCCTCATACACACAGATGACCACAGTGAGTGACTCTGTATGACTGTCACACCAGTTCCTGTCCCAGTGCCACAGAGAGAACACAGCTGACGGAAGAGTGCAAGGAGGACAGAGCACTCACATGTGGCTCCTGGGCTGGGCGACTCCCCACCCACTCACACCAACCGTCTAGTGCCCAGCCTGTCCTCCGAACAGGCTCACACCTGTGTGGGTGGAGAACGTTTCACCACCACATGAGGATGAGAAAAACAAGACACTCAGAGAAGAGAGCAGTGTGATCACAGAACCTCTTAAACGCACACAGCTGCGGTCTGAGACACAGAAGGATAGGAAGGTTACTTGTAGAGCATCCAGTAGCATCAGAAAACAGGTCTTGATTCTGCCACTAATTCTGTGTGACCTTGGGAAAACCAGCTAACCTCTCTGAGTTCTAAATTAGAGAATGGGTACAAAATGATCACCAAGATCTTTTCCAATTAAGTCCTATAATTCCGTTTTTCCGTTTTTACCTTTGAGGACACATGTGGGATTATAATTAGGTTTCTTTTTGTTTTGATTTTGAATGTTAAATTTTAATCATTGCGCTTTATCTCGATAATTATTGTGATTACTTACATTCAAATAAATTTCATGTTCATGTTGCTGTGAAAACACTGATTGACGATATGTGCTAAATAATTCTAAAAAAAAAAAAAAGGAATCTAATGGCTTAACCAAGCTCATCAACCCCAGGAAGGGGGCTGTGGAATGGAAAAATACGAGCATCTGTGTAGGAAAGACTTTAAGTAACTTCATTTATAGTCAAGACATGGGGATGAAAAGGCACCGACTAACATGGAAAATCACAGCACAACTTCCACGTTAAGAAGACAAGTCCTGCCGTGAAAAGTACTCGCACCAAACCAACCCCTGCACCCCACACCCACCCTGCCCTCCCATAAAAAGGGAGAAAACAAAGTTTAAAAAACAAGCTAAAAGGAATAAAATCAAGCCTATTCGTTAAGAGGGAGACTTTCAGACCAGGCCCAAAACAAAAACACCCAGTTATGTTGTTGAAAGAAACAAACCTAAAACAAAGTGTCAAATGAAGCATAAAAATAAAGAATGAGCAAATAGCTGTCAGGCAAATGAAAACAAAAATGTAATAAATGTGGGAATATTACTACCAGACAAAACGGAATTGATCAAGTGAGGAAAAAATCCCAAAGGAGGTGAAGAGCTCTCCCAAGGTCACCTGGTCTAGAAGGAGCAGAGCTGCATTCAACTCAGCTCTCATCCTGAAGCCTGTCCTCTCAGTTACTACACACACTTCCTCCACGGTCACGTCTGCCTGCCTGAAGTTCCCACCTGAATTTCCAGTCAGCTCCATCGGGCAACTTCACTCAGTATCCGCACATTCGTCCTGCCTCAACCCAGAGTCACTCCATCTTCCACGTCCTGACTCCAGATTCATGACCTCACGTGGCCTACAGAGTTAGACACCTCAGGGTCCTCCTCCATCTCTCCCTCACGGCTGCTCCAACCCAACTCAACACAACCGATGACTGAGCCATCATCTCAACATCAGAGCCATCTCTCAAATGCAGGGTCTTCTCTCCAATCTTTCCATGACTACCGTATTTGAACCCTGACTCCTTTCTCGCTTCTTCAGACGTCTAGTCTATCACCTCTCCACATCACATCCATACTCTTCTCAGAGACATCTTCCCCAAAAACACAACAGATGTCATGGTCCTGCTTGAAAACCTGTTAGCTCCCCACTGTTCCCCTGTTCAACTCCTTAGATTGGCCATATGATCATGTACCTTCATACACTCTACCCTGTGCCCAAAAGGCCTCTTCCCACCTGGCAAACGCGGACGATCATCAAGTCCCAGGTCAGTGCCCTTCCTCTCAAGAGCCTCCCCTGACAGCCAGGGCGCCCAGCAGCTCAGCCGTCCCCCATGGCGCCCGTGCTCCAGACTCTGCTTCACCCGTCTGTGAGTTCTTCCCCATAGTCACAGTGTCTGGTTTAGGAGATGTTAAAGAAAGTCCGATGAATAAATACACTAAAGAGTTAGAGAGGACTGTGTGACCTCCAAGCAAAGTGACTTACACTGGGCCTTCCTGTTAATTCAAACTAGTCACTTAAACCATTCTTCCACTCACCTCCCATTTGAACATTATCCCGGAGAACTGTCTAGTAAGAGGTGTGACCTTGCAGGACACCCACAAGTCTGTGTCTCCCACCCAAGGGGCCTTCCTGCTCTGCTTTCTTCCCTGCATGCAGCGGTGGGCTAATGGGACTGAGGTGCAGGGACAGCGGTTTATCCCTGTGAGGACCAAGAGCCTTCTGTACGCGTGGGCTGAAGGCTTTGAGATAAGAAAGCAATCCTGTGTCAGGACTCCCTATCTCCAGGGTGAGGCTTACACGAGTGCTTAGCTTCTGCTCAAGTAAATAGAGTTTTGCTAAAGCACATAAAGCAATGGTGGTCCTTGGGATCCTCTTGTTACTGCCTCAACCCTAATCCACTTTCCCTCCTCACAGAACGCTTATCCTCTTCACCTGGCTGTGGCACCGAGCCCTGCCCTGCTGGACTAAGAGGCACAGACGTCCCTCTCTCTCAGCCTCCCTTAGCTCCTCGGATCCCAGGCACCTAAGTCAGTATCTGTGGAATCACATGACCTGCCATCATCTTTATCACCATGATCATCGTGATGAGATGTCTTCAGCTCTTACTTTGTGCTGACACCAAGTGATTTACGGCATCATCTTCACAGCCACTCTGGGAGGGAGACACTGCTATTAAACTCATTTTACGATGAGAAGCCTGAGACATGGAGGAGTAAAGCAACCCCCTCACGGCTCACGGTAAGTCAGTGGTGGAAGCGGAGTTCCGACTCTGGATGTCTGACTCTGGAAGCCACAACAAGGAGCCATATGCTCAAGGACACAGTGTGGACCACCTCCCCATGACTAAAGCCTCTCGTGCAGATCGGGGCAAGGTGGTCATCCAACACGGGGATCTGATCTTCTAAAGTCACTCTCAGCCTTTATCGTCACCTGTTTACAAGACCTCTTACTTTTCAGGTGTTAAGATCTTTTAATCTTCAGCCTTAAAGGCAAAGTAAATTGGGAGAGAAAAATAACGGCTGCTGAGTCACCATGATTCATCTTGCGGTAAAGCCTCAGGCTTGGAGTTACCTAACCCATCCTGTAACAGGCATTCATTCCTCCCGGTGCTGAACTGACTCATGGACAGCTGCTGCAGTCTGTGCCCACGTCCACACCCCTCCCCTATGTCTATCAGGTCCCTTAGCTGTCCATAACCTGCCTGGCGGCCTCAGAAGCTTTTGGACACTGTTCATTAAATGACAACTTTAGGTGACCAGATGCCAGGATTGACCACAGATCTGTCAAAGTTTTATCCAGTAGAAATCTGGATTAGAACACAGCTTTCCCAAAGCCCATCTTTTTTTGTGTTAGTCTTGTCAAAACCAATGACTATCCTAGTCAAATAACGTGAAGCGTGAAATCAGGGGAAGCTTCACTTACGACTCTAATCAGGGGGACAGCAGCACTGACTGCTTACTAATGCATCCTAACTTCCCATCAACAGTCTAAGCTATGAAATGGCCATTTAGTTCTTAACCACACTCTTATTAATACTGCTGTCCCTGAGTTGACAACACTATGGAGATTAGGGAGAAAAGAAAAGCAACGTAAAAAGTATCACTGGAAGGGCAGGAACGTCTGGTGAAAGTATCTGAGAAAAAACTCAAATATAATCTAACTGACAATTGTCTGAGGGTCCAAATCCTTTTCATATCATCTCATTGTTGTTTCTAACCCATGACCCTACGAGAGATCTCTTGTATAGTTGTGAACTTGGCTATAAAATCCAGTACAAATGAACTGAATGATAGATTTTATAAGTTCAAATTTTCCTTCATGAGCTAGATGAGTCAATCATACAATTCTCTGATAATCTTTCATGATTTTACAGAAGCCCAGAAAGCCCCAGTTGGGAATGCAACTATGAACAACATCACAATACTCCAAACTTAATCTCTCTCATCTTCAAACAGGGAAAGCCTGCATCTCCCTAAACACAGGAGACTATTTCTCTGCTACACATTCCTTATATATTCTCTTGAATTTTGTCAACATAATGTAGGACTAATCGTTTTATAACATATACGAAGAACAAGCAGTTTCAAGGCACAACTATTCTACAGATTACCTTTATATCCTTGTTCATCTAACAGAGAAAATGCTTAAGAATTTAAGACTTGTTTGAACTATTACAAGGGCAGGTATTACCTGATACTTTGGTCACGTCTTAACTAATTTGCAGTATTCCTGCTGCATTCATCTCTGCTTATATTAATAATTTTTTTTTATTTATTTATTTTTTCCCCCAAAGCCCCAGTAGATAGTTGTATGCCATAGCTGCACATCCTTCCAGTCGCTGTACATGGGACGCGGCCTCAGCATGTCCATAGAAGCGGCGCGTCAGTGCGCGCCCGGGATCCGAACCTGAGCCGCCAGCAGCAGAGCCCGCGCACTTAACCGCTAAGCCACGGGGCCGGCCCCTCTGCTTATATTAAAATGCAGAGACTTACTATTCATGTAACATTCAACAAACAATTGTTAGACATCGACTACGTGCCAGGCTCTGTTCTATAGAAATGAAAAAACTGACAGGAGCCCTCTCTCTTATGGAGCCGTACTCCAGTGGGGGCAGACAGACAGTAAACAAGCAAAACACACACATGCTTAGATGTCGACAGTGACATGGAGGAAAACAGAGTGCTGGTTTGGGGGCAGTGCAAAGGCGAGTAAGGTGGTCAGGAAGGGCTCCCTGCGAGATGGCATTTAAACAGCACTGACGGAGGACCGGGAACGAGCCACGTGGACGCCTCAGGAGAAACATCCCAGGTGAAGCGCAGTGTCAATCCCAGGACTCCGAGGCTAACAAATGATCACTGCCACGTTTTCTCAAAACGCCGTCAGCGTCCGCTCCAGCACCTCCCCTTTCCCCTCTCGCTCTGTATCTAACACACAGTGGACACAGCACCTAAGCTGTGAGGCAGGAGAGCAGCCCTTCCTCCACACGAGTCAGACACATGCCCAGCTCTGAAACGGCAGAAAATGTGCCACCCGCACCTACAGCACAGGCGTCGCTCCCCCCTTCGCCGCGTCACCACTGGTGGGGGAATTTTAACTGGGTCTTGTGATCCTGTACATACTAAAAACACGCTTACATAGCTGATATGGCAGGAAGAAAAAAGGGTCTATTAACTACTCCATTTTTCTAGATGCTCTCAGTTCCCTCCTTAAGCTAAATTACCATAATATATTTTAAAAATAAAACAATGGACATTCTATAAAATAACTTACATTAACAACTATGGCAGGTCCACACAATAAAAACTATAACCACTGTGTTAATTTGCTACTAAATGTGATAATACACAGTGAAGTGTTTAGAACATAGCTTGGCCCACAGTTAGTGCTCATCAGACGTTATTATTACTATTCATTAGTAATATTTAAACATATTATTAACATTTAAAGACTACAATAAAATCAGGAAAGTCAGCAAATATTTATTACGCGTCTGTTTTATACTTAGCGCTGTGTCATGTACTGGGATACAAAGAATTAGAAAACCATGGTCATACCCTTTAAAAGCTTAAAATACTTACAACCAGGGAGTTATATAAAATCCAACTAGAGAAAGTTCAGTCGAGTATAAAACAGCACTAGAATGTGAGCTAAGATATGACAGTTACACAAGATCTAATACACAGTGAGAAAAGGACAGAATTCCCCAGAGGGACAAGATCACGAAGATGAGAAGCCTCAAAGAGAAGGAGCAGAAGGCACTAGCTGGGACGCAACTGGAGGGACGAAGGGCATCCGTGAGATCGTTTTGGGATGAAGATATAAATTTATTAAGGCCTGGTCTAGGATGACAGTGGAGGCAGCAGATTGAAAGGCATGGATCTGAGATTTATGCTGAAGACAGAGGGGAGCTAGTCTTGTGACTGAAGGGATTTAGGGACAGAGGGTGGCAGCTTCCACGCACACACTGGGCTCGAGACAGTGGAAGCCCCAGGTAGGGGACTGGGCTGAGTCCAGACAGGCTGCTGGTGGCTAACAGCGGCTCACAGGCCAGGGTGGAGACCAGTCAGTGCACAGCTCTGGGCCACCAAGGAAGAGAGAATGCTTTATTCTGCAAGAGATCCGATAGCTCCGATGGGTGGTCAGCAAGACTCCAGTGGTTCTACCAGCAGCAGAAGTACCAAAAACAGCTGAAAGAACGAACTTCTTGGGGCCAGAGAAATATCGGTGCAGTTGATTGGGACCCAGAAATTACCCAGAGGAGTCGGTTTTAAAGTGAAGGCTGATGAACAGGCTAGTGGTAGGAAAGTTGAGTTTTGATGACAGGAAAGCCTCTACTGCCCTGTGAGTAGCTGCAAGTGTGGAACCCACACCATCAAAAAAGGAGAGTCGAAACCATACGAACAAATCAGATTCCTCCCCCTAGGAAAAAAACAAAATTAAAGAGAAGGGAATTTGAAGGAATGGTGTGAACAGAATTAGATGAAACAGTGGCTGAGGAGGCTCCTTCACGTACAAGGCTGCTCAGGCAGAAGAACAAAGCTTTCAGGGTATATGTGCTCAACCAGACGGACAGAAGAGTCCCATCTGTGAAGAACTACGCCTGACCTTATGTGATAAACTGAAGGATAATGCAGAAAGAGCAGGCCACACGACGCAATCCCACCACAAAAGCACCGAAGCAGGACTCAGATTCAACCCACGGAAAGCCATTAATAGGTCCTCCTGTTTGCGAAACAGTACAAACATGACAGGCCACCAAAAGCAAAACAAAAAGCACGTTCCTTCAATACCACCCTGTATTATAATTGCTTTATTCTCCCTCTCTACCTTGCTTTATAAAAAATGTGGATTACAAAAATCTTTAATGATTTCAATGTTAATTTCAACCTACATCCAACAATGAACCATCAATTTCCCTGGCCAACCACTTTAAACTTTGCTTTGTTGGAATTTCTGGAATGTATTCTCACTTTTTTTTTAACTTGGAAAATTTTAAAGTTTGAAAGCTTGGTAAGAGTTGGTATTACCAATTATTTTTTGTTTTCCTAAGAGCATAGTCCAAAGATCTGCTACTAAGTGACAGTACTCCCTTTTATTACTCCCCCACTGCCATCGCAGCTTCTGCAGAGCACAGTTTATGGGTCGCTTGTTAGGTTTTCTTTTAGGACTAAAGATTTTTTAGAAACCACCCTTATGTATTCTTAGGCACAGCTTAAATTAGATGCTAGCTTTTAGATGACTCTTTTACAAATGTATGTATGTGCATTTGCATGTATGTTTGTGTATTTAGGAAGATGGAAGCCTCTCGAGACTTAGTGTCTACTCTGACAGCTTAAGTGGAAAAGAATAGGCAAAAAGATGCTGTTTTAAAATTTAAAAAGCAAATGCAATTAATACAAAGAAAAAATAAAAATTAGAATTGATGTATTTCATTAAAATTATGATTTTCAACAACAGAAAAAGAGATGAGATCAGAATTAAGAAAAACTATGCTATTTACCACGGCAAGGGTAAGAAGAAAGAGAAAAACTACATATATTATATGCTGGCTCACCAAAAAAGTACAGTTGTGATAACAGGAGAATACCATAATCTGAAGATCACTTTGACCCATGTAATCGTCTGAGCAGCACGCTGGGTCTGGTGCCACATGCCTTTCTCCACCCCTCTCCGCATCACTGCTCTGCAGGCCCTGCCTCTTCTACCCCCCCATGACTCCTCCTCATCCTTGCGCTGGAAGCTCAGGCGGCACCTGACATCCCCAGGCTGGGCTCAGTGCTTCCACGGTCCTCAGCACCCCTCGTGCCCACTCCTTCAATACCACCCTGTATTACAGTTGCTGTGTGCTCGTCTGCCTCCCTTCCAGAGTGCAGCTAGCCGCTGAGGGCTGGGTCTCAACCTTTATTCATCTTTTTAACACAATACCTGGCAAATACAATTTTTGAATATATAAATTAATGAGCCATGTTCTGCACCAACGATATGAATTGAAATACGGGGCTACATCTTAAGAAAAAAATCTAGCCACTTGACATACAAAGCCAGGCAATCTGTAGGGAGAATCTGCAGGCTCAAAGCCCTAAGTCTTACAACCTTATAACATAAGAAGTGAAATCAGTTTTGTTTGACCAACATATTCATACTTTCCACAAAAAGACTAATAATGCTTGGCTTTGAGAGACACAGAAACCCAAATGGAAAAGTACGAGTTAATGTGTAAAGGCTAATTCACAATGGGATTTAAATCATAAATGAGTAGTCTCCCGACTCCATGGAGCTACTTTTACCCAAGCAGGTATGAATCCACAGTCCACCTCTAAGGAGACATTTAAGAGTGTAAGACTGACAGGCCAGGGAGGACCAGAGGCTAATTATTAGATGGATCCAAACACAGTGCAAATACCAGCCACCCCAGAACAGTAGTCAGTTTCTTCTTTTTGCTCTCCAGGAATCTCTTCCTTTTCTCTCTCAGTTCTGATCCACTTGTCAAACCAACCTTGACTAGGGAGCGGTGGGCATAGTTCAGAGAGGGAAGATCTCCAGACTGCAGAGTATTCCAAGGAAAGAGGGAGCCCTCAGGGCCACAGACAGCCCTGCTCCTCAGGAACCTACCAGCCCGCTGGACACTTGTCAGGAACAGGGAACTTCAAGCTTGGGTGCAAACTCTATGCACAGAGAAACAGCAGAGCCTGTTCACTTCCTGCAAGTCACTGAAATCTGTGTTGAAAAAACCTTGGCAGCAAAAGAAATGACCTCATCTGATCCTTATGGCAAGGGACAGAAAGAGGCCTGTGTTGAAAGAATGTAAATAATGTCAACAGACTTCTGAAAACCAGCTTCCAGTGAATTTCACAAATTTGGGCTCTTAAATAAGAATAATAAAAGAGATGGGATATAGGGGCTGGGCTCCCCCATGGAAACACTAACTCTCACAAAATGCAGTCGAACTTTAGAAAAGTTATGGGTCATCCACTCAAAGATTGTGGCAACCTAAATGGGTCCTAGTTTTAAAATACCTAGACACCCTGGAAACACTGAGACACGCTGAGCAGACATTTCATCTTCCCAAGGTACAGAAAGAGAGCATCGTGTTCTAGCAACTCTGCATAAACAGACACCCAAGTACAGGAGGAGCGGGTACCAGCATCCTCACTGTGCTCTAGAAGACAATGCCTGCTAAGTGCTCTGATCTCCGCTTCCTGGGGGCTATTCCTGTGACCCCGCTCTCCAGCGGGTTATGCAGCCAATACTGCACTGCTCCCCTTCTGCGAGGGCCTTAGGTAGCAAAGAAAGCTCAGACACAGCGCTAGGTCTCCTGCGTTTCCTGGCAACATGCTGGCCCATCTGTCCACCCGTTCAACAGCCCCATTATTTTAACAGGGAGAGCGGGCAGCGCCCGGCAGTGCCCAGTCTCCTAACTATTCACACAAAAAGAAGAACCAGATGCTCACTGCCCTTGTAGTTTAAGTTGTAAAATGTAAGCTGAGCCATCACGCCTCCAGAGACACGCTCCCTCCAGGGCCACATTAAACTGTGACTACTATATAAGAGGAAGGGAAAATGACCCTAACCCTGGGCGGGCTTTATTGTTGTTTAGTCCCACGTTTCTATCTCACACTAAGTTCTGTTTCACAATGGATCTGCAGAACTGAGACAGGCGCGCTCCAGAGCATGGCTATTTCAGTGACGCCCATCTGCTCAGTGTTAAGTGTCCACATCCCAGAGGGAGAAGGACATGCCACCCCAGCGTCCCTGGAACCACACAAGGCAGGTACCGAGCTGCTTCTCGCGCTCCTCACGCCGCTCCCGGGCCAGCCGCTGCCGGTCGTCCACCCGCAGCACCGGCGGAGGGTCTGAAACGAGATGAAGACACGAGAGGAAGAGCAGATTAGAAAAGATAATAACAATGCTATACTCTGACAAACATCTTTTTGTCCAGTGAATCTGACAAATGAAACACCACTACATCTTACAACAATTAGCATGTATGACTACAGTTACAGTGACACATTTGATTATAATATTCTGAGATTTTCCAAGCATTTTTCTTCTATTTATAAACATGATATAAGAGAGTAGATCCTAAGAGTTCTCATCACAAGAAAAAAACCTAATTTTTTCTTTTTCTTTTTTTTGTATCTATATGAGATGATGGATGTTAACTGAACGTAGTGTGGTGATCATTGCACGACAGACGTAAGTCAAGTCATTATGCTGTATACCTGACACTTATACAGCCCTTCGTGTCAATCATATCTCAATAAAACTGAGGGAAAAATAAAAAGACACACAGCCAAAAAAAACATTATGTAAAAACATAAAGTAACAGTAACCTTTTGGCTATTTTCATCAAACAATATATATGATGTTTTGCATTCCTAAAGCTACTGAACTTCTATTATTTTTATGCTTTAAAAAGTCTGTTCCTTAACAACAAACAGAATCATAAGTGATTTACACTGAATAGACGTTCACCAGTTAGACGTCCAGAGCCCAGCTACAGGTCAGGCTGAGCCCAGTTCCAGGCCCGTCCTCACTCGCTGTGTAAATCGGGCTGTTACTACCCACCTCTCTCTCTCTCTCTTTTTTTTTTTTGTGAGGAAGATTGGCCCTGAGCTAACATCTGTGCCCATCTTCCTCTACTTTATATGGGATGCCACCACAGAGTGGCTTGATGAGCGGTGCATTGGCCGGAGCCTGGGATCCGAACCTGCGAACCCCAGGCCAACGAAGTGGAATGCGAAAACTTAACCGCTACACCACCAGCTGGCCCCTCTACTACCCACCTCTCTAACCTCTTGCTCTGACATGGGTTTCGTGAGTTTTTACTTATTACCTATAAAATAGAACCGATCTCACACTGTTGTAAGGATTAAATAAAATAATGCTGGCACGGTGCCCAGCATGTGACAAGTCTCAGCAAATTCACTCACTCACTGAACACACAGAACATCCACGACGCACCAGGCACTGGCCATGTGCTGAAAAGAAGGCAGTCGACAAAACAGACAGAGACCTCTGCCGCCCACATGGAGTTTGCTATCAACTCAGGGAAAATTTAATCAACAGTATAAATAAGTAAAACACATAGAATGTTGGACTGAGATAAACGCTAAGGAGACAATAAAGGGGACTATGAAACAGCAGGAAGGGGATGTGTAACATGTAGATGGGGCCCACGGGAAGTCTAACTGTGATGGTGACTTTCAGGTGCAAACTCCTGATGGAGGTTAGGGAGCCAGCAGACATTCCAAGAGACGGGAGCAAGTGCAAATGCCCTAAGGTCATGAGCACCTCAAGTGTTCAAGAAACAATGGGAGACTGGAGCCACTGGAGCAGAGTGAGATCAGTAAGCAGCAGGGCCTGGTGAGGACGTTGGGCTGTACTCTGAATGAGACACCACTGGGGACTTCCGGCAGAGGGCCACTACTGGGCTCACTCTGCCTGCTGCTGTATCAAAAGCGAAATAACAGTGATAACAATGATAACAATTACACTTGAAATCTGCTGTATTTTCTCCTCTACTAAACTGACACCACAATTTTCAGATCTCCTGTTAAAATAGAAACCCACTGGACTAACACTTTAGAGACAACAGTGTGGTGCCTTATCAACAAATTTAAAGGCCCTGCATCCCAAATGCCTCACAAACGTCACAGAATTTACACATTTCAGTGAAATAAAAACTGACAAAAGTCTGTTAGCCTGCATAGACCCAGAAGTATGCTTCATGAGCAGGACCAGGCAATGGTGTCTCACGCTTTTCCTTTATTAAGGCATGGTTTTTAAAAAATTGGTAATGTGAACCCCTCACTAGCTCACATTCACTATGATAGTTTCCAGATTTACTTATCATTTATGAGGTTTCAAATATTTTTTTTTTTTTTTTTTTTTTTTTTTTTTGCTGAGGAAGATTGTCCCTGAGCTAACATCTGTGCCCATCCTCCTCTATTTTGTATGTGGGACGCCACCACAGCATGGCTGAAGAGTGGTGTAGGTCCACACCCAGGATCCGAACCTGTGAACCCAGGCCACCAAGGTGGAGCACACCAAACTCAACCACTACGCCACTGGGCTGGCCCCTCAAATATTTTTTACGTAGGAAAATATAGCCCTTGGTCCCAAAAGGTTTTCCTCCAACCCAAGGAAATGGATGTGTGGACGCCCCCTCGGGCACTTTGTGAAGGGCCATGTGGGGGGTTTTGCTGTCATTTTTTTTTTGGTAAAAGGAAATGACAGACACAGCAAAATGCTATTTTGAAGAAAGAATGATCTGAGAACCAAAGCCAAAATGAAGTTAGAAGAAAGACTTTTAACAATTACTTATCACTTAAAAAATTCCTTAAATAATGAGGTTTTCTCACTCATAAAAACGTTTATTTAATTATAAAACTTGAAAATCAACTTTATTTATAAAAGCCATATAAGCACACATTACAGAAAGTCTATAAAATAAAGTTTAATGACTTCAAATTATATTAACAAATTTTGTTAACAAAACATGAAGTATGTGACTTTTCTACTTACTCTCAAGTACATGCCAAATTTCACACAGAATTTTAAAAAGAAGGTTTTAATAATAACATATGGGACACACACACTCACCCTCCCCACCCTCTTCCCCCAAGCCACCCCTGAGAGCCCCAGATCAGGAACTGGGGTCCTGCAGTCACGAAGCAGCACCCAACCACGCGATGCTTGTCTCTTAGACGCACAGTTAGAAATCAGAAGTGCAGGACACGGCAGTTAGCCCCTGATTTCTATGCTATCCTTTCATACGAAAATTATGCTCGTCACACATGTAACAAACCGCATTCTGTCTGGCAACACAATACGTGAGAAACCAGGCTACACACAGAGCTACACTAACACATCAGCTCAGCACTGCAAACACGGCCAGGGCTGAAAAGCGCAACAGCTCCCACCGGCCTTCTCTGAGAGCAGCGCTGAAAGGATAATCCCTTTTCATGTGGAATTAGATTTGACGAAGTAAAAATTAATGCAACACTTCTAAAGTATAAGACGCATAATGACGGCGATTTGTAGATGATTTTGGTTGGTTTGGGAACCAGGCATTAGAAAATACTGAATTATAGAGCGAAAAGGTGTTCAACTTAAATTGTTTCCATCCTTCTGACGACATCAGAACACAGAGCGGTGCCAGAATGTCATTAACACCCGCCGTGAACGGGGGTGGGGAGGGGCCGGGCCTGGTCGGCTGCGCTCACTGCTGTGTTCCCAAGGCCTAGGACTATTCCTGGTGGAAAGGAGAACACTCAAGAAGTATTACTGAATGAATGAATGAGCACACAACCTTAGGTAACTTTCAGAGCCTTTAAACCTCCATCAACCTGCACCAAGGGGAAAAAATAAGAGTAATTTTGTATTTGATAACCGACTTTAAAAACTGTAAATGTTAGCAATGAAAATTTTAAGTTTTAATAACTAAAAACTGATAAAAATTATCTTTAAAGATAGGTTTTCAGAAAGGTAAAATTACAATTGAATAATTCCAAGTAAGTAGGTTTTCAGAAAGGTAAAATTACAATTGAATAATTCCAAGTAAGTAGTGAATTTTCTATAATTCTGCGTCTCCCTCTCATTTCTACTCTCATGTCACTTTTCCCTGGAACAAAATCAAGGTACAGGAATAAGTGAACGTCGTGAACATTCCACATTCTTTCCCATTAGATCCTACACTGTTAGGATAAAATTCATTACTGATTCTCAGAAGGAAGAGTTTTGGTGTAAGAACACTCACAGCTGCATCCTGCACCCACCTCCTTCCTACAATGGCTAAGGAGTGGGGGCCACTGTTGAGAGTGGACGGCGGTGCTGTTGTGTCCTGTCTGTGACAACACGCACAAACCTGGCTGTCCCGCAGAGACCCCAACTGAAGAGCGGCTCTCAGAAATCAAGAGAATCAACTCACAGTGACAAGGCCTCTTCAGGAGCTCACCAGCTCTTGGCTCCTACCTGAAGAGCTACGGTTCACACAATAAAGACCTTCCGTCTCGGCTTTGCATCTCACAAAGCACTTTCACATCTATTATCGTTTTATTCTTCACAATAGTCCTGTGAGTGACCAAGCATTTATTCACTCAATGCAGAGCTGTTATGCCTGCTTTCCAAATGGGAAAAGTGAGGGAGACAGCATCGTTCAGTGTCAGAGCTGGGGCTTCAAACCAGATCTGACTCCACCCCACGCCCTTTCCACAGCAAGGCACTTGCTGTCCTCAGAACAGCAGGATGTAGCAGACAGAAGGCCTGAAGACCCTGGGTCATGAGCTCCTCTGGGAGGGAAATTCATTTATAGATAATAAGGCAGAATGAAGTTTCAGTGGCTCTCTTAAAGACTTGGTGGAGGGTAGTAGAGGAATAGGAAGTAAGAGGGATTTTTAATGAACTAGAGTTCATTAAACTCTAGTTCATTAAACTCTAGGCACATATAGTTCACGAATAAAATGTAGTTTTCTTTTCTAATTAGGTCAAACTTTGAATCATTTGGAGTTCTGAAGCACCATCTCCACTTCTTCAGGAAACAGCAGCCATGGATGATCTGTAACTTGACAGAGTATCTCTTCTGGGCTGGGCTCAAGCATGCACAGCTGAGAGTGCTGGTCCTTCCCGGATAATAGGACACTGTGCACCCACACTTACATAACACCACGAGGCCATCCTCCATGTTGGAAAGGCCAAATATGAACACTCTGAATGTGGGTAGATGCTTTCCAAATCTCAAGTGTCAGAAGGTAAAAGAGGGCAGGAAACTTAACTAAAATTTACTAGGTTAAAAGGACCCTTTTTCATTTGGTCAGGAATAATCAGAATATTCCAAAATGTAGCATGTGTTTTTCTTCTTTTTAAGTTCTAGAGAATGAAAATCAACAAACTGCTGTTGGTAGACATTCCCACGACTCGTACCCCATAAAATCAAAAGGTTTGACTCAAGCCTAGCCCTCCAACATGGAACCTCTTCTATCACTCCTCAGAGATACTCAGGAAAATAACACGGTGGTTTTAAAAATAAGATCCTTATCTGTAGATACAAGAAAGCAGACACAGGATATACAAAAGACACAGCCTGAAATGAACTGTCTCCTCACTCAACTTGACGTTCACCCTGTGAACCCAAGGGTTCTATGAAGAGATGGCCGGTGGGGTGGGAAGCTTTTTAGCCTCCATGTTCTCCATGAACTCTGCACCTCTCTCTTGTCACACTGGAAGCTCCTGTTAGAATCATCTATTCTTCTACTGGTTTACTCCATCATACTGCCAATAGAAGGAAGCAATTATGTCTTTTAATAACATATCCCTAGTACATACACAGTGCTCAGACCAGATGAATAAATGAGTTACCAGGATATAAAAATATAAACTGCACCATAAAGAATGGTAGATATTAGAAGTGATGGCTGACGGGGAGAACAAGGGAAAAATAGTACAAACCATTAGCTATGTTCAGCTCTCATGGAGAAACGAGTGGGGTTTTCATACTACAGAACTCCACAAGGATGCTCCCCGGAGAATATGGAACAACGTCCACTAGACTGTGCCCCATGAGGACAGGGAATCTGTTGTTTTGCTCAGAAAGCACCTCTCACAGGCCCAGGCACAGAACAACTACTCAATAAATATTAGATGGTGGCTGGGTGATGGGTGCATAGATGGATGGATAAATGAATGAATGAAAAAGCAAAATGATTGAGCTGGCCTGGTGGCATAGCCATTAAGTTTGTGCATTCCGCTGCAGCAGCCCGGAGTTCACCGGTTCGGATCCTGGGCACGGACCTGCTCATCGCTCATTAGGCCATGCTGAGGTGGCATCCCACACAGAAGAGCTACAACTCACAACTATGATATACCGTGTATTGGGGCTTTGGGGAGAAAAAAAGAAAAAGAAGAAGATTGGCAACAAATGTTAGCACAGGCCCAATCTTAAAAAAAAAGCCAAAATAAAATATTTAAAAAAAAGCAAAAGCAAAATGACGAAATGGGGAAATCTCAGCCCGCAAATTAAAACTCTGCTGAAACCACACATCATTTGCTGCTCATGAAATACCTGCAACAGTACTTGTTACTCACCTGTCTTCTAAATGACAAGCCAGACCTGTCTGCCCTGTTCAAGACCTTTCACACATGGGGGGAAAAAAGCACAAAACTACGTATAATGGGGAATGTTTTCCATGAGGCTAGACAGTTATTTCCATCTTTATTCTCACTGATTCACTGCTCTTGGGTGACTCTGGCCTTGGATGCAGCACCAAGTAGGGTTCCAAGAACCCCATGGGGTGTTCCGTTCGCCTTTCCCTTCCTTTGATTGTCTCTCGTCACCATCCTGTACATCAGTCTCTCTCAAGGTCCACACAATGGCTGGTGGATATCTGGAAGCAACTGTGTTGTTTATTCAATTGTCTGTGTTATGTTTACAAACTGTTTGCTTCTTCGTGTTATTGAGTGGAACAGACCATGAATCATGGGCTATTAAATGAAATTACCGTGTAGGTGTACAATCACTGCAGGAAATGGAGAACAAACACTTAATTCTATACTAGCTTTGCTGTCTGTAAAGATTTCCTTAAATGGTTTGAGAAAGAGTCACAAAAGAGAGATGCAATAATGCTGGGCGCACAGGCACAAAAAACTGTGTCGTATCTATCATTTCAAGCAGGATAGTAAAATTATTACCTCTCATACACTGCCTGACAGTGAACAATGCGTCCACAGACACCATCACGTTGACTGTCAAAAGGACTCTGAGAAGTAATCAGGATATGTCTCTGAATCTCCATTTTACAAGGAGAAAATCTAGGTTCTGAGAGGTCCTCTGACTTAAACGCACACACGCCAGCCCGAGCGCGGGTTCTCACGGCAGGACTGGAAGCAAGGTCTCCGAAATGCTAGCACACCTTTAAGGCTTTTGGGATAACTTCCTTTTTCCACAGCAGACCCAACGCCTCGTACCTGGTTTAGGTCCTGAGTGGCTGCTGTTTTGGCCTGAGACAGCAGTGGGGGGCCGGTTGGGGGCAGCCGTCGTCTTCTCCTGCACTTTGTAGCTGTCGGGCGCTGCACGAATGAGACACAAGAGAAGAGACACATTTAGTTTCTTAAAATTTATCAGAAATACTCACCTATTCAACATTTACTGTTAACCTTTGTATCAGGTACTAGACCAGACTCCAGAAATAAAAAGATGAAGTTACGACGCTGCCCTCAAGAAGCACATGGTTCACAGCCTCAGCTCGTAACCACGCCCACAGTGGTGGCCTGTCCAAGGTCCCTGGAGTTACTGCGCCAGCTGTCCCAGGCCACACATAAAGCAGCCACGTGGAAGCATGATTGGAAACTAGAGTCTCTGATCTTAGTTCTTACAAAGTTTATGCGTTAGAAGCAAAAAATCCCAAAAACATAACCAAGCAGGTCGCCGAAAGGGAACCAGGGGACATAATTTACTAGGATTTTAAAAAAGCCTCTGACCAAAGTTCAGTAACGAAGATGATTAAAGAGATTGAGGGAAATGTATTCTAGGGCAGGAAGGAAGGACAGAAACACCAGCAATTCTCTGGTCATATGAAGTACAGGGTCCTCTGGGACCAGGCAAAGTTTTCTTTACATGTATTACTTTATTTAACTTATTCTTAAAGGATATTTGCTACTCTCTCAGACGGAAATTATGTCAAAAACCAAGCCCTTGAGTTTCTCTGCCTGCTACCCTCTGCATTAAAACCTGCTCCGCAGGCTGTCTCCCACCAAGGCGACCCATCTTCCAGGTGACCAGCCCAAAGCCCCAGAGCCCCCCTCGGCTCTCTCCTCTGTCACCCCCAACATCCAATCCGCTAGTAAATTCTTCCAGCTGCACCTCAACAAGACATCTTACCACCTCTACCACTGCCTTTCAGCGTATCTCTTCCCTGCATGGCCTCGACATCCTCTCAACGAGTCCACCTGATCCTCCCCCTGACCCCTTTAGCCTGTTTTCATCTCAGCAGCCACAGTGATCCCGTTAAAAGATGAGCCACGTCACTCCTCTGCTCAGAACTCTCCCACAGCTCCCGTCCCACTCCGCAGAACTCCAGTCTCTGCCACAGCCCAGAAGGGACCACATGGGTCAGCCCTCACCTGGGACCACCCTCCTCCTAATCACTGGGCTCCAGTCCCACCGACTGACAGCCAGTCCCCTGCGGAGCCTTTCTGCGGACCTGAAATCTTCTCCTCCGACAGCAACCTGGGTCCCTTCACTTCCGCTGGGTCTCCTGTTCAGTGTGACACCGGCGAGTCTCCTTGGCCTGTCCAGAGCAGCACCCCTTCACTCATCACCCCGTCCTCCTCACCTGCCTTGTGGTAGCCCTGCCCCCGACATAACACAGATGGATTACCTCCTTCCCCAGTAGGAACGGAATATTATCTAGGAAACAGGAAGCATTTGCCTAAGGTTTTTGAACCTGAAAGGGTGTGATAATAATTATGCTTCAGGAAGACTAAATTTAAAAATGGTACCCAAGATGTACTAAAAAAAGTTACTAAAAAAATTACTAAATTTACCTTTGACCTCTGAATGGGGAATAAACCAAATTTTTATGTCTCTTTCTCAATTAAATATAGTATTAGCTACCATGGAAAATCCTAGACTAAATACTAAAAAGTATCTTATATGACTATCTTCGTATTGCCCAGTTTCAAACAGTTTGCTTTAAATAACAGCATCAAATACAAACATTGATTAGTTTCAGTTTCATCTACTTGAGCTTTCTCTGCCTTATTTCTAGGGGAAGGTCTGTAAAGACAGAGAATGCGCAGACAGCAAATAAAACATTACAGAGCCCAAGGCCTCAGTCAGTGGTTTCTGATGGGACTTGGCCACGTGCGGGAATTTACCGGTGGAAAGGGCTACACTGTGTGTCTCTGTGTGTGTTTGTGTCTCTGTGTGTGTGTGTGTGTGTCTGTGCACACGCACACACATGCTGGGGACCGCTGGGGACAGGGACACAGAGACAAGAGTGAGTGAAGCCAGGGAGGCCCTGACACTGACCTAGAAGGAAGTCAGGAATGTGACAGTTCTGTCATGCTGTGACACGTGCTCGACCCCACTTGCCACAAACAAGTCACCAGTATCCCCACGTAGAGGGGAAGCCCACACCAGTTAGTCCTGGCCCAGTCTCACGACTGTAGAGGCTGTCCCCTAGACACCAAAACCTGACTGTGCTGGGAGCCTTCGATAACCACCTGTCCCTTATCCTGCAAGTTAATCTTCTTAAAACTGCCGGCAGAGAAGTGACTACTTTAGAAAGATGAGCAGAAAGGAGTGCCACACAGACTCGAGCACCTTGCTTACAGTTTTCTTTGCATTCTGTAGCCACCTCTGGCCCACAGCAAGTAAAGCCTCAACTAGTAAGCTGTTTAAGGGATCTGTTAGTTGCTATTTTTAGTCTAAGATAATGAGGACCAGTTGTTCAGAATATATTTCAATGTATTCATTTCTTTCTTGCTGTAAAGACTAAAGACATAATTTAGCCCTTCTCTGGTGACTGAGTATCTGTGGTGCCCCAGGTCCTGACAGCAAACATCCATCCTGATGAGTTTTACGCAACAGGGGACCACGGAGGAGATTAGAGAGACTACACACGTTTTTAGTACAAGTGACTGTTCCGAATAATCTCTGATAAAAGCTTTTTTTTCCTTTTGGTTGTAATTTGCTTTATTGTCTTGAAACTCAAATATGAAAAATAAATTTCAATTAAACTGGTCTGGTTACTTGAATTCCAATTTATCTACATCTGACTTTTATTGGGTCCACTCTAGCTGAGTATCTATCTGCTCACTTGATCCTCTCCTGGATCTCAGGAATTCATTCCATCCCAGAAGAACTTCTCAGTCCTACTCATAACAAGACAAATTTAAAATCTATCTTAAAATTTTTTATGCATGTAAAACTCATGGGTTAAATTCAGTAAAATAAAGGCAATTAAAAAAACTGTCAGGGGGCCGGCCCAGTGGCGTAGTGGTTGGGTCTGCACACTCCGCTTCAGCGGCCCGGGGTTCGCAGATTCGGATCCTGGGCATGGGCCTATGCACTGCTTGTCAAGCCATGCTGGGGCCGCATGCCACATACAAAAAAATGGAGGAGGACAGGCACAGATGTTGGCTCGGGGACAATCTTCCTCAGCAAAAAGAAGATTGGCTACAGATATTAGCTCAGGGCCAATCTTCCTCATCAAAACAACAACAACAACAAAAACTGTCAGGAGCCAACCCTGATGGCCTAAGTGGTCAAGTTCGGCGCACTCCACTTCGGTGGCCCTAGTTCGGTTCCCAGGCGCGGAACCACACCACTTGTCTGTCAGTAGCCATGCCATGGCAGCAGCTCACAGAGAAGAACTAGAAGGACTTAACAACTAGCATATACAGCCATGTACTGAGGCTTTGGGGAGGGGGGAAAAGAAGGAAGACTGGCAACAGATGTTAGTGCAGGGCGAATCTTTCCCAGCAAAAAAAAAACCACAAAAAACTGTCAGGCTGTTTAGTCCAAGATTATATACCGCTAATTTCTAACCATTAGGTTGGACATCTGTCTAAAGTTTTCAGGCTCTTTCTGCTTTTATATCAGTCTTTTCCTTCCAGGACTGAAAAAGTCCTTATTTCTCCAAAACCCTCTCTGGTTAACACTCTATCACACTCAGAGGGAAGATTCAGACTCCAACAGCCCTGGGTTCAAATGTAAGCCCTCCTACTTACCAGCTGAGTGACCTTCAGAAAGTGTCCTGACTTCTCTAAGGTTATAAGGGGGTGATATGGCCCAACCCACAGGGCCTTGGGAGGATCGATGGAGGAGGAGGAGAAGCTAAGGACGTACCACAGGCTGGGTGCACAGGAGGCATTTAACAATCATCCAGCCCCTTTCTCTCCACTTCCATGCTCTTCCCTCAAGGTCCTGGGCCCCCACACCCACAGCACCTGCGTGGGGCAGCTGAGTGCTCTGGAGGCAGCTGACCCGGCTCTGCCATGTAAGATCTGTGACTCCTCAGCACCTCACTCAACCTCTCAGCCTTAACTTCCCTACCCATAAAGAGGAAAAACGCCTACTTTCAGAGTTGTGAGAACTCAATGAGATGCCGGGCCCCCCACAGGCTTAGTCAACCTAGGAAGTTCTTTCCGCTTTCTCCCTATTCCCCCCACAAACGTGAGAAACAGGGGACTTCCTCAGAGCTTCGTTCACCTAGCACCAGCAGGGAGGCAAACGCATCGGCTTGGGGGTCATGGTCCTGGGGCCACGTGACCAGTGTGCAGGTGGGTCTGGCTCAGCGGCTGGGCAGAGGGTTTCAGCTCAGCTACAATCACACCTCGTGGGGCCCCCGGGCGGGCTGGACTTACTGGTGTGGTCTTCAGGGTACACTCTGGTTTGGAAGAGTAATCATCAGTCTCTCTGAGGCTCAGAGAGGCGGCAGCTTCCTGAGATTTAATGCCCTTCAAGTTACCAGCACATTAGGTAGATATGAGCCTTAAAGAAAAAAACTCTCAGTCACAATAACGAGAAAATAAAACCTTGTGAGACATTTTCTTTTTTTAACAAAGCAGTGGGAATTTCTCTGCTTGAGAACACAATGAAAACAGGAATTTATTCATTTTAAGATTTCCAACATTTAAAAATCTGGAAATCCTAGGGAAGCAGCAGATAAGATCACATATACAATTTTTTAATTTGCTGTTAAAAAAATACCATTTTTAAAATAACTCAGGTGACTCTCCAGTTTTATTTAAATCTCTTCCCTTTCATTTTTTAAAAAAGAAAACTGAGCCACATACTATGATGCTCAATTAGTCTTCGTAGCCTCATGAAATCCTGATTAATCCTCCTGCCAGCCTGAAAGCTTTATCTCCTAGAGTCACATGTGAGCGTGGAAGGATGCAGAGGCGCGCCCTGCCCCATGGTCTGTGATGGTCTCTCTCTAGATCGCTCTGAAGCAAAACACAGAGGCAGCAGACACTGGGAGCTCATATCTAGTAAAGGTTCTGCGGCTCCAGTAAGGGCCACAAATGCGCATCCACAGCCACATTCTCTGCGCGTCTTCCCATCAAGGGCACGGGGTCCTCATTGCTTGGTTTCTATTTCTGGCTGAACGGTCTAGCCGAAGAGTCTTCTCTCAATGGATCAAAACAACTGGTTTGACAAATGCTAACTTGAGTAAAAATGCTTCCTCTAGTAAGACATTTACCAGTCCAACCTTAGGGACCATCTTGAGTTTAAATCTCACTGAACCATATGTGGCCTTGACACCCACAAGGATAACTATTTCTGTCACTGTTTTAAAAAAATGTAGAATGTGGTCTGGGAAACAGTGAGAGTCTAGCCCTCACCCCCAGCTCTGTACGGGTTGGTTCTTCTTCGCTGTATTTTTCAACCAGACCTTGTGGACATACAGCCCGCGGGCTGCATGTGTAGGTCTGGGAGAGCCAACTATGCAATGGCCGGCCATTTCTGCAGTAAAAAATGGTTGAGTAGCACAACATCACGTCTCAATCTCACAGTTTCGATCCACCTGTGCAGAGAAGAGTGAACACAGCAGCCCGAGGGCACTATCCTCGAAAGGCCTGATTTTGCTTTTCATCCTTTGCAACAAATCTTGGCCACGAGCATGACTACGTGCCGAGTCCTGGGTATTCCTAGGGAATCACAGAACCTCAGGTGGTCCTGGCAGATCCCTGACACACTAAACAAATAGCTTATTTGAAAATCTGGCTGCAGAATACTGTTGGCAATTGAAGAACGTTATTGGCTTAAAATCATAAGTTGTGTAGGGATGATCAAAGCTCGTGGGAGTTAGCATCAGACAGAGGTGGGTTAATTTCCCATTTTACCTCTGTTTTCTTCCCTCTCGCGTTTTTTCAGACAGCACCCTACTGGGTGGGACGCCTGTGCTCAGCAGTGGGATAACAACATTAAGTGAATAATGCATCTTCCTCTAACACTGTCTCCTTTCCTGGCCCCCTAGTTCTATGTTACTCCCCAAACTATGTTTTGGGCTTTTGATCTCCCAGTAAGTTCTCTTCTCCTCAGAAAAGTTACCTCCTATTATTGCCTGAAGCACAAGCTCTGTGTCAGGTGCCTTCCAGTCTGCATTTATCAATATGCTCTCTCAACACAGCCCAGTCCCCCCCAGAAAACGTGTGCTGTTGCATCTCTGCCGTCACCCGAAACTATGTCAAAGCTGAACTGCCTGTCCCCACAAAATCAGAACCCCCGATGTCAGTCTCTTAGCTACTGCCTGTGGAGCCACCACAGTCCCAGGCTCAGGAACGTGAAGTAATTTTTCAGTAAACATTTACAACACTCCCGTGGACCAGGCACTGTGCTGTGCACTAGGAATACAAAGATCACAGGACACAGCATCTACCTGCAAGATGCTTATCCTCCTTCGGAGGAGACAATATGCAAATACACGACACTGCAACAACAAACCAATTCCATTTTTAAAAAAATCAATACACCACAGAGGATTAATAACCAAATAAGTGAAATAGACAGTGTTATAAGGATTCAGAGGTGGAAGAAGGTGCTCTGGGATAGTCATGATGGACAGCTTCACTGGAAAAAGACTTTGAAGAAAGTAGAGGATGTATACAATGGAAGAGTAAAGCAGAGAATTTTCCTCACTGGGGCACAGCACGGCTAAACCACACAGCAGAAACAGACAACCGGGGCTGTTGAGTCAGAACAGCGGGTTAGGAAGGCAGGTGGCCAAACCCGAGACAAGGCAAACAGGCCGAGGTCAACACCTCCCCGAATTCCAAGAGTCTGGACTTTATACGAGGGTAGTGCAAGTCACTGAGGCGTGTTGTACAGAACTTCTACTGTGAACCACTCTAGTCCCAGTGGATTCTTCATGAAGAAAAGTGAAGCCTAGCGAACCTGCTAGAAATGTATAAAAAAACGCATCCAAATGAAAACCATAATAGGAAACCAGACACTTAAGAACTCTGCTTCCTACGCAATTCAGTAATTATTCAGATTTTTCCACTTACCCCTAACATGTACCAACAGGCAACTATTTCGAACATTAAGGGAAAAAGTGCCACGAGTGAGCATGGGGATCCCTATGCCTGCAGTTGCAGAAGCGGGGGGAAGAGGACGAGCGGAGTCAGTGTGGCCGTCCCAGAGGGAGCCCCGGGCAGCCAGGACCCTCCGCAGGCCTCAGCATCTCCCCTGCTCCAAACCTGCAGGAAATGGGACCCAGCCACGAACCCCAGGGGGCAAGAGCAGGGGCAGGATGAGGAAACAGAGAGGAGGGAACGTGCCTGGTTGGGAAACAGGTGGGTGTTTTTGAAGGTCACTTTGCAAGCAGGTCACAGAAATAAAATGTGGGTAGAGGCTGATGGGCATCTTTAATCTTCTGCGGACACCACAGGATGGGGAAGCAGCCACTTCACTGCGCACACTTACAGGCATTGCACCACGGCAACGTGCACAACCACAGACGCTGAAGAACAGTGCGGAGTCCAACTTGCCCTTCTCCACAGAATGAACCCACTTTGTGGTGCGACACCAGGCCACATTTAATCTGACACAGCAGTAAGAGCGATGAACCATTTATTCAACACTTGTTTTTGCAAAAACAAACGCAAGGAAATAAGAACATCTGATGATAACGTATATTTGAGTCACACGGCGCATCTTCCTCATTCATTCTGCTGACAGAAACAATTCAATTAAGATTTATTTTTCCTTTCCATTTCACACACTCCAGACGAAACAAAAAGTTATGACTTGGTGGCTACAGAAGATAGTATTAGAGGCTTGTAAGACCATGTGGAGGTTTTAATATTTAGGGGGAGCTCATTCAAGAACAATGAACAGTGACTGCAAGTCACTTTCTGATTACTTCATTTCTTCACAATGAAAAAATGAAAAAATTTATGACAGTGACGACATTCAACCAACAGAAATCGGTCCAGTGGTGTAGCAGTTAAGTTTGCTCGCTCCATGTTGGCAGCCCAGGGTTCACAGGCTCAGATCCTGGGCGTGCACCGACGCACTGCTTGTCAGGCCATGCTGTGGCGGCGTCCCATATACAGTAGAGGAAGATGCGCACGAATGTTAGCTCAGGGCCAGTCTTCCTCAGCAAAAAGAGGAGGATTGGCAACAGACGTTAGCTCAAGGCTAATCTTTGTCACCAAAAAACAACAACAACAAGAAATCTGTTCAACACTGAGGTAATACAAACCCAACACAAAGACACTGATTTTATAAACACAGTCATCTTCAAAACTGACACTAAGGCATGAAGAACAGGACAGACACACATGGGTGTTTATTAATAATTTATAACCCAGCAACTTCCAAAAAGAAGTTGAGGCAGTTGCACTGAACTGTCAAAGTCTATGCATGAGATGGTAAAAATATAGACATAACCATAACTTTTGCTAAAAAAATCAACTTTTTGTTTGCTAAATTATACATGATAGGAAAGATATAAATATTACTTAAATACCAGCAAAAGATAATCCTATTAAAACAAGATACCAGAATAGATATCAGCTCTTTGGAGGCAAACAAGTAGCCTACTCCTTATCCCTTAAAAATAGTCACAGACATCATGCTCTGAGCTGAAAGAATCACAGACGGTTCCCAAGGAAATGGAGCTGGAGGCATTTTGTCTCTACACCGGCCAGGTGCAGATCTACGAAATGTTCCACTCGACCAGAGCACATGTGGGCAGGGACCACACCTTTCATCCTTAAAACCTCCATGTCTTTAGTGTTCCGTCCACCCTCCAGCACACATGTGACACCCAATAAATGCTTGAAGAAGGAAAAGAGAGAGTGAGAGAGGGTGGATGGTGGACTCTGAGCAAACTGCGGTGAAAGCCCAGAGAGAAAAAGTACTCATGACGAGGCAATAAGTAAAAAGTGTACACTGCTCATTTTCTGAAGGATGCTAAGACTGTAGACAAAAGGTGACCAAAAGAACCGTGAGATCACAGTCACATCCACTCCACGTCAGAAAAGAAAGAAAATATTGAATGCAATTCTAGGACAGTCTTGACGTTGTATCAGGCAAGACTCAAAATCAAATGACTGCTCTTGCAGCCACATAACAGAAAGGTCTGCCCGGTGTCACCTACAGGAGCATGTCGGGAATGAGCGCGGTCGACCCCAAATACCACAGAATGTCGTCCGTCCTGCAGGGAAGGAGCACGAGGACGTCCCAGCCTCAGTGGAAACATCCGGAAGGCTACAAAACAAGCATTTCAGCTCTGCGAGACTGTAAACCTCAACCTTTCCCAAAGCTGTTCTATAGATTTGTTTTGATAATCTGTTTGTTAAAAAGCCAGAGACATCCCTCTGAGCTGAAATGAAGAGCATATTTCAGAAAAGCACGTGCTCCACACAGTCTGTGGGAACTACTGGGAACCACTTACTAAGCTGTTTCCTTCCCCTAAAAGCCGCTGCTTGATTCACGTTACACACTCCTTCTGATGCACTTGGTGGACAGGAGTCAACACTACACATTTTAAATTCAGCCAAAAAGGACTTTATCTAAAAACAAACAAAAAGTAAGTAAAACAAACAAAAGCCTTCCTTCAGCGAGACGGCAACACTATAAATAGAATAGAAAACGCTGCCTTTTCCACCTGCCTGAATATAAACCAGCTTAAAAGGCAACCTCTTTATCCTGGCGGGTGACGCACCCCTAGTCGCAGCGCTGGCCTGTGCGCTCTAATCTGAATAATGCCTACGACTGAGCAAGTAGCAGGGCAGAGTCCAGAGGAGAGGGGAGATACCGAACCACACCAGAGGTTTTCCAGCTACTGAGAAATGGTCAATTACAGAGACGGTAGTTAATTGTCTGACTTTCAACAGCTGGACAGGGAGTTTATCTAATTAGACCCTATTCAATTAAATTCAATGTGTAATTAAAAGCAACTATTTAAATAACTTGGGAAAGAAAAATAATTAGAATTCAACTTTATTACACTCTGCTTAATTAAAAGAACCAACTGAAAGAAGCTGTCTTTACTTTTAACAGGATAATGATTTACTTTAACAAAAACTAAAATGGCTAATGCGAGTAATTTTACAAAATGATTACTATAGGCCACAAAATAGAAAAGCTTTCATACTTAATGCAAAATGAAATTATCAAGGTAGAAAATGTACAGTTCTTAGAAAGAATCCCAAATAAACAGTGGACTCAGTTTTAAACATCAGTTTTGCAAAGAACTGTGAATGTAATTTCAATCCTATGAGTATTAGCGGAGTGAAAGAGTGTAATCTGTGAAATAAACACACATATACATGGCTGCAGAATATCAATAATTAATCATTCCTCCTCTGTAGAAAAAAATAGTGAAATGCTTAACTTTAAATTTTCTCATGTAAACTCTGAAAAACTCAACAGGAATGAGTGGTAAATAATGAAAGGGCCAGTTTATTCCAATCATTTCAGGAAACCACAGAACACGTATTTAACTCACAGGTGGTTTAACATCACGGGCCCACCCAGCCTCACACACGGGCCCACGCTGCAGTCGTTCCTACATCTGGGACCTGGGACCTTGCTCATTTTCTTCTCACTGAACACCAGCATCATCATCTCTCCAACTATCTAAAACCACTCCATCTTTCTTCTTTTTTAAAAAAATACCCCTTATTTTCTAAAGTGGTTTTAGGTTCACAGCAAAACCAAGTGGCAAGTGCAGAGTTCCCGTGTGCCCTGCCTCCACACGCGCACAGCCTCCCCCCCCAACATCCTGCACTGTGAGGCGTGTTTGTTTCCATCAGTGCACACACACTGACACATCCTCACCTCCCGAGGTCCACAGCTCACAGCAGAGCTCACTCGCACTCCTGGTTGCTCCAGGTTTCGAGCAACGTACGACGTCACGGATCCACCCCTGCGGTACCACACACGCCAAGCCCTTCTTCACAGCCCAGCTCACGTCCCTCTCACATGGAATCTCTTCCAGCTACTCCACCTCCGCACACTTCTTCCTCTGCCATATCAGGCTCCAAGTCTGCCCCACGCTGCTTAGCATTTGCTTTCATTCTATCTCATGTTATTTTTGGAATGTATGTTTCCAAAAGTTCTAAATACTGATAACCTCATGAGAGGTAAGGCAAAAAATGTGCTTTATAGTAAAAAATTGGGGAGATGCCTGGTGCAGCATTTCTCTCTTGGAAATTCATGCTGCCAATGGGCACAGGGAAGGCTCCCTGTCGTTCCACGCTGCTTACCCAGTAAATATCTACGCTCTGATGCTTCTCTCCCAACAGAGCTGTGATTGGCCACAGTGCACAGTTCTGGCCAATACGTTGAAAACTGGAGTTGTTAGGTGGGGTTTGCAGGAATGCTCCCTAAAGGGGAAGCAGACTCAGGTGGCATGAACCTCGTGGCTCCTCACCCCTCCTTTTCTTCCTGCCTTGAACATGGGTGTGACGCTCTAGGCAGAGCATCTGCCTGGTACCCAGGAGACTGTCATGAGGGAAAGGCTGAGGGGAGAGCAGAGACCTGGCCCCAACACCTTTGAGCTGCTGAACTGCTCGTGTCCACATTTCCGTAGCTAAAAAGAAAGAAAATTCCTATTTGTTTAAATCACTGGGGTTTTTTTTAGATTCTATACTCACAATTAAAACCAATGCCTATATTGACAGAGTTCCCACTAACTACAGACTGGAGTCCACGCGCTCGCCTCCAACTGTCCTTCACACGTGGCCCAGCCCGCCCTCTAGCCCTCACTCCCTCTCTTCCCCAACCATCAATCCTCTCCTCCCGCTCAGACACCACGAGGCTGGAGGCGGGTGAGACTCAGCAAAGGCGCAGGGTTTGATGTGAGTGGGGGACGGGGATGACAACAGGCTACGGAGGACGATGCACGCACGAGAAAGGAAAAACAGGGCAACCGAGCCAGGCGGTGCTTAGACGATAAAAGTACCCCGGGTATCGTGTCTTTGATCACAGCTTCCCACACACGGCGTTCACAAGCAGGCTCGACGCACCGGGATTCTGCACACACTCCTATTTCGGCACCTCCCTCATCTGGTACATCACGAATCCGACATATTCTAATTTCTCCCAGAAGCCAGAAAGCAAAACAGGTCTTGGTTCATCATGCTGAAGCAGATCAGCATTTAGTTTTGAAAAGAGCAGGAGGAAAGGAAATGAGTAAAAGACGCCAGGTCAGGGTTTTAACAGCACCATCTGTGACAGAGAGCAGTTCCACAGGAACGCAAGCAACTCAGCAGCCAGAGGCCTTCTGAAAAGAACATGCCGAGTTCCCAGAGCAAACCTTCCTTCCAACGGGCCAGCATGCTGAGGCCCCACGCACGATTCGCGCTGACTGAAGGACCTGCGGACGCTGCGGGAAGCCGCGTCAGCTTCCCCGCCAGCTACTCTGTAACCGCATCAGCAGAGCAGCTTAACCGCACACTTGGCTATAAACAATGAAACTTTCAATTCATTTAGCTTAATTTTATTTATTTATTTATTTGTTTGTTAGGAAGACCGGCCCTGAGCTAACATCTGCCAATCCTCCTCTTTTTGCCGAGGAAGACTGGCCCTGGGCTAACACCCGTGCCCATCTTCCTCCACTTTATATGGGACGCCGCCACAGCGTGGCTAGACAAGCAGTGCATCTGTGCACGCCCGGGATCCGAACCCGGGCCACCAGCAGCAAAGCGTGCGCACTTAACCGCTACGCCACAGGGGCGGCCCCTTAATCTTATTTTTAATATAGCATTTATTAGCTTTTCTACACACTATAGAAAGACTGTGAAGATAAATATTTGAAAGGCCCATAATCCCACCACCCAGATAACCCATATATTCTTTTTATTTTAAAAAAGGAATGTCTATTACATGGTGAGGAAATTCAACCAGTACATAAAGCTGTAAAATAAAAATAAAACGCCTCTTCCCTCCGTCCTTCCTTTCTGGAGAACACTTTCTATGTACACGTCTATTTGCCTCCTAGTTATTCAAAACAACATGCTACCACTCTGCTGACCCCTTCCCTTCTCGTGTGGCGATCGTACGCGGCCTACTCTCCCAGTTCCTTCTTAAACTGCACCACATTTCATCATTGCAGTACACGCCTACAGTAATCAGATATGCCGTCTCACCTTCTCTGGAACTAAGTTCTCTGAATCTGCAGCCGTGTGCGAGACCGTGGCCCCCACTGCGCCTCATTAACCCTCCTCTGCCAACACCAGCACTCGATCTCCTGCCCCGGAGCTGGCGTATTAATCTCACGAAGTTCTGGCCTCTGCTTCTGCCAGGCTGGACTCCAGGGAGAAGACAACCATTCCAAGGAAGAGGACTACAACGACAATCCCAAGAAGGCTTTGCTTTCCTGGGACAGAGGGTCAGGTGAACAAAGGCAGGCACGGGATCCTCCAGGAGCCATGAGGTTAGGACCAAACCAGAAGCCTAAAGTGAGGTGTGTTCCATACGAGTACATTCCCCACTTCTTCCCTCTAGTTTCACAGGATAAGCCTCCGTCGGTTCAAGCTGAGGGAGACACTGTGGGCTGGGCTGGAATCGAATTCTTCTCTGGTACCTTCTCTGCATAGGAAATGGAGCAGCACAGCAAAAGGGAAGAAGGACACTCCCTGGCCACCTCTGTGCCCACGTCAAGGCCAGTTGTAGGCCGTTAAGCCAGGCAGCGCCGGGAAGAGCAGAATGCAGAAGCTGCTCCTTCCTCTGCGTATCAGCCGGTGGTGACGAACTGGGGAAGAAGGCTGGACGGACGGCCGGCTCCCACCTTGGAGCTCCCACAGATGCTGTATCAGGGCTCACACTGCCAGTGACTCTCAGGTATGCAGTTTGCAGTCTGAAAACACATTTGCATCTACTAAATAGTTAGGACTGCCATCCTGGAGTGCAAAGAAACGTGTCTAAGCCAGGACTCAGGCTGCTCAGAGTAACAACCCGAGACTCAGCATCAGGCCAGGAAAGGGATTTAAACCACAAAGCATCCCTCTAGTCTTCCACAGGAAAGAAAAAGTGAGATTTAAAACATGTTTTTCTGCTCTCTTCTACAATCTTTCTACTAGACATGGCATCTTATTTGTTCAATCTCTTTAATTTGCCACACACAAAACGTTCCCAAATAGAGGATCTCAAATTTTGGAGCCTATCGAATATCTAAACGCAGTAACAAACGAAAACAAAACAAAGGGAAGGATCCCAGTCTGAAAAACAAGCAAGCAGTCTTACAGAGTTCTGCCAACTCTCAAAGCCACAAAGACAACTGTGTGCAGGTGCCACTACCTGGCTACGGTATTAGGCCAGGCGGAGCAGCTCATGACAGGGCAGAACGCTAATGGCTGTTCGGTTTATAGGCTGCAACTTACAATGGTCCCCCCTTATCCGCGGTTTCAGTTACTGGCTGTTAACTGTGTGCCAAAAATATTACATGGAAAATTCCAGAAACAAACAATTCATAAGTTTTTAATTGGGCACCATCCTGAGTAAGGTGATGAAATCTCAAGCCATCCCTTTCCGTCCTGCCTAGGATGTGAATCATCCCTTTATCCAGCAGATCCACATTGTATAGACCACCCACTCGTAAGTCACTTAGTAGCCGTCTTGGTTATCAGATCGACTGTCCGGTATGGCACCACTTGTGTTCAAGTCACTCTTATTTTACTTAATAATGGCCCCAATGCCCACTTTACTATTAGTTATTGATGTTAATCTCTTACTGTGCCTAATTTATAAATTAAACTTTATCATAGGTCTGTATGTACAGGAAAACACATGGTATATTTAGGGTTCGGTACTCTCCACGGTTGCAGGCATCCACTGGGGGTCTTGGGACGTATCCCCCACGGATAACGGGGAACTACTGCACAGGCTTATTTTCCAATACATATATTCATCTGAAGTATGCTACATCCTCTTGCAACAAGAGAATTCAATTACAATTTCTCAAGCTGCCTAAGCTATAGGTCATTCAGGGTCACAAAGAGCTAAGCCAACACTAAGCTGATAAACTGACTCCTCTCTTCTAAGTTATTTTTGAGTGCATTTTATGTGACCTTTCTTACTTGAGAACCTCCATTTGGGAGTTGGTAGCTGGCGTAGCTGGAGAAGCCAGAAGGAGGGTGAGGGACACGGGGAGGGTAAGCCTGTCGAGACAGCTCCTCCTGGAAGAAGGGGAACAAGCCCACCATTACCTAGTGGAGGTGGGGAGGCAGGGAGCTGATGTTAGCCAGGCTGCTCTCCTTTCAGCCCAGGGAGCACCGGCCTGGCCTCTCTCCCCATCCAGTTCTTTATACAGGAACCTGCTCCTAGACAACCAGCTGTGTTTCAAAATTCCAGTAGAGTCACTGTCAGAAAGGAAAGTACGTAAAGAACTGAGCTTTCTAATGAAATGTGAACAATCTCACTGCAGTCTCTGAGTGTCCCCTCAAACCTGCCACTTTCCCTAGATGTCCCAGGAGCAGCCTGTGAATGACACGGCAAGATGGTTTCTTTCTGGTTTACAACTGAAGCCCAAGCCCAAGACTTCTTCAAACGTTTTTGTTATTCTGCCTCCTTTGTTTCATAGCAGTGAAAAACCTTAGAAAATTTTCAAAACGGTACGTGCTTTCTGTCAATAGTGAGGTACGGAGAGTGGGATACTGAGTTTGGTCTCCATGCAGACCAAAGAAGGAGCAAAATGATGGCTGGGTAAGGATCGGGTAGAGAGAAAATTAGCTTTCGAAACAGAAGGAGCCGTTTGAGGGTAGATCATTGTACCATTAGTACAGACGTTTAAAAAAGTGTTGAGTGAATAATTCTGAACATATTCTTTACACAGAGATCCTATGATAACATTACTACATAATAGGTTCAATAGGCTTTTGTGAGTTATGAGTTGCACATGCAATGTTTTTATAATGTCAGTATGTGTTTCAGCTCTCAAACAGCGAGTTTATAAAGGAACTTCTGGAACACAACCCATATATCATAGGGAATTGCTCTCTCTTTTTTAAACACAACAGCAGTCTAGCAAATGTGTATAAGGTCAGGGTCACAGGTGACCACATTTTAGAGCTAGTTGAGAAAGGACGTTCACTTCGTGTATTAGCCATTTAGAGCTTTTAAATATCTTGTCTTAGAAACAGTCGTTCATATGTTCCTCAATTCAGTCCCTCTGGATATGCTACCCGATTTTCTTTAGGCAAGATTTTCTGGCAGGCACTTGACTGCCAGAAACTTGACTTTGTAGAGAAATATTCAGTAAGAATATGGCAACTACTCATGCCTGACAAAACTCCATTTTTCCTTTGTCTAAGAGACGACCTTCTTCATTCTCTGAAAACACTGGACAAGCATTTACTCCACGTCAAAGCAGGAATGGGAGAAACAAAAGGAATGGCTGATGCTTGCATCATTGGTGAGAGCTGTGTCCCACACAAGGAAACACCTTCTCTAACTCAGTAAATTGATCTTAGAACATCTTAATCACAAAAAAATCACATTCTGGACAGTGGCCTTCAGAATGATCAAATTAATGTGTGATCACGTTAAAAACAGTTATCTGGGGGCCGGCCCCGTGGCTTAGCGGTTAAGTGCGTGTGCTCCGCTGCTGGCGGCCCGGGTTCGGATCCCGGGCGCGCACCGACGCACCGCTTCTCTGGCCATGCTGAGGCCGTGTCCCACATACAGCATCTGGAAGGATGTGCAACCATGACATACAATTGGCCATGCTGAGGCCACGTCCCACATACAGCATCTGGAAGGATGTGCAACCATGACATACAATTGGCCATGCTGAGGCCGCGTCCCACATACAGCATCTGGAAGGATGTGCAACCATGACATACAATTATCTACTGGGGCTTTGGGGGGAAAAAAATAAATAAATAAACAGTTATCTGGGTCTCTGTGTTCAATAACCAGTTACATATAATTTTTTCTGCATTAACATCTGCCCTCTATAATAATGCATTGGCCTCAGCTATACGAGCACTAGTGACATGAAGGATAACTCCACTACACCTGGAGACAGACATAAACAAAAATGACATCATCACGTGTCATCATCAAGGCTGAGTTTAAATCCTCCACCTGGACTTGCACTGCGCTGGGTTAGACCAGGTCAGTTAAACTGGTCAGACAGGTGGGCTTCTGAACCTCTTGGACACCTGAAATTTTACTTGTATATCTGGTACAGTGATCTCTCTATAACAGAGAATGTTTGGAATGACATGTGTTGTTATCAGAAACATCACTGCCCACAGCAGAAATCATACAGAAGGAACGTTCTATTACCCCTGCACCTCTCCTTCCTCCCTCCTCCAACTGATCCACGCTGTCCGGTCCATGTGGGAGGTGTTGCTGCTCCCCATCAGGTGAGACGCCCCGTGATGGGAGCCCCATCGGTCTCTCTCGGACTCCGGGGGAACTGAGCTGGGTAACAGAGGCCTGTACCAAGAAAGAGCATTTCCACCTTCACCCAGTGTGGACAGGGGGGCCTCCCACCCTCCCTCCATCCCCAGAGCCTGCAGCCCATCCAAAGAGATGCCCAGAGGCCAAAGAGCTTTGTTTCCAGAATTCACTCAGCTGACTTATCCCCGTGTTGCACAATTCTTCCCCTCTCTGTGAGCAGTTCCCTAACACTCACTGCTGCTCACAGGACAAGGACAAGCCCTGCTTGGGCCAGGGCCACACCAACACCAGTGTTGATCCGACTCACAGCGACCAGGACAGGCCCTGCGTAGGCCAGGGTCACACAAATACCCGTACTGACCTGACTCACAGCAATCGGAGGTCATTTAGCTAAGTTTGCATGTAAGGATGACAGTTTCATCTAATTTTTAGGGACAGAGACAGAATTCACAATCATTGAATAGGGGCCTACAATGAAACATCTGCTGACAACATATTTTAGTCCCACTGATCTGGAAAATTATTCTATACCAGCTTTCAAAGTTTGCTGATTCTCATTTCATTAGAAAAAAAAATCTTAGCCTTTTTATAAAACTCAACTTTAACAAAAAGTTTAGGCTGAATACAAAAGCTAGAAAAACTACCTTAATACTATGCAATGTACAAAATGTTGACTATGTCTATTTTGGATTTAGATTATCATAAACCATTTTAGATTACTTAAAACCACGCTTCAAATTCTAGTCAGAAACGTTGGATTCACTGTGTGTGTCCTCCACTCACTCAGTGCTGCCTGCCGGCTTCAGTCAGCTCTCATCCAGCGTCACGGTAATGCAGAGGGAAGGGGGCCTGAGGTGACACTCACAGAAGTAACTACAGCACCAAAAAACACTCACAACTGACACCATAAAATGGGAGAAACACAGACTGCTCACTATGAAATCCAACTTTAAAAATGAAACATGAGAGCAGAAGCACTGGAGAGGAGAAAGCACAACATGAGTTACTCACAGAAGCAACTACGGTGAGAGGCGCCTTCCAGCCTGTCTAACACAGGAGCCCGTGCTGGAGCCTGTATCTACATCACACCCAACTCCTGCTGTCGCTGTGCGGGGGGCGCTGGCGTCCCCATGCTACACTGAAAACAGAAGCAGAGTACAAGTGCTCAGAGTGGGGTGTGAATCTAGCCTGGTCTGCCTCCAGGATGTGTGTGGTTTCCACTCTCCATGCTGACCTTTAAGGAAAGGGTTAGACGAACTCACCTGCTGGACAACCCAGAGAGACCAGGGCCTGGGGCCTGTGAGCAGGCCTGGATGACCTGGAGAGACCCGGGCCTGGGCCTGGGGGGAGACCTAGACGACCTGGAGAGACTAGGGTCTGGGCCTGGGGGGAGACCTGGACAACCTGGACAGACCCGGGCCTGGGGCCTGGGAGGAGGCCTGGACGACCTCGAGAGACCTGGGCCTGGGCCTGGGAAGAGGCCTGTGGCTTTTCTGTTTATTTTTTTTTTTCTGATGAGAGACAGTGCCTCTGATGACTGTCCTGACCCTGAGGAGAATTGCTGGACCTGCTTTGTGACAATTCAACCACACACGTGCAGGGACACATACGGTCGAAGTAGTTTCACTATTTCACAACATGTCATTATACTAATGACTTCATAACAAAGCCACTGCTAGTTTAGAGAGAACTGGAGAGGTCTCTAAGACTAGGGAAATAGAAGCAAGCCCTCCAGTGAAATTACAGAAAACCCAGTGGGATGAAATCCCATTTCTCTTTCTCTTACCTCTCCCGCTCCCTAGCTTAATTAAAAGGTATAAAATGGAGAGAACAGACAATTCTCTACTCTACCTGAGAGTAGATACAAGACAAATGTTTCCACCCCTTTCTCTGCCAAAATCCAGGCCATAGAGCACAGCTGACAGATGCGGCTCAGTCTTAAATCGCACTAATTGGTATTTCGTCCAAGTGGGACATATTAATTTCTTGTTCAACTGCACTGTTGATCAGTTAATACCCAAAACTGTGTGCATGATGCACAGAATCTCCAGGATGCACCCGGGAGCCTCAGGCCCATGCTGTTCCTATTTTCTAGGAATAAAAGTAACATTTCATTTTTCAAAATGAAATGCAACGGCTCTCAGACCCTCTACATTTCACTTCTCACTAAATTCACCGGGCTGTCATAAGAAATTGCTATTTTTTAGTTCAGACTTAAGCCAGGATTATATTAATAACTGAGTAGACATAAGTAATCTTTTTTTAAAACAAGCCTGGAAAAAAGGAGATCTTGGTAAGACAGTAATCAAATGACGAGCTTGAGAGTCCAGAGCTGACGTAGACACGGGAGTGGCTGGCGAGGCGGTCAGCTTCATGCCCCGTCTCGCTCCTCTGTGAAGGGTAATCTTGGGCTGATGGCTGGTCTGACAGCGTTAGAGCTAGTCTGGACTCAGTTTATTACCATGAGCTGCTGGTCGCGCCAGGCAGATTAGCCCGGTCGGCTAGAGCAGGAGCTTGACGGCTCAGCACAATCCCTGCGCTGCGGGTCAGTGGTGATCAGACAGCACGATGGATGAGGGGTGAGAGAGGTGTGAGCAGGGTGCTTACATACGTATTAATTATTCAGCAAAACATCTAAGGAGCATGCGCCGTTCCAAGCCTGACCACACAAAGACAACGGCACCCAGGTTATAGCCTCCCACGAGGGACAGGCATAGAAACAGATAATTAGAATATAAAGTGGTGAGTACTGTGACAGAGGTGTGCATAGGACACTCTGGAAGCACAGAGAAAGGCACGGGCGGTTTCCTGGAGGAGGTGACACCTGAGCTGACGCTTAAGCGTGAGTAGGCACATGGTGGGGACACTTCTGGTCAAGGCGCAGTCACAATAACCAAGAGCAGGGAGGAAGGTATCCGTCACAGGGAAAGGCAGAGAGACACAGCAACCAGAAACCCTGTCGACTTCTTTTATAAATCAAAGACTGCACCTTCTTATTCCCTTAAAAATACTTTTTGTTAAAATATACAATTTTTTTCTCACTTGTTGCAAGGAGGAAACTATACATTTAATAAATTACTTATTTACTGCCTCATAATTTTGGAATGCAAAAAGAAAACTTGAGGCTTCACAATAAAGTACGAATTAAGATCCAAGAATTATTACAATGATGAGCAGAGGGCTCAGGTCCAAGGACACAAAACTGTCAAAGGTAGGAGGAAAGCCCAGTATTAAAATTATTTCATCTTAAAAAAATTTCCTTAAGTCTTATTTTAATGATCCTTTTGCTTTGGGATCTTTAAGTGCAATAAGTACTTGATATATTTTAATATTTTATTCTTTTTTTCCTAACGTATAACATTAAAACTACTTATCTGCCACCCAATCTACCTATGATGCTGTGACTGTGTTGCAAAAAACAAATACAGTATTTTGATTCCAGGAATCAATAATGTACAACAGAAAATACTGATAAAATTAAATAATTAGAGCTACAGTTCAAAACTTTTCTTAGAAAATTAATTGTGTTCTCATAACTCTTTCCTTAGTATGCCTAGACACTCTTTTTGGTGACTTCACAATTAAGTCTGATAGTTTGGTGTACGGGAGGCTCTCTCCCACGCCTCTGCTGTCTCAGCTCATGAATCCCCGTGCAAATCTCAGGAAAGACATGGCTCCTGACCCTGAAAAGTTGTGCACACACGTTCAGACAGCTCCATGGCCCCAGGGACCGATGTCAAGACGCTTCACCTCTGGCCACGGCCAAAGAGGCTGTAAGGAGCTACGAGTTCCAAACTAGAAAGTGAATCTTCTCAATTCCTTGCCGTGAATTTTTTCAATCAAACATAAAACTTTAAACGTGTGATATTTAAAACAGTTCTTACAGACAAGCTTTCAAAGCACGTCCGTTTAAAGCAGTGGTTCTCATTCAAGGGTCTGCATGAACATCACCTATGGGCCTTTACAGAGAGGCTGGGTCCCACCCAGAGCCGCTGAGGGCAATCCTGAGACACAAGGCTCTCCTGCGTGTTCGTAAACAGTGGCCTGAGGAGTCAGACGGACAGCCCTGATGCAGAACCACCGGATTACAGAATCTACACCAGGCTTTGTCTTGCACAGGCTTTACTGATTTTTCACTCCTTGGCAAAAATGGTAAGTCTGGGATTCCTGGACTGGTAGTTTAAGGGGTGCTGGGGGGATGCAGCCTTCTCCGAGCCCAGCAGCCTTCAAAGTGGGGTATGCATGCACCTGAGGAAGGCTTTCCACATCCCTGCTTTGGACTCCTTTGGCAAAGGTCAGGTTAGATTCCTTCTCAGGATGATATTTTTAACTGCATACATTAAAATATATAGCATTACAAAAAAATACCACCATATTTAAACTATATTTAAAAGGTTACTGAGATATTAAAATGTTCACACTATGAAACTGTCGGGGGAGAGGGAGAATCTCCCTCTGCCCTTTCCCTTAAGGTTCTTCTGGCTGGCCAAATAATCAACAAGACAGGTTAGCAGGAGAAAATAATACCAAGTTTAATAACATGTATACATGGGAGAAAGCAGGGACACTGCGTTTCTCAACACAACAGCAGAAATTTTCATCTTAAATACCATCTTCTTCTAAAGACAAAGGAGGATGTTGGGGGTGGGGGGTGTCAGTTACAGGAGATTACCACTAAAGCACTGTAAACAAGGGTAAGGTTATTATGCAGATTTAAGACCTCACCTTCCACATTGATAAGTTTCTAGAAATGAGGTCATCCCCCCTCTTCCCAAGACAGAGAGGGAGATACCTTTACAAATGGAGATTTCCCTTATAAATGTAAATGTTTGTCTGGCAACTCCTCGCAGGGCCATCCAGAGAATGTGGCCAGAGAGACAGAATTTCTGATAAGATGGGCTTGTTGGTGCCTTTCCTATTGTAACATCTATTTTACATTATATTACAGCCGTCAGATGGAAGATCTGTTCCAGGAAGGAGCCATCATGTCAAATTCTTTAGGCAGTTAGTGGGGGAGGTCAAATGTCCTTCAGAGAAAACAATCAAGGTAAAGAGATATATTTCAGGGTGGCCAAATTTTGATCTCCCACAGAAATATATGTGCTTCCACATTAACCCATAAAATAACACAACCTGTCACGATTTCAAAGCTGTGATCAGTCCACACTACCTTCTGAGACTTCTGAAACAACTGTAATGTGATACAAAAACACCTGACTTCTGCTGAGGCTAATACCACTGCAGGCTTGTGGCTCGCGCTCATAATGAAAGGAAACGTTCAGTTTCCAGGAGAGGTGACTGGAAATAAAGATGCAATTACTGTCCTCATCCAGATCCAGACTCCACGTGAAGAACCCTCGTCTAAGGGGCACACGGACACGGAGGGAGTGAAGGGAACGAACCTCTAGCTTCTTTCCCAAAGCCTTTTCCATCTTGCATTTCACATTCCCTTTCCCCACTATCCCAGGAAAGGCACACTGTTAGCCCATCCAGAATGTTCTGTGGCTCATGGTTCAGGTATAAAAACCTCTGAAGTGCCACCAAAGGAAAAAGAAGAAAATGCGCTGCTCCTGAGGAAGAGAGCAAGGCAAGAAACACTCTGGGAGCAGGGCTGTGCTTCACGCAAGTGAAGGGCACCAGGACAGCCGCCCTAAAAGATGCCACTTTGGCATATTGATTCTTGAGCTGAAGGCAAATGAGAAACAGCAGGTACAAGAGGAGCTCTCTGCAACCCCCCTTCGGCTTAAAAGCAGGTCATAAATTTCCCTTTGTGCCAGTTGTAAAGGTGCTCTCCTTTCTCAACCAGGAAGAGGAGAATGACTCTTATCACCAGAGACAACTTGAGTCTGCATAACAAACCTCAGTAAATCACCCTTATCTACCATTAGTTTCTCCCGTATATTTACCTTCCCACAATTTACAGCCCATAGAAGCCCAAACCCCCTTTCTTTTGTCTAGTCACTTCCCCACAATTTATCACCCTTTATTAAAATGGTACATAAGTGCCTGGTTTAAACACCTCTTTGGGTTTTCAATTCTTTTCTGTGCAGCCCCCATGTATATAAAAATATTAACATCAAAGAAACATATGCTTTTTCTCCTGTGAATCCGTCTTTTGATAGGTGCATTTACTGGCCCCTGAAAATTAAACTAAGAGGGTACAGAAAAAGTTTTGCTACCTCTATACAAGTAAAAACGTTTACTTTGCCTGTCTATATTAATGTGTCACTGTCACAGGGCACAAATTAACATACTTATTCTCATTAAAAAATGAAGTCCAACCTTTCCTGTCAGAAAATCACAAGTATGATATAGCTGATTTGATATTTAGGATTTTTTTCTGGATAAAATGAATGAGCTAAATCTGTAGCTTCAAGGTTTTGATAAAAGCGTATTTAATGCATTGCACACACCACGCAATTTTCTCAAATTATATCCTTTGAAACAATTTAAACTATTTTCCAATAAATAATTTTGGATGTTGATTTCTAAATCTATAAAGGGGTACGTGATTTTCCAAATTTCTTCTAGGAGTCATGCAACAAAAATGTTTGAAGGCCGACCAATGTTTCTCAGAGTATGGTCCATGAGCCTCTTTCATCACAAACACAAGGGTATTTGTTAAAAATGTGGCTTTTTATGCCTCACCTCAGACCTATAGAACTTGCATCTGCAGGGGTGGGGCCTGAGAAGCTTCACTTTTAACAAAGATCATGTTTGAACTGGAGGCACAGCCAAGTGGAGAACTGCTGCACTTTGTCACTTTATACTCTTTATTGCTTTGTGGTGAAATCTTCCAGAAACAATATAATAAAGTTTGAATCACATTTTGGATCCACATTTCATTATTTTTTGGACCCAGACATTTGTTGTAAGATAAATTACATAAACGCAACAGAGACTACTGATCCTTAATCAGAATTTGCAGGGCAGAGTCAATCTCAACAGGAACCACCTCTTTGTGCATCACTTAATTGTCAGTGGTGTAGAATTGTGATGTTTTCCCTAAAAAGTTGCTTAAAATTTTCATACTGTTTTTGGATAAGCTGTAAACAAGCCCATCACAGAACAGAAAGGCAAGTATTTCCTGTTATACAAACATGACCCCAACCATGTGATCTAACAATGGACTTACACAATGGCCCTACTATCTACTTGTTGTCAGAGAGACGCTGTAAAGCTCAGGCGTTTGGCACTCCACGGGTACTTTATTAAGATTTCCAAAAAACTTCCCAGGCTAAAATTACATTAATCGTGCTACTTGGAGCTTCAATTTTGGGCCTTTGATGAATAAAAGTTCAGCAAATGACCCTGTTTAAAATTATTCTTGAAGCAGCAGTTTGGCCCTGCCCACTGGCCCTTTCTGGAGGTGACATGTGCTGACTGTTCAAGCCGACAGCTTTGTTAGGTTGCTCAGTTTTCATGCATCAGATCAACTCTACCCCAAGGTCACTGTTAGTTAAATCATGTGATTCCACTACTAACTGACAACACAGAATGTGTTCCAGAAACCCGCCAAGGGGTCCCAGATCTTGTGCTCCCTGTTACTCAAGAGCTGCATGAGGTCAGTTCCCAGAAGCCGTATTCATGGGGAATAGTCAGTAGGCTACTTCTTGTAGGTATTCTCAAACCTGTCCCTGTATTCAGTCAAACGAACAGAGAGCTGTGCACTGAACCATACTGTCCTCTGTAAACTGCTGTTGAGGTTAGTCCCTGACTTCACCACATTAGAACCCACAGTCTAGAAAGCTAATTTGTACTGCATACACTGGATGCTCAACCTGCTTTTAATGTCTTAATACTCATTTCTACACTGAGTAACAGCTAAGGCTAAAAACATCCTGAAGTATGTATAGCATAACCAGAGTATTTTAAACTAAAACACACATATCTCTCACACATACACACCCCAAACATAAATTAAAAGAAAAATTAAAACTAAAGATTTTTTTCAGAGCTTCTCTTGCCTTTTTTCAATGCAGTAGAGATGTGTTTTAATATTATTTCAATTCAGATTTATACTTTATAATACATCTTTAAACTGTAATTAAGGCAAAATTTAGAGCCTCAAAAGATTGGCTGAATAATCTTCATTACTTTGAAAAAATACTTAAGTACTTGGTGCTTTAAAAAAATTGAAAAAATATTGTTCTTTTAATATCAATTTATCCTGAAAGTCATCACCTAAAACTTTTCTTAAGCAATACCCTTCAAACGGTGCTATGCAAAAACACAATATTATTTAAAAAAAAAAAATGGCACAGCAATGCTCTGGGGGCTCTGCTGGAAAATCTTTATATATAAGCTTAACTTGCAATAAGGTCCTTTTGGCAACACTGTTATTTAAACCTTTGTATGATGCGAGTCAAGCCTTTTAAAAGGCTGTAATTGTTAAAGCACAATGAATTCTTATAAAGCATTCCCACTCTACGAAATGGTGTTAGAGCAACACCTGGCCCATACAAGACGCAGAATGAAAAGCCATCTTCTCAATCAGATGCTGAGAAAAGAAAACACAGCTATTAATGTTTTATTACCTTAAAGAAGCTTCATGGATGTTAGAATGACTAAAAGAATCCTTCCCCATCCATTATTCTATCCATTCATGTGCCAGGTAGGCACTGGGGATACAAAGGTGGGCAGAAGCAGGCACGGTCCTGCCCACAGGGAACTTACAGGATACAGGGACACAGGCATCAGAAAAATGATGACACTACTGAAGGTTACATTGTAAACTGGGATAAGGGCTTTGAAAGGGAAGAACACAGCTCTATGGAGGGATACAACAAAGGAATCTGAATAAATGTTACTATTTAAAATTCCACGTGGCTTCTGTTAAACCTTTGTCCTTCTCACCAACACAATTCAGGACACAACCGTAGGGAGAAAAATTCTGTAACTATCGTAAATACTGTGTTGTATTTACTGTAACCTAGAATCCAAACTTTACTTCCAAGGAGATTTCTTCATTTAATTTGTTTTTAAATAACAATTTCGCCCCTACCACATCATAAATGCAGATTTTTTAATGGAATGTGATTCCCACCATGGAATACTTTTACCTATCTGACTAACATATCAAGAATTTAATACTTCAGCATAAAATCAGTACCTTAGGTATTGAATTCTCATCATTTTTTAAGAGGGGCTTTTTGAGATACATAACATTTCTTTTCAAAGTGGCTAAATTTTCTCAGAAGAGGCAAGGCTAAATGGCATAAATTGATGCCCTGGTTTTTGAAGGTGACTGCAAAAGTAACACACAAGTGCAGATGCACGGAGGTAAAATCTCTCTCTTCTTCTCATGGGTATAATTTCAAATCATTCTGATGACAGCTACTGGCTGTAAAACCTATGTGCAACATTCAGCATATTTCAACAGAGCTCAATAATTAATGAACATCCTATGTCATTAATTTATAATAAATCGAAGCTGCTTCAGAGTTTTCAAACACACTCTTGAAGATTCCACCCGATGGTAATTAGCTGATGTGACAGCCCTCAAATCCCCTGATTTGCATTTGTCATAACACGCCTTCTGAAAAATCCAGCGAATGTTCAAGGAGTGAGTTTAAGGATTCTGTAAGCAGTGGGGCCCACTAATTACGGAACGTTCTGTAATTAGTGAGAGGCTCTTCTTGCAATGAGAGTAGATGCTAGAATAAAGAGACTTCCTTCTATTAGCCAGAAACAGGAGAAAATTTTATAATTATGATTATTTTAGCCATCAGGATTCTCACCTTTTCTTCCCTACAGGATAAATTTTGGTGAATTAATTTGATTTTCTTATTCTTTATGCCCATATGGAGCTACTGGGTCAAAAAGTTTGACCAAATTTGGTAAAATAACATGAATTTTTTTAAAAAGCCAACAGAGTGAAGACAAAGCTCCAGAGCATTCAGCCCAAACTGTTTATTATTGGTACTTACATCAAGAAAGAGACCACGTAATTTTAAGTCTAAGTGTTCACTGAGAGAAATCAAGTGGTCTGTTTTCCGATGTTTTTTAGTTGTTTACTCGTTTATACGGGTATGCGTGTGCGTATTTTTAAGATTTTTGTTTGTTAGTTTCGAAACTACAGAATATGTCAGAAAAACTGTTGCTTTTCAATGCTTTAGCTCCACAATTTGTGTGTCAGCCTCTTCGTCCCCTCCCTGTCTAACGAGGCACACGGAGCTCTGAGAATCTTCATAAACTGCCAGAAGCTCCAACAGCAGGTGCCTAGTGGGGTCCCCCCAGTTCCAGCTCTAAACCACAGATGCTGAGCCACACTCTACACGTCAGAACCCAACCATCATTGGACCCGTTAGTCCCATTGGCAATCAAATCCTAATTTGGATTTAGGGAGGAAAGCTCATGAAGATTTAACCCTACCCAAATGATCTATGTGCATTTTAAAAGGTATCTTCAATTACCCCCATCCAAAGGTCTCCTTGTGATTATTTGAGATGTTAGATTCAGCAGGTAGGAGAGACACCTGGAGACCTGCCTCTGCTTCAATTTACGCCGTCCCTTACAACCACAGCACACAGTCACGAATGTTGCAACTGGCTTCACCTGTGGTTAGAACTATCCCTTTCTGGATCCTGGGTCAGACAACGCCTCAGTGTTCATCTAACGTGTACCCTAAGGAGGAATATTAGACATGTGCCTCCAAATGTAGCACTGAAAATGCACGGAGCAGAAAGCTATAAGTAGCAAAGTAGCCAGTATTAAAACAGAGTGACAGGATACTGGTGTATTGGCATAATTCTAGGAGAAGGATTTAGCAATATTTATCTACTGCCATTATAAGGTTTAAAACTGTCGGCTCCACAATCCCACTTCTGACACTCTATCTTAAGAAAATAATCTAAAATATGGGAGAAGCCTTATACCTCAAGATGCCCATTAGAGGGCCACGAAGGGGTCAGCAGATGCCGTGCCAAAAGATGCCACGTCGGCATTAAGTATTATTTTGAGCTGAAGGCACCTGAGAATCAGCAGATGCAGGACGAATTCTCTGCCCTCACCCCTTATCTGCCAAAAATCAGGGCACCAATTTCCTTATGAGGATGTCCCCCTCTCCTGTACCAGACAGAGGAGAGTGACTCTCACCCCAGAGACAGAGAAGTCAGCACTGAGGTGAGTTTGAAAACACACCTTACACATTGACTCTCACCTTCCATCATCTCTCTCTGTATTTCCCAGTCACTTCCCCACAACTTAGTGTCTCTTGAAGCCTGAACCCCCTTTCCTTGTTAAAATTGTATATAAGCCCCCCAGTGTAATCACTTGGGCTTCTCTTCTTGTCTGTGAACTCCTGTGCATGTAAAAATTAAAAAAAAATTATGTGCCTTTATTCAATTGTCCTTTGTTAGTTTAATTCACAGGCCCCCAGGGACTTAACCTAAGAGAGTAAAGGAAAAGTTTTTGCCACCCAACAACCACTTATAACTGTGAAAAATCAAAAGCAACAGTAGTCAAGGGAGAAACAGTCCCTCCATCGTTTATTATCTACCCAGTAAAAGTACTAGAAGTCAGGCGTACCACACATAGTGGCTCATGAGACAGCCCTTGATAAAAAAAATTAGATTATAAACATACACATTGACACTGAAAGGAAATGCAGGAAAGTACGGTGACGGGATTATGGGTGATTTTCTTTTCTGTTTTTGCCAAACTTTCTGTAATACTATGTTATACTTGGATAATTTAAAATATCAAAAATCTTAAGAAGCATGTTTACAAAAAGATGACTGAAAAATAAACAGATATTTGTCACTAGACATAATTATCTCCCTAATTCTTCACCAAAAACCAGTTTACATACCACAAAGAGCAACAGGAAACCAGTCTATCCTGTTGTATTTCATTTGCAAAGATCGCCTGATTTCTTCTAGGTACGATGGGTCTTCTATCATACCCCCACCTCTCAAAATGAGCAAATTTATAATTTCCTGGGTTATGACTTGTAGAAGCCAGCCTCGCCCGCCATCATGGGACCATTTAGCTCCTCCCTTGCTGGGAGGCAGCAGTGGAAATGCTGTCTTCCTAGCTGTCATGACATACACCACACCAGAGCAAAATCCAAGACTCATCTCAGAATTTTCAAAAAAAAATTAACTGCCTTAAGCTGACAGCACAATTCAGAGTTCCTGAAGAAGACAGCCATCCTCTAGACCCAGTGCAAACACACTATTTCCATTTCACACATTCTAAGGGGTAGGCAACTCCAAGGTTCCCATACCAGGATTTCGGTCAACTCAGTTGCTGTTGGTTTCAGATGGTATAATTTATACAAAAAGTCTAAAACACTATACCAAAACTGACACAACTGAGAGCTGCTTTACTACAATGGCCCCAGCTTATTCCTAACACCCACTGTATACCTTTAAAAATATTTAAGAAATTAAATATGTAAGAATATACTCAAAGATATGCCAAATTCCAAGTACTTGATAACTAAGAGAACTCGCACTTACATACAGATACAATTCATGTATGTAAACAGCTTTCACTTAGTTCTTAATGATTTCACCTAATTTGAATCCAACAGAAATTCCTGAATGACACATTTGTTTTATTGTTTACTTTGACCGTGACTGTTGGCTAATAGTGATGGCACTGAATTATTAAATCATACTTACATGCTTGCATATTTAAATTATATATTTTGATTATGAGAAGTAAAATACAAATATTCAAGGCAAGAATTCTTAATAAAATGTTATACAAAAATGTTAACCTTTGACCCAGTACTCTATAACTATTGTGTTACAGAAAACCATGAAAACTTTGCATTGTTATTATAAGATCACGTAAGTGAAAAGCTTAAATATTAACTTTCACCTTCTTGGTCTTTCATCATGTCACTTGCTATTCGGGCAATGTTATTTTATACTGTCTGAGATAAGATACTAACAATACATTTATATAACCAGATTATGATCCAGAAATGGATTATGGCATTATCTTTTTAACTAGGTTTTGTAGAAAAGTATCTTCTGAGAATGATTCTCATATATTAAAAACTTAACCTAAGTTTTGAAATTGGCCTATAGTTCCATTGAAACATTTATTTACATCACCTTGAGGTTCTGGTAAGAAAAATAAATTATATTGTCAAGATGGTTCACCAATGCTTGTAATTCAGTACTAAAATTCCAGTCCAGAGAATCTTCACCCGACAATGACAGTGAGATGCTCTGACGAAGAACTGACAGCTTTTATGATTTGCATCTGAGACTGTAAGTGGTAAATCCTGGAACTTGACCGTCTCGAGGTTGTGTGACAATACGTTACTACCTTGATGCCCTTTCTGTTGATTTACGTTTTTTCCTGCTCTTTCTTTCCATTTCATTGCTAGAACACATCCAGCAGACTCATTATCCTTGAATGTGAGCCGCTCTGGCTGGACAGTATAGAATATTCACTAACAACACACATCCTAAAAGAGCATCTTCACCTTCCTGCTGCTTCCTTCACCTCTCCTGCTGGGCACCTGCCAGTGCTCTTCCCTTAGGGGGATCTGAGTTTCGTCGTTGTGAGGGTCCATGAAGCTGACATACCTGAGCTCTCAGGAGGTTCAGGTGAGCGAATGATGGTATTTGAAAACTTCAACTGCACTGATGCTTGTTTCAAAGACCACCTAATGTAAATATCATCAGGCTCAGAGAAGTAAAAGTTATGGAAAAGCAGAGAACCGTTTTCTTTGAGGAAATTTCTACCAGATTTTTATACAGAAGAATGGTGGCTAATTTATGTAGTTTAAAGGTTTAGTCCCATGTCACTGAAAAGGCAAACCATACACCCAATGGTATTTATAAAGAATTAAAATCATGACCATAAACACAGCTGCCAGTTACCGACCATCTCCTGTGCTCCAGACGGGACACCCACTCTCAGACGTGGTCTCATTCCGTGCATTCCTCCCGGGAGCCTGCATGTCAGGGAACACCCTCCCCACAGCACAGAGATGGAAGCCAGGGCGCAAAAACATTAAGAAATTCATCTAATGTAAATGGCTAAAGGATAAAGAAAATCCCCATCAATTTGACTTTAAAACCTAGTGTCCTAATCACTATGCTACAGTGTTTTCTAAATTCTTTGTTTTTCAGATACAGCATTAAAATTGTACCTTAGTCTTTTCACTGTTTCCAGGGGTTACCCCCCAATTAATGATAGTTTGACAAATATGGAAAATATTTAAAGTCATAAAGCATTTACATTCTCATTGAAGGAAAGAACTTGTACTGTTTTGTAGTATATATGGATTCTAAATCACTTTCTCTCGTATAAACTCACCTGATGACGGCAGGAGTGACTGCTGCCACCTTACAGGGGAGGGACTGAGGCTCAGAGAGCATAATGGGGATTGCCTGCGGTCACACAGGGTCAGAGCGGAGGGTTGAAATCTGGCCTTCTGACTAAAGAACAACATTCTGTCTTCTTGAGAGAGGGACAGGTTCAGCGTAACTTTGAGAACAGCTAGTGTTTTGTGAGAGGCTGTTCAACAAGATTTTTACCTTCTTAAAAACACGCCCCCACAAAAGCCATGTGAAGGAGCTTGAAGCCGTGGGCAGTGACTTCGCTGACCACGTGGAAGGGCGGCCCCTCCCGAGCGGGGCACTGCCCTCGCCCAGGGCCCAGAGGAGGAGGGAGCCTACGTGGCCTGTGACCTGGCATTTTATCATGAAATTATTTTTTTAGAGTCCTAACTTAACTATTCTTCAGAAGGAAGTCAACTCTTGGTTTTCTGTTCTGCTTGGCACACGGTTAATCATCTGTAACAGAAGAGGAACATTTCTTGCTGACTTTTTTTTCCTTCTTCCCAAAGTTGGAACAAAGCATGGTGCTCTGTCAGCCACAGAAATCATCAGCGCGTCTAGTGCAGAGGGACACTGATTTCACAGAAACCATCTCTGTTTCTGCTACTCCGTGTGTTTTATAAGAGAGTAGGCATGGCCATTCCTGCTTTGCCGTCCTGTTGAAGACGGGGAATTGATTCACTAATTGACAAATTGATTAGGTGCCGCCTGGCTGCCAGGCACTGTTGCAGGCACTTGGGACACAGCAGTGAACAAGCTGGACGAAGTGCCCTTCCTCAACCAGCACCACTGTCATGTGGGAAACAGACGTAAACGTCATCGCATCAGCGAGGGACAAGTGACAAGGGGAGACAATGCCAAACACCCAGAGAGCAGTTTCTGTCTAGAGGGGTCACTCTTATGCCCTCACCCCAGGACGGCCTGGCAGTGACGACAGTTCTGCTCCTGCAGCGTCCAGACTCTCAGGACAAGCAAGGGCTGCTGGGTCAGCTGTCGAGAGCACAGCTCCCTCATCTCCACCCCAGAGAAGGTCACAGTTTTTGCACCGCCGTTTTAGTTTATGGAAATGTGAAGCGTTTTCTACTTTTGCAAGGTCTACTCAATATCAAATTAAAAGACGGAAATTGGAAAAGACCAAAATCCAGCATCTTCAAAAAATTTAGTATTTTTAAGCCACTTATTTAGAATTTTTTCTAATTATTTGGATTTAAAAAAAATTTCCCCCTCAATTTAAAATTTATCTATTAGACATTTATCCAATTTTCTTACTAACTTGTATTTCATTCCATTCAAGCAATCTTCCTTTATCCCATTTAAATAAGTCATTATGAAACCCAGTGCTTACTATGCATCAACTACGTCTCATCCTCACAATTGCATACTCTACGTAAGTACGCTTTCTGCATAGAGAGATGTCTCCATAAAAGACTCATTAAGTACAAAATGGATTTGAAAGTGAGTTAACTGAACAAGTACATATAATAATAATACTGATTGTTTTCTGGGACACCAGGCGGGGGTGAGGCATTTTCCCTCTCCTTTAATGTATATGCCACCCTGCCAGTTAGAGATTATCCCCCTTGTCCAGGGAGGACACTGACACACTTACAGAGGACAAATCACCTGTCTGCAGTCACAGAGCTAGCACACGTCAGAGCTAAGAGGCAGACTCAGAACCAAATCCAGAGATATTTCTAACATGCCACTCTGACTCCATACTTTATAATCTAAAACACCAAAGCAAACCACTTACTCCCACCATAATCCACCTCCTCATGGTTACTGGATACTGACACTACATATAACATTTACTTCTTTCCTAGATCAGATGTATTTTTATTATAAAATTTGCAAATATTATCTATGAAAATGAAGATATATAATATTTTAAAAGGGCAAATATTTAGTGAATAAAGGATCTTGATTACTTTTAAAAATTAACCTTGATAAAACATCTACATAAAGAACCTTCCAGAGAAGAAAATACGGTGATAAAAACGTAGTACATGAGATCCAATGCCTGCAGTTTTCTCTGTAAAGCCACGTGAGTCCGTGTTTACACAGCACAAAGCGAAAGCATTCCGGTGAGGGCAGACATAAGAGGAAAACGCAGGCAGTGTTTCTGATTTAAAAAAAAAAAAACAAAAAAACAACTAAATAGAAAACCAAGAGATAGAAAAGAGTTCATTCCCTTCAATCAGCAAAAAAAACAGCACTCCCCACACACGCCCTTCTCAACAGAAAGCAGTAACCTCTCAAAATCCTCCTGAACTGACCCAGACACGACTATCAAGAGCATCAGAAACTGTCGATGAGCTACGCACACAAGCTCTCTTTGGACAGCGCACAACTGTGTGCAGCCGGCTACTGCCTGGATCCAGCATTTTTGAGACCCGAGGGGTGTCAAGGTTTTCATTTTGTTTTTTGCCAAAAGAGAAAATGTAGGCACATGGAAAATGGAGAATAGTGATGGTTTTCCTCTGATTTGCATAGAAGCTATCACATGGCTCCAGGACAAAAAAGACAGAAGCAGAAATCCATCATCTAGAACATAACAAAGACCGTTTCACTTAATTAAAATTACCACTCGTTTTTCTATGAACATTAAAACCAATGAGTTCTTTTTTCCAAACAAAACAATCTATTAAAAGATTTCCTACTCTGTACTTTCACCTGTGGAGCGTTCATCTGTCAAATCTCGTTTAAAGATTGCTCTATTCCTGTTTTTCCTTACTGAGAGTTTCAAAACACACGCTGATGAGCACAAGAACTCACAGGTCAGCTCAGAGTCTTCCATCCTAAAGCCCTTCTTTCTCGAACATGCCGCCACATATCTGCGTGTTTCTGTCTCCTGCTCTGAGTTCCTCGACCAGACAGAGACCAACTCATCAGCGAAGCGGCCTTTTAATCATCCTGAGCGTTCTCTCTCTCTCTCTCTCTCTCTCTCTCTCTCTCTCTCTCTCGCAGCCTGAGGGGTACTCAGGAGGAAGGCAAGAGGTGAGGAGCAGACAGCTCCACAGCCACTGTCTTTAAACAGTAACCTTGTTCACTGAACCACGTCAACAAGGAGAAAAGCTTCTGTTCAAAAGAGCCAGTGAGGCTCCAATGGGCGTGGGCCGGGAGCAGGGAGGCCTCTCCTGGTTGAGAAGCGGCTGCTACACCCCTCACTTCAGTCTCAGGACTCAGACTCAGCCGGGCCCAAACAGGATGTGCATTTTAAATACATATTGAAAACTTAAACGTTTACCAACATCATCCAAATGTTACTTACTCTTTACCCAGACTCTTCTGTCTTTTGGTTTCCTGATGTATTAAAGATGACACTTAAAACCCTGCATATTATGGCTGACTTTGTTCCCATACCAAAAGCATCTGAAAAAGGCGACCATTTAGAACCAGTCAGGCAGAGAGATCTCTGCTCCTCTCCTTCACTGAGAACAGACATGGAGCTGTTAAAAAACGGCATTTCACACTGTTTCGCTGCCCTTCACAAGGTCCAAAGATGGACTTACTCTAGCGAATTTTGAAAAATTCTGAAGGTCTTCAAAGAGGAGAGGAAGAATCAGTGAATATAAACGCTACAGGTTTAGAAATTATTTCTAGAAAAATTAAGTCCTCAGAATTTCTCTCTTTTTAGACAGTGATAAATTAAACTGTAAACTCTGAACTCAACATTTCTATCTCAATTTTACCTTAGGTTTGTCTTTACAGAAGCTTTGTGTCTAGGGGCATAGGGGGAAACTGAGGAAAAAGGATCAAGTCCTTGCTGCGCCCTTATATTATTTAAACACATTGACGTGGGGGACAGAACACTTTGATTAACACCAACTAACTTAATGAGTTTGGGTGAGCAGTGGGCCCAATTTGGAAAAGGCAATACAATGTTTAGAAGAAAATAAAACCGTTCAAGCCTCTCTGAGTCGTAGGCCTTGACCCAGTAAAGAAACTGGACACACAGGATTTCTGAGACGTGTGAGGGTCAAGCCTCCACTGGACTTGGCGATGAATCTTTTTAATGTCCTTGGAACCAGGCTTCTCCATAGGAGCCAGTGAACTGCCAGGTGCAGTCGAGCGCACCTCAGCACCTCCAGGGACCCAGCGTCACAGCTGCCTGAGGACCATCACTCCCCTCAACCGGCAGCCAGCGCTTCCAAAGGAGCCTGTGAACACAGGCAACGTCTCCAGCGCAGGTCTCTCAACCTTGGCACTCCTGACATTTGAGACTGGATGATTCTATGCTGCGGGTGGCAAAGGAGGGAGGCGGTCTCCTGGGCATTGCAGGATGGGTTGTAGCATCCCCGGTCTCCACGTGCTCTACGCTAATAGCACCATGTACATCCCCCACAGCTGAAACAATCAAATGTCTTCAGACGTTGCCAAATGTCCCTGGGGTGGGGGGGCAAAATTGCCCCTAGTTTAAAAAGAAAAAAGTCACAGCTCTAGGGGCTCCAAATCCATGGTGACCTTTCCCCCCGCTCCTCCTCTGAGCTGGGCTAGTGTGGTGGGGATGCTGGATGGCAGGTCATTGTCCTGACGTGGGGAAGTAAACAGACACAGTGCCTCCAATTGCTGCACCGTTCTCTTGGTTTTTCCCAGCAGACCTTAACGCTGCTAAGACGGATGGGACTGACTCTATAAGAAAGGCAGGCTGACATCTGCAATGCTGCGACTGGAGCTCTTACACGCTCCCTATGCTCATGTTTAGTACAATGGGTGGGATATGAGCAGTACTCAAATACTACCTAAATGTCTGAAGAAGTGGACGAGTTCTCCAATTCTGCCAAATCAAAGCAACCAAACTCATGAGACAGCACAAGTGCTAACCAAAGGAATATATCAGCTATTAATTTCAGGAATTTTTGAGGCATGTTATTAAAATATCAACTTATTCCCATAATTCCACACCCATATATTCAGTAGGGCTCCATAAATGTTAGGACTGATACACTAAATTATCTGACAGCTTTTTTAAACAGAACAAAGACAGAACCATGAATTTATCATGCAAACAAAAAATAATTATTAGCAAATTAGAAAACCTTTCATTCCCCTGTCAGTCTACATATCCATATTCAGACTCACTGTAACTGGCTTGTTATCTGTTTCCCAGTTCTTGGAAGATTAGAAGCACCTGTTTTGAGAGGACAAAAGGTCTCCTAACTGGCCTTTCGAGGCTTGACCTCCCAAACCAGCCATGGACACGACTACGAGATCAATATTTCTAGGAGGCAAATCTGATCTAACTTCTCTGAATGCTTCCGTTTCCCTTGGGGTGAACTACAGCCCCTCAGCGTGAAGCCCCTGCTCGTCCTGACCTCACAGCTGCCTTCCCACCATTGCCCGCACCACACACTGCGGGTGGACCCCACGCTCTCCTCTCTGCCTCACAGACGGCAGTTCCCTGAACTCAGTTGTCCACCGCCATCGGTTTGGTACACGCTGCCACGCCCCCTCAAAGATCCCTCTGCTCCCCTTGCCTGGTTAACTCCCAGAGGCCTCACCTCTGTCCACTTTCCTCCAGCCCCTCAGGAGCCTCCACAGTGCCTGCCCTGCTCACCCCCGTCCGTCTGCACTGTGATCAGCCGTGTGCAGGGCTGAGATGTACAGATGCGACAGAAGGGCTAACGGAAGAAAAACCTGCCGTCTGAAGTATGGATTCCTCCTCCACGCCACAGGCAATAGAACGGCCTACACTTACTGATCTCCTAAGCTGTGTCAGACACTGTTCTAAGGGCCTATATACGTGTGAACTGTCCCAATCTCACCACGACCCTGTTATCGTGCCAATTTCACAGATAAAGAACCTCAGTGCCCAGAGTGGGACAATCTGTTGAAGCCGTACTCTCAGCCCCCACACTGCGCTCTCCCGCAGCACCTGGCCCCCTCCAGGGCCTTCTCACTTCTGAGCGCCCAGGAAGCACGAGGCCAGTGTCGCCTGCTGACGGGAAACAGCTGGTACCACAAGGAAAGAAGACGGGGGGACAGACAGGGGACGACATTGTGTGGAGACAGTGCACCACTCTTCCTTTGGGGACAAGAGTCTGGAACTAAATGGTGGTGCATTCATCCAGAAAAGCAGCTGAACGCCAACAAGAGAGGAAGAGAATAAAGGGTTTGCTATACAACAGGAGGCTCGGGGAGATTTCCACGGGCGGTGCACGGAGCAGCGGGGACCACTTGCCTCTAATCCCAATGGCCGTCTAGGAACATCCCAGCGTACCGCCTTCTCCAGACCCCTCACTCTTAATTCTCAACTCTCCCATTTCCCGCGTCCAGAAAGCAGTGAGTGTGGCTTCGACAGGGTGTTTATTTCCAGCCTTTACAGCACATCCAGCACTCTTACTTCTCTTCCTAAAAGTTACCTCACTCCATCTCTTTTCCATTAGTCCCAAGAGGCGCCAGTCTTTAAGATGCTAGAAAACGAAGATGGTTTTTCAGCTCCATTTCACAGCACCTTGGACAGTGGCAAAAGCTACACGTGCAGATAATTTATGAGAAACTCACCCAACGCAGTTGAACATGTCCTCCACACAGGAATGTTCTCTTTAGGGGTAAGTACAACATGCTGGTCTGCTCCTCACAATCGACATTTACTTTAGCCTGGAAGCTTCCATGCTGACCCCAAATTGCAGAAACGATTTTTCTTCATGTCTACACCTCACAGGAATGGGCAAAACTATACTTTTTACCACATGAGTATGAGACACTTTTATTTTATGTTGATATCTGTGTTTCACTGTGCCCATAATCAAACCTTCTCAAGCCTCTTCCTACCCCATTACAGGCCATCACCAGCCATAACCAGCTTTCCTGTGGCACCTGTCGTGAGGCTCACGAGTTTAGGGATAATTACACTGAATTTACTAAAAATTTTTATGCTTGAAGCAACAGATCTTACTAAACATTTCAGCAAAGTCAAGTTGCCCGGTCTGGATTATTGGGGCTGAAACTGATAGAAAGGGTCAATTGCTTATGTCAAGGAAAAGTATTTCTGCCAAAATACTATCTCTTCAAGCATTTTTAACGACTTCTCAAAGATTTAAAGGTCCATTTTCACATGAGAAATTTGTAGTCGATTATCATCTGAACTCTTCATCTTCTGTTGTCAATTTCTGCTAGTTAATTACAATGTATTTAGAGGGGATTTCACTGACACGGAGGATTATGGGAGAGCCTGACAGCTGGAGTCCAGAGTTAGATCAGAAATTAAAATAAGGAACTTGACCTAGTTCCAAAAGGGACATTGTTAATTTCCTGAAACCAAACCAAGGCAATCTTTCAGGTATTTGCCTTTAGAATTTGGGGCTAAAATGCCTAAGTTATTGCAGGGAACTAAAATATAGTGTCTATATATGTAAGAAACTTGTACTAAACATCTTATATCTTTGACTTAAAAAACACAATTTGATGTTTCTTTTTTTCTATGTCCCGGGCTAACATTCGCTCTTTTCTCTCCCCCACCGGCCCCAGACATTACCCTATCCTCGGCGAGTAGCAGCCAGTAATGCTATAATGAAGTTGGGGGAGGGAGGGAAGTAAAAATGTCAAGCGTAACATATCCAAGGTACAAATTCTCATAACCTAATTTACTTGCACGACCAGACTCCGAGAGATTGATGGCACTGTGGCAAATCACAAGGAAATAAGAGCATCCAAGGTCTGTGGGGTGTTCTACTACTCAACAGACAGGGCTCGGCAGCCTACTGGACACACCAGGCAAACAACCTTGGCTCAAACCAGCACCACCACTGTGTCCCCCTTCAGCCTCCCAGCTGGCCTCACCATCGCCAGTCTTTCCCCTTCTAGTTTTATGATCTGTCAGAGGAGCCACCTCCTTAAAAACAGCTCTGGGCCCTCATCACTCCCCTGCTCAAACACCTGCCATGTCTCCCAATTACCTGCCAAATCAAGGCCACTGCAATGTGTTTCCACCTACTTTTTGAGAATTATTTCCCCACACTGCCCAGATGGCCCATTTTTCATAGAAAGATGCGTCTGCTCTTCCTTTATCATGCCTCATGGTTTCCTTCACTATCCTTGTCTCCTTCCTTCCTTCCACGTGAAATGTCTCCTCAGTCATCTGTCAAATCTTCCAAACACTTCACGAGCCAAGGTAATGCATTCATCCTCCATCAAGTCCATCTCGATTCTCCCAAACAGAAGTGCTTCTCCGTTCTCCAAGCCACAGACACACTAACTGGACTTCTCTGAGAGCACCACCAGAGGACAGGAGAGTTACCAGACCCACTGTCCATCCCCCAAAAGGCTCTATGTGTAGCTGAAGCTCAAGAAACACACTAAATCACAATGACCAAGCCTACAGCACATGGGCCACTTTTTAGCAATACTGGGGTGTATATTTCAAAAGATAATAAAGTAGATAACAAATATTAAGTGTAGAAAATAGACCCTATAAGCATAAAACATTTAAAATAAGCTGCAATCTCAACATTCAGACATGACCACTGTAAATATTTTAGTATCTGTTCTTATAGATCTTTTCAAAGTATGTATGTCTATGCATATAATACAAAAACTGAGATCTTCTTGCTATACTATTTTAGAACGTATTTTATGTTCTGGACATCTTTCCATGGCAACAATTATGTTTCTAAAACACCTTTATTAATGGTGGCACAATACTGTACTGCAGGGAAACGCCATAATTTATGTAGCAGATTCCCAAACGTTACATTGTTTCCAATTTTTCAGTATTATAAACAAGGCTGCCCAGAGAGTTGCACAAATCTTATCAATGTCTGAAGGTCAAATTCCTAGAGTGGAATTGCTAAATTTTTGGTTAGGAACATTTTGAAATGTTTTTAAATTTTTAAATGATATATTACACCAAAGAGAGCCCTTTTCACTCCATCCTCATGGACGGTAGCAATTCATTCACTAGCTCATTTGTTTATCAAGTGCCTGCTGTGTGCCAGGCACTGTTCAAGAATCTCCACCCCATGGATGTAGATGCAGACAGTCAACATAATGAGAGAGGGGACTGATAAAGAAGATCAACATTACGAAGAGAACAGTACTGGATGGGGGTAGCAGAGGTTAGCTGGGGGGCCAGGGAAGGCCTCTGAGGAAGTGGCAGTGCAGGTTAAGGAGGATCAGTCATTCCAAAAGCCAAAGAAAGAGTGTTTCAAACAGAGACAGAGGATTAGTGAGTGCAGAGGTCCTACGGCCAGAGTGAGCAAAGACTATGAAGAGAATGAAAAGAAAGTCAACTGGGTTAAAAGGTAGTAAGAAAAAGAAAAGCAAGGAATTGTTGACCATAATAAAGATTTTATACTAAAATCAACTGGCAAGTGTAAGAAGCCACTGGCAAGTGTAAAGTTGTAAGCAGAGAAGTGCCAGGATCTGATCCATAATTTTAAAAAGCCACCCGGCTGCTGTGCAGAGACTGGCTGGGGGGTCGTGGTGCACACGGAAGGGCCAAGTGCAGAAACAGACACCGTTTTAATCATGAACGTTATAATCTGGGGAGAGCAGATGTGGTCTGGACCAGGAATGCCAGTGGAGATGGACATAAGTAGATGGATGTGATGGACTTCAGAGGAAGTGCCAACAGGGCTTGATGGATCGGACATGGGACAGAAAGACACACATCAGACATGACCATCAGACATGACGCCCAGCATCTGGCTGAACAGTTACTGAGACGGAGCTGCCTGAGGACCAAGCGGGTCTGCGGAAAAGACCTCGCGACTTCCTACTTAGACCATGTATCAAAAGGTAACATCCGTGTCCACGTAATGAGCAGAGATGTCATCACTCTCCTAGTGCGTGACTCTGTCAGCACTCTGTTTCTCTGTATTTTACATAGTCTAATCTATTCTGTACACATTGCTTTCTACAGACTGCATTTCAATCTAAAATTTTAATAATTACTTTCCATGTCAATAAAAGCTCTTCATAGATGTATCCAATAGGCTTATTTTCACCTTCTTGCACATTCAGCTTATTCTGATTTTTCACCATATCTTTATACGTAAAGCTTTAACTGTAGATTAGATTGTAAGGGGGATTACTAGGTCAAAGGGAGGAACGGTTTAAAGCTTTGACACCTAGCACCAAAAACCATTTCTTCTCCCATCACCACAGTGTGAGAGTTACTACCACACTGCACTGCATATTCTCACTAAAAATGAACAAAAATCTTGGCATAGCATTTATAAAAGGTTGTAAGCATAAGTAATATAATTGAACCTACAAGAAGATTAACATTTTTGGAGAAAGTATTACCATTTTAATATAAATGTTACCTGTAGCATTTTAGACTAACAAAAGCATTTCTATTGAAAACAGTACAAAGAATAAACACTCAAATTACAGCTATTACTAAGAGTTACTATCAACTACTGAAAACAGATCAACTTTCTTGATCTGTTGTTGGTCTTTAAATTTTCTTTTCAATATAACAGTAAATATATTGCCATAGACCACTATGTCAAAGCTCCTCAGATTTAAGTAATCTGCTACAAAATTAATATGCCAGAAGTTTTAGTATCAAAAAATTATAATTAGCAACTACGAAAGGTCTATGATAAGTGGGTTTAGGTCATTTAACCTGGTATGCACTATCAAAGGGGTCCTGCTTTGCTTCTGCCACTAGCACCCACGTGACACGGAGCAAGTCATTTACTCTCGAGCTGCACTGTCCAGTAGAGTAGCCACCAGCCACATGTGGCTATTTAAATGTAAAATTAATTAAAATTAACTACAAATTCATTTCCTCAGTCCCATAAGTCACAGCATAAGTGATCACAGCCTCCCGGGGGCAGCAGCGATCATGTTGGTAGTGCAGACATGTAATAGTTCCATCACTGCAGATGCACTAGGTCACTGCACTGTAAAAGGAGGACACTGACGTATATCACTTCTGAAGTGGCTCCTAGATCTAAATTCTAATGATTTTGTGACTTTGAAGTTCTCCTTAAGGTACACTTCTGATTCTCTGAAACCTTTATGAAAATATTATATCTATAAATGTTAAATTCACAGAATCATAGAATTTCAGAAATGGAAGTTTCTTTAAAATCACCTTCCATTTATTTCCTAATTTTTAACATGGCAGAAGCTAAAGTAAAGGACATAGAGATTTGCCCAAATTCTTATGACTAGTGAATGAATGAGGGGAGCCAGAATCTACAATTCCTGATCTACAACTCCCAATCCAGTGTTATTTTCATGCTAGAGAAGAGAAAAGAAATCAGTTACACTAAAAACAAAGGCCACAGTGGCTGGCCTGGTGGTGTAGTGGTTAAGTTTGCACGCTCCACTTCGGTGGCCCGGGGTTCAGAGATTCGGATCCCAGGCGTGGACCTACGCACAGCTTATCAAGCCATGCTGTGGCGGGGTCCCACATACAAAATAGAGGGAGATGGGTACAGATGTTAGCTCAGAGACAATCTTCCTCAGCAAAAAAAACAAAGGCCACAGTGTACATACACGTTTTAGTGGTGTGTGTGCGCGTGTGTGTATCTACTTCACAAACTCATTCCTTAGCTCTGCCTTCTGAAAAGGCCTACGGGCAATGACACTCTTGTAGCTACGAGCACAGCCAGAGCCCAGGTCGTGGATTTGAAATATCATTCTCCACTGAAAGGAACCAGAGCTCCTTAAAGAAATGGCTGATTCTAAGGCTGGGTCAAAGAAAGTACAAGATGTGTTTGGAACATCTTGTGCCAGAAGGTAAGGGTGTGCTCAAAGAATGATGGAGACATGTCAAAAGGACACGAGAGTCAACTTGAAAGGGATTCCTCTGGCCAAATCTGGGACAATTTGGGCGTCAAAATAAGTCATCAGAGAAAAGCATTATAATCCACAGATTAAATATCTATCCAGGAGTCCACACTTATATAAACAAATATGTAAGAGAAAAGAAAGCTCTTCCTTAACAGTAGAAAGCCAACCAATAAATGTAGAGGGAACGAGGAGTTAGAAACTCATTATGTGGCAGCCAATATAACATTAATTGATAAAGCAAGAATCATTGGCGCTAAAACTAATAGGCAAATATATGAGGAAGAACAGAATATTTACAGAGTCTCAAACTATCTCCCTACAACATACTTCTCAATTACATAACAAAAGTTAGTAACTTGATAGAGGAGAAACCTGGCGGACACCACCGTGACGGAGTGATGGAGGAGCCCGTCACCAAGACTGGGATGAATGGATACCATGTGCCTCCTGACACGGTACCCTGAGGACGGAGCATCCCTTCTGTGGCATTCCTGCCCAGAGTACACAACCTGAATCTAATCAAGAGGAAACATCAGCAAACCCAAACCGAGGGGCACCCTATAAAGTAACTGGCCTGAATGCTTCAGAAATGTGAATACTGTGAACTACGAAGAAAGGCTCAGAGGAAGGGTCAAAGAGTAAAGAGACACGATAACTTAACACAACGCACAACCTTGGGCATTCTTCTCTGATAAAGGACATCGCTGGGATGAAGGTCTGTGGCTTAGACAACAGCATTGTATCAGTGGTAACGTCTTAGTCTTAATTTTGATAAATGTAACACAGTTATATGAAAGACTGCGCTTGTTTGTAAGGAGCAGAGAGAAAGACAATTAAAAATAAATCTTCCAAAATGTTCACATTTGGAGAATCTGGGTGAAGGGCACATGGGAATTCTTTGTACTGTTCCTGCAACTTTTCAGCTTTTCTGTAGGTCTGAGAGCATGTGAAAAAAAATTTTAACCAAGGCCACTGAAGCTCTATTTATTATTGATATTTAAAAAACTAATGTAACTTGTGACTCCTTTACTCACAGAAACATTAATTAAAATTAGAAGAAAACTGAACGTAAAACACACAAAAATAAAGCTTTTCTATTCCTTTCTCCATGCTAACTACATCTGTCTTCCTAGAAACTGTAGATGAAACACAAAAATCTATTCCTTTACATAGTGGCCCACCTTCAGATATTTTTATTTATTTATTTATATATTATTTCGGGGGGGGGTATGCAGTTTTCACGTTTTATTGTACTTATTAAATTTCACCAATAGGTTGAAGTATATGCTGTCTTACGACAGACTTTTGAAATGTAAAGAACTGAATGGATGGCTTTGAGAATGTGCTATGTTAGACACAGAATTTATTAAACCATTACAAAATCTAGGGGTGGTAAAACTCTTTGTCTATACACAATCACATTTTAATGGCACAAGTAAATGATATAGGGACAGGAAAATGCTATGTAAAACTTTGGGTTGTAATTGGAGGGAAAACCTGTTCAGGACTGATCTGAGGTCCCTGGTTGCTGGCAGTCTCCCCTGGAATGAACAAAATCCCGATTAGTCAGGCGAGACAGGATCAAACAGGATAGACTAAGAAATTGGCTCATGTCAATTCAAATGGAGGGGGCTGGCCGGTCTGAAAGAACAGGGCTGGCTGAAGGCTGGAAATCCAGTTGGATGCCGCATCTCAAGTCAGATCTGGAGATTAAAAAAGGATTGGAAACACTACTCAGCCATAAAAAAAGACAAAATCGTCCCATTTGCAACAACACGGATGGACTTATGTTAAGTGAAACAAGCCAGAAAGAGAAAGACAAACAGTGCATGATTTCACTCTTATGTGGAAGATAAACCAACACATGGACAGATAGAACTGTTTGGTGGTTACCAGGGGCTAGGGGGTTGGGGGGCGGGCACAGGGGTGGAGGGACGTACTTATATGGTGACTGATAAACAATAAGGTACAACAAGAATTTTACACACACAAAAACGATTGGAAACAGTCCAAGGCGGAATGTTAGTGCATCTCAAAAATCTTCATTTCCAACAAGCTCCTAGGATGATTTCCTCAAACGGGGCCTCCAGATATTTTTAACCTTTTTCAGAAGAAAAAAATCAATTTGATTTGACAGATGGAAAAAACATTCATACACTTAACGTTAAACTGGCCAAAAATTGAGTAAAGAGCAATTTGAGGGTGAAACTAGCTGGCCTTGTGTGGCAGAAGGAAATGGAATCTTTCATATCTGGAGCAGCAGAGATGAACTCGGAATTTCAGGAGCCATTTCCCCCCACCAGGCGTCAACTGACCCGAGATCCTGGTTCTCAGCTTAAGCTTAGCCCAAAAGATCCCCCTCGTGGTCAGCACATCCCTCCCAGGACCAGGACGGACCTCAAACCGAAGGAACAACTGGCCCCGTTGTTAAACACAAAACCAAGAAGAACTATTTCATACTTTCTCCCTTAAAGTAAAACAAAAGCTAACAAAATATTCTCTTAAAGAGTAAAATATCCCTATTTTAAATTATGGAGTAAAAGCTACCTTAGGTGCACCCCAGCATAACTCACATGTTAGGACTGCAGAACCATCTGTAGGAGAAAAGAATCTCATTTCTCTCCACTCCCTTCTCTTCCCCAAATGGTCATTCTGGTATAGATGGATTTTTGTATTTAATGTTTTCTTTGTCACCTAAATTATCACATCTTAGACTGAATTCCTCTGCTTTCTTTACCAATAACTTGCACAAAGAAACATCTGGGTTGAGAAACATTAGTTTATGTTTTGTGTACATGTGTGCCTGGATTGAGATGTTTATATACCTATAAATACTGAGAAATAAAGAAATTTAACCAGGTTAAATGATTTTTAAACTGTGAATCATAATGATGATATTCTTAATCAATTATTCAAAAGCTTATCCTTTAACTCAGAATTTACCAAGAGTATGCTCCCAGTGATGCTTCCCAAAAAGTGGGGTTCTGATATTAAATGCATTTGGAAAACGATATCAATTGTGTTGCTTCTTTTGAAGAATTACAATATAATTATATTAAATGTTTTGAGGAATCCTGTGGTAGGTAAGCAATTTAATAAGGGTCTCCTAAATTTACTTGACCAAAGACATGTTTTTTTGCAGTATTTATTAATCTGCAGTGGTTCTGGGATGCTTTACAAGTGTCATTGCAGATGTTTATGTCATATTATTATAGGATTCTCTTTAAAAGACACATTTAAATGATATTGTTTCAATCTAACATTTCTCATAAAATGAAAACAACGTAGCAGTAAACTCTTTCTGTGCCTCAAACGTACTGGGATGAGCACACTGATGGGAAATCCAGGGGAAATTAAATTTAGAGGTCACCTGATTGCCTTAACAGAAGGTAACTAAATTTGATGACTCGATCAATCCCACTGAATTTTTTTTAATTCTTTAAAATATGAATCCATAATGCATTTTCACAGATGGCAAAAATAGATGCTAAACTCCATTAGTAGGCTCCACAAGTCTGCTGTGGATGAGCGTTTTCCTCTTCCTAGAACGCTGTGAAACATAAAGTAGATCTAATGGACCAATTAGAGTGATGGACCGTCACAGCCTGCTCACTGCTCCATCTAAACACACTGTTCTAAGAACAAGTACCACTGACTGCAAATGAAAATTCTCTAAATGCTGGATGTAGAAAAAACCGGGGCAGCTGTCTGCTCAGTTCACTAAAGTCAATGGGAAATCACCAAAAATATGCAAAGGTCTAGGAGGTATCTACTTGAAAAAAAAAAATTTGTGGGGAAGGGGAATAAAATGGAATAAAGTATATTCAATCCTTCATAAAGCACTATATTGTGAGGCAGGGAAAACCATGAAGACCAGCATGGAGGCACCCTCCCAGGAGAGCCCAGGATGAAGCAGCGTCCCTGGAACACGGCTGCAGTGGCAGCTGAAGTCTCCCTCGCAGCCCCTCACATCTCTACATAACTTGAGCCTACCTACTTTACTTTTTTCACATTAAATCTTCTGTACATAATTTCACTAAGAACAACCATATGGGAAGCATCTGCAGCTTTGCTCAATTCTAATTTTCACAGGCAGAAAAAACATGGACAGAAATAGCCCGCAGTCTGTCAGAGCCACTGCAGACTGACCTAGTTAGATGTGGCTGGCTGACTGCATCCAAGCTGGCTTAATCCTGCCCCAGCTCTGAGGCTGCCGTGCACCCCAGAGCTCAGCCCTGGGGTTCACCAGGTCTCTACAGTCTATGAGTTTATGGTTGATGGGTTACACTTGGGTCTCTGAAACCATTTTAGTGTGGATCTGACCGAACCTCCTACAGCCATGCCCAAACCAACTCTCTGAAACTGGGAGATTTCTGAAGTCACCATTCTCAAAACAACAAAGATTTAAAACAAACAACAAAAATCCATAACAATATTAAATTGCAAATGCTAAAATGGGAAAATATTTATAACACGTGTGACCAGAAAGAGGCAGGTACCCTTCACTTATTAAAAAGATAAACACACTCCAATAGAAAAACGTCACAAGAAATAAACATGTAATTCACAAAAGAGAGGGAAATGCTAACAAGCATATAAGGATTGTTTAACATCACCAGTAATCAAAGAAATGCAAACGGAAACAATAAACCATCATTTCTTTGCCCATGAAATTGACAGAAGTTTCAAATAAGAGGATATCTACCATAACTGTTTTAGAAGAATGTTTTAAAAATGCTTCTGACACGAAGTGGAAAGAAAACAGATTGTAAAACCACACACGCAATGATGGGACAAGTTTGTAAACACGCACACGCTCACACACGTGTGCTCACACACGTTTGGCACACACACATACGCAGAGTTTATAAAGGCCAGAATACAAACATCAAAATGTTTACATCGCTGTACGTGGATGATGGGATTATAGATGATTTAAAAAAATATTAATCGTTTTCTGCATTTTCTAAATGTCTCACAATATTTATTACTTTTCTCATCAAAAAAAATGCATGCTACACTTAAAATATTTAAGCAATAACTAGTAAGAGATGCCTGGAGACTATTTCTGCTCATAATTTTCTGTGCTCCAGTCGTTACTGATGGCAGAAAAGACGTGTGACTCTTGACACCGATGTGGGCGCTCACGTCAAGCGCTAATGTGGGAGCCGAAAGTCCTGTAAAGAGGCACATTTATTCTGGGAAAAAGGCCTCCCCCAAAAAACCCTCTCAAAAGAGACAAGCCTTATGGAAAAAGGGCAGCTTACACTTTTAGTTTCATGGTATGTTCATATTTAGATAATTATAACATTTCACAAAAGGCAAATTTCTATAACTGTTATTTCATTTTCAAAATCCTTTTTTAAAGTTTTAAGTAGCTTCTAGATAATATCCCTGTATAAGCTTTTCCAGTTTGGGGAAAAACCATATGCTAAGTGTTAACTTCTCTCACATTTTTATTCACTTTTTAAAGTTTGAAGACAGTGGTGACAGTTTTGGCAGTCTTTGTAGCAAGATTTTCTTTCTTTTTTTGTATCATCGAACGTAGCTAAAGCAAATAATATGGTTCTACATTTATTTTATGAACAGGATGTGCTCCAAAAAGAAAATCATTATCAGTAACATAAAATCCTATTTTGTTTTTAAAGTAGACAATAATAGTGTCTTTTCCAGTCAAGCAACAACTATTTACTGGTTCTTGCCACGTGCCACGTGAGGCACTTCCTAATTAAGCTCTCATATGCGATGAGAAAGAGCTAACACCACACCACAGGAAACACACTCGAGGTACAGCTGGGGACTCGTGAATTTTAGGCATGACCCGTGTCAACACCCACACAGACCATGCTGACCTTCAGCGCCTCTCTCTCTGCGATGTCTTCTCAGATTTCTCATTTTAATAGGAACAGAGACTCCAGCAGGTGCCAATCCCCCTGGTCAACATCGCAAGTGGTTCTGAATTGAAGCCCTTTTTCTACCTTCTGAGGGGAACCTGTTTGTAATTCTTCATGAAATCTCAGAATTCATCCTGACCCGTGGAGGGGGAGGGGGAATCAGTGTATGTCGTACCGACAGGTAAGAAATTGCATAAATTCATTTATATCATGAAAAGCAATGCAAAAATCTTCAACTAGAAAAAGGTAGATTTAAGTTGCTATTAACCAGAAAATACCCGATTAACATCTGCCCTTTTATCCCTAATGTTAATGATCTGTCCTCTTCTTTTCCACTCTCGCCTAAGTCTATAACCTCATTTCACCTCTTCATGCTATTCATTTTTTTTGGCAACAGTACAGTCTGGAGAATTCCCGGGTCACTACAATCTCTGTCACATCCGAGTCCCTGTACTGAGGACCCTGACGACCCTGCAGACAGACCCCACAGTGCTCTCCTGTCTTCTACCACGAATGGATGTAAATGCCTTAGGGTGACCAAATTAAAAACTGCCAGCGCACTGGGAATGCAAAGACAGACTAGGAGTGGTGAAGGCATCCTGACAGAACTTTCCGAGCACCTTGTGGTTTTAAGATCACGAGGGAAAGAATAAGCAATGGGTAGTGGTGGGCAGAGGGAAGAAGAATCATCTGGAGAGGCAAGAAAAAGTGAAAAACATGAAAATAGAAAACCACAAAGAATTTAAAGGATTGTTAAGAAAGCTCTGGATATCAAGAGAAAGAAGCTGATCTGTGATTAAAGCAAATGGTAATATTTAGTCAAAGCTAAAATCTCAGGAGTTTCACATTTCAGAATAACGTGATTTAAAACTAAATAAATGCCACCCTCAACTAAAGCGGTGTGTTCTTAACCAAAAGCTGGGTAAAGTGTGGTTCCCTCAGTCAATATAATTGTCTAATTTGAGGATTTTAAATCTGTCTTCCACATCACAGTTGTGAAACCTAGTCGGAGTTGCCAAGGTAACAGTACAGCCCTTTAAAAGAATGAGAACAGCAGCTCATGACACCAAACTTGTGGAAGCACCAACGAGGCCACGAGATCCACAAGACTTCTGAACTGGAGACCTGCTTCCACTTCCATCTATGCCTGTTCTCATGCGCCAGCACAAGAAAGACTCGGGGAGCTGGCACAGAGTAAAAACTCTTTCTAGATCTAAATGCAAAGTACACTCGTCATTAAGCTTTCAACAACTGCATGTTGTGATTATTAATCCTATGGTTATTAGGTTCTGCTTTCACGACAGAAGTAGTACAAGCAACCTGAAGAGCCCAGAATAGGAAACTATGAAGACCCAAGAACACCCCACTTAGAAGCCATCAGGAAGATTTTCTTACATAGTCAGATAAAATTCTAACAATGTAATTCACGTACGTGAAATAAAAGATCCAAGGGGGGGCCGGCCCGGTGGCGCAAGTGGTTAAGTGCGCGAGCTCCGCTGCGGCAGCCCGGGGTTCGCCGGTTTGGATCCCAGGAGTGCACCGACGCACTGCTTGGCAAGCCATGCTGTGGCGGCGTCCCATATAAAGTGGAGGAAGATGGGCATGGATGTTAGCCCAGGGCCAGTCTTACTCAGCCAAAAAAGAGGAGGATTGGCAGATGTTAGCTCAGGGCTGATCTCCTCACAAAAAAAAAAAGATCCAAGTAAAAGCTATTTTGAGTATTCTTATAACTTTTGTTTTAATGATACCAGTATGTTAAATGTTGTCATTAAGATACAGTATGACTTCAATTAAACTTTACCTTTGTACAGTCACGCATTGCTTAGTGACGGAGAGATGTTCTGAGAAATGTGTGGTTAGGCAATGTCATCGTTGTGTGAACATCACAGTGTCCTTACACAAACCTGGGTGGTACAGCCTATTACACACTGGGCTATATGGTACCAATCTTATGGGACTACCATCGTCTATGCAGTCTCTCGCTGACTGAAATGTCGTTATGCAGCGCAGGACTGCATACTGTAAAAGGAAAACACGGCCAGTTCCAAGAAAAATGGAAAATCCAGGATAGTGCTCTGGCAGTATTCTCACACCTTATCACCCTCCTTTCTCAGGAATTCTCCCACATCCAAACTACCAAAGACTCTGATGACAGTTTTTTTTCATCCTTAATTATTGAGTTGATTACAATTCAATGTCACCAAGCATGGCACGGATTGTTTCTTTTGTATTTGTATTTTACTTTCCTAATACTTAAGCAAAAACTGCATCCCTCAGATACGTGACTTCAGCAAACAGCGCGATATCTCAGCGTGTGGGTCTGAGCTCATCCCTGTGGGTAAGTGGGAGCAGAAACTACATATGTGCCTCACTCTCTCCCCAGACACCCACCTGTGCTACTGGGGTGAGCTGGCCTCCCGGCTTTCTCCAAGGGCCTGGTGTCCCCTCCTCTCCCAGGACAGGTTTGCCCCACCGGCCTTTGCTCAGACCCCCACTCCCCACCCCTCTGGAGCAGCAGCCTTGTCCCTTACCCCGCGCATCCCTCTCCCGTCTCCCATAACCACTCCTCCTTCTGATGCACATTTTATGCTGCAAAGACTTCTGACATGACTGTAGTTAGGACTCGGTGACATCTTTGCATCTTAATTCTTTCCTGAAGTCCTAGAATCCAACTCTATCCTACTATGCCATTTTTGCCATTAATAATGGTGTTTCTTAAAATGAAAGGTTGTAACTGTATAAATTCTCATAGACTTTGAAGGTGTTTTTAACAGGTAGTATTCTTTAATAAAAGGCTTATAAATTATAGTGTGAGAGTCTAAAATTTCAAAAGATTTCCTTCATTGTAATTTGTGTTAACTTGAACAACACAAATTGCCATTTAGGTAGACAAGGGTCAAAAATGGCAATTTCGTATAGTTCAACCTAATACCTGACCCAATTTATGCCAATGACTGCAGTGCCAAGATGAGCCATTTGTGCAAGACAGCTGGCAACCAGCCAGCCTCTCGTTCCCAGGACAAGGCTGTTTATGACCAGTGACCTAGTTCACCCCTGGGGTGCCTGAACCAGCCTGTGACATGGCATCTCTCAGTTTATCATGACACTGCAACCGCACAGAGGCAGAGAGACAACCTGGTGGCACCGGGTCCCCCGTGCAAGGCCAGCATCTCCAGTAAGTGGGGATCAAAGCCGGACAACAAAACAAACAACAAAAAGAGAGCTTCCACCTCGCTCCTTTATTTTCTTTTCAAAATCACTTTCATAATACGAATCTAACATCCTTTTAGTGGGTTCCACTGAATGGAAATCCTGGATTTAAATACTGAAATGAACCAAAAAGCAAATGCATTAAGGTGATGATCCTGTAATCTTCCCCACGTGATCGGCTAGCTCTGGTTGACTTCATATCCTGATCTGAAAGAATGGCTTTAATGGAAAACAGGAAAATAACCAAGCTATAAACACATTCATTCTACACAATAATCACCACTGGGGGCTTCTCCATTATTAATCATCTATGTTCTCAACATCCAACTAAGCTGTGAGGGAAAATGGAGAAAACAGAAGACGTCTTCTCTGTCTTGCTCCCTATCTACCAGCTTACATTCCAGTAGGAGACGGTTAGGGCATATCAACAGGTAGCCATGAAGCAAGACATCATGGAATTTCACACCACAGGAGGGAAATACAACACACATGCAACTGTTCCCAGTAGTTCTTGGATCCAGTAACCTGAGCACAGTATCTCTAAGTCAGGAACTGCATCTAGTGTCTTTACCTAGACTACCAGCATTCTCGAACTTGAAGCTTATGTTCATCTTACTTAACGAGGCATTGCCCCATCCGGTCTTTTGAGGAATGAAGAAAAAAGGGAAACTTGCTCTCAAATAAGCATGGTTTGTGCAAATGAGTAAAGCACATATAAATATAATCCTCACACTACTAGCTCTCCTTGAGAGTTTGGGAAAAGGCGTTTACATTTCCCTGTTGCCTGAGTTTTTTCATTTGAAAAATGGAAGATTCATTCCAATTACTCAGCTGCATCAGTAGGGTTGAAAAGACATCATAGGGCCAGCCTCGTGGCTTAGCGGTTAAGTGCGCGCGCTCCACTGCTGGCGACCCGGGTTCGGATCCCAGGCGTGCACTGACACACCGCTTCTCCGGCCATGCTGAGGCTGCGTCCCACATACAGCAACTAGAAGGATGCGCAGCTATGACATACAACTATCTACTGGGGCTTTGGGGGGGAAAATAAATAAATAAATAAAATTATAAAAAAAGACATCATAAGATGAAGAATGGACTTAACTCATTTCAAAATTACACTGTAAAGGGCATTACCTCCACACAAGACGTGTAAAGGGTAATACAGCAAAAGTAATGAAAATAAAGTTATGCATCTTAATCTTGCTAGATGAACCCAAGCAATTTTCCAGAAAACCAAAAGAGATAAAAAGAAATGTCAAATGATGTTTTCATTCAAAATCTTCTCAGATAGGAGCAGAGGCAGTGACTGACACCAGAGCCAGTTAGAGCACTATCAAATACATCACTTCTTGTTTGCCTGCGAGGAAGAAGAAACACCACCGGACAGAAAGCAGTGTACGCACATTCACATAATCTTATTATGTAAAATTCATGGACCTGTGTTCTAGAAGCAAAAATTCTGTTCAAGATTGAAAAAAGTCAACCTTTTTTCTGGATAAAATCATACAAAGCTTAACACTATTAGACTTAACAGTGCCAGAAGCAGCCTGCATGCAGTCTCTATCTTCAACTTTAAACACAAACATTTGAGCAGCCGGCCCCGTGGCTCAGCAGTTAAGTGCACGCTCCACTACTGGCGGCCCGGGTTCGGACCCCGGGCGCACACCGACGCACCACTTGTCCGGCCATGCTGAGGCCGCGTCCCACATACAGCAACTAGCAGGATGTGCAACTACGACATACAACTATCTACTGGGGCTTTGGGGAGACAAAGGGAAAAAAAGGAGGAGGAGTGGCAATAGATGTTAGCTCAGGGCCGGTCTTCCTCAGCAAAAAGAGAGGAGGGTTGGCATGGATGTTAGCTCAGGGCTGATCTTCCTCACAAAAAAAATAAATAAATAAAAATAAACATTTGAATAAGGGAGACTAAGGGACTTTCGGTCAGTAAAACCTTCACCCTTGAAAGTCACAATTCTACAATAATTGTCTCAATAAAGTTTTATAAAGTTATTTCTATGAAACATATTCAAAACCCATACTGACAGAATCCTATCTTCTCATTGGGATCCAATTACTTTTCAAAACTTGAAAACATGTGAGATGGTGCTTTGCTGCAGAAGCGTGCTGGTCCCCATCCCCCCCAACCGTAGTTTCATCTCCCCGTGAGTCTAAGAACGGCCCTTGACTCCGTCCAGCATCCTACAGCTTCCTACAGCAAGGCAATGTAAGTGGAAACCGAGCTCAACTACCATGAGGCTGTTCTTTAACCTCTGAGCTTCAGACTCCATGTCTATACAATGGGGATGGTATAACCTCCCTACCTCTCAGGTTATAACTAAATTCGCTAGAGTTCTTAATACCCTGCCATTTTTTGTTTCAAAGATGTAAAACCACTTTTCTTTCTTAGAGGTTGCATTCCATGACACTGAAGACAAATGGAGATAGCCTATCTTAGCATAACAGGTAATCAACATTTGCTGGGCTGAGCTGCTAGAACCAAGCACGTGAAGGGCGGTGCCTTCAGTCTCCCAGCCGACCTCGGAATAGACTGTTACTTAGGAAACAGAAAAGGGAAACAGGAGGATCTGGCACAGAAAAGCTGCACTCACGGGCTGTGACACACAGCAGCTAAATCAGAATCCTGACAGATTTAGTAACAGATTTGGTGGCAGTTGTAATATTGAGTCTTTTTTATTGTAAAAACTGAATTAATATGCTCAGTTATTTTAGCATCACATTTTACTTATATCGTCTTTGGGGTAAGGTATATGGTTTTCTGGGGAGAAACCTCTGACTAAGTAGAGGTACCTGCAGAGAAAAACTCACTGTTAAAAAATCCCATGGTTGCACAACAATGTGACTATACTTAAGGCCACCGAACTACACACTTAAAAACAGTTAAGATGAGAAATTTTATGTTATGTGTATTTTACTACAATTATATACAAAAAAATCTAAATAGTCACTCTCCTCTCTGGTAGTTTTCACGGACACTAGGGCTACAACTAATTCACAGGGTCCCTTCATTACTGAGTCATGTTTACGTGAGATGAAGTTGTATCGACAGGAGAGAAACTAGAAAAAAAGTGGTCCGTCAAGAGATGGGATGCCTCCATCCTTAGGAGCGGGGCTATGAAAGAAAACTCGAGATGATTGACCACTTCACACGGCCAGTCAGTGTACGGAGTATTTCCTTGAGAGCCTCTGGATTCAGAAACATGGAACACAGCCATCTCCAGATCAGCACTGTCCATGGAGACCACGACGCAAGGTGACCTCACACACACAAGCGAGCAAAGAGAAATGAGAGCGTGACAACTCATTTTATAAAGCTAAGATCATCACTGAAGCTTCTTACACGGCAGCAGCAACCTGATCAACACACACAGCCACTGGCCTAGCAAAAGCTCTATTTGGCCCTTGAAACTGCATTGACTCTCTTTATATTTATCACTGTTGCTCATCCTCTGCTCACAGCCGGCTGCTCCTACCCTCTCTAAATCTCTAAGACCCTATAAGCTTGGACAATTTAGAAAATTAAATTCAAGATGCTTCCAAGGAGAGGAGAACGACATTATTTAAGTCCACTATCTAACTTTCTCCAGATAAGTGGTGTCTAAACTGTGTCACAGGCTTTCTCAAGCAAGTCCATGGGCTCTGAATCCTCTCAGAAAAACGCATACCCAAATGACTGCGTGGGGGCCCTGCCAATCTGGTCATAGCCCACCCAAGCTCAATCTCGAGCTCCTGTCTCCAGACCCCGGGTTTAAATACATAAGCTTATTTTCATGACCAGTGAGAAACATATGTGAGATTTTATATGTATATACATTATGAATAAACATATACCCATGTGTGTATATATACCTTTTTGAAGAAAAATGTATTCCCAACAAGTGTATCAACCTTTCTTAGAAAGGGTCTTTCTACTGGGATTTTATATGTCCACATGTCCACAGCGTGAAAAAGGATATGCATTTGGATATAATCTGTAGTTATCTACAAGATCTATTTCCTAGCAAAATGACATTTTTAAGTTGACACTATAATTGTCTTCAACGATCACAGGTCTTGAATTTTTCCCTTGAATTTTATTTATTTATTTTAATTTAAATTTTTTATTTATTGCAGTAACATTGGTTTATAACATTGTATAAATCTAACTTGACTTTCCCTTGTGGCTTTTAGGATTCTCTCTTTATCTTTAATTCTGGACATTTTGATTATGATGTGTCTTGGTGTGGGCCTCTTTGGGTTTATCTTGTTTGGGGCTCTCTGTGCTTCCTGTACCTGGATGTCTGTTTCCTTCCTTAGGTTAGGGAAGTTTTCATCTATTATTTCTTGAAATAGATTCTCTGCCCCTTTGTCTCGCTCTTCTCCTTCCAGGACACCTATAACACGGATGTTAGTGCGCTTGATGTTGTCCCAGAGGTCCCTTAGACTGTCCTCACTCTTTTTAATTCTTTTCTCTTTTACCTGTTCAGCTTGGGTAATTTCTTCTAGTCTTTCGTCCAGCTCGCAGATCCGTTCTTCTGTATCCTCTACTCTGCTTTTGAGTCTCTCTAGTGAATTTTTCATTTCTAGTATTGTATTCTTCATTTCTGATTGGTTCTTTTTTATATCTTCCATTTCTTTGTTGACATTCTCACTGAGTTCATCTATTCTTCTCCCCAGATCAGTGAGCATCCTTAACACTCTTTGTTTGAACTCTCTGTCAGGTAGGTTGCTCATTTCTGTTTCACTTAGTATCTTTTCTGGGGTTTTGTCCTGTTCCCTTACTTGGAATGTATTCCTTTGCCTCCTCATTTTGCCTCTTTCCCTGTCCTTGTGTCTATGTATTAGGTAGGTCAGCTATGTCTCCTTCACTTGGATAGGTGACTTTATGTAAGTGATGGCTTAGGAGGCCTGCAGTGTGCTTCCCTGCGTTCTCAATGTTCCAGGGGTGACCCCTATGTGGGACACACCCCTATGGGCTACGTGTGTCCTTCTGTTGTGGCCTGTTTGCTCTCCCTGTAGGTGCCCAGGGAGGCCGAATTATGCTCCTGGCCAGCTGTTGTAATGCTCCGCTCCTTGTAGTTGTTGTGGGCCCTTCAGTCTCTTTATCAGGTGTGGGCAGCCCCAGCACAGGTGGCTGCAAGTTCTAATACCACATTTGTGTTGCAGTATTTCTTTTAAGTGAGCAGGTCCCCAGCGTGGCAGGTTGTTAGGCTCCGGGCCTTACTATTGCTATAAGCCTCCAGCCTTTAGGTCTCTTGTCAGCTCTCTGAGGATTGCAGCTGGGTGGGGCTGGCCTCAGGCATGGGAGCACCCAATTGTTTCAGGCTTTGGAAGGTGGAGCAAACCCCCTATGTGGGTCTTTGAGAAGCACAAGTCGACCTCAGCTGAGAAGCCCTGCCGCCCACAGGTCCACACACATAGTAAACACAGTCCTGCCCCGTGTGCGCACCCCGACCTCCCGAAGCAGACTCAGTCTCTCCACGGCGGGAACCCCACACACTCCACCACCACTCCACCACCACTCCACCCTCTCCACCCGCTCCTTGTGCACGTCCTGCCCCGCTGAACTTGCTCAGTTGCCAGGCAGCAGAGAATCCAGTCCCCAATCTATGCAGGCCCACAAGTTGCCTGAGGGCTTGTTGTTGGGTGGGGCCAGTCTCTAGGGTGGGCTGCCTGCCCTGGCTGAGCTGGATTAAATTGGTGCTCTAGTGGGTGGGGCAGACCCTGGGCTAGCAGGCCTCAGGGAGAACTCCAATGGCGTCTGTGTCAGCACGCCCACACCAGGCCACAACAATGGCCGCCGCCAATGTCCCAGTCCCTGGAGAGGTCTCACCCCTCACCAAGATGCACTCAGGGCCTACTAGGTGAGTCTCTTTTCACCACAGCACTGTGCACCTTTCTTTCTGGTGATTTTAGGTTGCTTTCTGAAACGGGTGAGTTTGCGTGTGGGCCCTTTAAGAGCCAGTTTTAATTTTTTTGTGAACCAGCTTTTCTGGGGGTACTCTCCAATGTTTTAGTGGCAGGCAAAGTCAGATATTATGCCGCTCGTCTCAACTGTGCTGGGTCCACAAAATGCCCCTAGCGGGGGCGCTCCCCGGCTCAGGGTCCCACTCCTCCAGGGAGGCTGCGTACCTGTGCGTTGCTCCCTGCGGCCGTGAAACGCTGCGGCTTGTGAAGGTGGCGTTTTTCCTCTCCAGAAGGGAGTTTCTGCCTCTTCCACCTCTATTAGGATTGTCCGTTGTTGCAGGAGTTCCTCTTATCCAGTTTTCAGTTCTGTCTCAGGGGTAGTTTCTCCACGAGTTGTTGTAAATTGGCTGTGTCCGCGGGAGGAGGTGAGTTCAGATTCTGCCTACGCCGCCATCTTGACTTCCTCCCCCCCCTTGAATTTTATTTATATAGAGCAAAACAAATAGAAATTAAATACTAGAAAAAGAAAATACTGATAAGAAAGCTGAAATAATTTACTAAAAGTTTCCTCAAAATAAAAGCAGTTTAAAAAGTGTAGGCTCATGAAGGGCTGAATTCATAAGCAATGTTGCAGTCAGAAGAATAATTAAAATACTCAACAGTAAGTTATAACAGTTTGTTTCTTAAGCTACAAACTACTGGGGCATAACTTATATCCCAAAACCATGTATCGTTGACAGATATACTTCTTTCATCACATGAACACACTGGACCCATCCCTCCTTACCCCAGAGGTGGGGCCAAAAGAAATTAATGGCTCATGAAAGAGTTGGCTTTTTTCCCCTCAAGGGAAGAAAAGATGCCCACGATGGGTTTCACAACACAGATCTTGGCAAGGTGGGGCACTGTTTAAGCTCACTCACCGTAGCAGCTCTTAATGACCTATGGTTGGAAGAGAAGCTCAGTTGTCACAAAAGGAGAGACATAAGTGTCCTCTTATGTGTCATCCCTCATTCCAGTATGTCACACAACTAATAAATGGGTAGGACAAGTTTCACATTCAAACTACATGGAGTTAACACTCAATAAACAATGAGAAAAAGTGTAAATATTTGTCAATATCATGTTTCTCTGAGTCTCTTTTTCTCTTTGCCTGAGAATACAATTCCTAAAGACCTATCAATTTTCATATATACTATTAGTCCTCAACAGATGAATAGGGCATTTAACTGGAATTTAGAAAACAGTTCCTCCACAGAAACAATACTATATATGCTGACTCAGCTCCTGGGCAGACCCAAAGTCTCACCCATCACCTAAAGCTGAACACACTGCCTTCAGTGCCGCCGAGCCGCAACATTTCCAGGGGCCAGAGTTTCCAGCAGAACTGCCAGGAACACAGCTTTCCCTGCTGTATGAGGACAGGGCTTTCCCTAATTCCCAAGCCACAGTGATGGCTGTCAGAACCTATGGATGAGAAGGAACTACACAGGCTAAACTTGGCTGTGTAGCCCCTGGAAACCCAGCTCAGGGCCAGCCCCTTTGTGGTCTTGTAACCAACCCCCAAACATCAACCCTGTCATCTCCAAAATATGATAGCAGCTACATTTAGTGAGTGCCTAAAATTTCCATGAATAATCCTTAACCTTCACACAAATTTAGTAAGTACTCAACCTCATGTTACAATTAATAAAACTGGGTTTCAGAGGTTACAGGGCGTGCCAGATGTCACAGTTAAGTGAGCAGCCCAAATTCAAGTCTGGATCTAACTATTTCTCACTAGTTCCAAAGCCCGAGAGGTTCCCATCAAATCAGTAAGTGCAGGAGAGAATAAATGAAAACTTAGAGCACATGGCTCAAATTCCAGCTCATGGAGGTGCTCACTAAATGTCCCCGTTTCCCTCTCCTGGGGACTGGGTGACATGACTCACTCTCTCCTGGTACCAGTGTTTTCTCCCCTCCTGGCCCCGGCCCTACCCTCGTGCCCTGTACTAAGTACCTGGCAGGGGACCCAGCAAGGTGATACAATGAAACAGGTTATAAGGTTTTTCTCTTATGTCCCTTCTCCCTTTCCTTTTCTTCAGCAAGATCCCATAGGGTGAGGCATTTTATCCTTTTCTTAGGTCACATGTCCTTTTGAGAATCTGGTGAAAGGTACAGACTTTCCCCTCAGAAAAAACGCACATAAGGACATATACACATACTCTATATATAATTCCACAGATATGGGAGTCTTGTGGACCCCAGCAGTTTTAGAGGATCCCGCTTAAGATATTCCTCCACAAAGAAAGACTTTTACGTTTACGTTTTTATATTCTAAAATTAAACCCATCCGCCTCTTACAGAAGAATTGCCGAGTTCCTCAGCAGCATGGTAGTGGAATGAAGAGAATGAATAAGGCCCGTACGTGGGGCAAGAGATGCAACCAAGGACACTGGGACCACTGTCTGCTGTAGGGACAGGAGATGGCAAGGAGATACAGTTACAGGATTCATGCATGTTTCTTCCCACTGATTTTGGTCAAGACAGCACACACATCTGTAGGAGAATGAAATGAAACCCAGAGCCTGTGTGTTTCCCCAGGTGCGTATAAGTGTCTGCATCCATATGAGCGCTTGTCTGTCCAGAGAAAATGGACCAAGACTGTTGGGAGGCTGGAGGGAGGAGAAAGGTAGAATCCCAGACATCAGGTAACAGGGAACTGACTGGTGACGGAGGAGACGCACAACTGTGTGAGCGGAGAGCTCCCACAACCCTCCCCTCCCTTGGCTTGGGTGGCTGTACCTATAAGGAATGTATAAAATTATAGATATATATACATATATGTCTTTTGAAATCCAGAGCTGTTTGTATACAACTATGCACGTGTGTAGGTTGCACCTGAATAGATGAAGGTGCTAGAATTTGACCTCTACTTTGACCAAAGAACCTCATTTACTACATGTTAATGAAAATGCATCCAAAGAAAGATGAGATGCCTGAAATCATCTAGAATATCAAAGACAGCATTTTAATCAGTTTAGGAAAGATTTATTTTGCAACTTCCAGCAAATGTACATATCAATCTTCTCAGTCATTTATCTGCACAGCCCAGCTGAAGAATCCCGCCAAGCTGTCTGTAACGATACATGTCGAATTTCTGAATGACCTCCTACCAGGTTAAAACATAAAACACAAGCCTGTCATCAGCACGTTTTAATACAAAACGTACACATAAGCACACTCATAAGTACCTTCTGAGGAAAAAACAGAAGGTACATTGGTGCAAAAGTCTGAAACACGTTCCCACCAGTCTCCTCTACAAGTCACGGTCACAGAGACGCACCTGCTGGGGGCCGTCAGCAGCTGTGGCAGACATTCCACTAACGCCCGGTGAGCCACGCCTCCTGGTCCAGGCTCCTCTGCACTCTGACTCTGCCATCCCTCACACCAGGAGGAGGGTCTCTTTCCTCCCTGAATCTGAGCTGGCCCCGTGACATGTTTGCACCATGTTTTGTATGTGGCAGAAGTGACCTGTGCGACGCCCAGGGCTAGGCCTGAAGTGGCCTTGCAGCTTCTGCTTTCGACCTCCTGGACTGCTCCCTGAGATCACTACATAGGTCCAGCCTACCAGAGGACAAGAGGCCACACGGAGGACCCAGGTGCCCCCAAAGACAGCTACCTTGAGCTGCCAGGCAGGGAGAGAGGCCATCACGGACCATCCAGCCCCGCCAACCCCCCATCTCAGTGCAGCCATGAGCGAGCCAGGCAAAACCAGCAGAAGAGTCACCACGCCAGCCCATGGACCATCAGAAACCATGAACTGCTGTTGTTTTTTGCTGTAAGTTCTGGAGTGGTTTGTTACACAGCAACGGTTAACTGATTCAGTAATATTGAGACTCTGAACGCCCATGTTACGTTGAGACGCTGCAGTTCCTTTAGGCCTGGCCTCACGTCTTCAGCCCTTCAGCCCCCTCCCTGGGACATGAAATGCCAGCTTGACTGTACGGTGATGGCACACTAGGGAGTACTTGAGATTTCGGAGGTGGAAGTAACCCTCTGGGCTGGTTTAAACGTCATACCTCCTGGAGGCTCAGATGACCTTTTGAGAGTCCTCCTGGACTTGCAATTCTAAAAGCGAATTCACTAAAAAATGATATAACACATTAAGAGAAGGCTAAAAAAACTTCAAAATACATTGTTAATTACTCAGGGGGCTTACAACGAAGATCAAGTCCAAAGTTATCTTCTAAGAGCTTCTACTTCTAGAGAACAGCAGCAGCGAACAAGCTGACAGACAATGAACCCTCACTCTCTGGCAGGAACCGTCAGGGTTGTAGTGGACACTGCGGTCCCCCCAACAGCCACTCTTACCCTCCCTCGCTGTACAGGATCCTTCCCACCAGGTCCATGGGTGGGTTCTGACTGGCCTGATAAACTAGACAATTTACTCCCATTCTCCTTGCCACCATAATATTTTCAAGAGTAGTTAATACACACAGAATACTGTAAAAATCAGTTAGAACATGCCATAGGCTGAACTGTGTCCCCTTCGAATTCCTATGCAGAAGTCCTAACTGCCAGCACCTCAGAATGTGACTGTATTTGGAGAAAGTGCCTTCAAAGGAGTGATTAAGGTAAAATGAGGTCATATGGGTAGCCCTTGATCCAATGTGACTGGTGTCCTTCGAAGAAGAGGAGCTTAGGACACAGACAGGCACAGAGGGGAGACCATGTGAAGACCAAGTAGATGGCCTCCTACAAGTCATGGATAGAGGCCTCAGAAGCAACCAACCAGCCCTGCCGACACCTTGATCTTGGGCTTCCAGCCTCCAGAACGGGGAGGAAATAAATTTCTGTCATTGAAGCCACCTAGTCTATGGTATTTTGTTAGGGTGGCCCTAACAAACTAACACAGACATGTCCAGTTTAAGCATTAGTAAACGCAAATGAACTGACTTAATAATAAAGGGAATTTATAGGCATTCATAACTGATAGCCCCCAAAGTACAAAAGCCTTCAGTCTGATCTGAAAATTCAGTAAATCATCAGGACAGTGGTTCCATTTCGCTGAGAATTTTTTCAGCTCTGCCCACAGGCTAGCCTTTCCCACGGCTGGCAGTAAGATGATGGCCACTCTGAGGCTCCCTGAGTCCTTCACCTCCAAGCAGAAGGAGGGTCCACTAATCTCCTCCAGTCTCGTCATATACACGAGCTAGTAAGTCTCGTTTCTCCGTTAAGTGTCCTAACTAATATGGCGCGTCACAGGCATTTCCACATTCGATCATGAGACGACTCTGTAAGGAAAGTACTTTACTGTCATCCTCTCACAGGGCCTGGAGAGGCAGGGCACAGAGGTCATGTCACTTGCCCCCAGTTCACGGCTGATGACAGAACAGAGCCACGGTGAGCTCAGGCCCTCCACACCTATGGCCAAGGCTCCTGGTCCCACACCTGCCTCTCCACACACAGAGACCTCAGGCAGGGTCAGATCTTTCTGCCAAGGGCCAGCAGGAAACATCTCAGGCTTTCAGTCCACATGAGCAGGTCACATATTGTGTTTGTTTTTACAACTCTTTAAAATGTAAAAAACCATGAATGTAGTGAATGCCGCTAAGCTGTACACTTAATGGTTAAAATCATAAATTTTATGTTATGTATATTTTACCACATAAAATAAATTTCAAAAAGTGTAAAAAGCCATTCTTAATTCTTAGTACATAAACAGGCCAAAGTCAGATTTGGTCTCGGGTTGTAGTATGCCAACCTCTGATGCATCCCTGAGATTAACTCTCTGAAGAACCCAGAACAACCACCGGTTTCCTTGATTTAGCAAATAACCTCTCCAACCTTGATTGGGAAGTTCTGACACAGAACCAAATCTTCAAACAGAGAAGTGGAGAGGAGGGCAGGTCACAGCAGCCAAGGCCTCCTCACCATGTGGGCTCCTCTAGTCCCAGGGAAAGAGAGAACTCGCTCTCCCACCCTCGGGGAAAACTGTGGGAAGACTTCACCTACAAGGACTGTAATTATTAGCAGGGAAAGGGAAGATGACCTCGAGGTCATTCTGTGGCACTGAAGACAGGAAGACGTTTATCTTCAGGGTTACTGATTTTGTTCTGTTTCGCATGGAGGGACGGGAGTGGTAAAGGACAGAGTCCCTCCTGCAGAAGTGTGTTCCAGAGCTACAGGTCCAGCATGAGGGTAAGGACAGGATGAAGCTCAAAAAAGACAAGCCTAGGTATTCAAAGACTAACGGTCTTCCAAAGACAGGCCCAGTTGTTTTCATTGTAGCCTAAAGTCAAATCACAAGTCCAGAAGCGAATACTGACTCTGGAACCAGCGTCTTTCCCAAAGAACTCTGACCAGGATCTTGTCTACAGTTCAGGAGAAGGAAGTGCACGAGATGAAGCTGAAAGACATATAATAGAAATGATCCAAAGGGAAGGAAAAAACCCAGACATCTATAAGGCAGGACTGATGTTCCAAAATACCAAGTTTAAGATCGTGGACTATAGAGTCACAGACCTGGATTCTAAGTCAGACTCTAGCATTTCCTAGCTGTGTGATCCTGAGCAAGTTACTTAACCTCTCTGAGTCCTAGTCTAGTCATCTGTGAAGAGGATTTTAATAGTTATCTCCATCATAGGATTAGTGTGAAGATTACAATAAAATTATCTATATAAAGCACCTGGCACGTTGCAAGTACTCAATAAATATTGGTAATTATTGCTAAACAATTATTCTGATCAAAGTTCATATTCTCCAGGCTTCACTGGCATCCCAGGCCAGGAAAACTGTTGCTCACAATCTCCACATTGTTTCTTCGAATGTAATTCTCCTTCTCAGTTCCTTGTTTATGGAACACATTGTTAATATTTGACTTGTTTTCAGTTAATTCTAACACTTAAGTGCACTGCACACGTAAGGAGCTCAATCTAGCTGCTGCCTCGAGTTGCCTCAAGGTTAATCAAGTCCTTTCACTGATCCTGAATCACTCTGCAAGGAAACAATTCTGTCCGAGGTGACCAAGGGGTCTGAAGGCTGGCCCAGCGCGTCCCAGCTGTGTTACTTTGGGCCAGTTACCTTACCCTGGAGCTTCAGTCTTCTGCTGTGTAAAATGGGGTTAAATATCGCCCTTAAGAGAATGTTGTGAGAATTTAATGAGAACACAAGGAGAAGAGCCCCTCAGGGCCTCGCAGGTGGTGAGTGCTCCACTCACAGTGGCGGTTCTCATTTTAGTACAACTGAACACTACAAAGCTGGAAATGGAAGCATTTTCGGATCTTCCTTTCCATTCCTTTCTCTTTAATCCTATATATCACTTATTTTACCCCAGCTATTTATCCAAATTCTCTGTCCAAATGTCTTCTATTATATGTATGTCAAACAAGTAAATTACAGAATGAACAAACCACAGCACGACTTAACTCGCACTGAACTTGTCCTCCCAGAACACAGAAGATGAACAGACCCACCCTGACTTGCCAGATGCGGTCTCAAATCAGGCTTTGGGGGAAACGGTGAGGTTCCCACCACACGCTTTCCCCTCCTCACTCACCGGAACACTAGAACGAAGGGAAGATCACAGTCTGTGCATGAGGCTGCAGAATAGACAGATTCCTGCCATGAATTCAGAGGGCCAGCAGCAGCTACGGGTTCATGGACCAGAGTCCAGCATCCGTGGGGGCAGCATCTGCCTCCAGCTTCCAGAGCAAGAACCAGAAAAGGCTGAGATGCCTTTTTGTACCTTTTTCACCAGCAGCCAAGTTAGGTTTATAGACTTCTGCTATGTAGCAGGGGTCCAAGTCTGACTTTAAGAAAAATCCAGATACATCAGAGCTTGTCCGAGAATCTATCAGAAGCCATTTTTAAAAATCTAACTCATCCATTTGCAACAGACCAGCTCCCAGCTTTGGCACCATCCAGTGGCAAATGAATAATTTCCTAAATGGTGCTTTGCATGTGTGTGCACACACACACCAACACTACAGAATTTCCTAAAGTGGTGCTCTGTGTGCAGTAGACACACACACACCCCACACAAAATTATTCCTTGGTCAAACAAGTCCACTAAATCCCTTTCTTGGTGATTCATAATAGCACAGTAAATGCCCTTAGAAGTCCTATAGTAAAGAAATATATATCCTTGAGGTCGGCCCCGTGGCTTAGCGGTTAAGCGCACGCACTCCACTACTGGCGGCCCAGGGTTCAGGTCCTGGGCGCGCACCAACGCACCGCTTGTCCGGCCATGCTGAGGCCGCATCCCACACACAGCAACTAGAAGGATGTACAACTATGACATACAACTATCTACTGGGGCTTTGGGGAAAAAAAAAAAGGAGGAGGATTGGCAATAGATGTTAGCTCAGAGCTGGTCTTCCTCAGCAAAAAGAGGAGGATTAGCATGGATGGATCAGCTCAGGGCTGATCTTCCTCACAAAAAAAAAAAAAAAAAGAAAGAAATATATTTCCTAAACTGATCCAAATTAGAAGCACTCCTTTGTTGGGCACACCCATTAAGACGGTGCAGGAGCGACTTGCAGAACACTCGTCTGGGAAGCACGACTCTGAGTGTAGAGCAGTCACGGCAGAGCTCCAGCAGGGACGGTGCCTCCTGGATGCAGGTGGCACCAGCGCAGGTGACCCTGTTTGTGAGCACACCAGACAATCCCTGGGAAACGCCGGAAATCGTGGGAGGGTCATCTTGTGGAGGCTAGGGGTCCTGAATCAATGCGTAAGAGCAATGACCAAGGTAATTTTAAATTAGAAGCATAATAATAATTATACTTAGTGTGATATGACTATGCTAAGTGCAGCTCTCCTCCCGGGAATTCCTGTACCCTTGTAATTGATATAGATAGAGAGCACAGAATACCAATTTTTTTCCCTGCAAAGTCTTTTTCCAGGAAAATAAGGCAACCACACAATGTATCATGACATGTGGTTGAGCTGAGAGCATAACTGAAGTCTCCAGACCAGTAGCCCACAGGTCTAAGCTTCCTCTTAGTACTAAAACAGCCTCCATGACAATAAAAGAAAACCCTCAAGTCAGTACAGCTAGCTTCCCACCTTTTAATTATTCATGTTAATGCCTTGCATTTGTAGAGTTTATACTTTACAAATGCTAATCAGGCCCCAGGATTCCATGAATAATGGAAGCCACAATTAATGACCAAATCTGATTTTAAGCCATGTTTTCAACACATGCTTTCCCCAGAAATCTTCCCCAAATACCGCCTCTCCACCACCCTCCACTTATATTCATCATCCTGAAAGAAAACTTAGTGTAATTAGTTTTATCAAGAAGGCCAACTTAACTTTCAAATACTTTGCTTTTTCTCTGGCAACCTAACAGTAATGGTGCTGAATAACCAAAAGGAAGAAGCAAGAAGAAGAGAAAACCAAACGGCTCAGGCCCGTAACCCAGATGTGCTGTTCGAGGGAACCTGACGCCTGGCCCTGACGCCCAGCCACCACCCTCCCTTCAGACCCACACGGTCATGGTCCCACCTGCTTCTCCTCCCCGGACTCGGCACCCCTGCCAGGAACAACGAGCTTTAAACGGAGTTACTGAGGCAGTGGCTCCCCTGCCCTCCTCTGGGGAAAAAACCCCTAAACAATGCTGGCGTCCCCATTCCTTAAAAAAAATCTACATTAGCCAATGTCCAGTTTTGCTAATTAAAACCAAATACCATTTCATACCACCCAACTGGCAAAAGTCAAAGTGTCTCACTAAATCCAGTCTAAGTGAGGACACGGGGGATGACGACCCTCAGGTACACAGCAGGGACCATGCTGATACAGCGATTCTGGAAAGCCACTTGGCTGTGAAGGGGTACACACCACTTTCGGGAACAGACACAGGGAGACCTGTGCACAGGTGCAAGGAGAAACCTATGGATGGGGACTGCAGCACCACCTGTCGTGGCGACCAGGCAAACCCGCAACGACATGGCCTTCTCCATCCCTCGATGGGGAAGAGCGACCTGCGGCAGCGTCACGTTATAGAACTCCAGGCAGTGGTTACACCAACTCCAGCCGTCACTCTGGACAGGCCCCTCAAAACCCGAGTGAGGGACAAGCACAAGGTGCAAACTAAGGCGTTAATATAATCTGTACAAGTTTGAACACACAAACGTCCACACACAGACACCTGTGGTGGATGTGCCGAAACCGGCAGGAAGAGTGCGAGCAACCTCCCCAGGAACAGAACGGGGAGAGGACGCAAGGACACAGACCCTGGAAGGACGCACGGGAACTACACATTAGCAGTCATAGGTATATTTCCCACAAACATTATATATTTTAAGATAAAATATTTAAGTATTTAAAAAATGGTCTGCTGAAACTATAAAACTCATACAAGAAAAGATAGGCAACACATTCTTTGACATTGGTCATAAAGGAATCTTTTCAGATGACGTGCCTAGTCAGACTAGGGAAACAAAAGAAAAAATAAACGAGTGGGACTTCATCAGATTAAAGAGCATCTACAAGACAAATGAAACCAGGATCAAAATGAATAGACAACCCACCAGCTGGGAGAAAATATTTGCAAAACATATATCTGACAAGGGGTTAATCTCCATAATATATAAAGAACTCACACAACTGAACAACAAAAAAACAAACAACTCGATCAAAAAATGGGCAGAGGAAATGAACAGACACTTCTCCAAAGAAGATATACAGAGGGCCAACAGGCACATGAAAAGATGCTCAACATCACTAGTCATCAGGGAGATGCAAATCAAAACAATACTAAGATATCACCTCACTAAGATAGCCCGTTAGAATAGCTATAATCACCAAGACAAAAAACAACAAATGTTGGAGAGGATGTGGGGAAACAGGAACCCTCATACACAGCTGGTGGGAATGCAAACTGGTGCAGCCTCTATGGAAAATGGTATGGAGATTCCTCAAAGAATTAAAAACAGAGGTGCCCTATGACCCAGCTATCCCACTACTGGGAATCCATCCAACGAACCTGAAATCAACAATCCAAAGAGGCTTATGCACCCCTGTGTTCATTGCAGCATTATTCCCTATAGCCAAGAAGTGGAAGCAACCCAAGTGACCCTTAACTGACGACTGGATCAAGATGTGGTATATATATACAATGGAATACTACTCAGCCATAAAAAAAGACAAAATTGTCCCATTTGCAACAACATGGATGAACCTGGATGGTGTTAAGTGAAATAAGCCAGAAAGAGAAAGACAAACACCTCACAATTTCACTCACATGTGGAATATAAACTAACACACGGTCAGAGAGAACTGTATTGTGGTTACCAGGGGCAAAGGGGGTGGGGGGTGGGCACAAGCGGTGAAGAGAGACATGTATATGGTGACTGACAAACAAAAATGTACAACCAAAATTTCACAGTTATAAACTATTAAGATATCAATAAAAAAAATTTTTTTTTTAAATCGTCTGGCTCCCAGGTATAAGGGTATTAATTATGTTAGCTCTCTGCCTTCTAATATTTTTTCTTAAAATAATGATTTCAAAATATTATAAATTATAAGCCCCTTTTAAGGGCCAAAATGAATGATAAAATAGTGGATTGAGAAAATTGTATAATCTTACAATGTGTGAGGAGAAAATGAATTGGGTCATCGAGCCATAAAGTAGGATCTTCTTGAATATTGTCTTAAGAACACAATGACACATGACAATTTCAAACACACTTCAGTGTCTTCATTTTTGTGTGGCTGATATAAAAGTGCTGTTTGGCTCACAATGCTGTTATGAAAGTAATTGCCGAGGGTAATGAGTTCCAATAAAAATATTTGCTAGTTATACAATCACTAGGCATCTGAGATTGGAGTTATAAAAAGTCAAAAGTAGAAGAAAAATAATCTTTAATTATTTAATCAAATCTCATAGAGCAGGTACAACTTTGTCTCTTAAAACTAGTCTCCTAAAATTTAGAAATCTTAGCAGAAATGCTGGGTTTTTTTTTTAGAACTACTACAATAAAGCCATCAAACTGAGAGAACTTTTCAGATAACATTCACTACCACCCGCATGCTAGCCTGGAACATGCGCCAGGTTATAGCACATGTTCCGTGTTACCCCACCTAATCCTTAACAACCCCACAAGGCAGGTGTTGCTGTTATCCCTGGTTCACAGATGAAGCGAGTTGACACAGAAATATCAAGCACCTCACAGTCAGGAGGCAGTAAAACTGGCTCCAGAGTCCAAGTTATTAACCCTCCGCCACACTGCTCTCCAGGAGACCATGACGACACTGCTCAGATAGGAGTGGCCTCAAGTCAACTTTTACTTTGACATACAATCCCCCATTTTAAATTTCAGAGTTCCTTCTAGGACATTAAAACCTGATAGCTCATTTTACCAGTCAGAAAATTTGTTTTCACCAGGGACCACACCATGAAAGACCTGCCACATCACCATACCCTGAAGCACCGCTGAGATTTAACGCAACAGATCCGCACCAGCATCAGGACAAGGCAATTCATGCTTCTCCATCTGTGAACTTATCAGAGATCAAGCACTCTGAATTTTGGCACCAACACATCCTGCCACCCGAACTGTCCTAAGCTGTGTATTGATCCAGTATCCTCGCTATGGCTTCACTCAGGATGCTGCTCCTCTTCAGTAGCATCTCAGAAGAATGAACTCTGGTCTTAGGGCCACACGGAGAAAATAGACAATGCTAAATGCTACAGGCCCGTCCCGATGAACTGTCACAATCCAAGATGGTTTTGTTATTTTTTCTGTTTTAACTTTCACACTAAAACATTGCAGTAAAGTTTTAAGATAAAATATGCTTGAGAAAAACTGAAATAGCTGCATATTCAGCAAAGAAATTTCATATCACCTAGAGTCATTAAAGTCATTAATCTTGGAAGAAATCAAATCTAAGACACTGGGAATGACTAAGTAGGACTCCTCCGTAATGATTATGACAGTACTGTCAGAAGAAAGGCATTCAAGAAACACCAAAAGCCCCAAATTAAAGCTTTGCTTTTTAACAAATCACCTGCAACAGTATGGCCTCATTCTTTGACTTGTTCTCTCAAAGTCATAAGATGCAGATCAGTAATTATAACAACTCGCTCATGAAGCATCGATAGTTGTTGGGATCCACAAGAAATGACCAAGGAATCCCCACATGGGGCCTGGAGCATTCAGTGTGCTTTTGCATCCATAATGCTTCACCAAAAAATCGTACTGCTGGCGAAAGGGCTGTCAACATCCCTTGACACTTAGCTTTAGTTAAATCCCACGCTGGTGACCAACAGTCCTTATAAATCTCACCCTCCTCGTTCTTCAAGATCATATCAAACAAAAACAGAAGTTCCTCATTCTTCTCTTTTCTGTCATTGAGTTTTAGAGTAATATCGACTATAGGTCTTCTACTTATTTTCTCCCTCTATTCAAGAGTAAATATGACCTAGAAGCTAATTTATACATCCTCAATAGTCACAGCAAAGTGGCAGAAAAGGTTAGATGTTAAGAGGGAGGCTGAGTGGATGTGACAGGCGGTGGGTACCAGCACTGTTGTGGTTTGACTGAAATAGCCAGCTGGCAGCAGTGAGGGCTCATTGGACGGTGAGAGAACAAGCAAGTGGAAGGGACCCACACACTCTCACGTAATTCAGGAGACCTCAGGAGCCCTAAAGAAGAAAGAGGAGGCCTCGCGGGGTACTCAGAGCCCGCAGGGAAGGCCCAGGCCTCACTGCAAGTGCGTTATGGAAGTGGTCCCCCACGAGTTCCAGGTGTGAAAACAGGACGAGAGCTGGAAGGGACAATAACTGAGCACACAGAGGGGTCGGGAGCTCAGGGGTCCTGCAGAGGATGAAGGGTTCAGAGGTGGGAGCCGCGGTGCACGTGGAGGATGAGCTCACATGTCTGGTAAGAGTTGGCACGCTGTCCAGCATGGGGTAGGCACAAAATCAGCGTCTGCTGAATGTGAAGTCCGTGGGGCCCAGGGGAATTTCTGAGTTCATGATGCTGCAGGTGGAGTGGTAACAAGTCCCAACACAGACCGACGCGGCTCGCTGGCTGGCTGGCTAAAAGCTGAAGTGAAGGCCACGTAGCATCAAAGTCAATGTCAGTGTCACTGCAACTTGCGGCAGTGGAGTGAGGGTGATTCTGAAGTCACTTGAGTTGTGACAGAATGTCGTAAAGCTGACTGATGACTGGAAGTGGACCCTCGTGGCCAGCTTGGGGTTCCATCCGTAATCCATACTAATGTGAACGTAAAAGTATTCTAAACCACCAGACGGGTCAGGGCACCATGTAAGAACTCGGACGAGGATTCCTACTGAGCAGTCACAGACGAATCAGAGGTAACAAACTTGTGAAAAGACGCAGCGGCTTCCGAAGCCAGCCCCCAGTAAAACCCCGAGCGCTGAGAGCGTTGAGGTCTGAATCCAAAAGTCTCGGCTGCTACTTTGCATCTTGACAGGCTGCTGACGGGAAGGTCTGTACCAGGAACTGTCTGCACACAAAGAACCTGTTTTTCTGGGCCTTGGGGAAAAGGCTGATGCAGAGACGGTATATAAAGGGAGTTTCTGAGGGTGGCTTAATGAGATGCGCTGGAACAGGCGGGAGCAGAGGGAAGTGACGAGGACCCTGGGCCGCTAAGTTAGCAGCAGCTCCTTCTCTAAGATGCTTCCTGACCCAGGAAGGAGCGGGAGGGAGTGGGAGACACTGCGTCAGAGAGCCCAGGGAGGCTGCAGTTGAGGAGGATCTGTTTCTCATGCAATTTTCCCTGGTTACAACTTACGCGTCACAGTCATGATAGTGAATTTCAATTGTTCACAAGGGAGGTAAATGCTTATAACACTTAACCGATGGCCGTAAGGAGCATACACCACAAACCCAAAATGAACGTTTCCTAATGAGCTCCTGCAGTTCAAGGAAAGATGATGGTAGACGGTGTTTCTGGAATGGTCCGGCACTGGAATTTGGTCCAGGTTAAGTCAGTCACCGCAGAATCTGCAGACTCTCCAGCCATAACGTCCTAGCAGAAAACTAATGACAGGCCATCTCTGCATGAAGGCCAGTGGGCAAAGGTCCTTAATACAAAACTCACTGACCTATCAACAGGCAGGGTGACGATCGATGTGGTATGTCTGAGCCTTTGCCAGATTCAGAACAAAGTCCTGGCCCCTGGTACACTCCCAGGCCTGGACAGACCACCTCCGCCAGCTCTGATCCTTCGTTTTCTCTGGCTGGCAGTCCTGGTGTGTTGTCTCTCATCAGTCACGTAAGAAATATCTAGGGAGCCTCAGCTACATACGAGGCCCTGAATTAGGAGCCAGGGACACCGTGTGAAAGAAGCAGTGACACTCACTGCCCTCTGAGTCCAGCTGGGGACAGACACCAAACACCTACGCAGAAAAGACTTCATCTACCATTTAGCTGGAGCAAGAAAGGACAAGCACACGGCCCTACGAGAGCCTAGAACAAGGGACCTGGCCGGACCTGGGGACAATGACATTTTCTCAGGGAAAGGACATGTGAACTGAAGGGTAAGTAGGAGTTGACGAGGAACAGTGAGGCAGAGGGAGGAGGGGAAGCTGAAGGACACAGCAGGTGGAGGGACGAGCTCGGCCCCGGTACAAAGACCCACCCACACAGACATGTAGTAACAGCAGATCCAACACAGCAACCTCACCACGTCTCCGCGCACGTACTGCTGACCGAGTAGTGGATGAAACAGGATGACCACAGGGAAATAAAAGACACAAACCAACCACACTTAGGACAAGAAGTCCAGGTGCTAGAAATAAACATAGGAGAAAAGAAAAATGGCCCACAGAGGGCTGGCAGCCCCACACGTGAGCCCCTGAAACCTGAGTCACTGGCAGAAGCCTGCCCACAGGCCTAGGACATTCCTATTGAGCAATTCACACACACACACCACCAGAAGGAAAAAGAACTGCAAATTTTAAAGAAAAAAAGTCCTTTTGATTGGTTTCCAACATGGCAGAGGCTCACTGCTATTGTCCCCTGACCACAGCAGACCAGTTTTCCATTAATCCTGGGGATAAAAGGTACACTCCCTTAACTGCATTTGAAATAACAAGTAAGCGAGGTGACCTGACATAATCGTGATTTGTTCCCTTCATTTCACACAACAAAATTACAGGGTACCGTGATGAGTCATCCACCTGACATCTAATACACGTGATCCACACAGAACGCACAGGACAAGGATCCTGTCACATGGACCCATTGTGGGGAAGGGACGAAAAAGGGCCCAGAGGAGAGGCAGCCCTCTGGAATCTCATTCACCGGGAGGCTGAGACACGAGGTCGGAGGCTGGATCAGGGAAAATATCTGTAACACAGAGGCTGACCACGGTGCTGGGACAGACACAGAACAGGTCATAGACGTTATCAGAAAGTGTGGGACGTTTGGTTACAAACGACCATTTTTATAGCTATCATTTAATGAGCCCCAGTTCTCTTCCAGGGAGTGTGCCAAGTCTTCTGTGTTACCTCTAATCCTCACCACCAGCGTGAGCATGACTCTATTAACTTTGTTTCACAGCTCAGAACCCGACGCTTGGAAAGATGACACAGCAGGGACTGCCTGTTTCCACGTGCAGAGCTTCTTGTGTCATCATAGTCTCTTGCCCGAAACCTAGTCTGAGTTTCTAATAACCATGGCAAACTGGGACTGTGGCCACTTGCTACTAGTCAACCTGGTTAACTTCCTCCCACCATATAAACTGGCACCCCTGACAGTGGCAGGTCTTGAACTTCTGCAGCTCTGTCTAGGGGCCCAGAGGCAAAAGTGTTTGTAAGGGGAATTTCTCTTGACATCGCATTTTTACTTAGATTTTATGCTATATCATTTGAGAAGGTTTTAAAAGGGGCTGACAGATTTCAACCCTCCACCCCTTCTCCCAGCCGCTCCTTGACGAACGCACTTGATTCCTGACCTTGAAGGTAATCCTATGAGGGGTACGGAGGTGGCACCGGCCCCCACACTGTTGTTCCCAGTGATGGTTTTAGGATGACAGGCCCACTGTGATTTTAACATCTTGCTATTTTATTAGGCCTGCGTCTTTAACTTAAGGGCGAATCCAGCCCCAAGAACCATTATATTCAAGATCAAACTGTGAAAATAACTTTCCTTGGTCTACACTCTTAAGCTCCATCCTGGCTTCACACTCCACACTGAACCCGGACGGTAAGTTCTTTGGAATCTGGACAGAATCTGTTAGAATCCTCCCACTAACAAACCATCACTGGGCAGACAGCCTAAAAAACAGAACTTGCATTTTATCATCAGCAAAAATATTCACAGGTGTTCTGGTATTTCAAGCACAACGTCTGTGTCCATCTGTGACGTGCTTGGGGCCTCAGCATCCGGGTCCCAGGTACAACAGGTATGACTCACCTTCTGAAGTTGGCAAATCCAGAACATAAACCTGACACTAGAGGCTCCAGCATCAAGTGGGCTCTTGCTAAATGCCTGGAATCTGAGAATTAAGATGGACTCTCTCAGTAAAATCACCTTTGCTGCTTTGAAGGTATTCCTTTCTGCAAATGAAAAACAAGGTCACGGCGCCTGTAGGTCTCCTGGAAAGTCTCTGGTAACAACTTAGATTTGCAGTTGTTCCTTGAGATGCGCTGATGTTAGTGGCAACAGATCCTTGACTCAGCCTCCTGATAAATAACGTCTGAGACAGATCAGCTGAGAGACACTCAGCAGGTACTTAATCGCGTTTGGTTCAACGGTGGGAACACTCAGCTATTTTAGCCCCATCAACTACAGCTCTTTAAAAACAGGCACAGAATTCTTAAGGCTTTTAGTTTTATACAACAAGCAAATTCCATTATATATCATACCTCACCATACAAAAAAACTGGGGTATATGCAGGTTAAATCACGTTCCCCTCGTGCACAGCGACACGGAGGGTCATTTCTACTTCTGTGACACAGAATGCCTGGAGACGGTCATACTCACTCAGACACTGACAGGGAATCCAACGAGCACAAGCCACGCCTCAGATATTGTCATCCTTGTTCCTGACAGCCCTGTTCTTATACTTTTATATAAATCCTCCTAATAAAATGTTATATTTAGGGTCTCTTTTGCAAATAAAAGTTATGCCGATCAATTTGACTTTAAGATTTCCTCCTCCTAATAAGGATCTTTGAATTACTGTTCTAAAATAGGCTTTTGCCTCACTAGCTGTCAAGTTCTACCGCTAAGACCTTGGGCCTGGTTCTGAAATGGCACAAATAAGGACGGTGCAAAGAGACACCAGTGGTCCAAGTCGTACAGAACAAAAGAGGAAAAGAAATGTGGAATCGTGGGAGCCAATGCTGGAGCGGCATCCACACTTCTTGGCATCACGCTCCTCCCCAAAGAGAGAGACCTACGCGCACAGGGGATGCTGCGGCTGCGAGAGTCTCACCGCCCAACAGGAATATAAACGGCAAATGGTAGATTATATTTCCTTTGGAAACCTTAATTGGCAGAAATTCTGCCTTTACAGTGGATAAGCCAAAAGAAGAGAAGTCACTGCAGGCTCCATAAACACACATTCTCACAAAATGGGGAGAGGGAGGGGAAGGGGAGCACAGTTTCTCCAAACTACTGTGTCCTGATTTCAAGGAGAAATTGTATTTCTTTAGAATCTAACCTACAGTTAGCTACCAAAAGGGGCAGAAGGCACTGACCTAGATAGTAACAAAGTAGTCAATTAATACAAGTTTGTAAACACACAGCTTCATTTTTCCACCAAAGAAAATGGTGAATATGATGGAAAACAATAAGAAAACAGAGCAACCCCTGAGATGCTGGTAGACAAATGCAGTGTGGGAGAGAGTAATATACTTACATCAGACACATGCAAACGCAGTATCCTCTCTTTCAAAGCAGTTACCTTGGGAGGACAATTCTAACACTATCAGCATTTCTTAGATTTCTTATATAAGACCTCAGAGCCTGTGAAAATCACTTTTGAATGTGAAGTCTACCTCCATTCAGTAACGTTCCATGCACTCTGCAAAGTACTTATCAAGACTAGTCCTGGCCCTCAAGAAGCTTGCAGTCCAGAGAAGGGCACGGATGTGTGCTCAGTTAACTTTATTACACTATCAGCCCTTCCCAGTGTCAGTCTATACTCCTGTATTATTCGTACATGCTTGTCTTCCTCCACTAGACAGTTAACACCCCTGAGAGCGAAGCCATTTCAATGATCTTTGCATCACTTCCCCAATGCCCCAGCAGAATAATCTGCACAGGATGAGCATTTAACAAATGCTGGTTTAGGGAGAAAATGCCTTATTACCTCAATAATCACTGTGCTCAGCAAAATTCACCATATGGCAGGTTCGCCTTGAAACCTCTCCAAGGGCATTCAGTCTCTGCGGCACCTAAACAAGCCCTCCTCGCCAGTCCTGAGGTCAGCATCACACCAAGGCTTGGGGTAGGAGGGACGAGAGCAACAGCATAAGCCCAGCTCCCTCCCAGTTACTATCTAAACATTAGATGTCAATAATAGCAAGGCACGTAAAACATTAACTCTCTCAAGTAATCAATAGGAACGCAATCTGTCCTTCAGGAATTGATCTAATCTACCGGATAACCTAAGTACTGTCTCACCCATCAGGTACCTTTGAAGCCACCACCGGCAGTCCAGGCAGTAACCGACACTGAGCCCATTGTGATGGTCACCCAACAGCGAGTACCTAGAAAGATGCTACTCGGCACTGACCCAGGGTCATCTGGACAGAAGCATTCAGACAGCAGCTTCTTTACTGCTGGTAACGAGAGCACAGAGATACTCAGTATGAAGACCAGGTTTGGGCATGGCTGGCTGATTAGACCACGGGGTGGGCAGAAACGAAACTGCTGCTTATCTTAATAGTCGCACATAAAAGATAACCTGCATGTCATCTTGCTTTGACGCTTTGGAAATAATAAGTTAGAAAACAGGATTCCATCAAAGTTGCAAAAGATGGTCTATACCATATACTAGTGACTGGTAAGAATAATATTCAGAACAGGCAATAACATTTAAGTGTAAAAGAAAATATGAAATTGTCCATAAATCCAGATTACCATGCTCCCTTGCGGAGAAGAGGCTGTGTGCTCCATGATGCCTTTCTTAACAACCACATCCACTTCAGGACCCGACCATGTCTGGCACCAGGAAGCAAGAAGGATGGACAAAGCAGAGAGGACGCAAATTCAGAAGGTCACAGCTCTACAGACTAGAACGATGTTGTCCAATAAAGTAGCCACTAGCCACATGTGTCTATTTAAATTAAAATTAACTAAAATTTAAAAATCAGTTTCTCAGTTGTGGTAGCCATTCAAGTGCTCCCAGCCACACGTAGTAGTGGTTATTGTACTGGACAGTGCAGACACAGAATATTTCCATCACTGTTCTACTGAACAGAGCTAGACTAGAAAGTGAACATTCCTATTGCTCAGACAGACCTGATGAGAAATTCAGAACTAAAGCCAATAGTCTTATTCATCAAGAGTCATTAGAGGTACCCAAGGTTGTTTATCTGCTTATTTTACTGAATGTGTCCATAAATCAGAGACGTTGGGGGAAAGTCTGGACCCACTCATCAGCAAAGGATTTTTTTCCCCTAGTCTTTTTCTTCTTCTTTTTCTCCCTTGGGGTGGGGAGAGGTAGAAAAAGAAAAGTGGTAGGGGATCAGAAATTTCTTGATTTAAGTCTCTCATATCTAAGACGTTGCATAAATTGCCAAAAACAGATTTTTAGAAGCACCTACTTTCCCCACCTCTCTTTCCGTTAAATAAAATACTAAAGGCAACTGAAGAAAACAGGAGAAAGGAAGAGGAATTCAAGAAATACTAAAAACAAAATGGATGGCTATCCTAAATTACCATTCCAGGACACCCAGGAAAAAGTGCCACAAGTCAAGAACAATGTTTCCAAGAATACAGTGGCCACAATTCAACAAATCCACATTAATTTTAAATGTTACCAACTCCTAGGAGGTCAAACGATTTGCTACCAACAATGCAAAGTATTGAGTTTTCATCCAGAGCACACTCTGGTTCAACCACCTAATTCACGGGCACATAGAGGACTCACCTGAGTCACCTTCCACTCAGGGCACCGTCAGACTCCTGAGGTTGGTCCTCAGACAGAAGCTACGTCTGATAGTAAATAAAAATCAACTACAGTCATCAGATTCCACTCATTAGAACTTCCCTGTATACAGTCTTTTAAAAATGAAGTAAAAATATACTTTTGGATTTAAAGTAGACAGTTTCAACTATATTTAACATAAGCAAACTAAGATTGACTCAAGAACCAGAAAAAGAGAACCAGCAGTCTTCAGACGCTGGACTCTATTTAAACACTCACTCTGTCCTTGCTCAAATATTTGATTGCCATGCCACTGCTCTGTGCCACACTGAGGGAAATCTGATATCTCAGTGACAGAACAATCTGAATGCAAGCTAAAATTCAATCAGCACAGCAGAAACGACAAAACTGAGAACCTAGCAGCTTAAGAGAAGGACAGTTGATACATTTTTGGGAAGGGGCCACAAGAATTAGGATGCTGTAAACCTTAAAATGCAAGCCCTTAAAGCCCTTCTTCACAGGTGCACGACGCTGCCGTCTCTGACTGGTCATTACGTCCCAGGAAGGGTAGCTACGAGGCACACCGGGACTCAGGAAGCCAGGTGAGCTGCTGCTCCATCTCGTCATCAGGAAAGGACAGCTCAAGAACCAGACCTCCTCTTTCTGAACCCAGCACATCCCAACCACTATGAGGATGTTCAGGAGCAGAGTCACCACCAGAAGTTGTAAAACCTCAGGTCCCTCCCTGCTCCCTGCTGTGCCCCTACGGTGGCACCCAAAGTTTGTCTTCCTCCTCTTCTGTTCTCGGCATTTCAGAACAGAAATGGAAGTCACATCCTGACCCTCTGCCCACGTAAGGTCACTGCCCTCTTAGGGCACTTATCCCACGCGTCCCTTTCAAGGAGAAACTCGCCTCCTTAGCAATCACCTGATGCACATAAAGAAGGTGGGAGACGCTCATTTAAGCCCCGATAACTCATACTTCCTCCTCCCGATGAGGACAGTCACCGGTAATCCCTTAAGGGAGCTTGTGAAAATTAAAGCTCTCCAGGCCAAGAAAGCAGCTTGGGTCAAAAAGGCAGCTGATCTGAAACCCACGGAATCGGCAAAATCTGTTCCCCATTTCATTTCATGCACACACAGCTCCACAGAGTGTGTAAACACCACCAGCAAACTGTGCAGGAGGTCACAAGCACTCCGCACAGCGTGCACCAAGAGCACAGTTTCTAAGATGAGCTACAGGCATGTGGGGAAGGGGCTGGCTCCTGATCCGACCAAAGGGTAGAGCTAATGCATACCTTTCCGTCTTCTGGAATTTCCATTCCTTTGCTGTTCATCTTCCTCATTAATGGTGAATAAACCAAGAGGAACCGGCCTTGCATTGGTCTTCTTCAGTCTCTCTTGTCGGAGAGCAGTAGCTGATCCAGGCATACCGCTGCACTTGCTTTTTAATTGTTATTATAGTAAAAGTATATGCTTACGTAATTGCAGCCCCTAGGAAGCTGCTAGCTCCTAAGCTGCCAATTCATCTGAGCACTTGTAATGGATCCCCTACAGGGAAACAGCGTGCAAACAGCTGACAGATGCCACCAGCCACTTGGCGACTGAGGCCCTGCAGTTCCCCCTCACCTACAGCAGCCCCCGCCAAGCCCCCTCCCACTGACTCCCCTCAGGCACGCACGCTGGCTCGAGCGCACACACACACACACACACGCGCACACACGCTCACTCTCCTTCCAGAAAAGCCCTATTAAAGGCAGGCAGGGTTGGACGCCTCCCTCCACTGCCTGCTCTGTTCCGTCAGATCCCAGCTTCTCCTTCCTGCTGCGGCACCTTCCCAACCTTCTTGCTACTGCACAGTAAAACAGACCACACACAGCACGGGGGGGGGAAGCCACGACAGGCCGCCGTTCACAGTTGCCCTGACAACCCTGACATATCCTAACCAAGGAGGGCTGGGAGCGGCTCCATCTCCGGCGGAGAAGGGGCTGCCGGCTGCGGGATGCTGGTCCTGGGAACTCACCAGCAGAGGGTTTGTGTGAGGATGGGCAGCTCCCTCTTCCTCTGGGCAGCAGGAGCAGCAGGATGGGAGAAGGCAGGCAGCTGTGGACTCCAGAGTGGAGAAAAGGACTCAGCGAAAGAAGGCTGTTTCTTCCTTCTGGGGCCAGGTTTTCTATCACAATGTCAGCGAGTCCCTGGATGAAGGCAGGCGTGGCTGGTAGCCCCACGGCTCCCTTGGCATTCACTAACACTTCCCAGCTTCCCGGACATTCTTACAACCCCAGGGTCTGTGTAAACACAGGTTTGGCCACACCTGCCACGAGGATCACCAGCCCAGCCCTGTCCCTGAGACCCCACAGTGGAGACAGACAGGGAGAAACGTACCTGTTCTCACAGAGAACACCATTTGGAATGCCCCTTCTGCAAGTCAAGTGGAAAGGACACAAGTGAGACACTACAGCCCTCCAAATGGAAAAACCGGCCTCAATTACACCTGGCAAACGTCCCCCATCACCGTGCCCCGGGCAGGTCCCCACCCACAGGGCTGAGCGATTCCCAACGCCTGACCAATTTCAGTTTTTTTCTGGACTGTTTTCTCCAAAGCACACAATCATGTGGTCACTGTTTTCTCCTGAAATAAGCTTTCTCACTTTAAGACTCTCCGTTTCTAGGCTGCCTAAAATTTATGCTGTGTGCAAAAAAAGTTAAGTTTACAAAAAATACCAACTGTCATATTAAGAAAATAATTTGTTGTTTTTGCCTTTTAATCAAAATCAAGTCCGCTTAGAAAGTCCAAAAAATCCTCCCCCAGCCCACCCCCTACCTCTTCCTAACACTTGAACATCCCTATCCAGGAGGGACCCCAGGGACCGAAAGGCAAGGAAACATTCTCTCTAAACCCTTTCCATGGAAGAGGAACCTCGGACAATTCGCCTAACTCCTTTGGTGCCTCAATTTTTGTGGTAAATCTGGGGTGGCGACATCATTTAGCTTACAGGATTAGAGGTGAGGATTAAACAGTGCAGTCCTCGCAGTAAGAAACATTTAATAAATATCAGGTGCTTCTATTATTTCATAACACACTTGTTGTAACTAGTCCATTTTTGCTTATTAATTATTTTCAACGTGTTTCCAGTTCAACTACCAACTCCATCAAGGAATACTTCTATTTTCCATCTACTCATGTTGCCCAGCCCAGTGCTGGCGATTTATCAATGGTTAGCAAATCCATGCATGCTGAAAAAATAAACCAATCTTCAGAAATCTTTCCCTCGAAGGCTGCGGGATTTAATTAAGTTAACATGTGTTTAGATCTGTGGCTTGGAGAAATGTAAGAAATTTTGGATACAGAGTTTATTCAAGATCATGTTAATGTGTAATAGGCATTTGGAATACAAGAGAATGGAGTTCAAGAGCTGCACGGGTCTGAGAAAGCATCTGAACCAGCGCCACCACGCGAGGAAGCTGAGGCCCACGACGTGAAGCCCGTGCCCGGCGCAAACAGCCGGGGGCAGCAGGTCTACAGTGAAAATGTGGTTCTTTTTCCTAGTCCAGTGCTTCTCCATGACCAACAGCCAGCCTGTGCAGTTTAGAATCCTAGCTCCCTGTCTCCAGCCTTACGGAGATGGCCAGATGCGGAGCGGGAAGGAGAGGGAGGACCATGCCTTGAATATTCAAGACCTCGTTGCTTAAGGAATGAACAGTGGATACAAACTGGCTAATGTACTTCCGTAATTTTCTGTAATTGGGAAACTCTTCTTTTTTCTGAATTAAAGATGATTTGTTATTGCTTATTTTTCTTTAATCAGATGATCAATGAACATAGGCCCACACCATACATATACGTATTTGTGAAATGAAAATACTTTCAAATCCACTTTAGCTTCTTTCTTCCACTTCTAGAGAATCACGTTAGTACTTACACTAGCAAAACACGCATGATAAGTACAACTGAAACTACCTTTGGCAGAGAAAATGAAAATTTATGTCTCAAGCAAACGATAAGTTTCATTTAGAAATGTTCCTCACTTAAAATAGCTAACAGCTTCTCATCATCTCTGTCGAGTTCAACAATAGTATCACTGAAAGAGGTGAAGCGAAAGAAAAAAGGATCTTTTCCTCCACCTTCCAAATAAAAAATGAGATGACAACATTGTATGAGGCATCCTAGGAGCAATATGAAAAATCTGCCTGAGAGTGGTTTTTAGAGAGCAGGGTGAGAGCTGAAACTCAAATGGCTTCTGCAGAAGATGGACCGTCCACTACTGTCAAGGATGCCTCAAACGTTTCATGGGAGAAACGCAGCAGCAAAGCTACCGAGTGTTCAACTTCTCCAGATAAGGTTACAAATTTCGAGAAGGAGCCCTCCTGAGGCCTGTGGCTGCACTCAAGGCACCCAGCAGAAGGAAGGCACAGTAGTCCTCCTTATCAGCAGTTTCGCTTTCCATGGTTTCAGTTACCTGCGGTCAACTTCAGTCCAAAAACATTAAATGGAAAATTTCGGAAAAAAACAATTCATAAGCTTTAAATTGCTCGCTGTTCTGAGCAGCGTGATGAAATCTCGTGCTGGCCTCCTCCATCCTGCCTGAGAAGTGAATCACCCCTCTGTCCAGCGGATCCACGCTGTACACACCACCCACCCGTTAGTCACTTAGTAGGCGTCTCGGTTGTCAGACTGTCTCGGTATTGCAGTGCTTGTGTTAAGTCACCCTTATTTACTTAGTAATGGCCCCAAAGCGCAAGATCAGTGGTGCTGGCGATTCGGATATGCCAGAGAGAAGCCTTAAGGTGCTTCCTTTAAGTGAAAAGGTACAAGTTCTCAACTAAATAAGGACAGAAAAAAAATCATATGCTGAGGCTGCTAAGATCTACGGCACCTTTTATTAGATACATCGTGATATCATTCTATTTTATTATTAGTTATTGTCGTTACTTTCTTACCGTGCCTAATTTATAAATTAAACTTGATCACAGGTCTGTATATATAGGAAAAAACATAGTATATATAGGGTTCAGTACTATTCGAGGTCTCAGGCGTCCCCTGGGGTCTTGGATCATGTCCCCTGCAGATAAGGGGGCGTGACTGTACCAGGGAAGAGAGATCACAGGACAGCCCCGCTGGGACACAGAAGACCAAACTGAGCCCACCTCTACCACGCCCAGCCGATCATGGTTTCTCTTCTGTTAACTTCAGCGGAATATCCCTCAAATGACAAAGACGGGATTCTTCATGCTCTGGCCCGAGGGGGTCTCACAGAGAATTTTGATTTGTATCAGAATGTGAAAATAATCAATGGCTTTTTTTTTTTTTTTTAAAGAATCCGAGTTTTGTTTAAAACCATTTACTAGGGGAAATGAGAGCCTAACCAAAGGAGGCCAAAAGGCAGCACCGTCATATAACCCATGAGGCAGTGTGGGCTCAGGTTGAAGAATGCAGTAATAGCCCATCGTCTGGGAACACGTCCAACATATGTCAGCGCCGTGCTGGATGCACCACGTGCGTCACCTCCGTTAGTTACAGCAGCCCTGAGAGGAGAGTTATCACCTGACAGACCAGGAAACCGAGGCTCAGAGAGGTTAGTCACCTAGTTAAGTCACCAAGTCAAGTCACCGAGTCAGGAGTAAACCCTGGCCCATCTGCTGAGGCCAAGATGCTGTCCTGTAAATCGGGACTCTGGCACAGCTGCGTCCAGTCACAGGAAAGCAAACAGCCCGAGATCAAGTCATTATAACAAAGGATCGTTGTCCCTACTCATGAAGTACACATTTCTCACCTCACTTAAGACATATAAATACATTTGCGATTGGTTTCCTAAATGCTCAGATCCAGTCTTTAATGGATATAGGGGTTAATTCTTCTTTAATTCCAGGAATGCTGTGGCTTGACCCCTGTAGGGCATGGGGCCATGGCCTTCTCCCTTTTACACTCGGACCCAAAATGAAAGCAAACATGGGAAGGGGGTGGCGAGACCTGAAATTTAAACATCCCGCAAAGTAACAGAAACAGTCCTCTGCATGCCTAAGCTCTCCCCCGGCACTAGGAAGCGTTGTCAATACCGTGGCACAGCTGTCCTTGCCTGTCACCTGCAGATGCAGACTCTTAATTCAGTCCCCCTGGAACTGGGGCATGTAGACTTCTAATAGCCAATTAGGATTTGAAACTGTTTTGTTTAAACTGTTAAAATAATAAATGACGGGTTAAGGGAGACTTGGTACAAACTTGAGAAAGGAGACACTGCCTAGTGCAAAAGGGAAAATTTTTCAACTAGACTGGCTTCACACAGAGAAAAAAGGTATGCAGCATAATCACAAGATGTCGTCACAGTCACAGGTGACAATGGTACCACCATCCCCTGTGGACAAGACAGGCCGACGGGCCCTTGAGCAGCTGCTGTTCCCACCCCCTTAGTACACAGTGAATTCATGTCTGTTTGCCCTTCTACCCTGCTGCCCGGAACCTCTGGCCCAGCTCCAACCCATGGGGCAGGTGAACAGGATGCAGAGTCAACCTTGCTGGTCTGCAGGAAGGTAGCTCCTGAAGGGCACAGCTGTCACGAGTTGTATAAGGGACAGCACACGTGGAAGCCCATGCGTGCGCACTAGCACGCACGCACACACACCCCTTCAGGCTTCTGGTTCACACTTATGCTTCCCAAGCTTTTATTCTGTAACCATAAAATTCGAAAACAGCAGAGCCCATGAGTGACTCTAGGAATGTCTTCTTGCAAAGAAGAACCTGTTTCCCAGTGGGAAGCACACCTAGATTTCCCATTCTAAAAGCATGGTGAGCTTCACCAAAAATTGTCAAAATGGCAAAGAGCCTGATTTGTACTATTCAAGGACTGTAACTGAAAGCAGGAATTACTACTGCTGGATCGAACGGCCTGCCACCGGTAAATTACGAATTCTACCTTCACATGAGTTAGTTACTTTTCAGTAGGCCCAGAAATGCCAAAATGCTTTCCCACATTTTTACATGAGAGGAGATGATTAAGTCTTTAAAACTGCTGGACTTCAGTAATCTTTTATAATGCATCTCCTCAAGGTAAGCTGCAATTTATTTCTAGCAGGAGTTTTAGGAATCCACATTCTAACGCAACTTAAAAAAAAAACTCATGATTGAATACGACAAAGCCAGCACAGGTCGACATGGACTCGAACAACCCCTGGGGAACAAGGGGCTCCAGCTGGTTCTCTGCCGGCCCCATTCTTGGAGTTAAAGGGGTCCCTCAGTTTCCTAGAAGGATGCCACTTACTGGTGGCGTCTGTGGCAACAAAGGTACAACATTTTGCCACCCTGCAGCTTATGCAGAGCTTCCAATAGGCTGTCGGACAAAGAAACAGTGCACAGAGAAAGAATGACCCTTTGAAGGAAAATAAAACGGCAGGTTTGCTTTGATCTTCTTTATTTTACCACCTTTTGTTAAGGGCGTATAAGAAAAACAGTGAATACTATCCAGATGTGACGCGCCGTCAACCAAGAAGTGCTGGGTCCCTGCGGTGCCTTTCAGAACATTCTAGAAACCTCTGCTGCATGGGGAACACCTCTCAGCACCAGCACAGTCCATCTCCCCCTGTCGGCTCCACCATCAACAAATTTGAAACCCCGAGGGTTTGTTTATTCAAACCTGAGGTGTGGATACTAACTAAACTTTCTTTAAAACCCCTTCCTAAACATTAGGTATCACTAAGTTGCAAATATTACAAAACTTCACATTAAACTGTAACCCAGTAACATGTCAGAAGGCCTGTTCATTATTCTCACTGATAATACTTTATTAATGTACATTACATGAACTTCTGAACTCCTTGACAAAAGCTAAAATGCGCACAGAAGGTCCTCTCCTCTAACAGTGACACCCTGTTTTTTTTCAATTTTACAGATTCAAAACGAGGCAAAGAAATCGATCGCTGGGTTCAACAGAAGAATCAGAAAGACATCCAGGACTGTGTTTCTACAAGCAACCTAATTTATCATTGGTCTGTGAGTAGACACATGTTTAGATTTATTTTTGAGCCGCACTATTAGAAAGATAAGAAAACCAAGGAACTGTGGTCATTGTCTTGCTGTCAAGAAAACCAAGGAACTGTGGTCATTGTCTTGCTGTCGGAGTGGTAGGATCATGTCACGGACGCACGATGAAGTGCTCTGGGGGTTGGCATTGGACGGGAGGCAGCAGCCGAATCACAATGTTCTCCAGCCACAGGCAAGGGGAGCCCCTGGGAGTGGTGACCACGAGACATGCCATCAGATGGGCCAGCCCGCAGCTGGTGGAGGGTGGGTTGGAATGGAGAAGGAACAAGACTTGAGAAGGAAAAACCAGCTACATAGCAACTGTCCAGGAGGAGAAGAGAGATCTCAAGTGATGGCCATGGGGACAGAGGTAGACAGGAACACAAGAAGCACTCCTGTTTATAACAGGCGCCCCCGGGCAGAGTGGGGGACTCACTCAGGGGGGCGAGCATGGACACCAGTTCCCGCAACAGTCCACGTGACCGCTGCAGAAGTGAGCAGTGGGAAGGGAAGGTGGGTAGTGTTTTTATGAAAGGCTTATACAAGAACAAGGCTTTATATCTGCAGATAAAACAACACTGAGAGATGGCTGGAATCAGATCCAAAATGATCTCAGCAGATCAAAATAATGGGCTATAGCTGAAAAGATAAATTTAGTAGCAATAAATATGAACATCTCCTTATATAAGTACAACTGCCCGGTACAAAATGAAGAGCTGCGCAGGCTTCAGCAGACCCAGGAAGGAGGGGCGTGGGCAGTGAGCGCACCACACGTCATCGTGGGGGCACATCCTAACAGTATCAGGGGCAGCATCAGCAGATGCCCAGCGTGCTGAGCGAGGGACAAGCCTTCTCTATTTCTGGTCCTCAGGTCACAGGGTCTGAGCTCAGTATTTCAGATGCGATGATAAATTTCAACCCTTCAGAAGAGAACAACCTAGGACTTAGTACAAAGAACCTGAGCGATAACAGGAGGATCATTTAAAGGAAGGGACATTTTCTCTGGAGAAGATAAGAATCTGGAGGAATAAAATAACTGAATTAAAGGATAACGTATGGAAGGATTTCTACTTTTAGTGTAGTTCTGGAAGAGAGACTTAGGATGTAGCGAGCTGCGCCTTCCACGCCCGAGGACAGCCGTGCACAAACACTGGCCTGGGGTGATGAGAGAGAGAGAGAGAGAGAGAGAGAGAGAGAGAGAGAGGAGGGAGGGAGGGAGGGAGGGAGGGAGAGAGAGAGAGAGAGAGAGAGACTCACGCAGCCGCTCCCCTGATGCGTACTCTACACTCACACCTCACACAGCTCATTACACCGGCAGGCGACTCTGAGCTGTGTTGTTTTACTCATTCGACTGATGCCCCCCAGAGGCTTAGGCTTAAAGCTAAATCATGGACACAATGGAAGCTTCACTTGGCCCTGGTTAGAGGAGGACCACACTTGCAGCTGGCGGACTTCCTTCCCCCTCTCTGCTTCCTGCAACTTAATGAAAACCTACGATGTGAAAAACTCGTAGGGAGGAGAAAGACAACAAGATATCCGGGTCCCCCTCAAGGACAGAGTTTACTATCATGGCGACTACTATGGCGACGGGACAGGAGAGAAGAGAGCTCAAGGTTTGTGAGCGGAAAGAACACTGAGAAGAGCAGACCAGCTCAGCTCACTACCTCACGGGCGCATTAAGGAGTGGGCAGCTGTTTCCTGCCCTACAGCATTAGGGCTGGACAGGTCAGAACAAGCCTTTCAGAATGCACTGAGACTTGCCCCCAATCCCATCCTTGGCTACTTTGCTGCTCTTCCCAATTCCTTCTCCTAAAACTCCTTGAAATTAAAACCAACATCAATTAAGATTTTTTTTTTTCAGTTTAGGAAGGTTTAATACCCTCTGTTTCACCTTAAAAATTAGATTAAATTAAAATTTTCTCTCAAAAAATAATCACAACATTTTGCATAATTCTGGGGGGAAAACCCTTGATTTTCAATGTATCAGTCAGGGTTCTCCAAAAATACTATTGGTTCTGTTTCTTTGGAGAAAAATATATAAGTTATATACATATATAAAGTGATTTATTTTAAGGGATAATGGCTGCTGCGATTGTGGAGGTGGGACAGTCCAAGATCTGCAGGGCAGGCCAGCAGGCTGGACACTCAGGCAGGACTTCTGTGTTACAGCCTTGAGGCAAAATTCCTTCTTCTCTGGGAAACCTCGGCTTTTGCCCTTAAGGCCTTCAAGTGATTGGGTCACGCCCCTCTACAATCAGGGTAATCTTCAAGTCAACTGACTGTAAACATTAATCACACATGCAAAATAACTTCTCAGCCACATCTAGACTAGTGTTTGACCAAACAGCTGGGCACTGTAGCCCAGCCAGGTTGACACACAAAATTACCATCATGGTCAGTGACCCAGAGAGATTAAGACACCCCACTCCACACTGAAATCAACATGGCAAATGAAAGCACGCCATTCAAAAGTCAAAGGTCCACGTCATAATCTTCACTGAATAGGCTGGATACTATTTACTCAAATCATTTCCCAACATTGCAATGCTCTATTAAAATAGTATTCATAAACTGAGGTCACGACATCTCAGAGTCGACCTTTTAAATCCCCCTTTATTTTCAGTATTGATCTCTCGTTGAGAATCCAGTACAGGTCAGCTTCAAAGCATTCTCAAATAAATCCTTTATATTGTAAGAACTAAGCAGTCTGGTTGTCCCAACATTAAATGGTTTAGCAAGTACAGATAGGAAGATTTAAAAAAAATCCTCCCTGTTGTCATGAAGTAACCCCACTGCCTCAATTAGAAGAAACTACAGGGCCGGCCCCGCGGCTTGGTGGTTGGGTGCGCGCGCTCCGCTGCTGGGGGCCCGGGGTTTGGGTCCCGGCCACGCACCGACGCACCGCTTCTCCGGCCATGCTGAGGCCGCGTCCCACATACAGCAACTAGAAGGATGTGCAGCAATGACATACAGCTATCTACTGGGGCTTTGGGGGGAAGAAATAAATAAATAAAAATTAAAAAAAAAAAAAGAAACTAAAATATGTAGCTATATGGATGTGGGTGGTGGTAGAATGAGACATGTTTTTCATGAGAAGATAAAGTATGTACGAAAGGTTTGAGGTACTAAACCTCATACAGCTTATACGGTGCGGCACAGTTCTGAAATCAACCTAGAGGAAGGATGTGCCTAACAGAAATGCCAGATTATTTAATCACGGTGGGCCAGTTTGAGGTGTGGCCATTTTCATGCTGCTAAGGCCCACAATGAAAAAATTAGCACATCCACTGCAACCGTCAGTACCACCCAGAACACCCGAGCCTTAGGCTAAATTATACACATAGGAGAGACACATACTTAGGACTCAACAGCGAGCCCAGAAGCTTTTAAAATGTGCAACTGCCAAGCAAAAAAGATTCCCAACGCATCAACCATCGCTTAAAAAAAAAGGCATGAAGCATTAATTGCCAGGAAGTAGATACTACTAGCCACCCAGTACGTTTTTTGATAAATACATCATCTTTCAGTCTTGCCTGACTAGGGCCATCGAGACTTTAGGGGACTCTACAGAAAGAAGTAACATCTCAGAAGAATAAACAGGTTGATGAGCACACTTGGGGTGCCCCAAACCTCATCTCTAAAATCCTTCCACCCTGCACAGCCATGTTTCCAGCCCATGCCTTAAACTCATGTGAATTTTAGATCGGCACTGAATTGTTTTGGATTATATGGATTGTATATGGATTATAATGACAAAGGAGCCTTTTGGCAAACTTCCTAAAAATGGACCATTTTGCCTTTTATCATAAGGCAAAGGTACTAAAATCTTTGAGGTGTTAAAAAAAAAAAAAAAGCAGGGGGGTTGCTCCTGACACATACATGCAATACTGCCGTGAGGGAATCAGAACCATAAGAAAAATCTCCCCTCACTCTGCCGTTTCTTGCTGGGTTCCTTTTCCACACAGACATGGAGGAAGAGCCCTGCCCCAAACCCCTAGGACAAGATGCACCACATCCCTTTAGAGCCCAGAGCCAGGCTTGATCCAGCTCCCTGGAAAAGGATCTTGTTCTCGCTCGGTGCACAACAAAGAGGGAGGTTTATATAACCAAACGCTGTCTGTTTTGAAAATAATTGCAACATTTCAAACTGTTCATGAACGCGTTCCCGGACAGCTAGCTGCATCTGTAACAGAAGACAGTGCGCTCGGTGAAGCCAAGTCCCAGCACACCTCACCACTGGCTCGCCCGCCCCGTGCTCCACACGCTGAGTCCCACTGCTGCACGGCCGCCGGGTGTGGGATAGCCCTGCGCTCCTCCTCTCCCACACCTTCCTGCGGACTTACACTCTATCTCTGGCGCCTGCCGGAGCCCTCCGAAGCCTCACAGTGACACGTGGCTCTAACCGCGGACACGGCTGAGACTGTGCGGCACAAGCTGGTTTACAATTGGGGCCATTTCTCCTCCACGCCGTCTGCAGTGGGTGGCAGAGGTTGGCCTGATCCATTTGTAAATGAATGGAACGACATTCTGGAAGCTGACTACTTTAGGGACAGGTGGACCACCGAGGACTGACTCTGAAACGCCACACCAGCGTCCTCCCGTGAGGTTTCATGGATTACAAGATGATGCGGTTTTTCTATTCAAAGCCATTGACCATCCCACAGGTCTCCTGGACTAAAACTAGCTCCATCCACATTTCTCAATTTATTTTAATGCTTTCTTTCTACTGGAGAGCCATCTCTTCTATTCTATTCTAGTTCCTAATACTCTGGGACGTACGCAAAGTCACCTTCCAAAGCGTATGGATGTATCTTTTTATGTTCACAGGGATGGTAGGAGAGAGGAAGCCACTGCTGCAAAAGAAATTTCTGGGCTTATTCCTGAGTTAAGTGTATTAGTATATAATAATACTATTTTTAATAATAATTTTTTTACTGAAGAACGATATAAATTTTAATATTTTGAGTGGTTTAAGCCATATTTGTTTAATCAATTACCACAGCGTCTACTGTTCACATAAAGACAATCTGAGGGCATGACTCAGGACCCATCTGAGGAAGTGACATATTTTAAGATTAAGTTATTAAATTTTTAAAAAGATATAAAAATCTAAACTACAAGTTGAACAAGATCCTATTTCCCTGGGGAGAAACGTCTCTGTCTCTCTCCTCACACACACACCACAAACACAGGCCAGGCCTTGTAACTGAGCCTCTGCAATTTAAGAAAGTCTCTTCTACAATCTGTGACATTAACAAACAAGAAAGATGGCTTACCGATGTTTTCTATTTCATGTTCGTTCTTTGGAGCAACCCAAACTGCCTGCTTCTCATGAAAGCTATAGAATCTGTAAATGCTCCTCTGTTCTCCCTGTAAAGAAACATCTTCAATGAAGTGACAATGACTTGTCCAAAGTCAAAACAGGTCTGGGAAGTGCATCTTTGTGGTCTAAGCAGAGTGGAAGTCCATCTTTACGACTTAGTCAAGTGTAATAATTCTACAGCAATACTATTTTAGGAAAGAACTTAAAATTTAGATGAAACAAAAGTCAGGCAAGTCGGGCTGGCGCGGGTGTCTGGCGTAATCACCACACAGCCTAGGCATCTCCCGGGCGGCATGCAGCGACCTCCCGGGGAACATGGCAAGACACCTGGCAGGTGAAAAGCACCCATCTCGGTTAGATGACGCTGCCTACACCTGCGCTGAGCCGACGGCTCTGCAATCACACGGCTGCAATTAGGTCTCAACCTGCATTACATTCTGATCCCTCATTATGGAGACTTTACAATTAATAAAAATGTACTGAAGGGAAAATTTAGCACGCGAGGTAAGTCAGAGTTTTCAAGGTGATGTGGTCCCAATCCTCAGCAACCAGGACACAATGACGACAACACTTGGTGCTTACACGGTGCAGGCACTGTGCCAGCACTTCATGTGTGTGGACTCACTAATCCCCACCACAACCCTACGACGGGATTACCACCACCCTGTGTTACAAAGGAGGAAATCAAGGAGGAGGACGGTCAGACGACCTGCCCAAGATCCCCCAGGTAGTGAGTGGTACAGCTGGGGGTGGAACCCCGGCAGCCAGACTCGCAAGTCCTGGCACAAAGGAATAGGTTAGCCTTATCCCTCAAGAATCGGGTGGTCAATTTTGAGCCCAAGACCATATGGCTTCACACGTGCTCAGTTTCAGTATAATCCTGAGGAGAAATAATCAAAGATCCTTCTCCTCCTGAGGGACCAGCCCCACTCAATCCCCCCCTGCCCCTGCATCTGGGTCCTGGATTTCACGGCTCTGCAGAGCCGGCTGCAAGGAGCAGAACAGAAGAGAGATCAGTTCTGCCAAAGGTAAGGCCCAGTGACAAAGCTTCCAATCACAACTGATGGCCCCCCAGACCTCACAGCCACAGGAGCCTGACACTCGAGCCAGAGGGATCACTCTGAGGTGATGCTCAAAGCCAGAAATTGAATAACACCACTGAGGAAAAACGCAGAGATTACCAGACTGAGCCTGAGGTAGAGCAACATCTAGTGAGGAGAAAGAAGAGAGCAGAGGGAGAGAGAGATTAGCCTCAAGTATTAGCGTCAGCCGGAGGGCCGAGCATGGGGAGAAGGTCATGCTGTGCCAAGTATTTATAGACAGAAGAAACACAGGAGGGGCTGCCAAGCCAGGGAGCTGGTAACTAGGGTTCCTGGTCACCAGGAAAATCTCTGGGAAAAGTATATGACTTGCTACAAAAAAAACTTCATTATCTACCCTAAATTCACCTTTCCTTGCTTGGAGGGAGAGGAAGGCAGCGTGGCAGCTGAGCGAAGCAGACGGAAAGAAAGCTGGTTACTGCAACATTCACACGTCAAAGTGCATAAATACACACCTGAATCCATGTGTGCAGATACTTGACTATTCAAGTGTACTCAGATTCACCTCTCTATTTCCTTCAAGAAATTACTGGCCAAAATATCAGAAGCATAAACTCACTGCATTGAAGGCAGCAGCTTTATGCTTTTCCACGTGGTTTCCACAAGATACACTTGACACCCCCAACCTAAACCTACTAAGAAGGCCGAATGCAGAAGCACTAACTAGGAAATGGGTCTAAACCACTAGTTCTCAGCCTTGATTGCACGTTGGAACCACCCGGGAGTTTAAAAAACACAGCCACCTGGCTCCCTCCCCGAGGGAGTGTCAGGTAATCGCCTAGGGTGTGGCCTGGGCATAGAGAGACATTTCAAAGGGCCCAGGTGATGTGAACTCACTGCCAGGACTGAGAACCAATGACGCTCCAGCACATGAACTCAATAATCATTCCGACAACATAACCTTCTGCCCAAGGAGTGAGCTGTATTTAGATGAACCCACCAGGGCTGTGGTCAGGGTGTCGTCGTCCTAATTTAGAGCATCCACCATGAATAGAAACCAATTCAGCTGGAATGCAGGAAGCAGGCAACCAGGTCCTGTCGGGTGTGTCTGCCCATTAAAGACTCAGGTCAGGAGCTTCTGAGAACCAGAAGCCAGGATTAAAATCTTGAGAAGCAGCCAAGTGTTTTTGCTACAGCCAATTATTATGCACGTTACTGCCACCCAAACAGGCTTTGTCCTGGGGGCTGGGAGCACTAAAAGGAAGGGTACTTCCTAGAATTTCACCTTAGAATTTAAACTTTTCCTAGAATATAGCTTCTTTTCTACTTTCAACAGTGTCAGGGGTACAAGTTTTATACGTGGGAGGTTATGCCATAGGAAAGGATGGTTCTCTTTACCAGAAAGCCAGCTCCAAAAAGGCAGCTTTCGTAGCATGAAAAAAAAAGTCACAGAAGAAATTTTAAGACACCCCAAATCTCAATACTCTAAATTTAAATATACATGACTTTATAACAACACTTGCAAAGTCCAGTTCACATACACCAAAAGCATTTCTCTTGGCTTCCTTTCTGCTTAGTTCTGCGTCTCTCCATCCATCTGTGTCATCTGGTGAGGTGGGTCAATTCGCAGAATTTTCTCACAATTCTTTCCTTCACAACTATTTCTGTAGGAGCTTCAAGGACGGGGAACTGTTGAATGCAGTGAATTCTTGCTGCCAAAACTCAAAATTCAAAGTAGCAACTAAAAAAAGAAAATCTTACAGATTCTTCCTCAATTGACTTTTTCTCAAATACAGATAGAGTAGAATAGTATTTAATGAACAAAGAAAAACCACCCAATGCCATTTACATTTGTGAACTATAATTCAGAGCATTTCAAGAGCTGAGATATTAAAGAGGCAGAAAGCACTGACCCGCTGAAGAGCTAGACAAACTTTAAAACTGGATTTTCTAGAAAATAAGCCTAAATCCCGTATACATTAGCATACAGAACCTCAGACCACGCTCAGGGATCAGACATCCAATGACATTATCAAGACTCTCACAAAGCACTGTAAGTACTCTTCAGTACCTGAGAACCAATACTGACCCTTTGGTTTGACAATATAAATTGTGCCAACAGGAATTAATAATCAGGACCATAGAACAAGCTATATGACCAATATTTCCAGCTTTCTAACTGAAAAAACATGTTACTTTCCAATTCTGGAAAGCCGTCTCCCAAGGGACTGGAAGGCAGACATTAAGGGGGACGAGAATTTGGGTTGACCTGGGCTGTGCAGTATGATGGCACATCCGTCCAAGTCAATTTCAGAACCAGGCTCCACGCGACATAAACACCATGGGGAAAAAAAACAAAGAAGCCGATGATGTTAGAGCCAAATAAAAATGCCATTACACCCGGGCTCTGGGAGCAACACTTCCTTCACAGGTTTTCCTGACTCAGGGGAGCACTGTTTAGCATCCAGAAGGGCATTCTTTTACTTTGAGGAGATTCCATAGTTTTACTCAAAGAACTTGGTGGAATAGCTAAAAATTCAAAACAAAACAAAAGTGAACAACATCAAGTATTGTCAAGGATGTGGAGCAACTAGAACTCACATACACTGCTTGTAGGAACGCAAACTTGTACAGCCACTTGGGAACACAGTTTGGCAGTTTCTTATAAACAAACATACACTTACATATGAGCCAGCAATCCCACTCCTAGGTATTGCCCTTAGATAAATAAGAAAAATCTGTATGTAAATGTTTACAGCAGCAGCATTCACAATTGCCAAAACCTGGAAATTTCCCAGTGCTCCTCAAGGGGAGGATGGATTAACAATCTGTGGTACTTCCTTACAATGGCCAACTACTCAATATGTAACTACTGACACACACAATATCACATTTGAATCTCAAATGGGTTATGTTTAGTGAAAAAACTCAGACTCAAAAGGTTACATGGTATATGATTCCACTTTTATGACATTCTGAAAACACAAAACTAGAAGGATGGAGAACAGATCAGTGGCTGCCAGGGATGAAGGGTAGGAGGAGAGCCTGACTACACAGGGGCAGCTGGAGGGAATTCTTTGGGCTGAGGGAACTCTTCTGGATCACAATTACTGTGGTGGTTACATGACTATACATTCGACAAAATTTAATGAATTGTACACCCAAAAATCCAGTAAATTTTTTGCATGCAAATTAAACAGTAAATTTTAAAAAGAGAGAAAAATCCCTCTGCCCCATTCACGGATTTGAAAGTTTTTCCTTTCACCAGCAGACTTCACGGAGGGTCTTTTAAACTGGCGACCTCTACTCTCCCACTGCTCATCTATTAATCACTCAGTCTGGTACCTCCCCAACCCACAGCGGAAATCCCTCTTCTGGGGACGGCCAGTGACGACCTGGTCACCATACCAACGGCTTTTTTCCTCTTCGGTCTCTGAATCCTTCACCGCTTTGTCCCTCTCCTTGGCAAGTGTGGCACTGATTGGTTATGCTTTTCCTATCTTTCCGGCTTCTCTGTTGGCTCTTCCTCCTCCTGTGCTTCTGTCTCTCACTTTTCAGTTTCTTTTTCTAGGCTCTCCTCACTCTCCTGGCTTCAGTCTTTATTCCCTTGCAGAACAAATCTCAGAGTCCCGAACTCTACTGTTCTCCTTCATTCCCATGTCTCTCTTCTACCTCAAATCACCATGTTTAAAACAGATTTTTCTATTTCTCCCACCAAAACCAGGTCCTCCTCATGAATATTTTCATGCCACTCACAAGCCAAACCTGGAGTATAATCTTACATGCCACCTGTTTATCTGCCATTAATCCTTTGACATATGCCTCTGTAGAATCTTGAATTAATCGTTCTCTTATTGCCAATGCCTGCCTAGATTTCTGCAGGAACCTCAAAGTTGGTCTGGATGTTGCTGAACTCCTCCTCCTTAACTCCATCCTCTAGTCTACACTCCTACTTCAAAGTGAGGACCAGCTGGGTAGATCTCCAGAGACATGGCTGATCTGTCTGGCTACGCAGATGTTCCTCATTTACCCTTCCCAGAGCAGCAACAAGCAATGGAAGAGAATGACTTCCCGGGTAAAGGGCTATGAGTGCATTAAAGGCACAGCTGAGCTCTTCTGCTGGACCTTGTAATCAAGCTTTCAAGATTCATGTGCACAGAGTACCTAATTCATCATGCTTTAGTCAAGGTATGTTACTCCCAAGAATCAGCAACAGTTCCCCACTGCCCACAGAATAATGTACCAACCTCTTGGCTTGACCTTCAACCACTCCACAATTTGGCCTCAATACACCATCATTCCTAATCGATCTTCTAGGACTCTTTCCTGTTGAGCCTCACATGAGTCAACATGACCAAAATTTGGCTCTTTCCATACCTGCACCATTATTTTTAGCACCTTTATTTTTTTTCTCTTTCCTCCATCCAACTTTATATATCATTTACCTATTTTTTAAAGTTTAAATTAATTACTCTACCTAGTATGTCCTCCCTGATGAACAACTGCAGCCAGAAGTAATTCTTCACCAAACTCTTCATGCCTGGCAATGATTTGTTTGTGGGTTTTATTTTCCTTGCTAAATCCAAGGATCATGTCTTTGTCAACATTCCAGCCACCATAATGTTTAATATACAGAAGGTACATATTTCTTGGTCAAATTATTCTAAGCCTCAATATTTTCAATTCTTGCATCAATATAATGAGACAAGTTTTTAAAAAAATAACTCCTTTCAAATGATTATTTTTCACACATCAGGAGGCAAAGATATTAGAATCTTTTTAGAGAACATGCCCATGTAAGTTAGTGTTTCACACACATGCCTAGCTAATGATATCAGATGAAGGCACGCTCCTGAGCAATCACCTGGTCTAATAATAATACTTGCCTCCTACTCAGCAAGATGTAAAGCTAAGACCTGCCACAGGACAATGGGAAACAGCTATCCAGACACCTGAATGCAGCATTAGAGCTTTAGGACCTGAGTTTCAAAAGGGACAACTTCAATCCCGAATTGTAGTGTCTGAGCCCCTGTCTTACCATTTTTATTTGCAGATATTTGTAGACCCTCAGAGCTGAGTGAGACCGTAAAGATCATTTTTCAATTTGGAAAAACACAGTGAAGGGTCATGACCAAGACCACAAAGAAAGTCCGTGTGCTCTCACCGCACGGCCTGCTAAGGAGAGAAAAAGCCCAGTTCCAGGCTCTAAGTCATTTCCCCCCAAAGAATATCAACAGAATTCACAGATTACAGGTATTATTTCCTGTGCACGAAAGTGTTCTCTCATGAATTAGTCAAAAGCAGCTTTAAATTTGGTCTGTATTCAGCAGACTTTTTTAAAAAAAGTTATCAGCTGGGAAATCAGCTGTGCACACACACTTTCCACAGCTCTTGAGCAGCAGCATAAAACACACGACTCCTGGCGGAGGCGGTTTTGTGAACATCAGTCTGCGAGACTACTCAAAGGAACAGCCTGAAAAAGGACTGGATGTCCTCTGGTGGTGAAATGAAAACTTGTTTCCAAGTCAATTATTTTTTTCATTTCTTGCTTACCTTTGGCTATTGAAAAATATATCGACAGAAAAATTCATCCTCAAGAAAAATAAAAAATTTCACCACAAGGAGTGTGATTTGATTACCTTTGAGCAGATAAGTATGTGCTGACAGAAACAGGGTTTTTAAACGTCCGATTTACATAGTACCTTTCAATAGTCTTAACAAGCGTCTCATTTTACAGGTGGTATACCACCAGTTTTCAACCCATCTTTGGTACACATACATATGTAAATAATTATGAACATATTACAGGTGTTATTTTTATAATCACCTGAGATTCTAATCTCGATTGCCCTAAAATGAGACCATAGTCTTTACACAGGAACACAAAAACCTCTTAAGAGTGGACTCTACCTCATAATAAGCAGATTTAACAAGGGGATAAAGTGAATCCCTCAACAAATGTTGCCATTTGAGGTGGCGACTGTCACCTCTTGATGGTAATAAGGGAAGTCCCCAACTCCTCCGGAAAAAACCACCTCTATACAAACCTGTGATTATTAACAAAATAATGCCTTGCAGCATTTGGATGAGTATAACGTGAAATACATCCATAAGAAAGTAGTACATTGAAGTCCCATATTCAGACATAGGTAACATGTCTTAAATATACGGAAAACCTCTTAAGTTGTTAAAATTCAAGCAATTCTCAGCTGTTCACTCAAAATATTGCTACCTAGATTTAAAAATATATATTTTCACGTTTCTTCGATCTTTGGCACCTGTTCACATAGGTGTTTCTGAAAACCAAAGAGCTGGAAAAAGAGGAAAAAGATGCGGGCCAGAAATAAGTTTTAGTTAAATTACAAAGTACAATTATTCAAAACATTATATATAAAATTTGTCCCTTGGAAACTGAAGTTTCTGGGCAAAGGTGTGAAGGAATTGTTTTCTGTAAAGGAAACGGCAGTCAATTAAAATTCCCCTCTTCATAAAAGAAAACACTTCACTGACAGCCAAATGGGTGATCTGCATATTAATCATGACCAGCTCCTTAGTTAACAGGCTTAGGCACCGGCTATGCTAGTCTGCAGTTCTCTTACATCTGAACAAGTTCATGTGCATATTCTAGGAAGCATTTACTTTTCTGTGCCTGAAGTGGTGTATTAACTCACTGGAACAGTTTTGTTTCAGAAGCTGCTACTCTGTGGGGATTAGACACCAACCATTTACATTCACAATGAGGATGCTGCCCTGGCTTTGGGGAGCCCAGTTCCCACATCCAGCCAACAAGTTCCCTAAAGCAATTACAAAGGCATCTCCTGGTAGCCACCCATTCCCCACCCCAAACCAAAATAATGATCTACCAATCTCGCAAACACATTGAGACAAAATAAACCATGTAAGGAAGTACCATGACTTCAAAGTAAACAAGTTCAAGATACCTTGTCAGAACGAACCTCAGGTATTTTGCTGGAGAGATTAATCACTAGACTTTAGGTCCCAAACTCTTAGTAGCAGAGCAGATACGTAATTTGCAAAGACTGTTACAGCTCTTCTGCATCTTTCACATTAAAATAAGTATATCATCTAAATCAAGAGTTCCTTTTGGGGGGGATTCATACATTTAGGAAACAATTGTTTCCGATTGTGCGTGTATGTAAGTAGAAAACACACGTAATTGGAAAGTCTGCAATTTGAATTCTTTTGAAAAGAACCGCCTCAGCGCCCCCATCCCAAGTGTAGGAAGGTCCCAGAAACAGTTTGCTGCCCAAGAACAGAAGTCAAGAAGAGGGGACTAGGAGAGGGGGCGGATCTGCAAGACAGTCTCAAGAAAACCTGTCACGAGGGGCACGATCGTCTTCATACACGATGGGGGAGAAAGCTGCTGCTTGTCTTGGAGACGCGCTTCCCTGTCCCGAGTGTAGACGGGGGGAGACCGCCTGAGCCGACGTCCCCCCGCGGGCGGCGCACCGACTGGAAACACGACCCCGCGAGCCGCACGCAGGCGGCCCTCCGTCCCCGGGGCCGGGCTCCCCGCTCCCCGCGCCCCCTCCCCGGGCGACCGGGGCGACCGGGCCGGCGGGGCGCACCGATGGCCTGCGTCGCCCTGGCCGCGCACTCCCCGGCTGGTTGCTGGGCCCCGGCTGGTTGCTGGGCTTGGGGACACGACCCGCCCGCACAAGCGGACTGGACGCAGCCGGCAGGTGGAGCGAGCGGCCGGCGCGTCTCCATTTCCTCCTCGCGCCCGGGCCGGCGGGTCTCCACCTGCCGGGGAGAGGCCAGGTGGGGCGGCGGGCGGCACTGGGGCCGGGCTCCGGACGGGGGCCGGGGACATTGGGGTAACCGGGGGCACTGGGACCGGGCGGAGGGAGGACGGAGGGCGCTCCGGGCCGGCCGATCCGGGCCGCGGCCGGGCCGGGGGAGGGGGCGGGGAATCGGACCGCGGGCGCCCGCCGCCCCCCCAGCCCGCCCGCCGCCCCCGCCCGCCCCCACCGGCGCCCGGGGACCCCGGCGACCCCGCCGCGCGGTCACCTGTCTCGCTGTGGCCCGCGCCGTCGCCGCCAGCTCCCAGCTCCGCCATGGTGCTCGATGACGCGGCCGCTCCGCCCTCGCGCTCCGCTCCAGACAGGTGAGCGGGGGGCGGGCCCGCGGGGCGGGGCCCGCGGGAGGGGCGGGGCGAGCGCTGAGGGGGCGGGGCGAGCATCGCGAGCGCGGGGAGGGGCGGGGCGAGCGCGGGAGGCGGGGCGAGCGGGGCGGGATCGGGGCGAGTGCGGCGAGGGGCGTGGCGGGCGCGGCGAACGGGAGGGGGCGCGGCGAGGGGAGGGGGCGTGGCGAGCGGGAGGGGGCGTGGCGAGCGCGAGGCGCGCAGGGCCGGGCGCGCCCCCTCGCGGGCAGGTGCGGCGTGGCAGCCGCCGGGAGGGACGCCGCCGGGCCTCGGCTGCAGGAGCGGCGCGCGGAGCCTGCACGTGGGCCCGGGGCTGCGGCCGCCGCTCTCGGCTCCCCGAGGTCTGGGGGGCGGCCACGCCTGGGGCTGGGGACGCTCGGTCTTCGCACTCGGAAGCGCCCGCAGTCTGGGCCGCGCCGGGCCGGGGCGCACGGTGGCCGCCGGCCGAGGAGCGTCATGCCCGGCGGAGGCCCAGCACGGCCGCAGTCCACGCGGGCTCGTCCTCTGCGTTCCGGGACGCCGTGGCCGGACCCCTGTCGTGTCCCCCGGCCTTCGCACCTGGTGAGCCCGAGCACAGGCAGGGAAACCGGTGCCCAGCGACGGGCCTTTCCTATTCCCGGCCCGTTGTCACCGCCCTGTGCCTTCGGGCTCGTTCGGGAAGAAGGCATAGGCAACAGTTTTTTACAGGAACAGATAATTAGCTGAAGAGAAACCAATTTCTGCTCCAACAGGCGGATACACGATAAGCCACAAAGCAGCCGCATAAATGAGACAGGGAACAGGCCGGGGCGGCCGTCCCGGGTCCGCAGAGGCGCCCCGCGGGGGTCCGGCCAACGTGACCCGCGGCCCCCAGGACGTGAGCCTCGGACCCGAGCAGAGCCCCGGACGTTGGGGGTCCGGCACAGCGTCGGGGCTCGCCGCCCCCGCAGGAAAATCCCCCCCAGCGCAGCCCAGCCCAGGAGGGGCCGCGTCATCCGGCGCGCTGGTGACTGTCACTGGGCAGAGGTTGTGACTAAGGGGCTGCTCTGGGTCTGTAGTGACGGACTTTCCCTTAGCGCCTTTTCTACTGGGTTAGGCAAACTGGTCATTGACCAATGTAATCCTCCTAAATCACCTTCACATCACTCTTGTCAGACTTCTAATCAGTGAAAATCGAGCAAGGTGGGCAGAGGAGGTTTAGACCTCAGCCTGGGCCTCCAAGAAGATAGTTTCTACTACATTTAAGTCTCTGGAGTTGAAGACACTGTCCTGTGGACATCAGAAAGACTCTTAGCTGGATTTAGAGAGGTGAACTCCCTGGAAGAACCTTGGAAAAGGGTGGTGATTTGTTTTCACACCTTCTGATTTACTCCTTACGTGAGAACAGCAATGTGACCCCCCCTCGCCCTAAAAAGCAGTCAAGCCTTATTGGTGTTTATATTTATTTGTGTGTGTTATGTTTATTTGGGGGTGGGTTTTTTTTGGTGTCTGCTTATCCCTCCTCCCATTCTTTTGCTAATTTGTGTTTCTGTCCGTCACAAGTTACACAAAAATAAGTGCAATAAGACACACTTAAATCCTGCACTGAGGCCCTGTACAGACTATGCCTTCCACCCTTACCTTGGAGTCTGTAACAGGGTGGGCGTGAATTGCAGGAGTGGACGGTATCTGTTAATGTCACACACCATTATGGTATACTGGACTTGGAACATGGAAGCCATCTGTCTTGAGCTCCCAGGTCCATCTCAAAATCTCTCCAAATGGCCATGGTTCCCCTTTCCAGGCAAGGAGCTGGACTTCCTGATGCCGTCCACTCCTCCTGCCTCTTGTGAAGCCTCATCCCTCTCTCCCTCTGCTCCCCAAATGCCGGATGGGCTCTACCCCAACAAGTACAGTCGGGACTCTCTAATTCAGATATTTCTTCCCTTCACTTCCCACCCTCCCGAGTCTACTGTCATACGTTTTGTTCACCAAAGGTAATAAATGTGTGGACTCTGGTGCCATTATTGTCTTATTTTCTTTGTTTAACCAGCTATAGTCTTTCCTGTCTATAACCAGCTATAGTCTTTCCTGCCTGTCTATAACCAGCTATAGTCTTTCTTGCCTGTCTAAAAACACTTCTCAGGTCACAAGATCAAGTTACCTCTTACTATCTGTCAATCTGTCCTTCCCCTGGACTTTCGGCTTGCTCCTCTGATCGTCCTCCTCCTGACTTACCCCACTGGCCTGTGTTTTCTTGTTCCTCTGTGGCTAGTCCTTTCGTCTGCTTTGCCGACTTAAATTCCTCCTTCCCAAACCCTCCTCCCCAAATTTTGGGCCCAAACCTTTCTATCTCAACTCTGTCTCTCACAGCCCTTGTTTACCGTTATCTCCATAGGGGTGGCCCCTGGGTCCAGAATACACACCCTCGACCTCAGTGCGACTTCCACCCACATATTCTCTGGTCTCTGCACGTTTTTATCACAATGCCCTGCCGTTAACTCAACATGTCCGAAACCAGCTCCCCCTCTGAACTTGCCTAGTTTTGAATTCTCCCCTTCCTTGCATAGGCTCAGCATCTATCCTTCCCTCTCCCTTGTCCTCACTGCCCAAATCACAGTTCCCAAATCTTGCCGTTTCATTGTTTTAGTTCCACCCGCTCCATTCCTGCTGCTCTGCCTCCTACTAGACCCTCACTCACATGTGAAAGTCTCTCAACTGCTCTGTCCAATTTTTTCCCTCTGATTTACCCAACACAACCTTGCCAGATTAATCTTCTCATACACCCCTCCCTCGCTCGGAAATCTTTAATGGATTCCCCATTTCTGTATAATTTAATACTCACTTCACTTCCCTCCCTGACCTCTCTCCTACCCCATTCTCTTCCAACTTTCCAGCCAAATGTGAGTTAAAATTTTGTATGCTCTAAGACAACATAAAAGTTGTTCACTTTCTCCTGAACACCTTGCAGATCCCTGCTTTCTAGCCTTTGTCCTTGGAGCCCTCTGTCCACAACGACTTTCTGGTCCCGGCTTCTTTAACAACCTTCCCTCCAAGGCCCAGGCTGAGGTCTCCCTCCCGGTGAAGCCTGTTCCAGCTGTCCTGGTGACCGCAAGCCCGTGCTCTGAACCTCCTCCGGGGTTTCTGGGCTGGCCACTTGTCCAGCCTTGACCACAGACGAGGTGTGATTTGTCATGGCACATTTGTCTCTTCAGTCTGATACGAGTTACTTGGCGGCAGGGACTGTTTTCTGTCCCTCGTGGGGTGCCCTTAAAGTCTGGAGCCATCACTTATTCGTTTAGAGAGCACAGATGTCCGTGGTGACACGATGTGCGTCGTCTGCATTCTGAACTCGGGCACCATGTCTCTCTCCACACGTAGTAGGCATCCCAGCAAGTTAACAATAATTCTTCACTGCCAAACCCTTTTCTGTGACAGCTTAGGAACGAATGAAACAAAATATGCAATGGCAGAATTTTGAGAAAGAGATCGAAATGTGGCTGAAAAGAAACACCGGACCTACTGTTTCGAGTAAATTCTGGTTTTGTTTCTCCTAGGAGACTGCTGCCACCACCCACGGATAACTGTTGTTACAAGCCATCCTCCAGGCTCAGCTCTGACCTTCACTGCTCTGGAAGGCTCTCCTTGACCCCCTCTGGCAGGTAGATGCAACTATATACGCATATGTAACTATGACTACACGGACTGTTGTTTCCACTTTGTCTTTATTTCCGGACGGTGAACTTCAGGGGCCAGAGCTGCGTCTTGTTCATGCACCACAGTGTGCAGCACCCAGTGTTTAATACATACGTGTGGATGAGTAAGACCCGCCAACAGCAGCAGCCTCTCAGTGCGCTGCACTGAGCACCTGACCCGCATCACTTATTTACATCTTCCAACAACCCTGTTAGTTCCTCCACTGCACATGAGGACACTGAGGCCAGGAGAGGTTAATCCACATGCCCAAGGGCACAGGTAGGTGACAGTTCTGCTCCGGAGCCACGTGTTCAGGCTCCTGCTACACTAAGTGAGCAATGAACAGTAACATCTTACCACCACCCCCGTGGAAAGGGCGCTCCCTGACCGCTCAGGTGTCCCTCGAGGAAGGAGGTGGGACTGACAGTGTTAAAGCAACTGCAGAGCTTCATGGAAGGATCTCTGGGCCCCACCCCAGACCAAGAAAAACAGTTTCCCTGAGGTGGTGACATCAGTGTTGTTTTTAAAAGCATCCACGGCATTTTAATGTGAAGCTGGGTTGAGAACCGCTGGCCTGGATTGATGCCAAAGGCCTTTCAAGCGCAAACCTTTCGTGAACTGGGGCCACAGTGGAACTGCCTCCTGTAGTGACTGAGACCCAGAATCCCGACAAACACCTAGTGATGCTGGCTGGGAATGTATTATGAACCACATAGGGCTGGAGGAATATTTGCCCACAAAGATAGAGCAGGAGGAAGAGCCCAGGGGAAGACCGTATCATTAAACAGTTGGCTGAGGATGGGCAGCGCCATTCCATAGGAGGTCTAAAAGAAGCATTTAACCATTAGACTGGGGTACGAGCTGGGGCTTAATGCAGTTACCCTGTGTTTCAGATGAGTGACCTGATGTGTCGGTTTACACCTCACCTCCTTCACCATTTCCCCACAGGAAGCAGGCGCAGGAAACAACTACCTGTTCTCGGGGTTGGGATGTTAAAAAAAACGTATGGTGTTGCAAGTATCAAATGAGAAAGTATTGGTGAGAATTTTTGTGTGTGTGAGTAAGATCAGCCCTGAGCTAACATCTGTTGCCAATCCTCCTCTTTTTGCTGAGGAAGACTGGCCCTGGGCTAACATCCGTGCCCATCTTCCTCTACTTTATATGGGACGTCGCCACAGTGTGGCTTGATGAGCAGCGTGCCAGTCTGCGCTGGATCGGAACCTGAGAACCCCGGGCCGCCAAAGTGGAGCGCGAGAATTTAACCACTACGCCACCGGGCCAGCCCCTGGTGAGCATTTTTTGTATACTCTAACGCAATATAAAATATACTGTACGTTGATTTTCACATAGAAATAAAGATGATGCCTGTCTTATCAAAGACCGTTACATAGGCGTCGTCATGACACATGAACAGCTCTACGTTATTTCTGTCTTCTGTAATAAACAGGTTCCTCTGTATTGAAGAAACTTGTTTATCTCATTCATCCATCTAGGAGCTTCAGACTTCATCCTATTAATATGGGCAGGCTTATAAAATAGACAGCTTAAAATAAAAACACTTCCCTCCACTACGAGAACTAAGATGAAGCAGATAGAGAATGCAGTGGTCTCCACTGGGATGGTATTTGAGATACACAACAGTCATTCAAGAGAACTTGGAGCCTCGAGAAAAATACACTGGCTTTCTTTTATTCTCTTTTTTCTTTGTCTTCTCTCACCCCTCTGTTGCCCTGAGCAACAACTTGGGTATCAGTTGTTCTTGGATTACTCCAATAAAAGACAGATTCTATTTAATGTGAGAGCTGAAAAAACGACTAGAAATTTAACACAGTAGTTATTTTGTTTGTCAAAACAAAATAAGAATCCTTTAGAATTTATCAAAACAGGCTGTTGAGAGTCTTTTTACTTTTTAGGGTAAATATGACACAAGGGACAGCTTTAGAACAAGCCAACATTACTAAGATTCAGGCATGTGCAACTGGTACAGTTCAGTAGTACACAGGGGCTCACACGGATGTGCTACAGGCCAGAGACTTAAGTTACAAAATACAGTCATATTACAGTTAATACAGACAAGTATAAACCACTGCTCTCAGATTCTGCACACTTAAAAAAAACAAACTTTATACAATAATTGAAATTATGCATTTCTACTCAGATTCTCAGGGCATATTACAAACACACTGAAGCCTAAAAGCTATGGTCACATTCTGGTTCTGTTCCAGTGATGTACACTCACGTGAAACGCTGTATTCGTCGCCTGTGAAGTAAACATCTGGCTGAAGTGCAATAGCTGCTGAGTTAAAAATATTTCCATAAAAAGGTTTAGACTGAAATAATCCTAAACATGAGGATGTTTAACAACATTGGGATGTTTAGGATTATTTTGAGAGTCTTTACAAAGAGTTCTTAATGAATTACAGAAATAGAAGCAGTTAGGAAATTTCAGTGTATTCTTTTTTTTTAACACGAGTAAACAAATACTGGATTTAAAGTGCAGCTTCTTTCTCCTCTCCCTTCGACTCTCCCTCCCGAAGAAGATCAGGTCTGTATCCATCTTTAGACTGTCCACGGAAAGCTGGTGCGGGACAGTCAAGTCTGTTTGTCTCGAAAGTCAGAGATGGCCTTCCACAGCGTGCAGAGCATCCCTCCCCTGGTGACAGACAAGAACAGGGTGAAGAGCACACTTCATCGGAAACACTGCCCTTGCAACACAAAAGTGACTTCCTGGCTTTCAGCTGCTCCGATCAGAACATGAAGATCCCCAAGTCTTATCAGGCACTCTGTATTCTTTTTGTATATATTTTCTCATCGTCCCTCCAAGCCTCTCCTTTCCACTCCCACGAACCCCCGGGGCCCAAAGCATCATTTTAGATTTCCAGCTCTTTTGAAATGTGTCTTTATAGAGGTGGGTGGGAGTAACAGTTACGTATACGCATGGCTTGAGAGAAAAACGAATTATTGTAAGAAACTGTATCAGACTATACCAGGTATTTGGATGGCAAATCAACATGTCACCTGAACATTTCTAATAAGTATGGCGCAATCATGAACTAAATTAGAGCCTTTGTTTGCGGCAGCTTTAGCACATCTGCATGTCTTAGTGTGATACGCTATCAGGAAAATTCTTCCTGTTGATTTGCATTTACTAACAGAGAAATATTGGTTATCAGAGCACCCAATAATAGCCTGGTCCACCTAATTCAGTTTACTCAGAGCAACTGGGAACCAGAGAGCTCTGCCCAGGATTGCAGAGCGGGTTAGAGCTGGTGAGGGACCAGGCCGGGCAGGAGCCAGGCTTCCTGGTCTCAGCCCAGTGCTCCTTCCATCACGACAACTGAACAGAAAGAAAAGCAGTACCTTAGTCTCAGGCATTTTAAATCATCACGTGTAACATAGTAGAGGACATCCACTAGTGAATAGTCTTCAGCCAAAAACTGTGGAGAAAATAAAATATGCACAAAAGTAAAATGTTTTATACACCTTTAATAAATAGCAAACTATCCATAATGTCAACATTGGCAATAATAAAAAGTGAATCCAAGAGGAAATCCACATAATCTTCTGGAATTATTAAGGGAAAGTCCCCCCATTACAAAATAATTACAGAGAAATACATGCATATGTTTTCCACATGCATAAGGATTACAAGCAATGCAGAATTTCTGAATGATCTTCTAATGAGTAGATAAGACTCGCCTGTTATCATGTCTGCTGCTTGTAAGATAATGTTTGCATCTGAGAGGGTGGTACTGTGTACCTTTATTTTTCTCATGTGGATAAAAAATGTTCCTGGAAAGGTATTCCTTACACTTAATTTCTGGACTTATTTTTCATGGCTAATAAAAGGTACTTTCCAATAATTACTACATAATCAGAGTCCTGAATTTAAGTGAAGGTTTTAATTTTAAATCTAAAAAAAGGGGGCAATGATTTAGTGGATCACGAATTACTACTTTTTTATATTGATGTTTTAATAGTTTTTAACATTGTGAATTTTGGGTTGTACATTTTTGTTTGTCCATCACCATATATATGTCTCCCTTCACCCCTTGTGCCCACCCCCACCCCCACCGCCCCTGGTAACCAACCACAATACAGTTTTCTCTGTCCATGTGTTGATTTATATTCCACATATGAGTGAGATCATACAGTGTTTGTCTTTCTCTTTCTGGCTTATTTCACTTAACATAATACCCTCCAGGTCCATCCATGTTGTTGCAAATGGGACGATTTTGTCTTTTTTTGTGGCTGAGTAGTACGCATTACTATTTTTAATTGCGATTTGAATCTAAGAGGGATGAATATTTGAGAACTTGATTGGATGCGTTATTTCCAATAGGCAAGAGAGTTGTTTAAATTTATATAGTTTGTTATGCAGATTTCTAAGAAGACCCTAAATTTTATTTAGTGGTCTAATAAATTATCAAGTCAAGAGAAAAGACATCTTTATTCTTGTTATTTTTTAAAATTTAAATATAAAACTGAAATCAATGTAATACTGTATTAAGGCTCTTCTTATAAAATGAAAATATAACTTCTTATTGTGTGTATATGTGTGTACATATATGTACTCTTAAAACAAATAAATGCTATTCATGCTGAATACAAAAGTCTATAAGGAGCAGGGACAAACTAGGTTATTATAGATAGAATATGGTTTATATAGAAAGTGTCTGTTTCTGACATAAGTTTACTAACTAGATCTATTTTATTAAATAGCAATAAATACCCGCTGCCCAGTGGAGTCTAATAATGTTGCAAGAGAATTAAAAAGTTAACAAACAAAAGAAAGAATTGGAAACAGAAGAACCTTTTCTTTTAACTCTGTCTTGGTTTTTCCCACTCTTCCTTATTTTCAATTCAAAAACATCAAAATCCTCAGGGGTTCTGGACCACAAAGCCCTTGCCTGCCTCACTACTGGTCTTTGCACATTCTGCACCCCTGGCCCAAGGATCTCCTCTTTTTGTGTGTCCCCCACCCCAAACATACACACAATGGCCTAGTTTGTTCCTGTGCCTTCCTTCAGACTTTACCACATCCATCACCTCTCAAAGAACCTTCCCCAACTTCTCCCTCCCTCTGTCTCATATGCATGCTGACCTTTCCTTCATGCAGTTTATCAGGGCATAATTATCCTTCTATCTGTGGAATAACTTGATTATCATCTGCCTACCCTGGTTGTCAGCCTTGGGAGGGCAGGGCTGGGTCTGAGTTTCTCCCCAGGGTCTCCCCGTGCCTAGTGCACAGGAGGCACTCAACATTACGACATGAGGTGAAAGAATGCTTGTCCCACAGATGGTTTTCTTTACCCGACTTATAGTGTCTTCATCAGCTCCGTTTTCTCTCAGCCACTCAGTAAGTTCAGAATCTTCAGTACTTGTGCCAGGAGAATTTAGGTCACACACAGGCAATCCAGGGATATCTGGAACAGAATTAGGGGCGGGCATTCTTAGCTTTACCTGACAGAGGTCATCTGAGACCCTCCCAGTCAACATTTACTGATACTTTAAAAGATTTTTCTCTATCAGAAAATAATGAATAGAAATCATTGAGATTGGCAGTATAAATGATAATATAAATAAAAACTCGTAAAGACTGCTTCATACATTAGTAAGTGGAGAGTCAGAAGCAATCATGTAATAACACTCCCACCTCATACTTCATATCAATTTTATAGTTTCTTAGAATACAATGATGCACACAAATTGTACAGTGTATTTTTCATGCAACAAAGGTGAGCATAATTACCAGAGAACCATGTAATTATAATAGTCTATTTTTCCACTATTTGCAATACTATGGAAGAGCCATATATCTGATCAAACAACTATAAATTTTATTTTCCTCTAAACTGGCTAAATAAGATTCTCTAAAGATTATCTTTCACCTCCAATTTCTCACAGAATAGATTTCTTCAAAGTTCTAATCTCTGACTTGTTTTAATTGAGATATAATTGACATATAACATTGTATTTGTTTTAAGAGTATCCAATCTATGACTTTTTATTACTACATCTTTATTCTATTTAAGCCTTGTCAAATTATAAGAAGGGAAAAAAACTAGAATACACAGAAGACACATGCAAAGTGCCAAAAAACAGTATATTTTATTCTAGTAATCTCATTGTGAAATCTTTAAGCAGAAATAAAGACAAAAAATGTGGAAAGCCCTGTTTACCTCAATAATATACAATCTCAGGAAAAGATGACTACGAATCATCTTATTTTTACTGTACTTATAAGAAATGATGTTCACTACAATTAAGAAGTGGATATTTTCTAGAAGCAATTTCTGCTTGTCATTGTGGTGCACATGACAGATGCTGACTAAGCCATGAAATAAACTGCTGTGGGGCAGCCTGGCTGAACAGCACAGCTTTACAACTGTCTGCTGCTCACCTATCGGTTTGGACTTGAGCTTCAGGTGTTTGATTTCTTGGTCTTTTTCTTCAATTGCTTGATGAAGGAGTGCTTGTAATTCCTTCTCTTTCTGAACCAATTCCTCCAGTAATCTGCAGAAGAAAATTACATGGTTGAGGGGAGCAGCCACAGTGACCTTCTAGAAGTGGGCTTCGCAAGCTCTAACGAGCACGACACCCCTGGGATGTCCCTGAAACGAAGATTCTGACCCAGCAGCTCTGGGCAGAGGGCCGAGACTCTGCATTTCTAAGGAGCTGCCATGTGCGTGGCACAGATCCCACGTGGAGCAGCAAAGCTACGCAAGACACGGTGCTTCCAGACAAGAATGCAAGACCTCCATCCCCAACTGTCTGCCCAAATTTTCAGAGATGTTGCTCTGCTGTTTCTCTTTATGACCACAAATGGCAAAAAAAAAAAAAAAAAAGAGAGAAGAGTTTACATATGATATTAACAGACCTATTTTTACATGTATGGCCCCTCATCAAAAAAAGTTGGTCGGTATGGGTAATAAAATAATCCCTGCAAAGCAGAAAGGTAGTCACTTTTTTTTAAACTATGAAAATTTGAGGGGCTGGCCCGGTGGCGTAGTGGTTAGGTTCGTGCGCTCCACTTCGGCAGCCTGGGGTTTGCGGGTTCGGATCCTAGACATGGACCTACACACCGTTTATCAACCCATGCTGTGGAGGCATCCTACATACAAAATAGAGGAAGGCTGGCACAGATGTTAGCTCAGGAACAATCTTCCTCACCAAAAAAAAAAAAATTGAGAAGGAACTAGAGGTGAGGTCACCTACAGTCCCTGGCACCTAACAAGCGTTCAGTAAACATCAACGGTTGTTGCTCGGGCTGTTGTGGTTGTTACCACTATTCCTCCCCCCTTCTACGGGGGGAAGGATGGCTGTGTTCCTGGTACATTCAGTTCCTAGTTGGCATCTGATGCATTTTCCAAGGAAACAAGGAGAAACGGAGATGTGATTACATGTAGTTCTGATTCATGAAGGTTATCTGGGCAACTGAGAGCCAACCGGTAACCCACTCACCATTTCCAACACTGTTCCCTGAGGGAACACTCCATGGTATGAAGAGAGATGCTCTGGTTTTTTAGAAAACTGTCTCTGAGTAACCTGGATTCAGAATTCTAATAATTGAGGATACGTAATTATTCCTAAGATCATTAAGATAAATAGTTGCGTACCCTACAGTGCTTAGCAAGCTGTATTTGTTCCATTTTCTGAGTACTGATAGATTTAACTCAGGACCAGATTCCATTCCAAGAGTCTGTTTCTGCTTCAGTTGACAGGTTCTGGAGGCGCAGCTGATAGCAGCCCTGGGCTCACATCCTGGTTCAGCCAGGCACTCCCTGTGCTAACTCGGACAGACGGCTCAACGCCTCTGGGCTTCGGCTCTCTCGACTGTAACGAGGGAAAGCAGAACCTCCTGAAGGATTACCACGGGCATTAAATGACACAGCACAGGGCGGGTGCACAGTGCCTGGCCTCCCACAAGGCTTCTCTGCTCCCTGCTGTGGCCTCAGGCTCTGGGAAAGAGCCCCCCAGGGCTCAGTAGGGGTTCTTTCCCTGAACCCCAGACCCCACCCCTTTTCTGCAGGACACAGAGTCCTGAGGCCCTTAGGTAGGAGCAAGGATTATACAGAAGGGCAGGTCGCAGAGTCAAGACAGAAGGAAACTCCAATGAGAGGCAGCCAGAGAAGGCGGTTTGAGGAAGACAGCTGTTTAGAGACAACTGCGGAGTCAGCCGCACACAGAGAGGGGGACCGAGCAGAAGGAACTGAGACCAACAGGGAAGCAGAGGGCTAGGGGGAGACTCATCCACTCCAACACGAACGGTGCTCAAATAAAGGGGTGCCAGCTCAGTACGAATTTGTAAGCTGGCAATTTTTTGATCTGGGATGTATTTTTGTCTTCCTTGCTAATTTACACATATGAATAGTGATGGCATATTCTTACTGTTTTCTCAAAGAACAGAGACATTTTCTAGACTTTAACCTATCTTTATCTAGACCATATGTTTCCTTTTTATCTTTAAAAGTCAGAGTTTAACAATGGAAGCAAAGGATTGGCAGGTCATCTCATTTGCCCCAAATCCTGCTCTTAAAATTATCTACTTTAAGGACTATTCAGTCCATCAGTTTTATTTTGTCTTCACTTAGTAGGGAAATCCTTCAAAACCAAGGCAACTGCCTGCCTCTCTGTTCCAGGAAAGTCTGACAAGGATCTACCCTGAGGTCAATTTTTTAACTCAGATGGGTGGGCTGGGGAGGGGGTTTGTGGGTAATTCCAGAACTGCAGGACTGGGAGATTAGACGACTAGTCAGCTGCTCCTGCAGCAGAGTTTAACTGACTCTGCATTACTGTCCCAAGTTCCTGTGTGAATGAATCATTTTTGGAACATTTTATGTAAGCATATCCTTAAATATAAGCAGAACATACACGCTAAAGCCATTTCGTGACTTTCTGCCGTTAGTATTATTGATGATCTAATAACTGAGAGCTGGATAAACCTGATTTACCTGCATCAGTGATTCTCCTAAAAATAAGATTAGTATTTCTAACATGAGGCCTGCAACCTTTCCTAAAAACACTAACATTTCCTCTAAGTTTATTCTGCAATACGTGTACTTCTGTGTATCAAGGAATGTTCAACTGAAGATGACAAGGACCATGTGGAGTGACTGGGCCCTTCTCTCCGTGGCTTAGCACTTGGACTAAAGCAGCAGCCTTTCATCAATGTTGTGCTTTGTCCCACTTTTCTGGGGGTGATGGAGGAGCTGTGGGAGATACTAGTCAAAAAAGACAAAGGGGCTGAGAATCCTGTAGGTTTCACAGATTCAAGTGTAAATACGTAGAGAAAAGACATAAATGTGTGGGCTGTTGTGGAAAAGGCAACTATGTTCTAACGTAATAGAGAAATGTGGCAAATCCTGGTCTTTTCAACAGAGATGGGCGGCTGTGGGAAGCAGGCCCTCAGCAGCTGATACCCTCACAACAGAGACGGGAAGACTTGGAGAAAGCGGCTGGAGAAGGGCAGCCCTGGGGACTGCCGATGTGCACACGTGGGGGACAGCGCAGCGACAGGGTGTGAGACAGGTAAGTCCACCGGCTATGGAGAGAAGGGAGAGGCTGCATCTGGGGGAGGCGGGTTCCATGGACACAAGCCAGGGTATGCAGACAGAGGTTTTAGGGCCAGAGAAGCAAACAGACCAGCCAGCTGGTAAATAAAGTAGCTTTATTGTCAGTGTGATTCTGACTGGAAGTCCTGGTGGAGGAGGAGTCGGCAGACTGGACCTAAACAGTAATGAGGGAACTTTCCAGAGATCAGAGCGGGGTGTAAAACACAGCTCCATTCCGGACTGGGCGACACAGAGTAAACTCAAGTGAACACCAGCTCTAAGGGATGGACCATCATAACTGACTACTACTTGAGGAGAGGAGGAAACAAGGCACCAAGATACAGACAGACATCTCGGAGGAGAAGAGACTCAAATTCTTTTCCCCCAAGTCAGAGATGGCAAGTAAAGAGCTGGGCTTCAGAGGACAAGATGGGGGTATGGATGTCAGAGAGCCACTGTCCTTTCTCCATGCAAATCACAGAAGATATGATGGACTGACTTAATCATGAACCAAATGCACGTTTCTGAATACCTGATGAGCTCTCTACTACTTGGACTAAGTGTGGTATTCAAGCTGAACTTTAAAAACCTAAACTTAGGACTAGAAATAAAATATGTTTTATCTCCCTGGTGAACAACTAGAATTTTCAACCAAGGTTTCTAAATATTTGAACAAGTTTTATTGATTCAATCCAAAAAAAAAAAAAAGTTTTCCCTGTAAACCCAGAGCCATAAAGTCAGTTGCCCACATGTCGGCTGTGGCTGGCTCGGGAAGCTCTGTCATAAAGATCCGGACCTTGACCGGTGCCACGTCTGTGAAGAGCAGGAAACATTTACTGTTCACTTCATAACCTGCCCACGTGGGTGCTGTTACCAAATTCTCAAAGGAAAATTAAACCCCAGACACGATACAGCACATTAAAAATAAAATAGAATCATAAACGTGGCCAACTGATCATCCTGCCACGGTTCTGAAATGCAAGGCTTTAGCACCATTCGCTATCTCCTCAAGAAGAGAGAGCTTCCTCTCCTGAAAGAACCTGATACCCCAAATCACAGGCTTTCAAGAACACGGGTTTCTGTTCGTACGTCTGTCAGCTCTCTGTCGGGCAGCACAAGCTGCTTTGAGTCTGTGAGGCTACGACTGAGTTCCCCTGAAAATCTCAGTGCTCGTGGAGAGAACGCAGCGACCCAAGAAACGGTGCTGAAGGAGGCTGGAACTCGTAGAAGCAGAACGTGCATCTGACTAGAGACTGAGATAAGTCTCTCTCGTTTATAAAGAAAGGCATGAAATCAAGTTTACGTGAAGGGGAAAAAGGAACCATATTGTGTATTTTCTGTGGACCAAACTTTAAAGTAGACCAAAAACACATGCGCTTTCATAAAAGTAAGAAAAAAGAAGCCCGGCCACGTGGGAACAGCATGTACCTGTTTGTTTCTATCTTCATCCTCCCGAGCTGGACGGTCAGCGACCGGTGTGCGCTTTGGGAATCATGCGAGACCGTGGAGCTGAGCGTGCTCACCCCCGAGGTGGCCACAGCATCGTCGAGGACGGCATGGGGTCTTCGGACGGTCTGATTTGAGGGCTGCTCCTCATGGTCATCTTCTGCCTCCAAGTCTTCTTGATCGGCGGTGTCACTCTCGGACGCAAGGCTGAAATGGGGCCTCAGCTCTGTAAAGCATTGTATCAACAGCCATGTTAATAAAATACGACTGATGCCTTCATTTCTTCAGACATGAATGTCATCTCCCCTGCCATCAAGAAGATATGTATCCCAAACTGCTCCTCCAAAAGTGGGGATGGATTTCTGCACATTAATTCAGGTTTGTTCTTCCAGTGAATTTGCAAAATTCACAGCATATATAAACTCAGAATGATCTAATTCAAACAGAAGAAAAATGTTCACACTGTACATAAGGTATGTGGGAAAAATGCTAAAATCAGAAAGGCAATTATGTAAAAACCTGTTAAGAATATAAAAATTTGTTCACACAAGTAAAATTCATTTTTTAGATTATATAATATCTGGCAACCATTAACTCACTTAGAAGTGAGGGAACTGAGATAGAGAGAGATTATATAAACATAAGTGAGTACATGGAACGCTTTTTGCCTGTAGCATTCACAGTGTAAGGGGATGGGGGCAGGGACAGAGAATGCCACACACGCTGATATTCACTCTAGCAAGATTCTCTTTTTGACTCTTGGGTTGATTTTCAGCATATGTCTCACCCTAACCTGTTGACTAACCACCAAAATTTACAGTGCAAAAGTCACAGGTCTCCAGCTTAAACCACTGTACGACACAACTTCCTCTCCACATCACTTTAGAACCTAGATGATATCTTCCCACAGAAAAAAGTTATAAATTGTGATTACGTTCTCAACATGGCCCACAAAAAGGAATTACCTTCATAATTTAAGTGAAATCAAAGCAGAAATACTGGATCTTGACTCCATGTGCTATGGCACATGGAAATTTTACTGGATCACAGAACCCAAGGAGAATCTGATGGGGCCGCAGAGATTCTCCAGAAGAAAAGCACATTCACACATTTTGCCTAGATTTCCTAAGGGCTCACAGCCTCCCAAAGCCGGTCCCGAGACCCATGAACCACGGGTGAAGAGCCCCTAGGAGGGGGAGAGGGCTCCAGTGGGAGTGATGGAAGACCCCACCCCACCACCCCAACATGGCCACTGCAGCAAGGCCACCCGAGGCCTCCTCGTTGCCAAGTCCTCCCAGTGACTCTTCTCTCCTCTAAATCCCTGGCTGCTGCTTCTCTCCTTCAGAGCCTTTTGTCCACTACCTGCCCCTTAGAAGCTGGAACCTGGCACTCCACCCTTCTCTTTACGTTTCTACTTACTGTCCCTGGATGAGCTCGTTAAGATCGGTGGAGGTTAAGTACACGTCATGTGTGGAGGACACTGTATTTCTAGCCCTGATCCTGCTACATTCAGTATCTGCTAGAGAGTCCTGCTGGGGAAGCACTTCAAATTCAACAAGCTGAATAAGAACTCATCTTTTGCTCATGACCAAAACCAGAGGGCCCTTCTTCAGGGCCAGGCTACTGTATGTAGCCCTGACTTTCTTTATCTTTATTTTTAAATTTTTTATTGTCGTAAAAAAAAAATGCATGACATAAAATTTACCATTTTAACCATTTCTAAGTGTACAGTTTAGCAGTAAGTATATTCACATTGTTCTTCAACCAATCTCCAGAACGTTTTCATCTTGCAAAATGGAAACTATACCTATTAAACAACTCTCCCTTTAACCCCCTCCTCATCCTTGGCAAACGCCATTCTCTACTCTCTGTTACTATGAATCTGACCACTATAGATACCTCACACAAGTAGAATCATGCAGCATTTGTCTTTTTGTGACTAGCCTATTTCATTTGGCATAATGTCCTTAAAGTTCATCCATGTTGCAGCGTGTGTCAGAATTTCCTTCCTTTTTGAGGCTGGATCATATCCCACGGTAGGTACAGACCACACTTTATCCATTCTTCCATCAACAGATACTTGTGTTACTTCTGCCTCTTGGCTATTGTGAATAATGCTGCTATGAACTTGGGTGTGCAAATATCTCTTTGAGATCCGGCTTTCAATTTTTTTGATATATGCCCAGACAAGGAATTGCTGGGTCATATAGTAATTCTATTTTTAATTTTTTCAGGAGCCACTATACTGTTTTCCACAGTGGCTGCACCATTTTACAATCCCACCAACAGTGTGCCAAGGTTCCCATTTCTCCACATCCTCACCTTTACCTCTTAAGGTTCACCAAGCTCCACCTCTACTCTGCTTCCTGCATTCTCTCTGTTCTCTTTCCAAAACTCCATTTCCTAATTCATCCATAGTAGGACTGACTCAAAACCAGGTTTCAGTTTTGTACACCCTGCACCCAGTATAGGGGCTACGACATGCGAGGCTCTCAAAAATGCTGGCAGAATGGAAGAGTTATCCTACTAGGATGCTTTGTATTTAGAACGGAACAAGATATTGAAAAAAGATCTTACTTTAAAAATAATTGAAGAAAGTGCAATTCTAGATTAAATTAGAACAAGATCAGGCCTTTTAAAATTTTCTAAAATTAATCTTAAATTTCTTTTATGGTCTATAAACTGAGATTTTAAAAACAATTTAAAGGTTTTTGTTGTCCTGTTGAATATAACCTCACTTCTGGGGAGGGAAAATTTCTGACATTTATTATTATATTTAAATAACCCTTATATTCCCCTAGCTCTGTACACTTTAAATTATCATAAATTATTATTTTCTGTATGTATAAATGACTGAAAAATCCTCTCAAATAATTTGAAGCAAGTAGAAAATTGTAAGTGAATGCAATCCTGTGTTATTTTGGTCTTTGATGGTGGCTCCCTGAGTACACATCATCAAATTACACATTGTAAAACATGCAAATGCGACACAGCATCTGGTCCTTGACTCTGAAGGAGAACAGGGTGAACGTACAGAAGAGCTGTAAGGGCGTGCACAAAGATAACACGAAATTATAAGTGCAAATTAACGCAGCTAAAAGATCTACGATGACCTCAGTTACAGACCTAGCTGCATACACAATCCGCGTGGACATGCGTTAACAGTGCTGGGGGGTAAAGGAAGCACATTCACAGTGACTAGGTCCAGTGGTGGTTTACTCACTGATGGATTCACGGGGGCAGAAGGGCCTAAGCAGGTTCTGGAGGAGGGGAAAGCTCTGACTTGGTGGAGAAAGGGGGAGAGGCGTTTGAGAGAAGGAAGTTCGGTTGGTGGCCCGGAGCCCTCTGAGAAGAATGGAGAGCAGATGACCGTCAGGAGAGAGCCGAGTGTCGGGAGAAAGGCAGGGACTCAAGGGGGCCTGGAATGAGTGGACAGTGTTTGAGCCCGTGCGTGGGAAACTAGAGCTGCTGCATTTTCCCAAAACAGGAAGATGGGGTCAAACAACAATACTATTCCCACCTCCCCAAGGAAAATAACTAGACCAAGCTTCCTCAACACAGGGTACGTCTGATGCCAGATAAGGTCCCAACACTCGTCAGTGCAGCGGACGGTACCCGCATTCAGCTCCTCAAATGTGTAGAAGGCTGGTCATTTTACACGAACGTGGATACAGGCACATGACTGATTCAGCCTAACAAGGGGCAGTAATCTCAAGTGTGTCAGCAGTTTAACAAACTGTCGTTACTAGTAGCCTGCCTACATTATCAACTCTCTCCCTCTTGCACTGCCACCGTGGGCTGACGCTCAGCATCTCTCCATCGGGTCACCCCAGCCAGACTGCCCTTGAAGAGTCACAACAGATGCTCCATGTTGCCAATAATCTAACGGTCAATTCTTGATGACACAGGGGGAAACGGCCCAAGAAAGAACCTCTTAGGGGCTTGCACTATACTCTCTGTTCTGTGTGCTCTTTTTGGAAGAAAGAAGATTGAACACTTTTTTATTTTGAAAGAATTTCAGAATAACAGAAAAGCTGCAAAAGCAGTACAGAAAGTCCCTGTATACCCTTCTGCAGCTCGCCCTAAACTTAACATCTTACACAACCTGGGCGCTGTTACCAACACCAGGAAGCTAACACTGACACAATAAGACTAAGCCATCCATGGCCCTTACTGGATCTCACCAGTTTTCCCATCATGCCCTTTTCCTGACCCGGAGTCCCACCCTGCAGGCAGCTGTCAGGCATCCTCAATCTCACAGCCTGCGACAGCACCTACTACTTCTCCACCTCCTGCGACTTCCATGCTCTTTAGCAGGACTGTTATTCCGTACTTGTCCCTCATTTCTGGTTCACTTCTGTCTTGTCATGATCAGGCTGAGACTATGGGTTTTTGGCAAGAATACCACAGAGGCGATGTGCCCTTCTGCGTGCATCATATCAGGAGTGCACGCTGCTGACCTTCCCCTTGGTCTGTGGCGAGGGGGGGCGTCTGCCAGCTTCCCCCACTGTCAAGTCACCGTCTTCCCTTTGTAATTAGTGAATATCATGTGCGGAGATATCCTGAGATCCGTCAAACAGCCTGTTTCTCATCACTCTTTGCCCGCTGATTTTAGTGGCCACTGATGGTTCCCGGCTGCAGCGATCATCCCTGTGACGTTTGCCTCATGGTGATTTCCGTTTCCCTCGTTCCCTCTACATTTATTAATTGGAATTCTGCTAAAGCAAAGAGCTGGCCCTTCTCTTCCACATACTGATATATTCAATTACGTACATCAGTATGGACTCACAGATATTTAGTCTATTCTCTGGGCTATAATCCAGTACTATCATTATTTTATTGCTCAAATTGTTCTGCGTAGACTTTTGGGAACTCCTTCAAGCTGTCTCCAGTGTCCTGTCAATAACTCTCCATCATTTTGGGGCACTTCGTTACTTTTCTGCATCACAAGGTGTTCCAGGCTGACTCTGTACTTCCCCTGCCCCAGCCTGGAATCCACCATTTCTCCAGGGAGCTCTGATTCCTCGTATTGGAGAAGGTTTGGAAACCAAGATCTGGGTCCTCCCAGCAAACAGATCAAGGAAATGTATGTTCTAATGATGGTATACTTTTGAATTTTTCTTTTCTTTAGCATGTTATTCAAAATTTGGTAGGTTAATTGTAGTATTTTGTCATCCAAAAGGAATTTTTATCAGGGAAATATGAAGACAGGCATTTTTAATGTAGTTTCTTTAAATCTTAACTGTATAACAAAATCTATAGGGACATTTGGAAACTTGATAGAACTGTCATGTGCCTGAAATCAATTCATCTTGTTCACATATTTCATTATTTACATATTGGTGTATGGTACATACTGTCTTCCTCTGTCCTGAGAGGAATATAAAAAATACTTTCTCTATTTAATTCCCTAAAATTTCCACTTTTTTTTTTTGCTTTCAAACAGTAATTTCAGTTGCCATCTGAGACTCCTAGCGGCCTCAAAGAAACCAATTTCACAGTGGAAGGACAAATAACTTTCCTTAGCAAACCCTTTTCATAGAGAATGTGCCTGTTCCACATGTGGGTGGGCTAAAGCAGTGCCCACTGTTGGGACACGATGTGGGGAGACGCGCCTCTCTGCACTCCCATCACTCTCCCTAAACTTTACGGTGTTTCACCCATAGTGTGATCATCATGGTACTTCTTAAACTTTCAAAGAATTTTAGATTTACAGAAACGTTGCACACATAATACACAGAATTCCCTTATACCTTCCCCCAGGTCCCCTTTATACATCTTATATAACTGCTATATTTGTCAAAACTAAAAAATTAGCATTGGTACAGTACTACTAACTTCATTCAGGCTTCATTCTAACTACAGACTTCATTCAGATGACACACGTTCTTCTATTCCAGGATATAATCCATTGCATTCAGCTAATCAATTTTTAAAAGAAAGTTTTTAAAAATTACATTAACAGATCATTTATATGCTATTGAAATTATTTCAAAGTATAATCCCTCCCTCCTCTCCTCACTTGGGCATCCTTAATTTAGGTCCTCCTGTGTGTGACCCAGGGCCTGTCCCCATCCCTCTCACGGACACACACCTGTCCTCTTCACCCCTTGTACCTGCTGATACACAACCCTCCATGGTCACTGCCACACCAAGCTTAACCCAGTGTAAATCATCCGAGTGCGAGTATCTGCTGACTTCCTCCGAACATTCCACTCAGTTAACATTAGCACTAGTCCCTTAGGTTCACATCCAACTGCTGCTCGTGTTTCAAAGCCTCTCTAGAATTTTTTTTTTAAGTTATGCAAATTTCCCACACTAATTTGTTATAATCAGGTGAAACTCATTTACTTATCATTTCAACCAATATTTATCAGAGGTCTACTGTTTTCCAGGCACTGTGTAGACAACATGCTCGGCACAGAATAAAATATAACAGACTCAGTTACCTTCTGATGAAGGAAACAGCCACTGGACAAGAGAATAAAGTAGTTTCAGATTGGGGCAAGTGTCACAAATGGGAACAACTATCTCCAAGGGGAGAGAATAATGGGGGGCCGACTTCAGATGTCATGGTGGGTCAGGACTCTTGGAAGAGGCATCTTATAAACTGAGACCCTAAGAACGCAAAGGTGCGTGGAGAGGGATGAGGGTGAGGTGGGCTCCATGAGGAGGAACAGCAGGGTCAGGGGTGTTAGGACTTCTATTTCTTTCTTACGTAAGAAAGAATTAAATTAATCCTTACTACTGTTTATCATAAAGATTGACAGTGGTGCCCTCATGCTCAAATCAAAAAAGGTATTCTGAGAGAAGAGAGGGAATTCCACAACTTGGAAGGGTTGATGGCAACTTGCAAGTTTGTGGTACCACTTATAAATGACCTAAGTTTTAAAATATTTCATATTTATCTTATCTTTTTAAATTTCTATTTTAGAATGCTTTATAATACACGTACAAATGAGTACAACAGAATATGTTTCTAATTTATAGATCTAAATCTATCATCTATCTACACACACACACACACACAGGGGGGAAGAGCTTTGCTTAAACCTTTTATTAATGGGTAGACTACCAAAAAACCTTGAAGTCTGCCGTGGAGTATGACTACATCTCTCACTTACTCAGTCACACCTTGTTTCCTCAACACCACTGCTTCTGAATCTCACTGCAGACAGAGCTGGGATCTGTCCAGACCAGTGATTTTCACTGGCTGTGCATCAACGTGACCTGGAAGCTGGGAGATAATCAGATTCCTGGGCTTTGTCCCCAGCAAATTCTCACTCACTCAGTCTGGGCGGGGGCTCTGACAGCTGAAACTTTGAAGAGCTCCTTACACCACTCAGTGTGCTGGTAAAGGACAGCATAGGAAGGTGTTTTGTGGGCACAGATACCTGTATATTGAAATGCATATGCATCTGGGTAATCCGTATAGTTTTCTCTTTCTCTTCACATCCAAATACCCTCTCAAAGGCAAGGACGCAAGTCTCCCTGCTCAGGGTAAACCTCTGGCCTGGTGTGCCAGTGCTCAGACTGTATGCACTAGATTACTGCTCAGGGTAAACCTCTGGCCTGGTGTGCCAGTGCTCAGACTATATGCACTAGATTACTTCTCAGAGTAAGCCTCTGGCCTGGTGTGCCAGTGCTCAGACTGTATGCACTAGATTACTACTCAGAGTAAGCCTCTGGCCTGGTGTGCCAGTGCTCAGACTGTATGCACTAGATTACTACTCAGAGTAAGCATCTGGCCTGGTGTGCCAGTGCTCAGACTGTATGCACTAGATTACTACTCAGAGTAAACCTCTGGCCTGGTGTGCCAGTGCTCAGACTGTATGCACTAGATTACTACTCAGAGTAAACCTCTGGCCTGGTGTACCAGTGCTCAGACTGTATGCGCTAGATTACTACTATTCGGTGGCATTGGAAAGATAAAAATAAAAGGCTAACCTGGTCTTAAAAGCAGTAAGGGGACCATAAATGATGGATGAACAGTAATCTAAAATATCAAACACTAAATATTTGCAAAGCAATGAAATATTTCTGACCTGGAACCAGAATGGTAATGGCCGTCTGCACTGCCTTCCGGATGATACTGTCTAAGGCAAACATCCAGTGTGGCTTGATGTTATGATTCCGAAGAACTTTATTGACCTGCAGAAAGAGAGTGACATTTTTTCTACTTTAATTTTTAGTTGCAAACAACCTAGCTGATACAAGCATTTGGACGATATTCTATCAACAAAAATAACTAAGTTTTCTTCACCCTGAATTGTTAATAATTTCTTTATATCACTGGAAAACAAATGAAAAGTTGCCATTTCAAATTAAAGTGAAAATGAGATACACTGCTTAAATGAGGCCGTCTAGTTAATGGGAATGTTGCTTCTCTGGGACTCAGAACATGCAGCTCCCACCTTTCATGACGTCTGCAGACTGGATGGTGGAGGTGGTAAAGGAGGAGAAAAGAGACCAAGGGGCTTTAAATAAAAATAAACACTGTTCTTGAATGTTATGACTCTGCCATGTGTTCTGGTGACTTGGAAAAGCAGGTAGAGGGGAAACAAGCTGTATGTGCTACCCACAGATTGGCCACAGCAAATGGCTTGTTTTCCTTCCCACAGTCATTTATACCTCTGTAAACAGGGGAATCATTTGCTAGAATATTCCAGAAAAGCTGGAATTTAAGTGTACAGTTCAGTGGCATTAAATACATCCACACTGCAGCCATTACCACCATCCATCTCCAGAACTCTTTTCATCTTGCAAAACTCAGACTCTGCACCCATTAAACACTAACTCGCCACATTCTCTCCTCCCCCAGCCCTGGGCACCCACCCTTCTACCTCCTGTCTCCATGAATGGGAACTCTAGGTATCTCCTATAGGGGGAATCATATAGTGTTTATCCTTGTGTGACTGGCTTATTTCACTTAGCGTAACGTGTCAGAATTTCCTTCCTTTTTAAGGGTGAATAATATTCCATTCTGTATGTAAACCATGTGCATTACCATCTAAAAAATAACCTTTATCATAAGGCTAAGAGAGGCTCATTTAAATTTGGGTTAACTCCACAAACTGATGGTTGACACAGGCCTCCAAGGAAAGAGGCTATTTTCCCAACAGGACTTTGACTAGAGGCCTTAGAGGCAGCTGGGGAGAAGGTGACTTAGACGGTGACGCAGTTGCAACCCCATGCCAAAAGCTGGCGTACCAGCAGCTTATTCCTGTCCTTGGTCCCTCTTCACCAAACCCCCCAGTTCAGGGGGAGTCGGTCTGAGAAATTCCTCACAGTAGTAGCTCCCAAGGAAGGGAACCATTGCCAGGTTCCCACTTGTTATAGAAAATCCTTTCAGAATGAGACTGTCCTGGTACCTTCATTTCCTTAAAGGGTCTGCCTGCTTATTTGACTAACGTCTGGCGTATCATTTAGTAAACTAGAATACTTCTCTCAGAGTCACACACAGAAGATGGAAGAGGGATCCTCTACAACCACGACATGCTCCTCATAGCTCTTCATTAAACAGGATATTACATAGGCCCACTCACTGGGTTCATTCCCATCCTGGACAGTGAGTGAGCAAGGGCAGGGGTATATTTGTGTGTTGAGTGTCTATGACCTGGGCCCGAGGCCCAGGATGATATCTAAACCACTCTCAATCTGAATTCTACTGGCCAATTTGCTTTCCAACCTCTCAACTAGAAGCCAAATGTGCAGGCAAGTACAAATTCACTCAATTATTCCATTCTATTTGCAGATGGTTGGGTTTGCCTCATTGCAGGGTAAGTGTGCCTTCGGCACTGAATATTAGTGATGGGTTTGCCAGTTGCTTTCGCTTCCCATGACCTCAATCAAGTCAGGAGCCCTGTCCCCGCCCACGATGCAGCACAGAGACCACGTGGCTTACACAGAGTCTCAGAGAACATCAGTGGTAGACCACGTGGCTTACAGAGTCTCAGAGAACATCAGTGGTAGATCACGTGGCTTACACGGAGTCTCAGAAACATCAGTGGTAGACCACGTGGCTTATAGTCTCAGAGAACATCAGTGGTAGACCACGTGGCTTACAGAGTCTCAGAGAACATCAGTGGCCACTGAAGGATTTTAATTTGGTTTTAGATCAGGGATCATTTGATGCACCAGATACAACTGTCAAGACGTCTTCCATGTAGGGGCAATAGACACATTAGGAATGAGTTAATTTGTGGAATTTAAATAAAATTTTGCAAAGTGCTTCCATATTCACACCACAGGCCTGTCAAGAACTCTTGTTTCAATCTCCTACACCTTGTAAGGGCCTTCTAGGAGTGGCTTCAGACTTTTTTGGTACAAAGTTCCACAGATAAGTCTTATTCAAGAACAACACATGGTTTTGATTCAGGCTTTTGAAAGACTGGCTTCTGGTCTGTGTTGCATAGCTACTCAACTGAGAGAGAGGAGTCCTCAGCAATCTCTCATTAGATCATGTGGACTAATTTTCATCCAGTGATGCCCCAAACTCTGAAGTATACTGCTGGCTAGGAAATAGTGACTATTTATTAAACAAACATGTTTAAAATGTTCTGTATGGAAAGCAGAGAAAAATTGAAAGAAAAAAAGTTGTTTGGTTTTATTCCACAGTGACTGTTCCAGTCTGTAGGGTTACATTTTTCTCAATGACCACTAGATGGCATTTCTCAACAGATTTAGAAAGTGCTGGACCAAAGGGCGTTCTGTTGCTAAAGTCGTCAAAATAAACAGTGACCCACTACACGATTTCATAAGAACAGAGCGCAGCCACGGGAGATGTCTGTGAGTTTTGTTATTTTCCATGGTGTTTAATTTTACGTGCATCTAACTTTGAGGGTGCGAACAAACAAAACAGCAGATCTGATACTTAGAAGCCCACAGAGAGGCCACTATCACACGTATTTATCATCCAAAGAGAACAGAGTTCATCAAAATTATTAAACAAAGAAAAGATAACAGAACTTATGTTTTACCTATTTTTCTGACTAATTTTAGCTGGAGTCTGTGGGAAAACATTGGCAAAATACCATACTTACAGCGTCTTGGAAACCAAAGAGAACCACCTGGACTTGACTGATGCCATGGCTGTCAAAGTCCAGCTCCAACTTCAGCTTGGACAGCGTGGTGGCGATGACCTTTCGGTCAGTGGACCTCACAAATTCTCTGAGGCTTGCGATGAGGGTTGTGATGTGCTCCCACTTTAGTATGGGTTCTTCGGTCCCCTGTGAATAAAAGCCAACAAACCGTGAGTCCATCTGTGCTGGACACATCGGCCGCGGCCTGCCACCCTCACAAGCCCTGCTGAGAAGAGCTGGGCTTCAAAACGCCCCTGGTAGGGGAAAGACCATATCTGAACTATACGGCTCCTCCCCTCACAAGAAATAACCAGACTCTGGGAAGAAGGGCACCTGCCCCATACACTTGCCAAGAGCCATGATACAGTCAGATATGAAAAACTTTGCCCAGACAGGGACAGGCTGAGGCGACAAGATTCTTGCTGTCAGAAATTTTAATCAGGAACTAAAGAGAGACTCAGGCAGTAAGTCCTAGGATCTCTGGCTCAAGGTCTGCCCAGAGAGAGGTCGTAAGACAGGGGCAAGAGTACATCCTGTCACAAGGAAGGAAGCAGAAGCTACGGGGTAGAGAATGACGGTCGGGGGGAGAGGAGAAGTGGACACCAACAGAAGTGGCACACCAAGAGGCCATCAGCCACTGAGCCAGAGGAGAGATGTGCCAACCTGGAATCGCACTCTAGTTTCAGTCTCCGGGAGGCTCGGCCTGGCACTGTGGTGGGAACTCCTCGAGTCCATCTCCCTCAGTGCTGTGTGTCCACCTACAACACATCCCCAGGACTTCAACTGCCCTTAAAACCTGTCAATTCCTTGCAACCAAAAGGGGCTTGCTTCTAACTCCACCCTGGAAACCATTCCTTACCCACCAACGAGGCAATCAGTTATAAGAATGGACCAATGGACTCTTTCACATTTTAAAAATATAATACAGTATTTAAACAAATTCCCTCTCTCAAGCTGAAATTTTTTTTACTGTGTGCAAGGAACATTCCTTCCTTACAGGAAACATAGTAGGATGTTCTTTATCCTCATTTAAGTTCAAGAAACAACGGGATTTCTATTATGCTCATTTCTGTCTCATCTTGCACATTTTGTTGCTCCATCATTAAAATTAAATTCCTCAACTGGGCTGTGAAAATTAGTTTCTACGATTCTATTAAAATAAAAGAGAAACACACCATTAAGTTCTTTCTCTCAATATATTTTCATCTGGGAGCTCCCTCTCATGTTTATGTTTTCATGAGAAAAGATTATATTGAAAAGCTTGAAAGCTGTCATTAAGGGAATATTTTAAAATCAGATGGGGAGCAATTATAAACTTTGTGTCTTTTCTTACCGTGAACTAAATTACACCCAAAGTAAAAATTCACAGGCAATATCACAATAACATGAAAACATGTTCAAGAAGAAAAATGAGAGTTATTCAGTAACTGGAAGCTTATCTTAGTGAAAAATCAGTTATGTGTTTGCCAACAGTTTCAAAGGCAAACATTTTTTTGACATTAGCTTTGTTTTCACAACAGAAATCACGTTGCTTCTGGTTTTTGATGTGGTGCCCTGTCCTACAGAGGAACGCTGCTCTGGGAAATGATATTTCATCCACTTACGTCATCCTTTTTTCTGTTCTAGCTCCCATCTCTCCGTCTGCACTCAATAATGTGCCTTTATAAACGAGCAGCTAAGGTTTCCGGGGAGCCTGATTCAGCGTCAGGAGGTAGCATCTGACAGTGCGCCCTTCCTGGCACTCGTGGTACCATCTCAGATGCTTCTGCAAAGGTGCTCTCTAGTCTTTATCCTTTAAACCTCCTTAAAACGGATGAGCGGATTCTAGAAGAAGGCTACAGACTGAAAGGGCTTTCGTGTGCTGGCCTGAGGACCTGACCAACTTCTACATTTTGGTCTTGTTATAAAGCGTAGGCTTAAATGTAAAGATGGGTCTAGAGATATTTAATACAATGAAAAGAACTATTTCTATCTGGTTGTAGGAAACAATTAAAGATGTTAGAAAACTGTTATTATCCTGCTTGATAATGACAACAACAATAGTTAACATTTGTGGAAAGACTTGCTATCATTCTCTCAGTTGCTCACGATCTTAGCTACTCCTCACAGCACCTTACAAGGGAGACACTGTCATTTCTTCTAGTTTACAGATGAGGAAATTCAGCCTCAGAGAAGTTAAACCACTTGCCCACATTTCACAGCCCTGCAGTGGTGGGCCAGGCCTCAGCAGACAAGCTGAGGCTGACTCCCAGCTCCTCCTCACTGCACCCTCCTGCCCCAGTCGGCTGGAAGAGCCCCAGTCACCCATGTGGGGACCCGCTCTCCCACCAGGGCAGGAGATGCTGTCCCAGGAAGGGCTCACAGCATCTCAGCAGTATGATGAGAGGCCCCTCTCTCCCACTTGACGATTCGGATTTAGTGGGTGCATCTGACCAGCAGTCTCTGGTCCCCACTGGTCACTCGTGCTGGTGCCTGAGGACGGCCTCTGGTGGCTGCTTTTACAGTTTTCCTTCATTTCTCCTTTTACAGAGATTATTCAACGTGCTTAACAAACCAGCAAGTCACAAACAATCGACTGAGAGGAACCAACTCCAAAATTTAAGACTTTCACACCATCCTGGATGTGAGTTCTCCCACCAGGCTCTCTGCTGAGAGCTGGGACAACAACGAAGACCAAGGCAGTCCCGCCCTGATAGACCTGCACTCCAGCAGGGAGACAAAGAAAACCCCAAACAAGCAGACATTATCTGGACAAGCACACCCTTTGGGGCTGAATACGAGATTGAGGCAATCCCTCTGTTCTACATGTTTCTCACCCAACCAGGCCTCTTACACTAGTGGCCACAGGAGAAGCCTTCACTTCTCGGCAGCTAATGGCAACTTCCTCCCGCCCCCCCACTCCACCACGCCCCATCCCCTCCCCTGCTGTCTGTTTCTCCCAGACTTGTCACCATCTGGCAGACCAGGGAGGGGAGCATGTGGCTGTTAAGAGCACAGACCCTGGAGCCAGAGGGCTGGGTCCAAATCCCAGCTCCATCACTTAGGGCTCCACGGCCTTGGCGAGTTACTTCTTCTATGCCTCCATTTCCTCATCCACTAAATGAGGATATTTAACAGTACTCTTAGAGTACTACCGTCATGAGGATGATGTGAGCAAACACACACCCAATACTAAGAACACCACTTGGCCCACAGGAAGTGTCTGCTATTATTATCATCTATTTCACACATATGATTATTCCAGTGTGTAGCTATATATTTAACTACATATGTTACTCATTTTTTACTGCTGACACCTTTCTCTTAGACTTGCAGCTTCCAGAACCATGAGAATAAATTTCTGCTGTCTAAGCCACTGAGCCCGTGGTAATTTGTCACGGCAGCCAGGCAAATGAATACACCAGGGAACAAGCGTTTGACCGACCAGCTTTGTTCTTTCTAGCCCACTATCTAATGCACTTGTTACTGCCCACCACCCTCCATGTGAGTGTGGCCCCAAAGCACAGGAGTCTCTGTCGTACTTGGAACGCTGCCCTAAAGCTCAGAGGAGCCAATGGCAGGTCGCCTCAGGGTAAGGTCAGAATTAGCATTTCACGAGGCTCCATGCGTGTCTGTTGATTGAATCAAGGGTGAAAAAGGCTTGTAGGGACCAACTGGAACTTCACCAACAGGAAAACTTTGCTTTTGACTTAAAGTAGCTTATGCTCAAAATTGCGGTTCTTGTTAGGGGTCTGCCCGCCCCACCGCGGCCCGGGGCGCGTCTGTTCCACCACCACGAGCATTACAGCCTCCATGTCTCCACACCTGTGACGGCTCCAGGCGGCCACGACACGTGAAAACACGCAAACGCTGGGAAACGGAGTGTCCGTGACGCGTTTACCTGAGCCAGAGACTCCATCAGGTTTCTCACAACTTTGTCTTGGTCTTCTGTCAGGATCCTGTGGAGCGTGGCCCGGCGCTCGCTGTCCTTCCTCAGCATGAAGAACCCGGAATCCTTCTCCTCAGGAGAAGGGGGGGCGCTGTGATCGTCGAAGTTTTCATCTGGAATGCTGTAACAACGCATCAGCACAATCACCATTTCCTGCACATGACGACACACCACACACTTCTGTCACCCAAAGGACGTCAGGTCTTTACCCCAAAAAGAGCGTCCGTATTCCTTTGACGTCCCTTTCTCCGCAGGACTTGGCTCTGGTTTTGAAGGAGAAGGGGTCCACCTTTAGCTCCGTGTCGGGGGAGACAGAGCCGTACTCGCTGCTGCTGCTCGTGTCCTCCACCAGGACAGGGACTGGCAGGGAGATGCTCCGGAGGTACTCTGCTGGCCAAGAGGGACGCAGATAATTAATGCCCGTAGACCCACACACGCGCAACACCTACGAAAAGAGAGCAGCGTCAGTTGTTAAAGGTCTCGTTCCAGTGGGCGGTAAAACTATGCCCCGTACAGGCATAGTTTTATGGTTATGACCATAAAGGTTATGACTGCTCCCGTGCTCAAGAAACCATGCAGGGCTTGGCAAGGCGTATCTCAGGGCCGGAAACAGGGGAGGAGGCACCAGGCCCAGCATCCAGGGTTCTGATCCTTTCATTTTTATTGTCTACCTGTTAGACTTGAGGAAGATCATTTATGGGTCTCAGCTTTCACATCTATGAAATAAAGGACCCAATTCATAATTTTTAAGCCACATTCTTCAGAGGCTTAAGGGTCCAAGTGAGCATCTCAGGGCTGCCTTCAATCGGTGCGTGAGGATTCTGTGGTTCTAGAACACAGGTTCCAACCCTGTTTACCTACAACAAGTATGTTCTTTCAGTCAGATATCAGGGCTCTGCTTATGGATTCATATAAGAAGCGTTCTTTGCCAAACAAAGATTTTGGAAACCAATGGACTAGCTGATCTCTCGGCTCTTTCCCAATTCTCAGAGACCATGACTCTATTATAGCAAACAGGGGCTTTTATTTTATTTTGACAGAGACTGAGTTGGCACAATAGGACCTGCCTACATTTCATCAAATACTGTCATTGTTGCCAGAAACATCTTTACCAAATAAGTCAATGTCTCAGGCCAGGAAGGCAGAGCACAGAGGGATGAGTCACTGGGATGTAAAAAGGTCCAGAGAATTGGGGAGGCCTGGGGGAAGTGCTGAGTGAGGAGGGACAGGAGGGTCTTGAGGGAGAGGGAAGGTCTACAATTCTAAACATGCCGCTGGGCATAGGCAGGCCAGAGCAAGAGGAGACCAGCAGTAAGAACCATAATAACTGCCTTATGAAGTGCTTGCTGTGCCAAGCATCTCATGTACGTGACCGCATTTAATCCTCACAAGACCCCATGAGCTGGCAGTCTGACTGAACCCGCTGGACAGACGAGGTGACTGAGGGTAGGTCAACAAGCGAACCAGGTCTGACCCCAACACCCATCCTCTTAACTCTGACTCTATAAAACCTTGAGATGCTATAATATATTAAGTGAAGTCAAACTCGAAAGCCAGAACAGAGTCCAAAATACTCTTGAATTACCCTGAGCACAGAGGGCGAGGGCCTGTGGGAAAGGAAGCCGACCCTGAGAGTTCAGCGGTCTGCACCCTCCACCTCTCGCTCCTTCTAAGGCACATGGTCACAGAGGAGACCTGTGCGCACGACTGTCAGCTTAAATTCTCTCTCCTGCCAAGTGTGTGCAGTTGAGTTCACATAACTTAAACGTGCGTGTGATGGGAATCCGGCCCCTACAACAGAAACCTACCCACAGGGAAGGGATAAAACCCCCACGGATGGAGCTTCTGGATGTGGCTCCAGCTCTTCAGCGTATGTTCTCTGTTTGGTTCTCACAACCAAATCTGTGAAGGAGGTTCTGTTACAACACAGAACGCCCGATGAAACAAATAAACTGCTGTGAGTCTCATATTTAGAAAGTGGCTCAGTTGGAATCAGAACCGACTTCTGCATAACTCCTAGGTCAGTGCTCATTTCGTGACACCAAAAACAGCCTGGCTGGGAGATTATGGACACCCAGGGGCTACCCTGTGAAAGCGCACACTGCCTTCCAGAGTCCAGGCTGCCTGCGGGGAGACGCAGGAAGGGCGGGGGGCCCCTCCCCTCAGAGTTCTCCTGACTCTCAGAACTGAAGAAGGAAAACTGGAGAGGCTGTGGCCAAGAAACCCCAAGTACTGGCCTCTGCTCTGGACTGACTGGCTTTGAGGCCCCCGAGGAACCTGCAAAACCTGCCCTGGCCTGCGAACAACGCACACAAAGCTCACTATGGACAGAAAACCCTTGCACTGTGATCAATGACTCACCCAGCTCGGGGAATTCCAAACCATGGGCATTTCTTTACTATCTCTCGAAACACATCAGTTGATCTTCCTAGAGCAGACGTACCTTCCTAGTTATAATATGCAAAGGCTGATAGTAAAAAGCAAAAACACAACGACTCCTGGCCAACTAAAACCAGAGAGAACGTATGACCCCAAAGACGGCAGAGAAGGAGTCTGGCACTGAAAGTTTCCACAAGAAATCCACTAGGTGGCCAACTGGCTCTTAGATAAGAAAGCATGGACTGCACTCAAATCAAAGATTTCAAAAGTACAGTCACCATCTTGCATTTAGGGAGGAACAATTTAAGCCTCTTTCATGACAGAGAAAGGAGCAGGGTTTCTGAAGGAGCGAGCCCATCCAGGCTCGCAGCTGCACACATCCATCCTTAGCACCCAGGAGCCCCCGTGTAAGCAAGGAGCAGAGGGTGAGGTCATCTGCTGGGCAATCTAGAGCTCATCACACGATGCACCGCGCTTCAGCTCGATGGGCAAAATGAAAACAAACTCACCGTTTGATCCCACTGAAAGAGCTGTGGGGAGAAGAGCAAACAGCAACATAAGCTGGGTTTGTTGTTAAAATGAGAAATCAACAAAAAGGGAACGCCTGAAACAGGATCAACGTCCTTTCCAAACATTCAGTCTGCCCATCCTCATCCCACATAAACACCAAACACACCAACAACAAATGGACCACACTTGTTTTTTCTTTCTGAAAGGAGTTATGGAAATTATTGCAAAAAGACATTTATATTTTTACACTGCTGTTTTATTTATAACCAGCAATTTTCTCTTTCTTCCTTTTTTTTTGGGGGGGGTTAATTATTCAGAAAGACATTCTCTAAGAGGCAATAGGTTTTTTCCACTGCCTAAAATTAAAAGAACGTATTATCTAGATGGCTTGGAAGTTTAACAACTCTACAGCAGCCCTGTAGCCCATTAGTGGTAATTTGGAGTTCCAGCTCGAAGAGGCTACACTTCACCCCTCTTACACTTAAACCTTGGCACCGGCAATGCCAGAATGCTATTGAGGCTGCTATACTAACTACCTACCCACCACGTGACGGAAGACTATGATGTATGAGGTCCTAGCATTTGTGAACTTGATGGTAACACAGCTTCTTGATACTGAAATCAAATGCCTGAGAACATTGTGCTAATGTTTATTTCTGTGCTAATGTTTATTCCAATTTTGAGTGATATCTATAAACAGATTAGCTTACTTCTGGAAAAATCTTCCATCTTAAAAGCTTAGGATCTAGTGACTCTGACCCACATCCTCTTCAATGCAACCACATACCTGAAAGCTTAGGCTGGGTCTTTTTCTTTTTGCTTGAAACTTTTAAGAACTCATCAAGAAGCAAGTCGTTAGCACCGTCTCTCTTGTCAGGGTCTGGTTCAAAACATTTCAGTATGAACGCCTTGGCCTCTGCTGACATGGACTCCGGGATCTCTGGGTGGACTTTAAACATCCCCACCTAGGACACAGCACAGCGTGGCTGATGAGTGACCCTCTCACCACACGGGCTCCACGTTCCCAACTCGGCCACCCAGCACAACAAGACCCTTATCATATACCACAAGCTCTCGGCTTTTCTCAGTGACATGGGACCTGTTTTCTGTGGGTTGTGGAAGTTTCCAGAGTGCTTCTGTAACTCACCAATGACATGGGCAGAGGAATTAGCCTGAGACAGTAGACAGCACGATGAGGTAAGACCTCAGTCCTCAAGGCTTTAGAACACACCAGCACGCGGCACTCAAAAAAGGCATTTTTAATGGAGACCACTAGGTTGTTCACAGTAGGTATGTGCCAGGAATTCTGCTTGGCTTTTTCCTTTACGAATCTCACCAAATCTTCCCCACAACCCAGTGGGTTAAATATTACCCCGTCAGAGCAATGAGGAAAACAAGGCTCGAGGGTGAGGTTACACGGCTATGAGAAGGCGGATCTGGGATTTGAACCTGAACTTGTTCGGCCTATACCATGATTTGTGACTATTTTTCCTGTCTGCAACTGCCTACAACGAAAGAGATATTTAAAAATACTTTATAATTTAACAAACAGTATTTTTCTAACAATTAGAATTTCATTGTCATTGCTGCCATTTTAACTCTCTTTCAATAATGTTTTCATGCATTTAGTACCGAGGAAGTCTTCTAGGACATCGTTTTTGTTACTGTATAGCTTATATAAACCCAGCTCTGCACAGAAGCATAAGGTACGTGACCCACGGCGTTCATGAGACGCCACTCACAAATGGAGTAAGTGAGTAAGTGCTGGAAACACGGCCAGCGGCAGGGAAAGGAGTAGCAGACTGTCATCAGAAGTCCTCTGCCTTAGAGAACAGTGGACACGTGAGCTTCACTTCTTGGAAAACAGGTTCCATTTAAACTTCCCTCTGGCTGCGTGCAGCCGCAGGCGAGGCCTGCGGGACCCAGGGCAGGTCGCTGCACTGCCCGGCCCCAGATTCCGAAGCTGCAGCGTCTGGCCTATTTCCATAGCAGGTCCTCCCTGTTTTGAGAAGGTGGGACTGCTTCCCATCCCCTAAGGAGTCACTAACGGGCAAATTAACAATCTCACATGAGAACAAGATTGATGTACTTAAAATAGCAATTATGCCCTTTGTTGTATGGAGCCTTCAACCTATTATGATAGAGAAGTGAAGGAAAATACTTCTTTACTACCTAAATGGATAAAGAATGTTCTAGCTCCCTCCGTGGAAGAGTTTCAGACTGTGTTTCCCAAAAAGTTTCAGTCCTCTTCCACAAGTGTGTGCTGTCTACACTGCGTGGCAACAAGGTGGTCACGGGAGGTCACGAGGACTCTCCCTCTGTGGCTGAGACACTAGTGTGGAAAGAGACGGGCACTGATCGCGGGAAGGAGACTCCCTGAACTCAACGTTCTCTCCAAGTGCGCTCACTTAGGCCCCTTCCTTTAGCCTAAAAAAATACGGAACACACACACGGAATATCCAGCAGCCATGAAAAGCCTCATCTGTCGGTTTTTAAGACATTTAAGACATTGGACAAGACATTCAAGAATGACATCAAGACAATCCAATACGAACTGTGACCTTGAACATAGCAGCTTGGGGCTCTCCCAGCTCATAGAAGGGCGGTTTTCCTGTGGCCATTTCGATGATGGTGCAGCCCAGAGACCAAATGTCTGCTGCCTTCCCGTAGCCCCTCGGGCCTTTGTCTATGATTTCTGGTGCCATGTACTGAAGGGTACCTGGAAATATGCAAACACAGCTCCACTTAAAAAAGAGAAAACAGATGGAGACTGGAGGACAGTTTCAATTTCTCTATATAAATAAGACAACTTTAAAAGCACGATTCAGGTCTTAACATCTCATCTTTCTTCACTTTCAGTTTTCTCTGCTGCTAATAAAAGAGGAAATAGCAGTTTTTGTCATGGATTTTATTAATGACATAAAAATAATTTACCAATATCATCTGGTTATGAATAGATGCTTTCTCACTTCCTAGATGGCAGAATATAACTGAGGCATCACTCCACTGGGGCCACTGAGAAACTTCTAATGGGCAGTCATTAGAGAACAAGGGAGAATACAGCAACACACATTGTCTGCAACCAGTTTTTCAAACTTATCAAGACTCCCATTATGTATACTTCCAATCTTTTCCAGGAACTATCTAGGTCATTCTTACATTTCCTTAGCCTATTATTTCTCAATTCCTGAACTGAATGCTTAGTTTTTCTGTTTTCATTCTTCTTTCTTAATGATGAAAGCATGAAGATTCTGAAAGCCATTGTTAAAAATAATGTAAATAACTTTTGGTGTACTTTATTCCATAAATCAAATAAACTTGGCTTCTGCTGTGTGCCTGTGGTCCACGGAGTAACAGGTTTAACAGGGCAAAGACAGACATGAGCCATCAGTACAGACACACCGCCAGACACAGAGTGAAGAAGAATGAAATGAAAAAGAGAGGAGGTTTAAAGGCTGCACGACCAGAGAGCTGAAGGGTGTGGTACAATGGAAGGAGCAGTCACCCCTCTGTCCTAATTCTGACCTGGCAGACCCCGGTGAACACGCCACTGCACTTGTCTCCTTGGCTCAAAGAGAGGCCAGATTTGCACTTCTAAAGCCCCCAGGAGCGATTTCCCAAAGCCCAGAAATGAGTCAGGAGAGCAACAGGAACATATCACCGCCATATCTGTCCCCGCTTCTGATATACAAATGATATATAACCAGCAGACAGGAACCCATCCAAGTGCCATAGCACATGATTTCAAATCCTGAGGCTTTTGTCAACAGAGCCTCTGCAGTATTTTCTGATCCATAACCAAAGTGACAGACATTTTGATAACTAGAGGCAACACCTTTCATGATGCTGCACGCATGATTTACAGGTGAATTCCTCCGAACTGTGCCCATGAGACCCACTACCCAGGCTAGAAACTGCCGCTGTTCATAAAAATAAATAAAAAGACAGAGTATTTGTCGAGTATTGTCATCTTGCCAGGTGTCCCCCCCGGATCTCAGCATTAGCGGCAGCGGCTCGAGTTCAGGCTCACGTAAGACCCCACGCCTGCTCTCTGCCTCAATCACGGACATCGCTGGAGGGAAGCACGTCCCCTGGCGAAGCGTAAGGTGACCACGCTCCTCAAATCACCTCCCCTCCTCAGAAAACTGCCGTGATTTCTCTTCATTTATAGCTTCCCCCAAACTGGTCATTTCTATGATGTAAATGGAATCAAGTGATCGTCTAGAAAATACGGGTTGAAGCCTACCACTCCCTTTTGTTGTCTCTGCGTCTGAAACAGAACTGATGTGAGAATTTAAGTTGTACTAAAATCTGAGTAGGAATTACAGCTGATCAAAAATATAGCGAATTTAAAAGATTGGACAATTCATGTAATATTAAACTATGCAATGTTTTTATCCATCAGATAATATTTCAAAGAGCACTGTCTGCCAATTGTGTTTCATTATCCCCCACAGAGCAGGCGCCAGAAACAGCAGGTTTAGTCATGCGTTCACATCTGCTCTCTTCACTCCATAAACACGACACACAGTATTTCATCTGAAGCGATTTACAAAGCTGGATGACGAAGCTGTGCAACCTGAACAGCAGCCCAAGGAAAACAAGCAAGTGTTAACTCTAAGACGCACACCTCCTGTATCTTCATTCCACAGGTAACAAAATTACTCTAAAATAATCTATTAGAATTTCTTTGCCAACGCAACCACCTGGGGAGGTGGTACAGCTTCGTGGGTAAAAGCTTAAGCCCTGACGCCACACTTCATCCACTCGTTCATTCAGCAGATCTACACTGAGGGCCTCCTGTGGGCCAGGCACTGTTCCTGGCACTGAGAATACAGTCGAGGGTAGACAGACAGGAATCCTGGGGCTCGTGGAGCTTACGTTTCTGCAGCAGGGGACAGACAGTAAACTATACCCATAATGAGTAAGTCATATAGAATGTTAGAAAGTGATGTGTTACGACAGAAGACAAAAGAAGAACAGGGACAGGGCATCCGGAGTGCCCAGGGGCAGCTGCCATTAAACAGGGCCTCACGGGCCTCACTGAGGTGACATCTGACTGAGACCTGCAGGAGAACAGGGACTTGGCCATGCCTGTAGCTGGGAGAACAGTGTCACCAGCAGCAGGAAGGGCATGTGCAAAGGCCCTGCAGCAGAACCCTGCTTGGTGTAATGAGGAAATGCAGGAAGGCCCGTGCTTCTGGTGCAGAGTGAGCAAGTGGGGACGAGCAGGGAACGAGGTCTAGAAGGTAACGGACTCCCCATCAGGTCAGCGCCTTGTCCACCACGGTAAGGACTGTGGTGTCTGTTTATTCTGGAAACAACAGAAAGCCAGAGGTCTCTGGGTGACAGGGCTTGGTTTACATTTTAAAAGGACCACTCTGCTGCAGCGATGAGAAGGGAGAGTCGGGGTGGGGAGAACAGGCTACGGAAGTGAGGTAGGTGAGCCAGGAGGGCGGCAGCAGTGGAGGGGCTTTGACACACTATGAGGCAGAGCCAACAGGTTTCCCTGACGGACAGGGTTGGTGTGTGAGAAAAGAGAGGCGCCACAGATAACCCTGAGTTTGGAGTGGCCGTCCACTGAGGCAGGAAGAGTGTGGGTGGAACAGGGTTGGGGAGAAGATAATTAATTCCATTGGGCGTGTTAAGTCTCGTCTCAATCACAGCTCTATTACTTACTAGCTTTGTGACCTTGGGCAAGTTATTTAACATCTTTGAACCTTAATTTTCTCATCATAAACTGGGATAATGATACCTAAGGATTAGGGCTGATGTATGAACTTCAATGAAATAACATGTGTAAAGCTCTTAACACAGCCAGGCATACAGTAAGCACTCCGTAATGGTGGTCGCTGCTGCCTTCCCCCTCAAATCACCAAGAGGGGAAACAAACCAACGGCTTTCAACTCCGCTCGTCAGAGGCTGACGGAGCCCCTGTGGCTCGGCCAGCACCAGGTGAGTGCTTGAGGCCCCCCGTGGTGGTGGAAGGTCGAGGTGTGCACACACCAGGCCCCCAGGATCAGAGGGGGACAGACTATGCACATCAGCCACACAGGTCACTCCCACGAGAGGCCAGTGCGAGGGAGACGAGAAAGGCTCCGGGAGGACGGCTTTACTACAACTCCTGTGGGGATTTAAAAAAAAAGTTCTGAAGATTAGCAGAAGATACGAAATTAACATTTTGCCCAAATAAAGTGTCTGAAAGTAGGGCTCTCCCTCTGAAAGTGACTGAGTCTTGGCAGCACCTAAACGTCTCCTGCCAAACTGAGAGCGCAAGGAGAGAGACGTGAAGACGTTTCAAGTTACTAATTGGAAGGAATTTATTTTGTTCAAAAAAACGCATTCTGAGTGTGTTTCATTCGTGCCCTGAAGTACCATTGCCGTGGGGGTGGGAACTGGGTCAGAGGTGCTGCTGACTGATGCTCTGAGGAGAAAACTTCGGAGTTTCTCTCTCCTGCTTTCCCGCTGGGAGAATTTCTCTCCCCCTTGGAGAGAAGGGCGGACTGGAGCAAGAGGGTCAGAGCAAAGGGCAGAGGGCAGATTAATCCGAGCTCGTCGTGTACACACGCTGTGACTTCCTGTAAGGTCTCTTCTCTTTCAACTCCCCACCTGCAAAGTGGAGGTGCTAACACCCACCTCAGAGCACGCAAAAATGGGCACCCGGCTATTTGCCTTGTGTTAGATCAGAGATCACTCCTCATCTGTGTTGCTAAACCTCTCCCTCCTGTAATAACAGCAGGAACTGAACACCCCTCGCGGATCAGCAGGACGGACAGGAGCCCGGCGGGGAGAGCAGGCTGAAGTCCCGACGCTTCCCCAGAACTGTGGGCGGTCACTCAGCTCCGGGCCTCGGCTTCGTCTCGGCAACTGTCACCTTCGTGGAAATCAGCTGTCTCCACCCTCCAGGACCTCGCTGTACAGGTGGCTCCGGTGCCGCGTTGCCTAATTTCTCAGGAAAGCTCCCTCCCCACCTCCTCTGAGTGGGTGAGTCACTTCCTCCTTCTGAAGTGAAATCCTACAGTCACGTCTGTTGTGAGCAGGGCGGCAGACACAGGGAGTAAACAGACGAAGAAAGAGGGGACTCAGCCCCGGTGGGGAGTGATGAAGTATGAGTAAGAATCACAGAGAGGCTGGGCTAGAGACATGTCGGGAAAAAAAGCTCATCAGGGTTCTAGTGGCTGTAGGCCAACCAGGAGAGAAGAAAGGACATGAAAAGAAAAACAAATACATTGAGAGTTTCAAAAAAGAATCTTCAGTAGCATTAAGCAGGAGACTGAGCAAGTCCCATAGATACAAGATGAGAACAGGGCGAGACGACATTCTGTACATTTTTCAGTGAGCATCGAAAGAAACCAACATCAGTGCTGTGGGAACACAGGCTGAACTGAGCTCGCACGTTACGTTCAAACGCAGCAATTATTTCTATAATTACATAAGATCTCTATCATCATTGCAAAAACATACCAGTAAAAGTTTCAGTACACGGGTTTATGCCAGCCAGCCTCTTTGATGTCCCGAAGTCGGAGATCTTGAGGACACCGCTGTAGGTATTAATCAACACATTGTCACCCTAGGAAGAGAGGACTGCAGTCAAAAACGTTATCTTTCTTCCAATGCCGTTTATTGTTAGCTCGAAAGTCCAACAAGAAAAGGTGTCCGCAGAGTAAACACGGACACTAATGTTGCATTCTTCGTGACTAGTTAATCTGCATAGTGAGTTCTTGACACCATCTTTGTTTATATATTCTCAGTTCACAAGCTGCTGCCCAGGTCACAGGTCAAACATATTCCTGCTCAGAGTTGGCAGAGAGTGGGGGCTCTGTGCGTGAACCACGTATGACGCGTTCAACCATGGTGTTCCTAACCTCCCAGTCACTGGACTTGTTCTCCCACATTGTGTCACTTCTTTTCCTGGAGCATTGAGGGATGGCACAAATAAATGGGCATGTGGGTTGGTTCTAGGGTAGTAATATTAACTTACTTTCAATAGTCCAGACTTGGTCAAAAATTCATTAGTTCTGAATTTTCTCTTTTAAAAAGCATTTAATAAGTTATATAATTTTAGTTCAACCCATGGGTATATGATACTTGTGAAAAGAGGGGATTTTATTTTTTTTCCTCCTAACCATTCATCCCTTGATTCAATAAACACTAACTGAGTAGCTACTACAGGCAAGGACACAATGATGAGCCATCTTGTCAGCCCCTCAGGAGCAGGACTATGTCCTGCCCAACTTGGTTCTGCTGCGCCACCAGCCCCCAGAGCATCTAAAAAGGGCCAGGCATGGAGTGGAAGCCCAATCTTTGTTGGCTGAACATGGTTGAGGAGTTTATTCCTTGAGTAGGAGAGATAAGACATGAATATCAATAACTGATTCAGAGCAGAGGGATATCTTATATTTCTGCTATTTCTAAGATTTATTTATTCACCACTCTAAACTAATACCCATAACACAATATGACTTTTGGGAACAGAACAATTATCCACTGAGGAACTTTTGAAAATGAATCCTGGTGCATCCTACCTTTATATCCCGGTGAACTATCTGATTGTCATGGAGGTATTTTAATCCTTCGAGTATTTGCTTTGTATAAAAGCCGATTGTTTGCTCATTGTCTTTCAATGGGCCCCATTTGGAACGAAGGAGAGCAGAAAGACTTCCTGTAAAGTAAAGAGAAACAGTAGATAAAATCTTATCCAAATGAGTTCTTTAAAGCACATTAATAACACTATTTTTTTTTTTTTTGAGGAAGATTAGCCCTGAGCTAACATCTGTTGCCAATCCTCCTCTTTTTGCTGAGGAAAACTGGCCCTGGGCTAGCACCTGTGCCCACCTTCCTCTACTTTATATGGGACGCCGCCACAGCATGGCTTGATAAGCAGTGTGTAGGTCCGTGCCCAGGATCTGAACCTGAGAACCCCGGGCTGCAAAAGTGGAGCATGCTAACTTAACTACTATGCCACCGGGCCGGCCCCAACATGACACTAATTTAAGCTAACATTTATTGGTTATTCCCAGTGGCCCAGGAACACTACTGGACACCTTGCTCAAATACCAACAGGAAAGTGTCTCTGCTCTGAAGATGCTCATTATCAAATACCGTGAAGTAAAAAGCCACACAGTCGCTAACCCTAATCTAAGTCATAAAGATTCATACTAAAATGGTTCTGATATTTATTTATTGTCCCCTAACAAACCCCTAAAAACAAACCAAGGTAATGTCACACGTCTAATTCTTCTTTTAACTTAGACAAATTAAGACCTATAAACTAGTAAGTCCCATTCAATTTTACTCCTCTTCAAGGCCCTAGAAATTTATACTTTTTAAAGAAAGAAAAACATCTCTTACCTCCTGGGACCTGCTCCATGAAGATTTTAATGAAACCATTCTCACTCAAAGAGCCCAGATACTGGACGATATTCTTGTGCTTCAGATGCTTATGCAATGCGATTTCTTCATGCAGAGGCTGGGAATATCTAAAAGGCATGCAAATGTCGATGAGCTAATTAGGCAGCCAGACTTGAGGGCACAAATTTAAGCAATACGAACAGAAAATGTCAGCTAAATATAGGCCCATAGATAAAAACATGACCATCTAAGACCTTTATTTCTCATAGCATAAATTCTGTGAAGTTGGAGCCGTGGTAGAGAGTGAGGGGACATGTGTCAGGCACTGTTCTCAGCCTTTTGAATATATTAACTCAATTCTCACAACCCTGTGAGAAGGTACTATTAGGATGCCCATTTCACAGATGAGGACACTGATTCCCAGACAGGATGCCTAACCTGCCCAAGATGTCAAAGCCAGTAAGTGACAGAGCCAAGATCTGAGCCCACGAAAAATGAAATCATCCACAAAGCTCACTGTCCACATTACCATGACCTTCTATTCCACTGGTGTCATAACATAACTTTACTATTCCAGGAGACTCTTGTCCAGGAAGATAAAAACTGTAAATAACTTTAATGTTCATTCCAGAACTTACTGGAAGACCCATCAACTCTTCAATGGAAAACATAAAACCATTATATCCCAAGTCTCCTGGAGCCCTTTGCCTCAAAATCCTCACCTTACTGTGTCCACCAATTTTCATATTTTTACCCATTTCTAACCAAGACTCCACACTGAAAGAGCAGCTTTAAACCAGACTTCAAAATCATGTACTTGGTGCACGCTACTTTATGAAATTATAAAACGAAAGCATTTTATATTTCTGGAACAGACAGAACAACACTTTTGATGATTATGTGAAGTACTATAAAGCTTGCAGACTCTCAACAATCCTGGATATTAATATCAATATTATATACATCATTATATATTAGTATAATTATTGTATAACTAACTGTGGAAGGGTGTCAGTGATGATAAACAGAGACTCAGAGCTATTCCCCAATCGTTTGTTCTTTATTTATTTATTTATTTATTTCCCCCCAAAGTCCCAGTAGATAGTTGTATGTCATAGCTGCATATCCTTCTAGTGCTGTATGTGGGACGCGGCCTCAGCATGGCCGGAGAAGCGGTGCATCGGTGCGCGCCCGGGATCCGAACCCGGGCAGCCAGCAGCGGAGTGCGCGCACTTAACCGCTAAGCCACGGGGCCTGCCCCAATCGTTTGTTCTGTTGTACAGTGAAGGCTGCAGGTGTGAAAGGCACTAGCTACTGAGACACATTAAAGGCAGAACAGAAGCTCCTACGTTGCTTCAGTCCTCCATGCAGGAAACGCTCGGATCTTAACGTGGCAAATCCATACACGCAGAAGGGATGTTTCTGAATGCCAACAACGAATACTAGAATTGGTTAGGATTGGTTAGCATACTATTTTCACAAAGCTTTTCAGGATAAGCTATAAAGCTAAAGCAATTAGCAGGTTACAAAAATCTAAATTTATTTAATTTAAACGAATTTATAATCTGTGAAATATTACTCAGAAAGCTGCCAATAACAAGAAAAGAAATGACTTGTATTTTAGATCTTTTACTCATTTCTTTTTCTTTGGAATTGTTCTAGGAACTATGAAGGCAGGTACTAAACTGAACCCCTTAACAGGACACCAGTTAGACACCACCACCATTTTGATAATTGCTCGAATGAGGTAACACGAGAAATACCAGTGTACAGTGCTACCAATAAGATACTAAGCAACTGGGCCGGCCCCGTGGCTTAGCGGTTAAGTGGACGCGCTCCGCTACTGGCGGCCCCGGTTCGGATCCCGGGCGCGCACCAACGCACCGCTTCTCCGGCCATGCTGAGGTCGCGTCCCACATACAGCAACTAGAAGGATATGCAGCTATGACATACAACTATCTACTGGGGCTTTGGGGGAAAAATAAATAAATAAAATTATTTTAAAAAAAAAGAGATACTAAGCAACGACTCTCAGCTATGAAGACATGTGCAAGTTACTTTTTGATGGGGTTGAACACACTTTAACACTAGTTAATAAGATTGCTCTGGATACTCTCGAGACAAATTAGAGGCAAATACTGGGCCTATTCTACAGATTTAGATAATCTGAAGCAAGTGACTAACTCAATTTATGATGAACCAAAGGGCCCCCACCTCCCGACCCTCTATTGAAAATCAATCATGGATGTTTACGCGTAAGATCCTGGAGAAGCAAATATTATACACACACCCCATTATGGAACCAAGCGACAGCTCAACAGTTACAATAATAGTCAGGATTCATCCCAGCTAAGAATAAGACCTCCTCTCCAATATGGAAACAATTAGTAACACCAGCAATTCTCACTAAGTGTAAGTCACAATGTAGCGCCAAGCACTGAAAAAGCATGAAATGATAATTTGTTCAGGTCAGATGCTTATCTATGGGAATTACAAGAAAATCTTATTTCTTCTCAATTAGCTGTGACAATGGAAAGAAGGAATGGTATAGATGATCAGATATACTTGTATGTATTTAGCTTTGACAAATTATTAACCCATTCGTGTCTCCAGAGCACCTCCTCTGCGTCAAATTCCCATCTAAACCAGCGGTTCCCAACCATGGCGGGACATCTGCATCTCCTGGAAGGGTTTTCAAAAGTAACCAACGCCCACGACCCACCCCAGGAGCTTTGGGGCAGGGCTTGAGCATCAGCAGTTTTAGTAGTTCCCCAGTTGACCTACCCTACACCTGGGTGGAGGATAACTGATCTAAATAAATCCTTCAGGGCATGTTAGAGGAGGAAGCCAACCGAGATTAACCACTAGTTGGGATAGTTTATGAGAGTTTGCTTACCAATCCGCCACCTCACTCTCAAAACTGCTCTGATTCTCTAACAAAGGGTTTTTAGAATGTGAAGGCAACACAGAAGAAACCGTTCTGTTTCCACGATCCTTCACGCCAGATGCTTAGCGTATGCGCATCACACATGACTCACACCCAGCCCCCAACCTCAGCAATCATCCTTCCTGCCTTTTTTTTTTTTTTTGCTTGAGGAAGAGTAGCCCTGAGCTAACATCTGTGCCAATCTTCCTCTATTTTGTATGTGGGTCGATGCCACAGCATGGCTGACATGCGGTGTAGGTGCGCGCCCATGAACCTGGGCTGCCAAAATGGAGTGCACTGCACTTAACCACTCAGCCACAGGGCCGGCTCTAACCACTATCTTTTCAAATGCAACATCAAAACTTCTCCAGGGTACACAGGGGGAAACACCTTCGTGTGTTGTATCTCACAATAACATGTCAGGCTTCACTGCAATCTTCTTTATAGGTAACGAGAAGATGCCCTGTGCCAGCTGTTCAAGAGAAGGGCTTGTCACGCAATTGTTTTCAAACAACCCACATGATGCTGGCAGCATTGTCTCAGAACAGGACCTTTGCTGGTGTCACTGTGCTTTGTGTGTGCACGAGGGCAGCTGAATAAACTTAAGCTACAATGGGATTTTAAAAGTGGCTTTCTTCCAAGTCCCTGCTTAAACGCATCTGGTGGAGGGAGGGAAAGGGATGTTGCTAAAGGTTAGGGAGATTGCTGCGGGAATTTGATAGTGATGACCCCTTTAAACTTACATTGTTTCAAAATCCATTCTCTGTATATATTACTTAAGAACCCGTGGGCCGGCCCCGTGGCTCAGCAGTTAAGTGCGCGCGCTCCACTGCTGGCGGCCCGGGTTTGGATCCCAGGTGCGCACTGATGCACCGCTTCTCCGGCCATGCTGAGGCCGAGTCCCACATACAGCAACTAGAAGGATGTGCAACTATGACATCAACTATCTGCTGGGGCTTTGGGGGGAATAATAAAATAAATAAAAAGTTTAAAAAAAAAAAAAAGAACCCACAGGAACATTTAACAAAAATGTTAATATGACAAATTTATATGTATTACTCTAGGTTTTTAAGGAATAATCTCTATCTTCATTCATAAGAATTCATAATATGTCTCATGAATTAACCAAGAGGAAACTCTGCAACGATACCACAGAAGACACAAAATTGATGCCACGCATGTGGCAGACAGCATAGCCGTTTGCCTACCTCATATCCGTTCTCTTATTTCTATGATTTTGTTGGGAGAAACAAACAGCTGGCTAAAAAGCTATGGAGTTCCTAGGCTCCCCTCTAGTTGGGTGGTCACTTTTGGCCAACGAAACAGAGGTGAAAGGATGCTGTACACTTTTGGGAAAATTTGTTTTCCTTTTTCTTCTTCCTGCCTGGAATGTAGATATGAAGGCTGGAGGCAGAGAGGCCACCTGCGAAAGTCACGCACTAAGGTTGGAGAGGCAGGAAGAGAGCCGGGACTCGGGACACTGGTTGCACAGGAAAGGGTGTCCTTTTCTGGGGTAGTCAGAGAAAGTTCTCTAAAGGCTTGAAATTTGAATTGAGAACTCAATGCTAAAAATGAGGCAATCCTGCTGAGTTCTGCGGAGTGAGCCTTGGTGTGCCTGATGGACAGAGAGAGGTCGGTGTGGCTGCAGTGGAAGAGGTGAGGCCACAGAGGGAGGAGGATGTCTGTGGCCTAGTGGTTTGAGCGGAAGGTCCTGGGTTTTACACTGGTTACACTAAGAGTCCACTGAACGGTTTTAGGCAGTAGTGACATGACATGATTTCAACTTCAGAAAGACCTCTGTGGCTTCTCTGAGGAAGGATGGAGTAGGGGCGCAGGAAAGAGTGAATGCAGAGGTGGTTACGAGGTGGCTGCAGGAGGGAGTCTGGGAGAGACTCGAAGGCTTAGACCAGAGTTGTAGCCCGAGTGCCGGGAAAGATGCAGAATATATCACGGGGTTGAGACAGCGGTACGACTTACCGATGGAGTAGATGGGGGGTGGGGGGGAAATCCAAACGGATCCTGATTTTAGCCTGAACAGCTGGATGGACGGGGTAACCTTAACTGAGACAGGGAACACTGGAAGTGAGTACATCTGGGGGTAAAAACCCACGGTTCAGTTTTGGCCACATTAACTTTGGGTGCCTTGTAGACTGACAGTGGAGAGGCTGAGTAGACGGATGCCCCAGGAGCTTGGGGTAGTGTCCTTCCTGAAGAAGCTGGCCGTTGACCCAACCACCATGGCCAAAGGCAAGTGGACTTGAGGGCCACCAAAATAAGTCCATGATGTAGCCTGGCATTAAAGTTTGGCCAAATAAGGACTACAGTAACACTGGACTCAATCCTCCAACAACAGGCCAATCCTTCCTCCTTCAGAGTTTAAATACACAACATATAGAAAATGTACACAGTGGATGGAAGGAGCACTATCTTACAGAGAGAAGACGTAAGAGAAGCCACGAGCAGCAGAAATCACGAGACCGAAGAAGAGAGAATTACTGGTCGGAGAAACAAACCACAGGACAGAGCACTAGATCAGTGAGCAACAGATACTCCTGTTAGCAGCCCCACTTGGTGTGGTTCCTATCATTTCTTCAGATATCTCTTCTGTTCTTTTCCCTCTGGTTTTCCCTTAGGCGTATGTTACATCTCTTGTAGTTGTCCCACCGTCCTTGGATATTCTGTTCCATTTTTTCCCTCTTTTTTCCCCTTGGTTTTCCATTTTGGAGGTTTCTAGTGACATATCCTCAAGCTCAGAGACTGAGCTGTGCCCAGCCCCTCAAAGGCATTCTTCATTTCTGTTATAGTGTTTTGATCTCTAGCATTTCCTTTCGGTTCTTGCTTAGGATCTTCATCCCTCTGCTTACACTGCCATCTGTTCTTGCACACCGTGCACTTTATCCATCAGAGCCCTTAGCATGTTAATCATAGTTGCTTTAATTTCCTGGTCTCACGATTCCAACACCCCTGCCATGTGTCTGGTTCTGATGCTCGCTCTGTCTCTTCACACTGTGTGTTTTGCCTTTTAGTGTGCTTTGTAATTTTTGTTGAAAGCAGACATGTTGTATTAGGTAACGGGAACTCCAGGAGGGGTGCATTCCACAGTCCTACGATTAGGTCAGTCTCTTGGTGAGCCTGAGCCACTGCGCTGAGAACTTCCCAGTCCCTCCTGCCCCGTAGGTGGGACAGGATGGCTAGAGCAGGCTGGGGTTGGGTATCTCCCTTACCCCATGTTGGTTAGGCTCTGATAACAACTCAGGTAGGTTGGGCCCTGGTAAAAACGGTTTCTCGTGAGGGCAGGCAGGCCTTGTTACGAACAGAGCTCTGGCATATTTCAAATGGTTGCTTTCCCCCTTCCTGGGGGAAGCACAAGGGGATTCTTCTTCAATATTCACTGTGAGGACCTGGCAGCCTCCTGGAGGAAAAACTCACAAAAGTGTGGGGCCCCCTATAACTGTCTCTCCAATTTGGGGGGCAGTGGCTTGTCCTGTGACCTCACTTCTCCAGTGGATCCAAAAGGGCTGTTGCTTTCTCAGTTGGCTGAGTTTTCCACTTGCTGTTGGGATAGAGGAATGACTCCAAAGCTCCTTATCTTCCAGACTAGAAACTAGAACCTCTGGCTCAAACCATTTCTGATAGTGCTTATTCCCCATCCACCCATGTAATAAACCAACCATTATCTGACATAACCTGAGCCCAACAGACACAGGGCCACTCTCCTTTCTACTCTTTAACATCCTTCCTTTTTGTCTCAGAGACGCTGTCCTTCCCACCAGAGCCCTGTACTGGAGCCACTGAGATGCAGCAGCAAAACCTCACAGGGAGCGAATTAGAACAACGGAGTTTTCACACAGAGTTTCATTAATTAGAATATCACCAAAATATTTTCAAAATGCTATGAACACCCCAAAATACCTTAGAAGATAGCTTTTTATTAACCACAATTACAGTACCTGCTGTCTCTCTCTGGGATCTCCTTAATAGCGATCCGGACTTGGTTGCTCAGGTCTCGACCTGCATAGACGATCCCGTAGGTGCCTTTTCCTAAAACGACTCTGTCACCACTTTCATCATATTCATAGTCATACTACAAAAGGAACAACGAGGAGAGGAGAGTGAAACATTCGTTGCATTCAACATTTTAGACATCTACTTTTTCCAAGATCATTCTTCCTCATTTTATCAAATGGCTTTAACAAGCAAAATAACAAGATGAGGTTCTAAGAAGCTGCTTCCAGAATCAAATACAGACACTCTCAACATAAAGCAGACAGTATGTTCATGTTTTCACACTGGTGGGGACACGGTGAGGGTCGTGTATTTAAATCCATACCAGTGCCTCTCCATAAGCCCACTTCGATGCTTTTACCCACTAAGTCCTGTTTTTCATTGATTCTGGAGATGAGTCTGATGAGCATCAACGTCTATCAACATCTATCCAATCTAAATAATCTTTCTCCTGTTTTTCAGCTTTTGATGCTGTCACATATTTCACACTCCGCCAGGAGAATAAAACCACTGAAAGGCTTTGGGTAAGAAGAAAATATTGAGGACTTCCTAGTTGATGATAAAGTAAGGATTATTTTTATTTCACCTCCAATTCCCCAAGACCAAAAAACATTTTAAAAATGAAAAATAAATGAAAAATTTCATCTTTGATGTAAAAGGGAAATATCTATAGCCCTAAATCCCAAGCTGTCAAACGTGTCAGTCAAACATGGAAAAGTCTGGATCAAAATGAAAGGGGTTTACAGCATCTGGTAGAGACCTCCTCAGGCCTAGAGCGTCATTCAGAAACGCACATCCTTTGTCTCGGACTCAAATGACAGGATTTAGGGCCATAAGATGATCAAGCCATGTCTCTGCAGAAACCCAGTGTAAGACTACAGTCCAGGGGGCTGGTCCAGTGGCGCAAGCGGTTAAGTGCGCGGGCTCCACTGCGGCAGCCCAGGGTTCGCTGGTTCGGATCCCAGGCGCGCACTAATGCACCGCTTGGCGCCATGCTGTGGTGACGTCCCATATAAAGTGGAGGAAGATAAGCACGGATGTTAGCCCAGGGCCAGTCTTCCTCAGCAAAAAGAGGAGGATTGGCATGGATGTTAGCTCAGGGACGATCTTCCTGACCAAAAAAAAAAAAAAAAAAAAAGACTACAGTCCAGGAGAGGATGGGGGCAAGGTCCTTCTATTGCCTACACTTCGCTGGAGCATAAAACTGGCAGTCTACAGCCGGACTCAATTCACAGAAGGTTTGAGCTGGCCACTAAAAAATTGATTTCTAATATTTATAAGCCAGCAAATTTAATGTTGATACAGATAACCCACAAAGAGGATAATGACCTTGGATTTTTTTACACTCACTTACAACACAGCCTTAAAATACATAAGGCAGAACTCATAAAATTACGTAGACAAATATAAACCACAACAGGTTTTAATAGAACTCCTTTAGAAACTAACATATCTAGCAGACAAATTTAAAATAGAGACCCTAATGGCACAATTAATAAGTATGGTATAACACATACAGAGAGAACCCTGCACCCAGATACAAATTCCTTTCATGCATATATGAAAACTGTATAATAACTGGTCACATATTAAAACAAAAAATTCCAACAAATTCCAAAGAACTGATACAATAAAGACCATGGTCTTTGACCACAGGATATTAAAAATAAGACAGCCAAAAAATATATTTGAAAACTGACTACTGTACTTTATATTGATCAATGGGTTTGAAAGGAAATGATCATGGGAATTACAAAATAGTTTAAAAGAATGACAAAGAGGGCATGACCTATGGAACACCATGGACACGGAGGTATGTAGATGGAAACGGTCACGGCCTTAAAGACCTGCACTAGAAAACAAAGAAAATTTTAAATGATCACGTTAAATGGTCTAGTCAAGGAAATATAAAAAGAATAATAGACTACTATCCAAAAACAGTAGGAGGGGCTTCTGGTTTGGCAATACGGTGGACTAGGTACCTGAAAACCTTCCTGCTAAAACACCCAGATAAAATGAAACAGATATGTTTTAAATGCCTTGCTGGGCTTAGACAAAAGTAGAGACGACTCCAAGAGCCAGAAATATAGAGGAAAAGGCACACTAGATGGGTAATTGCAAGAACTGCCGTCCCCGCAGCCCCGGGGTGGGGACAGGGGCAGGGCCTTCAGTCTCATTAAGCGAGGGCAGAGGGTGGCAAGGCTTTCTGTAAAGGGCCAGAAGTGAACATTTTCAGATTTGTGGGCCACGTGATCTCTGTGGCCATTGTCAGTGGCCAGTCAATATACAGTAAATGGGCGTGGTTATGTTCCAATAAAATTTTCTTACCAAGGGAAGTGGCGGGCTGGATTTGGCCTTGGGGCTGTAGTTTGCCAACCCCTTACTTATCTGGGACTTTGGTCGTAATGCCTACAAGGGGATGGAAATGAGGCCTTGTGCCTGCACCAGGTGAAGAGCTGGAACACAGAAAACCAGGGCCCTCGAAGGACCACAACTTGGTGAAGGGCAGATTAGAAAAGTCAGCCCACTGCACTGGGAAACAGAAGAGAACTCGTCTGCCTTAGACTGAGCTCTGGGTAGGCAAAACAAGTCTCTGAATACTCTCAACCACAGGCTGATCCTCATGTGGCTTGGAATTCAAATTTATACTTAACATAATACCCACAATTGGTCTTGAGCCTGGGATGTCCCCGGAGTGCCTCGCAGAGAAAAAGAAAAACACTTGAAAGGGAGACTCCCTTAATACAGGTATGCAGGACTCTCACCGATAATGCACCCCTGAAACTGAGCTCACAATCCAAAATCTTAAAATATATAAGGACAAATCCCCCTGACTTCATAAAAGAAATTGAAACTGTAAAGTAAGTACATTTATAATACAGATATAAAATAAATCAAACAATATGAGAAAAGGATAAGACACTCTAAAAAAGGTCAGACAGATTTGAGACAGAATCAAACATAACTTCCAGAAATTGAGCCCTAATTGGGAAAATAAAAAGAAATTCACACTCAGATGTGATATAGGGAAACTACAAAACATGAAAGGCAAAGAGAAGATCGTAAGAGGAAACAGATAAAAAGGACAAGTTCTCTACAAAAGTAGGTGATCGGATCTCTGTGCAGACTCTCTGGGGCACACACCCAACTCGACAGACCACCGCTGCAGAGGAGGAGGAAGACGTGGGCCGCCATCATCAGCTCCAGTTTATCTGTTTCCAAGCCTTGACAGAAGGCGATCAGGTTGTATTCTCTTGGGGAAAACTAACCCAATGCCATGCTAGGACTGGGTCAGCAGTGACCTCCCGACCGTGGACTTCTCTGGCTGAGGACAGAGGCCAAGCTCTGGAAGGAGGTGTCTCCTTGCCCGGCGGCAACACTGTACCTAAAGTACATTACAGAAAACTCCTATTCTAGCACCTAACGTAAGGCTGGAGACTGTCCTAGGCGGGAGCAGAAGACCAGGTGTGTTTTCACAGTGAGGCCACAGGGGGCAGGGATCACTTAGCAATTTCCCCAGACTAGGAGAGAAAACTAGGCTCCAGCAAAGGGGCAGCAAACATAGCCCAAAAATTCCACCTGAAGGAGCCCAAGTCTCTGGGGTCTGGACTCCCGTCATGCTGTGCCATGCACGCTAGAAATCCATCAGCCGGGACCCAGGCCAGCAGGAGGCAGGGCAGGGACCACTACTAAAGCAGCTCATCTTTGCCAGTGTGCCGTATCAAAGGAACAGAAACCTATACACTGAACTGTACTGCCACCACTTGACATCATTATAATACACTATAATTTAAAAGAAAAAAATCAATTTTCAATAACCCACGTCACTTGATGGTCATAAAGAGCCCGTGTCATAGTAGGGAAGGTCTCTGATTAGCTCCAATTTACAAATGATCAGAAATATCTTTTTCAGTGAAAATACGTTGGAGCTGTGGTATAAACCCAGCTCATCAGATTCCAGATTCTGCATTCTTTCCACTACCAACGCTGTAGGGAAATCCTTTATAGCATAAGAGTTTATAAGGTGAATATTAGTTCTGTTTCCAAACACCAGTACTGTAAAGTCGTTCCAGCAGATTGTCAGTATCCACTGAACACCCATCCGCTTATTCGAGCAGATGTCTGGCAGACGACATCTGGTAGACAGCCATCTCTGACTCCATCGCTCCTTCCCTCACTCCCCATATCAAACTGCCAAATGCTATCAGGTTTACCCCCACTGCTCTTGCCTTGATCAGGCCCTCCTTGCCTTTCTTCTGCACTAATCCTACAGACTCTTCACTGGCTCCCCAGCCCCCTCCTCTCTTGTTGCCCTACTCCCCAATTCACTCTCCATTAAGTGGACGCTAAACTTTCCAAAGTCCAAAGTTCCACAGTGAACTTTCTATGTTCGCACCACTGCCTCTGCTTTATTGGCTCCTCGTCATGCTCAGGATCAAATCCAGGCTCCTTCACACAGCATCAGTGCCCTTCAGGATCTGATCACTGCCTCTGTGTCCAGCCTTCTCTCTCATCAGTCTCCTCCAAAAACTCCCAGTGATGTTCCCAGATCTTGGTGCTTTTACACATGCTGCGTGTTCCCCTAGGTAATTCTGCCTCATCCTTCAAAACCAAGCTCCAGGAAGCTTTCCTGAACCGTCCGCCTGGCCCTCAAAGGCTGGGTTAGACTCTGGTCAGACGTCCTTCCCCGGCCATCTGCTCTGCACTGATCGCTCTCCCTTTTCCTGCCCAGTCTACACTCGGAGCTCCTTGAGAACCAGGACGTTAGGTCCTGGGTAGAACAATGCTCTAGCCTCAGTCTTAGCGATATCTGGCTGATAGTAGACGTTCAGTGACTATTTGCTTAATTAATTAATCAGGCTGTAGAAAATTTGATGAGAACCTTTTTTCAAACCAGGTGCTACAACAATACATTTAAAGTCAGTATGGGTTTACTTTTGGTTGAAAGGATGCCACAGGGATATTTATGTAGCATAGTGAAGAAGATATAAGCCTTGATGAAGCTGCTCAAATTTTAGTTTCCTTCAGGAATCTAAATCATCAGATTATTCTTTCTTTAAAAGAGTATTTATTAAGTACAGAAGTTGAGTCCTGTTGAACCAAGTGGTCATAACAAAAATCAAAGGGACTCTTAATATGATCAATGTGATTGAAAACCATTCCGAGAGGTAACTGCTGCTTGGTTTCTTTTTATCTCTTCTTTCTGTTCTTAGTGTATAGAGAGACACATTGAAAAGGCAGGTTTGAGGAAGCAGCCGTGCCTATAAGGACAGAGAATTATCTATGTGATGGTCAGAAAAAGTGGAGCAGAGCCCAGGCCTTGGGCCAACGTTACATGACAAATACGGAGAAAAAGAAGGGGTGGTGGTGGAGTGTTTTAAAAAAATACACAGTGAGATTACACTGCTTATATACTTTGCATTCTATTTCTATGGCAATAGTTAGCAAACTGGGTTGTTGCTAAGAGCAACTACATTTGAAGCAACGATGGGAATACGTCTAGTAACACCCTTCTCTTGCTGCCTCAGAGCAGTCTACACTGGCGCTGGGAGGAGAGTGAGCCTAGGAAGACAGTACTGACAAGGCCAAGAACACAGCGGTGACTCACTAGTCCCCGCACCGTCCAGGGACTTCCAGTAAAACCACCACCTTCTAGGAAGCCACACTCTTCCCTCTGTGCTTCCTTACATCAGCTGAGGAGCCACCTCCAAGACCCAAACGGCAGCTTTGTTAATTTCCAGTCTGTACGGCCTTCTTAATATGTAAATGCTGAAAACATTAGTAACTATTAGCAGCATTAATAGAATGCTAAAAACGCTGTGGGTACAACTATCTACTTTGATAGACTTCTCCTCCCTCAGATCTTTATTCAACCATCACCTCCCCAACAAGTCTTCCCTCGCTCCTGGTCTAACACTGCACGCCCGTCACATTGGAACTGCCTACATCCTTCCCTGCTTCATTTTTCTCCCTAACATTATCAGACATACTCTGTATTCTACTTAATTAAAACATTAGTAACTATTAGCAGCATTAATAGAATGCTAAAAACGCTGTGGGTACAACTATCTACTTTGATAGACTTCTCCTCCCTCAGATCTTTATTCAACCATCACCTCCTCAACGAGTCTTCCCTCGCTCCTGGTCTAACACTGCACGCCCGTCACACTGGAACTGCCTACATCCTTCCCTGCTTCATTTTTCTCCCTAACATTATCAGACATACTCTGTATTCTACTTAATTATGTTGTTCACTGTGAATCTCTCACTGGAACACAGGCCAATAAGGGCAGAGATTTTTCTCAGTCTTGTCCTCTGCTGTATCCCCAGCACCTAGAACAGTGCCAACCACAGAATAGGCGTCCAATAAACACTGGTTGAGTGAATTGATGGGATCCAGTTGGACGCACCAAAGTAGTATGAAGATTATTTTAAGCTGAAAACAGCTGACAAATAGCAGCTGAAGAAAAACCCTTATCTAAACTTCTTTTGCTGACTTAGGCAAAGCCTCTTGAAAATACAGCTGCCATAATCCTCTCTCTGGGAGGTTTAGGACCTCTTGTACCTGGATGAGAAATTACATAAATAATAAATAAATGGCAAGCAAGAGGATATATTGGAGTATATGAGGAAGCCATTTGGTGTAAAACTAATTCAGCCTGACATTGTTTTTCCAAAAGGGCCTGATGTGGCCATTGAGCATGCATTGTACATCTGCTTTAAGTATTTACTAAGTCCCAAAGACAAGCACAAATGCCCTTAAGATGTAACTCCCCCCACACTGGCATTTCCTTAAGGATTAGGATAAGGATAAGGATAAGGATAAGCATAAGGATAAGGATAAGGATTCCCTTTCTCCCTAGGCTAGGGATTGACTGCTGACCTGCTGTGACCACCCAGCTGGAGACCACAGACCTACTACCTGCTGTGTTCATCAAGTGCTGTGTGAATCGCTGTGCCAGCCAGTCAGGCTAGGCAGTCTCATGACTGTTGTAAAAGGGACATTCCAATCATACATGATACATGCTCTTTGACGGTATACAACCACTCTGTACACCCCACTTCTTTGGTGCCCTTCCTTCCTTGGGGAAGGCTATAGGGCCCTCAAATCCAGCTCATAAGAAACTCATGCCAATTTTGATTTATAGATTGGTTATGGATTATTTGTGTTGACATAAACAAAACCCTGTCAAACTTTCTGTACCTTCCACTTGTTTCTCATTAGTTTTCCACCATGTGCTTTCCCTTGACGTCCTATTATGGACTTTTTTAATGAAGATAATAAACTCTTAATCCTGGCTGTTCAAGAGCCACTTCTTTGTATGCTCCCACATACATGAATAAGCTTTGTCTTTTCTCTTGTTAATCTGTCTTTTGTCAGTTAATTCGCAGACCTCCAATCACTAAACCTTAGTTGGTAGAGGAAAACATTTTTTTTCCTCCGGACAAAATGAATGAATGAGTAACAAATTGATACTCATATCATATGACACTGTAACTGATGTATTTTCTCAGACAGTGCAGTAACTGTGGTTGTTCAGCTTCAGATCTGTACAAAAATAGATATAGGATGTTAAACAACCAGTGTGCTACTTGGTGACTCCAAATTGATTTAAACAAATTCCAAACCATAATTCAGTCTTTGTTAATGTTTGTAAGGCAAATCATCAGAAAAGGCAATAGTAAGGTATTTCGTCACCCTGCAGATGCTTGAGTCAAAGGAAAATGTTCCTTTTATCTTGCTTGTCCCCACTCCACCCACAAGGGGTCACCTTTCTTTTATACACACTGGAAACTACTACGTGTAAACAGGTTTACAGAGCTAGCTGCTGTGATTGCCTCAGGCTTGTGTCAATTATATGCCCGTTTGGTAAAATAGTGAGGTACAAATGCATATAAGAAAAAGAAGGATGGAGGGAAAGAGAGAGAGAAGGGGGGAGGGAGAAAGAATATATGTATGTGTTGGGGAGGGGAGGGAAGAGGAAGGTAATGTATTTTTTATTGAGCATCAAAGGACCTCAGTAATTTGTTTTTTTCCCCCAAAGAAATAAAGCAAGAGATGAAAAGAGAATGGGTTGATAATGGCTTGATTATGGTATTCGTTCTTTCATTGACTCAAACTGACTAAACAACCTTCAGGCCAGTTTCCCAGCATGTACTCTGCCCCTCCAATCCATGTTCTCCTCCCCGCAGTTGGAGATACTGTTTAGACAATTCTGGTTTTGTCACTCCCCAGCTTCAAACCCTTCCAAGCCTTCTGACTGAACCGCTTGGACGCCTGGCACCAGGCGAGACTACGGGATTAAAAGGGAAACAGAGCCACAGTCCAGCATTGGGACGTTAAGAGGGTGGTGCAGGCTGCTGAGTGATGAGGCAACGAGAAGAGCTGGGCCATAGGAGCGGGAGTAAATGCTGAGGGCAGAGCAAAGTGAGACAGGGCGTTGGGAAATGATTCAAAGGAAAAATGACACGAGTTGGATCTCAAAAACTCAGGGTGCAGTCACTAAGTGGGAGAGAGTAGGAAAAGCACGTGGCGTTGGGCATCTGCATGTGAAGCCAAGGCAGGGAAGCTGGGCCGTCTGGAAGAGGGAAAGGAGTCGGGCATTGCTGGACTGCAGGGTGGAAAGCAAAGGGCAGGTCACAGCCAGAGAGGTAAGAACAGCGCTTGGTACAAAAACCTCCTTCTACCAAGATAGCAGCAGAGGCTTTTAATTAGGGGAGTCACAGGATTAAATCCGTGTGAGAGATCTCTCTGATGACGACAGAGGCAGTGTATTGATCGAAGGAGAGAGATCAGGCCATATGGAGATGATGAAGACCTGAGATGGGGGAGTGACAGAGAGAATGAAATGAAGGGGCTGGAGGGAAGACTGGACGTGAGGGATAAGACAGGTTGGAGAAGAGGTTTCTCGGAGGAGTCAGGCTCTGGTTCCTGGGTAGATGCCCTTGATCTTAGCGAAGATACAGAACGCTGGGAGAACAAAGATAGGGACCACAGCTGATAAGTGTTAGAACTCTAATCAATTGTTCAATGACTTCAATATAAATTTATTAATACATTAAATTATTCAAGATAGCGGGTCATAATCCTTCCATTTCGGACCACAGCCTTGAGTCAAAAAACATGGCCTTGAATCAAAAGAAGTTGGTTCTCTTTCTGTTTAAAAACAGAAAAATCCTCAAAAAGTGGTTTTGAGCTACAGTTGAAAAACCTTGTACAGTTTGTACTAATCTTGAAAATTATAAAAAATTTGAGCTGGGAAAGGACATTTAAGATCTCCTTGTTCAACTCTCATTTAAGGAATGAAATCATCTTGGCCCAGTGGGAGTATGAATTTTGTCCGAAGTTACAAAACTGGCTGTTGGCAAAGGCAGAACCGGACCCCAGGGTTCCTGACTGCTGCACAGGGATCTCAGTGGAGCCAGGTCTGACGAGCTGGAGGAGGGGTCTGACCTCGACCGAAGGGAGGCTGAATCCCTCCCACAGCTGTACTGCTTCAAGGAAACCTTACTATTCAAATCAGAAAGGAAGGCAAATCTTGACTTCGGATAAGAAGTTTTTCAAAGACCAGAGTCTGAGCATGAGCTTCCAATCTGCATTTTACAGAACCACATTAATAGTTAACGTTTGCCAATGTTGACACCACCCTAGGTGAAGTTAAAACATTACAGAGCTTCTGACTTTTCCAACATTTTCATTTGTTTTGGGCCAAGGTACCCAAAGGCTCTAGGAACAACTGACCCGTGTATCGAAACAATTTTAGTTCTATCTCAAATTGATACAAAGAATAGAAAATCATTATTCTGCACACAAATCTTAATCACTAGAGTAATCCTTCTTTACACTGCAAAGAATGGGAAGTGGAAGAATTATTTTTGGTATGTCATTCATGGGCTGAAGTTCGAGTTCAGTTTGTGGTAATGAAATTAAAGAACTGCTTTTTATCAAATATTTAGAATACTGAAAAAATAATTTTAATCAAGAATGTTGAAAATATCTAAGAACTGTAATCAAGGATATAATGGAGTTATAAATGATGCAAAAATGTAAGTTAAGGCTATTTAATAACTCATATTGTAAAGGTGCTCTGGCTATGAAGGGATATTCGGTGAGAGGAAGGGCCAAGAAGGAGCTCCTCGTCTTCACAGCCCAGAACATCGCTGTGTACATCCATTAACGTTATGCTAACAGAACACCCATGAGAAAAACGTCAGCAATATCACTAGTTGTGGTAATATCACTAAGCCAAAATACTTAAAACAACTATCTTGAATTCACTGTATGGACTATACACTCCACTGGGAATACTGTGGGAGCCACTCTACGTCACAGGTTCTAAATTATTCTGATGGAATGCAAAGGACAGAAGTGTAGGCATGTGTTTCTAACATCAAAAGAATAGTGTCCCTGTACTTACCTGGAAGGGTGAGTTAGGAGCACTTTGATGAATCAGAGCATTATTGAATGAGCTGTGTTTTGTGAGGTCAGCAGATCTACTGAAACCCTCTGGATAGTACTAGGAAAAAACCTGAGCATTTCCCTCCTTATTTGGATGGTGAGCATTCTCAGTGCTTGCAGCAGAATTGTCTGATCAGGAAGGGCGTCTCACAAAGCCCACCACGGACTACCGCAGAGAGATCAGAAGGTCTTGATCCTGGATCTTCTTGACAGCTGTTTGAAAAGCGACCCACCTACTCCTTTTACATTAAAGAAGACTGAGGCTTAGAAAAACCAGCCAGCCAAATTCATCACAAATTCTAAGGCAATTAAAGCTGTGTTAGGCTATGCGTATGGGTAAAGTAGTTTCTGGGGCAGACTCGCTGAACAGTCGATTCAGTCAGTTATGAAGACTAACCGGGTATAATACAGCTACCATAGCCTGTCTAGGCTATGTGCATTTTCAGTAAGATGGGTTCAGGTCCTCAAAGAAGGACAGGAAATAAAGGAGAGCTATCATTGGTTAAAAAAACCCCAAAAAACAGCAATTTATGACATTGCAGAAGAACTTTACAGATTTTCCAGTCTATCCACTTTGTAATTTTATTTTACTGATAGAACTATTCCATTTTCATTGTCTTTGTTAACATTTTCTCTGGTAGTTGCTGTGTGACAAGTGATTCTCAATTTAAAACAAATAAGAACAGAGACAATGAGGTATAGTCAAAAGATCATGATGCAGGAGTTAAGAGATCTAGTTCCTAACATAGTCAATTGAATAAGAAAATATAAAATTGTAAAATATAAAACATACAAATAAGAAGTATCGTCTATTACTCCTACAGACAGCAAGCTAATGCACGGGGAAAACATTTCCAAATTAGGTCTATCATCTTTTTATAACTTTAATGAAAGAGCCTTAGGCTTACCTAGGAATATCAAAGCTGTACATCTGCTAGATAACTACAGAACTTACCTATAGACAGAGCTAACAAATGGTTACTATATTTAAATTTTCTCTTGACTGTCACCCCACTACATTAGTGTTTTTATAAAAATTCTAGTATATGAGATGACCCTATCAAAGTGATCTCATAAGTAAGTAGACCAGCCAGGCTGGTGCTCTGGCTTCTTCACTGTCACTTTAACATTAGAAATGTAATTTTCACTATGGCTTGGATTCAGAATACTGTCCCAAGTCCAACACTGGGAAGGGCTTGGAGAGAAGGGTGCCTGCTGTCACGTGGAGGAGTGTCACCCTTCAGACACTGGAGATGCCCAGTGTTAGGGGCTGCACTCTTGAAATGCTCTGGCATGGTCCTTGCAGTGGCAGAAGGTTCTTCTTCACACAGTGGGCACGGCAGAGAAAACACAATATAAGGGTCGGTGTCCGCAGTGTACCAGGTCCACAAGGCATGAGCAAGAGGAGTGCAGCTGAGAGGGGCAGCATCTGGGGGATTGTTACTACCTCCTGTCTCTCTGCCATTAACCTTCCATTGTTTCAGGTTCTCTGTGTAACATATGAGGGAGGACCACAGGGGTTCTATCATTCAGGATTTTCATTGAATTTTGCTTGTCTGAATTGCACATATCTCAGAGGAGAATAAAAAATGTGTAAGAGGCACTGCGGCCCATGCTTTGAGAGTAATCCACACTCTCAAGAATAAAGCATAGTTACTCACTCTCAGATCAGTAGAATACTTAAACTCAGTAGTCCTGAATACGGGATCTCCAAGGTTTACTTTTCAGCCCTTTTTAAACAAAGGAATTCTAGAAGTTGCTTTAACATCAGGGGAAGGCTTACCGACTCTGGCAGAGCCCCCAGCCCTCACCTCCACTCGCATGCCACACACACCCACCTCCCTCAGCAAAGCTGTAAATAGTTCATTGAAAAACTCAGCCACAGAGAGACTCTGTGAACTGAACACGGAAACCTCTGTCATTACCTCCAGGGAGTCAGCTTCACAGTCGCCTTCCTCCGCGCTCCTCCCCTTCTCTTCCGTGATGGTGTTCACCATCTCAAAGAACCTGCGAGGAAAGCTGGCATGTGGTCACTTGCGACACACACGATGTTAAACAGAAGCAAGGATGTTCCAAAGGAACCAGAGCAAAAACGGGGGCTGACTCAGGCAATAAACAGACTACCAGTATCAGTGCAAAAAAGTACAATTTTTCAAAAAGAAGACAGAGGTTGGTAGGATTTTCCAGAAATTTCCGACCTAGTGCCTCACTTCAAGTAACAGTAACATAATATATTATAGAATTAGAAGAGTGAGGGTGACAAAGCCACAGAAATGTTAAGAATGTGGACTTGGATATCTGACCAAGACAGATAGTATTTGCGTGATTTGGGGCTCCACCTCTGAGCCTCACTCCTCAATCATAAAATGGGGAACATACTCATCTATCTCCTAGGTCGTTGTGAAGATGACTAGAGGCAGTACTTACAGAGTGTTCAGCACAGTGCATTCGTTAAGTATCAGTGATTACTGTTTTGCTGCAGTTAATATTTTTATATAAAATGAGACACAACAAAAACACTTAAATTCCAGAACAGTCTCTAAATTGTGAAGTGACTGTCTGATACGGTGTTGGCCACTGCAACATTTGATCTCAGTTATCAAACCTTCTGCCTGAACACCTCAACGTCACACATGGGGGTCCCATAAATACAGTCTGCAAAATACTGCTATGAACTAGGAACGACTAGCTTTCATGTTTGTCACAAAAGCCACCTCTCTTTTGGTGACAAATTTTCTTCAGGAACTCTTCTTGTGAAGTTTTTTTTCTGGAGACCATTTCAGAGCCAAGAAAAATAATTATAGCAAGAAACAGATTTGCCCCTACAACACTAGCTGTGTCTATCCATTCAGAGGGGGTGCTAATGGTTTCTAGACATAATGTAAGGAAGGCACTATGCACAGGGCTGACGATCTCACAGGCAGGTCACGCTGTGCATCGCCAGCCCAAGGGGAGAGCACGTTATAGTGTGACAACCTTTCTTCTATCTCTGTACCTCTTTCCATCCATCCATCCATCCATCCATCCAACAAATATTCATCAAGCGTCTACTAGAATCAAAAACTGCTCTGGCCTTGGGGAATATGACAAGGAACCAAACAAAGTACATTTTGGAATTTGAAGCCTACCTATGGAGTTTGCATGTGGTGCCTACTCCTCACTCTTCCTTTCTCCCTACACACTTCTTGGAAGTCAAAGACAAGAAAAAAAATTCCCAAGTCCAATCAGAATAACAGTATGCTCAGATGAAGATTGAATATCATGATGAGTTAGAGACAAAAGCAAGTTCAACCAAGAGGAAGAAGAAAGTGAAAGACCTAAACAAGTCCTGGCTTTGAAGACAGACTTTAAGATCTGGGGTAAAGACTTCCGTCAGCGACTCACACAGAGGTTTGCAACGTGAATATCTCTAAGCAGAATATAACACTCACAGTGGGATGGGAGCACGATGTAATTTTTATGAGCTTGGATTCCTGAGACACATGTGCCTGGTTCCAATCTCAGATTTTACGCTTATTGGCTATACAGGATTATAGGCTAGTCAAACTCTCCAGGACTCTACTTTTTTTACTCTTTTCAACAAAGATATTAATATTACCTACATAATAGGGTTTATTTGAAGATTAAAATAGATATTAGGTCTGGGGTAAGTACCCCATAAATCTCAGCTATAATTATCATAGAAACAAATCAATAGCCTTGAGAAGTATGTCGTAAGTAAAAAGTAGACCACATACGTGCTAGGAATTCTTTCTTATTTCCAAGTCTTTTTACTTTACATTTTACAATAATGAAGATAAAACTCTAGCCAAGAATTGTGGATTAAACAAACATATATTTTTTCTTACCAAGATAAAAATGACTGACTGTATACTGTAGCTAACGTATCAATCATTTATAATGGGGTTAAATAGTGATTATTTGAATAAGAACAACCCCTAGCAAAATTTTAAGTCCAAGCTGGCTTTTATGCACTTTGGTTTCTAAACTGTCACTCACTTCTCCAGGTCCCCACAGTCAGTCACTGTGTTCTAAGGGAACAGGAAGTACTTAATTATTAGCCCAAAAAAATATTCCCAGGGAGGTTAACAGAAACATACAACATAGTTCACGGATTTTCAGATTATCTTTTATTGGTGTAGACCAGATCACTGACTCTTAACTCAGTCTGTACCCCCACAGAAAATCCAACAGAATTAGTCTGTGGTGGGACCCAGCATTTTTTTTTTTTCTTTTTTTGTGAGGAGGACCAGCCCCGAGCTAACACCCAATGCCAATTCTCTTCTTTTTTTGCTGAGGAAGACCAGCCCTGGGCTAACATCCGTGCCCATCTTCCTCCACTTTATATGGGACGCCGCCGCAGCATGGCCTGACAAGCGGTGCGTCAGTGTGCGCCCGGGATCCGAACCTGCGAAACCTGGGCCGCTGCAGCAGAGCTGACGCACTTAACTGCTTGTGCCACCGGGCCGGCCCCAGGACCCAGCATTTTTTAAAGCTCCAGTGGATTCTAACATGAACCAGAGTAAAGAGCCTACTGTTGCAGAAAATGGTGAGATTATTCAAAAGAATTCAAGAATAAAAATTTCAGTAATCACGTATTATAATAAGTGAGCACTTTAAAAATGAGACATAATAGTTGGCAATTAACTGGTAAATCTTGCTTAACGTTTTATCTGTGGAAAAATAAATTATGACGAAGAAAAAGCTTGACTTATTAACAAGAACTCCCCAAATTCTGTTAAACGTACCACATAATTATAAAACATTAGCCCAAATGAAATATTTATATAACCACACAGCCATGAATTTTTTTTTTTTTAATGAGGAAGATCAGCCCTGAGCTAATATCCAATGCCAATCCTCCTCTTTTTGTTGAGGAAGATTGGCCCTGGGCTAACATCCGTGCCTGTCTTCCTCTACTTTATATGGGACGCCGCCACAGCGTGGCTTGACAAGCCGTGCGTTGGTGCACGCCTGGGATCCGAACCTGCGAACCCCAGGGCCCCAAAGCAGAGCTCGCCCATTTAACTGCTTGCACTACTGGACCAGCCCTCCAGCCATGAATTCTTTACAGAAGCCTCATGCTCATTCATTAATTAAAAATAATGATTAGGTAACAACCGTCTTTTTCACACACAAACAGTGACTAATACGTACTTTTTACAATGAAGTTCTGTACAGAAATAGATTTGGAAATCGTCAGAATTATGAAGCACATAAAGAAAACAGCATCGTCCTTCAAATTTAGAAATACTGGAACAAACAGACAAAAAAGAATTATTCAGGGAAATGCCAATACTTCTGCTGATCTGTAATGAAAAATAAATACTTTTTACATCCAATCCCAGTTACGATATCAATGTTGTTTATAACAGTCATAAACAGCACTTTATAAAGTGATACTCCCCATACTACAATACTAAAATTATTTAATCTTCTGAGAACTGTCCTCCCTCATCTCTGCGGTCAGGGCTGCCCTGCGGTGTTGCACGCAGGCTAAGCCACGCGTCCCTCCATCTCAGCACGGGAAGAATGTCCTCCCCACTACAGCACTAACTGTGTGCGGGGCGGAGAAGCATACGTATAGACTGGCTGACTGACCTCGGTGACTCTGGGTCTGTGGGATCTGCGAACAATGAAACGCTTCCAAAGCCAGGAAGGCACCATGTGGGGGCAGCAAAAACACCTCATTAGTTGCAGAGACTTCGGAGGAGTGGAGAAATGTGGACCAGCACTTGGCTTGGACTCAGCAAGTGGTTTACCTTATAGCAATCAAAACCATTTTGAGTTGACCAGCTGTGCCATGCTGTTTCATGCCAAGGGTTGGCAAACATTTTCTCTAACGGGCCAGAGTGTAAATATTCCAGGCTTTGCAGGCCAAACTACTCAGTGTTGCTGTTGGAGCAGGCTTAGACAATACACAGATGAATAAACATGGCTGAGTTCCAATAAAACTTTATTTACAAAACAGGCAGTGGGCCATATTTGAGCTGTGGGCTGTAGTTTTCAAATCCCTATTTTATGCCTTTGTATCTGCTGTTCCTTCAATCTGGAAAGCACATCATTTTTGACTTTTTAAAGAAAATCTATTCACCATTTAAGGTCCAGCTTTAGACCCTACCCCTGTCTCTTCCCTACTCCTACCTGAAACAGAAGGACTTCCTCTTGCACCCCTGTTCTTTGAATATTTACTGTCATTGCTCATCTCACACTGTGTTGTCATTAGTTGTTAAATGTCTGTCCCCTGCTGGGCTGTGAGCTCTTTGAGAATGGAGTTCATGTCTTAGTCAGTTTTGTGTCCTTAGCAGAACAGGACTCAACATTGGACATGCAGCCGGTACTCAACAAATGCCCACGGACTGAGCTGAGCGAGTTCTGAGATGATGCAAGACTAACTGCTGACTTTGTTGGATTTTCTTCTATGGTTTATCATCTCTTTTTAGAGGAGGAAGTCAAGAAGAGTGAGCTCTCTTTGAAGTCACACAGTGGAACCCAAGTTTCCCAACATACAAACCAGCAGTGACCCCATGTAAGCATCCTATGTACATGTCATAAGTCACAACAAAGGTTGTGTAGTGACGCCTTTCCTAATTAAAGAAAATTAAATTCACTGGAACACAGATACGATAAAGTGAAATTTATATTTACCATACTTTCCTAAATTGCTTAAAAATGCAGGAATAAACAATGAGTGCCTTGCTAATGACTGGTTTTAAAAATTAAATATTAAGAGAATAAAACTTCATTTGAGACAGCATGGCTTGGAAAGATATGTGAGTCAGCTCACAATCTGGCTTGTTTCTGTTCAGAAGGTTCATGAGGTAACAGGTGGTTTTACAGGCAAACTCCAATTATGGGTGATTCAGATGCTCTACCCCTTCATGCTCCAACAGAACCAATTACTCTTATGCCAAAAGCAACAGGGTACTGCATAATGGGCCTCCAGAAATCTGCTTTTGCTCATTTCTCTTATGTGGGGATAAAGAGTAGTATACACAACTAATTTGGTTTGAAATTTCCAAGAGTTGGTTTAGCATGAGCTTCTATAGAACACGTATTTAAACACTTAACCATTGGCTCTTGATTTTGAAAAAAATCTCATTTCTGAATCCCAGGAAATGGCATTTCCGGAGTCAGTGGCATTATGACAGCAATGTCAGAACTGAACTGAAGTGAGCCACTGTAATCTCAAGAACACTCCACTAACGGTGACCTCAGGAAAAGGTTTTACAAAATGAATTCCCTGTGATCTCATCCATTAATGTTAGCTACAGGACAATCTGGTAGAAGGCATGCGTGTTTTGGATCCCTCTAAGGAGAGATTAGTTCTTGGTATCCAGACCAAGAAACCATCCTAGAACATAAACCAGCAGCTCAGCGCGCTGGAGAGGACCCACACAGCTCACTTTTATCTGCACCGTGATTCTGGTCCACAGTTCACATTTACCCTTCAGTCACTGTATTTTAAGTAGGTCACAAGCACAGAGCCAGCTCAACCAACAGTGAAAGTTTTGTTGCCAATCTTCTCATAATGGAGACAGTGACACTGAAGAAGGTTGAATGTTTTCACCAATAAAAGAATTCTTGAAGTTCTTTGCATTTTTAAATCATGACTGAAAGTCCTATCCAAGACGTTCATAGTCTAGAAAAACGTCTTCAAAGTAAACAAAATGTACCAAGGAAACTTACCTCACTCCTCTGACCGAAGAAGCACTAAAATTCCACTCATGTATACCTTGCTAGAACACAGGGGAAGAATAACAACAAAATATGCTGAGTCATCCCACTGAAAATAACTAACAATAATTCTGCTTTATTACTTTTTAATAATATACACAGAGTAATTTTTCCTAGTGCGTAATTCTTCATGAACAAATTATCTGGATGGAAACTGCAGTTCATTCTCAAGCCACAAGGCTGATGTTTACTCTACTGAATAATTTCTGTACTTCAACACAACAGCTTCCCAGAGAACCCAGGAGATTTAGTCTCATTAAATTTTAAAACTTGATTTTTAGCAGATTAACCTAATAACGGCTGTGCCTTAATTTTTTAAGTAAAAAACCCAGTGATCAAGGTAATTCATTATTATAGTCAAGCAATATTTCTTTCCTCAACAAGAAAAACACTAATTTGAATAAAATCTCTGCAAGACATTAAAGATAATTATTTCTGAATTATTTTCAGTTAAATTTTCTAACTAAAATGGTGGTCCTATTTCTGCAGAAAATAGTACAGCAAGTATGTATGGTGTGTTCACACATGTATAGAGTGTCCATCATAGCTACAATGTGTTGTTACCTAATTTATGCAAAATTCAATGTACTAATAAAGTTGAACATAAAAAATTTGATTATCATGTGATAAACATGGGTGATCTGCAGGGCCAAGATGAAAAAAATGTGGGAATTTATTTCTTGAATTTATTACTAAAGCTAAGTTAAAATTAGTATTGAATTCATATGTCTCTAAATTAAACTACAAGATGGATTTCATTCTCTATAAAAACATGTCTGACAACAATATAGAATAACATGCATATCTTTATAGAAATAAAGTAGTTGATACATGTGTCTCGGTTTAGCAAATACTGTACAGTAGACGATTCAGATTGCAATTCAATTCTGTGACTGTGAAACCACCAGGAAAACAGCTTTCACCCACCCACTTAGACACTGCCAGAGGGTGAGGTCTTGGCTGGGCTAGTGAAACGGGTAACGAAGCCTGTGGCTCCAAGGGGGCCCAGGACTCTCCTTTTGGCCGAAGCAACTCAAAAAGCCATAATTTATATCCGCAGCACCTAGGTCTTCGCTAGGACCGTGCAACTTAACATAAAAAAAGATCCTTTCAAACCCGAAGTAAATTTACTAAAAAACTAGTTCCAGTGCACATCAGTCAGGTCTCAGGGAGTGACCTGAATGACCACAGAGCATGAAGCCCAGAGAGGGAAGACACCGTAGAAAGGAGCTCATGAATGCAGCTCTCTAAACCAGAGTACAGAGGGAGATAAATTAAATAGCAGCCTGCAGCTTCAGCGGGTAATTTGGAAAGTTGCTTCTAAATCCTGGTGGCCTCAGGTGACCTTCTGAATATCTGTGACCCAGGAGCTGCAGCTGTCACCTGCACGCTACTAGCACACAATGCAGCCTTCTCCTCAGCCTGCAACTGGGCTGCTCCCTGGGGTCATCCCCAGTATCAGGAGGTGGGGGACTGAGTGCAGAGCTGGCAGGACAGTGTGCAACCCAGAAATGAACCCAGGAACTGACAAACACCAACAAGAGAGCACTGGTAAAATCCATCTTGTCAGCCTTGTTCTGATGGAGTCTATCTTCCGTCAGCAGCCAAGGAGAGATCTCCCAGATGGAAAGGCTGGTTTTGTAGGAAAGGAGCAGAAACCTAACATTTCAGAATGTTAGGCTCTTGAAAGGCTGCAAGCACTGCCAGGGAACGTCCCATTTCAGTGGTGTCACGCCCAGGGCCTGAGACAGAGTGATCTGGAATAATTCGGAGGCCCCTCTCCCCACCTCCCTTGCTACCGGGACTCACCACACGGAGGCGCTGGTGAGCTAAAAGCCAGCAGGGGAGGTCTGAGGCTCCTGGGGCCTGTCTGGGAATCAGGGGAAAAGGACCGCCAGAGGCAGAGATGGACTGATACTGGGCTCCAACAAGCCCAAACCACCACTCAACATAATTTAATCAGCACAAGCACCATTTTCTAGAAACTGGGTGTCCCCGGATCCTGTGCCCCAGCTGGGGCCAGAGCAGGGACTAGGAATTAATACTGAGCTAAGGCAGCAGGAGTTATACTGGCAGACACCGCTGGCTCCCTAGGCAACGGCCATTCCCTTCCTTCTTCTCTAACAAAAAGCGAATTTCGTTCAGGCTCAGGTGGCCACGTTTAGGGACAGTGAAATCAGTCAGTCTAAATCGGCCATGGTAAGCCCACGTCCCTCCCTGGTGGCTGTTTAGGCATGGACACACGATGCAACTTCGGTACAAAGGAGGGGGCCTGACCCTCTTCCCTCAGATGCCATCTGTCTCTGTGAAGGGAGGCTTGGAGCCACTACTTAAGACATGAGAGAAAAACCGAGAGCATACGGAGAAGGCAACTCAGAATTCCGACACTGAGAAGCCACTGAAGTCACCCCCAGAATGACCCCACCTCTGAAGTGCTTGTAATATGAGACAACATTTCCTTATTATTTAAGCCACTTTTAGTGGGGAGTTTTGTAGCTAAAAGCATCCTCAATGTATGAGAGCATCATATCATCAAAATATAGAATCTGAAGACCCTCCTAAATGTCCTGGGTCTTCTCTGAGTGGCCACTGGCCAGAGCTGCAGTGAGGTCGGCACTGCTGCCGGCGACCTTTGCTGAGAAACCACCAGACAGACCAGGGGTGCTTCAGTGCCAATAAAGGAAGAGAATCCTAAATAGCAACCACTTAAAATATCTTGCAAATAACTTCCCTTCCTCAATTCACGTTCTTCTTCCAGGTGCACATGCAGACCTTCTTCAAGCGCTAACTTACTTTAAGCAGCAACATTCCGTTGAACAAAAAATTGTGAAAAGATTGGGATTTCAATCAATTTTGCCCCTGAATGCAAGAGTCCCTGAACTCCAGAGAATTGGCAAAATGATCTTCAAGTTTTGAAAGTTGCGATATAAAGTATATCCTAGCTCATGCAACTGTTCATTCCACATTTTGGGATGAAAATACTGAGAGAGGCAGTGAGCAAAGAAATAAATATGATTAATCAAAAGCAACACTCTCCGTTGTTCTACTTTTAGGAAAAAAAAATTAAAACATTCTACCACAAAAACAATCTACTTCCTGTTTAACGTAAAACCTATTAAACTTGTTGCTTATCTGTTATTTAATTAGTCATGAGAGTTGCTTTAAATTAACATAATAACAACAGTTATCTTATTTTTATTGCTTGTCCTTGTTCCAACTGTATCGCTCTATATATTTTAAAAAATAGAGAAAATAGCAGTGGTAATGAATACACTACGGATAGAACAAGAGTTTGCAAAGAAATTGTAATAAATTCAAAATGAAAACTCATTGATTTAAGAAAGCTTAAGTGTTTGAACAAGGAGAATTTTTAGCACTAAAGGTAATATGGAGTAGGGACAATTCAAATGTAATTCTTCTCGATCAAAAGATGGTAAAAATGGAAGCCAGACAATTCACAGCCTGTGACCCTTCTTAATGCACTCATTTATAGCCTAATCTATTTATTTCTTAGCCTAATATAAAAATTGTCTCTACAACTGTCACAAAACATAAGAGAATCAATACAAGGCTAACTTTATTGAATGAAGAACCTCCAGAAAGGGGAAAATAATGACCACTACCTGGAAATAGTATTCATTTTCCAAAAATCTCTGGCTTACTTTCTGTTCTTTTCCTGTCTTCCAAATACTCCTGGCTCTCCACTCATTCTTGGCCTTGCTAATGGCTAACTGCTTTAGCCTTAATTCTGTTTCCAGGTGTCTTTGGATAACCTTGCTCTTTCCTGTCAAGACTTTGAAAATCTCCTCTCCCAGATGCTAACATCTCCTAATCTCTCAGATTTTGTAGTTTCAACGGGATGACTATTCTACTTCTGCTTGTGAGAACAGGTATGCACGTACTTGAAAATAATGTAAATACAACACTGTGTACTTTAAAACCACATTAACAACATGTATACAGATATACTAGTTACTCTCAATTTTGTCTCTGACAATTCTACTTGGAGTCATGCCATCACGCCCGCTACAGGCAGGTTGCAGGTTCCCACAACCCCTTCCTTGGGTTCAACTAACGTGCTAGAGAGGCTCACAGAACTCAGAGAAACATGTTACTCACTAGATTACTGGTTTATTATGAAAGGATATAACTCAGGAAGAGTCAGATGGAAGAGAGGCATGGGGCAAGTATGGGGAAAGGGCACGGAGCTTCCAGCCCTCTCCAGGTGCACCACTCTCCCCAAACCTCCACATGTTCACCAACTGGGGCCCTCTCTGAACCCCGTCCTTTTGGGTTTTTACGGAGGCTTCCTTACGCAGACATGACTGATTGAATCACTGATGACTGATTCAACCTCCACCCCTCTCCGTTCCCCAAAGGTCAGGGGGTAGGACTAAAAGTTCCAGCCCTCTGTCCACACTGTTGGTTCCCTTGGCAACCAGGCCCCATCCTCAGGTGCTTTCCAAAAAGTCACCTCATTAATATAACAACACACCTTTTGGCTCTCAGCACTTAGGAAATTCCAAGAGGTTTTAGAACCTCTGTGCCAGGAATGGGGACAAAGACCAAAAACATATTTCTTACTATAAATCATAATATCACCATGCCCTCATATAACACCAACTACCTCCCAAATGACTGCTGTGTGTCATCTGAAGAGGTGAGCAGGGTTAGACTCTGGGGTTTAGTCCCTACGTGTACTGCCCAGACTTTGTTATTGAGTTGTTATTACTGTTGTTAAAATACATTGAGCATTTATTACACACCAGGCTCTGTGCAGTACCCTCTACCTACATTATTTTGTTTAATTTTCACAACAACCTTTTGAGGTGGATGTTATTACTATTACCCCATTTTACAGACAAGGACCCTGCTTGGAGAAGCCATGTCAGGTCTGCTGACTCAAAACCCACATTTAAAAAAATTGTAACCCCACAATCCCAAATCTACCTCCTAATTCCCTTTTCTGGAATTTCTGCTTAATTGTCCCCTTTTGCACCATTTACTACACCTCTGTATTTTGTTTATTTGTTTCTCGTCTGCCTCCCTGAGTAGAAGGCAAGCAACCAAGAGGGCAGGCATTCTGTTTCTCTTGCACACGTCCGTTTCCTGGTGCCCAACACAGTGCCTGGTGGTGTCTGTCACCGAGTGAGTGCTCGGTAAACACTCGCCGAGTGCAGGGATGAAGAGCATTTTGGAAAATAATTACCAAAAAAACCACAAAACTACTTTGTGACAAGACGACTCCTATTTCTGTGGTTTATCCCGCAAACTGGAATCAGGTCTTAAAAAGTTTGTTTTTTAAAAATAGTAGGATGATTTGTACATGCATTAAAATGGATGAATACTGAAGTGGAAAGGGTTATGAAGCTGACTGGTATGAGTGGAAATGAGAGTGTTTCAGAACCTTCTGGAAATCAGTGGCAGCACCGCCCACCTCGCGTTGTGCCCAGCACAGGGAACCAGAGGCTAATCTGAGACGCAGCAGCTCCTTAGACAACCAAAGAGCGAGACGTAAGGGCAGCCCTCATGGGACCAGTGGAAACGAGAAAAAGTGTTATTCTGATCCTGCCTAGAATTGAGATATGCATCTTCTAAATCATATATTTTAAGTATCAGTTTTTTGGTACATAATTTAATCTGAAGCATGAATTTACAAACCACAGAAATATTCCAATTTTGAGTGCACTTTGGATGGTTATGCCATCTATAAAAAAATTCAAATAATTGAATTATCTTTTATTAAATGAGTGAAATCTATAACCCAAATTTAACAAGTTTTATACTATAGAATGTATTTATGCCAAGACAAATACACGGTCAAGCTGTTTCTTCTTTAACACAGATGTTTGCTGGAATATATAAATGCTAGACGGGTACCAAGTCCTTCACTGTTAATGCTCTTGTCGTAATAATTGCACAATTTACCTTGTCATCAGGAAGCACGTGCCAAATAGATATCGTCTTTTCCTCAACTTCATTGTTGATAGACAAATATGAAGGTTGATAGATTTTGGTTGGTTCTAAAATCAGTACCTTGAAAACAGAAGGCAAAGACACTAATATTAGTGACTTGAGACTTAAGCCATTAAGAGCTGCTCTGACAACAGCGGACTGACACGGGGGTTCTCCCATGAAGCTCTGGGCCCACTGCTGGAGTAAAACCATTTTAACTTCTGATTGTTACCATCCTTAAGGGTCCTTTGAGCATTTTATGGTATTATACAAGTATCATAAGTTCCAACAGTACATCAACTTTTATTGCTAAAGAAATTGGATACACACTTTTGAAGTCTATATGTGGCTTCAGTTATCCCCAGGGAATCTACTAATGGTACTTTTTAAAAAGCTTTTATCACGCAATACCTGATCTATTTATATGAATATAAACGTGTCAAAGAAAGGCAGAAATGTGATGAAACAAATAATTCTGTACCCGGAAGAGATTCCACATATAGACTGTCACCTACCTATTTCAGGTTTCCTGCTGCCGCCCTGATCACAAAGATGGAGTATGGTTTCCATGCCCACGTAAATGGACTGAGAAATGATTTTGGTTATTACTGAAAGAGTTTTACGTATAAACCAAAGAAGTGGACGTAGCTGTATGAAAAAATAAAAACGTTTTTGCACTGCCTTCAAGATAAAACTGGTGCCTTCAATAATGATACATTTAGCCTTGCGAAAGAGAAAGAGAGAAATAAACTTGCCGGTGTTTCAGAGATGAATGAGGGGTACGTGATAAGTGGGTGCGAATCTCCATCAAAGGATTGCATGGAGTGTTATGTTATCACTAATACCTCATTTAGGAGCAAATAACATGAAAATACCACACATGCCCTGATTACAAAGGTGTATCTCTTTGTACAGATGCTTAAAGACACCCACTTAGTTCGAATCTCCTATGCTGTCTTACGTACGAACGTTTAAAAAGAAAAGTTACTTAACTAACAGAGAAACTGGAATAGTCCTTTCTACGCCACTGCTTAAAAGTCAAGAACACTGCCTTTTATCAAGCAAGTTTACCAATAAAAGTGGAGGAAAAACCCTTCAGAAGGTTCCATCAACAAGGAATTAGAGATTCACAATACACTATAACCTAAAGTGCAGCCAGAGCAAGAATCTGGGTTAGACACTGATTCTTGGCCATACACTGCAAACCAGATGTATTTACATTTTGCTAAATTTAGCATAACGTTACTGGCCTAGGACAAGGCTGACATGAGGGGAGCCATAGTGTAACTCAGAATGACCTCTGACTAACTCACCCACACGGTATATGTTTTAACTTACACATAGCCTAGGTGACGAATATGCACGCTCTGTAGATTGTATAATCCTGGCTGACGCGTGTACCTCCCTGTAACGACAGATGACAACTTTGTCCTTTTGAGTTTCTTAGCAACACAACCTCCTCAGAGAAGAACATCTATGCTGGCCTCCAGTCGCTGACGCCAGATGGTCAACACTCCTGAGCCCTCTTTCATAGCCCACTAGTCCCTGTGTAACTGCCTCAAGATTATGTGCCCGTTTACAATGGTCTTTGGGACGAGTCCACCATCTTCTGATTTTGCCGGCTAGTTAAATAAATCCCTTTCTCCACCACTGACTCATCTTGCAATTGACTGGATACAGGGTTGCAGTGAGAACGAGCCCTTGTTCGGTTACAATTTCAGTAAATTTACTTAAGTTAAGGTACAGAGAACTAGGGAAAGGGGATTAGAAAAACAACATTTTCTTTACTCTTGAGTACAAAAAACTTTAAGGGCTTAAAGAATTGTTGGTCAGGCTCCAGCTATGAAACCAAGACAGGACAGACCACAAATAAGCAAACAGTGAGAGCCCACGGGGAACATGTTCTGACTCAGCAACAAGCCAGGTGAACTGAGGTCCACACTCCAATCAACAGAGAGTTCAGTGGTACTGATTAAGAATGAAAGTCAATTTTCAGTCTAACCTCTGCAGAAAGAGTGCTCTTAAATCTGAGTATCTCAGTGTTTGTGAGATTCAAATGAGCAACAGGGAATAAATGTGGGTTTCCCAAAATCACACCCAAGTTTCTGCCCTGACACACAAGAACATACCTGGTTCCCTGATTCCATAGGAGCACTACTTAATAGCAGAAAGGCTTGACCAGGTTATCTCCCCTCTTCTGAAATTATGTCTGTACTCTTGTCTCATAATTTCTAATAGATAAAATCTGAACTGTGTGTTCCTATCTTGAGATAGGGGATAAAAACTGGTTGCAATGATCATTGTCTAATGTTTGTTGAGCCTTTTGATCTGCCCTTGAAATGACAAAATGTGAGGAATTTCTAGCATGCATTACAGAGGTCACAGAAAGACTGAGAAAAATACAGGAAAAGGAGGCCATGTGACAAAACCAGCTAGACACAAGTCACTTGGGAGTACACACGTTCCTGCTTTAGTTTCTAGTCTTTTACGTTGGTTAACATTACAGTTAACTGCTAACTTCATGTATCTGAAGCAGGAAGAGAGATAGCAAAGCTGGAAAACTATGAAGAGGAGATGTGAACTGGAGTCACCACACTCCTCCACCTCTCCCCTGACATCAGGTGATGGGCTCATGGTCTCCTAACCTTTCAACATAAGAAGGAAAGAAAATAGACTCAGAAGAGAGGGGAGGAAAACAAATCAAGCTGAACCCAAACAACAGCAAATGATGGGACCATTCAAATCATTTCCCAAAGGGACTTTCTTCCACTTTCTTTTGCCCAGGGTCACAGTCATCTCTTGGAGGAAGGAGAAGAAATATCATAGTGACATAAATGCAAACAACCAAATTGAATATTTTCTAAAGTAAGTCATCCTGGTTCTAGTCAGATCCACTTTAAAAGAAGGATAATGTCATCACCAGATCAGGACCTGCCACACCTTCAGGGGTATGAGCCTGAGATGCTGCTCTGTGGATGAGGAGTCAGTGACTGACAGCACCACAGGCACCAGGATCCCACCTTTCTCCGTGTGGTGGAGCAGGGGTGCGAATTCCAGCGACTGCAGGGAGTGGGCCTGGGGGAGGCAAATGAGTGGAGCAGGACGGATGGGGCTGCAGTCAACACCTAAAATGGCAGCAGCTGCTGGCTCAGGAGACTGTAGCTTCTGGAGAATGCAGTCACTAATCGCTAGTCCCTTTAATCTTTCAAGAGCAGTTGAAATCCGGATTTTTATGTGAACTCTTATTTTTCACTTGACTTTTTGATTAACTTTGTTTTCCCGTTGAAATACTCCACCTTTCACCCATTTTCTCTATCTTTCCCTCTGTTTTCTTTAAGATAGTAACAATAGTTATCTGAAATTCTTATCTGGTAACTCCCAATATGTGAATCACCTCTGGGTCTGCCTCTACTGGCTGTTTTAGCTCTTCATTATCAGTCTTTTTTTTCCTGCTTTTCAGAATGTCTATAATCTTTGAGTGCATCTGAGTGGTGCATTGCAGAGGTTCTGGATTATACCTTTCCAGTGGTTTTTTTGTTTTGTTTTCCCCAGCTAGCACGTAAATTATCAGTGTGTCACCTTGACCCTATCAGGGCTCAGCCTTACGCAGGCTTTGTCAGGATGGGTCTAAGTTTTGCCCTCACTCCTAGGGCGTGGGCGTTCTATGCCTCAACTAAATTCTTCAAGATCTCATCACTCCAGCTGGGCCTGATGTCCAGCATCTTACCCCTGCATTTTTTAAGCTCTGGAACGTCTGCTCAGCTCTCAGCCTTCTGAAAGCTGCTCTCTGCCACTTCTGGTCCCGATCTCCTAAACAGCAGGAGAACTTACTTGACAAAGTTTAATTTAAGCCACATAGGTTTCATCCAAAACCTAATTTTAGTCAAATATTGGAACAGTAGTCCTGTTTATTCATGATGCGCTTACCCCTTGCTTGCTCTCTCTAGGAGCTGCCCTAGGACTCAAGGGAAATAGCCATGCAGAATCTTGGGATTCACCCTTCAAGGCTCCCCCTTCTCCAACACCCTGCCCCTCACATTCCAGCTGTCTTAGGGTCCCAAACACTGCTCCCTGCCTGCTCTGCCCACTGAGGATGCCACTCCTACCAGGGCTCCACCTCCCTGGGCTGCAGCCTGGAAAATGACCTTAGGGAAAGAGGAGTGGGTAGACGTGGGACTCAAGCCCAGTACCTCCCATCCGAGGACCGCAGCCCTGTGATGACTGCTGTAATGCCTGCAAACAGCTGTTTAATGTATTTTGCCCAGATTTTATAGTTATTTATAGCAATGCCAATAGCAATACCATTTACTCCATCAGAGCCAGCACTGAAGGTCTAACTCTCTATTTTTAAATGTTGGCAACAAATTTTTTTTTTTTTAATCACTGAGTGGTCTTTTAAACATGTGAATTTAATCATACACAAAACCTCACACATCGTAAGAGAAATACTAATTGAAACTACCCCAATATACCGTTTTTCATCTATGAGTTTAACAAAAGCACAAATCGGATAAATCCATTTTTTGGAAAGACTTTAGGGAACAGTCAGTCTCCTATGTTGCTGTTGGGAATGTCAAATGATAAAATCCCTATGGAGGGCAACAGGCACTATGAATCCATCCCATTCTGGGAATTTATCCTACAGATATATTTGCACACATGCAAAATGGCACAGGTACAGGGTTATTCAATGCAGCATTATTCATGACAACAAAATATTGGCTATAACCCAATTGTCCATCAATAAATTAAATGAATAAAGTTAAAGAAATTGTATAAATTTGCTTAATGAAATAAGTTAAATAAATTATGGTACAATTGTGCCGTAATCGCAATACTATGGAATTGTAAATACTATGGAATTAGAATATTATGATGTTGTAAAAAAAGAATGAATAAGCTCTCTATGTAATGACTGGAAAAATCTCTGTGACAAACTGCTGAGTAAAAAAGAAGCAAGATACAGAACACTGTATATAAATATCCTTTTGTACCAAAAAAAGGGGAGAAATAATAATTATAGTTAGTCTTTATACTGTGTGGGCTACATGCCTGATACCATTCTAACAGCTTAGATCTATGCACTCATCTAAGCCTCATCATAACCCTATGAGGTAGGTGCTGCTATTATCCCATTTTGCAGATGAGGAAGCTGAAGTTCAGAAAGGTGAAGGAACGTGCTCGAGGTTACACAGCAGCAAGTGGCGGAGGGAGACAGCAATCAGGCAGACTGGCTCTCGAGTCCACTACACTAGAAGGCTCTCTATTGGCTCAATTTATACACAAAGAACTGTGGGAAAGTATACAAGAAACAAATAATAATGGTTGCCTGGGGAGAGAGTGACAGAGAACTGGGCAGCTGTGAGACAGGCGTGGGAGGGAGATTTTTCTCTATCTGCCTTTTTATATATTTTTAAATTTTCAAACTGTGGGACTGTTGTGCTCATTCAAAAAAATGAATTACAAATATAAAATAAAAATGAAACAAAACATTGTGCAGGTCAAATAAACAGGACTACAGACTGGATTTGCCTCGTGGGAGCTGAAGTGTGCAACCTCCATGCTGGCACCTTAAGCTATCTACCTTCTCTGAGGGCACATCTGAGTTTCCACCCAGTTTATGGGGACGGGGAAGAGGGGCTGCATCACTTTTCTTGGTGCGATTCTGAGGACAAAACTTTAGGGCCCACATTCTCTGGACATCACTCTGACATTAAGGAAGGAAGAAGCACTGAAGGATGGTAATGTGGAATTATCCTTCCCATCTGTTTGAGTAGTTCAGTTTTGAAAAACAAAAACAAATATCACAATTACTCTGAATAAACATGACTACAGGTCCCAGTGTTTGACTAAAATTGGGTTTCGGATGAAACCTACATGGCTTAAATTAAACCTTATCAAGGTAAGTTTCTTTGCTTTTTAGAAGATCAAGACCAGAAGTGGTCGCAATTTATTACCTAAAACTTGGTACTATTTTTCCGCTACACCATCATCTAGATGGAGATTAAAAGATCCTCCATACCGTTATCGTTCTTTTTCTAAGCAATACCTCTGCAGTTTCTGCACTTCTCGATCGTGCACACAAAGGCAAGAGAACATTCAAATGGCTAATCCCAAAGCAATTTCCACGGAATCGGGAACGTCTTGGTAGACTTACATTTGAATGTAGGAGTCAGATTTTCTGGAATTCACAAAGATGAAGGAGCTATCAGAAAGCCCAGCTTAAGAAGAAGTCGAAAACTGTACAATTTTGCACTCTGCTTAACAACAAACTATAGAAAGCAATTTGAGTATTTTACCCTAATTATGAATACTGACATGGGAGTAGGATTCAGAGTTGAGTAGGAAAACACTGCATTTAGACTCTTTTCACAAAAAGATAGCCTCAAAATAATGCACAAAGTTCCAAGAAGGAAATGGTTGCGTGAAAAAAACAAACAACATGCCATGAATATGTCTGCAGGGTGCCGCGTGAGGGTCTCACTCAGGCTTCTTCACGGCTGCATGATATTCTGAATGTGACTAAGCTGTTAGTAGCTGAATCATCCCCTCGTGGGTAGATCTCACTGTTTCTTCATCTCCGCTTCTATAACTAAGGCTCCCATAGAAAACTGCTGCTTTATTTCTGGAGGATAAATTTATTCCTATAAGTAGCATTGCTGGTCAAATACATATTTTTTCAACTTTACTAGATACTCCCAGATCACTTTCTTAGTGTTCTGGTAAAATTAAAGCATACAGGATAATATAACAAACACATACGCCTACTACCCATAAATAACAAAGGGCTAATATGCTGCCATATTTGCTTTAAAACTTGTTTTAAAGAAATGAAATGTTGCAAATAAAGGTGACGTCCGCGTGATCCTGAGGGGGAGCAGAATACGCCACCCCAAAATGAGCCACTTTGGCATGTGGAGTGTTTCAAGCTGAAGGCAATTAAGACCCAGCAGACGCAGGAAAAGCTTTTTCCCTCTCCCTTAACTGCCTCAAAGAATTCAGATGGGGGCCTGCACCAGGAAGAGAGCTATTACCAGAGATCACTTTTTTTTTTTTTTAATTGATGTTTTAACGGTTTTTAACATTGTGAAATTTTGGGTTGTGCATTTTTGTTTGTCCATCACCATATATATGACTCCCTTCACTCCCTGTGCCCACCCCCCACCCCTACTGCCCCTGGTAACCACAGTACAGTTTTCTCTGTCCATGTATTGGTTTATATTCCACATATGAGTGAGATCATACAGTGTTTGTCTTTCTCTTTCTGGCTTATTTCACTTAACATAATACGCTCCAGGCCCATCCATGTAGTTGCAAATGGGACGATTTTGTCTTTTTTTACGGCTGAGTAGTATTCCATTGTATATATATACCACATTTTCTTAATCCAATCGTCTGTCGAGGGACACTTAGGTTGCTTCCACTTCTTGGCGATGGTGAATAATGCTGCAATGAACATAGGGGTGCATAAGCCTCTTTGGATTGTTGATTTCAGGTTCGTTGGATAGATTCCCAGTAGTGGGATGGCTGGGTCATAGGGCATCTCTATTTTTAATTCTTTGAGGAATCTCCACACCGTTTTCCATAGAGGCTGCACCAGTGTGCATTCCCACCAGCTGTGTATGAGGGTTCCTGTTTCTCCACATCCTCTCCAACATTTGTTGTTTTTTGTCTTGGTGATAATAGCCATTCTAACGGGCGTGAGGTGATATCTTAGTGTTGTTCTGATTTGCATCTCCCTGATGATTAGTGATGTTGAACATCTTTTCATGTGGCTATTGGCCATCTGTATATCTTCTTTGGAGAAGCATCTGTTCATTTCCTCTGCCCATTTTTTGATCAGGTTGTTTTTTTGTTGTTCAGTTCTGTGAGTTCTTTATATATTATGGAGATCAACCCCTTGTCAGATGTATGTTTTGCAAATATTCTCTCCCAGCTGGTGGGTTGTCTGTTCATCTTGATTATGGTTTCGTTTGTCTTATAAAAGCAGAGATCACTTTTGATGTCAGACGACTTGTCTGCATGGCAGGACAAACATCTGTTCACCAAAAATCTGCCTGAACTGTCTTCCTCCCCTTCGAGGCCCAGACCCCTACCCACTTCTCCTTCACTTAGGACATACAAGGTTCAACTGCCCGACTGCCTCTGAGTCGCACGTCTCTGTGGGGCTCCTGTAAGTATGTAATTGAATTTGCTTTTCTCATGTTAATCTGTCTTACGCCAATTTGATTATTAGACCAGCCAAAGAACCCAGAAGTGAAAGTCTTCCTCCCCCACAATCCTCTAGACTATCCTATCATCCCCCTTCTTTTTTTTTTTTTGTGAGGAAGATCAGCCCTGAGCTAACACCTGTTGCCAATCCTCCTCTTTTTTTGCTGAGGAAGACTGGCCCTGGGCTAACATCCGTGCCCATCTTCCTCTACTTTATATGGGATGCCGCCACAGCATGGCTGGACAAGCAGTACATCGGTGCGCGCCTGGGATCCGAACTGGCGAACCCTGGGCCACCGAATTGGAGCACGCACACTTAACAGCTTGCGCCACCATGCGGGCTCCCTCATCCCCCTTCTGAGACAACTCCCCACAGGATTTAGTAACCCCCATGTCTACCGGCAATCTGTAAAACTGCCAAGGTCCCCAAAGTTTGCGAGCCGTTATAAAACTTATTTTTTTAGTCCAGTGAGCAAAAAATGGTGTCTTGTTTTAATTTGGACTTTTTGACTACCCAGAGCAGTTAATTATCTTCTCATATGATCTGTCCATTTTTCTTTTTCTTTTTTTGCTTATAAATTTGTACAAGGTTTCTTTTTTTGCATATTAGGAAAACTGATCATTTTGCATCATTAGTACTAAATATTCTCTCCTTGTCCAGCATTTGCCATGTTTATGGTGTTTTTACTGAACAAAAATTTGAATTTTGATGAAATCAAATTGGTCAATATTTGCCTTCAGGGCTAGGTCCCTTTCTTGCTTAAGAAAGCCTCTCTCACCAAGAGTATATACCTATGTTCTCCTAACTTCTCTCTTAATATTTTCTGGTTTTATTTTTTCACATTTACTTATTTACATAATGACAGACTAACTCATATTAAACTAATTTAAATTAGCTTAGAACAGCCAAAAGGAGTGGTTCCCTCTCATGGCCAGTTTTCTGGCAGATCAAGTCAACACTCAATTAAACACTTCAGTCTGCGCTATCTTCTGTCACCACCACGTTTATTACCATCAGAGCACTACCTGAAGGCCAGCTGCCAGCTCCCTCTGACATAAGTATTCTCCTAGGCTACACATTATCTAGGCTTGAAAATCAAGTGAAGTGTTCAGTTTGAGAGGCTTTTCAAATAAGGACCTTGCTGAGCTTAAGGCTTCATCCAGAAGCAAGAGGAAAGAAAGCATGTTAATGCCAGCAATGGATTTAATTACATGAAACAGATGATCCTATCAATAAGAACTAGAAAACAAGATTTCATTAAAAGAATTGAGAATTGCCACCCGCTCTGAGTACGGAACATTGAGACCAGAGAGCTCAGACAGAGATTCATAATATCACTTCGATGTGGGAAGAGATTTGTGCACACAGTGAGTTGCCTGTAATTCTTGAACGGGATGCCAAAGCTATACTGCTTTATGGTGTTCTGAGAACTATCAGGAGGGGGATGGCACCAGCTGAGAGGACGAACAATAGATTCTTAAGTGTGTGTGTGTGTCTATTATACATTAAAATATATATATATATATATCTCAAAAGTCCAATAGAGACCAGCCAAAATGAGCTGCAGGCCAGAACCTATGAGTCATCACTCCTCATGACCTAGAGCATTGTAAGCAGTGACTGGGGACACCACGCCTAACTCTAACCCACGGGGGTCGGGTGGTGGAGATGGAATGACACAGCAGGTGAGCCTGACTCTTCACCACAGTGATGGCAACGATACTGACGACAATGTCAACAAATCAGCAGTATTGCTTAAAAGCACCTATCTGCCTGGTCTGAAGGGATGTCTTGACTTACTGAGCTAAGAGAATCTCTTCTCGGAAAGCACACTTTACACCTTATCAAAAGAAACCCTCGAAAACACAAAAATGTATCTCATTTCTCTGATTCTGAAAAGTTATTTTAAAAGGTAAGCCAGAGCACACCAATTTGCAGAAAACGAATGTATTACCCAGATGACCGTCATTTTAGGGCCTGAAAATCAGCACAGCAGAACTGCTACAATCGGAGTGCAAGATGTTCTTTCAACAAAAGAAACAAGGTACAAACGCACTTGGAGTTGAGTTGAATGCAGAGTACTCACTGGAAACCTAACCACCGTAACATCTGTCTTGGTGGCCTCGACCAGGAAATCCATCCAGAAGTCCACGAGCTCCTGTTTGGCCACAGGCTGTTCTGTAGTCAGTTTCACAAAATGCTTATATATCAAAATTGTCTCTACAATAGACTTGAGGTACCTAAAAGTTAGAAGATATAAAACACATAGGCAAATTTAGAACTACCTACTCCCACGTATCCCTATCTTATTCTGTAAATGTAAGTCAAATATGGCATTAATAATTACGCATTCAGATTCACCAAACATTATTCATTATTTATTACGTCATGTACTTTCACACGTGTTATCTCATTTACCTATCACAAAGATTCAGTAAAGTAGGCTGTTTTACCCCACTTTAAAGATGAGGAAACAGGCTTGGAGGGTTTTGGACTGGGCGATACATCTATTTAAAACATAACTTTTAAAATAATAACTATATTTTATTCACTTGTTTAAAATATACTTTTGTTTTAAAATATGCTTCCTTGTGAAAGCTTTTCTAAATAGGCCCTTCATCTTCATAGGAGGTAATTATTTTGCTCTGAAGCAACTCAGCTTATATATTATTCAAATATCTTCACGCCTAATAAGACAGAAGGTGACGACGAAAAAAGTTAGGAAGAAACAAGGAGCGAGCTAATTACGTGAGATACTGGGTATGCGAGCACTTCGTAAGCCACAAACAGGGAGTTAACATTAAGTTGGTGGAAACTTAAGGCATTCTTTTGTGGTTGTTATTACTATTTCATTAAATAATGTCTGTTTTCTTATCAAGAGCAGCCAGGACACCTAAAACCACAGCTCTCTGTCCCTGCGCTTCAGTCTCCTCCTCTACCTCCTCCTCCGCCATCAGAATGCGTATCATAAAGAAATAGCAAATTTGCCAGCAGGTAACACATGCATTCATTGGTTCATTTATTTCATGACACTTGTTGAATGACTACTGTAGACAGGCCACTGATAGTATAGGTCTGTTCTCAAGCTGCACACAGTGCCGACACAGAAATGTAATGGTATTATAGCCCATGAAATAAATATCAGTGGAGCTATAACTAAACAGAGATACAACTAACAAAAGACACACAGTCAGGATCAATAGAGATATGACTAAAGAAAGACAGAAACAGAGAAGAAAACTTCATGAGATGAAACCACCACACATGTGTATGCGACAACATCCAGGATCTTCTCTCTGGGTGTGGGGAAGGGGTCTAGGTCAGAGTCTGATTGACGAGTGTCCCCAGGTGGGGAGGAGGCTGGAGGAGGCATTCTCAGTGCGTGCGGAGACATAAGAGCACGTCTGGCATGTTCGGTGAGCACAGAGGGCAGTGTAAACCCAGGGGTGTGACAGGAGCTGAGGCTGAATGACGAAGGGCATGCCTTGTTTGCCCAGCCAGGGAGGCGGACTTGATCCTTCAGGCTCTGAGGAGTCATCAACCTATATTGATTTAGGGATTCCAGTGGAGGGGAAGGGTCAGACACGCATTTTAGAAAGATGGCTACGGGAGTGGTACAAACTGGGGAGGGTTTGCTGAAGGTGAGGACATTCTCAGGAAGCCACGTGGGGCACCCTGGCAGGCTCCTCCTTCAAGGGTCCCTCTGAGGAAAACAAGTCAGTGGCCTGGGCTCCAAGCTGCTTGAGCCTTTCTCGATACCACGGTTAACCTTTCAAAGCCTTTACAGCTAATGGGCAATCATTACATATGATACATCATGAAACTGGCATTGTTTTCCAAAATAGTTCTACACGTAGAGGGAATTTTGTTTTCATCTCTCCAGTTACCACGCACATAATGATGAGATGTGGGTTCATTCCAAGAACAATTTGAAATTAGAAAAACACACATAAGAAACACCCTAAGTACAAAGAAGGCAAAATCAAGAATGAGAATTCCAAAACTGAGATTAGACCTCAAGGAACCCGAGGGCCTGTGTTCAGAGCAGAGGCCTGGGAGGCTGAGACGGGAGCCTGTGAAGCTGCTGACCACGTCTGCAGGAGTCAAACTCGAGGCCCCGGCAGGAGTCACATGGTAGCACCGGCCGTCCTGGGCGGACGGGTTGGTCACTGTGATCAAGAGGCTGGGCTGACGGTGCGTGGCCATCACCCACAACCAGCCATCAGAACCTACAGTCAACACACTTCATTTAGGAGCATCACTTGTTCCTCTCGATTCCACATTTTATTCTATAAGCCAATAAAACCAGCTAATTGTCAGTTCAACAAATAGAACAATCTGGAAATAAGTGATGGGAGCTGTTTACTAAAAGTAACTGTATAAACACATAACAGTTTCTATTACCATGCCGGTGTCTTCAGTTTGAAAAGCTTTTCAGATGCCTGAATGACTCTCAGGTGGTCATTGGCCAGGACACTGGCCCCCAGAAAAAATCCGACTTCCCAGTAGCTCTGGAGTTTTTCCAAGTTTCCCTTTTTACCAAGAAGGCTACTTAGCTTCACCCCTAGGAGACGAACAGGAAGCACAATGTTACACACACACAGAAGGAGGCAGAGCCGAGTTCTTATTAAAAAGCCAAATTAAGCTTTCATTCCTCCTTTCAGATTAAAACAACCTTGTTAAGCGTCTGATGATAAAAAGGATTTAAGTTTATTGTAAAAAAATAAGTCAGACTAAAAAGGTACACAGAAGAAAGTGAAAATTACCCTTTAATTTGAAAACTCAAAGACAACTGCCATTGCCACTTTGATGTACATCATTCCAGAGTCTTTGTCAGCCTGTACGTGCATACACTAAAAGGCGGTAACACTAAACACCTTGTTGTGTTACCTCCTTCTTTCTCTTGCTATATCATGGATTCTTTAGTTTCTTGAAAAGGAAGTATCTGAAATTCTATCAGCCAGTTGAAGCACAAATGTATACAGTATATGTATTTTGCAAGAGTAAAATGCTAGAATAATTAATCATTTTATATGCCGAAAATTATTATACATTTATAAAATTAAAGAAATGTGGAAACTGACAGATAACACTGTCTTGATTCTGTTGCTTTGTAACAAGACTCGAAACTAGGTAATGTAAACACTCCAGTGTTGTTCTTTTTCAACATTGTTTTGGTTCTTCTAGGTTCTTTGCATTTCAGTATAAATTTTTATCTCTACTCTGCCTGACATTATTTTTGCATTTGCAAGTATTTGTTTGCTTAAAAAGAATACATCCCTGCAGAATTGCTAGTGCCACTAACATCCATAACATTAAAGCGTCAGGAAAATTATCTGTGACTTGGGAGTAAGGTAAAAAGGTGGGATACGTCATTTCAACATCCTACGGGGGAGAAGGCCACTCAAGGACTGCCTAGGGAGAGTGTAGCTAGTTCATCTCACTATTTATTATTTATTACAGATCTCAGAGAAGTCTACTTGTTAACTTGTAAGTTTTTGTTCAGTAGAGATGCAAATAATTTCTGTCTAGTGAAACATAATCCCTGAGATTTATGGCCTGCTGGACATAAACTAGTTTTTGGTTTTTTTTAAATCAAACTCAGAAATCTTTTTTTTTTTTTTTTTTTGAGGAAGACCAGCCCTGAGCTAACATCCATGCCAATCCTCCTCTTTTTGCTGAGGAAGACCAGCCCTGAGCTAACATCTATTGCCAATCCTCCTCCTTTTTTTCCCTTTCTCTCCCCAAAGCCGCAGTAGATAGTTGTATGTCATAGCTGCACATCCTTCTAGTTGCTGTATGGGGGACGCGGCCTCAGCATGGCCGTACAAGCGGTGCGTCAGCGCGCGCCCGAGATCCGAACCCAGGCCGCCAGTAGCGGAGCGCGTGCACTTAACTGCTAAGCCACAGGGCCGGCCCCCAAACTCAGAAATCTTATCCTAACATTTCTTTGTTAAGTTATCTATGAATACCCCAGCTTCTTAAATGCACTTTGAATTGCACATACCCTTTACCGTTTTCCATATTAATTGAGTTAAATAAAATCTTTTACATGTGTCCATCTATATTTCCTGAGAGTTACAATTTTACCTTTTCTGAAAATTCTACTTTAATAAAACAAAATAACCCTTAAAAAACTTTATGCTACTTTTTATTATATAATTCCACTTAAGCCATGAGTACTTCAGGAAAAAGTCCACTTGGGAATTCTTCACATTTTGTGATGATAAGTTAAAAAAGAATAGCTTTGCCACCTTAAAGTTTCATGAGATGAAAAAATTACATACGTGTATGCAACAACATCCACGATCTCCTAACTGGATGTAATAGAAAAATGTAACAAGTACAGAGCGAAGAAGAAAGTGCATGGGGAAAATGAGATACTAGAAACGTGTCTCTACACCCTCAGTTGGAAATGAGCATCTCCTCATTGTGTCATGCTTGGTGTCATCCTTGCCGAACAATGAACCCGGGCCTGATCTAGCAGCAAATCATGTCAAACGTTTAAATAGGGACTATGACAATGTTTAATAGTAAAATTACAATCAAAGTTTTAAAATCTCAGATTTGTTCTTGCACACCAGAAGTTAATTCTATGAGGGTGGTATTTAGCTTTGGGCCTTGGCATAAATCTGTCACATGACTGTGACACCGAGCCATTTCAGCATTTGGACGAAAAGGATTTTTTTTTTTTTTTTTTTACGGCAAATAGTATTTTAGCATATGGATGTGTCATAATTTATTTACCCAAATGCTGATGACGGCCACATTTTATTACTGTAAACGTTCTTGCACACACAGCTTTGTGTACTTGTTCAGTTACTTCTTTATAATGAAGTCGTAAACCTAGACTTGTTGGGGGCAGAAGATGTGCTCATTACAAGTGTTCATAAATTTTGGCAAACTGCCCTTAGGAAACACTGCCCCAATTTACGCTCTCACTAGTGGCACCTGACCACAAGCTCCTGCCCACACCCTTCCCAATTATGGGCACCACCATGTCCTTTCATCTTTAGCCATCTGAAGGAGGAAAAAAAGAACCACTGCTTTTTTTAACCACTGAGATTGACTGCCTTCTTGTGTATTTGTATTTCTTTTGTGAATTTATGTTCTTTCCACATGATGTATGAACCCTGTTTCTACATGAAGATATTAATCCTGTAAGCATGGAATTAAGAACATGGCTGTAATTTTTTACATATCGGATCTCTTTCCCTGCCCCCGAGGAACACAGGAATAAACATCTTAGGGCATAAAATTTGTTCCATATTTAGGATTGTTTCCACTCGACAGAATCTCAGAGGCAGCGTTATCCTGGCTACAGCATCTTTAAGGCTTTCGATCTATAGGGCCAAACTGTTGACGCACTATTGCCGAGGTACAATTATACCTTTTTACCCAGTCCTCACCAGCTGGATATTTTTCTCTATTTAAAAAAATTGGGGGGGACTGGCCCCGTGGCGTAGTGGTTATGTTCGGCGTGCTCCACTTCTGCAGCCCGGCTTTGGATCCTAGGCGTGGACTTACACTACACATCAGCCATGCTGTGGCAGCATCCCACATACAAAATAGAGGAAGATGGGCACAGATGTTAGCTCAGGGCTAACCTTTCTCAAGCAAAAAGAGGAGGATTGGCAGCAGACGTTAGCTCAGGGTGAATCTTCCTCAGGAAGAAAAACAAATTTGGCTAAATTTATAAGCAATGAACGGTATGTCACTGCTGTTTTAAATACCAATTCTTTGATTCAATTGTCTGTTTAGGCAATTTAAACTTTGACCATGCTCTAATTAGAACTGGCTGACTTCTAAGACTTGAAGATTTTTTAACTGTCTAGTTTCTATCACAGCTTTACCTCTTGCAGCTGCTATCAGACTGAAGGCTGTTGAAGTGGAGAAAGGTAGGAAAGAGAGCCCTTACTGTACACTCATTACACGCTCAGCACTGTGCCCAGCACACTGAAAATGTAACTCTTTCCATTCACACAACAACACAGTCAGTTAGAGATCATCTCCCTTGTGCTGTGAGGAGGAAAAAAAGCTCAGAGACGTTTAGCAACCTGTCTAAGGCCATACAGTCCATAAGTGGTGGAGATTAGATTCTTCTCATTTTAATTTTTCATTATGAAGAATTTCAAACATACACGAAAGCAGAAAAAATACAATGAATGATCATATTTGCAACTACTGCTAACATCTTGCTATGCTTCATCTCCCTGAATACTTTTGCTGAACCGTTTCAAATTAAATTACAGATACCATAATATTTCACCCTTAAATATTGCAGCATATATCTTAAAAATTCTCCTACATATCCTATTTGATTATTGCACCTAACAAAAATAATAATTCCCAATGTTATCTAATACCTGGTCCTGATTCAAATTCCCTAATTGTTCCCCAAATATCTCCTATCGCTTTTTTTTTTTTATCAAACCAGAATCCAATCAAGGATCATTAATTGCATTTTAAGTCTCTTCTAACCTAACCAATCCCCCTCCACTTTTTTTTCCATGACACTGACTTTCTGAAGAGACCAGGAGGGCTGTCTTGTAGACATTCTGCATCTGTCTAACGGCACTTCATGATGTTGTCTGACTTATTTCCCTAGTCACTGTGATTCCTATTAGATCTCATGATGCGGGTTAAATGTTTTTGGCGAGAGTATGTCACAGGAGATGCTGCTTACTGCACGCCCACCATCAGGAGGCACAAACCGAGCCACCCCACAGTAGGGATGCGAGCTGGTCACTGACGGCCGGATCCCTGGAGGGAATCTGGACAATGGACTGTACAGGTACATTTGTTCCTCTGTGCCTAACAAGCAATCTGTGCGTGAGCTTTGGTGCCAAGTAAATATGGGAAATGTAAATTTAAAAAAAATAAACATTTTCACTTAATAGTTTTAGTTCTAATTGATGATCCTTGCCAGAATCATTATTCAGCATCACTGTCATTATCAGCTCTATCATTCCTTCTACTTTATCAGCTAGCATTCTCCTGAAGAATAACACTCTTAGGATGCAGCATGCCTTAAGAGCTTTATCTCATCAACTGGATGAACTACAGTATCTCTTTAAAAGGAAGGGAAATTATTAATTTTTTCCCTGTAATTTCCAATTTTCTGAGAAGTTGGTCACCTCCATAGATGACAAATGAGTTGTTTTGAGGTCAGTGATGGATTTTGTCATTGATTTCTTTTTCTTGATTATCTTTATAGACTCATGGATTTTCCCCCCCTCCCTTTTTTATTATTATTTTTTTGTGTGTGAGGAAGATTGGCCCTGAGCTAACATGTGTGCCCCATCTTCCTATTTTGTATGTGGGATGCTGCCACAGCATGGCTTGACGAGCAGTGTATAGGTCTGTGCCTGGGATCCGAACTCACGAACCCCGGGCCCCCAAAGCAGAGCATTCGACCTTAACCACTACGCCACCGGGCTGGCCCCCGATTCATGGATTTTTACATTCAGTAATACAAATTTTATTTTTTTGCTCCCTGAAAATGAGATTCAAATAGTGGTTTGTTTCAAATCACACTGTTCTTTTATTATATCACCATTACTGTTGGAGACCCAAACCTATAATTCTCTCTCCCATAAAGTGTCTCATAGTTGAAAAATTCCACAGAAGATGAAAGAATCATCTTTTATTTATTAGCTAAAGTTTGAATGTTAATTTTAAAGCTGTGAAGCTGAAAATAAGACAAAGATGTAAGATGTGGTTCTGTGCTTTTAAATTCTAAACAGTCTAACATCAAATGATTATTCAAAATCTGGGAAAGTAAAACACAGATCATAAAGCAATTAGTTATAACCTCAAACAAACACACAATTAGAATTAAGAGTCTCTGGGCAACAGATTATGACAGTTAAGAATGGTTTCTTAACACTGGAGATCTTAAACTTAAGAAATACGTTTAGAAAGCATCAGATTTAGTGATCATCTTATGACATCTTAATTTTTAATTCCTCTCTATAAATAAATTAAAATTTGAGAATGCATCTAAAGAAGGGATTTCATAAAGAAAAGTCTGATTACCATAAGGACTCAGTAACTCAAGACTAATTTGTATGCTTGCAGTGGACCAACAGAAGGAATGGGAGAAGATATAAATGACTGAAAAATTTGATTAGAGCATTTTTAAAAAGAATGCAAATATTTATCTTTAAAACATACTAAACATGTTACTAATTAGTCTTGTTTTTTGCTAGATACTATTAATTAATATCATTATTACATTAGTCTATTCATTTATTTAGTCAACCTGTTTTTCCTTGAAAATACCTTTAATCCTATTTTACCATATAAAAATTAACTTTGGGTCAATCTATGTTAATCAGCATAATTTATGATCGAGTAGAATCTCAACATGTATTACGAATGAGTTCTTCTTGGAAAAAATTAAAGTGTGTTTCCTTTACAAAGTTATATTAATCATAATTCCTCAAACCTCGGAGTGCTGATCATCCTTTTTTTCCCCAGCTTTATTAAGATATAGTTGACACAACACTGTGTAAGTTTAAGGTGTACAATGTGTTGATTTGATAACCTTGTATACTGCAAAATGATTACCACCACAGCATTAGCGACATCTCTATCACGTCATACAATTACTATTTCTTTTTTGTGCTGAAAACATTTAAGATCCACTCCCTCAGCAGAGCGCTGACCATCTTAATCTACGTGTAACTTAAAAATGAGAATTTAGAATAGGTTTTCAAACCACTATGTTACTGCTCCACCTACACATGCAAATCAGCGTCAATTTCTGTAACCATCTGGAGGCTTCCACAAAACTTTACCTCGAGTTCAAGAACACAGCATGCAAATTATTTTTGGATCACTGATACATAAGGATACATTTTGTCTAGTTGGAGTTTTAAAATAAACTTTAAATGCAAAATTTTATTTTATTTAAATTATTCATAATTTCTAAAAAGCATAAGCTGCAATGTATTTTCTCTGAGTTCATTTACCAACTGAAAAAACGATTCAAAATAGAGCCTTGTCAGTGAACGCCACTGCAATCCAGCAGCGAAACAGCGCATCCTTCTTACAGTCTTGGCCTTTTAAACAGTACTTACTACTCAAACTTTATTTGCCTTCAAAGATTTCCCAGAACATTACATACGGCTACTTTATAAGCCCTTTGGCCCAAATAATGTTAAAAAGTCCAGGACTCATTTTTCTTTAAGGAAAATTAAACAAAACATTCTCCAGTTAAAAATCTGAAAGAACAAGTTTCTCCTACAATTCACAGCTTCACTAAGATCAATTTTTTTCTCGATGAAAAATATGGCAAAATATTTCTATATCTGTAGCAATAACTCCTACAAGAGTTGGAAAGGGTCTCTGAAAGAGGGTGGTTAGACACTCAAGAGAGCAAAATCTGATTACCATAGACAGTCGTCTAGTATCTAGAATCTAAAAAAAGTGTTACCAACGCCAGAACCAAGAAAATCACACATAATTTGTTCACTATGATGTCCTAATTTCTTTAAATTCCAAAGAAGGGTCAGCAGATGAGACAGTGTCCACAGATAAAAGAGACAGAACCACATTCTATCAGTGCCTACAATTCAGAGATAGTCTCTGAGGAGACCGGTCACTGCCAAGTCTGGCCTCTGCTTGACCTGTTGTTCTAGGGGCTTCGGGAGGCTCCACCTCCAACACTGAAATTACAGGGGCAGGTGTGCATGACAAACAGAAACAGAAAATATCAGAGAGTTTATTTATGTATGTTTTTTTAAAGCACCAGGAAAGCAAAACCAATCTAAAATAGAAAACATTCCTGATGCTGCACAAAACACTACCTTATTTGAGAGTTGGGGGCTGAATGCTGACCCATACTTTCAATATTAAGCTGGAATAATAAATATTAACTAGGGGGTTTTTAGAAACAGGTAAAATAAACCAAAAACTGAAATTACGTCCCAATGTCAGGATTTTGCACCACAGTATGAAACACTAAACAAGGAAATGTAATAAATTTTTCTTCAGGAAGTTAGATGAGATAGGAAGCAAAGGGGCTATCCATCAATGACTCTTTTTCTTGGCACAAAGTTGGGTCCAATTTCCTAATTTCCATGTAAAATATCAACCCGTAATTACCAACTTTCCGGAGCTCAAAGGAAGATTCAAACTGGTGCCCAGCGGCCAGGAGGAGGACGGCATAGTTAATTCCTGACTGGAGTGTTGGCTCAGATTCAAACGCCTTTTTGAACCTATAAAAAAAAACAAACGTAAAGTTTACTTTCCCAATCATGAAACCCTGGGTGTGCAATAGCTTCTGTTTGCATAACTCCAATGCCTGAGCAAGTAAAAATATTCCACTGGCCTTCACCCCAGAACCTAGTGTGCTATTAGGGTTGAATGCTTAAGTAATTGCATCTCCACACCCTCAGCAACATGGCAATCCCCCACTTAACACCCTCGCCATAGCAGCCCCAGTCTTTTAAAAAAAATCCTCTAACAGTCTACCAGAAACGTGAGAGTGTGTGTGTGCACGCACACGTGCATGTGTAAGCAGTGAAAATTTAATAACAAGAACCCTGCACATATTTTAAAAAGTGGTTTGTAAAAAGCCTTAAAAATACACAGAGCAATCAGGAGGATCCTCTCGGTAACACGCAACAATAAGTTTCGTAAGAGTGATGCAGAAATGAAATAAAGAATGTCAACTGCAGTAAGAAATCAAGAAACACAGAGATTGTGCCAGTGCACCCTAACTGTGGCTCAGAGAGAATAAGAACCCCTTTCTGAACACACACGAAACTGAATATCAACGTTGGAAAACGCTTCGACATGTGAGAAGACCTCAGCGCTCCTCGTCCAAGGCATTTCAAGGTGAAGCTTCCTAGGGCCCCTTCAGGGGTCTCCTCTCGCACGTCACTGAACAGGCAGCCATAGTCAGTACTATTTCATTCGGGAGCAAGGGGAAGACGACAAGGAAAATAAACGTAATTAACAGAAACTGCCGGAGACAAACACGAAAAAGGAAATCTTTATTTTAAAAAGATCAGATTGAGGAAAACATAAGGACTAAATACCTAAAGAATGAACATTTGATGATACAGAAAAAGGTTATGTAGGTAAGGAAAAACTAGAATTCCAAGAAAAAGGCATTCTTATTTAAAATCGTTAACTGTGAAAATGAAAGAAATAGCAAAAGCGGTGGCAGGCACAATGGTGCACATTATAGCATATTCCTGGCTTATATATATATTTGAAATTTTCCATAATTTAAAAGTTGAACCTCAAAAGAAAAGAAGTACATTTTTCTGAACATTGAGGATCACGTGCCCTTTTTAAGAGCCTTAATTTTTAAATAGAGCAAGTATCTCTGAATGGAAACAAAAATCAAATAAGTATTAATCTTAACTAATTGGCTCGAATAGTTATGTATATGGAACAAGAAAAAAAAATTTCCAACTGCATCACTGTTGGTGATTAAAAAGCATTTTTATCTCTCCAGAAGTACAGGTGTTTCTGAATTCTAAAATGGAAAAAGTATGTACCCAGACTGCTGATATTCAAAGCTAGTCACATCAAGGAGAGACATGATTTATAAGTCTTAGGCTCATATAAGTCTCAAAGGCCTTTGTGCTTGTTCAGAGGCAAGAAGGTCCCAACAAAAAAGAGTGCAAGAGAAGAAGGAAGTCACACACTTTCCTTCCTACCAATTCGTATCAAGATATGCAATATTTTTCCACAAATAAATTCTTTCACTTCCCCTAAAACCAAAGAACACGGAATATTACTCTTAAATACATCAAAAGGAAGATGCAAAAAGCAAGACACGCCCAAATCAATCAAAAAACATTGACTCAGTACTTCCTATGTGCCAAAATCAACCAAAATGAAAAGCTGGGCTTCCGTCTGTTTTTCTGTTACCATAAACAATATATATTTTTATATTTTTAACCAAAATATAAACGCCAATAAAATTAATAATTTATATTTTTCTATGACTCACAGTACTCTATGACAATAATTTGGGTATTGAGGAGAAAGTCTTAACATTTTCTTGATTTCCTACAGATTAAAATAACATGTAGGTATATTACAAAAGAAATAAAATCCTGTCATATATTATTAATCTGTCACTCACAGGAAGTGAGAATTCTCACACTGCAAATTAGTATAGCATTTCTTGGCAGAAATTTGCCCAAATCGATCAAAATTGCAAAATTAAAAAACAAAAAAAACTATGCATGCTCTTTGATACAATATTTACACATCTATGAATTTATACTAACAAAAGCCATTAAATATGTAATCAGAAATTTAGTTATAAGGATATTTGTTACAAGATGAAAAAAAGTACTTTAAATTTCCAGCAATAAAGTGTAATACGGAATAAAACGTATTCCAAATGTTGGGAAGGTATGTAGCCATTTAAATTGTAGAAGAATAGTCAATGTCAGGGGAAAAACTTGTGTTTCCAAGTAAGATGTGATGGTCAACAATGTCTCCCTCAACAACCAGGGAGAAAAAGATGCACATCAAAAATGTATTTTTACAGACCTTGGAGATCTGTGGAAGCAACAACGACAACACAATCACTGAAAGAGAACTCCAGAGAGGGAGGGGCCCCTCCAGGATGAGCTGAGTGGCTTTCGTCTTCTATGGGGCACTTGCTGAATCTGACCACAAGATCAAGTTCAGGCTTGGCACAGGCAGAGAAGCTCTACCTACTGGAAACTCTACCAGGGAAAAGAGAGCTAGCGGATTTCCTGATAGCTGCGTGGCTGGCATGACAGAGCGAGACCTGGAGGAGCCCCAGACACACAGCCAGCTTTCCACAGGGGACATGTGTTGAACGCTGGATTGTACAGGGCTGGACGGCAGAGTGCAATCTCTTGAAGTCGGGCAGTACTTAGGAGGGAAGTGTGCCGAGGGAAGAGCCTGCAACAGACAGATGACCACCTCCTTCTTAAGGAATTTACCAAATTTTGGATCTGTATGGCGTGGGGGAATAAAGAGTTAAACTCAGAACTCCAAAAGGCAGATATGAGATCTCCCACAGCATTCAAGTGTTAAGGAGATAGAGACTTGCTTGGCTCTCAGTCAAAAGCCAAGGGGGAGGGGGGCATCACAGCCAAGAAGCAAGGACAAAACAGAGATAGACTGGGTCAACTAAAACTGACACCCAGACCCAACTCAACTCAACTGCATTTTTCAAGACAATCGGCTCCTTACCCTATCTGGCTAACAGAGGAAATGTGAGAGAAAATAAAATCATCTTCAGTCTCCATGATTTTTGAGTACAAAATGTATGGGATACAATAAAGAATTATGAGACATGCAAAGAGCCTGGAAAATGTGACCAATAAACAACAGAGCAAAAACACACAAGAGGGGCTGACCCACAGATAACTCAATGTTGGAGTTTGTAGACAAGACTTAAAAAAAATCATTACAAATATGGTAAAGAAAACTGAGAAAAAGATGGACTTTAAAATGGATGCAGAGATGAAAAATTGCAACAGGGAGCTAGAATCTAAAAAAATAAAAATAAAAAACTGAACAATCCAGAACTAAATATTACATAATACCTGAAAATAAGAGTTCATTGTATGGGTTTAATAGCAGACTGGACAGAGCAGAAGACGGATTTGATGAACTAAAAACCAGGTCAAAAGTAAGTATCTAAACTGAAGCAGAGAGAGAAAAAAGAGGGAAAGAACACAACAGAGCTTAAGAGACTTATGGGACACAGTTAAATGGTCCAACATACGTATTATTGTAGCCCCAGAAATTAAGAGAGAGAACACAGAACACAAGAAATATCTGAAGACACGTGGCCAAAAATATTCCAAAACGGACGAAAACATTAACCCAGAGATTCCAGAAGCTCAGCAAACCTCAAGCAGGACAAAATCGTCACAATCTAAACGCTGAAACCACAGACAGAGGAAAATCTTAAAATCAGCCAGAGGAAAAGATACATTACCTTCCAAGGAGCAATACAACTGATAGTTGACTTTGCAATACAAACTATGGAAGCTAGAAGATGATGCAATGCAATGACCCTTGTAGAGTGATCAAAGAAAAACGAAAAGGTATAAGAAAGATGTTTTCAGACAAAACTGGAAGAATTAGTTGCTAGCAGATCTGCCCTACAAAAAAAAATACTAGAAGTACTTCTACAGGCTAAAGGAAAGTGATTCCAGTTGGAAGCACTGAACTACAGGAAGAAAGAGCACCAGAAAGGGTAAATATTTGACTGCATAGAAAAGATATTCACTATCTAAAAACTATCGAATATTTAAACCGCTCTAAGTTGCCTTCCTTATTCAGGAAGTGGTAAAGCACAAATTTAAGGTAGACTATAAAAGTCAAGGATGTAGACTGTAATCTCTAGGGAACTACTAAAAGAATAATACAAAAAGTATTACTAAAGAGCCAATAGAGGATAAAGCATAATACTAAATTAATACAAAATAGGGGGAAATGGAGGGTGAAAGAACATGAAACAAAGGGAAAACAAACAGCAAGATGGTAGACATAACTACAATGATCCGTTACCACATTAAATGGAAATGACCTCAACGCTCTGCATAAAAGAGATCTATCACATTAGATTTAAGAACAACAGGCCAGCCCTGGTGGCCTAGTGGTTAAGTTTGGCACACTCCGCCTCAGCTGCCCAGGTTTGGTTCCGGGGTGCAGACCTACGCCACATGTCAGTGGCCATGGTGTGGCGGTGGCTCAAATTCAAAAAGAGGAAAATTGGCAATAGATGTTAGCTCAGAGCAAATCTTCCTCAGCAAAGAAAAAAACCCACAAAAACGGAAGGAAGGAGGGAAGGAGGGAAGGGAACAAAGAGGGAAAGAAAATAAAAGAAAAAGACGAAACTATATGCATTTAACAGGGACACACTTGGGGCTGGCCTGGTGGCGCAGTGGTTAAGTTTGCACGCTCTGCTTTGGTGACCCAGGTTTGGAGGTTCCTAGGTTTGGATCCCGGGCATGGACCTATGCACTGCTCATCAAGCTACACTGTGGCGGCATCCCACATACAAAACATAGAGAAAGATTGGCACAGATGTTAACTCAGCGACATTCTTCCTCAAGCAAAAAAAGAGGAAGATTGGCAACAGATGTTAGCTCAGGGCCAATCTTCCTCACCAAAAAAATAAAAAAATAAAAAATGAAAGGGACACACTTTAAATATAAGGACATAAGTAGATTGAAAGAAAAATTATGCACAAAGATGTATCACTCAAACACTAACCAAAATAAATCTGTTATTATATATTAATATCAGACAAAACTAACTTTAAGGTAAAAATTATTACAAGACATAAAGAGGCTTCATAAACATGGCTTCAAAACATATAAAGCAAAAACTGACAAAAATAAAAAAATAGATAAACAAATCTACATTCATAGCTGGAGATTTTAAAACACTTCTCTCGGTGATGATCAAACAGGCAGAGAAAAACCATCAGTGAGGATACGGAAGTGCATCTGACTGACTTGGGTGGAACACCACACCCCACAGCTGTGGACCAGGTCCTGGGCCATAAAGCACTTCTCAACACATTTCAAAGGACCGAAATAACGCAGAGGGTGTTCTCGAACCACAACAGAACTAACCAGAGAACAACAAGGAAAGATATGTTGGGATATTGGGCGATCTGAATAACCTAGGGGTCAAAGAAGTCACACTGAAAACTAAAAGGTATCTGAGCTGAATAATATGAAAGCTCAATATATCAAAACTTCCGGGATGCAGAACAATTTATACCTTTAAATGAATATGTTGGAAAAAGAGCAAGGTTGAAAAATCTATGTTTTAACCTTCCATCTAGAAAAATAACAGCATATTATCCTCAAACAGAATAGAGGAAAGGATCCAATAAAGGAAAGAGCAGAAATCAATGAAATAGAAAGCAGATATGCAATTAAGAAAATCGGCAGTGCCAGAAGTTAGTTCTGTGAGAAGATTAGTAAAACTGATAAACTCCTAATCAGCAGACTGCTCATGAGAGAGAGAGAGAGAGAGAATACAAATTACGGTTAAGCTACACTATCAGGAACAAAAGGGGGACATCAGCATAGGTCCTATTAGCTTTAAAAAGAAAGTAAAAAGATACTCGGAACAACTTTATGCCAATAAATATGGTAACTTAGGGGAAATGGAAAAATTTCCTGAAAATCACATATTAGCATGACAAGGAAAAAAATGGAAACTCTGAATAGTTCTATTTCTATTACAGAATTGATAACTATCTGAAATCTTGTCATCTGTCTTCCCCAACAGAACGTAAGCTCCATGACAGCAGGGACCACATCAGTCCTGTTGACCACTGAATCTCCAGGGCCTGAATCTCCAGGACGCCTGAGACGTTGATTATGAAATACCTGCTGAACAAAGAAAGAACGTATCCACTTCTTCCCAAGAACTGGGCTGAGACAAGTGATAAATACAGCAGTTCACATAAAATACAAAGAGTCTCTTCACTTCTTTCAGGACTCTAAATGCTGACCTTGGTAAAGCCGTATCACCAGAAAGCAACATCCTTGGGCCACGTTAATTGGTGACTGCGTATCACCTTCACCACATTACATTTTAATGTTACTGGCATTCACTACCTAACAAAAATATCGAGGATATTGTTTATACAGTTTTCACTGTTGCCTACATAGGGTCTTACATGAGAAATTCCTTTAATTTATTGTTAGGGACAGTTTAGCTTCCTCTGAAAAAGTGGTATATGATCTTTTTTCACACTACTACTAAAAAGTTTATTGGCTTGAAGCTCAGTTATACCAAGCGTGTTGATCCTTATTATTGGCATATTTGTATTCTCTCGTTCCTTCGTGCTAATTTTCCATATGTATTTTATCATTTTACTGTATTTCTTTTAAGATTCAAACTTGATAAAAATACGTACAGATGTTAAAGTAATGAAACTATCCATGCTAGCTGAAGATGACGACGTATCCATCAATTTAGGGTGAGTGAGCTCCAGCGGCCTGCAATGTCTGTTCATGCCATGTTTCTGCGTCAGTTGGTTTGGCTCTGCTCCACGTTGTTTTCCCTCTGGGCCTCAGCCTGAAGAAGCACCCTTCTCTGGGAAATGGCCACGGAAAAGCACACGTGGCTCACCCACAACCAGCTCTTCAACTTCTGCTGATAATGAGCATCGATCAAGAAACACCCAAACCTGGTGCCATGGGATGGGAATACATAATCTTCCTATGAACAGGGACAGCATGTTTCTGACAATAATACATACAGCACAGATGACATTCTCTACCAAAGAAAGCTGTGATTAACTCCAAATAGTAACAGAGACAACAATAGTAGCAGCCTCTGATTGCTGAGCACCTACCAGGTGTAAGGCGTGGTACCTGACGCTTCAGGATTAATATTTCTGATTCCGACAACTCTTTAAGGTGAGAAGATTTTCTCACGTTTACTGATCAGGAAATTGAAGCATAGAAACATGAAGTCATGCAGTTTACAAGTGGTCGAGCGAGAACTTACCCAGTTCTGCTGGATTCCAAGGCCTGAGCCCTCTTCTCTGTATCCCTCTGCCTACCCTTTGGGATGTGTTAAAAATGCTTTTTTTTTTTAAAGTCCTTTTTCAATATTTTCTGTTTTTTTTGTTTTTGTTTTTTTGTGAAAAGGAGTTGGGTGAAAAAGGAAAAGTAACAATAGGAATAGAAGCAGAGAGAACTCTTTTACATTCAGGATAAAGTTTGTATTTTCTATACAAGAGAAATAGGTATTGATAAATTCTTGGAAAGAAAGGTGTTTGTCACAAATATAGTTGATCTTATTAGACTAAAGGCTAATACTTGTAAAAGACTGATATGGCAACATTGCTGAATATGCCCATAAAAATGCACCAAAGAAGAAGTTTTATGCCACTGAAAACTGCACAGTTTACCTATCAAGAGGATGAGTGAAAATGAACAGTATGTTAGTCCTTACATAAAGAAATCTATCAACAATGATAAATAGTGAAAACTATCCATAAAGATAGAGAAATAAAATGATTAGAGGTGAGTGAAGCTAAGTGAAAGAGGACTTCATGAAGGAAATAAATTTTAAGGACAGAACCAGACATTCACATCTTAAGAGAATTCTAGTGACTATATTTGAGTCACTGTATGAAGTTATTTCCACTATTTTTGATCTTTTTCTATTTTACTACAAAATATTTGTTGAAAGAGGGTAAATAACTTGTATTCTTCAGTTCATTATTACATTAAAAAGATGCAGACTGCTCGTTCAAGCCTTCAAAGCAATAGATTTTAGTTCAAGGGCTGCCTTATTATTAGATTGTATTTGTCACCTAATTACAAGCCAGTTCTAAAAGAGGCAAGTACTTGATTATGGAGAGAGTGATGAAGTCTTTTTAATAAAGACTTAGTTCACTTTTTGCATCTGCACTGAGACTTTCAACAAAGTCAAGAATAAAGGAAATATTCTGGAATTATTCCTAAAGTGCATCTACTTTCCATTAAAGAAGAAACTGAGCTCCCATCAAGTTCTTTCTATTGAGTTGTCACCCTTCCTTGTTTGTGACAGAAAAGCTGTGATTCTTTCTAGAGACATACAAGTAATTAAATTAGAATTTCACGGTTCTTTACATCTCTAGGAATATTTCTGAAATTATCACTCATAACATAACTCAGAGGCAAAGCAGGACAGCATGAGAAGAAAACTGGTGCCAAATCACTCTGTTGATTTGATCTGGAGATGGAGAGAAATGCTCTCTTCAATTCAAACTACTTATTTGTATATAATCCTTATTATAATAGAAAAGTCAGGAAGAAAATAAAAGAACCCCAAATTCTAACCATCTTCTTACAGTCCCTTTACTATACCCAAATTTTTTCCAAAAAAAGAGAATCATGCTATATTTATAATCTGTTTTTAATTTTGATTGTGATATCAGGATGCATGTCACTATTAAACATTTTTTTTAAACCACAATTTTCTTCTGTGTGTGTGCCTAAAAGAGCCGAAAGCAGGGGCTCAAACAGACGTTCGTAACCCATGTTCACAGCAGCACACTCACAACAGCCAGAAGGTGGAAACAGCCCAAGTGTCCATCAGTGGATGAATGGATAAACAAAGTGTGGTGCACACTTACAATGGAATATGACTCAGCCTTAAAAAGGAAATTCTGACACATTACGACATGGATGAACCTTGAGAACATCATGCTAAGTGAAATAAGCCAGCCACATAAAAGACAAACACCATAGGATTCCACTTACATGAAATCTCTAAAATAGTCAAATTCTGAGAGACAGAAAGTAGAATGGTGGTTGCCAGGGGCTGGGAGGAGGGGAGAATGGGAAGTTGTTTAATGAGAATGGAGTCTGAGTTTTGCAAGATGAGAAGAGTTGTGGATGGATAGTGGTGGTGGTAACATAGTAATGTGAATGTGCTTAATGCCACTGAAGTGCACACTTAAAAATGGTTAAAATGGTAAGTTTTATGTCTTGCCTATTTTTACCACCAAATGCCAACCCCCCCCAACAATTCCGAATGAATGATATTCCATCACACAGGGATGTTATCCTTCGTTTAACATTTTCCCTACTGTTGGACATTTAAATTTCTTCCAATTTTTTGTTACCATAAAGTTCAGTGTAGTGAATGTTGTTGTAAACATATCCTTGTTTCCATGTCTCCTATTTCTTTAGGATAGGTTCCAAAGGACATAGCTGGATTTAAGCACATGAATTATCTCAAGGCTCTTGATGCATAATGCCAAATTGCTTTCCAGAATTCACATTCCCGAGAGCAGTGTAGAAGAGAGACTTTTACACTGCACACATGCCAAAATGAAGTATTCTCGTCTCTTTTCATCTTTGCCAACTGATAACAAGAAAGCCCACCTCAGGATTTTAACGTGCACTTACCCGATTGCTCCTGAGAGTGAACAGTTTTCATGTGTTTATGACCAATCTACACTTGTCTTTCTACTAGCTGCCCATTCTCTCAAATTAAAACGCAAAACCCATATCCTGAGAAGGCTGGGAAGATGAGAGGAGACACACTTGGGAAAGCTCTTAAGAGGAGGCAGAGGTGGGGCCAGAGATTTAAACTTAATCTTTAAGGATATGAAGAACAGTAAAGACTTAAGAGGAAGGGAGTGACAGCAAAACACGGGGAACATCTAAACATTTAATCAAAGGGAACAGCCATGTTATCAGTTATGCTTAATCTATTCACTAACACGGATCCATGAAGCAGAATCTCCAGTGGCAAAGGACTCTGAGTTGTTGAAAAACTCCCCAAGCACTTCTGACGTTCCACCAGGCCTGGGAATGACCGCTCTGTTCACAGAGTGAAATCGCCCCTGTTCGTCCATATTCTCCTGCCTTTGCAGCATAACGCCTGGCATACATCTAGTTCCCTCACTCATCTGCTGACCACCTGGGTTACATCAAGTAAGCCTTAGCTTCTCTCCTCAGCTGCTCAGTACTTGTCAGCCACAATTAGGAAGGCTCCACAGTGACATATTAAATACTGTCATTCTTGGACTTAGACTTGGTGGTGTCGTAACAGAGCTTCATCCAACCTCTCATCTGCTAAATGCGGTATTAAATCAAGGTCGAGGCATGAGATCGTGTGCCAGGCGCTTGTTCACAAAGCAACCGAGGGCACACTGTGTGTTTTCCCCAGGTCTCAGGTCATCCTGCAACTGCTGGTCGCTCAGGAGCCATCTATATCTGGACACCAATGAGGTGGGCATCACGCTGAGTTACTAAGAACTCTCAGGTGTTCTAAAACTAAAAATCATCCAAAATTTGGAAGATACAGTAAAGGACTAAACAAAAATGACATCAATGGAATGATGGTGAGATAAAACTCTGGGGGCGGTGGGGCAGGTAAGGAGGGTAGTGGAAACAGAGATAACACAGAGAGGATATCTGGAAGCCAAGGAAAAGAAAAAAAGGCTAGTAAATGGAAAACAGACATTGGTCTTTATTTGTATGTTGATTGCTTTGTTACATAACTCTTCCAAAGTAAAGCCAACCCCATTAATAATGTAAAAACCAAATCGCTATTAGGCACACATTACTGTTTGAATAGCATGTCGCTGACGTAAAAGAAAATCAGTTGATAAGGCAAGGCTGTTTGTTCTTTCCCAAGTTACTATGGAAAAATGAACATACTAATGCTAAAAACAGACTTAATGCTTCTGATTTCCTGGCTATGGATCTTCTTTGGCATCACAACAGGAGAGACACGATTACACTCGTACAGGACAGGCACCTAATTTCCTTTCAAAGCTCTGAAAATGATTTCCTATCTCCCCTCAAGGGTGAGAATCTCATCATCTCTAAAACCAACTATGAGTTCAAGCAACCACTGCCTATCCCACGTGACCCCATGACAGCCATGCTGTATGAAATTCAAATAACGCCTGGATAAAAAGCATACGGACTCTGTAACTTTCTCCTTATTACCTAAAATGTTCAGCTAGATCCAGAAATAAGAGAAAGAAACTCTTAGGAATATTTTAGTAAAGGGGGACTTTAATCTAGTCAATGTCCATTTTGAACATGGATAAATATAACAATATATACAGAAATACAAAATATTTTCACATATTATATACTAAGGATATAACACCAGTGGTTACTAAATTCCAGGGCTTTAATATCTGCTGCTTCATTTAATCCTCACCACGGAGCATTCATTCCTCCTGAAGAGGACAGTCTATACCAGTTGTCATAATCCATCCTCCTTACCAGTGATCTGCGTGGTACTGGGCTGAAGACGAAACACTAGAAACATAAAGAAATGTAAGAAAAGTCTGGGGTGGGTTTCTGTGAGCGTGTTTTTCCAGTCCTAAGAAAAGATACAGAAAAAGACGGCCTCCTTTCCTCTCCAGGCCTTGGTGTAGCTAAGCTGCATTGATGCCTGGAATGGCCACAGCCACCTTGGGACCCTAAGAAGGCCAGCGTGAGGGCAGAGCCACCCACAACAATAAGGAGGGAACAGACCTGGGTCCACATTTTGAAGCTGCCAACTCAACCTACGCCAGACCCAGACAGACCCAACTTCTGGACTTCATGTTGTAGAAGATACATTTTCTTATTGTTTAAGGTCAATGGAATAAGGTATTCTGGTACTTATAGGATGCTAAGAGCATTCTAACTCATTTAGGTAGGTATTACTCTTATTTTTTCAGTAAAAAAACAGAATTTCCTAAAGGTTAAGTAATTTGGCTAAGATTACACTGTTTCCAAGTAGTAAGTCAACATTTATCTCATTTCGGTCTCCCAAAAGTCCACGCCCCTTCAACGGAACAGGACATTTCTAGAAATGTCTGTTCCTGGAAATTCCAGGCAAGAGAGCCTAGGATGCAGTGAAAACAACACTGGATCTGAAAAAATTAGATCTGAAAGTTTATTACTCACAGAACATCAAGAAATTCACTCAAGTTCTTTGAGTTTCCATGGCCTCAGCTGTGAAATGGGAAGAAAAACATCAGGGCCACCACCTTGACGAGGTGCTTGTGAGCCTCCAACAGTAATGATACACACAAACACCTGCGTGAACGCAATGGTGTAAGGGACTATTATTCTCACCTACTGAACAAACACCGCACGTAACAAAATGTCCTAAGTCAGTCCCGCTGCATGTGAATTCAGCATAACTACTTCGTGGTTATTTTCTTTTTTAGATTAGGTTAAAAAAAATTGTGGAGATAGTCTTAGCAATGAACCTCCATGGCCCTCCAAGCCATGGTCCACAATATTTCCTTGGGTCATTCCAGTTAAGTCTCTCACTTGAGAAGCTCTGTGGTCTTTTCTTAGGCCTCAGTCTAGGCTCTTGGATCACAACATTTCATATTTTGAATGCTGGATGTCCTCCCAGCTTCACTCTCTCACCTGCTCTTTATCCACAAGCTCACCTGCACCTGCGACGGTGCCATCGCTGCTTTCTCTAACTTAACTTTATACTGAACAGCTATGATAAAAAGTACAACCTTTCAATAACTAAAAGTTAAACTCAGTTTAATTACCTAAGATCACACCTTAACTTGGATTATTGAAATTTAAATACAGAAAAAACAGCATTATTTTAGCCATCCGCACGAGTTTCAATGATCAAAAATAACTAAGGAAGTGACAATGAAAAACAACAAATGTTAGAGAACTACTCTTTTTTTATACTTTAATCAGCAGCATGTGTTCATTCAAACCACTCACCCTCTGTCCCAGATAAGATTCAACAACCAACGTTTGTTCTCAAGACATATCACAACTCTGCAAACTTAAAAACTCTAAACCATAAAGGTTTTTCTTATTTTCCATTTTAGCATCCTGAACCCTCAAGAAAACGGCCCAGAAAACGCCCTGCATCAAGGGGTCTCCCTGGAAGTACAGGGTACCCTGGTGCAGCACAGTGTTCAGTGGAGGGTACGCCTTCCTCCCCGTAGGACAAGCAGGAACACTGAACTCGTGAGAGATGTTACAAAGGGAACTGCAAGGAGGCATTCTATGAGCCGTTGTAACCACAGCTGCTTGGCCTGTTCTGCTGAGTTGAAACTCTTATCATTAAACCTGCCATGTCAGTAGATCACTGTCCATTTGATTCAAATGATTCAGCCCATGGAAAGTGTGTCCATGGGAAGAAGCCTGCGGGACTGCCTACCTGCCACGCCTTATCCCAGCACTGGCATTTGACAGTGAAGACTCAGAGGATTACGGCTCAAAAATGGTCAGTTGAAACATCCCTTTGGGACGGTGACTCAGGAAATGTGTAACCAGGGGTAAGTGCGGCCAGATGTCCAGCAACCTCAGTGACGCCCTCTGTGTCTGCCCCTCGACAAGGAGCTCTTACTGCTCAGCTCTTACAGAAGGGAGGTTGGCAACATGCCTAGGCACCAACATGAATGGGTGTGTTGGCAGGAATGCAAGGGCTGGATCTAAACACTAAGCAATATCAAAGCAGCTTCACAGCGTGAGTGCATAAAAGATCATTCAGTTTAAAATGCAGGGGGACCTTCTTAGTGACCTTAGGACAAATGGACATAATGACAATAATGGCAGGTTATGGACAGGAAATCTACAGTAAATGGGGCATTCTTCTATTACTAAATAAATCATGAGTAACCCACACAAGATCAACTCGTGAGGACCCTCCCATGAAAACAGCCTCTCTGTTCTTCCTAGAAAATTCACGGACAGCTTCAAATGAAATCATAAAAATTCTGACATCCTCAATGTGACCTGAAGACCTTGAGCACAAAGCTCTTTTGAGACATTAATGTTCCTCAGCTAACCGGAAACCATAAAAAAGGACCCAGAATCTGGAAATACAGAAAGTTAAAACAAAAACACAACCAGAAAACGCTGTTCCTTAACTGAACTTTATGTGACCTTGAAAGCTTTCAGTAGTCTAAATTGTTTGCTTCTCAAATGGGGAAACACTTGTACGTATTTTATTCCTGTGCATGATGCATACTAACTTTACAGGAGATGTTTTCCATTTGAATTCATGGACCACGAAAACCAGGCTTTTAAAGATTATCTGTGCATTTCATTATCACTACCATATATCAAAGCTTGTAGACTGGCATCACACTCCCAAATGTCAGATTCTCATTCTCTTACAATTAAGAATTTTCTGGTAATAAAAAGGCCGAATCACTATATTCCACTATCGTAACAGTGGAAAAAAACTTGGTTAAGAGGAAATGGTAAAACTCTCTGAATTGTAGTAAAAGTTTACAGTACAGCTTTAAAAGTCCAAACCCAAGCTTTGCGTGAGGATCCTGGAATCACTGTCCCCAAATTTTCCTCCCTGGTGATAACCCACTGACCCAATTTCAGTGCCCCACTAAACTGCTAAAACGATAAAAGATTTTGAAAAGTTAAAATTTCTGTTTCACAATTTAAAAAATTTTACGGCTATCATTGGAGAACTGAACTAAGTCAATCGCCTTTAATTTTTTTTTTTAAATCAGGGAATATTTAAGGAATGTTTCAGGAATACTAAGAAGTAGAAAAGAATAATATAAGCAACAGTCTCACATTCCCACCACTCAGCTTGAGAAATGAAATGTTTTAAATATTCTTGTGGCTGCACGTGAATCGCTCCATGATGCCTCTCCACTAGCTCTTCCCCACTGGTAACCACTGTACCGAACCAGGAATTTCTGACGCACGTTCACGCATCTGTACTTTCACTAGATGTGTATGATCACTTCTAAAGTCTCTAAACGATATCGTACTCTGTGTATCCTTCTGCCATTTGCGTATTTTGCTCAACTTTTTAAAAGATTTTTTGAAGTTGAAACTTGCATGTAGAAAAACTTCAAGAATTTCTCTGGGATATACAAGTAGGAGTAGATCTGCTGGATCCAGGGCAGGCTAGATCCTTGAAAATGCCAAAATCTTTAAGTGGTCATAAAAACTTCTGCCACAAGCAGGAGAAGATTAGGACTTCATTTCTCTAACATCCTTGCCAACAACTGATGTTGTCAGACACATAAATTTTTGTTAATCTGAATAGTGTAAAATGGTATTATCACTGTTATAGCTTGCAGGTAAAGCATCTTTTTATATGTTTCTAAAATGTCTTTATTAGCCATTTGTCATTCTTCTTTTGTAAATGATCTGTTCATATCCTATGCCCATTTTTAATCTTTTTTTCTTAAATATTTTTAGGAGCTATTTTATACACTGAATACAAACCCTATATTGGTTACAGGCATTGCTCCCCGTCTGTGGTTTATTTTTTTACTTTGTTGATGATATCTTTTATTTTTCCACATATATTTACCATCTGCAGGGCTCTACATTCTCTCCTACAGATTCAAGTTTCCACCTGGTATCACCTCCCTTCAACCTAAAGATCTTCCTTGAACGCTTCTTATAGTAAAGCTCCGCTGGCAACAAATTATCTCCCTCCCCCCCTTTTTTTAATCTAGAAATGTCTTTATTTCATCCTCATTTCTGACAGACATTATCACTGGATATAGAGTTCTTGGTTGACTGTTCTCTTCTCTAAGCTCTTTAAAGACAATGCTATTCCATTGTCTTTTGGCATCCTTCTAATGAGAAGTCAGCAGACACTTTCCCCTGTATATATGTATCTTTTCTCATAGGCTGCATTTATGACATTTTCTTTAATTTTTTCAGCAATTTTACTACAAGTGCTGAGGGATGGTCTTCCCTGTATTTATCCTGCTTGGGTTTTGCCCAGCTTCGTAAATCTGTGGGTGGTTGTTGTTTATTTGTTTGATCAGATTTGGATACTATTTGGCCACTAATTCTTCAGATATTTTCCCTGCTATTTCATCTCTCTTCTCTCCTTCTCAGACTCCTACTAATAGTATGTTAGACCGCACAGTGCTATTCCACAGTCACTGAAACTATTCACTTCTTTCTCAATCTTTTTTTTCACTCTGCTTCCATTTGAATGATTTCTAATAACCTGTTTTCCAGTCTATTGATCCTTTCTTGTATTGTGTCCTATAATTCCAAGTGATGACATTTTGACTTCAGATATTCTATTTTTCAGTTCTACAATTTCCATCTGGTTTTTTTCCAATTTACATATATCTTCTATAATTCTTCATATTTTCACCCATAATATCCATCTCTAACATATCTAAGTAGTCTCTGCAACGTATTTATCACTGTCATTTTAATGTCCTTTTCTGATAATTCCAAAATCTGTGTTGTCTGTGGGTCTATTTCTATTGACTGATTTTTTAAATTATGGATCACACTTTCCTATTTCTCCACAAATCTAGTATCTTCTGATGGTATACTAGACATTTTGGATGATCTCTTGTTGAGAGTTTGGATTCTGTTATCCTCCCCTTAAGAGTATTGAATTTTGGTAAAATTGGCAAATAAATTATTGGTGGTTCACCTTGATCATGTGGAGGCTTGGTTTCAGGTTTTATTAGGGTGGCTCTGTTTTGGTTTGGCTCTTAATTTTAGTCCTTAGTCCTGGGATGTAGTTTTTTATTCCTAAGGCTTCGCCCTTATGGAGTTTCAGTGGAAAGTTCAAACTGTTTATCAAGCCCCTGTAAATCGGTGAGGTTCACACTCTAAACTGTCCTTCCTGTATGCAGCAGCTGCTGAAATCCCTGCTCAGCTCTTCTGCCTTTCAGCTGCTGTTTTCCGTCTGGGGTCCTCTGAGTTTTATCCCACACATGTACATGTCAGGGGTCAGCCATGAACTGAAGGGGACTGTATACACAGATTTTGGGCCTCTCTCTGTGGCTCCTTCATTTAGGTGGTATCCCACTCAACTTCCAGGCATCCTGGCAGCCTCAAACTGACTCCTCCAGCCAATAAGACTGGCATTTTCTTCTCGCATTCTCTCTGCCTTCTGCCCTGCAGAACAGGGCGTTACCCCCCAAGGAAAAGCCATTTAAATGTGGATCTTACCCAATATGGTACCCTTCATCCAAAGATCAAAACCTTTCCAGTTTCTGACTACTTTTAGTCACTCTTTAGTGCTGTCAAACTTTTTTTAAAGTGTTTTTCCAATGTTTATAATTGTTACTGGCAGGAGGATCAGAGCAATAGAACCTACTCTGTCATTTCCAAAAGCCAGAACCTTGATGAGCAAAAGCAAATTTTAATGCAATCCAGTTTCCCAATTCTTTTCTTGTTATGGTTTATGGTATTTTTAAGCCTCGTTTAAGAAATTCTTTCCTATCCCAAAGTCATAAATACAGTTTGTATATTCTAAAAGTATTTTTTCTAAAGTAATTTTTAAAAATATTTGGTCTTCAATTCACTTGGATTTTTCATGCATGGCTTAAAGTAGGGATCCAATTTTATTTTACTTTTACAAGCATATAAACAAATTTTCCCAGTACCATTCCTGAAGAGTCATCCTTTCTACTCTGGTTCACAAAGCGTACCGTGTCAGAAATCTAGTCTCATGCATACCTCAGTCTGTTCTGGGCTCTCTCTTCTGTGCCCATGTTTTATTTGGCTATGCCTACACTCATACTGCAATGTCTTAACTACTGCATCTTATAGCGAGTCTTGTTATCTGGTAGAGCAAGTCCCTCCACTCCTTGTTCTCCAAAATTATTTTGCCTCTTCTTGGCCCTTTATTTTTTCAAATAAATTTTAAAATCAATTTGTCATATTACACGGAAAGCCCTGCTGGGGAGAATTAACATCTTTAAGATATCAGTCCTTCTCATCTACAAACGTAGTATATTTTTCCATTCATTCAGGTCTTCTTTCATGTCTTTCTATAAACTTTTATAAATTTTCCACAAAATTATATTTTGTTATTATATTATGTTATATTTAATATATCTTTTTAAAATTATCTTTTCATCCAATTTTTCCCAACTTACTCTGCCATATTAAATGAATTTCATCAAAATTGTTCACTAAAGCTATAAATTCTAAGATTTATTCTAGAACACATACTCTAAAGGATATTAACAGTAATTTAACTCTCATTTGCAAAGAATTTTTATGTCATGGATTTATCAAGTGTCTTATCCTGTACACTCACCAAGAAACTCCGCGGTCTCTACTTTCAGTGTCCATGAAATTGGAGTCCAAAAACATGTCTTTATAGATCCGACCAACGAGGCAGTACATATCTGAAGCAACCTGCCCTTCACTTTGCACCAGTGGAATCATGATGTCAAGAGCCTTTGCTCTGTCTCCAGGGAGATTTCTCCTAGGGTAGGGGATGAAAACGTCATTGTGTCAATACAGATGACAGAAGCAAGAGAAGCCAAGCAGCTTTATAAAACTCCATTTAATATAATGATTCAAATGGTGAAGTTTGGCAGGATAAAAACAACAATTAGATGTTGAGAGTCCTCTGTAAACATCTGTCCTGCCTTTTTATTTTTTTATCCTATTGCCCGTCTGCTGGGTCTAACAAGGATCTCTTTTGAACTGCTTTTCTGATAATGGTGATGGATTTGTACTTATTTATCCATATCTTTCCGATTTCCCTCAGTTTACATGCAGGTTCAAGCCAGTGGAGTGAGGTTAGGAATTCGGTCTGTGGCCCAGATAGAATGGGGCAGAATCAACAAATCCAAACGGGGACAAAATCTTGACTTTGGATTTCAATGGCTTCCACTCCAAAACACCCAGCAAAGTAATTCACAGACAATACCAACAAACCAACTTTAAGCCAAGAGCCTAATTTCCATTTGTGACCAATTACGTACCGAAGCTGCTTTACGTAGCTCAGTTTAAAACAGTAAGTATGTATAGACTATTCTCAAAACCAGGTAAAAATTCTTATGAGAGTTATTTCTTGGACATTGAAAACATTATGCTACATGAAAAAAGCCAGTCACAAAAGACTATGTATTGTGTGATTCCATTTATATGAAATGTCCAGAATAGGCAAATCCACAGAGACCAAAAATAGACTAGCGGCTACCTAGGTCTGGGGGATTTGGAGGGAGAGGGGAGGGTGACTGCTAATGGGTAGGGGGTTTCTTTTTGGGGTGATGAAAGTGTTCTAAAATTTGTTATGTTGACGGTCACACAACTCTGTTAATATATTAAAAAGCATTGAATTGTACAACTTAAATGGGTGAACTGTATGGTATATGAATTATGTTTCAAAAAAGCTGTTATAAAAAAAGAGTTATTTCTGTTCTCAGATACTTCTTTAAATCTTTCTGTCCATGAAATTCCTTTTTTCCTTTGTCCTAAATACCTTGAGCTTAGAATAACGCTCCGTACAAACATGCCCATCGATTCATTATATTCTACTTTAGGAAAGGTAAAGATGAAACACAGACAAAGAAAACTATAAGAGGCTCTATGGACTTTCATTTTTCATTTCCAAATAGAACCTAGTCCAGTCCATCTCTCAAAAAGGGTTTATCTGAAAACCCGCTGGAGCAGGTAAGCTCTGGAGGTCTCACCTCACTGCGCCAAATCTAAAGAAAAAGATGTTTAATAAATGGGGAGATAAAATACGCTTTCATTACACATTTATTGATAAAGTTAGCAAGTCTGTGGCTTGGTGGACAAAGAAGGAAAGCAACAGTCTCCGGTGGAACAGCATGCTGACTTCTTTCTTCATAACAGATGCAGGAGAACCCAGTGATGAGGAACAGACAGCAGCATCAGCCAGACCTGGGTCTGAACCTCAGTTTCATGACACGCTAACCATGAGCCTTGAAGGAAAGTTATTCAACCTTTCCCGCTTCCGCACCTCATCTGTGAGACAATCAAGCCTTAAGTGACAATGGCAAGTGCTCAACAGACAAGATGTCCCCTCTCCTTTTCTCTTCATCATTCTCTTCAGTTGTCATAACTACATATATACTCAACTCTCTACCACGGAAGAGAATAGCACAACTAAGCCGTGGACAGCCCAGCGCTTCACCCTCTCCACGGCCAGAGCAGGGACGGCCCTCCCGGAGACTGTGCACGGAGGGGGGCGCCCTGACGTGACAGAGGGGTAAAGGCAGGACTGCAGCAGCAGTGTCAGTCCTGGTCCTGGCAGATCCATGGACTCACGACCTAAAATGTGGCCCACAGAGTCTTGATTACAAGTAGGAGTGTTCAGAGCAGTCCCAGTGAAAATATTCTCTGGTTAGGAATATGTTCACCCGGATATAACTACCCTTCCTCTACTTAGTTAATTTTTGCGTGAATAACCATTTGGTGTTGAGTATATTTGCTTAAAGATAATATCATAGTCATGCAATTTAAAAAATTCTAAAGATGCATAAATAGCAAATACAAACTCTGACAGACAAGAAAAAGAATTTTAAGAATTTAAATATACAAACAGTAAGGGCCTTTTTTTCACTGACAAAAAAATCAGAATGCATGCTTCCTATATTTTATATGGTTGAAGTAGAAATATTAATATTACATATAGGGAGTGGTTGTGATGCTCCAGCAAAAACATACCCAAGAAAGACTACGCGGGTTGAAACACCACCCGTTGGCACATCGTGGACGGGAACTGTCTCCTCTTACCTGTTCAGCGCAAATGCATAATGGAACTGCACGTGGTGATGGGCGGCCAGGTCAAAGGTCGGCAGCTTTTCCAGCGTCTCCACCAGCTTCACGATCGAGTCGTAGTCCTGCCAAACAAGAGGGGAAGCACAGAGAACTAAACCACTTGGAGAAAGTTTTGACAACAAAATGCCTTTTGATGCCCAGATAACTGAACCTGAGAAGAACATTAAAAAGAGAACTAGAATCCACGGAAGGCTCTGAAGAATCTAGAACCAAGAAGAAATTGTTTGTTTTTTTTAAATTAGGGGTTTGGATTACATAGATAAAAACATTAGAAATACAGAGTTTTCACATCTGACCCCAAAAAACAATAAACTACCTAGCATGATAATGCTATATTGTCTAAATATGGTGGCTGATCTCTCCATGGAGCCAGATTTTGGTAGGCAGTATCCTATCAATTACTCTCAGGGAAATAATTTACAAAATATTGAGGTCGTGAGCACTGACTGAATTTCTGTTATAAGGAACAAAACGATTTCATGTCAACATGAGTAAGCTACTCTTGTCACGGGATCCTACGTGCCACACCTCTCCACGTATGTGAGTCTCTGCTGACCACACGAAGATTTACTCAGGCCTGAAAGGCTGGGAATAAGAAACGACAAGTCACTCAAATTTTACTGTAAAAGTCTAACAGCAAATCTTCAACTAAGAAAGGATTTCATTCTACCTAGCATATTTTTAAAATTTTAAGACGTCAATAAAAATAATATGGCATGTTAGTGTGTTTTACACTATACATTTTAAAAGTTATTTTTATAATTAATAAATTGCATATTTCTCACTTTTGACCAATTAGATCGAGCACTATCAATTTCAAGCAAGACAATTTCAAGGAGTAAGAGATATGTCCAGAAGGCTCTAAAAATTTCTGCTATTTGCCAAAACAAAGGTTTCACTTATGGACCAACAGCGGGCCTGAGGCTAACAGAACAGAACAGACTGTCCACGGGTTAGCTGTGTGTGAAGATTTTTCTCTTTGTTCTTTTGGAGGAAAAAGTCAGATCTTTAACATACAAGTCTTTCACAATCACTGATGGTTAACTCATACTAGTTTTTTTCACTCATCATAAAATCTCAAAATAGAAAGCTTAGGAGACTCAATAAAAAATTACATGTAGCAACATGAATGACTTATTCACTAACTAAAATTTGATGTGAACACTCCCTTATTCCTCCAACACACTACATGACAGACTTCATTTGAAGCATCTTCTCACCTGGATATCTCTGTAGGAAAGTAACAGATTGATGACAATATCTGGTGTCAAGACTTCAATATTATCTACTCGCTGCCGAATTCTTGCCAATTCAGCCGCCAGTTCTTTGCCAGTGTATAAATTACGAGCTTTCCTGATATCATTGAGTATAGATTCCTGGAAATACTGGCTGGTGGGGAAACACACATTTCAAGAGTTAACACCAGAAAGGATTTCAATGAAGAGCAATAATTTTACAAGGAAATGAATGACATTTGCAGTATTAGTAGCTTTCAATTCATTAAAATACAGAGAGTGAACCTCATATATCTGGCATTATTTAAAAATTTGGGAGTGCTATATTTCTTTTAACACTCTGCCTTGCTTCAGAAAGAAAGGTAAAGATATTCCATGTGAACTAATTTGCCAAGAACCTGCAATGCGCCACCTAAAATGCCAATAAATAAATAAAGTGTGCCTATGATTTGAACATAATATGACCTTTACTTGCTGACTCAGCATCATCATTTATTAACATAAATGATTGTTTTTAACTAAAATATAATAATAATTTCAGCAATTTTTCCAGAGTTCTTGCTTGTACACTGAAAGTCCCTGGACATTTATTCGGTTGCTGGGTCTGTACTTCACATCCGTATCCTTTGATAGTATTTTTGTCTCTACCATCACTATAATGCAGTTAGCAGTTTGGGGGGTTTGCTTTTTTTTTTTTTGCTCATTTCAAGTTATGCTGTGAATAAAGTGAAAAAATGCAACATGCAGACTATGTGGCATCCATTTTATCCACTTAGAGGATATTATACACTTTTTCCTGGTTCTTAGCCATGTACTATATCTAAGAAACACCTGACAAGATGCACAAATAAATGAAGTAGAATGACACTTTGTTGTCATCACAAACGGCATTATTAACTTTACCTGGAACTCGCCTGTGCCACCTTCAAAATCTGAAGGAAGCGATCCACGAGAGGCAAGCAGATGGGCCCGAGGAACAGCTCGAAGTTGGGCTGCATGAGCTCCGTCAGCCCCTTCACAAAGCTGCTGTCGCAGCAGTAGACCTTGTGGTGCGGTGTGATCATGTAGGGAACGAACGTATAGTTCCCGGTGCACATCTGCGGGGAGAGGGGCAGCAAGGGTGAGCCGGCCTGTGGGCTCCTTGCTGACCAACCCCAAGTCTACTTCCCTGAGTCATTTTAAATAACAATCCCGAATGCGAAGGGAAGTAGAAAAACCTCACTTCTCATTTATGACCTACGAAAACGGAAATTTCTTCCCATTTCTTTAATTGCTTACTTCAAATAATTAGGACTTACAGATGATCCAAAAAACAGAATGGCACAGTTTCTATCAATCAATTAAATATTTATGCACCATCTCTAATGGCTAATGCCCCATGATATACGCTGTAGGAAAAACAAAGTAGTTTAAAACATGTCCTTCGGCCCTCAGGGAATGCAGAATTGAATCACAGAGACAGAGCGTAATTATACGAAAATACTAAGAGCTGACACATAAGGGCTGCCCCTGTCTCTTGGGCAGTGCGGCCAGAACAAAGCCGCTCCCCTCCAGGCGACTATGTCTCAGTCAACGGCTCCACTAGCCTCCAGGTTACTAAAACTGAGACCAGAAATTACCCCTGATGCTTCCATTTCCTTCACCTCCATATCGCATCAGAGTCCTGTCTATTCTACCTCCAAAACGTGTCTCATATTTGTCTATTTCCCTCCATCTTCCTGCCAGCACGTCAGTCCAGGCCACGAACACACTCTCCTGAGCCACTGTAACCGGCTCTCAGCTGCTCTCGCTGCTTCCACCCCTGCCCTCCTGTCTCGCTCAGTGTGCCTGTCACTTCCTAACGATGCCAGGGGAGGCATCTGCTTTAGCGCAGGCAAAGGCAGAGCTGGGAAGAAGAAAGGGGCAATGGATCGGACACCCCTGAGTAAGCAAGTCTAACTGGAGCTGAGGGCTCAGGGAAGGGACTCGAATGCACAGGTAAGGATTTTAAACTATATACGCCGGGCAGTGGGAATCCTGGAGGACAGAGCAGGAAAGAAAACACAACCAAAGCTGCACACTGACAGTCTGCAGACAGCAAGATGGACTGAAAGCTGAAGAAATGAGGCAAGAAGCTCCAAAGCCTGACCAGATGGGCAGCAGGAGTGACCCATGCACTCCACGTCAAACAGAAAGAACCATGTAGAACCGGCAACTGGTTACAGATACTGAGAGAGAGGAAGAAGAAGCAATCAGAGGCGACTCCACAGTCTTAAACGGGGCTACCTAAAAAAGAATGAGATCATTAAACACAGCAAGAATTCAGAAAGCAGAAACACCTTCAATCACGAACATGCTGCACATGGGGCACTTGTTCTGTCAGGTAACTAATCACAGACACAAGCTGACCTCCAGGGGAAATACGAGAAGAACTTCAAGAAGCTGAGACCTGATCTGGGTAGGGTCATACGTCCACTTTTAGAGGCTGGGATTTCAGGGGAGCAGGACACTAAAGTGAAAATGTCCAGAAGAGAGTTGGAAATACAGGATTGGAACATAAAAGAGTTTCGAGCCGAAACACAGACCTGGGAATTACTTGGTGTGGTTGAATCTAAGGACATGGGAGAGAACTCTAAGAGAAAACCATAAAGAAAGAGGAAAGCAGAGGGCTGAAAACTAGAGTGAGATTGTGGAAACCACTTATCACTGTTCCAGGGAGCAGGGGAGTCCAGACTGTCGGTTCCTGGCCATATCAGCTTTATGGTGAACAACACACCACCCCTCTCACCCTCAGAACTAAAGAAATGAGGGCAAACATTCATTCAGCACGTGCATGTGCCAAAGAATGAACGGTCACACGTTCTCAACAGCTCATGGGGAAGACACGACTGTCTCCAGCCCACAGGTGGGATTCAGGTGAGGCTTACAGAGGTCATGCAGCTGGTCTGGGCTGTGTTTGGGACTCCAGCCAAGGGCATCCCCTTCTCTAGAGGGTATGTGATCATCAGGAGGGGGTCGGCCACCCTCCCTGGAGGCCTTCACATGCTGGCACAGCGAGCCTTTGCCTCAGGTCACCTTCCGCGGAACCCTGTACAAGCCAAGTTACTGCCTCACAGCAAGTGGACGAGAGATGCCAATGCCCGTGCAGCCAGACTGAATCACTTGTGGACGCAATATTCTTTGAGGCACTTGCTGGATGTCAGGTTACGAAGCAGAAACTGGATCTGACTTTCACTGAAAGTATGAGGGGAAGTGCCAGAGGATGAGATATGATTTTTAAATCAAGGACACTAAATTGCTCCTTTCTCAAGAGGATCCCAAAGCGCGTCCACCAACCTGACCCTTTCACCCAGACCGTTGCCTAAGCAGAAAGAACGGCAAGTACATCAAGAGGGTGCTTTCCAAAGCTTCTGGGCTAAAACTGATGGGGTACAGGAAAGCAAGAGAATCAAATACTCCTGTTTTAGATAGCACTCTAGCACAGAATTACAAAGAAAACGCTCTGCATCTTCTAAGTCACACAATAAGAACAAACAGACGAAGAGCCAAGAAACCAGAAAAGCTATTAGAGTTTTGGAATATTCTGCTGCTGCTGCTGGATGAAGTTCTGTATCCTCAGAAGCCTTAACACCATGTGTATTTGTGTCGAAGACATGAAATATAATACATTATTATGGAAATACTGGGCATCGGGGAATAACGCATCTGTGTAAACTCATTCCGGGAGAGAACGACTATCAGCTGACTGGGTGTGTGTTGAGCAGTGGAGGGGGAAGAGAGAAAAACGAGAGTCCTGCCAACAGCAGAGAAAAACGGATTCCTGAAACCGTCTTCTTCAAACCTTTCAAAGCCCTTGCTGGAATACCCAGCAGGCTGAGGTTTTCCTAAGTTCCTGGCCTGACTGCACTATTTGGAGTCTCTTCCTCATGTCTCTGAGGCAATAAATATTTTTTTTCAATTTCCCATTGTTGACATCCAAAAAAAGGGGAGGATGGTAATCTGCAGGAGGCAGGTGGATGCTACAAGGCCTGAGCTCCGAGACGGCCCGGCTAGTGGGCAGTGGGAGCAAGCAAGGGGTGGTCATGGGATGCTGTGTTTTTAAAAAAGATACCAATTGCCAAGAAAAGGACTTTTTCAAAATGACGAGAACTAATGATATGGGAACATTTATTTCCCAAGTTGGCTCACATGTAACTTGGAAATATTATTACTGCAATTTCTGTTTACAGATTGCTACCAAACCCAGAGTTTGAAATAACTAATAATCCAAAGCAAATGAAAACAACCGCCATGTGATCAGGGACAGACACCTCAGGGCAACACTGCCTTCTACTAATAAGACATTAATTCTGAAATATGTAAACCTGCTTCTTGAAGGAGAAAGACCACATTTCCTTACATTTCAGAACACTAAGGCCTGGTCACAAAGTGACCACGCTGATCTCTGGCCCATGTTTGTTTTCACGGCTATAAAAACCTGCAGCCCAGGGGCTGGCCTGGTGGCGCAGCGGTTAAGTTCACACGTTCCGCTTCAGCAGCCCGGGGTTCACGGGTTCAGATCCCAGGCGTGGACCTACGTGCCACTCATCAAGCCATGCTGTGGTGGTGTCCCATATAAAGTAGAGGAAGATGGGCACGGATGTTAGCCCAGGGCCAATCCGCCTCAGCAAAAAGAGGAGGATTGGTAACAGATGTTAGCTCAGGGCTAATCTTCCTCACAAAAAAACCCAAAAAACAAAAAAACCCACAGCCCAAAATCTAGTCTTATTCCATCTAATTACTTTCAATGTTTTTTTTTTTTAAATAATGCCAATTCTGTCTTTCAGTTTTTAAAAACTACATCAAGAACATAAGTGTGTGTCGAAAATGAATTAAGCTTCTGGGAAGAAATGCTCTCAGCGTTCAAACACACTGAGTTACAGGCTCAAAAGACTCAACTTGTGATAAGGATGGCCAGCACATGAAACACAGCAGCTTCCTCAAGTCAACGGGCGACTTGTTCATGACGTGCAGCATCCAGTCATCTTATGACCCTGCTTCTCTACGTGTGAGACTGTCGCAGGGCACGCTTGGCTCTTTCCTGCCAGTCAAGTCAATAGATGCTACCTCCTCTGAAAGACCTTCTGTGACCACTGGACATCACAGCTACCCCCTCTTTAGCACATCACCTTACGCTAACTTCCTAATTTATTTGTTTACTTTCTCCCCCAACTAGACTCTGGCCCTTCTCACTCGTCATCTCAGGGGACAGTTATGAACGTGGCTGTTTCCACTTTCAACCTCCACAGTGAGTCCCTTGTGGCAGCAAGCCCAAAGCCTAGCACCCAGTACACATCTGATCAATATTTGTTTAATAAAACCCGTTACACTGAATTGATGCATGAGGTAGTAATTGCTCACTTCCTGTAGAGATGTGAAGGATGAGTTTATAATGGCAACATTATTTATGCTGCAAAGAATCTCTGCCTGGTGAAATCTTAGCCACAAGTATTTAAATTTCTGATCCAAGGGAAAACTAACAATTGTTCTTACAATCCTACCATCTTAAATGGAATCATGTGCAGATCTTTACGGAGGATATTTCCACTCTGACTTACAGAGATATATTCTTTAAGGCTGTAAACACTGGCTTACTTTCCAACATGAAAAATACAACCACTGGCATAACAAGGCTGATTCCACCATATATTATAATTTTTCTTCATGCATTTTTAAAATTTTGAGCTTTTTTTTTCACTTTTCAACTTTTGTTTAAGTGTGTGTTGAGGGTAGGAATTCTGTAGCGTGGCCTCAAAGGCAAAGTGAAAGTTTTAGGAACTTAAATCAATCTCCATAGACAGATGACAGACAGACAGAGATAGAAATATGTTTATATACACATCTCTCTATATGTGTGTATACCTGTGTCTGTATATGTGTATGTATATCTATAATTTGTACCTATATAGTATATATAGATATAGTGTATATACATATATACTGTATATAGATATCTATGTGTGTAGATATATACATACACATATATGTATATATGCATACATATACATATGTGTGTATACCTGTATGCGTATATGCTGCTTTAGTGCCACACAGAATTACACAAAATTGGATCTACTATGGAAAATTTTTTTCCAAAACATAATTACATATAGAAAAAAACAAGCATCAGTGTCATCTCCTAATAGTACAAAGTTTCATTATAAAGGAATATTTAGATAAAATAACCCATATTTATATTGATATGTCAGAAACTCTAAAAAGGGAAAACAGATAAAGATTAATAATTTGTGGAGATGAGAATACTAGAGATTAGCTGAGGGAAAAGAAAAGATAAAAACACTTCTGGAAGGGTTAAGTAAAATACTCACAGTATTCTTCTGGAAAATGATTTCCTGAAAAATGAGAAAAAAAAAAAGCAAAGCAGAAGTTAATACAAAATTAAGTCATTCAATTAATTAACTGAACTATTCTATGTGGGAAAATTTGTATTAACAATTTTATCATTTATTATTAGCAATCAGAAAGTTCAGGGGGTGTAGAATAAATTCCTGCATCTGAGAAGTTTACAATCTGATGGAGGAAACAGGAGAGCACAAAAGTATCGTCTATGGTTTAAGGAAAACAGCACAAACAGGTAAAATCCAAAACCTGAATAATCTAAAAATCTTTTCTGCAGAATATGTATACGCAGAATAATCTTATCGGCCACAATCTTTTTGGGAAAAGGTTAAAACAAGTTTGCTTTCCCTAAGTACAACCTCATAGTGCCCCGGGAGGGCACCAGGCAGCACGTGCCTCCCGGGCAGCTGGAAATAAAGGGTATTGGCTCCTCATCACAATGGGCAATCCACACATAGATAACAGGACATCTGACAGTAAATGGTCATAAATATCGTTTAAGTGTTGTTCAATGAGAAGTGGAATGTGATAAACACACTGCAGGCAGTGTCCCCATCTTCTGGGTTGTGAGGAGTAAGTGAGATCACGCAAACAACGTAGCTACATGGTGTCTGGCGCAGAGAAAGCTCTCGATAAAGCCGCTACCATCATTATTATCCCTACACGTGAAAGTGACGAGAGACAGGGAAGAGAAATCTAGAGAAGCCTGTGCTATAAAGGCTTCACTGAGGGTGGGGAATCATGATTTTGAAAATAGAAATGGGACAGCATATTGGAAAAGATGGCATGTATGTTGTCATGGAAACAGGAAATGTAAGGCATTTGTGGAGCCTCCAAGGCTGGGGGTGGGGTGTCCATCTGGCTGAGAAGAGGCGCAGACCTGGCAGGTAAGAACAGGGTGAGGCAGGGCCCCGCCAACCGGCCCATTCTTCATCCCAGGATTAACACGGGCAAAGGTGAACCAAGGACGGCTTTGGCTTAGAGCAGAATGTAAGAATGCCAAATGTTTAAGAATAACAGATGAGTACACAAAAATGTATAGAGAAGGAATTATGCTGAGTAATTCCGAGAGCCATAAAGATGTATATAAAATACCAAAAGAGACCTTTCGATACCTCACAATCTTGCTGATGAAAACGGACGCATACACATTGAAAAAGAACCATTCCAAGCCTGGATGCACATGCGTGTACACACACACGTACCACCAGAGCAAGGGCTGGGCTTCTCGGAGAAATGAGAGGTCACTAGAGACTGAGGAAGGGCGGGAAGATCAGCAGAGAAGCTGGAACTTGACGAGCCAAGGAGGACAGACACAACCGCCAAAGGAAAAGCTGGGAGGGGGTCCAGGCGAGAGGACCAGGAACAGCGAAGGCCCATTTAGGGAACAACAATACTCTCATTGGGACGAAAGAGGGCAGTCCGTCAGGAGAAATACAGAAGAGAGAGTTCAAGAGGTATTGGAAAAAGATCTTGAATTTATTCATCGCGTTAAAGCAGAAAGTTCATTTTGGCACATACTGATCCTAACGTTACAAAGTTATTTGGGGCCTTACTGAAGAACGCTCTGAATGCTAAAATAAAGTATTTTACTTAGAGGGCATGTGGCGGTCCAAGTGTCCTTGAAGGTGAGTGCTATCCACGAAGAAGCATCAGGACACACCGGATGCTGTTTGTAGCAGCAGAGGCTGGGACCAGCGCACGGCTGTCAGCCGGGAACGGGGGACTAAACTGTAAACGCCAGTGCCCCCACACGATGGAATACAGCGCCGCTGAACAAAGCACGAGGAAGCTCTCTGTGCAGTGACACGGACAGACCTCCAAGACACACCGCGGGGTGAAAGAAGGCACAGCACAGAATGGTTTTTACCCTATGCTCCTATTTATGCATAAAAGGGAGAAAGGAAAATTCTATTTTGTACATTCACAAAATCTCTCTGGAAGGATGTAAAGAAGCTAGTTAACAGTGTTGCCAATGGAGAGGGAGCTGGCTGGCTGAGGGACACCAATGGGAGAATGGCTTTTCACTCTATATCCTTTTAAATTTTTGTATCAGGTGAATGTATTACTTAAGAAAGATAAATAAAGGCAAATCTTGTTAAACTTTTAGAAGTACCACTTAGCTGGTATTTAGTACTGGACGGGAAAGCAGTTAGGAAGCTATTGCAAAAGCCCAGGGACGCTGAAAGAAAGGCCTGGTAGGGGCCGGCCCAGTGGCGTATTGGTTAGGTTTGTGTGTTCCGCTTCGATGGGCTGGGGTTTGTGGCTTCAGATCCCAGGTGCAGACTTACACGCCACTTATCAAGCCATGCTGTGGCAGGCATCCCATATATAAAGTAGAGGAAGATGTTAGCCCAGGGCCAATCTTCCTTAGCAAAAAGAGGAGGATTGGCAGCATATGTTAGCTCAGGGTTAGTCTTCCTCACCAAAAAAAGAAAAAAGAAGGGCTTGGACAATGGTGGTTCCTGGGGGGAGGGAAATCAAGAGACAGAAGAGTGATGCTGTGGAGGAACTTTGAAAGGGGCCTTCCCACAGGTGTTTCACAAGGAGTCAACGCACCTCTCTCTCTCACACACACACAAACACACACACACACAATGCTTCATGAAAAAATAGAAAAATGTTGGACAATCACAAAGCCAGGAACACAGTATGCAGAATTCTCCAAACTTGATTTATGGGGCATCTCTCCAAAGTAGCAAACCACACCCTTTCAGACACTGCTCTTTTGACAGGAACATCCTTCTCTCTTCCTTCTAAGTAACAAGGAAAAGCCTGTTTCTTCATGCTGTACCACACAGCATCCTCTGTATGTAGCATAAGAACCTGTTCCCCGGGAAGCTGGACTTGACTGACTTCAATGACACCTATCCGCCCCACAGAAGAAGATTACGTCCTTATTTTTGCCGTCATCAACCCTCGCACAGACCTCTGTGACAGCACTGCATGGACTGCACTGCAAATGTTTCTTCATGATTCTCCCAGCCTACATCATGAGCTCCACGTATGGAAGGGCCACATTTTGTTCATATTTGCATCCCCACTGATTGTCGAGAAAATCACACGGCAAATAGTAGGCACTCAATACAAGCATGAACAGATGAGTGAGCTCATGAATGTATAAAACAGTGGACTAGGAATCAGAGCAGACACGTTTAAGTTTCGGCTCTGCTCCAGCTACACGTGTCATTTTGCCTCTCTCTAATGTAACGCACTTAGAGGCTGGATGGAGCGACTGCTCCTCTCTTCCAGCTCCGTATTCTATCATCTGCTTTTGGCTAAAGGCCCATCACAGTCAGAGTTGTCCTTGTGCCACTGCAAGGAGAGACGCCCCCACGCCCAGCAAAGGAGCCACTCTCCCATCACCTCTCTTTTGGTGAGCAGGTGCAGACACGGAAGTGGAAGGGAAGGGGGCTGTGGCGAGGACTGAGGGAGCCTTCTCCTCTGCTCAGCACTGCAGAAGACAACCACAGCGCTGTTGGCCTACAGCCAGCATGGTACGTCTTCCCGAGGAATGGCTCGTTGGAGAATTAACCCTCTTACACGTCTTCTTTGCTTTCACTCCAGGTAATGCTTGCACTACAACAAATTACGAAACGATATTAAAATCATCCCTATAGCAATCTGCTGCATTCTCGTGTTGTGTAGAAGCCAAATGGATACAAACTGTTCTCTTGAGGGAGACAGAATTGACTCACAGTTTATGACATAACCTTAAACGAGGCATCAACTTGAAAGAAAAACAGGTATCATTTGTGCCTTTTTTTTTTTTGGTGAGAAAGACTGGCCCAGAGCTAACATCTGTGCCAATCTTCCTCTATTTTGTATGTGGGATGCCGCCACAGCATGGCCTAACGAGCAGTGTGTAGGTCCACGCCCAGGATCCGAACCTGCACACCTCGGGCTGCTGAAGTGGAGTGCACGAACTTAACCACTACGCCACCAGGCCGGCCCCCTATTTGTGCATTTTTAACTCAGTACAAATAAATTGCAAACAAGACCTCGACAGGTATCTACCTCCTGAAGGGCAACAGTAAATGTTTAATTTGTACTAAATCCACTGCAGGAAAAAAGAAAGGGGGAAGGGGAACAAATTTAAGACATAACATATATTTCACATCACTTCATGGAAACCTCTCATCTAAAGTGCCCAGAAATACGGGCCGGCCCAGTGGCTTAGCGGTTAAGTGCGCGGGCTCCACTGCTGGCAGCCTGGGTTCGGATCCTGGGCACCCACTGACGCACCGCTTCTCCAGCCGTGCTGAGGCTGCCTCCCACATATAGCAACTAGAAGGATGTGCAGCTAAGACATACAACTATCTACTGGGGCTTTGGGGGAAAAATAAATAAATAAATAAATAATTAAAAAAATAAATAAATAAAGTGCCCAGAAATAAAAAGATAAAAACCAACACAGACTCCTGTTCCTCTCCAGTGAAAAGTCTCTGAAGGTGCATTACCCCACCACCACTTCATATCTGTCTAAAGTCTCAGGGGACTTCTGGTCAGTGCACTCTCTGGCTGTACCAGCAACATCCAAAAAACGTTTTTTTCAATATTCTGGTACCCTTTGGTAACCAAACAGGGAAGCAAGACAAAAGAGACGAACTGTCCAGGTCTCACTGCACAGGAAGGCAAAGATAACGTGTGATAGCTGTTTGGGACAAGATAATTCTGAAGGGGTCATTTTAAGGATAAATAAATGGAGTATCTCAAAAATTGGAAAGTGTTTGTGCCCAAAATTTCGGTAATTACAGCCAGGGGAAGGAAGTGGGAACAGCTGGTGGGGGCTGTCATGTTAGATAGACTCAGTGGGAGAAGCAGAACTAGCCACCAGGATCTGGTTTCCTCAAAGGAAAGCGGCAGCTGGGAGTTCTGGGCCAGGGAAAGAAGAACACGGTCCCTGCTGATGGCTTCTGGGTCTTCTCTGCTGACCCCTCTCTCTGCCCCAGTGAGTCTTGGCAAGTTTTCCACTAAAGTTGGGAAAAAGAGAGTGTGTCTTGTACTCCCCAGCTCCACCCTCTTAACGAATCTCAGTGCTTCCAAGTGAAACGAGGAAACATCAGACGAGCTCTTGTGAACACCCTCGGCCTCACTGAGAAGGTGGACTCACCCTCACCCTCCTGCTAAAACACAGCTGAGAGGCTCAGGAAGCACAGGTGCCAGGGAACCGGCCCACCTTTAAAGTTAGGAAACTCACTACATTTGTGTTTACACGCTAGGTTTAAAAGTTCGAGTTTAAAAAAACAACAACTTGATAATCTAAGAAAAACCTAGACAGTCATACTTTCACAGGACATATGAAATCTGTGGACAGACTTGCAGGGAAATGTACCTGATGACTAACCAAAGAATACGGGGCTGGCCCTGCTCTGACACTTAGTACCTATGTGTGCCCCTAGTCACTGCATCTCTCCGGGTTTATTTCTCATCTTCTACCTTTCCAATCTATACAGTAAGCATCTAACTTCTCTCTCTCATTGGGCTGTTTTTAAAAACCAAACAAAATAAGTTTATGAAAGCACTTGAAGCATTTTCAAGCCATATACAACGTGAGTACTAATATTATCAAAGCGAACAACCCCAACTCAACTCCTATATGACCAGATCTAGAGACATCTTGTTCCCGTATTGTCTGGTGTTTAGGGGTAAGAACACATCCTTCTCTTGATACGGGCAACTGTCAATTAAAACACCCTACACCAAAAGACAGGTTAAATTACACGGAAGCTGGAAAGTAATCCTAAAAGAAATTTTAGACTTTCTTCTCCTTCCCTCTTAATTTTGTTTCACGTTTAAATAAATATATCTCGGTGGGAGACTCTACTGTTAGTAGATGCATGTCTTCAGACTGGGCTGGGATGCTTATGAGTGACATTTTATACACACAGCATTTGAAACAGCTTCTTAACAAGGACTTCTCCTTATAATGTGTTGCTATTATTATAATTTACTTTCTCTTCTTTGACAGCAGCTGTTTCTTTCAGCAACGCCTAATTGGCCTATATTATTCAGGGGCAGATATTTCTTTTTTAAAAGGCTGAATTGTTGAAAAGCTACAGGTATAATGAATTTCTGTATAGTAAAATTACATTTTACACATAAATTTCAGTAAAAACTTCAAGGATGCATTCTAAAAGGACCCACATAGGATGAGGGGTTGGAGTGCCACAAAATCAACTTCCACAGAAAGAATCATTCATTCATAACGCACAAAAGGGAACAGAATTCGGGAGGTCTTGCCCCGTGTGGGCGGGAGTCAGCAGGCTCTCAGGCTCACATCTTCCGTGTGCAGTGGTATCCTCTGTGCCCTTTAAGGTGTTCACACTCCTGGGCCTATGATGACGTCTCAGCAAATGAAGAAAATATCAGGTGCAGACCCAGTGATATGACACCTCCACTCACCGCATAGCACAGACTTTGCTCTCCCTTTGACAAGATGGTAATAAGATGCTAGAAACAGTGGGCGGGGGCGGGGAGGGTACAGGAGGAATTAGGAAGGAGAGCGAGGGCACACTTTGTCCAGGATACAGATAATTCCTTACAAGATGCAGTATTGCTGACTGCCATGAATAAAACTGATTCTCCAGTCTCAAGCCCTTTCCCAAATCTCAGGGACGGCTTCTACAACTGGGAAATCAACTCCTCAAATGAATCTTTCATCTAGTTTGTCAACTCAAGATCAGCAGGGAAAACCTTGATAAAGCAGAGTTCACACATATTACTAACCTGCTCCTCCTCAAAACTACCTCTTTCTTCCCCCAATTTGACCAGGAATGATTACAGCTCAGATAAAACTCAGATCATTTCTGAAATAAGTAAAATAAAAAAATAAGACTGTTTCTTCTCTCAACAGAAAGAAAAATCTTTCCACGAAAGGAGTGTATGTGATGGCTCTGCTGAGCAGGAGAGAGTACAGAGCCCACGGCTGACAACAAGCGGTCGGTTACAGATAGGCAGACACTTGCAGGAAAGTCCAGAGACAGCACTGCAAAGGGGGTGGGGGGGACCGACGCCTCTGGCTCACAACCCTGACACTACTTCACAGGATCGGACTCTCAAGTGACTTCTTCCCTAGCACCGACTCTGCACTCTGCACCACTAAGTCAGGTGTTACTCTAAACTGCTGAAAAGAATGTGGTAAAAATTAATTGTTAGACTAAAAGAATCATAAACTTGTCAGTAGGTACAGAAGGTACAAATTTTATTTTCATACTCAATTCAATCTAAAACTAAATTCGTCTTAGTTATTTACCTTGGTAAGGGAGGTGAAACTTTAAGAAAAGGGAGTAGTGGTGTAAGAGCAAAAAAACGTTTTGATGGGTTTAAGAACACTCTGGAATCTGAACAGATTCACTGAATACAGGTAAAATTTCAATTTAAGTTTGAGGTATTTATAACAAAAATTACTTTGATCTCCTCACCAGTTTACTAGAAACTGGTGCAATCATCAAAATTTACAACATGGACATCACTGCTCTTTTCAAAATCATAACCATTTGCTTGAAGTGGACATGAATGAGTACTGGAAAAACAGACCTAACACCCAGCTTCACACACACCAGCTCCAAAGGAGACTGGGTCCCTCTGCACCTGCAGATAAAAGGTCACAGGTCTAGGTACCATGGAACTGTGTGAATGAGCGACTATGGCAATTGTACCATTTGTCAGAAGTGCCTTCCTTTTTAAGGCTGAATAATATTCCATTGTACGTATATACCACACTTTGTTTTTCTATTCATCCACTGATGGACATTTAGGTTGCTTCCACCTTTCGGCTATTGCGAATAAGGCTGCCTTGAACATGGGTGTACAAATACCTCTTTGAGATCCTGATTTCAATTCTTTTGGGTATATATCCAGAAGTGGGATTGCTGGATCATACAGTAATTCTATTTTTAATTTTTTGAGGAATAGCCATACTGTTAAAAATTGCTAAAAATTTTTAAAGGGCTAATTTAATGACAGTGTTACAAACTTTGGTTTGTGCCCCTAAGATTTCATGCTAGTCAAACCCCAATCTAGAAAATACTAAGGCACTGAGGCAAAGTAGGCATGTCAGCCACCACTATGTCCGTACTGTACTCAGTGGGATAGGGAAGGAGTAAGCATGTAGACAGACTGCTGCAGAGAACAGTCTATTAAGGAAAATCCCATCTGTAAAGGCACTTTTCAGGCAATGGTTAAAATACAGCTAAATTTCTTGAACAAGCAATAATCTCACATAATCATTACGTTTCAACACAAGCCGTGTCACCACTAACTAACAACATATCAGTCTCTAGAGAAACATTTATCCTGTAAAGGGTAAAATGGGAAGAAAGCCTATCTTAGGGCAGAAAGAAAGATCTAATGCATCTGAGGCTTTCTAACCACAGCTAGAACATCAGAAAAAATAAACTAAAAAATATTTTAGGATTCAAATGCCCAAAATATATGTATATTATCCTGATAGATACAGAAAATAACAGACAACAGCAACCTTTTTCTTTAAAAAAAGGTTAACTATGAAATATTTCAAGTATACTAAAAGTACAAAAATTATCACACACCCATGTATACACCACCTAGACTTAGAAATATCGTATTCCAGATATAGTTGAAGACTCTTGTCTTCCTTCCCAATTCTATTCCACTCCTACTCTGAATTTGTTGTGTATGATTCCCATGCACACTTCCACCCTTCTGTAACACAGATGTGTACAAAGGCACTGTCTTGCATGTGACTGCATTTGGTACAGATGGTGTCATACTGTACACATGCTCTGTCATTTGTTTTTCCCTCCACACTGTTTTTGAGATAAATTGATAGTGACACATAAAGCTTTTGTTAATTCACTTTAAGTCTCTATAATATTCTCTTAAATGACTATACCAGAAGGGGTTTATTCATTCTCCTCTTGACAGATATTTACTGGCTCCTGCAGGGAGGGGTTATCATAAACCACATTATAAACATCTTGATTATACCTCCCTACGCATGCCACAGACTTTTTGACAGCGCACCTAGAGTCAGAACTGCTGAGTCTGGTGCTGTGCCCATTTTATATTATTAGATGTGTCCCACACTCTCCCACGGCCGTGTGTAAGTTCCCACTGGAATTACAAGGGCTTCTACCTGTCAACTGTCTGGAGGTGTGTAGGGGTAGTTCCCTGTTTTGTTTTGCTTTGTGTTTATGAGCAGTATTGTTTAAAGTGAGTGGAGTGGCCTGGAAGGAAGAGAGGTAGTGAAAGAAGGGGAAGAAACACAGGAATTAGAGCTGAGAGCTGTTGCTATAAAGGAATTTCTGGTGACGGAAGAAATGGTTCATTAAAACAACTTCCTCCTTCACACAACAGCCATTGGCTTCTCCCAAGGCCCCTTTGAAGACAGTGTATTTCAGGTATCTGCCCCACAGCTCACTGGCCAGTGGTGTCCAGACTCACCCTTTCATTTACTGAGAGACCCCAAGTGAGGTCTGCTGATTTCTATAAGGCACGACATAAATCAGAAAACAACTGTTACAGGAATTTCTTATTTTCAAGCAAATGTAAATCTTAGCATCAAGAAGATATTTGCAAACCATACTTCTGATAAGGGCTTAATCTCCAAAATATATAAAGACCTTATGCATCTCAACAACAAAAAAACTACCAACCCAATTAAAAAATGGGCAAAAGACCTGAACAGACATTTCTCCAAAGAAGATATACAGATGGCCAACAGACACATGAAAAGATGTTCAAAATCACTAACTATCAGGGAAATGCAAATCAAAACTACAATGAGATATCACCTCACGCCCGTCAGAATGGCTATAATTAACAAAACAGGAAACAACATGTGTTGGAGAGGATATGGAGAGAAGGGAACTCTCATACACTGCTGGTGGGAGTGCAAACTGGTGCAGCCACTATGGAAAACAGTATGGAGATTCCTCAAAAAATCAACGATAGAACTACCATATGATCCAGCTATTCCACTGTTGGGTATTTATCCAAAGAACTTGAAAACACCAATTTGTAAAGGTACATGCACCCCTGTGTTCGTTGCAGCATTATTCACAATAGCCAAGACTTGGAAGCAACCTAAGTGCCCATCAAGGGACGAATGGATAAAGAAGATGTGGTATATATACACAATGGAATACTACTCGGTCATAAGAAACGATGAAATCCAGCCATTTGTGACAACATGGATGGACATTGAGGGTATAATGCAAAGTGAAGTAAGTCAGAGGGAGAAGGTCAAATACCGTATGACTTCCTTCATTAAGTAGTAGATAATAACAACAATAAACAAACACATAGGGACAGAGATTGGATTGGTGGTTACCAGAGGGGAAGGGGGGAGGGAGGAGGGTGAAAGGGATAATTCGGTACATGTGTGTGGTGATGGGTTGTAATTAGTATTTTGGTGGTGAACATGATGTAATCTATGCAGAAATAGAAGTATCATGATGTACACCTGAAATTTTTACAATGTTATAAACCAATGTTACTGCAATAAACAAAAAATTAAAAAAAAAAAATCTTAGCATCGAGTCCCGCTAACAGGCACATAAGAAGTTCTCACAATATTTATTTAAAGAAAATTCTGAAAACTGTGTTGACACAATGCTAAGGAAAAAAAAGAGTATTATTATCAACTTTCCTTTCTCGAAGTGCAATGACGAACTTTTATTGAAAAAAAAATTAAATATTTCATTCTTACTACAATAAGATAGTACTTATGATTTAAAACGGACACAAATCTTATTGAAATACATGATTTGAATATATTCCAAAAAGCCTTTCATATGAAAACTCAGACCTAGATTCTAAGAACTTTTGCGGTTCCCATCAATTATTTTTCAGGAGCTTAAACTTTAAAAAATTTTTCCTATGATTTCTTCCTGAGAATTTGCTGCCAAGGAGAAACTGGTCTCTTTAACAAAGAGCAGCAGATGAAAATAAAACTGGTGCAGCTGTACTTTCTAGATGTCCAGAGAATCAACCTAAGTGAAGCTGGATGTATGACAAGAACAGCATTCTCATCTGTCTTTGCCCTGTGAAAACAGGGAGATATTTTATTTGGCTAATCCATACATAATATATTATTTATAAATATCTCTTATTCGAGGCCGGCCCCGTGGCTTAGTGGTTAAGTGCGAGCGCTCTGCTGCTGGCGGCCGGGGTTCGAATCCGGGATCGCACCGACACACCGCTTCTCCGGCCATGCTGAGGCCGCGTCCCACATGCAGCAACTAGAAGGATGTGCAGCTATGACAGACAACTATCTACTGGGGCTTTGGGAGAAAATAAATAAATAAAATCTTTAAATAAATAAATAAATAAATATCTCTTATTCTGCCTTATTTCAGAGCAGTTTTCCTTTCTGTTGGTAGGTGGCAGGGATAACAGTTACACCTATATCTACCTACAACAGGAATAAATGAAATTAAAAATACACACAGACACACATACACACACATAGACTTTTCTCAGTAGCAGAGGGCCAGAGGAATTTTTAGGGCTCAGGGGAAATTGTTAGAGTGAAAAAAATACTTCCTATTTCAGAGACCTTTGTCCTCTGCAACCAGACACCTATTTGGGCTAGGAACAAGCTAAACAAGAAAATGGCAAAAGCTGAGGTTAATGGAAGGAGGAAGAGAAAAGAAAGGAAGGATTGAGTTGCATAAAACAACTCAGGAGGCACAGTTGATGGGTTTTTCTAAATGAAGACATTTAGCAGGAATACCTGATGCCCTCCTAACTAGAAGGAACTGCAACAGAGTTCAGTGGTGAAGGGGGACAGGCTTGGGAGTCTGGCAGACCTGGCCCCAAATTTTACCAGCTCTATGGCCTTGCCCAAATGACTGAATGTGTTTGAGCCTCAGTTTGCAATTCTACAAAATGGTGATGGAATATATACCTCCTAGGGATGTTGTAGGAATTAAATGTGAAACTGTACGTCGCTAGAGCACTCAGTACCCAGGACACAGTAAGTGCTGAGTAATAAGCCGCTATTATGTACAAGATAAATGAGTATATTTTAGATAGACTAGCTTTTTTAAAGAACTATTTTATTCAAATACCAATAACACTTCCATACAAAGGCTGCCTGGAAGCAGTTAAATAAATCAGTCTATTTGTCCCATACAAATTTATGATAAGATTAGCTTTATTTGTTTCTCTCAAATGTAATTTTAATTCACTTAAAAAAAAATTTCCCTAGGGAAGAATGGCCATAAAATTAAACTGCCAGATACCAGCAGGGCAAGCATAAAAACAGCATAGAGTAAAAAATGTCCAACACAACACTGCCTGCTTGAAATAAACTTAATGCAAAGAAAATAAAATAGAATAAAAAAGAATAAATAAAATAACCTAACTCCATCAACTGCTAATATATGTTGTAAATAGTAGCAAACCAAAATGTTTAACTAAATACACCATCACGAAACTTTATGATGCATTAATTAAAGGGGTAAATCTGGGGTAAAATGAAATAAGCAGGGTTTCTTAAAGAATTGCTCCACGTGAAAAAGAGATGTAGACGGAGCAGGTGCAAATCTCTTAGGACTCTTTGAGAGTACTCTGGAAAAGGACAGCCTAACCAGGCCCCGCACAATGCCTGGCATGCAGCACATGTATTCGCTACATGAAACTGCAGATTTTTCAGAGAAAGCCATACAAGCTTTAGATACTCAGATAAAAGCAAAATGCTACTCAATTTTTTTTTTGCATGGATTTGGGGTTAGAGATCTTCATATAACGATGACTGAGTCATCAGAAATACGGCTCTGGGTTTTAGGGTTCCAGGTTCCAAGGCTGGCTTTAATTTGGGAACTGGAAGATATGGACAGGAAAAGACACAGAAAGCGAACCGGAAGTTTCACAAAGGAAACGGATGATGCCCTCTCAGCACGAGTTGCAGTGAACTGTTAGGCGCTTTTCAAAGAACCACACAGTGTAAAATCACTTGGCCTTGCAAAAGCATTTTAGGCAATCTTTTTGGATGGAGGAAATACCCCCATCTCATTAAGTTCCTGTAATGGAGAGAATGACAAGGGACATGCTGAATTTTGTAGACAAATACAGTAAGTTTTTATTCCTCCTTTCCCAACTTAATTGAAATTATATCTCAGTGAAAGAGGATGGCAATTTTCTGGTAATACTCAGAGTACTTTCAGTAGAAGCGTATTTCCAGTTGGAGACAGATGTGCCCAATGAAACCCCCCATGGTGACACAGCACGAGCCTGACGGGACCTTACACAATCTCCCCTCCTTCTTCGGCTGTGTGCACTGACTTCCCATTCACAGTCTCCTCCACTGCTACTCTAACTGGAGCTCAGAACTCAACACCAATGTTTTTCCTACCTGTGTATCATCAAGTTTCTTTTTTTCCCTCTGCCCTCAGGAGAACCTCGAAATGGTCGTGGGGTTCCGAGATGTGGAACTGCCAGCCCGCCCTCCAGGCAGACACAGTTCCCATGCAGTGGTCACTCACAGACCAGCCCCACGGCCTGCCTGTGGGACGGGCAGCATCATCTGGTCAAAGTTCTACACTGAAGTCCAGAGAGACTTCACCACCTAACTAGTAATTGCTGCATAATTTTTGGACTGGCAGAAACGCCCTTTCACAAACGTGAGCTACCTGAGGGTATGTGGATGACAGAGAGGCAGCCCACAGCCCTGGGGGGTAGCAGGGTACAGCAGCAAGGTACCTTCAGCGACTGCGGAGAGTCGGAGTTGCTGTCGCAGTAGAGGATGACGTTGTTGGCCATGCTGAAACTCTCCCTCACCCCGAGGTGGTAAAACAGGGATGGCTGCCGGAAGGCGTCACTCATCTCCACCACAGCAATGTCTGCAAACAGAACAGAGACCCCAGAGGGGACACGGCAGAACGCCCAGTCAGCACGTTGTGTGTGCAACAGCTTAGTGCGAAGAGAGGAAACGAGAGGGATTTTCCCTCTCCATTTACCACTGAATTTTAAATGTGCAGTTCTACCCAGAAGTGGTTTTAGAAAAGGCAGCAAACCTGCACTTGTCAAACAAGAAGGGATATGTGTATATAATTACTGGAAACTAAGGAGAGTCTGCAGCGGGGCCAACACTCTCTGATCAATTTCAACACTAACACAAGTTAACTGAGGTTCCAGAAGCAGATCCACGGGAAACAGCAATAAGTAATAATGTAAAATGAGAGTTAAGAAAGCAAATAGGTAAGATTATGAATTAATCCAGAGCTTTATTTACAATTAATTAATTAACATCTAACAAATATAATCTAGAAAAACAGAAAGCAAAGGTATAGAAAATGACTAAGGAGAATATAACCACAGATACTAATTCTTCCAAAGCTCAGAGATGACTAACACCAAGGTTGTATAAACCTGACACCAAAATTTGACAATAATGTCACAGAAATGAAATTGAGATTAGTCCCAAACTCATTTACATATATAGACAAAAATATGAAAGAAAAATGAACAAAATGCACCAAGCATTACACTATAAGAACACTAGATCACGGGTTCAAGATTTACTTGGGGAATGCAAGAATGGCTCCATGGAAAAAAATCACCAGCATCTCCACAGATGCCCCAAGTACTTTAATTAAAATTCAAAATCCATTTCTCATTAAAAATAATTGAAAACTAAAAATATGAGAGTACTTTTTTAACATGAAGGATAATATATATTTCATAACAACTGCCAACTTTGTGCTTACGGTATTCCCATAAAAATCAGGAAAAGGACCAGGCTGTTAACTACTCCCTTTACTCATTGGCTTTCTGAAAGCCCCAGCTAGACTAGCAATAAGATTTCACAAAGTAAGGAGGTATAATTCTGTAAAGTAAAAGAGACAATTAGTATTACTTACAGATGTTATGGCTGTCAACCAAAAAAACTCAATGGAATCAACTAAATAACTTGATTAGTAATAATACAATTTAGTAAGGTGTCAAGATGCAAAACTATTATGAAAACCAAGAGCTGCCTTTATAACCGTAATAAGCATTTGGAAAATACAACAGTGAAACAAATCCCACTCATAATCAAAATGAAAACGTTAACACACCTTATAATAAATTTAACAGATGATGCTAATTTGTTAAAAATACGTGCAATATATGATAGATGAAAGGATAATATCTCTATAAATTGTCTCTTATTGGTCAATTTAAAACAAACAAGTAACCATAAAAACATGACACCAGAAAAATCAGGGTATGGACAGAGGCAGGCAAATTCACCAAAGTATAATAACTAAAATGGTAAATGAGCATACAACAAAATATTCTATACCTCCCTACTAATAAATGCACACTAAGCCAACTATAAAGCGCCAAGTTTTTTTTGCCTAAAAAGTGGCCAAAGATATTTCAAAATGCCCAAAGAAGATGCAGAGAAATGACACTCTTACACGCCAAGGGGAAGTGTAAACTCTCTAGGAGACTTAAATCCTTAAAATTATGCATACTTTTTAACCCAAAACCCCATTCCTAAGAATTTACCCTGAGAAAAGTCCTATAAATGTGGCATATTTACTTGTAAGTATGTCAACTGAAATATATTTTTTTACAATAAAAATGGAAAATGCCTAAATATCCATCAATAGGAAAATGGTTAGGTAGGTAGATGAATTCAAATAATGGCATGTTAGGTAACCGTTGAAAATTATATTGTAGAAGAATATTTAGCAATGGGGGTAAATTCAAATTATCTTAAGTAAAAAATATTAAAATATAGGGGCCGGCCCCGTGGCTTAGCAGTTAAGTGCGTGCGCTCTGCTGCTGGCGGCCCGGGTTCGGATCCCGGGCGTGCACTGACGCACCGCTTCTCCAGCCATGCTGAGGCCGTGTCCCACATGTAGCAACTAGGAGGATGTGCGACCGTGACATACAACTATCTACTGGGGCTTTGGGGGAAAAAATAAATAAATAAATAAAATTAAAAAAAAAAAAAAGAAATAATTCTTAAAAAAATATATATATATTAAAATATAACATATACATTATAACATACAGCACACATTAAAATATGAAAACATAACATATATATTCTCTGTGTATATATGTGCATGAATTAAAAATGTCTAGAAAGTTGTACACCAAAATGTGAACCATGAAAATAGCTGTGTAATAGTATTATCAATTATTTTTCTTCTTTATGACGTCTATATTTTTTACAACTTCCTTTATGAACATTTATTGACTTTTATAATTTAGGAACCCACCAAAATATAAAAAGAACAATACTAAAGACTATATGGCTGAGGGGCCGGCCCCGTGGCTTAGCGGTTAAGTGCTCGAGCTCCACTACTGGTGGCCCGGGTTCAGATCCCGGGCGCGCACCAACGCACCACTTCTCCGGCCATGCTGAGGCTGCGTCCCACATACAGCAACTAGAAGGATGTGCAACTACAATATACAACTATCTACCGGGGCTTTGGGGAAAAAAAGGAGGAGGATTGGCAATAGATGTTAGCTCAGAGCCAGTCTTCCTCAGCAAAAAGAGGAGGATTAGCATGGATGTTAGCTCAGGGCTGATCTTCCTCACAAAAAAAAAAACAAAAGACAGTATGGCTGAATGTAAAACTGAAGAGCAGACATGAGAATAATGCAGCCTCCTGAGAAGCTGTCCCGTGCAGAGTCAGCCTCATCTAATGAATGTGAAATGGGAATCCACATTCTGTGAAGGAGAAACAGATCAGATGAAACAGAGGCTAAAGACAGAAGATTTAATGACGTGATGAAAGGGAAAGACAGGTCAAAAGAGCTTCAAAAGATTTTTTTCAAAACTAAAAATGACTTAAGGGCTCTTTAATACAAATAAAGAGTTTTCTTTTGGGGTCCTTAACATTTCTACACCAGAAATGAACACACGAGAAACCTGAGTCACTGTACCCCACCCACAGGCCCCACCTGCCTCCTGCACCCACTCTGCTTCGTCCTCCCACAGATGCCAGCCACTCCTCAGTCACCCCACTTTAAAATCTAGACAGCGAAACACGCCACTGAGAGAAACCAAATAACCAGTTGCTAATGAAACATAAATGAGAGATACGCAAAGAAAAATACTAGCTAAGTTCAAGTAGTGACAAGAGGGGAGAAAACTGGTTATTTCCAGAGAACTGACTTGTGGGATTTGATGCTAAAATATAAAAGAAACACTGCAGAAGGCTTTCAGATTAAGAGAGAAACTAGGGGCCGGCCCAGTGGCGTAGTGGTTAAGTTCTCCAGCTCTGCTTCAGCGGCCTGGGGTTTGCAGGTTTGGATCCCAGGCGGGGACCTACACACCACTTGTTAAGCCACACTTTGGTGGTGTCCCACATACAAAATAGAGGAAGACTGGCACAGATGTTAGCTTAGGGACAATGTTCCTCAAGCAAAAAGAGGAGGATTGGCAATAGATGTTAGCTCAGAGCTAATCTTCCTCACCAAAAAAAAAAAAAGAGAGAGAGAGAGAGAAACTAGGTATTTTAAATGAATGGTACAAGCAAACTAAGGTATATTCATTAGATCTGAACATCTAAGCAGGAACAGATCCATTTTTTTGCATGCTGTATAGAACATTAAAAATGCTTACTTGTGGGACCAGCCCCATGGCCTAGTGGTTAAGTTCAGCACGCTCCGCTTCAGCGGCGTTGGTGGCCATGCTGTGGCAGCAACCCACATACAAAATAGAGGAGGACTGGCACAGATGTTAGGGCAAATCTTTCCCAGCAAAAAAAAAAAACAACAAAACTTATTTGTATATTTTAAAAATACCATAATATAGTATAATAACTCAGAAAAAGTTGGGCTTTTTGCTACTTCAGATTCAGATGAGTGATTTGTTCTAATATATTGTATTCTTTTCTAAATTTATCTCTTACTTTCCATAGAATAAAATTCACTCTCTGTCTCCTTTGGTGAAGTGTTCAAAGCTTGTGCCCCATTGTTTTTTTAAATTATTGAGTTTGTTTTCTTACTGCTGAAGTTTGTGTGTTCTTTATATTATCTGGATATTTTTTCTTCATCAGATATGTGATTTGTAAAATCTCTCTCCCAGGGTTGTGACTTGTCTTTTCATTCTGTTAACAGTGTCTTTAGAAGAAAAGTTTCTCACTTTTATTTATCAATTTTTTTCTTTTATGGATTGTGCTTTAGGTGTGGTATGTAAAAAATCTTAGCCTAACCCAGTGTCACAAAAGTTTTCTCCCATGTTTTCTTCTAGAAGTTTTATAGCTTTACATGTTATATTCAGGTCTATGAATGACCCATTCTGAGTTAATTTTTGTAGATAGTGTGAGGTATGGGTCAAGGATCATATTTGTGGTCAAGACTCTCCTTTCTCTATTGAACTGCCTCTGCTTCTTTGTCAAAAATTAGTTGGCTACGGGCCGGCCCCGTGGCTTAGCGGTTAAGTGCGCGCGCTCCGCTGCTGGCGGCCCAGGTTCGGATCCCGGGATCGCACCGACGTGCCGCTTCTCCAGCCATGCTGAGGCCGTGTCCCACATACAGCAACTAGAAGGATGTGCAGCTATGACAGACAACTATCTACTGGGGCTTTGGGGGAAAAATAAATAAATAAAATCTTTAAAAAAAAAAAATTAGTTGGCTACATTTGTGTGGGTCTATTTTTGGATTTTCTATTCTGCTCCATTGATCTGCATGTCTAACTTTTGCCAAGATTACATTGTTTTGACTATTGCAGCTTCACGGTAGATCCTGACATCAGGCAGTGTGAGTCCTCCAACTCTTTTTCTGCTTTCAAAATTGTTTTAGCTATTTTAGTTGTTCTATTTGCTTTCCTGTATAAATTTTAGAATCAATTGGTGGCTGAGAGCAATCAGTTGATAGCTACAAAAAAAAAAAAAAATCCCCCATGGATTCTGGCTGGGATTATGTTGAATCTATGGATCATTTTAGGGAGCACTGACATCTTAAACAACTTAACATCTTTCAATTCATGAATATGGCATAAATCTCCATTTATTTAGGTCTTCTTTGGTTTCTTTAATTAGTATTTTGTAATTTTCAATATACCATTCCTGTACATATTTTGTTAACATTATACCTAAATGTTTCACTGTCTTGAACTACTATAGATATATTCTTTTTAAAATTTCAAATTCCAGGGCTGGCCCCGTGACTTAGCGGTTAAGTGTGCGCGCTCTGCTACTGGCGGCCTGGGTTCGGATCCCGGGCGCACACCGACGCGCTGCTTCTCCGGCCATGCTGAGGTGGCGTCCCACATACAGCAACTAGAAGGATGTGCAACTATGACATACAACTATCTACTGGGGCTTTGGGGAAAAAAAGGAGGAGGATTGGCAATAGATGTTAGCTCAGAGCCAGTCTTCCTCAGCAAAAAGAGGAGGATTAGCATGGATGTTAGCTCAGGGCTGATCTTCCTCACCAAAAAAAAAAAAAAAAATTTCAAATTCCAATTGTTCACTGTAACTATATAAAAAAACAGTTGATTTTTGTATATTGACCTTGTATGCTGAGACTTTACTAAACTCACTTATTCTAGGAGCTTTTTTTTTTCATGCTTTGGGATTTTCTACATGGATAATCATGTAATCTGCAACTAGAAATGGTTTTATTTCTTCCTTTCCAACCTCTATGTCTTTCACGGTTTTTGTGTTGTTGGTGTTTGTTTTGTTTTGCTGTGTTACAGTGGCTAGGACTTGCGGAAACACGGCATTTTTTAAACAGTAATATTTCATTGTCAAACTAAAGAAAATATTATCTCATTAGGGCTACCTTCTGACTCTGATGGATATCTTCTCAAAAGTAGCAAAATAAACAGGTGAAAATCATCTTCCTCATGAAATGATCCTAAGACTTGCTGAAAATGCAAAAGACGATACAATAATAAACTGAACAAACTTCTGATACTCCATAATCCTTGAAACCCACTTATATGAGGTACAGATTATCCACTTATTCCACAAACACGTACTCAGTAATGACCATGGGCCAGGCACTATGTGCTTTTCAAATACTAACTCACTTAATCTTCATAACACCCCTTCGTGGTAGGTAATATTATTATTTCAGGACTCTAAGGCAGAGACAGTATAAGTAACCTGCCCCAAATCAGCTAGAAAGTGATGGCGCTGGGAGTTGAACTCAGGCAGTCTGGCTAGAGAGTTTGTGCTCTTAATTCTTAACTGAGCCACACCCTACACTTTCAGAAAATGGAGATTCCAAAGATCAGAACACGAATGAGATGCAAAAATAAGTTTGAGGACCAAAACATACACTCCTGTAATGTATTTCATGAGTAAACGTACTCAGTAACTGTCTATTTGAGTTTTTGTGGTAATACTGTGAGTAAAACCACCACATTAACAAATTTAAGACTAAGTCAGTCATTTATAAGTATAGACAAAGACACAAAAATCTCTTACATTTCCACTAAGGTGTAGTTTCTTTCCTTGTTCCAACTGAGTTAATGTTAAATGGAGCATAAAATTAGGTTTACCAGGGGTTTATTAAAGCATAATACATTTTTAGGGCAATAACATAAAACTGTTGTGCTTAATTGCATTTTGGGTCATCAACTGGCAGTGGTTCATGGTCTGTGTTTCTTTTTTAATTTAATTTTTCTTTCCTAATACGATATCTGTTAGTTAACTAAATATCCCCCATGAGCTGCTGCTGCTTGTGAAAAGCAGTTGAAGGAAGATGTTAATCTTTAGTTACTTTTTATCTGTTCAGTCGCTTTCCTCAGGCAGCAGATCACTGATGACAAACGAGAGTCCAGGAGTGATCTGGCTTGTATGGCAGTCAACAAGGTGCTCTAAAATTCCACAATCAATGGACATTTCCCAAGTTATCACACAAAACACTCCATCCAGTCATGATGGATTAATCCTGAAGATGACCCATTCATGTCAATTTAAGTCCACAAACATCCTGAGTGCCTTTTACATAAAAGGTCATCTGTTATCTCCTATCTGTTATGAAAGTTAAAAGAATTAACGAGATGTGGTTTTTGCCTTCTCTTGGGGGACAGAAACGTGAGTTGGCAGGCACCGATACAGGGCAGAACGTGGCGGGCGCCGGGGAAGTGCAAGAGGTGATGCTCAGAGCCCAGAGAGGCTAGTGCTGGTGGGATGGATGGCAGAAGCCTATGTGGATGAGGCACCAGCTGGCGGTGGAAGGGGAAGTAGAGCCCCTCAAAGAACAGACGAGAAACAGCAACCCTGGCACATCAAAAGCACTGCAGAAGAAGCCAGGGATAGGAAGTGTGCCTGGGGCTTAATCAGAGAAATGCAGAAAACTCACTAGGAAACTAAGTCAATTCCAACTGGGATTCACAATTGATGAACCAAGAAAGATCCCCTAAAGAGCAGACACTAACCTCCAAATGCCCGTCCCTTCTTTGATCCTTAAGGGAAGTATAACCTGCATTCCATTGATTTTTCTATTTTATGAGTGAATAAGGGCTATTTACAACTCATCTACTAAATGAAAATTACTAAAACGTTACTCATGACCTAGTAGTGTCCTAGTAGAGTCTCCTAAACACTCTAAGTCAGTTTTCTCAGGTCTGGCAGTCACACAATGTCGGGAAACTAAAAAACTCCTATTGTGCAGACAGAATTGTTGAAATTCTCAGGAAGGACAGAATAATAATCTACCATCATTGTTGTCTTGAATTGCTCATAGTTGGGCAATTCGTGCTGTAAATTACTACTCATTTAGCTTCACCAGCATCACTGTATTATCTTGTACGTTATTTGGTCAACCCTATCATGTATAATGATACATATTTATGTCCACAGTATATTTGGGCCCATAATTTCCTCATCACTAAACTACAATAAAAGTATGCATAGTGATTCAAACATGAGTCATTCTTATATTGCTAAAGCAAATGTATACCTGATGTCCCCATCCCTGCCCTAATTTGCTTGTTTGATCACGACTCTGAGTGTTATTTTTTTAACCTGAAAAGTGAGGCCTGGGAGGTAGGTAGTCAGAGGGACATTTTCACCTCCAGAGGTTGGCCTTTAAAAATGTTGAGAGCCACTGCACTTACAAAAGGGGGGATGGGTGGAAGAAAAGGGGGAAGCCTAGAAGGGGAGAAAGAGATAAAAGAGAAAGAGAGAGGGAGGAGAAGGAGAAAAACAGGGAGAGGAGGAGGGAGCAGAACCAACAAGATGGGTGTGGTAAGATCTAACATCCCCCTGCCCAGGCAGTACTAGCTGCAAGAGCTCAGTCATGAGGCTCCAGCGTTAGACACGCGGGGGAAAGAGCACACCTCCACAGGAGGTGCCCATCCCAGAGGGCCAGGACCTAGAGCCATAGCTCTCCGCCAGGAGGAGATACAGCCTCAGACAAGCAGACCACAGAGGTGAAAAGCTGGAAGGAACCTTCTCCCCATCTCCGGTGGCCTTGAGAGGAGTGATGCACGTGCAAATGGCAGACAAACTGTTTCAGGACTTCCAGTGTCTGAATCCTAGTTAAGTGTCTGAGTGGATGGCCCTGGACAATACCTTAAATTCTCTGAGCTTTGGTTTTCTCTACGGTAAACCGAGGATGATAACACAGGCATTTACTGCACAAAGCTGTTGTAAGGATCACACCTGCACTAGGCACAGTAAACTCCCAATATATGGTTCTTATATGGAGCCATTACAAGAAATGATGATAGGAAGCCCTTGAGCAACTTATCATAAAAATGTTATTGAAGATGATGCTAATACATAACTCAATACCACATGATGAAACCCCATATGAATAATTACACATAGAAATGATGTCGAAATCAAATTATGAAAGCATAGAAAGCCAACATAAAGAATTTTGACTTGATTCTATAATCAATGGTGATTCATCCACCTCCATGAGTTTTGAGAAGGGGTGTGGCAGGATCAAAGTTTCAGGAAGATATACCCAGAATTTGTGGACGGATGATACACGAAATAAAGTAGAAGCTGGGAGACGAGTTAGGAGTCAGCCAAGGGAGAGTGTGTCCCAAACTAACACAAGGACAACATGCGGGGAAATCTAGAGAATTAAGGGATTTGGTGGATGCAGGATAATCAAAGATAGAATTAAAGATGATTCTGCTTTGAACTTGAATGATTAAGACTGATGACATTCCATCAACACAGTAAGTGATACAAGAGGAAGAACTATCTTCTGGTAGGAACGTGCGTGTGTGTGTGTGTGTGTGTGTGTGCGCGCGTGTGTGTGTGTGTGTGTATCTAACTGACAGTCTTCATTCTGAATCTCAGCAAAGAGACTGAAGGGTCACAGTGATGGGTGGTGGTTGAAGAACCAAGTATAGATGAGATTGTCAACTTAGAGAGTACAGAAAGAAATGAGAAGGCATCTGTGATTCAGGGAATCCCTTCCTCATCATATACCCAATAGAAACACAGACACACGTTCACCAAAACACATGTAATGATGTTCATAACAGCACTATTTGTAAACCATCAACAGTAGAAGAAATCAATAAGGTGTGCTATATACAGACAATAGACACTATACAGCAATGAGAATAAAAATCTACAACCACACACAACATGCATGAATTTGACAGATTGTTAAAAGAATGAATCCAGATACAAAAGAGTAGGTGCTTTATGATTCTATTTATATTAGGTTCAGAAACATGATATTAAAAGTCAAAATAGTAGATACTTTGGTGGGGGGCAATGGCTGAAAGGGGACTTGAGGGGTCTTCTGGAGAGCTGATAAGGTTCTACTTGATCTGGGTGCTGGTTACTGAGGCATGTCCACTTAGTAAAATTAACTCATCTCTGGTCAATAATTTTGCCAAGAACGTTAAAAGAGAACTACATTTAGTTTCCTGTGGCCATTATAATAAATTACCACAAACGTGGTCCCTTAAAACAAAAGAAATTTATTCTTTCACAGTTCTGGAGGCTGAAAGTCCAAATTCAAGGTGTCAGCAGGGCCAGGGCCATGCTACCTCCAGACGCTCTAGGGGAGAATCTGATCCTTGCCTCTTTCAGAATCTAGCAGTTTTTGGCATTCCATGGCCTGTGGCGTGTGCACCTGTGGTGTCAAACTGCCCTCTGCCTCTCTCCTATAAAGACATGTGATGGCATTTATCTATCCAGATAACCCAGGATCACCTCATCTCAAGACCCTTAATTTAATCATATCTGCAAAGACCCTTTTTACAAATAAGGTAGTGTTCACAGGTTCCCAGGTTTTGACCCTTTTTACAAATAAGGTAGCATTCACAGGTCCCCTACTGGGACGTAGGGGTGAGGTCACTGTTTAGCCTACCATAAGATCATAGAGAGCTCCATGATAAGGAAGGTGTGTACAGCAGAACTAAAGGTGGTGGATAAGACGCAATAAGCACAGACGATTCTCCAGAAGACTGGCAGAAAAAGGAAGAGGACTAACATTTACTAAGGTCCATAGTAGGAATTTTTACATTCAGTATGGAAACCAAGAGATCAGACAACACTTGAATGGGATAGAAAAACCTAACGGTTTTTAGTTTTAGGATGGTGTACTTGAACATTAGTAGAAAGATTAAGATTTTAAAGGGGGGGGTAGTTAATTAATGATGACGTCTATATTCTCAGATGAGACAGATGGGATGGGATCTAAGGTGAAGGAAAAGCCAACCTTAGAAGAACAGAAGGAAAGTTCAAGGGCAAGAAGAAGGAAAGTAATAAAAGGTAAAGACCAAGAAATAATGAAGTGGAAGGAGGAACACTGAGGTCCTTCAGTTTAGGTGGTGATGCTTGTTCGATAGAGCTGGGGTGCTGGTGGCCGAGAGGGAGGACAGCCCAGCCAGGGATGGCAGGGACAAGCCTGCATCCCGCAGACATCACTGGACACATGCCTGAAGGCAGCACTACCTTTGCTCTCGGAGTCGTGACCCCAGTATGCTTCCTTCTTTTTTTTTTTTTTTTTTAAATTTTATTTATTTATTTTTTTCCCCCAAAGCCCCAGTAGATAGTTGTATGTCATAGCTGCACATCCTTCTAGTTGCTGTACGTGGGACATGGCCTCAGCATGGCCGGAGAAGCGGTGCGTCGGTGCGCGCCCGGGATCTGAACCCGGGCCACCAGCAGCAGAGCGCGCGCACTTAACCGCTAAGCCACGGGGCCGGCCCTGTACGCTTCCTTCTTAATTTATGTTAGTGGTCCTGTCACCTGTGATACTCAGAATGCTAATGATCACAGCAACAGAAGATGTGAACCCAAGCCTGACAAGAACCAAAAACTACTTTTTCCTTACTTCTATCTGCCTATGACGAAGTTAAAGGAGCATAAGATGCAAAGAGGGAAGACAGACAACAGATTTCAATTTTATTCTGCTTGCTGGCCACGGACAAAAGCCTTAACCAGACATTAAAATTTCAGTCTTACAAATGAATACTCTTGGTCACAGGAAGACTAGGCTAACAGAGAGTCCTTCTCTCCTATCAGAAGAGAAGAGTTTCAGGCACCTGGCATTTGGACAGTGTTTAGAAAGTGTCAGGAAGGGAGCCCTGTAATGCTCTACCTAGATTCAGTCCTCCAGAGAACCCTTCACCAGTGCCCAAGGGAGGTAGAGAAGCCACAGCTTGTACCTTCGATGCAAGTGCCTTATAGAGTGACAGTTCCTCAGCCAAAGACACAGCAGTCCTATGTAATTTTGCTGATTAAAGAAACACAAAGATCCTACATCAAAAAGTGTTATTCTCTTTCCAAGTTAAAATAAGGTCTAGTTTATATCTTAAGAATTTATTGGGGGTTTTTTTTGTGTGAGGAAGATTAGCCCTGAGCTAACATCCGATGCCAATCCTCCTCTTTTTGTTGAGGAAGACTGGACCTGGGCTAACATCCGTGCCCATCTTCCTCCACTTTATATGGGACGCCACCACAGCATGGCTTGACAAGCAGTGTGTCGGTGCACGCCCCGGATTGGAAGCTGCGAACCCCGGGCCGCCGCAGTGGAGCGTGAGCACTTAACTGCTGCACCCCCGGCCCAGCCCCTTAAGAATTTATCTTTTAATGTTATGGCAATAATGATAGACCTGGTCATGATCTATGAAGAGTACATATTACAAGAAAAGCCAAAATGAACCCTAAGGTTTATAGTGTGACAGGGCCATGCTGCACATTATAAGCAGAAATGGGATACAAGGCTGCTTTGATGGTAAAAATTTCTATATCACCATTGAAAACTATTTTTCTCCTTGAAATTATTATATTTCCTGAAGGTATACAAGGTTTAAAACTCTATAATCATAAATTTATATCTCTATAAGCTCATTTTATGCAATAAATTTCAGCCCCGAAGTGATCAATCTATTTTCATTAGATACTTAAAGAGCTTTTTGTGAAAATCTTCGAGCAGGCTTTTTCAGAGTTTACCATAGTTTGTGGTTACAGTGCATGCCATTTTTTGTAGGTCTGTCATAAACAATTTTAATTAAATCACCAAAGCTGTCTGCATGTATGCTTCAGTGGAGTTCCCAGGCTCTCAGAGTGGCCCTTTGTGACCGTAACCATTCTTACACAAGGGCCTCCCTGCCAACTGGAACCAACAATCCACCTCATTTAATTGGCACTTGCGTAAGCTGGGTAAGGTTATAAGAGTTGCTTTGTGACAATTTTTGAAGCATATCTAATTGTTCCTCGTAGATGTGCATCCTGAGTGACACACTCTTCCCTAATCATTTTACACCTTTACAACTTGTTCACACAGAGACGACAGAAAGTGGCGGGGAACCCTCAACACTATCTGACAGCAAAATTCTCTAGCAAAAATGGCTGTGGTAATTTCATTCGAGTCTGAGGTTGTTCTGATTAAGAAGAGATTTTCTCACTCTGTCTAGGGAAATGGCTGTAGCACATGTGTGTTATATCTACATAGACTATAAGTTGCTAAAACAGAATATAACGGAAAATTCTACAGGAGAAATGACCTGCTTTCCTCAATAACAACATGACAGGAAGTTGGGGAGAGAGATGGAGGGAGAAATTAGATATTAAAAAACAGATTTAAGGGACATTATCAAATTGAAATCTATGGACCTCATCTGGATTCTGACTAAAAGAAACATCAAAAAATCATGACATTTATGAGACATTTGAAAATTTGAAACTGACAAGACGTTTGATGATATTGAGAAATTATTGTAAGTGTGATAAGAGATGGTGGTAGGAGCTGTTATCTTTTAGAGATTAAAAATGTGGCACAGTAATTTAATCCTATATGAAAATAAGAAAAAAAGTGAACTGCTAGTGTATGGTACCACCCAAGATATGTATTCTTTATCAAAGAGTATTACTCCTCATGCAATAAGAAATTTAACTGCAAGCAATGAATACCAGACTGTTGCTGCCGTAGACAGAATACAGGTAGTAAAACGAGAGAAACCCAGCTTACACACCACTTGTTTGGCAGGAATAGTTCCTCACCCTGGTGAGCACACCAGTTTGAAAGGCTTTTTCCTTCCTGCGTTTACGGCAGTCAGCTCTGGTACTTATAAACCCAAGTGACCTGTAAGTGTGGGTGAGGGCCCCGGAGGTCCACAGGCTCCAGGATTCCTCAACTGTCAACACGTGGAAACCTCTCTGTGTCAGAATCAAAGCTCTAAAAGACGCTTTGCTTTCTTTATACTCTGTCAAAGTCACTTTCAACACTAATAAATAATCAACATCTGGCCAAAAAGTGCACTATTTTTGTTCTAATTTACACATCTTTTTCTAAGAGTATCTGCAATTCTTTAACACAACAGATGTGTCAACATGATTCTGCCAGTAATGATTCCACTGCGCAGCTTATGTGTTAACATTCCATCTGAGTGCAACAATTCTTTTTTGGGGGTTTTAAAACGTCTTTCTGGAGGATGATCTATTAGAGAGAATGAGCAGAATTAAAACTATTCACTGTTAAAGAATCCTTTTATTGCTGACAGACTTGGGTGGCTGACCTTAAGTGACCGCAATGAAATTGTCTGGGTCTTTTTTTTTTTTCCTTCCAACTAAAATTAAATGTCAGTCTTAAGGAGTTCATTTACTGTCTAGGAAGGTGAAAGTTTGTTTTAAGGTGACAAATTAACGTGACTATAAAAATGTCACTTACAAAAGGAGCTGTCGGGGGGCCGGCCTGGTGGCGCAAGCGGTTAAGTGCGCGCGCTCCGCTGCGGCGGCCCGGGGTTCGCTGGTTGGGATCCCGGGGCGCACCGACGCACTGCTTGGTGAGCCATGCTGTGGCGGCGTCCCATATAAAGTGGAGGAAGATAGGCACAGATGTTAGCCCAGGGCCGTCTTCCTCAGCGAAAAAAGAGGAGGATTGGCGGATGTTAGCTCAGGGCTGATCTCCTCACAAAAAAAAAAAAAAAAAAAAAAAGGAGCTGTCGGTACACCACAAACCAGCCACATGAGGACGAAGACAGGGAAGAAAAGATCCCCTCTCCTCCCTTGCATGGGGAAAATAGGATAAGCCTGTTCCAGACACAGCAATGGACCGGGGAGGAAGAGACACGGCAAACCCCGTCCGTGTAATACCTACCGGGTCCTGCTCTCTTTAGGGCCATCCCACGGCTTCTAATCACACGACATTGGAGGCTCCGCTTTCAACCCCAGTCATCACAGCATCTGGAAATGCTCCCCTCACTCTGCCCTCACGTTTGTTTATTTTAACAAGCATTTGCTGTCTCTGCTATGCAAGGTACTGTGAAGGCGTCAAAGAAATCAACACCAATCCTTCCATGAGTTTATGATCTTCAAGTGCATGTGAGCTGCAGAAGTCCCCGGGCAACTGAAATACATGTAAATATTCCGTGGGAGCACGGAACAAGGAGTGATTAATTCCGACGGGGATCTCCAGGAAGGCAGTGCAGGGGCAACAGCTTCAAAGCAAGCCTTGAGAAGTGGTAGTATTTCAGTACACAGAGGCTGGGCAGGAAGGGCATTTTTGGCTCCTCTGTGATTGCGTAACATAGGAGTTTCTCACTGCCAGAAGAATTGCTCCACCACCTAAGAATGGACATGTGCACCACCACCCACTGACTGAGGAAGGGCTTATCATTCTATCTGGTCTTCCCGCAGGAAGTTTACAGGGAGTGACATAAATTGCACAATCGTGTTTTTGGAATTCTTTTCAGTAAACACTTTTTTCTTACTAGGAGGAGAGAGATTTTGTCTTGCTTGTGTCTTTACATAGTCTAAGTTCCATTATTAAATATATTCGTTTTCCATACGTGTCACTTGGATGCGAGTGTCATTTACCTCCCTGACTCTCTTGGTCCAAGGGGAGTTTCAGCCCCTTCCCATGTCATAGCTCCCTCCACTCACAATCCTACAGCTATGCGCCTGCCTGTCTGTGCACTAAAAGGGAGGAGGTACCTAAAGGTGGAACGGAAAACCCTGGAGAGGAGGCACTTGATGGTATGGAGACAACATTGCCAAAGAAGGAAAGATAAACAAAAATTGACCTATGGAAAAGCTTCTGAATAAGAGAGTCTCCCAGGCAGCAGTCAGCCCAAATGATAGCCCACAGACCATCACCACAGCCACACAGCATTCAGAGGAGCACAACACGTGTATTCGCCAAAGGCATTAACAAAATTAATTCATTTCAAGGAGAGCCATCTATGTCCCAAATGCTCAGCATTGGCTTCTATCTGCATATGAACAACCAGCAACAGAAAGAGCTGAGAACCTCAACGACAGTTCGACAGTTCAGGTAGTTCGGGCAGCACTCATGCCTGCACCTGGAGCAATCTGCTTTAATCTTGGTTTTCCTTTTTCGGAATCGACGTCTTCCTCCAAGGGCCTATCTTTGTCCTCTCGTGTTTCTGCTGTTTACTTACCATTTCTTACCAAAAATACCCAGCCAGGGTCAAGTTTCCTTTAGACATCAACAAGCCAGAGCTGGTTTTAAAGCAGACATGTGTCCCCTGGGTCTTGGACTAAAGGTTCCAAATGCTCTTTGGAGACTAGTTTAAACCAGGCAGCCAAACTGGGAAGACTGTATTCTCCCTAGCCATTTTTACACCTAAATGATTTTTTTAAGAGCAAAATTGAGACAATGAAAAAAAAGAACAGAAAAACTACCTGCAATTCCACCCCCATAATCCCACCACCATTAACCCAGATGCTATTTTTACCGATTCCTGAATTCGTTTTTATGTTACCTTGCTTTAGAAAAGGTATCACACAAATTATTTTCTTAAGCTGCCCAGATCTTCCTTCTGCGCCTATTGTCATAAATAAACAGACCCGTGAAGAGGAGCCTGAGTGCTGAATAACAAAGAAGCAATTTTCTGCCATTTATTTGGACCCCATCACTCTGAAAAAGAGCTGCAGTTTTTACTTTTCTTAGAAATGAGAGTTACATTACAATGGTGCATGTTTTTCACTCCTAGAGCTACTATCTACTTCTTCATGTTGAACACCCTGTACCTCTCATCAGACCCCATTATAATACATGCACCTGCCCTTCTATCAGTAAGGTTGACTTGGTTAAAGCTCAATGGGCCATCAACTAAATGACCCCAGCAACGGGATCCTCCTTACTAAATTTATGAAATAATAAAACTATATTCAGGTAAGTGATAAAAACTTAAATGTTACCAACTCTCAAAAATATAGTATATCTAGTCCTCAGTATATCTAATCCTCAGTATCAAAGAAGTAAATTATTATACATATTAAAATGGTCTATTGAAAATTGATCACATGGAGATACTAAGTCTTTTTGTGGATTTCCTTCTAAGCTTTTCCCTACACAATTATCACACACCCATATGGTATGGGCACAGAACTGCAATTATTCTATGTATTATGTTCCAATCATAACCACTTCTAATTGCGAACTATATCTGGGGAAGCCTGAATACAAAGTTCACAATTTGCTGTTCAATGAAGAAACTAAAAGTCTGTGTTCAAATATCTACAAAAAACCAGCTAACATCATACTTAATGGTGAGAAACTAGAAGCTTTTCCATGAAGATCAAGAACAGGGCAAGGATGTCCCCTCTCATCACTCCTTTTCAACATCTTACTAGAAATCCTAGCTAATGCAATAAGACAAGAAAAAGAAATAAAAGGTATACTGATTGGGAAGGAAGAAATAAAACTGTCTTTGTTCACAGATGACATGATTGTCTACACAGAAAATTTGAAAGAACTGACCAAAAATTCCTAGGACTTACATGTGATTATAGCAAGGTTGCAGGATTCAAAGTTAATATACAAAAGTCAATCGCCTTCCTACATGCCAGCAATGAACAAGTGGAATTTGAAATTAGAAACACAATACCATTTACCCTCAAAAATGAAACACTTAATTATATGACAAAATATGTATAACATCTATATGAGGAAAACTATAAAACTCTGATGAAAATCAAATTAGAACTAAATAAATAGAGAGATATTACATGTTCATGGATGGAAGACTCAATATTGTCAAGATGTCAGTTCTTCCCAACTTGATCTATAGATTCAATGCAATCCCAGTCAAAATCCTGGCAAGTTATTCTGTGGATATTGACAAACTGATTCCAAAGTTTGTACAGAGAAGCAAAAGATCCAGGATAGCCAACACAATATTGAAGAACAAAATTGGACGACTGACACTACCAACATCAAGACTTACTCTAAAGCCACCATAATCAAGACAGTGTGGTACTGTGAAAGAATAGACAAATAGATCAATGGAACAAAATAGAGAGCCCAAAAATAGACCCACATAAATACAATCAACCGATCTTTGACAAAGGAGCAAAGGTAATATAATGGAGCCAAGACAGTCTTTTCAACAAATGGTGCCGGAACAACTGGACATCCACATGCAAAAAAAAAAAAAAAAAAAAAATCTGGATACAGACCTTAAACCTTTCACAAAAATTAACTCAAAATGGATCACAGACCTAAAATGTAGAAAGCAAAACTATCAAACTCCTAGAAGATAACATAGGAGAAAATCTAGATGACCTTGCGTATGGCAACAACTTTTTAGAAATGACACCAAAGGCATGATCCATAAAAGAAATAATAGATAAGCTGGACTTCATTAAAATTAAAAACTTCTGCTCTGCAAAAGACTGTTAAAAGAATGAGAAGACAAGGCACATACTGGGAGAAAATGTTTGCAAAAGACACATCTGATCAAGGACTGCCATCTAAAATATATGAAGAACACTAAGAATCAAAAATAAGATAACAGGGCCGGCCCCGTGGCTTAGTGGTTAAGTGCGCGCGCTCCACTGCTGGCGGCCCGGGTTCGGATCCTGGGCATGCACCGACGCACCACTTCTCTGGCCATGCAGAGGCCATGTCCCACATACAGCAACTAGAAGGATGTGCAGCTATGATGTACAACTATCTACTGGGGCTTTGGGGGAAATAAATAAAAATTAAAAAAAAAAAAAAAAAGATAAACAGCCAGATAAAAAAATGGGCAAAAGATCTGAACAGATACTTCACCAAAGAAGATATACAGATGGCAAGTAAGCATATGAAAAGATGCTCCACATCATATGTCAGTAGAGAACTGCAAATTAAAACAATTAGATACCATTATACACCTTTTAGAATGGCTAAAATCCCAAACAGTGACACCAAATGCTGGTGAGGATGTAGAGCAGCAGGAACTCTCGTGCACAGCTCATCACAGTGGGAATGCAAACTGACACGACCGCTTTGGAGGAAGTCTGGCAGTTTCATAGAAAACTAAACATATGCATACCATACGATCCAGCAATCACACTCCTTGCTATTTACCCAACGGAGTTCAAAACTGACGTCCACACAAAAACCTGTGGACAGATGTTTATAGCAGTTTTATTCATAATTGCCAAAACTTGGAAACAGCAAATGTCCTTCAATAAGTGGATGGATAAATAAACTGTGGTCCATCCAGACAATGGAATATTATTCAGCACTAAAACGAAATAAGCTATCAAGCCATGAAGACATGGGGGGACCTTAAATGCATGTTACTAAGTGAAAGAAGTCAACCCGAGGAGGCTATGTACTGTATGATTCCAACTATATGATATTCTGGAAAAGGCAAAACTATGGAGACAGTGAAGGGGTGAGCGGTTGCCAGGGGTTAGGGAGGAGGGGAGGACGAAGAGGTGGAGCGCAGAGGATTTTTAGAGCAGTGAAACTATTCGTACGATATATAATGGTGGATACACGTCATTACACATTTCTCAAAACTCACAGAACACACAACACCACAACACCAAGAAAGAACTCTAACGTAAACTGCAGACTTTGAGTGATAATGATGTAGGTTCATCGACTGCAACAAACGTACCACTGTGTTCAGGGATTTTGATTGTGGCGGAGGCTGTGCTTGTGTGGGAGCAGAAGGTATATGGGAAATTTCTGTACCTTCTGCTTTATTTTGCTACGAACGTAAAACTGCTCTAAAAAATAGTCGTTTTAAAAAGAAAAAAAAGGATCCTGGATGCCCCTCCCCCAAAAAAGCTGTGTTCATGGCTTCAGCAGAAGCCACAGAGCTCCCACAGATATCATCAGATTGTGCGGGGAGGAGGAGCTAGTCCACGCACCACAGTGTGGAACCTGGCAGCTCCTCTCTAACAGCAGAGAGCAGGTACCTTCGACGCATGTGCCCCACTGTGCGCAGGTATCCACAGCCTGCACAGCCCCACCAGCCCCACACTGGGAGTCCTGGTCAGACGAAGCACAGCTGCAAGGCCTAGTCATGAAACAGTGATTCACAGCCTTGGCTGCACACTGTGATCACCTAGGAGCTTCGAATAACAGTGAGCCTGAGAACTCCCTCCACAGACCCTCGTTTCCTTGGTCTGGGGTGTGGCGTGGGCATCGGGATTTTTAGAACCAATAAGGTTGAGAACCACCAACTTGGAAGCTGGTTTAAGGATGCTCACTCATCCACCAACCATGCAATTTGTCCAGAAGCAAAGCACAGACTGCTTTTTTCAGCATTTTGATCCATTATTGTGCTCTTCAGAAATTTTGGCAACAAACATTCATTTGCATACTAATGGAAATAAGTGGCTCTCATAACAAAGACCAGTGTAGGCCATGTTGGATGGAACCCAATTCTTCTGTTCAGAATGCTGACAGCGCAGCAGCTGGCATACACTTGGCAGTTATTAAATTTTTTTTAAGCAATTTAATTGGAGCTTCTGCATCTGTTATGTACCCTGTTTAGAAAAGTTTCAATAAATTGGTTGAACAGATGACTACTTTTCCTATATCATATTATTAAAAATGGATAAACATAATTATAATCATGTATTTCACCAACACACAAATTTGGAGGAAGAAAACTAGTTTCCTTGCATTTCAACTTCCCACTCTCAACACACAAACACACTTTCCAATACTGAGATAACACTGATGTGGCCTAGAAAAGAGGTCTTATCAGGGCACACAGAGAGTTAAATGAAAGGCCGGCCAGCTGTATGCCCCTGGCTGCTGTGGGAGGGGGAGGATGCTGGTAACCCTCCCACAGATGCTCCTTCTCCCGCTTCTTGCTTCTCGGAGCTGGGAGCACAGGGACGCCAGGACTCCCAGCGCACCTGGAATCCTGACCACGACAATCACAAAACCCTATTCACTGGTGAACTTTGACAATCGAGTCCCTTCACTCATGAGGTTGGCTCTTGCTGATGCCCCCGTCTCCGTTTTTCCGCAGGTATTCTGCAGGTTTCTATTGCTCGCTTGCTCAATGCTTCCCAGTCACACACAGAGAAAAAGGGCGCACGCACGAGAACGAGGTAAATCTGTATGCACTATTTTGCAATGATATTTTCAATAAAGGCATACATTCTCCGGCATTTTTTGCAGCAGGTAAATTAATCTAGATAGTTTGAAGGCTAGTCAGTGTAATCCAGTGATTTCTTAGTCGCAATTCAAGTTAACAGCTTACAGTGAGGCTGCTCTCTAAGGTTTCCTCTGCCTCACAGCCAGATTGATTCTGGGAAGTCTGCTCACAGGACTGAAGCTGTAGAAGGCAGCACAGCCTGGAAGCAGGGAAGGGGGAGCGAGAACCGCGCTGGGAGGCTGCGCACGGGGCCAGCTGTGAGATGAGGATGTCTCAACAGGGGGCAACAGTCATGACGGAAAGAGAGAAAAAGGTTCCAGATGCATTTTGGAGGATCGTCAGATATTTAAAGCGATTTTGTATCTCAACTTGACTTCCCCAATAGAACAAATATCTTCCGTGGTAAAGACAGCAGGTTTATGACCTAATATTTAACTCATTAAGGTTTCCCTAGGTCTATGTCATAAAAAACTAAGCATAAGGGAATCAAATGCAAAAATATAACATTTTGAACGGGCAGAAAAATACAAATATGTTCATTTGTAGGTCTGTGAAAATGATACACATAGGAGAAGACAATCTAGACTATAATACATCCAACTATGAGGGATCAGTTACAACACTAATTACAACTTAACTAGAGATCTAGGAGTTTCCAAGGACTGCTCCCTGGAGATCTGGCCCAATGGTCTCCTTAGCATAAAATGACCAGCACTGAGCACCACAGAGAGAGGACTGGCTATAAAACTAGAAGTGGTATGCATCCTAACATCTATCCTAATAGGAAGCTGTGGACCACCCCTACAGAGAAAACCGTACAGGGCTCAATTCCCAAGAAAGGGAGACAAAATCTATGTATAATCACTGTTTTTAAGAGACAAAAAAGACAAAATAAATAATTTGAGTAAACACAATAACATTCTTTCTTTCTTGCAACAACAACAAAAAATGAAGAGTGGAAGGATTTTCAGAAATCCCCCGTTCTCTCTCTCCAGAACCTCAGTTCTCCCAGAGGCCTGGGCTCGAGCACCCTCTGCTCCGAGGATGGTCGACTCGCCGCACGCACACAAGTGGAAGACCTGCACTCCATTTGCGGAACACTCAGATTCTTTTTACAATTCTTCTTTACATGAGCGCACAATCTGTCTCTCTCTAACTTCTACTCGTTCGTTGTTTCTACTTCCACTTTCCTAAAGCTACACTGAAAAAACCCAGATTCTTCTTCCTCCAGAAGCCTTCAGACATGAAGAACAACGATCTGGGCATCTGACATTTCTTTTCCAGGTCCCTTCACATGTCCCTAGTCCCTTCACATGGCAACAGGATTTCCAGGTCTGCTAAGATGCTTGCTCTCTAGATATCCTCCAGCTAAGGATCATAGAGGCAGCAAAGGACCAAGAAAGGGGTTTTCTGGGGTGACACGAGGTGGAACTACATTCCAAGTGTAACTCCCAATGGAACTTACAGAACTGACTAACCACCAAGGTGGTACATGCTGACATGGTATGACGAAGGCTGAGAAGCGGTGAGCACATTTAGCTATTAACAGGTCATTAGTGTCTTTTGCAAGACTGGCAGATTTTAAAAACAATGACTGAGGAGTAACTGGGAGGTGATAGGGTAAAAATAGTGAGTGCAGACCAGTGTCCTCAAATGTACTGTGTACATGAATCACGGGGAGATCTTGTTAAAGAAGAGATTCTGACTCAGTTGTAGGAGGGGTGGTGAGATGGCCTTTCTCACAGCAGCCAGGTGACACCCGTGCTGCTGGGACAGGGACCACACTCCGAAGCAACAGCCGTGTTATAAACCCATAAAGAGGACTACAGGGATGTTTTAAGCACACCATGAAACAAACCTTAGCCAACATGGTAAATATTGCTACATAGGAAAAAACCCAGGTCCATCAGATATATGGTGGCTCTTTTGGGGCAAAAACATCTATTACCACGATCAAAGAGAGAGATTTCAATGTGCTAAGTCTCTGAAAGAAGCACATTTCCATTTTCTGCCCCCAAATGAGAAATCCTCAACAAAGCAGTATTCCTTGAGTCATTTGTAGAGCTGTGACTGCATACAGGTGGCACAGAGTGCACAATGTTACCCATTTCCCATCCTCACCCAATTGTCCTCATCCCACCTTTCTGTACCAGGCACGAACGTCTTAGCTGATAAGCTTCCTGAAACGTGTTCAGATGAAGGAGGCAGTTGGGAAAATGTTAATACCTATATATAAGACATATACTCACATCTGTATCTTGTAACAATCCATAAGGAATCCCAAATATGTCCATTTATGTGCATTTATACAAATATGCACTTAGGAAAAAACTGAAGGAGAAATTTTTCTTTAAAAAAAATGAGGAGGGGTTCTTTACAAAACATGTGCAAACAAAGGCACTGGGCAAACAAAATCTGAGAAAACACGTAACAGACTACATAATATCACTAAAAAATGTAAAAAAATAATGAAGATAAAATTGAAATTAAATTACAGAATTTAACTCTTGGTAGAGTGGAGTAAAAAATAACTGAGATTAAGACTTAAAAATCAAAGGCAAATTTAAGGAAGTTAAACGTTAAAGTAGAATTCTGTAGAAACTGGTCAAAAATGAGAGAACTACTTTCACGATAAGGGTGGTAGAATACTTTAAGACAGCTTTAAATAGAGCAACACCAACTAAGCTCTTGGACACCTGCATATATGTATATTTTTTATAATTAAGGAAGAAAAATTTCAGCCAGTGGAAGACGTTTATATGTTTCAGACACTTATATCTTTCAGACATTTCAGTTATAGGCAAATTCTGATCTTAAATAAGAAATAAAAGTGGAACAATAAAGAACATCACATAATATGGTTGAAAAGTTTGAAAACAGTAAAACTGACTTAATTGTTGGGGCCCCATTAGGGTACCAGTCAAGGTCACCAGTGAAAATGCCACCACTCCAGGATACCTGGTTGGCAGGGGCTACCATGATCCAGACTTTACTATCACAGGACATTGTCACGCCTACAGCTGGAGGACCCTCTCCAGCACCTACACGCTCACTTATCTACCACAAGGCAGAGCTCGAACACAACCTCCTACGAGATCTTCTGCCACCCACAGCCCCAAGTCTAGTTTGCAGTTACCATGGACTTAGAATCTGTCATTTATTTATCAATCCTGTCCAATAGGATGTGAGCTTTCAGGCAGAGAACAGGTGTGATTCATCGGGCACCATATAAGCCTATGAGGGTGTCAAGTGAGTGACGGGGTGAGTAACGCTGGGAGTCAGAGGCCAGGGATGAAGGAGGCTCGCGGAGGCTGCGCAGCCTCCATCCAGTGTTTAAGGGGCTGTTTGTGGTAAGCAGCTGCATCAGTGAACCACCCATGATGCTCCTTTCAAATTCATCCTCTTCCAACTTACAAACACGCCAATACCAGTCATTACACACATGCTCCCGCCCCAACACACTCATTAAGGAAGAAATTAGAGAAAGGCGTGGTCACCTTCTCTCCTTAACCCACCGACTCTGCAGGGAGTCAAAGCCTGCTCACTGTCCTTCCGTTGTCATCAGCAGATACAGAATGGCTCAAAACGTCCAGCAGACCTCTGAGAGACAACGAACACCTCTGCTCATGCCAGTCAGGTGTTGTGAAGAGCTGCCGAGGACCAAGTTCTCCCCAACGATGCAGGGGTGAACTGTTGGACCTCACGATGCACTTAAGTATTGTTGTTGTTAAAAATAATTTGCCAAATGACCTCGTCAACAAGATCACATGGCATCTTCAGACAGAATGTGTTGCTCTTAAAAGATATTTCTGAATCTAGATTTAAAAATGAGGCTTTTTTTTCCTGACTTATCTTCAGTTTCAATTGATGGGGGAAAAGGTCTTAAACTTGTCAATTTCTGTCATTCCCACCCATTCCACCTTCTTCCTCTTTCTAAAGAAACTGGTTCTGAGTCCTAGACCTGCAGTGTGTTTACACAATCGTCTCCTGCTTCTAAGGACCAACTATTCAATGTAAAACTTTCCACTCATCTCACCGAGCATTTCAGGGAGGTTAAAGCTCTGGATTTCCTGCTGTCTCTTTTCAACTTTGCTTGTCAGAATGACTAAACAGAGAATTTGTTCCTCTCTTTGGGGACCCTGGTTAGGTCAGATCTTCTCACGACTTCTCACCCCAGTGAGAGCATTTCTTTCTCTGTTTTCTCTTTGCTGCTGGGCCATCCAGGGTAGTACTCTGCTCCAGTGCAAGAGCTCTGCAGAAACGGGCTCAGAACCTCTGCTCCCCTGGGGCTCCGGCTGCTCTTCTGGCCCATGATTCCACCACCTTCATCCTGGATTAGGTCACCAAGAGGCCTGTCATCTGGAATCTTCCCACACATGTGAAGCGTTTATTTGGGGATTACAGCAATAGCTTTCCGCAGTTTAAATCTGGGATTAGTAAAAGGAACTGAATTCCAGATCGCATTACAATAGACCATGGGAATCTGCGAGAGGTGGGGTTTACCAGCATTAAAGAAATGAAAGCAAACACAAACAGAAATTTGAACATAGTTATGAGGACTTTCGCCAAATATAGTAATGATTTTCACAAAGGAACATATTGGCTGAGAAAGACCTGCTTATCTATTCCGTCTATCCAATGAACATAAAAATACCAAAATGCCTCTGAATGTGGAAATCTGCTGGCAGGCACGGCCCGCAGGTGCCGGATCAAACACTCCTTCCCAACCCCACTCCACAACCAGACAGCGAAGTTTCATGAAGTTTAAAAATGTGACCTCAGCCTAGAAGGGCTATGAATGCTGCTCGGGGAGAAGACAGTGTGTTGTTCTCTTTCTTGTTTTCTGGCACGGAGCGTTATTTCCCAACCTAGGCTGCTGAAGAAGGGATGTGGTTATACAGAAAGTAGATCTAGGCGTGCATTCTTGTAAGCCAACCCACCAAACATGTAAAATATCAAAAACACATTGACTTAAAAGAAAAAAGCTACACCACTGCTACTTCCAGAAGGTTGCCACCCTAGAAATACAGGTGAACCTTAGTTTGACTACGCCTCGATGGAACCCCATGGCATCACTCAGGTTCTTGCTAAATTTATGGTATAGTTTTAAATCTCTATTTACTTTTAGTTCGTCGTCGTCTTAGCAGGCTTCAAACCTTCAAAGAAAGATCTGTACGTTCATTCCCTGCCTCCCTCCATTTCTCTTTCTCCGGCCCCTTCTCCTTCCAGCCCTCCTCCTCCTCCCTCTCTCTCCCACTCATTCAAGTGTTCCACAGTTATCTACCACCTCTCACGTCCCAGGGAAGGTTCTAGGCACTGGTGCTACTGAGATGATTGAGCCAGAGTCGCTGCTCTCAAAGGCTTACAGTCTCGTGGGGGAGGAGAATTTTAAACAAATCAGTCACATTTCAAATCAATAAGGGCTGTAACAGAAATAGGGACAGCGCAGAGGAAGCAATGAGGTGAGAGAGACCAGCTCTGCTGAGGAGGGAGGGGGGGAGTGGAGGTGGGGAGTGGGCGGGTAGCTGGGTTGTGGACAACATTTCAGCTGAGTACTGAAGCATGATTCCACCCAAGAAGGAGAGGAAGGGCGCTCTAGACAGAAGAAATAATGCAAAGGCACAGAGCTGTGAAAGGGGAGAAGTTCAGTGCGGCTGGGACAGGGGCTGGAGGCGAGGGAAGCAGAGGTCAAGCTGGGATTCAAGGGTTCAAGGACCTGGGGTTTAGGTCCCAATGTAGGGTCTTAGAAGGCAGGCTCTGCTCCCTCTGCCTGGAACATGTTCCTCCCAGATACTGCTGCTGCGTGGTTCCTTCACATCATGTCAGCCCTGTTCCAGCACTACCTCCTCGTATTTCCTGCCACTCCATCTGCAAATCCTGGCTCTAGACCACCTCTGTCCTGGGAGATCTTTTTTTTTCTTCATGGTCTTTATCCCAACAGGGAGTCATTATTTGTTTATTCGTCTGCTTGTTTACTGAGAGACATTTTTCTAAGACATACTGCAGGACCCTCAAATGCTATACAAAAGAATGTCTACATTTTAAGTAATTTTTCTTATGTGGGAAGCCTGTATTTAAATAAATCTGAGTCATCAACCTATTAAAACAATAAGAGGCCTTCACTGCTTTTTTTCCTGTGATCAGTGAATTCTCCAACCTTCTCTTCCATGAAATAAGACGGACCTAGCACCAGGCTGCACCACGGTTCACTCCCAGGAGGAGGGTCACTGTCACGTGGGTGAAAACACCATGTATACAGCATCAGGATGGTAAGGACGGGACACGGATCTTTCTTGGCCTCGACGGCTTATAAATTACAGAAGGGGAAATTCTGTGGCAACAAGGGAACATGACCACAGATAGACTGATTTCCCCTGATTCTAAAAGGATTAAAAAGCATGCTGATAATCTTGTTAAAATACTCTAAAAAGCAAGGTACGGTATTAAATGATGATGTATAGTAAATTACCTGAACACTAACTGACCTTGGGTCAAGCAAAAAGGTATCCACTGAATGTGCATCCATTCTCCCACAAACATCCTGTTGCGTTTTGTTCAGGCGTTTGTGCTAGATCTGAGCAAAACACAAAGATGAATCAGACCTCTGACTCTATCAGAAATAATGCTGAGGCCCGTCTGAAAGTCCAAAATGCCACAAGAGAGGCAAAGAAAACACATCTGCAGGTGGATGGTCCTTCAGCACCCGTCAGGAGTGCTTGAGTAGGCTCTGAAGCAAAAGGAGAATGAGGCCCCGCAGCGGTGGGGAGGAAGCTTCAGGCAGGTGAAACCGAGGCAGCAGAGGCAGGGAAGCAGAAGCAGAAGGTGCTTGTCAGAAGCAGCAAGGGGAGCAATGTGGTGGAAGAGAAAGAATAGAGAAAGTTCCGTTTGAGGGTGGATCTCGGCACTCCACCACCCTGTGCTTAATCTGTAGAAAATGGGGGCCCACCCAAGTTATTTTATCAGCAGAACAACATGTCCAGAGGATGCTTCAGGGAGAGTATCCAGGCACCGAGAAACCTCAAGGAAGATGTTCAACAGCACAGGAACGAAGGATCAGTGATGGCAGTGCAGACGAAAAGGAGGGAACAGGGCTGAGATGTACCCCCGAGGTCCATTTACAAGACCCGGAATCATCTGGATGTTGGGGAAACCATTATTCTACTGGCTCAGTTGCGTGTGCCGGAAACCTGAGGGTTATCCTTGAAATCTCCCTTTCCTCCTGAATTCACTCAATCATGAAGTCTTGTCATTTCTAGTTCCTGTTGAGTCAATTTACCTCTCTCCATCTATACTGCCTGGCCTCCTGGAGCATCATCCGCCACTCCCTGGCCACGTGATATTCATGTTGATCTTTTTAAAAATGCTAGGCTGATAATGGCATTCTCTTACACGGAAAACCTTTAACGGCTTAGGAAAAGGTTGAAAACCCTTAACTTCAGTCTCTCATGCCCTGCTTCCTTTTGCTCCTGCCTCCTTCTCTAGCCTCATCTAGCTGCTCTCTGCCCTGGCTGCCTCCTAGATCCTCATGCACAGCTCTGTCTTCCCTGCCTCAACACCACCATACGATAAATGCCCCCTCGCTTGGTCACCTGGATCCTCAGACTAGGGCAGGCCCCTCTCAGAGCCCTTTATACTTTCCTTTGAGTACTTAACTTGTAATTAAATAGTTGAAAAGCTATTTTTTAATGACTGTCTCCCTAGATGAGCCCTCCCATGCCCTACCCTCACCCCAAAGCTGGAACTGTGTGGCTTATTGTAGCCACAAAGGGTCGCACTAGGCATCCATCAGACAAATGATGGATAAAGAAGCAAGGATCAAAGATGAGGTTGAGGTTTCCAGTCTGGATGACAGAAGAGAAAACACTACCACTGATAAGCAAAGAGACACAGAGGGGAGATGATAACATTAAACTTGAGGTTGAAAGAGACGTTCATTCAGTAGAGTGTTGGATACACAAAAATGACCTGAGGAAACAATGGGCTGGAAATATATATTTGAAAGTCATTTTCATGGAGCTGACCATGGATAGCACGGCCAAGTCAGAGCGCATTAAAATGATCTTTCGCAATGTCTTTTTTTCCAACTAGACTATAAGCTCCTTAAGGGTAGTGAACTCGGTGGTCCCATCTGCTAGAGACTGAATGTCTATGTCTGCCCCAAAGTCAGAGGTGGAAACCTAATACCGAGTGTAAAGGAATCAGGAGGTGGGGGCTTCGGGAGGTGACAGATCACGAGGCTGGAGCCGTCATAACTGGGATTAGTGCCCTTAGAAAGAGACCTCAAAGAGCTCCCTCACCCCTTCCATCACGTGAGGGCACGGGGAGAAGACAACCGTCTACGAACCAGGAAGTAGACTCTCACCAGACACCGAATCTTCCAGCACCCTGATCCTGGACTTCCAGCCTCCAGAACTATGGTAATAAATGTTTGTTGTGTAAGCCACCCCGTCTATGGTATTCAGTTAGAGCAGCCTCAACTGAGTAAGGCACCATCTTTCTATCCCAGGCACCCGAAATACTGAGAAGAAAGAAAAAGGGAGTCCTCAGCCGTATGTTCTTTCCTGTTAAGGAGAATGAAGACCAAAGGCCATGTCAGTTGATGGCTGAAATCCCTGCTGATTCATCAGAAGACAGTTTCTACTAAGAGACAGGGGAAAAGACAACTGTAAGAATTACGTGGAGAACAGGAGTCAGAGAACGGAGACTACTTTCTCAAGAATTTTGTCAGAGACATGTAGGCCTTCAGGAAGGTGATGGTCCAACACATGGGAAAGGTCTCCTCTTCCTCGTCCACCTTGTCAGGAAGAGTTACCCCAAGACTCCCCGAGAGACTCTTTCTCAAGTGTATATACACGAGCTTTCTCTTCAGATCCACCCTGGCCTTGAAGCAATGCTCCTTTCTGCTTCTCCAGCATCTTCGTGGTCTTCCATCCAATCACTGTTAAGACCTGAGGAAACCCAGGTTTCAGTCCTATGGTAGAAACTGGTAGGAAGGCTCTCTGACCTGCTTTGGTTCTAGACCATTCAAGCCACCTGGCCCGGAGAAGGAGATCTTCGAGGGCTCCAGCCTGGCTTACCAAAGTCTTACACTGGGGCCTGGGGCCAGAGCCCCATCTAATAATCCAGAGATGATGTGCCTTGCTTTATTTCCTGACCACATACCTACCTCTGGGATCTCTCAAGAAAGTAAGGTCCAGGGCAGGACCGCAGTATTCCTTAGGAACCCAGCCAAACACAACTATAACAGCATTTCAACTTCAACACGACTTACAGGAAGAGAGTCGGGCTGGGTGTGTGGATAAATAAGGTCAAGGGAGCTGTTTCAGGACTGCGAAGCAAGAACCTGCACACGAGGCACCTGTCCAGTCGACGGCACCACGGACTTGTGCAACGTTCCTATATTAACTATTAACTATTAACTCTATTAACTAATATATTAACCATTAACAAGCAAAAGCTACTGTGTTTACCTATTAGAAAAATTAAAAGTTCATTAGACATATTAATCAGAGAACTCATTTTATAGATCTTAGAGACTTCTTTTCATACCTTGAAATATCCGAATATATTTTAGATAAAGAAAACATAAAAATGAAAGCATTTAAAGTGATAAAGTGGCAAAGCGAGTGTTACAGAAAGGTATTAGAACTAAAGTAATAGTCTTTGTGTAAACAATTGAAGCCCATTTTAATACAGGCACCCAACATAACTTTTGTTTAAATATTTTAGTATTTTGGGTTCTTTAATAATTCAGAAGCAAACACTATTTTGATTTTACTTTCACTTAAATACACTGCAAATTATTATCACTACATCATACATACTAAAATTTAAAATTAAATAGTCTTTATGCATTTTAAAGTAAGCTTCTTTGCCCCTGCAAAGTTTATTCTTACAGGTTTTAAAGCACTACAAAAAATCATTATATAACACAGCCTTGCAATTTTTAGTCATTTTTATTGTTTTGATTAATTTTTATCCTTTATGATGTTCCCATGTTTAAAAAAGGTCTTATAACATTACATGTGATGAAAACTGAACCAAAATGAAAATAGTCCCTGAATTTATGCTGTATTTACACCTCTCTGAGACATCCTTCCAGTACTCTAAGCTAACAATAATAATACCTTTTTGCTTCCCATTTTAAAAAGTCATGGGCTCTGCCCACCCTCCCAACCATTTTTCAGTTGGCATATCAAATAATTTTTGTAGCTTGGGCAGTCAGTCCAGATCCTTAGATTTTAGAAGGAAAACATTTCTACCCCTCCCTTACCTGAGCTTCAGAAAAATCAATAAAATGAAGAGAGACTAGCAGGAAGCAATTGGCAAATTCATAAGTTAATACCTTGTTTATTCTTTAACAATTTACAAATATCAATTATTAGGTTTAAGTGTATTCTGCCTTGATTAAAACTGTTAGTCCCTCTGAGAAAACAAAATGTGTTTTGAGTTTCTGCACATCTTACATTCACAGTGGGAATCCTGTTTTGCCTGTGTTTCTATGTGCCAAACCTTTATTAAGTACAGGCTTTTGAAAGTAAATTGTTTTCTATACAGCCTTATTTCCTCGTTCATTCAATAACTATTTATTGAATAAGTACCATATACCAGGCGCGAGGCTGAGTACCAGGGACAGAGGCGAAGAAGCTGGTTCATGGACACGCCGTCTTGCTGCTGCTGCCAACAGGCAGGAAGCAGTAACAAAAATCCATACGGTAACTAAGAATAACACCTAAGAATAACAGCTCTGAGAAGATCTTTAAAGAAGCAAGTTTCCTAAAATAGCCTTTATACTAAAACTACATATAAAGTAAAAAACCATTCATACACAAACTATCCTCTATTTTCAAAGAACAGGTTCTGTCTACTATTATCATGGGAAAAGTCCACACAACTTTGAAGGAGAAATGAAAATAAGCCAAAGTAACATTTTTACAGATGTTTTAAGTTACTGAGGCAGGGAATGGGTTTTTAAAGTCTTTACCTAATGTTTTATTTATCTAAAAGTGCCAAAAAGAATGCAATAAGCCAGGAGAGGGGGCTACCTTATTGCCTAACTTTTGGATCCTGTTCTGACAGACACCAGGGACAGCAGGATGGAATGCACACAGGACTATTCATTACTCCTCTGTCATCTTGTGGAAGGGCGATACAGTATTTTTTTGTGTGTGAGGAGATCAGCCCTGTGCTAACATCTGCCAGTCCTCCTCATTTTTTGCTGAGGAAGACTGGCCCTGGGCTAACATTCATGCCCATCTTCCTCCACTTTATACGGGACGCCGCCACAGCATGGCTTGCCAAGCAGTGCATCGGTGTGCACCCAGGATCCGAACCGGCGAACCCCGGGCCACAGCAGCGGAGCGCGTGCACTTAACCACTTGCGCCACTGGGCCGGCCCTGGCGATACAGTATTTTAAAACAAGTATCCAATTGGGATATTCCAATTACCATAAAACATGCAATCTCATGCCTAAACAGCAAGGAAGAGTCAGCAGTCAATAATATATAACTGTCATCAGCCTAGATTTTTTTCTTCCAGAAACAATAAAGGACTTAAAGGCAGTTAAGACTAGTAAATCCTATACTAAATTTCAAGGTGCATATCATTTTACATATCAATAAGCTTTCTTTTTTAGCCACAAGCAACAACTAGAACAAAAGGCAAAATTTCTGAATAAAACTCTTATACGAGGTATTGCTTACGAAAATGATCAAATCATTAACTTACATACATTCAAGGAATTTAATTAATGACATTATTTGTTAATTTATTTATTCAAGAAATACTTATCGAGCACCTATTACATGTGAGCAGGAGAGACACAAAAATGAAAAAAACAGACCTTAATCTAACTAAAAAAATGGACAGTTTCAGCAGGGAGTAGAAGCAAGTAAAATGCAGTAGAAGCAAGCAGCTGGCCCTGTGTGGCCCTGTGGAAGACAGAAGAGGGGGTTACCACTGCCTGGGTGGGACGCTTTGAGGAGAGAAGGTTTGCAGGGCGTCCTGGAGGAAGCCAAGGAGTTCCCAGGAAGTGAGGGAAGTGCATTCCAGGCAGGAAGGAGGAAGGAGCCTAGAAGAATCGTCCCATTTCCCAAACCACTGGGTCCAGCAACTATCATCACAGCAAAACTTCAGAACTTCAAGTGGGAAAATGGAAAAACAAACAAAGAATGACACTTGGGCACAAGAAGGGAGAGATCCTGAGCTTGACTCATCAGGGAACTGGCAAGCAGCCCAGGGGCAGGGTCCAGTCACAGGGAGGAGGATGCCAACCGTGGCATGCTTCGCATGCTGGGCTAACAAGTTCAGATTCCCCCCGCAGCTGGTCAGGAGCCCTAAGCAGAAAGTGCAGTGATCAGAGAGCCCTTTCTTAGCAGCTACTCCGACAGCACAGAGAAGGGACGGGGAAGGAAGGTAAGAAGGGCGAGCCACCCAACGCATCTAGAGCAAAAGCAGGGACAGTGAACGTCTCGGGGAGACTGGCTCAGGCAGCAGTTCTATCCCAAATAAAAGATTACTGGAGTGTCTTTGTTCACCAACAAAATGCTAGGAAAAGGAAACAAAGTAATTTAAAAACTATCTCTTCAGCATCTTTCAATTTAAGATCCATGACCTTAAAGAAAGTCATGCAAATTCTTTTAGTTTCTGATTTTAGAAGAGGATAGCACTGTCAGTTTGGCACAAGTGACCAAAGTAGAAAGGGAAATCTCTACTGATGGCCCAGCTAGAGAAAAGAAAGAGCCAGAGTGGTGAATGGGGAGGGCGTGGGCATGGGGATGACCAACCCAACAACAGGGCTCCCGACTTCGAATGTTAGAGCTGCAAACGGTTTTTCCGCTGAGCAGCTGAGCAGAACCACCGCTGTTTCCAAATATAAACAGCACGTTGGATAGGACGCCTGCCACGAACTGCCCGCCAAGGGCTGCATGTGACTGTCAGGTGTGCTGTGCACAAAGATAAGGAGCGAGGTTGGTGCATGCTTCTCATCGGCTCAGCCATCCATGGACAGCACCCGAAATAAGACAGAGGGTGTGCGAGGGGAGGCTGGAGGAGGGCTCAGAGCAGAAGTGCAGGAAGAAAAGTAAACTTCTGGTCGAGTTTCTAAAGCCAAATAGAACCAAATGGGGGATGCAGGGGAAGTGCCAAGGGGATTATACAGAGAAAGTACCGCCTGCTCTCTGTCTCTCTCTGGAAACTTTAATTCTGGCTGCAAAGTCCTCTAGGGATAGGCAGGTTGCCCACAGATTAGACCAGCCCAAGAGCCTCTTATCTGCACTTGACCCTGGAAGGCCTCTCCCCCTCCTCCTCCCAGTCTGGGTTAACTGCCACTGCTACCACCCGTCCTCTCTGTGGACCTGCTCCTTCCTTGCCTTGCCCTCGGCACAGCTGTAGGGAAAATGACAAATTCTGTCCATTCCCAAGGCATGTTGGGATGGGGTAGTGACTCTCGGATGCATGTTAATTTGTGCTGCTTTTAAAAAGGCCACAGTCTCCACTTTTTTGCAGAACTAGTCAGTTAAGATGAAGTCTTTGATGTATAAACAGGATTTTCACAAAATCGTCCATTGCCTTTTCCACTACAAGCACCAGCCAGGGTAAATCTTTAGCTGTCCAGTCTCTGTTCAACCATCCCATTCCAAAGGCCCCAATACGTGGGGAGACAGATTACTTCCAGGCAGATGTTCTTCTGGCGGACAGCAAAAAGTCTCAGGACAGTATCTGGACAGAGAATGTTCTACCAGCCCTATCTGTAGAAACCGAAAGTTTATAGAGAAACAAAAAATTTGTCCATGTAAAGTGTATTCTTGCTGAATCTATTCAGGTACCTTCCGTTTTGAGTTTTAACTGCTTCTTTCTCCAAACTTAATGACTCTACTCCAGGCCCAGGCCTCAGGTCTCTCCAGGACTTGGCTACCAGACAGCAGCAAAGCAGGCGCAGCTCCTGACCTGCTGGTCAGCCCTCTCCAAGTGTGCAGACCCACACGAGGCAGAGAAGTGTGCGAGAACATCCAGATGTTGCCAAAGATGGCCACCACCCACTCCTGACCCGTGGGTACATGGGCACGTGTCCACTTCCCCACTGAGGTAGCCTTCTTTCCTGGAGTCTGGGTTGGCACTGTGACTGCTGTGACCAATAGAAGGCAGCAGAAGTAATGTTCTGAGAATTCTGAGACCAAAACATAGGAGAACTAACCACTTCCACTTCCCTCTTCTTGGAACACTCACTCGTAGGACTCTCCCTCTCAGAATGCAAACACGTGAGGAGCACACCCTGGCCACGTGGAGAGGCCACAGGAAGAGAACTGAGGGCCCCGCAGAGCGTCCGCACCAATGCCCAGCGATGGGAAGGAATCTTGGGATTCCAGCCCAGTCCAGCCCGCAGATGTCTACAGACCCAACCAGCTTCTGAAATGGAAGAACCACCCAGCTGAACCTAATCAACCCACTGGGTTGGGAGAGATAATAACAGGCTGTTTTTGAAGCCACTGCTTTTGTACAGCTTGTTAGGCAGCCACACAAAAAAGAAACAGACCCTTCGACATACTCAGTCAACACTGTGGATATATAAACGCTGGCCAGGCACATGTTGTGTGACTGCTCCTTTCAAATATATTTTCTCAGTTCATCCTCAGAACCATGGTGGAACACAGGCTTTCTCACTGCAGAGAGGATATGTGAGGGAGAACTGGAACCCAAAGCCAGCCTCCCAACCCTCAAAAGCACGCCTTCTTCCCTCCCTCTGCGTCTCAGAAGCTGAGACGTGAACTCTGTGGGGTCACCTCTCGGCTCTCTGCAAATCTGTGGTTTTGGGCACCACTACTGCCACACATGTGCTGTCAGGATCGTGTCCCTCTACCATCCGCCACTAAATGCCCAGGCAGAGGAGAACTTTATAAATAGTACCTTAACAAAAAGTCAGAAGTCATCGTTAGATGGCCCCCCAAAAAATCAAATTTATGAGGCAATATGCCAACACAACAAAAGCACATCTAAAAGCCTCTTGGGAGATTCCTGCATCAGATAAAGTGCTGGATTAAACGGCAGCTAAAGTCCTTTTTATTTCAACAGCCTACGACCTGCCAGGCATTGTGCAAAGCTCCTTACATGCACGATCCCATTTAACCTTCGCAATAGGCCTATCAGGCAGTGACTGCTTGACCTCTGTCTTACAGTTGAGAAACTAGGGCTTCAAGAAGAACACAGAACCAGCAAGTGGCAGGGCCAGGATTCACAAGCAGAGGTCTGTCAGATCCAAGTCCATGTTTTCACCATTACAGTATCTGGCTTCTCTTCCTTCACTAGGAAGAGACGATTTTTTTTCTAGTCCTCTGAGGAGTGCAGATACAAATCCCCAGTGTGAACAAGCTTAGAATATCCACATTCCAAGAAATGGTCCCTATCGCAGAGCCATCCCAGCTGCACCCAGGTCATGAGGTGGGTAAGAATCTATCTGGTACAGCATAAAACTGTGGAAGGTGCAGGTGAGGCCAGGACCCAAGCCAACCCCCCACCCCTGCCCACCCTGGGGCACAGTCAGAGACTGGCTGCATAAACGCCTCACCTACAAACTCCCACCAACTGCTCTGCAGGAAGGTTTCTGAGTCGAAGCTCTAGTTTCCCTTTTAGAACAAGGCCAAGCAATAACTCAGCAACGAAATGCCCATAAGCACGACCTCTGGGATCACTTCACAATTTAAAAACAAGAGTAGCTGGGCACCACTGATCTCAGAGCCCAGTAGGTCAAGGCTGAGCCCTTGCTGTTCCAACTTCCACACTTACTTTACCCTAATTCACCCAGAGAAGTGGACAGACTGGTAGATTATCTGGGGTTTGGACTCATTCCCTCCACTACCGGACGTCATAGCCAACAACTGGGCTTTAGGGCACTGAGTGGTAGGGTATCTGACTCCACAAAACCGGACAGGTCGGAATTTGGGGTTGGGGACAGAAGTCATTAAAAGACTGATAGAGCAAAGAGCATGTCAATGTGATCGTCCAAGTTAAGGTAACATTTCAGAAAAGGTTTCAAACTGGGCCAACATAAGACCATATCAGGCAATTTAAATCTATAATAAATTCCATTTCTTCATTTAACACTTAACACTAAGATATTGAGTCTGCAAACCAGAGGGCTAAAATACTCATCCTGGAAATATTTACAGACTAGAGGACTTTTAGAAAGAGCACGAACTAATAAGTATGTTATAGGAAAATTAACTTTTCAATGAGTTTTTTTCTTACAAAAACCAGATTTTCTATATTTTGTATAAGATAGCAAATCACAAGTTTATCACCACAATAACCTTTTCAAGAAATAATCTGACTTTTCACATTTAAATATTTAAACTTTAGGCAATAAGGAGATAAAGGTAAGGAGTGATTCTCATTTCTGCTGAAGTCAGACTCTACTAACATCCATAATTCTGATAATTGCCAAACCCACAGGAAGGAAGAAAGGAAAGAAGGGAGGGAGGGAGGGAAAGAGGAAGGAAAGGGGAAAGGAGAGAATGAAAGAAGAGAAGGGAGGATGGCAGGGAGGGAAGGAAGCAGGGAAATCTACCCACCCCTGGGTGTGATAAATGACAATAAATGCCAAAAACCTGAAAACTCTGCAATTCATGGTTCACTGATCAGTTCAATAGCCAATAAATAAGAAGCAAAAGTTGAGATCAGTCTGAAAAAAGGTGAAAAGTTGAGACCAGTTGAAAGCCAAAAATGCAAGAGAAACAGGAATAAAAAAATTTTAATGAGAAAGGAAAGAATATCAGAGACAGTTAAAAATAGGAGGAAGATCCAACTGTCTTTTCTGCAGAAATTAACAAGCCTAAAATTCATATGGAAATACAAGGGAACCAAAATAGCCAAAACAATCATGAACAAGAAGAACAAAGTTGGAGGTCTCACACTTCCTGATTTCAAAACTTAATACAAACCTAAAGTAATCAAGACTAAGTGGTACTGGAATAAGGATAAACACATAGATCAATGGAAAAGAACTGAGAAATAAACTCACACATTTATAGTCAACTGATTTTCAACAAGGGTGCCACGAAAATTCAATGGTGAAAGAATGAATGGTCTTTTCGACAGATGGTGCTGAGACAACCGGATATTCACATGCAAAAGAATGAAGTTGGACTGCTACCTCACGTTATATAAAAATTAACTCAAAATGGATCAATGACCTATATGTGAGAGCAAAAACTATAAAACTCTTAGAAGAAAACATAGGTGTAAATCTTCATGACTTCAGATTGGGCAATGGTTTCTTATATAAGACAGCCAAAGTACATGCAACAAAAGAAAAATAGATAAATTGGACCTCATCAAAATTAAAACCTCTTTTGCTTCAAAGGATACTATCAAGAAAATGAAAAAACAACCCACGAAATGGGAGAAAATATTTGCAAATCATATATCTGATAAAGAGATTTATATGCAGAATATATAAAGAACTATTACAACTCAAGAATAGAAAGACAAATTAAAAAACGGGCAAAAGATCTGAATAGACAGTTCTCTAAAAAAGACATATAAACGGCCAATAAGCACATGAAAAGATGCTCAACATCATTAGTCATTTGGGAAAAGCAAGTCAAAACCACAGTGAGGTACCACTTCATAACCACTAGGATGGCTAGAATCAAAATGACAGACAGCAACCAGCACTAGGAAGGATGTGGATAAACTGGAGCCCTCAGACATTGTTGGTGGTGCCCGAAAATGGTGTAGCCACTTTAGAAAACGGTTTAGTGGTTCCTCAAAAAGCTAGTTACCATATGAACTAGCAATTCCACTCCTACGTATATAATGAAGAGAACTGAAAATATACATCCACCCCAAAACTTGTATATGAATGTTCACAGTAGCTTTATTCATAATAGCCAAAAAGTGGAAACAACCCAAATGTCCATCAACTGATAACAGATAAACAACACGTGTTATACACCCATATAATGTAACAGTAATCAGCCAGAAAAAAGAACGGAGTATTGACACTTGTTATGACATGGACAAGGCTTGAAAACATGATACTAAGTGAAAGAGGCCAGTCACAAAATGCCACATATTGTGTGATTCCACTTACAGGAAATATCTAGAACCGGCAAATTCACAGAAATAGAAAGCAGAATAGTAGTTGCCAGGGGCTAGGGGGAGGGGAATACAGGAGTGACTGCTAGTGGGTACAGGGTTTGTTTTTGAGATGATGAAAATGTTCAGGAATTAAACATTGGTGAAAGTTGCACACTTTGTGAATCTACTAAAAGTCACTGAACTCTGCATGTTAAAAGAGTGAATTTTATGCTATGTGAGTTATATCTCAACTTAAAAAATAGATTTAAGAAAACAGAAGAAAAAAGCATACAGAAATGGGATGGGGTAACAGTAAACAGAAACACAAACAGAGAAGACACAGACGAGTGAAGACCACCGCCTGAGGATTCAGCGGATGGGCCCAGGTCATAGCCGCTTTCTATCTCCAATGTCTAGCACAGGATGCAGAACCAACCAATGTTTATAGATGAATGAATGACGGAACCAATGAATGAATGAAGGAAGGGAAGTTTGATCTACACATGAAGCAAGAGTCTGTGCTTAAAAGCAATAGCAGAATTCACAAATGATAATAGTTTTGACTAATAAAAATGTGTCAAGAATTAACATAAATGTATAATAAACATCAAACTAAGGAAAAAATTTAATACATTTAGAAAAATAAAGGATTGATATTCTTAATACATATACAATTCATGATTATTCTAAAGAAATCTAGGGCAGGTTTCTGGTTTCAAAAACTGGGTGCCATTTAATGAGACGTTAGGAATGAGAGAAGAGGACCAATTTCTGTACGGAAATGAGTGTGGGGGTACCTGTGTGCCAGCAGGTGTGGAGTGTACAGCAGATGGTCAAACCTACAGCCCTGGGCGTCAGCACTAGAAAGACACACTGGGAGACATATGATGTCAAAAAAGGCATTTTGTTCATTTCACATGAACGAAAGGAACGAAACCTAGCTGATCACCCATACTGCTGACAGAAAACTGTACAACTAAACGTTTCTACCCTAAACTTTTTATTATTATTATTACCATCATTATAACTATCATTAAAGAAAATTCTGTACTATCTCAACAACCCAATATTTAAAAATACGTTCTCTTTGAAAACACTCCTTTAGAAAACCAAATTTCACCCTGAAAACTGATTTTCAAAATAGGTTTTCAAAAGATTTGGCTCTGTAATGGTCTCCCATTATCAAAAAAAAAAAAACAAAAACGAGAGAGAGAGACCTTAGTTCTTAGTAAAGTCATCTCCAAGTATACGAATTGTCTCTACGCAGATGTGTTCCTTGCCCTTCCTGCTCTGGTGAGTGTGGCACATAAGTCTCTCTCTGTAAAGGCATCACCTCAAACATCAGTCAATGTCATGTTCCTCTCTGCATGCAGTCGGTATAAAAGATAAGGCTGAAGGGAGCTGATTCCAAGATAGCCAGTATAACAATAGTAACAATTCAGATAAGATTTTTGGGAGGTGGGCAGGAGCTTCTTTTGGAATGGACAAACAATGAGTATAAATGAATGAGCACCTCTGGTAGTGCGAGTACCTTCAAGTTAATCCAGGGTTTATTTCAGTAATCTAGTCAAAGCAGCCCTCCAGTCACGGTGGTTTGGAACGTAAGGTGAAGGAAGCCTAAAAAGTGATCCGAGTTTTGAAAAAATGTTTTTCCACTGTACATTTACAAAGTGAGATGGCACTAAGCAAAAAGATCTCTTTTAAAAAACGCATCATTTTTACTTGTAAGTGGCCAGTGTTATAAGCAATGAAGTGTTTCAAGTGACTGAGAAAATAATAACTGCATTTTTGGTCTCAGTTCTTATTCTTTCGTTTGGAAAGCATGTGAAATCTGGCCACTGGAGACAGAGGAAAGAAAAACCTCCCTGGCCTGAGATACCCATTCCCTTAGCGAACATGACACTCCCTGAACAGGTCTTGCACTTCTGCAAACTGAGTGCACCCAGGAAAGAACACTCAACTTAAGCGCATCATTGTGAATTCAAATTCTTCTAAGTTACAGATTCTCATAAGGAAAAGCAATTCTATTTTCAGCCAATTCCGATTAGCAAGAAAAGAAGTACATTTACAAAGGGTCATGCTCCAAATGTTGTTTCTGGAAGAAAGTGATGGGAATTTGTATTCCACGTTCCCACAGAAACAATGTTAAGCAACACCTGAGCCACAAAGGCTTACTGACCTCATCCAGTCTCTGAGGCACAAACACTGCAGGACCAGGCACGGTGCCTCATCTGGGGAGCAGGGCACAGCGCTTCCAGCCACTGCCTGTTCTTCCTAACTCTCGCACCAACACACTTCTTTATATGATACTCTGCGTGACACGCCTCCCGCCGTTCGCCAGCGATCACTCAAGACACTATCCCCAGACTACTTTCCTGAAACTGCTCTGGCAGAAGCTACCAGGGACCTTCTAACCTCCAAGTCCAGTGATTTCTGTGAAACCTTCCACTGTACTGACTTCTGACAAGCCCTCTGTGTGTCACTCAGCTCACCACCCCCACCCCTGAACCTTCCCCGCCGGCTGTGCACCTCCTGACCACTTCTCTTCCTCACCAGGTGGTGCCCTCCTCTGTCCATCTTCAAATGCTGGGGTTCTCTCGGTTCCTCCTAGGCCCTCTTTGTAGTCTACCTCTTCCTTATGGGGAGATTCATTAGTCCCATAATTTAAAATGCCTGGCACATAATAAGTGTTTTTACTTGTTATCCTTCTAAACCTGATTTGGTGATCATTTTGCAATGTATACAAATATTAGATCATTATGCTGTACACCTGAAACTAATATAATGTTATACATCAATTATACCTCAATAAAAAAAAAATTCAAATGTCGCCTCCTGTCCAAAGCCTTAACCAACCTCCTCCACACTCCCATTTTCCCCAGAAGAATCTGCTGTCATTTGTGTTCTCAAAGCACTTTACATAAGCGTCCAGTACAACAATCAGCACAAACTACTATATGCTTCTAGGCTGGCCTCCTGGACCAGACTGTCAGTCCCTCAAGGGAAGGGTTGATGTCACTGAATTCTATCCAATAAGCATCAGTAAGCGTGGTCTATAGATCAGGCACAGATACACAAGACTTGGAGGATGTCAAGATCCACAAAATGTGATCTTCACCATCTAGGAGCTTAACTCACACTTAAGGAAAGGCAGACATGGAAACCAATAACTAAAATACCAGGAGGGAAAGTGCAATGTTCACGCGTTCAGTCCACCAATATGTGTCAAGTGCGTGTTATGTGCCACAGACTCCGTTAGGTATCAAAGATACAGAACAAACAAGACAGACCAGGAAGAGAGACATGGGATGATATTTTAATGGTCCTAACAGACCTGAAACTGCTCCTTCTACGTCAGACCTTCCTAACGAAGATTTCTCACGGCCCTGGAACGTCGGACTTGACTTTTCAGTTGTTTCTTAGTCATTTCACATATGATGCAAGACTCATGGAGCAACAGCTTTTTTAATATCCCGCAAAGAATCAAGTGCACACTGAACACTGAATTTTAGAACAAATCGAGATTTATTTAATAGCTTTTAAAGGATTATTTTAAGGAGTAACAGATGGGGGCTTCTAACATAAGCACACAGTAAAAAAAATTACACAGATCTTAAAGAGAATACAAACAGAAAGAGAAATCATTCCACAATTATTCTTAGCTTAAATGACACAGAATGCTAAGCTTAAGTTCATAAATAACTAGGCAACGTGCTGGATTCAGGAAGGAGTTTCCCTGGTGACCACAGATTAGGTACATATTATGGCTCAAAAGTTGGGCAACACCTTCTTCTATGGCTGAAGGGACACCAGCCTTGAAAATTCTCACAGACTAAATATAAAGTCATCAGAAGCTTGTAACCCAGGCCAAGTCTTAAATTGAGCTTCCAGCATTTAGAGCAGATAACTGAAAGCAGATTAGGGCTCTGGATTCTCCAATCATAGCCTATTTCTCCTTTAATGCTTTGAGAAAATCTTCTCAAATTAAGTGTGGCTTATCCCCTGGCACAGAACTCTATTTAGCTAACAGGCTCTCTCCCCCCTGACAAATTAAACAAGAACAAACCAAAAAAGTGGAGTATGAAAACAGAAGAATCATGGGTGCTTCATACACCTGCTCCTGCAAACTTATTCCAACACGTCTGCTGACACTTTCAGAGGAAAGCACAAACCTATTAAAGGTGGTGGTTGGGGAAAATTAAGGCATGGTGACATTATACAAATAGTACACTCTTGCTTCAAAATTCCCAAGCAGTGTCACAACACAGCGACAGCAGCTTTTGCGTGAACAATTCATTTGCCCTGGGACCACCCGAGGATGGCATCTGGCACTTCCGGGGCCATCCCACACTAAAAATGAATGAGAAGCCACAAGCCTGGATAATCAAGAGACTACCCATCAAGAAGAATGCTCACTATGTATTTAATAAGAGGAAACCTGCTCCTTTAATAAAACTTGACTAAATGCAGCGTCCTGAGCTCCACGAGGCTTGGAACTTGTGAGGCAGCACTTTGCCATCTCTTATCAATGTTCACCAAACGGTGGAAATATGTGCCTTAATGTTAGAGGCAAACCAGGGAGATAAAGCAATTCCTTAACTTTAGTTCCAAGTGTAGAAGAGATTTGGCAGAAGTAGAAGAGTCATCCTTATGATATCAAGGTTTTCCCTTCTCAAAGATTTCATAAATGGGCATCAAATGAGACATCAGTAATGACAGTTATAAATGTAACCATAAAACCCCATGAAGGTGACTTAAGCTCACTCACCTAGAAATTCTTGCTGGGAGTTGTCTGCCTGCCTTTTTTCTGCCTTCTGCTGCCTTAAACAAAGAATCAACAGAAGGATTCTGTCTGAACTTTTAAACTTCCCACAAATCCAGGCAAGCCATTCCCTAACCTGTCATTAATGAACACTTGATGAATATTTACACACGTTAGAAGCTTTTAGATGCTCCTGTAATTTGCCTTAATTATTATATCTTTGCATCTAATTTATTCAAAAGAACCTTAAAAAGTTAACTTTGTAAACATACTATGTTCATAAGTATGAATTTTTGTCACGGATACCTTGGTATGACATAAATTAATCAAAATTAACACCTATGACACAAATGTGCCACTCATTTGAATATATGCTAAATGGACTAGTAAACACTAACAAAAGACTCCTAGAAATTAAACGTTGAGTCAAAAGCATAACTCACTGTGCAAAGATTTATAATGCAGACAACTCTCAATTTCAGACTTGAGAAACAACACAGAAATGCAGGTCGACATTCTAATAAACACAGCACAATGAGTCCTGGGGTAACCCACTCATGTCTCATATTTAATGACTAAATGAATTTTCTACACTACTGATTTTATAAGGGAAAGAAGAGTCTAGGACTCCTGAAGAGTCTAGGTTAGCATTTCCTTTCCAATTTTATTTCAGATTTACCAACTGCCAAGTGTACTTTAAGCACATAAAATATTGGCAGCACTAAGTTGCTCAGCAGGAAAAGTCAAGCCAACTATTCCTGTCATAACTCACGTGTAAGCTACAACATTGTTCTCTCATTTCACTAGGTCGAGCCAAGCAACTCAAACCCAGACAGTGCTCTGCAACTACTGTAACAATATTCACACATCCAAAGAGATATGTTAAGTTTTAAAGCCAGGCTCCCTGCCCTCTAGACTGTCTACAAACCTTTTCTTATTCTGATAGCATACAAACAGTAAACACTGGGCTACTATATCTGGGAAACTGACCAGAAGTTAATTTTGAAAAACTAAAAGCCTACTGTCTAGATCTAAATGTCTAAATTTTCACTGGATCAAGCAAAACTAGTTTCCCAAGACCAATTCCTCAAAATCTAGGAATTGTTTTGGTAGAGCTAACATACCTCAACTGTACGTACATGACTCAAAAATAATTAGAAATGTTATGTAAAATATAATTCACAAATGTTGCTTAGAACCTTCAAAGGTAGCCCAGATTTCCACCACAGTCATTTTTTTGTGTGTGTGTGAGGAAGATCAGCCCTGAGCTAACACCCATGCCAATCCTCCTCTTTTTGCTGAGGAAGACTGGCCCTGGGCTAACATCCGTGCCCATCTTCCTCCACTTTATATGGGACCCCGCCACAGCATGGCCTGACAAGCAGTGCATCGGTGCGCGCCCAGGATCCAAACCTGGGCCGCCAGCAGCAGAGCGCGTGCACTTAACTGCTACACCACAGGGCTGGGCCCCCTTAGTCATTTTTTATGTACACCATAATATGATATGGTTCTGCCTCAACAATGTATCCAATACATGTCTGCCATTTAGACTCCATTATCTAAATGGAATTCTGTTTGTTTACTATTCTCATTCAGTAACTTGGCATTCAGGGTGACTTTTTCTGTCAATCAAGGACCACACACTCCAGGCATCATAACAAGCCGGCAACACAATTTTACTATGGCCGAGAGTTCTAAAGAACACCAAGTTAAAATTACACTGTTGGCATATTTCAATTTTCTAAAATAGCCTAGATTTTTTCACAAACTGAAAAGATCAATACACGAGAATTTAAATACAGATCAAATTCTACTACTAGAAAAACAATATATAAGAAAAGAGGTTCCAAGGATCAGGCAATAACTCCACTTGCTGCCCTAAGAGTCAGTATAAAAAATTTTTCTTCATTAAAGAATTATAACACCCTCTTGGAAGTCAATGTAATGAGATTATCAATATTTATAAAAGATCTTAAAGGTTTCAAATAAAATCTGGGAATTTATTTAAATAATTTTCAATATGATGCTGATTTCACATAAAAATAGAGCGGGGAGCCTAATGCATAGTTTACAGTTGTGTGAGATTTTATTTTCAGTGCATTTCCCCATCTATCACAGCAGTAATAAACTTTCCCAATGAAATGTACAGCTCAATGAAATCATTCACCTTACGAGGTACTGAAAAAAAATTACCTTTACTTATTCACTACTTAGAGCACCACCTTGCACGTGATAGGCTACCAAGAATTATTGATGTAATTGTTGAACTCCCAAGTAGACTGTTAAGATCATAAAAGGCAGAAATTGCACTCTTTTAACTTAACTTTGTGCAGACCTTAGAAAGAAATGTTTTAAGTAGTCAACAAATGTCTGCTGATGAGAAGACTGTAATCATGGTATTAACAAAAATGTAAATGTTTTCAAATAGAAAATTTACTTCTGGGAGACAGGAGTGTCGTTATAACTGAACAGACTCTGGAATTAGACAATCTGGTTCAAAACTTGGCTCTGTCCCTTAGCAGCCACGTGACACTGGGAAAGCTGATAATCCTTGCAGGGTCTCTGTTCTCCTCCCATGTATAAAACTGGTCCCCTGATGCTACCTGCCCCATAAAGCTATTTTAAAGACTGAATAAGATCAGGCATGTGAAGTGACTGGCAAGGCACTAGCACATGGTAACACACGTTGCGCATTTGGGGACAACTTGCCTTAAATTACAAGACCCAAGTCAAGTATTTGGCACGTGGAATTTTACAGCAATTTGCCGGCAATTTACAGCAGTTGCCCTCTAAAACATTACAAGGATTTTTTTTTCTCCAAAAACACAAACCTATTTGGAGCAGTCTGGACTACTGAAGTTCCCATTAGTACCGAGGACGATTTCCCAGCACAGGCGTGAAGCTGGGTTTGTGGACACTGCAGGCATCACAGTGCTGTATTTCTGACTTGGTTCTGGCCACATGGCTTGTACCTCTTATCACACTCAAAACCTAGGTGACCAACAGACTAATATCCAATTTGTACATGTTTCCTAACCTGAAAACAACCATGATTAGGAACCCAGGCTAAAACAAGGTATCCTGGGACCCTCTCAGGGCAAACACAGCTTCAGATGGTGGCAGAGCCGAGAAAAGAAAATGGGCCCTTTAATCGGGTGGGGTGTGAGCTCTTGAGGAACACATGGGCATAGTCTGCTGAGAAGGACCAACCTTCTGCGCAGAAAAGTCGTCAAAGACTTGGAAATGGGCAAAAGAGGGTATTGGGTCTCCTTTCAGTGGAGGGCTGGGCTTCGGGTAGTGCACCCTCAGGGAACTACCTGATCGTAAAAGGATGCGCACATTTGACTGTCCTAGTGATAAGGCCTTTTACAATGCCGCTGGGATAAACATTAGGTTGTGCAACACTGACAGTAATGCAAGTAATTCTTGTCCACAGCAATACAAATGAATATTGTTTTACAGAGATGCAATTGATTTCCACCCTGTAGAAAAGATGACTCCAACATTTATACTCACAGAATGGCCTTAGAGAACATTCATCAGTTTTGCACCAATCAGCAAATTCATTTCAGCATTACTGATTGTGCATGAGTGTATATAATATCTGCTCTTCAAATTCTCCTTGGAGCCCATTTTACTATCTTACTGGTTTTCTCATTAAATAATGAGTTAACTAAATATTTGACATATGTTTATATTTGCAGAGAACCATGATTTTAGATTTTTGAAAATTATAATTCAGCACTTCCGGTGAAGGAAGCACTATCCCAGGAAGGGAGACTGATGCGGTAGCAAGGGGCTTTTGGTGCTGTCCAGAGTGATTTATTTCTCCAAAAGAGAGAGAGAAAGAGAAGTGAAACAAATGTCAAAATGGTTAAGAGCTATTACATTTAGGCAGTGAACGCATGAGTGTCTTCTATTTTATGTACTTTCTTTATGACTGAAATGTGTCATAACTTAAAAAACGTTTTTAAGAAAAAATGAGCCGGGTGGGGAAGGATGAGGAGCACAGGCAGTTTCTCCTGACTTTTGTCTTATCATCAGTAATTAACAAATGTCTACGGAACTGAATGACTGAGAATACGCTAGAACATCAATGGAAAGCAAACTGGACGCAGGAGGCAGAATTTCTCAGGGAACCGAGAAAAGGGATGCTCCCAGCTGTGCTGTCAACCCAGCTCTCTGGCTCACTCTGGAGAAAGGCTTGGTCTACCACCACCTTGGCAGTGCCTCTGACCACCCTGCCCAGAAAAGAGCCTCAGACTTGCCCAGAGAAAGCCCAATTCACAGCTACGGGCCATGCAACTGGCAACCAGCCTCGGCCTTGGCTGCAGGCTTCCTCTTTGGTACCGAAAGAAAAATGTCAAAGTCAGCTTTCTGATGGATTATTTTACAAGACTGTTAACAAGAAGTCACTAAAATTTGTTTGCAAGAGGGGACCAGAAGTTAAGTGACACCACCGTGACTCTCCCTCATAATAAGGCTACCAGCATGGACCAAGATGTTAAAACTGACCCTCTTAAACAGCATATGTGCTTTGAAATGTTTTTCACCACAGGGGGAAAACACACCTGGATTACTTGGAAGTTAGAAGACCCGAGTTCGACTCCTACTCCACCACTTGATCTATTCTAGCCAGGTCACATACCCTCTCCAAGGAGGAGTTTCCTCAACTATCAAATATAGACGATGACATGGCCACATCTATTTATTTTATGGTGCTAATAAGATGATCAAAAGAGTACTACACTCCACAGAACAACATTCATTTATATCATCACTCTGATGTAGCCACATAAAATCACCTGTGCCCGCACAGGACCAAACTATGAATTGGAAAACACCTTGCTGGAGGTAAAAGCCACAGCCTCTGGACAGCAGGACTCGCCCGCCTGGTCCTGGCTGCTTAAGCTCTAAGCTGACATTTGTCACATTCACCATATCAGAAAACTTGAGTGTGCGATTAAGAGGCATGTGACATGGAATAGGCTGGGTGTACTTATTCTCCTTGGATGATTTTTAAATAAGAAATAGGGGTAACCAAGACTTTTCAAGGAGGACGAATTCTCTGGCATAGGCAAATACTTGGTTTGAATGGTTTGGAGTCAGCGGACAGATGGCCTGACAGTCACTAGGGCGGTTCTCCCCAGGTTTCTGTTTCTTACGAGTTCTTAGAAGAGACTGAAGGGTTGGAAAACACTGATATCACTGGTCACAACCATAAGCAGAGACTTGCTATACAAGGAATATAACTTCCTTCCTGTATGAATCATATACCAAAGGCAATTGCTTTCCTCATTGTGGATTACCTATTGAAACAGAAAAGGTCCCCTGGAATGCAGTGTTTGTTGTTACCTTGTGCAATTTCTGTGGCATTTCAGCTACACAGACCTGCTCTGCTACGATTTTCAGTAGGAGATGCTGCTAATATTTACATTTTCTCTCCTCCCTTCTGTCTCCCCTAAGAAAATTACCACAACGTAGACCAGGTTATGTATGTTAGTTTTTATGTTTTGCTTTGGAAAAAATCTACAAAATAAAACTCACATAAGAGGTAAGTACTCACTTTTAAAATTTTTGGAATAATTAGATGAGACTTCAAAAACCAGTTTTGTCTCATACCCCTTCTCCTTCTCCAGTAATCTGGTACACATTTTGATCAGCATCAACATCTCCAGCCAGAGAGAAAAGCCAGTATATTAACACAACTAAAGAAGCCAATGTGTTAGAATCACCAGTGAATTTTCAAATAATTTATAATTTTGCTTTGCTTTCCTTTTTTTTTCTTTAATGCTACTAATAAAATTTGCAAATTTAATTTTGCTCCCTGAAAATAAGGGTATCTTTCTTAAATATAGCCAGTTTCCCCACTTATCTATATCCAAATGATGGGACAGCCAGGCTGTTTCCAAGATATACCTTTCTCAAGGCTACAGGGTCCTGGGTTCCTCCTGATACCCACAGGGCTGTGCGTTCCTGCACCCCTGCCCACCCCCACGGCTTTACCACATCCTCAACTCTCACCTTGCCCCAGGCAGAGTGGGGTGGTGTCTGAAGGGACCACTTGGGGCAACCAGTTGGAAAGCAGAAACAGCTGGAACCTGTCGGTGGAGACCTGTGCATTCAGTGGGCTTTTGTGCCTGTCAATCTCCCATTGCTCCACAAAGAAGCTGTGAACCAATTTTCTCCTGCAAACCAGAAACAGGAACTGGCCTCCAAAACAGGAAGCAGGGGACAGTCCCTGCAGCTACCAGAGGGGAACTGACCTGGAGCAGAGAACTCCCAGAAAGCTGGCACCAGCCAAGGCCACTGGTGAGACGAGGCCACGCTGTGCACTTATAATTAGGCTTTACTGGAGGTGGAGCCAACTTAAACTACCAACTGACGAATGTCAAGCAGACCAAAGGCGACCAAATTGAGCAGAGAAATCAGGATCCCAGGACCCTGGGAAGCAGGGCCAGTCGTGACAATCTGCAGTTGACTATTTGGGGTAAGAAACGGGTGCTCTAAAAACAAATTCATTCTTGTGCTTTGAAGTTTTCTTTTTAGTTTTGCTTTTTGTCAATCTCCTAGTAAAGCTCTTTCTGGGAAATTACAATTTTGCCTCCAAGAAATCAAGAGGAGGGGTCAGCCTGGTGGTGTAGTGGTTCAGTTCATAACGGCCTGGGGTTCGAGGGTTTGGATCCCAGGCATGGACCTACACCACTCATCAAGCCATGCTGTGGTGGTGTCCCACATACAAAATAGAGGAAGACTGGCACAGATGCTAGCTCAGGGCCAATCTTCCTCACCAAAAAAAAGAAAGCAAAAGGAAGCACAGTGCTCCGGGTTCACAGGGGGTGGGCACAGGTGCTCCAATGGTGTGCCAGCAAAAAGTCAAAAGCCCAAAGAAAACCATGCACAGAGCACCACAGGAGTATTTCTTTAAATCTCTCCTAACTAGACTTTCTCCTGATGAGTTTGTCCACGTTTGCTATTTTGCTGAGGTCTGTTTCTCGTGTGAAGAAGTGACTGGAAGAAGGGAAGGGCTGTGAGTGGTATGACCAGAGGTCCTCAACACGGCTCCGCTGACCAGCAGGATAAAGCTTTCACTCATCCATGCTGAAATGAGAAAAAGAATCCTCAACAATGAGTTCTTCCACACAGTAACTGTATGCAAAGAGCTATTCCTTATTCTAAGGTTATGCCTTCCCTAATCTAACATAAAAATATCTTTTCCTTTTTGAGAAATCACGGCAGCAGACGGCCAGTTGTCGAATTCTCTCTCTCTTTCTACTATCCTTACTCGGAAAAATAAAATGTTGACAAACACGTTGGTCTTCAAATTTTTTTAAACTAGTTCATGGGAACCACTGTTCAGAAAATGCTGACTTCACCCTCTCCCTCTAAGTATCTGAGATGGCACACAGGAAAGCTCACTGGATTTAAAAGCAGAAAATGCAGAAGTGGGCTGGAAGACTTTCAGAACTTCTCAGCCGGGGACAGACAGGAGACAAGGGTGATGCTTGTTTTGGTCTGTCGTCAATAAGACTGGAGTCCTAAGGAGCCGTGCCGAAGCAAGTGGAACCAAAGCCCAGGAAGTTCCAGCGCCTCTCCAGGGACATGGCCTAAATGGCTGACTTTCATCACAAGCCCAAGTAAAGCGGGAACGTAACAGAGATGAAAATATAAAAGCTAAGTTCTCAAGATTTCAGCCAGTGTATGCTTCCTTCCTGTTACCCACTATTGCTACAGGGCCAAGGCTGGTAAGAGCTTGCAATCTGCAGCGAGCCTGGCTAAGGGAACACCCAGGCAGATGGACACAGTGCCTTGCAGCAGGGAAAGGGGAAGTGGGCGGCTGTTCTCATCCCGTGCCCACCATCCCGTGACCACCGAGAGCCAGTGAGGTGGCCTTGAGGAGAGCAGTGTCCCTGGGTCTCACATCAGCAGGAAGTCAAGGCCATAAGCAGAAGGTCGGGAGGGGAAGAAAGTTGAAAGGGGAGAAAGTGTTACTAGATTCCCTGCTGGCATTGCTCCCTCCTCCTCGAGCATCCTTCCTCTCCCTGCCCAGCATCCCTCCTTCCTCCCGACCTCACCACAGCACCTCCTCCTCTCCTCACCTTCAATCCAAAGTGAAACTCCTACGTCTGGTCTAGATGCTACCAGAAGCTAGATGAAAGCAAAAGTTGCTGAGTCTAACACGAGGAAAGGTGCATTCAAAGTCTCGGTGTCAGGTTTCAGGAACTTAATTTTCCTGAATGTTTAAAGAATGGGTTTCACACTTCGCGTACACTGAGTTAACAAGCTTCTCACAGGCTATTCCCAGAATCCAACCACCATTTATAACACTGTTTCTAAGGAGACGTGTGTTCCTGGTTCCAAGAAGCAACCTTAAATCATTTAACCCGAAAGAATGAATATAACCTCTTTACTTTCAGTTTTCCCATGAGCAAAATGGGGGAATAATCAAGCCTCTTCCTGCTATACTTCACAGAACTGGTGTTCACTAAAAAAATGTTTATGAGACGCTTCTACCTTGGGTCTGTCTACCTGAAAGGAGTAGCTCTGTATCCCTGACATCTCTTGGCTTTTATGGAAACTGACTGCCTACCATGCAGGGGCCTGGGGAGGGAATGATGCTTTTGTATATGTAAATATAAAGAATCTTCATAAAAGCTGTGACAATAGTAGTTTCCCCTCAGAACGGGAATGAAAAAAAAATGACAAGTGTAGTCAGGGAAGAAACTAGATTACAGTTACACAATAAACAGGGAAAATAAGTGAAAACCTTTGGCTGCAATCTATTCTTTAAAAAGACTCCAGGACACGTAGACAGGGAAGCCTATAAAAATGTAACCAGCTTTGAGTTCTTATCCATTCCATTAAGTGGAGCTATTCCAACATCAACACTCCCTTTTCAATGTTGGGGTCCTTGTTATCCCTCTGTCTCAGTGTAGGGGTCACCTCTGAACCCACCTCCCGATGTTGATTCTAGAGGCTTTTTCCTGGGAGCCCAGGGCGCTCTGTGCGGACCCTCACAAAGGCCTCGCTACAGCCAGCCCTCCCCATCAACTCTCAACGTCTGGGGCCGGAACATGATATACACAAGCAGTTCATCCATCCCTATGGACTGAAATGATTCCTTCTGTATTAATAATGTTGCAATTTTAAAGTACAGAATTTGAGAGCTGGAGGGAATCTGAGACACCAATTATTCCACCCCTCCACTATTTTCTGAGATTTTAAATGACTTGTTCCATATTAGAGAACCAGGACCAGAATCCAGATCTTGAAACTTGTTCCAAAGCTCTGTCCCAGCGTGCCAGGCTGCCTTACCTTTGCAGACTTACAGGAGTAAATCTGGGAATATAAGAAGTTTACTTCAATTTCCCCTCCACTTCCACCCCTGGTCAGTTTTACAGGCCTCTGCAGGAGGCAAAGGGCCTTGCTCACAATTACGTGGTTCAGAGCAGAGCCAGGATGGAAACTCCAACTGAACCTGCGGGACAGTGTTCGTCCCACCACATCATCCTGATTCAACTTACAAGTGGGGGCAGTGGATGCAGAGCAAAGGTCAGCATGGCCCAGGGGCCAAAATCCTGCCACGCCTGTTTTTGTATGGCTTGCAAGCTAAGAACAGCTTCTACATTTTTAAATGATTGGGAAAAAAATAAAAATAATAATATCTTGTGAATTATATGAAATTCAAACTTCAGTGTCCATTAATAAAGTTCTGGGGCCAGCCCAGTGGTGTAGTAGTTAAGTTCTGCACTCCACTTCGGCGGCCCAGGGTTCGCTGGTTCGGATCTTGGGCGCGGATCTACTCACCGCTCATCAAGTCATGCTGTGGTGGCATCCCACATACCAAATAGAGGAAGACTGGCACAGATGTTAGCTCAGCGACAATCTTCCTCAAGCAAAAAGAGGAAGATTGGCAACAGATGTTACCTCAGAGCCAATCTTCCTCACAAAAATAAATAAATAAATAAAAATTAAAAAAAATAAAGTTTTATTGGAATACAGCCACAATCATCTGTTTAGGTACAGTTAATGGCTGCTCCCCAGTAACAATGGCCGAACTGAGTAGTTGTGGAGAGACCTCACGAAGAGTCTAAAATATTTACCATCTGGCCCTTCACAGGAAAATTTGCACAACCCCGGTGGAGTAGGAGCAAGCACTGTTTTAGGAAGACAAGTTCTACTACCTTCAAGCTGGGAGGACGTCAGTTTAGAAAAATAAGGGGTTCGGACAAAACATATCATCTTCATTCATCACATCTTCACGCAGAAGGAGAGGGCTCCAAGCTCATGTCACTCACGCAGGCAGGGTTCAACTGGAGCCTGAGCGGCTGAGCAAAGCAATGGGATGGGACAGAGCTGGCCCAGAAACACAGGCCTTCCCGGAGCGTGTCCTCCCCTCGATTCCACACTGCACCTACATGGCTCACAAGGTCCCTGCCAGCTCTGCGTCACATGATCCAAGATAGAGACTTTCCCTTGATTCTGAGAGTAAATCAGCCCAGCTGAAGGGAGGCAGCAAGGGCAGAGCATGACCTTTTAGGGTCAGCTCCTGAAGCGGAATCCTGTATTGACTAGTTATGACCTCTGAGTCCCAGGGCCGGTTGTGGATCCCTTGGTTTTCTCACCTTAGAAGGAGAGTAAGTATTTCCATTACAGGCTCATTTGGAGAATTAAATGAGATACAGTTCAAATGTCTGGTCCCTTCTAATCTTTTTCTCTCCCTTTCCCAGAGATAGTACTTGGAGAATAAACCCTAAGTGAGCCTTGTTAGGAAACTTTCTTTCAAAGTAGCTCAGCGTTTAAGATTTTTCTATAGAACCCTATAAAAAATACCCAATCTATCAGTGCAATAAAAATAGGCCCAGTACTCAGCTGGGTGTTTTCCTCACGTATCTTTCAGTTCTTTGAAGCTTCTTCCAAGTTATAATCCAAAAATAAAGAGTGCTGTAATTTTTAGAAAAGTTATGCTTATGCAATTTTTATAGCAAGCTACGCAAAGAACCAAGCCATAATATATTCTACTCCTGTTCAGTTATGAAGACCAAGTCTGTAAAAAAACAGCAGAACCAGAAAGTCCTAGTTTATTTAGTCTGGCTTCCTTAGCATGAAGAAGTTCTTGTTCTTAAAATATTCAGCTTTGGCTGAATTCCAAAACTGACATAAGCCTACTTCAGGTATTCTGGAGAGACTGAGGAGAATCAGAACTGAAACCGGACTGGAATATAAAACCTTTTACGTGATCACAAGTGCAAGAACCTTATTGTTTGAAGCCACCATTAAATCAAATTTTCCCCCCCACACTTAATAAATATGCACATATTCTCAATATTGGTTGCACAGAGTGCTAAGGGTTAGTTTCAATAACACATCATTATTCCTTACATTTGCTAACAGAGAGCTAACTGCTTCAGTCACTAGAATTGCAGTAACACCCTGAAATCTGTCATAGGATGAAAAGATACACTTTTTTCATACATTATGCTAGCAATCACTTTAATGGCCAATAGCACATTCGCGTTTTCAACAATGTTAAATTAAACACTTTTCAGCCCAACAAGGGATATGGGGTAATAAAAAACAGACCTGGTTCTTTCACCGAAGTCTTAATAGAGTTACCACACAGCCTTAGTGTAAGTGACTTTTGGAAGTGACGACTTGAAACTTCGAATTGGTAAGAGATGGGAAGTTCAAGCCACTGAGCTCAAGGTAAAGTGAGCTGGGAAGATCATGACAGGACCTGCAGATTCACAGACACACTCCGCGTGCAGCCGGCTCCGCGGCATCAGTCACGGTGTCTGTTCTTCCAAAACTACCCCGAGAGAACGAGAACGTGACCTAAAGCGGTCACAGGCGCGTCCAGAAGGAAACACGGGCCACCCTGAAGGAAGGGAAGGCACCACACTGGACGGAGGACAGACCGGGGCATGTGCGCGCGCCGAGGACAAGAGTTCTGTGGGGGAGCCCCGCGCGGCGGTCGCGGGTCCCGCAGGGCACCCGAGGCCCGTGCACCGGCACCCCCTCCCTCTCCCCCGGGGCCCGTGCACCGGCACCCCCCTCCCCAGGAGCGGGGCCGGGAGCAGCGGGCAGCGCCGGGAGCGGGGCAAGAGTGAGAAGGAGGAAGCACGCCGGCTGCCCGGAGAAGCGTCTCCCCCGCGGCGGCCGGGGGCTCGGCCCCGACCCGGGGCGCACACGCACCTGCGTTGTAGAAGCGGTCCAGCACCGCCGTCTCCCCGAAGTCCAGCTTCCCGAAGTGCAGGGTCTCCAGGGCGGCGCCCGCCGCCTCGCACGCCTCCCGCAGGCTCTGCAGGGCCTCGCTCTCCGCCGCCGCCAGCGGCCCCAGGCTCGCCTCGTTGATCACATAGGCCACCGTGGTCCGCCGGCCGCCGCCCGCGCTGCCCCGGCTCCGGGGGGCGCCGCTCGCGCACGCGGGGCCCGGCGCGGCGCCCTCCACGTTCCAGAAGCTGCCCGGCGGCGGCGGCGGCGCGAGCGGGCTGTCCTGGCCCTCGGCCGCCGCCCCCCGCCGGCCGCCCTCGGCCAGCGCGCAGAGGCCCGGGGGCGCGAGGGGCGGCACGGAGAAGGTGAGGCCCTCGGCCGCCTCGCCGCTCATGGCCCCCGCGCCGCCGCGCCGCCGGGCCGGCCACAGCTCGGGGCTGCTCCGCGCGCGCCGGGCTACGCGGCTGCCATCGCGCGTCCCGCCCTCCGCGCCGCGCCGCCGCCGCCTCTCGGGCGCCCTCTCCGCCGCGGGGACGCCGCCGCCCGGCGGCCGCTCGCCCCTCCTCGGCGCCTCCGTGGCCGCCGCCGCCGCGGGTGAGGGTGCGGTGGGAGCGCGGGCGGCCCTGCCCGTGCGCCCTCGGGGGAGCTACCTGCCGCCCGACGGCCCGCCCCGCCGCCCCGCGCCACTTCCTCCTCCTCCTCCTCCTCCTCCTCCGGCCGCGCTCTCCCGCCGCCCGGCCGCCTCGCCCGCTCGGCTCCCGCGGCCGCTCGCGCCGGCCCCGCTTCCGACCGCCCCCTCGTCGGGCTCCGCGCGCCGGCCCGCCCGTGGGGGGCGCTGCGGGGAGCGCGGGCCGGCCCGACGCGCGCCGCTGCCACCTCAGCGGTGGAGCGCGAACGCCCGGGCGCACGCACGACGGAGCGCGCCAAAGTCTGCCCGCGACGCGCGGTGGTGCGCTCGGCTCCGCGGGGCGCGGGAGGACGCGCCGGGGGGATGCCCGCCGGGCCCGGGCCGGGGCCGGAGCGGGAGGGTGGCTGAGGGGGGACAGGGGCGCCCGGCAGGGCAGGCGAAGCGGATCAGGTCTGCCCCTGGTACTTTCCATTTTGAAGTCTCCAACAGCGGTGCTGTCACCAAGGAGGAATCGGTTAGCTCCAGCTGCCGACCGAGTTAGCATGCTCCTTTAGGTTCTAAAAACTCCCCTCCACCGCCACATGCTTTCCCGAGATGGAAGACTGGGACTTGGCAAATCATTATCTGCCAGAGGAAGGAGGGAGATTAAGTGAATTATTCTATCTTTTAAATTGCACCACAAGAAAAATAAAATGCCTGGATGGCTTAAGAGAGATCAAAAAGTATCTACTTATATGCGGGGCAAAAACAGATGTGTAAGTTCTCAGAGAACTTCCCCAGAATGCTATAACTTTCGGAAAACCAGTGAAAGATGCAATATAATAAAGTACCAGGTCTGGACTTCCCATCCTCAGGAAGCAAGATTAATGAGTTCTGTGAAAACGGTAGAAGAAGAATGCAAATTACATTCAAGCTTGGGGGAAACGGAGGATAAAACAGTTGAGTAGTGAAGAGTTAAAAGAAGGAAGGAAATGGTAATGTGGAAAACCCCTCGCAGCTGCACAACTGTATCCTCCACAAAGCAAAGTGACAGCTTTTTCTCAAGGCTTGTAAAAGGATAGAGGTAAATTTACAGTAAGTAACTTGCTCCTCTACGTGTCAGCTGGAATCTCCGTGATCCACAGCTGCCTTTGGACTGGGTGTCATTAGGAAAGTAGATGTGTAGTGGATCAGTGATCACACTGAACAATGTTGATGGGCTACTATAGATACACACCTTCTAATATTCCCGACAACTTGTCAGATCTCCAACTCCTGTGGGAGTAGATAACCCTCCACCCCATACTAACCCAAAACAATAAACACTGGAAATTCATTAGGACTATGTCTAGAAGACTTAAATGCCTAAATTCTCAAATAGCATTTTACTACACAAATAAGATCTAAGATTATACATAAAGCTATTTTCTAAAAAACCGTAACTCTGTAGACCATTTCACCTTTGCTTCCCTTCCAGGTCTTTTCAGAGCCACTTTCCATACACAATCTTTATGTTCATTTTACTTTATTTGCTTTGTTTTACTTTGAATTGATTTAATAACTTTAAAGATTTTATCGATTACTGGCACCCAAACCCCAATGCAATGCTGAAAGACTGCTTCTCTTGCTCCTAAGGCGCTCCCACATTAAAAAGGCATGGCAGCAGAACTGAAGTCTACTGGTCAGGACTATATTCTCACTCAGAGTCCCTCCCACGTCCACTTAGAGATGGACCTTGGGACACCTTGAGAACACCTGCAGGTAGGACAAAGAATTTTCGTAACAAAAGAGCTGGAGAAATAAAAGGGAGAGACTTCTGCTTCTGATTATGACAGATTAGGTAATTCTCATCAACCCTCTCACTGAAGAAGACTAAGAATGCTGGACAAAATTTAAAATAAAGGCATCAAAGAACTAATGAGATAAGGACGATCTACCCGGCCAGTTTCCGGAAGAGAGGCCAGGGATCCAGACGGTGTGCCTTGGTTGGGGCTGCTCCTGGCCTGGCAATTTTTGTGGCTCTCATTAGACATCTGAGAGGCTGGACTGCATTTCTGACAACACCTGGAAAGGACAAAAGTAAGGATGAGCTAGCCTAGAAGTAGGAGTGAGCTAGCAGTAAAATGACCCTTACATGGACAGCAACCCTGCCTGCAGACGTCAGGAAAAAGTCTCAAAGCCTGAAATTGGATTAAGGTAATTCCAGGCATTCGAGAATCAAAATTCACTCCAGAGGAAGCTAACATCATCCTGGGCCGTCAGTTCTTTCTACAAATACAAGATCTGTGGATGTCGGCAAACCTTTGAATGCATGGTAGAATGGTGGAAGAGGAACAAGAATATGACTCCAAATCCTCCGTTGCCATCTGTGCCCGAATTTCCCCTCCAGACCCACTCTCCATTCCCAACCCCAGTCTCAGCCTCAGGAGCCTAATCTCTATGAATTAAATCAATGGCTCCCTGGCTTTCTGTTTACCAACTAGGTTTGGTCAGTGGGGAGTCCAGGCAGAGGATCTGAAGCAGGAAGGAGACTGTGACTCTGAGTCACCTCAGGCTGCTTGTTCCTCAACAGAAAGTCATTGGTCTTCTAAGGTGGCAGATCCCGCAGGACTCACTTTCTTACAAGATCTCATAACTGTCCCTCACCTTGTTGTTTGGCACCTAGAAATGATGACAGCTCTGAAGCCGCTAGCCCCAAGTTCCTGCAGAAGCCCTTGAGGCTTCCCTGTACGCCCTCCACACCTTTGCAATTAGTCTTTTTGTAAATAAACCCACCTCAAAGGATCCTGTTTCCTGTTGGGATTCTGATAACTACCAGTGAGCTTTTAGAAATCAGAAAACTAATTTAGCCTCTTTGGGCCTGTTTCTGCATCCATAAAATAAAGTGTTCAATTAGATTAATTTGAAAATCCTTTGAAGTTCTAATGTGTATTGATGGGTATTGATATATACATTCAATGTGTATATACTGAATTGAAATGTGTGAAGAATGAAAATACCACTGGGTAACCAAATAGTAGATGAAGGAACTTTCTCTTTATAGAAATATTTCAGCTAATACATATAAAAAGTCTGAGGTAGTTAGAATTTCACCATTTTGCAACTTTTAATGAGTTTGGATCCAGGTATGGATCATCAACAGTCACTAACATCATTAAGAAAGAGATAAGCAGGTGTCCTGTGCTTCCTGATGGGAAAACATACCACAATTATGAGGCAGTCACACCAAAGACAGGGGGCAGGAATCTCATCAAGGCCCTAGAATCCAAGTCTGAGATTCAGCAACTAATTCCAGGAAATATGGAGGACCCAAAAACAGGTTAAAACACTCTGGAGATGCAATGAGTGGAATCTCTAGACTGTGGGAAACTACAAGTGGCTCATTTTCTTGCACAAATAAGTTACGACCACTGTAACTGATGCTATGTTCATTTTCTAGTAATAACATGGTCAAATGTGTCTTAGGGCCATTTCTAGTTAAAAAAATAATAGTAAGTGCCCATTGCCATGCTAACTGCTTTATGTGCACATCTCAAGTCTTCCATCTTTCTAAATGAAGAGCCCAGAGGAAAAGGTTACCCGACGTGAGACAAGGAGTTAGTAACAAGACCAGGGTTCCAATCCAGAGCCTGTGCTATATCCGCTGCTCCTTATCAGCATGAAGGGATAAGATCATCGAGTCAGAGAATATTGTTTTGGTTCTGGTGTGAGGACATGCCACCAGTTCATCTAACAGCTGCATAAAGTTTAAAAGAAGGGTGATGAGAAGTTGAGACAGACTCTATTTGCCAAATTTGGAATTAAAATATCATGTCAAAAGACCATTCTTACTTCTTATTCTGGAAGCTGTATATGGTAGCTATGTTTCCAAACTCTTCCAGTGGAGCCAGGGAGAGTGAAGTCTTGGGGAATAACCTGAGGCCCAAGTCAACAAGGTGAATGTTGTTGGTGTTTGTTTCATGTCTCTGTTTTATCTTGAAGTTTGCCATTTGTTTCATAATTTATGCTAATTTGTTTTAATACAAAATCATGTTTTGGATTTCTTAATCCTCTGAGAAAAATCTGTGCTCCTGGAAGATGAACCTGGTTCCTTTGTATATCTAGTAGCTTCAAATTCCCTGTCCACCCACCTCAGCAAACTCCTGTAGGGTGGTTCTTAGCCATGGACGCAGATCAGATTCACAAGAAGAGTTTCACACAAATAGAGACTCCCTTCCCCAACCCCAGAGATGGAATTTAAATAAGTTTAAGAACAAGATTCCTTCAATATGCCTATAGGATTTGATAAAGCAGTTTTATCATCTAGAGATCTTATTCTTGGGATTCTTTCCATCTTTAAGTGATTCAATAAATGCTCAAAAATGGACAGAGTCCTGGAGTTCAGCTACACGAGTACTGGGATCTTCAACACTTAAAGAGATTGTCATAAATTCTAAAGTTGAGTAAAATGATCCCCCTCATGTGAGTATAGAAATCTGTCCTAATATTCCTCTTGCAGAAGCCATGTAAGTGGAGAATGACATCCCCAAATTTTTTAGCACAAAAGCTCACTTTGAATTCTATTATAAACCATTTTAAAATAATGCATTACTTATAACAGACTTAAAATATCAGAAATAAGTGATTTCATTGAATTAAGTATACTGTTATACTGAATGACTTCTGTAAAAGTTAGGATGGAATCCAATCTGTTAAAACATTTAGACAAAAAATATTTTTACTTGGGTTTTTCACTGCAAACTTACCACATACATTTTTATTTTGAATCACCTTAATCTAGCAAATATTTAAGCCTAAGTATAAATGACAAGGGGGTCCAGGAAATGGTGGAAGTTAAGTAAAAAGTAAGAAAAGAAAACATATGACTATTTAAATTTAGATTAATTAAAATTACATCAATTTGATGTAATTTGAATACTCAGTCACAGTAGCCACATTTCAAGTACTCAATAGCCATATGTGGCTAGTGGCTACTTTATTGGACAATGCAGGTACAGAACATTTCCATCATTGCAGAAAATCCTACTAGACATAGAAAGAAAGCTGTTTGGGCCTGCCCCGTGGCTTAGTGGTTAAGTGTGCGCACTCCGCTACTGGCAGCCCGGGTTTGGATCCCAGGTACGCACCGACGCACGGCTTCTCCAGCCATGCTGAGGCCGTATCCCACATACAGCAACTAGAGGGATGTGCAACTATGACATACAATTATCTACTGGGGCTTTGGGGGAAAAAAAAACGAGGAGGATTGGCAATAGATGTTAGCTCAGAGCCAGTCTTCCTCAGCAAAAAGAGGAGGATTAGCGTGGATGTTAGCTCAGGGCTGATCTTCCTCACAAAAAAAAAAAAGAAAAGAAAGAAAGCTGTTTGCCATACTGCTAACTGAGGGATTCGTATTCATTCACTTAGCACTATATTGAACAATTAATAAAGTGTGATCCCAACTGAGCTCACTCCTACCTGGAGAGACAGACAGGTAAAGAGACTGAGCTGCAATAGGATGTAGGCAGAAAGTGAGTCAGAGCTACACCCGTCCAGGTGAGAGGGAGGAATTCTAGCCCTGCAAAAAAGTACAAACATGAGATGGTCTGTTGAGTTCTAGAAAAACCACAAGTAGCTCAAGCTAATACGTATAAAGAGGAGGAGGAGTGATGGTTTCATAGTTCTCCCCCCACCACTACTTCCCTCCACAGCTCCTCTTACTACCACTGTGAAGCTAGGTCTACCACTGCTGCTACGACTAAAGTGCGCATTTTATACGGGGGTTGTTAAGAAACAAGTTTGCAAACTGAGGCTGAGGCCAGATGTTGAAGCACCTTCATGAAAGAAAGTTTAACTTCATGCTATAAGAACAGGAGACATTCGAGGATTTTAAGCAGGGGAGTAATATCCCACCTCTGTTTTAGAAAGAAAACTCTGGCTCGGGATAGAAGTTTGGGCCTGTAGCTAACCCAGAGGAAGTCAGGAGGCTTCTGCCTCCTGTTCCAAGCCTGGACCGGGAAGTACAGAGATCTCATGGCATCTCAAGTCTCCTTGAGCGGGCATGATTCTCAGGGAATCTTTGACATGCTTCCTCTAAAAGTATAGATGCCAATATTTTAATTTCACTTTCTGCCCTCATAGGTTGCAGCACTTTTAATACAGAGAAACAGTTCTCTTCCTATTTGGTGAAAGGACGACCAAGACCTCATCTGTTTAATATTGCCCCACGCTGCCCTGAGCTGCCCCACACTGCCCCATGCTCTGCCCACATACTCATCTCCTGGACTGTCAAAGTGTCACCTTCTTCTTCCCTCACTTTGACTATAATTCGTACTATTAAAGGCATCCCTGTAATTTAGATAAACAAATCATGAAAAGTATATAGCAAGGGCTACAGTAAACGTTTTTGTGTAAGCAACAGAAACCAACACTGACTACCAAAACCAAAATATGAATTTTTTGCCAAGATATTGTGGCTCCTGGCATCGATGCAAGGCTAGGGTCCAGATTCAGAAAATGGGCAGAAACCAAGAGCTGTCAGAGGCCAGCAGCTACAGCTGAGGTCATTGCACAGGAACAGCAGCTGTGACTTTGTCCCTAATAGATGTCACGCCTATTTTATATAAGACTACAGTTGTTAAAGACATAAATCCTCTAAAAGTAATAGTGCTGGTTCACTAATAGACAAGTCAACGAGACAGAATAGAAAATCCAGAAATAGATCCAATGACGTATGAAAATTTAGTATAAGATAAAAACAGCCTTTTAGAAGATTGGAAAAGAAGGACTGTTAAAAAGCAGTGTTGGAGTAACTGCACAGCCATATGGAAAGGATAACATTGGATTCATTCCCCAGACCACACACCAAGGAAACTTCCAAATGGATAGGACATATAATTATGAAAAATGAAACTCTGTGAGTACTGAATCAATATATGGGTAAATTCTTTTCAACTTAGGAGTGAGGAAAACTTTCAGGACTGTGACTCAAAATCCAAAGGCAAAAAGGAAAAAATAGATAAACCTGATAACATAAAAATAAAAAGTCTTTACATGGCCAATCATCATAAGCAAACTAGGCATGAGAATAGCAAACCGAGAAAAATATCTGCAGCTGATATCACAGCCCAGAAAACAAGTTTCCAAAAATAGAGAGCTAAGAAACCAAAAATCCTACAGAAGAATGAGCTATGGAAAGCCATAGGCAACTCATAAACATGGAAACACAGGCGTTTTTACCTGTGTACAAAGATCTCGGGCCTGCCCCGTGGCATAGTGGTTAAGTTCGCTGGCTCTCCTTCGGCGGCCTGGGGTTCGCAGGTTCAGATCCTGGGCATGGACCTATGCACCGCTCATCAGGCCATGCTGTGGTGGCGTCCCACATACAAGATAGAGGAAGATGGGCACGGATGTTAGCTCAGGGCTGTTCTTCCTCAGCAAAAAAAGGAGGATTGGCAATGGATGTTAGCTCAGAGCCAGTCTTCCTCACACACACAAAAAAGATGCTCAACCTCATTCACGAGACAAATGCAAATTAAAATTACGCTAGTATTCCACTTTTAACTTGCTACATTGGCAAAAATCCAAAAATTTGACAACACAGTCTATTGGCGAGGGTGTGAGAAAGTAGGCACTCATTCATTCCTGGTGGAATAAAAAAATAATAAATCACCTGCAGAGGGAAATTTGGCAATATCCAGCAAAATTCTGTGTACATTTACCTTTTGACCCATCAATCCCACTTCTAAAAATTTATGCCAGAGATACATTGGCAGAATTATGAAATATATTTTTACAAGGCTGTTCATTTCAGTATTATTTACAATAGCAAAAGATTGAAAATCGCCCGAGTGTTTATCAGTCAAGAATTGGTTTAATAAACTATGATATATCCACTAAACAGAGTACTACGCAGCTATAAAAAGGAGTGTTGACTATCTCCATACAGAACCATTTTTTCTACTTGTCTAGTTATTTACACTGGGAAGATAATTCCAGGTCCTATCTCTCTTTCATGGCTAGAATCAGAAATCCAAGTAACTATTTTTAAAATGTGTTATATTTCCACTGAACTTTGTAATATAAACATACGCACGCATGTGTCTTTCTTAATAAAATGGTAACACACCACACACGATCTTCTACTCCCTGTATTTTCGGGTGTTAGAGCACAGGCGGTGCACAATGAGGAACCCCGAGAGAAGAGAAAGGAGCGAGGTGCCCCTCTGTCAGGAAGCCTCCTCTGGATAGTGGTGTAGGGAAGGAGACCTCCAACAGAGGCCAGATGTCTTTGGTTGAGGATAAAAAGATTGGAATTTGGGGAGGTTTAGGTGGTTAGAATGTGAAGGGCAGAGCATCCAAGAAGAAGAAGCTGTGCAGAGAGAGAATTCCAGAAATCTGCACACAAGACCCCTTGAGTCTTTATCTGAGTACCGCTCTGCACACGTCTAGGATAAAACCTCCTAAGGCCAGGCAAGAGCAACTTCTGAGGAAAGAAGTGTAGGGGAACTCTCACACGAAGAGTTCCCAGAGGTGGGAATAATCTCGTTGAATACACGGAACATTTGGAGGAGATCCCAGAAGAGCCACAACTTAGAAGAGAGCTGGACGATTCCTAGGGTAAAGGCCACTGAGGCCCACCGTAAAGGAGTGCAGGAACAAGGAAGTTCACCCATCACTGCTTGCCAGAAAAAATCTGATATCCTCTAAGGAAATATAATAAAAATATAGCATTCAATAAAGTAAAACACCTGACATCTGGCATCCTATCAAAACTTACCAGACAAACAAAGAAGGAAAAAAAAATGTGACTCTTAACAAGGAGAAAAATTGGTTGTAGAAACAGACTGAGAGATGACAGAGATGATGCAATTAGCAAAGATTAAAACAGCTATTATAAATATGCACAACTGCTCGAGAATGCAAAAGAACACCTGAGCATAATGAGGACAGAAATGGAAATGTAACAAAGAGCCAGATGGGATTTCTAGATGTGAAAAATACAGTATTTAAAATTAAAATTTAATTGGATGGGATTAACAGCAGATTAGACACTACAGAAGAAAAGATCGGCAAACTTGACGTAATAGAAACAGAATTTATCTGAAATGAAGCACAGAGAAAAAAGACTGAAAAAAAAAATGGCAGAGCCCAGTGATCTGTGGGGAAATAGTGAGTGGCCCAAAATACATGTAATTGGCATTTCAGAAATGTTAAAGGAGATTCCTTAGGTGAAAGCTTTTAAATTTACTTTGTTCCCTTTTCTGAGCTGCAAGTTTTTCTTATTTTAAAAAGACAAAACATTCCCTTATCATTTTTTATTATATAAAAAGTATGCTTTGTATAAATCCAGCTGATTCTCCTAGTTAGTAATATCTTGACCCTCTACCAGTTACAGTCATGCATTTTCCACTAGGACGATTAAAGATTATCTTGATACCTTGGAATGCCATATGAATAGCAAAGCTTGATACATGTAAATATAGGCTGCCCTTGAGATTGTCTGAAATCCTCCTTTGATGTATGAGCCAAAATGTCATATATATGTCTACTACCTTTATTTTAATTGCAGATAACTCTAATCTCTAGTATAGAATTCCAATTTATAAGAGGCCTTTAAATAAATACAAATACTTATTGTTTTGATGGTTTGCAAACTAAAACCCGCGAAAGTCAACCAAGAAAATTTATAAAAATCACATTTTATCTAGATAATAACATTTAATTAAATTGATCACTGTGATGATTAATTTTATGTGTGCTAGGCTATTTTTCCCAGTTGTTTGAGCAAACCCTACTCTAGATGTTGCTATGAAGGTAGAATGATTAATTTTGTAGAATGATTAACAGTTACAACAGTTGACTTCAATAAGTAAAGCAGATTACGCTCCACAACGTGGGTGGGCCTCATCCAATCAGTTGAAGGCCTTAAGAGCAAAGATTGAGGTTTCCTGGAAAAGGAATTCTGCCTCAAGACTGTAACATAGAAATCCTGCCTGAGTTTCTACCCTGCCTTCTGTATTTTGGATTTGTCAGCCCCTACAATCTCATGAGCCAGTTCCTTAAAATCTCTCTGTCTCTCTGTCTCTGTCTCCGTCTCTCTCTCTCTCTCTCACACACACACAGTGACTGATATAATCACTTATATAAAAAAATGTGTCAAATGCTAAACATTTAAACTGTACCCAGAATTTCAAAGCGGAAACTTCTCCATAGATTCAGGAAATTTTCAGTTTTCCTAATTCTCGCTAGAACTAATTCACAAAATACACAAGTGTTTTATACACTTCAATGTATACACAATACATTTCATTTGAAACTTTATGCTTTTCATTACATTTACATAAATCTAGCTATTTAATTGTAGTACACAATTCCAAATCTGTGCCTGCAATCAGACGTGCCGTAGCCCGATCCCCACTGCTGTATTCTTTAGTAGCTGTACTCATCACTACTGAGAAAACCAATTAAACTACATTCTTTCAAAATTAAGGTAAAAATTTAAATCTCCCAGACTCATTGTAGACTGTTTTAGCCCTTTAGATATCTAACATACGTTTAATACAAAATACCAAATTTGGAATATTTAAAAAGAAACCCTGAAATTCATAAATTATTCTTCTACCAAAAAAGGAGGGAAGTAGTTGGTTTGATCCTCATCTTTGTGAAACTAGACTTTATTTAAAACTAGACAATATTTAAAATTGTCATTTTTTTCTCCTTTATTTTTTTGAAGTTTTTGCCTACTTCCTATCTTTGAAGTCCCTTTGAAAAAGTTTAATTTACACCACTGTTGGCTTCGTACGAATATATTCATAGTCACCCTCTCTGGATAAAAGCAATTTCAAGTAAAATAGTCAACTTCCAGTTCTCTCCATTTCACGTATTTTGCCAATCAAAGCTTCCTAATTCCAGTTAAATCGTCTTTAACATACAAGTCTCAGATAATCATTCTTGAGCCCTGAGATCTCTGAATTCAACAGACTTCTACTATGTTTGTGAGAGTCACAGCACTCCAGCTCTTTTTGGAAAGAATAGAAACTTTTACCTGTAAGACAGACCACCTCACAATGTAAACCAGTCTTACGTTTATGAATATTTAAAATCCAGCAACTGCTTACTGCCTTCTGTTTCGCTGGGATTCTTTATTTCAAACATAGACAATTTTTTACTCTTTGTAGTCTAGGCTTATTCTGATTTTTCATTTCTGAAATACTGAGAGAAGTTGATTTCAGTTGGCCTGACCGCTCCTGGGCGGTGTCTTCAGTCCATCTAAGATAGGTGGGACAGACTCCACAGGAACACAGCACTCTCCCCAGGCACATATCCTGGTAATGCCACATCCCTTATTTCTAGGATATTCAGGCCAGCTTCTCCTCAAAGTGGAAGGCAATTGGAAAAGTGTCCGGGAGTGACGAGTGTAGCCAGCCCTGCAGTCATGTGTACCACTACAGAGGATCAGCCTTGGCTGTGTAGGGAGGGGAGGAAGCAGAAGTAGGCAACAAGAGAGGAGGAAGAGTGTGAGCAGACAGAATCGATAGCCACTGCAGGGCTTTTAAAGTTACTACTTGGGGGGCCCGCCCAGTGGCGCAAGCGGTTAAGTGCACACACTCGGCTGCGGTGGCCCAGGGTTCGCGGCCCAGGGTTCGCCGGTTGGGATCCCGGGTGCGCACCGACGCACTGCTTGGCAAGCCATGCTGTGGCGGCTTCCCATATAAAGTGGAGGAAGATGGGCACGGATGTTAGCCCAGGGTCGGTCTGCCTCAGCAAAAAAAGAGGAGGATTGGCGGATGTTAGCACAGGGCTGATCTCCAAAAAATAAAAAACAAAAAATAAAGTTACTACTTGGATACTGAACGGAATTACCCAGTGTAACCTGCTTGGAATTACCCAGTGTAACCTGCTTTGACGTGAATTCCAGAGCATTGTTCTCGTCAGCTTTTCCTGAGACTTCAGCTTTCAACACTAATACTTTGTGAGTACTCAAGTGTCATAGTCACATGAGAGAGACTGTGTTTTGACCAACAGTCCTGCCACTCAGCATGAAGGGGATTAGATGAGAAATTGTTGGTGGCGATAACTGGAAAATGAAAGCATTTCCTATTTATTCCCAAATGAGTTGAGACATCCTGATCACATCAGTTATGGTCGTTTATAACCAAATGCAGAAATTATAGTTTCGTCACAAGTGTATGAACACGATGCTGACTGCATCACTTCCAAGTGTAGGTGTAGCTCTGCCAAATGGAGTCCCTCTGACCCTGGGCCCGAACACGTATTTCAGTAGAGAAGAGCCCTGGAAATAATGGACTTTCTGTTGTGTGGTTCATTTCTATTCCTCCCGGCTATTACACATTTGCGGGAACAAAAAAGAGAAACTCTGAAATGTGGTTTTCCTCTACTACAAATCTTCTCTCTGTGCCCTCTGCAAATGCATCTTTGCTGTGCTGCTTGGGTGGAGAGAAGGTTTTCAGAATTTTTTTGCCTTTTTAGGAGGTAAGATGGTGTTTTCTATTTACATGAACATTTAGTCAGAAATGCAGAGAAAGATTTTCATTAACTTTCCCCAAAAGTTTGGAAGATACTCTACATCCATATTAATTTTCACTTGGGCTCTCTATCATTCATCAACCATTTCTCTGCTCATTCATTATTCCTCTTACGTACCTATTTAGTTTAGACTGGTTTAATGGAAATACGATACGGATTCTCCTAAAAATAAGGCACTTGACAACCATCATTAATGAACATTATTAGCCCCTCATTTACTAGTGGCCCTGACTCATTCTAAGAATAAGTCATATTCAAGAAAAGATAAATGAACTAACTGAAAAAAATAAACAACTCTCTTGCATTAAGCAATGGCATTTTACTTTTTATATTTAATAATTTATCAAATTTTATTAAATGTTTATACAGTTTTGATCAATAATTCTAATCATAATACCAGTACTAATAATAAATGAATGATAACTAGTCCTAGAAAAAAATAATCCCTAAAGCCATATGATTACAGGAAATTGTTTTTAAATTAAAATTTCAGTTTATATGCATAATTTTCTTATAGTGATATATGATAAGGAAATCAATAAAATAATTCCAAGCACAAATATATATTACATTAGAACAGGATTCAGAGAATAGTAGAATGGAATTATGAGTTCAAGGAGAAAAAGAAATGGTAAAATTTCCTAACAGTTAAAGACAACCTTCTTCAAGCATTTTCTAAAAATTGATAATAGTGGTAGGCAGCCACTATAAAATGGCCCCCAGTGATCCCTGCCTCCTGGTATTCATACCCCTGTGTAATCCCATCCCTTTGAGGCTGGGCTTGACCTAAGGACTTGCTTCTAACAAAGAAAATGCAGCAAAAGTGATGGGATGCGGCTTCCCAGATTAGGTTACAAAAAGACTGTGATTTCTGCCTTGCTCACCCTCTTTTCTGTCTCCTTCTCACTCTCTGTCGCACTGTTATAAGGGAAGCCAGTTGTCATGTTGTGAACTGCCCTATGGAGAGCCCCATATGGCAAGGAACTGAGGGAGAATTCTGGCATTGGCCAGCAAGGGAGCAGGCCCTCAGTCCACAGCCCACAAGGAACTGAGTCCTGCCAACAATTATATGAGTGAACTTGGAAGCAGATCCTCCTTGATCAAGTCTTCAGATGAGACTGGAGCCCTAGCTGACCCCCTGATTGCAGTTTGTGAGAGATCTTGAGTGATCTGACCCAGAGAAACTATGAGAAAATAAATGGTTGCTTTCATCTGCTTGGTTTAGGGACAAGTTGTTACACAGCACTAGATAACTAATACAATAATTGTGACATGTTACCTCATTGATTCCTCACAACAACCCTTTGGGGGAGATTCTATTATTATGGAGATTTGAGGGGGCCAATTTATCATCCCCTGGGTTGTTCTGCTGAGCTGAGCCTACAGAAGAGGCACCCATTTATCCAGCCATTTATCCACTGGAACCAATATCCACTTATGGGATAAATCCACCCATTTATCCCATTTATCCAACGGATAATCAAGGGCTGTCAGTACATGTGCAGCATCACCTAAAATATTAATCCTGCCCAAGAGCTGAAACTGGATGTCGGACCCTCCTCATCACACAAGTGAGAAGCACAAGGCCTGGGCTCGGTCCTAAGTCTGACTCTGCAGCCTGTGCTCCCAATAGCTCTGTCTTTCCAGAAGACAAAGAAAATGATTAAATGCATTGTCTACTATGTTCAGATTCTATCAATCACTCAGATTGTTGTTTCTCCTTCTACATAAAAGTTCAGTAAATATATGTCCTAGACCAACACTGTAGTTAAGATTCTAAGACTTTTCTTTATTGTGGTGAAATATACGTACCATAAAATCTACCACTTTAACCATTTCTAAGTGTACAGTTCAGTGGCATTAAGTACATTCACATTGTGCAACCATCACTGTCATTCATCTCTTGAACTTTTTCATCTTCCCAAATTGAAACTCCATATCCATTAAATAATAAATCCCTATTGCCCCCTCCCCTCACCCCTGGCAACTACCATTCTACTTTCTGTCTCTATGAATTTGATTACTCTAAGTACCTAACATAAGTGGAAGCATACAATATTTGTCCTTTTGTGGCTGGCTTACTTCACTTAGCATAATATTCTCAAGGTTCATCCATGTTATACAATGTGTTAGAATTTCCTTCCTTTTTAAGGCTGAATAATATTCCATTGTATGTATGTACCACATGGTTATCCATTCATCTGTCGATGAACACCTGGGTTGCTTCCACCTTTGGGCTATTGTGAATAATGCTGCTATGAACATGGGTGTACAAATATCCAAGTCCTTGCTTTCAATTATTTTGAGTATATACCCAGAATTGGAACTGCTGCATCATAAGGTAATTTTATGTTTAATTTTTTGAGGAACTGCTATACTGCTTTGCACGTTGGCTGCACCATTTTACATTCCCACAAGATTCTAAAATTTTTAACAGAAAGGTATAACTGAAATAATAAGTGATGAATGATACACAATGACAATATATACAATTAGCTCACAATTATAGACTCTCAGAGCTTGAAGGGCCTTCAAAGTACAACAGTCCAAATATCCATCATTCATTTGAAGACAATGCTAAATTGTGTGGCTGACGATTATGTTACTCTCTAGCAAACGTTGATTAAAGGCCTACTATGTCCCCAGCACAATGCTGTGCAGAACTAAAACGAAAAAGGAAATTACCCATCCTTTTCTGGAATTCCTTCCCATAATGACCATATGCAGCCTTAAACACAGCAACCTGTCCATTTACCTAGGATAATGACTCACCTGGGTGGAAAATCCACATTTTTCAATTATTTTACTTCCTCTCTATCTCCATGGGAAAGATAAACTAGTTATAATAACAATGTGTATCGGTAAATATTTGCAATTTGAGTCTTTATAAGGTCACCATAGCAGTTATAAAAACAAAACAATTCAAATATAATTGATGCTTACAGAAACCTGACATCTAGCCATGCCCGCCTACATTATTTTAGTTACATGGGCTTCCACAGCATTGGCCAAGTTAGAAGTTACACACCCCTGAGGTTTAATAAATGTTTAAATGAAAATGTTTTCTATCTCAGCTGAGAAAAACCAAGTACTCCCAAATGATGATGAGGACAGGTAGTAGACAAGATATTAGAACAAGAAACAGAGCCCTTTGTACACAGTGCTCAGGGTTGGGATCTGAGGAGACAGTGCTCTGAGCTACAGCCGGGGGAGGAGATGGTCTCTCTGCTGGGCCTTGAAGGCCCTGATATCTTCCCCCCATTCAAGACTTCCACTAAGTCACAGAGGGGAATATTATTCAGCCTTTAAAAAAGAAGGAAATCCTGTGATTTGTGACATTATGCTAAGTGAGACAAACCAGACACAGAAAGATAAATACTGCATGATCTTGCTTATATACGGAATCTAAAATAGTTGAACTCATAGAAGCACAGAGTAGAGTGGTAGTCCAGGGTTTGGGGTTGGGAAAGATGTTGGTCACAGGATACAGTGTTAGTCATGCAAGACGAATAAGTTCTGGAGATGTAATGGACAGCATGGTGACTATAGCTAACAATACTGTATTGTACATTTGAAATTTGCCAAGAGAGTAGATCTTACGTGTTCTCGCCACACAGACAAAAAAGGTAAACTATGTGAGGTGATGCATAGGTTCATTAGCTCGATTGTGGTGATCATTTCATGATGTATATATTTATCAAAGCATGTGGAAACATATACGATTCCTATTTATCAATTACACCCCAGTGAAGCTGAAAAAAGGCATCACAATAAGGCATGCTTGACAGACAGCAACTCTATACCTTAGTCCCCTCAGCTGTGCAGAATCTTAGAGATAAACCTGTTTAATACCTGTGAACTTTTTCAAATATTTTTCCTCCATGAGCCCCAGAATTGTCGCGATTTCATAAGTGGTCAATTGGAGGTTAATATCAACATCAGAGAACAAGTGTAACCACATTGCATTCATATAATTTCAGCCTAAAAACAGAAAATTAGAATTTTATGTTGGCCTCTGCTGCAGGATTATACATGTACAATCCCTGTCTGGCTTTTGAAATATTTAGATTAGTTTATCTAACCCTGTTATAGTCTTCAAGGCCTCCTAGCTAGAAATGACCGATCTGGTTGCAACTTTTCCATTTTATATAGGAAGAAACAAAAATCTAGGGAACGTATGGAATTGAGACGGAAAAAGCAAACTGAGATTAAAACTCAGTATTCTTTGTCCTGTAGAATCTTCAAGTAATCAGTTAAAAAAACTCACAGGGAATACATTTCTCATAATGGAATTTCAGGCTGTCCTTAACTCTATTTCCACCAAACAGCCCTAGCAAACCTGGACTGCACCTGGAAGGTGCAGGTGTAGGAGGGTGTGAAGAGAGAGGGGAGAGAGGAGACATAAGAAACATTTCATGTCTCTTCTTCCCTGATTTTCCAACTCAACTCAGTTGTCAAACATCTATGGAAGGTGTACTGTACGTTGGGCATTCTTTAAGATTCTGGAGACACAAACAAATTAGAGCTGGCTTTACTTCAGGGTTCCCAAAATCCAGTAGAGGAGTGTGGCTTATTTACTTATATGTTTAATCCTTTTTTATTCTAGAAAACCTCGCTGGTGGCATGAAATATTTTACAGCACCCTAGTCATGTATTGCTAGGGAAGGAGTGGCTGTGTCTCAGGGCCCCTCAGGACTTTTTCCGTGGTCAGGGTCATCATCAACAGTTTACCCCAGCTGGAACCACCCTCTGTCTTTCCCAGAGAGACCACACTATTTTTAGCTCCGTTTGAATAAATCCTCCTGCACCACTCTTTGCCAAGGTTCCAGCTGCTCTGTGTTTGCTCGCGTCAATCTATTAGCAACCTCTCTTTAGCACTGCAAAAGACTCCAGAATTTCCCCAGTTTACCCTTTGCAATATTACAAAAAACACAGTTAGGGCCAGCCCCGCGGCCTTAGCGGTTAAGTGCACGCACTCTGCTGCTGGCGGCCTGGGTTGGGATCCCGGGCGCGCACCGACGTACCGCTTCTCCGGCTATGCTGAGGCCGCGTCCCACATACAGCAACTAGAAAGATGTGCAGCTATGACATACAACTATCTACTGGAGCTTTGGGGGGAAAAATAAATAAATAAATAAAATTAAAAAAAAAACAAACACAGAGTTTAGGCTTGTGTAATGCTGCATTCACTCAATGACAGAATTTCCTGAATGCCTATGTCAGGTCCTGGGGATATACCAGTGGACATAACAGGCAAAGGTTCCTGCCTCATGGAACATAAAAACCCAAAATAACTGAGGCTCAAAAATGTATAAAATTTTGCCTCACGTAAAATAAGCCCAGATTTAGTCAGTCCAGGGCTCCATGGGTGGCTCCACTATCTCAACTGTCACCACGGATCTTGAGTCCTTCACTATTTCTCCTTTCTCAGCCCCATCTCATGGCTTCCATCCTCAGGGTCACCTCATGATCAGAAAATGGTTGTTGTAGTCCAGCCATCATGTCCAGATTCCAGGTAGCAGGAAGGAGGGGAGTGCAGGCAAAAGCACACGCCTGCATGCTAGTCAGCTCTTTTAAAATAGTTTTCCTAAAAGCCTTACCCATCGATGTCCACTTAGAGAAGGGATATCTGCGAGGGAGGCTGGAAACTGCAGCTTTAAATCTGGACACATATATGCAGCCAAGAATTTAGGGGTTTTGTTACCAGGGAAGAAGGGGAGAATGGATACTGGACAGGCAACAGTCTTTGCCGCAGGTATCCGAATCTTCGACGTGATGTGTGCGTGTGTGCGTGTGTGTGCGTGTGTGTACATCTATCTATAAGTAGATAGATGACAGACAGACAGAAAGATGATAGACAGACAGATAGATGATAGATAGACAGGTAGGTGGGTGTAGAAGGAGAAATTGTAGAGAATCATATGGGGGAAGCATCATATATCTGGAGTACTTTGGGGCTGTTTTAAGTGCTCTTTTAGAAAATCCTATCTATAAACCCTAACTTTAAACATTAGATTTCTACCCATCTTTAAATGGTGCTAATTATCCCATCTAGACCATTATTGTTTAAGGAGTATGGGTTATGTACTGCCACTCATTTCGTTGAGTGAAATCCACTATTCTTGGTTCTCAAAATAACCTGCAAATTCCTTAATGTATTTATAACCCAAATCAAAAAGATCTCCACTCATCTCCCAACTAAGAGAGAAAAAGGACTTCTCCGAGAGGTCCTGTTTTGGGTTCAGGGAAGAGAGTGTGTCCCTAAACCCTGGCCTCTTGGAGCCCTGCGGGGAAGTGCCCGAGCAGCCAGCTCCCCGTCCCCTCCTCCTCATGGCTCCCTACAGCCGAGGAACGGGAGAGGCCCCTGGCTCCAGGGCAGGGGGTGTGAAGGTGAGAGCACTGGGCACCTGGATTAAACGCAGTTCTGCCTCAGCCCTGAAGGAGCTGACTTCCTTTCTCTTGCCCTGAGTTTCCGAATTTGTAAAATGAAGGCGACGAAGTGCAATTACTGTCACAGCAGTTTATTTAACTGCTAGAGTAATCACTAACTTCTTGAAAGGTTTCTGAATTTGTACTGTCTGTATCTTTTTTTGTCTTAGAAACAATTTTGATTGAAGACAGGCATATATCTCCACAAAAGCAAGAGCACCTTTTCCAGTCGTCCAGACAGAGGGAAATTCCTTTAGCAGTGTGTTAATCTACTCAGGCTGCCATAACAAAATATCACAGACTGGGGGGCTTAAACAACAGCTGTTTATTTTCTCACAGTTCTGGAGGCTGGAAGTCCGTGATCAAGGTGCCAGCAAATTCAGTTTCTGGTGAGAGGTCTCTTCTGGCTTGTAGACGGCCACCTTCCTGTTCCCTCACATGGCCATTTCTCTGTGTATGCAGAGAGAGACAGAGAGCGAAGAGTGAGTGAGAGCAAGCGAGCTAGTCTGGTGTCTCTTCTTCTTATAAGGAGAGTCCCATTGGCTTAGGGCCCCACCTTTATGACTTTATTTAACCTTAGTTACCACCATAAAGGCTCTGTTTCCAAACATGGTTACATTAGGAGTTGGGGCTTCAACATATAAATTTGGGGAAGGTGGAACAATTAGATCACCACAAATAGTAACACAGAGTAGCGTTCTACAATCATTTCTTGATAATTGTGTCAACACACTAGATAAGCTACATATGCTATATGTTAGCTGGATGTCTCAAACAGCTTTCTCATTTTGGGCCTGAATTATTCAAATTGGATAGCTTAGATGACAATAAGACCGGATAATTGCTCCATGCTCTCATTTAACTGCCTGAAAAATAAAAGGCAAGCTTCCTTTCAAAGGGTACACGATCTTGGATCCCATTTACTTTAACATCTACTTTTCCGTATTTATTTCCTCAGAGCAGAAGTCTACTACAAACACAAAGACAATAATAATAACAACAATAACAACACACATTTGTCTTTCCATTTTAGGGATTTAATCAACTTTTTCAAATAACCAAAAAGCCAGGAGAGAAAGAAATCTGAACTCCACTGAGTACGTACCATGTGCCTGGACCTTTCCATAATCTGTATAATCTGCATAACTTGCTCATTAAACCCTCACAACAGCCCTAACGCCTGTTATCAGACCATTTACAGAGAAGGAGCCTGAAGTGAAGCAGCGCCCAGAAAGCATGGATTTCAACCCAGATCTGCTGGGTTCCAAAGCCTGCTCTCGCCAATATTATTTTGGGTAAAACTGCATATACGTAACTTCAAGTAGAGTAAGACCCTTCCGTATTGTTAAAAAGCATGAGATAGAACTATGTGGATATTTAATGGTCTCCAAGACATATTGTGGGAATTTTTAATTGATAGCTGCAGACGGTATAAAATTAAAAGGTAAAAAAAGTATACAGTGACTACTGAGGCTTGATTCTGTCTTGTCGCCTGGCGTCTCCATTTTTCTTCCCCATGGCGACCACAATTACCAGTTCCCTCGTGTTTCTTCCCAGAGATCCTCTATGAATTTATAGGCAGGACATATACTCACACACATTTTGAAGACACAGATGGTGGCATATTATAAGCTCCGGCATATTATAAGCACTAGTCTGCACTTTGCTTTTTTCAGTAAACGGTGTACTTCCCTCTGAAGAGGAGGCTAAGAAATTAAAGAAACTCAAGGTTCTGGAGCAAGAAGGAGACGGCTTTGCACTGACTCTCTTTGAATAAGTTTTGTTACCATGTGCGTGTACTAATTTTTTCAATTATAAGACATACATGCAAGAAAACTTCTGCATATTCTTAATATTTGGATAAAGATCTTAAAAACAAGTAGTCAGACTTTAAAGCAAACCAATTCGAGGTCCTTTTACTTCTCCTCTAATTTTGTGGCACCAGAAGCTTTCTGCTTCTCAAGGAGCATGATTTACTTTCTGAATTAAGCTCTGGACGGTGAAGCTACCTAAAATCAACCACCACTAAAAGGAAACGTTATCCGTTGCCCATGAAATGTAGATTCCAAGTTTTGGGATACCACCATCTCGTGGTCTTAGTCTGAATAGAAACAACTTTCAGTTATAACTTTTCTTTGTAACAAGTCTTGGAGTCATGACATTAAGAGATGAAAAGGATCAGAATCTACCATACTTATTTTACAAATGAGAAAATTGAACAGCAAAATGGTAAAGCAATGTGCCCCAAACACAAAGCAGAGACTCCTGACATGCAGTCCACTGCTTTCTCCAAAAAAAAAAAATGCCTTAATGCCTTAATGATCATTACCTTATATTTTTTTCATTAAATTTGTCACAGAAAGGATACGACCTGTATAACCCCAAGAAAAGGGGCAAATAAGAAAAGCAATTACAATTCTTACAAACTATATTAGATGCTCTTTCCAAATTTGGAAGTTAAGTTTTAGAGATAAGTAGGATTTCTGCAAGAATTCAACCTTGACGGAGAATTTGAAAGAGGAGAGTTGGCTTGTGGGATAAGAAGGCAAAGACTTCTCCTGCGTAGGGGGCAGCATTAAAGAAACCCAGAAAATCAGTGGGTGTAGGGAACAAAAGAATCTTTCAGAAGAAATCTGTAGGCAATCCATGTTAGTGAGATGGGGGAGGGGAGATTTCTTTTCTTTTTTAGCTTCTTGAAAGTTTTCTCTCTGGAGGGTAGTGGAGAATAAAACTAAATTATAAAACTTTTTAATTTACTTAAGAACATTAATTGCTATTAAGGTTTGTTTTTAATGCACCAGACATTTTTTTTAAGACTATTTCTTTAGAGCAGTTTCAGGTTCACAGCAAAATTGAGGGGAAAGTACAGAGATTTCCCACACATCCCCTGCCCCCACACATGCATAGCCTTCCCCATTATCCCCCTGCATCCCCCACCAGAGTGGTACATTTGTTACAATTGGTGAATCTACACTGACACATCATAATCACCCAAAGTCCATAGTTTACATTAGGGTTCACTCTTGGTATTGTACATTCCATGGGTTTGGACAAATGTATAATGACATGTTTCCAGCATTATGGTATCATATAGAATATTTTCACTGCCCTAAAAATTCTCTGTGCTCTGCCTATTCATTTCTCCCAACCCCTACTCCCCAACCTCTAGCAACCACTAGTATTCTTACTGTCCATTATTTTGCTTTTTCTAGAATGTCATGTAGTCAGAATCATACAGTATGTAGCCTTTCCAGATTGGCTTCTTTCACTTAGTAATATGCATTTAAGATTCCTCCAGGGCCGGCCCCGTGGCTTGGCGGTTGAGTGCACGCGCTCTGCTGCTGGCAGCCCGGGTTTGGATCCCTGGCGCGCACCGACGCCCTGCTTCTCCGGCCATGCTGAGGCCGCGTCCCACATACAGCAACTAGAAGGATGTGTAGCTGTGACGTATAACTGTCTACTGGGGCTTTGGGGGAAAAAAATAAATAAAATTAAAAAAAAAAATTCCTCCATGTCTCTTTATGGCTTGATAGCTCATTTTTGGGGAGGGTTAATAATATTCCATTGCCTGGATGTACCACAGTTTATTTATCCACTCACCTAGTGAAGGACATTTTGGTTGTTTCCAAGTTTTGGCAATTATGAACAAAGCTGCTATAAACATCCATGTGCAGGTTTTTGTGTGGACTTAAGTTTTCAGATCCTGTAGGTAAACACCAAGGAGCACAATCGCTGGATCGTATGGTAAGAATATGTTTATTTTTGTAAGAAATTGCCAAACTGTCTTCCAAAGTGGCTGCACCACTTTGCAGTCCCACCAGCAATGAATGAGAGTTCCTGTTGTTCCACATCCTCACCAGCATTTGGTGTTGTCAGTGTTCTGACTTTTGACCATTCTCATAGGAGTGTGGTGGTACCCCAGTTCTCTTACCAATTCTCTAGGTCACATGGTTTCCAGATCCCTCACTGTTCTGCTTGCCTTTCTTGGGACGCTCTGTTTTGTGAAGAAACTGAGTCTCCAAGAGATAAATTATTTGCTCAGAATCATATAGTCAACAACATCAGAGCTGAAATTTGTATGCATCATTATTCGCAATGAATTGACTCATGATGTATCAACCTCATTTTTTACTGTGAATAATCCTGTACTATAAACATCAGGGAGCCCAGGGGCCATGAGAAGAACATGGACAACTTCTAAGATTTCTGTATCTTTCAAATGAAAGCATGCCTGCCTTTCTGACCAAAACGACTTCACAGGTTTGAAGGAAATCAGTATTGTTTCTATTTCTTAGTGAATTAAAATGATAGCTTTTGGAGAATATGCTAAGCTTTTCCAGAGCTAGGAAATCTAGGGCAGGCACTGAGCATACTAGATTTTTAACGTCTGATACTCACATACGAGATGGTCATGCACAGTCCCATTATACTCGGGAAATTGTTTCTCGATCTGAATGTATCTTTCTTAGAACACATGAACACCACATACAGTCCTGAGAAACAGCTTCGCACTGTCCTGCACATTCATCCGAGAGATGAACTGCCTGGAGTGGTCTGTGTTTATGTTTACTGTAAGTGGTAAGATTTGTGAATTGCCAAGTCAGCCTTATCAAGAATCCTGGAAATGGGATCCTGATTTGACTGTGATTCTCCCTGAGGTCAGCGCCACGTCGCCGCATTCTGCATCTTCATGCCGCTTAATCGTGATGGGAATGACGGCTGACCTGGACTTCCCCATTGACATTTCCACTTGATCGGCCCTGAAATACACACGTATGGGTTCTGTTTCATTCTAGACTTAAGTAGCAGGAAACTTCTGCTTTTCTTCCCAAACACACTCCCTCAAATTTATAGAAGTCAGCAGTCCCAGTAGAATCACATAAGAGAACTTTCTGGCTTGTGATTTACCCACAGGGACGATGTGGCACCAACACAGGAATTTTTCCCAGGCCCCCAGGGTCCTACTTAACACAGTAGAGACATTTCTTACTAATTCAAACTAATGGACAAAGAACAGTCTGAATTAGTACAGTCTTTAATCATCTACCTAAGAAAACCTTTTAACTGTAATAATTTCAAAATTACAGAAAAATTACAAGAATAATACATGAAATTCCCGTATAACTTTTACCCAGATTTTGAACATTTTTACTACCTCTGTTTTATTGTTCTCTCTATTTGTGCATGTCTCTGTTCTTTATTTTTTCTGAATCATTTGTGGGTTATCCTTTTATACTTCTCTTGACCTCTTATTACTTCCTAAGTATTTCCTAAGAATAAGAGCATTTTCTTAGGTAACCACAGTACAGTCATCAAACTTTGGACATTTAACACTGATGCAATAGTTTAACCCACCATTTGTATATTTTCAATTATCCCAATAAGGTGTGCATGACAGATAGCAACTCTATGCCCTAATCCTCTTGCAGAACCTTAGAGATCAACCTGTTTAATACCTATAAACCTTTTCAATTTTTTTCCTCCATGAGCCCCAGAAATGTTATGATTTCATAAGCAGTCAACCAGAAGTTAATATCAAGACCAGGGAACAATTGTAACCACCTTGCATTCATATAATTTCAGCCTAGAAACAAAGAAAACAGAAATTTTAGGCTGGCCTCTGCTGTAGGATTATACATGTACAATTCCTATTTGGCTTTTGAAATATTTAGATTAGTTTATCTAACCCTGTTATAGTCTTCAAGACTATAGAAATGATTGACCTAGTCAAAACTTTTCCATCTGACATAGGAAGAAACAAAAATCCAGAGGAGTACAGAACTGAGAGGCAAAGGGCAAATTGAGATTAAAACTCAGTATTCTTTGTCCTACCTGCATTTAAAAGAGGAATCTTCAAGTAATCAATTAAAAAACTCACAGGGAATAAATTTCTTGTAGTGGAATTTCAGGCCGTCCTTAGGCAAAATCAGATCAGTGGTTAATTGGGGGGTAGGGGCAGGTTTGGCTAGGAAGGGGCACAAGGGACCTTTCTGGGATGAAGGGAATGTTCCGTGTTTTTAGAGAGGTGTCAATTCCATGGGTATATGCACCTGTGAAATCTGACTGACCTCGACACTTAAGGCCTGTGTCTCAATAATACTGTTAATAAAAAACACATGCTAGCCCCTGAGCTAACTGCTCTGTTTTGGGGGCTACGTCTATGGTGAAAGAAGTACCTGTACGTGAGGATACATGTGCAAGGAAGTTTGTCGTAATAGTACTTATTCTAGTAAAACAGCCAAACAACCCAAATTGGGAAACATCCTAAATATTCATCTCTAGAGGAAGAGTTAAATATATTTTGAGAGTGACATCAGCATCATGGCAGAGTGAGCTGTTCCCTTAGTCTCCCCCTCTAAGGTACAACTAAATGGACATTTATTAACCAGCAGAGGATTCCCTGCACAGCACAACAGGACTTCTGAGAGATCCATGCAGCTGTGCATCTGAAGGTGGGTGGACTGAATCCCTGGAGGCAGTAGAACTAGGTGAGTGCACCCCACCTGCTCCCTGGCAGCAGTGCGCCAGGTCTCGTATCCTCACTCAGCGGGCAGCGGACTATGAGAGGAGGAGGGGTCAGCCTGGCCTGCACGAAGGCTTTAAGAGTTGCAGTCTGGCCCAAGGGAGTGCTCACTGTGCCATGGCGGCCCTGCTGGTGGGAACGCTCTACCCCAGTGGCGGCGGCTCAGCCCCTGTGAAGGCACCTGCCCACTGAGCATAGCACAGGTGAGAAAGCGCCCTGTCCACTCAGAAGGCACCCTGGTCCATGGAGCACAGCTGCCCACAGGACCCACTGAGTGGTGGCTAAGCCCCTGCATAGACGGCCCTCCCACCTAGCGCAGTGGCTCAGCCAGTCCCCTGCCAAGCACAGAGGCCTCACCTACAATGCATGACCCACCCACCCAGCAGACAGGCCCTGCCTACATGACTACAACCTGAAGAGTGGCTGCAGCCAGCCCATGAAAATGCAGAGCAGCCCTACCTGCACAACTTCCAGCAGACGGGGCAGGATCAGAAGACACAGCTCCTGCTGCCCCCCAGTGGTGGCAGGTGGAATCTGCAACCTGAAGCTACCACAAATGTACCAGCAAAGGATCAAGTCATCAAACACCATGAAGAACTACATTAACACTCCAGAGCAGAAGGAAAATGACGAGTCTCCATAAACCAATCCTGAACTCACAGAAATTTACAATCTAAATGACAGGGAATTCAAAATCGTTGTCATAAAGAAACAAAATGAGTCACAAGAAAACTCAAAAAGATAGTTCAATGAGCTCAGGAGTAAAATTAACGAGCAGAAGGGATACTTCACCAAAGTGATTGAAGCTCTAAAAAAAAAAAAAAAACAAACAGAAATTCTGGATATGAAGTACACAATTAATGAGATAAAAAATAATCTAGAAACCATAAAAAATAGAGCTGATGTTATGGAGGACAGAATTAGTGAATCAGAGGACAGAAATAAAGGGCTGGCTCCATGGCCTAGCAGTTAAGTTTAGTGCACTCTGCTTTGGCAGCCTGGGTTTGGTTCCTGGGCACAGATCTACACCACTTGTCAGCGGCCATGCTGTTGTGGCAACCCACATACAAAGTAGAGGAATACTGGCACAGATGTCATCTCAGGGGGAATTTTCCTGGAGCAAAAAGAGGAAGACTGGCAACAGATGTTAACTTAGGGAGAATCTTCCACAGCAAAAAAAAAAAGAAAAGAAAAAAGAAAAAAAGAAATATAGAAATGCTATAGGTAGAGGAAGAGAGAGAACTAAGATTTAAGAAAAATGAAGAAGTTCTTCGAGAAATATCCAACTCAATTAGGAAAAGAAACATAAGTATTATAGGTATACCAGAGGGTGACGAGAGGGAGAAAGGAGCAGAGCGCTTGTTGAAAGAAATAATAGCTGAGAACTTCTCAAAGCTAGAGAAGAAACTGGACTTATGAGTACATGAAGTTAACAGAACTCCTAATTATATCAATATAAAAAGACTTTCGCCAAGGCATACAACAGTAGAGCTGGCAAAAGTCAATGACAAAGAAAAAATATTAAGGGCAGCAAGGCAGAATAAAATAGCCTACAAAGTAACTCCTATCAGGCTTTCAGCAGATTTCTCACCAGAAAGCTTACAGGCTAGGAAAGAATGGAATGATATATACAAAATACTGAAAGACAAAAACTTTCAGCCCAGAATAGTCTATCCAGCAGAACTAACCTTCAGATACAATAGAGAAATAAAAGCTTTCTCAGATGAACAAAAGGGAGTTCATTGCCACTAGACCTCTCTTACAAGAAATGATGAAGGAAACCCCCATACTTGAAACAAAAAGGCAAAGTTTTACAAAGCTTTAGCAAGGAAATAAATAGACAGACAAAATCAGAAAATTGCAGCTCTCTATCAGAACTGGTTAGCATATACTTAATTATAACATAAAAGATAAAGGGAAGGAAAGCATCAGAAATAACTATAAAGACTTCAATTTAGTCACAAACTCACAACACAAAACAGAATAATTTGTGACAACAATAACTCAGAAGGGGAAGAGGAAAGAGGTGGAACCTGATTAGGCTAATGGAGATAAGAGACTATCAGAAAACAGACTATCTCACCTATGAGATCTTTTATACAAACCTCATGGTAACCACTAAACAAAGAATGAGAATACAGCCACAAATCATAAATAAAGAGAAAATGAGAAAACCATCACACAAAACCACGAAACTGAAATGGCAGTCAGAAATACAAGGGAAGAGAAACAATAGAAATATAGAACGACTGGAAAACAAGAGATAAAATGACAGTATTAAGACCTCATATATCAATAATCACCCTAAATGTAAATAGATTGTATTCTCCAATCAAAAAACAGAGACGTAGTACTGGAGGTTTTGGCCAGAGCAATTAGGCAAGAAAAAGAAATAAAAGGTATCCAAATTGGAAAGGAAGAAGTGAAACTCTTGCTGTTTGCAGATGACATGATTCTCTATATAGAAAACCCTAAAGAATCCATTGGAAAACTATTAGAAATAATCAACAACTACAGCAAAGTTGCAGGGTACAAAATCAACTTACAAAATCAGTCACATTGCTATACTCTAATAACGAACTAGCAGAAAGAGAAGTCAAGAATACAATCCCATTTATAATCACAACAAAAAGAATAAAATATCTAGGAATAAATTTAACCAAGGAGGTGAAAGACCTATACACCAAAAACTATAAGACATTATTGAAAGAAAGCAAAGATGACATAAAGCAATGGAAAAATATTCCATGCACTTGGATTGGAAGAATAAACGTAGTTAAAATGTCCATATTACCTAAAGCAATCTACAGATTCAATGAAATCCCAATCAGAACCCCAATGACATTCTTCATGGAAACAGAACAAAGAATCCTAAAATTTATATGGAACAACAAAAGACCCAGAATAGTGAAAGTGATCCTGAGAAAAAAGAACAAAGCTGGAGGCAGCAGAATCCCTGACTTCAAAATATAGTACAAAGCTATAGTGATCAAAACAGCATGGTACTGGCACACAAACAGACACACAGATCAATGGAACAGAATTGAAACCCCAGAAATAAAACCATACATCTGTGGGCAGCTGATCTTCAACAAAGGAGCCAAGAACATACAATGGAGAAAGGAAGGTCTCTTCAATAAGTGGTGTTGGGAAAACGGGACAGCCACATGCAAAAGAATGAAAGTAGACCATTATCTTACACTGTACACAAAAATTAACTCAAAATGGATTAGAGACTTGAAGCTAAGACCTGAAACCACAAAACTCCTAGAAGAAAATATAGGCAGTACATTCTTTGATATCGGTCTTAGCAGCATCTTTTCGAATACCATGTCTACTCAGGCATAGAAAACAAGGAAAAATAAACAGATGGGACTACATCAGACTAAAGAGCTTCTGCAAGGCAAAGGAAACCACGAACAAAATGAAAAGACAACCCACCCAATGGGAGAAAATATTTGCATCATATATCCGACACGGGGTTAATTTCCAAGATATATGAAGAACTCATACAACTCAACAACAACAAAACAAACAACCTGATCAAAAAATAGGCAGAGGATCTGAACAGACATTTTTCCAAAAAAAGATATACAGATGGCCAACAGGCACATGAATTGATGTTCAACATCACTAATTATTAGTGAAACGCAAATTAAAACTACATTGAGATATCACCTTACACCTGTTAGAACAGCTATAATTACCAAGACAAAAAATAACAAATGGTGGACAGGATGTGGAGAACCCTCATACACTGTGGGCAGGACTGCAAACTGGTGCAGCCACTATGGAAAACAGTATTGAGATTTCTCAAAAAATTAAAAATAGAAATACCATATGATCCAGCTATCGCACTACTGGGTATTTATACAAAGAATTTGAAATCAACAATTCAAACAGACTCATGCACCCCTATGTTCATTTCAGCATTATTCACAATAGCCAAGACATGGAAGCAACACAAGTGCCCCTCAAGTGATGAATGCATAAAGAAAATGTAGTATATATATACAACGGAATACTACACAGCCATAAAAAAAATTGTCCCATTTGCAAGAACATGGATGGTTCTTGAGGGTATATGTTAAACAAAGTAAGCCAGACAGAGAAAGACAAACACTGTATGATTTCACCTATATGTGGAAGATAAACAAATACATGGATAAAGAGAACAGATTAGTGGTTACCAGAGGAGAAGGGGGGGATGGGCAAATGGGGTAAAGGAGCATATATGTATGATGACAGATAAAAATTAGATTATTGGTGGTGAGCACAACGCAGTCTATACAGAAACTGATACATAATAATGTACAGCTGAAATTACACAATGTTATAAAACAATATGACCTCAATAAAATAACTGAAAAAAAAAATAAAATCTTCCCTCACTACATAAAAAAATATATATATATATTTTGATATAGGTATGATGGAAAATTATGTAACTACTTAAAAAATAAGTACAATCTAAATGTACTGATCTAAAGGGATGTGCTTTATATATTCTTAAGTGACAAAATCAAAATTTTTTTTTTTAATTTTTTGTTTATTGCAGTAACATTGGTTTATAACATTGCAAAAATTTCAGGTGTACATAATTGTACTTCTATTTCTGCATGTACTACATCATGTTCACCACCAAAATACTAATTACAACCCATCACCACACACATGTACCAAATTATCCCTTTCACCCTCCTCCCTCCCCCCTTCCCCTCTGGTAACCACCAATCCAATCTCTGTCCCTATGTGTTTGTTTATTGTTGTTATTATCTACTACTTAATGAAGGAAATCATACGGTATTTGGCCTTCTCCCTCTGACTTATTTCACTTTGCATTATACCCTCAATGTCCATCCATGTTGTCACAAATGGCTGGATTTCGTCGATTCTTATGGCTGAGTAGTATTCCATTGTGTATATATACCACAGCTTCTTTATCCATTCGTCCCTTGATGGGCACTTAGGTTGCTTCCAAGTCTTGGCTATTGTGAATAACGCTGCAATGAACACAGGGGTGCATGTACCTTTGCAAATTGGTGTTTTCAAGTTCTTTGGATAAATACCCAACAGTGGAATAGCTGGATCATATGGTAGTTCTATCGTTGATTTTTTGAGGAATCTCCATACTGTTTTCCATAGTGGCTGCACCAGTTTGTACTCCCACCAGCAGTGTATGCGAGTTCCCTTCTCTCCACATCCTCTCCAACACATGTTTCCTGTCTTGTTAATTATAGCCATTCTGACGGGTGTGAGGTGATATCTCATTGTAGTTTTGATTTGCATTTCCCTGATAGTTAGTGATTTTGAACATCTTTTCATGTGTCTGTTGGCCATCTGTATATCTTCTTTGGAGAAATGTCCGTTCAGGTCTTTTGCCCATTTTTTAATTGGGTTGGTAGTTTTTTTGTTGTTGAGATGCATGAGTTCTTTATATATTTTGGAGATTAAGCCCTTATCAGATGTATGGTTTGCAAATATCTTCTCCCAATTGTTAGGTTGTCTTTTCGTTTTGTTGATGGTTTCCTTTGCTGTGCAGAAGCTTTTTAGTTTGATGTAGTCCCATTTGTTTATTTTTTCTATTGTTTCTCTTGCCCGGTCAGATGTGGTGTTTGAAAAGATGTTGCTAAGACCGATGTCGAAGAGCGTACTGCCTATGTTTTCTTCTAGAACTTTCACAGTTTCAGGTCTTACATTCAAGTCTTTAATCCATTTGGAGTTAATTTTTGTGTATGGTGTAAGGTAAGGATCTACTTTCATTTTTTTGCATGTGGCTATCCAGTTTTCCCAACACCATTTGTTGAAGAGACTTTCTTTTCCCCATTGTATGTTCTTGGCTCCTTTGTCAAAGATTAGCTGTCCATAGATGTGTGGGTTTATTTCTGGCCTTTCGATTCTATTCCATTGATCTGTGTGTCTGTTTTTGTGCCAGTACCATGCTGTTTTGGTTACTATAGCTTTGTAGTATATTTTGAAATCAGGGCATGTGATACCTCCAGCTTTGTTCTTTTTTCTCAGGATTCCTTTAGCTATTCGGGGTCTTTTGTTGTTCCATATGAATTATAGGATTCTTTGTTCTATTTCTGTGAAAAATGTTGTTGGAACTTTGATAGGGATTGCATTGAATCTATAGATGGCTTTAGGAAGTATGGACATCTTAACTATGTTAATTCTTCCAATCCAAGAGCACGGAATATCTTTCCATTTCTTTGTGTCTTCTTCAATTTCTTTCAGAAATGTTTTATAGTTTTCGGTGTACAGATCTTTCACCTCTTTGGTTAAGTTTATTCCTAGGTATTTTATTCTTTTTGTTGCAATTGTAAATGGGATGGTATTCTTAATTTCTCTTTCTGCTACTTCGTTGTTAGTATACAGAAATGCAACTGATTTTTGTATGTTGATTTTGTATCCTGCAACTTTACCATATTCGTTTATTACTTCTAAAACTTTTCTGGTGGATTCTTTAGGGTTTTCTATATATAAAATCATGTCATCTGCAAATAGTGACAGTTTCACTTCTTCCTTTCCAATTTGGATCCCTTTTATTTCTTTCTCTTGCCTGATTGCTCTGGCTAGGACTTCCAATACTATGTTAAATAGGAGTGGTGACAGTGACAAAATCAAAATTTTTGAATAGAGTGTGTAGTATTTTACTATTTTTTAATTGAGATATAATTAACACATAAAATTGTACTTGTTTTAAGTATACAACATAATGATTTGATATATGTATATATTGCTAAATGATTACTACAAGTTTAGTTAACATCCATCACCATACATAATTATAATTTTTGTTCTTGTGAAGAGAACTTTTGAGATCTACTCTCTTAGCAATTTCAAGTATAAAATACAGTATTGTTAACTATAGTCCCCATGCTGTACATCACAACCCCAGGACTTATTTATTTTATAAATGTAAGTTTGTACCTGTTGACCCCCTTCATTCATTTCACCTGCCCCACACCTTCTGCCTCTGGCAACCACCAATCTGTACTCTGTATCTATGAGTTCAGGTCTTATTTATTTTAGATTCCACATCAGGTGGGATCATATGGCATTTATGTTTCTCTGTCTGACTTATTGAACTTAGCATAATGTTTTCAAAGTCCATTCATGTTGTTGCAAATGGCAAGATTACATTCTTGTTTATGGTTGAGTAATACTCCATTGAATATATATGCCACATCTTCTTTATCCATTCATCAATGGACACTTAGGTTGTGTACGTGTCTTGGCTATTATAAAGAACGCTTCAATGAACATGAGGGTGCAGATATCTTTTCGAGATAGTGACTTCATTTCCTTCCTGGATAAATACCCTGAAGCAGAATTGCTGGATTATATGATAAATCTATTTCTAATTTTTTGGGGAACTTCCATACTGTTTTCCATGGTGGCTGCACCAATTTACATTCCTTCAATAGCGTACGAGGGTTTCCTTTTCACCATATCCTTGCCAACACTTGTTATTTCTTGTCTTTTTGATATTAGCCATTCTAACTGGTGTGAGGTGATATCTCACTGTGGTTTTGATTTGCATTTCCCTGATGATTTGTGATGTTGAGCACCTATTCATGTACCTGCTGGCCATCTGTATGTCTTCACTGGAAAAATGTTTATTCAGAACCTCTGTCCATTTTCTAATCAGATTTTTTTTTCTCTTGAGTTGTACGTGTTTGCTCTAATTCTTATTTCTTTTCTTCTGCTTAGTTTGAATTTAATTTGTTCTTCTTTTCTGGTTTCCTAAGGTGGAAACTTAGATTATTGATTTTAGACTTTTCTTCTTTTCTAATACACGAATTCAATGCTATAAATTTCTCTCTAAGCACTGCTTTCACTGCACTCCACAAATTTAAATAAGCTGTGCTTTCATTTTTATTTAGTTCAAAACATTTCAAAATTTCTCTTGAGATTTCTTCTTCGATCCATGTGTTATTTGGAAATGTTTGTTTAATCTTGATATAATTTGGGGATTTTCCAGTTATCTTTCTGTTATTGATGTCTAATTCAATTCCATTGCAGTCTGAGAACAGACACTGTATGATTTCTATTATCTTAAATTTATTAAGGTGTGTTTCATGGCCCCAAGTGTGGTCTATCTTGGTCAATGTTCCATGTGAGCTTGAGAAGAATGAGTATTCTGCTGTTATTTGGTGAAGTAGTCTGTAGATGTCAATTATTTCCAGTTGATTGATGGTGCTGTTGATTTCACCTATGTCCTTACTGGTTTACTGCCTGCTGGATCTGTTCATTCCCGAGAGAAGGGTGTTGAAGTCTACAACTATGACAGTGGATTCATCTATTTCTCCTTGCAGTTTTTGCCTCACAGTTACACACTCTGTTGTTAGGAGTATACGTATTAAGGATTGCTATGTCTTATTGGAGAATTGGCCCCTTTATCATTAAGTAATGCCCTTCTTTATCCCTTGTAACTTTCCTTGATTTGAAGTCTGCTGTGTGTGAAATTAATGTAGTTACTCCAGTTTTCTTTTTATTAGTATTAGCATGGTATATTTTTCTCCATCCATTTACGTTTTTTTTTTTTTTGGTGAGGGAGATCAGCCCTGAGCTAACATCCGTGCTAATACTCCCCTTTTTGCTGAGGAAGACCAGCTCTGAGCTAACATCTATTGCCAATCCTCCTCCTTTTTTCTTCCCCAAAGCCCCAGTATATAGTTGTATGTCATAGCTGCACATCCTTCTAGTTGCTGTATGTGGGACGCGGCCTCAGCATGGCCAGAGAAGCGGTGTGTCGGTGCGCGCCCGGGATCCGAACCCGGGCCACCAGTAGCTGAGTGTGCGCACTTAACGGCGGGGCCGGCCCAAGGTTTTACTTCTTTTTAAACTTTTTTTAGTAGTTGCTCTAGAATTTGCAATAAACATTTACGGCTGCTCCAAGTCCACTCTTAAATAACACTATATCACTTCATGGGTAAAGTGATACCTCATAATAACAAAATAATCCTAATTCTCCCTCCTGCCCCTTGTATCATTGCTGTCGTTCATTTCACTTATATTTAAGCATACATATATACATAAGATATATACATAAGCATACATAATCGAATTCATTGTTGGTATTATTATTTTGAACAAACTTTTATCTGTTAGAGCAAGTAAAAATAAGAGAATAAAAGGTTTAGTTTACCTTCACTTATTCCTTCTTCTATGCTCTTCCTTACTTTACGTAGATCTGAGTTTCTTACCTATATTATTTTCCTTCTCTCTAAAGAATTTCTTTTAATAATTCTTGCAAGCAAGTCTACTGGCAACAAAATCTTTCAATTTTTGTTTGAGAAAGTCTTTATTTCTCCTTCACTTTTTTTTTTTTTAAGAGGAAGACTGGCCCTGAGCTAACATCCATTACCAATCTTCCTCTTTCTGCTTGAGGAAGATTGTCCCTGAGCTAACATCTGTGCCAGTCTTCCTCTATCTTGTATGTGGGACACCTCCACAGCATGGCTTGATGAGCGGTGTGCAGGTCTGCACTTGGGATTCGAACCAAAGAGCTCTGGGCCGCCAAAGCGGAGCGTGTGAGCTTCACCACTATGCCACCAAGCTGGACCCTCTCCTTCACTTTTGAAGGATAATTCCACAGGGTACAGAATTCTAGGTTGGTGGTTTTTTCCTTTCAGCACTGTAAATATCTCACTCCACTCTCTTTTTGCTGGCATGGAGTCTGAGGAGAAGTCAGATATAATTCTTACCACTGTTCCTCATTGCTAAGATTTTTTTCCCCTGGATTCTTTCAGGATATTTAAATTTATCTTTGATTTTCTATAGTTTGAAAATGATATGCCTATGTGTAGTTTTTATTAGCATTTATCCTTCTTGGTGAGTCTGAGCCTCCTGGATGTGTGTTTTGGACATTAGTGTGACATTAGTTTGGGAAAATTCTCAGTCATTATCATTTCAAATATTTCCTCTGTTCCTTTCTCTTTTTCTTCTCCTTCTGGTATCTCATTATGCATATGTTACACCTTTTGTAGTTTTCCCACAGTTCTTGGATATTCTGTTCTGTTTTTTTATTATTATTGTTTTATTGAGATCATAATAGCATATAACATTGTGAAATTTCAGGTGTACATTATTATTTATCAGTATTCTGTATAGACTGCATTGTGCTCACCACCAATAGTCAAATTTTTATCCATCACCATGTATATGTGCCCCTTTACCCCCTTCACCCACCTCCCAACCCATTTCTCCTCCAGTGACCACTAATCTGTTTTCTTTGGCTATGTGTTTATCTTCCACATATGAGTGAAATCACGTGGTGTTTGTCTTTCTCTGTCTGGCTTATTTTGCTTAATGTAATACCATCACTCCATGCATGTTGTTGCAAATGGGATAATTTTGTCTTTTTTATGGCTGAGTAGTATTCCATTGTGTGTGTATATATATATATATATATACCACATCTTCTTTATCCATTCATCAGTCAATGGGCACTTGGGTTGCTTCCACATCTTGGCTGTTGTCAATAATGTTACAATGAACATAGGGATGCATAAGTCTCTTTGAATTGCTGATTTCAAGTTCTTTGAATAAATACCCAGTAGTGGGATAGCTGGATCTTATGGTATTTCTATTTTTTATTTTTTGAGAAATCTCCACAGCGACTGCGCCAGTTTGCATTCCCACCGGCAGTGTTTGAGGGTTCCCTTTTCTCCACATCCTCTCCAACATTTGTTATTTTTTGTCTTGGTGATTATAGCCATTCTAACAGGTGTAAGGTGATATCTCAATGTAGTTTGGATTTGCATTTCCTTAATAATTAGTGATGTTGAACATCAATTCATGTGCCTGTTGGCCATCTGTATATCTTCTTTGGTGAAATGTCTGTTCATATCTTCTGCCCGTTTTTTGATCAGGCTGTTTATTTTGATGTTGTTGAGATGAATGAGTTTTCAAAATATTCTAGAGATTAACCTTTTGCCAGATATATGGTTTGCAAATATTTTCCCCCAACTGGTGGCTTGTCTTTTCATTTCGTTCAGGGGTTCCTTTGCCTTGCAGAAGCTCTTTAGTCTGATGTAGTCCCTTTTGTTTATTTTTCCTTTGTTTCCCTTGCCTGAGTAGACACGGTATTCAAAAAGATGCTGCTAAGACCGATATCAAAGAATGTACTGCCTATATTTTCTTCTAGGAGTTTTGTGGTTTCAGGTCTTAGCTTCAAGTCTCTAATCCATTTTGAGTTAATTTTGTGTACAGTGTAAGATAATGGTCTACTTTCATTCTTTTGCATGTGGCTGTCCCGATTTCCCAACACCACTTATTGAGGAGACCTTCCTTTCTCCATTGTATGTTCTTGGCTCCTTTGTTGAAGATTAAGTGTCCATAGATGTGTGGTTTTATTTCCAGGCTCTCGATTCTGTTCTATTGATCTATGTGTCTGTTTTTGTACCAGTACCATGCTGTTTTGATCACTATAGCTTTGTACTATATTTTGAAGTCAGGGATTCTGCTGCCTCCAGCTTTGTTCTTTTTTCTCAGGATCACTTTCACTATTCTGGGTCTTTTGTTGTTCCATATAAATTTTAGGATTCTTTGTTCTGTTTCCATGAAGAATGTCATTGGGGTTCTGATTGGGATTTCATTGAATCTGTAGATTGCTTTAGGTAATATGGACATTTTAACTACGTTTATTCTTCCAATCCAAGTGCATGGAATATCTTTGCATTGCTTTATGTCATCTTCACTTTCTTTCAATAATGTCTTATAGTTTTTGGTGTATAGGTCTTTCACCTCCTTGGTTAAATTTATTCCTAGATATTTTATTCTTTTTGTTGTGATTATAAATGGGATTGTATTCTTGACTTCTCTTTCTGCTAGTTCGTTATTAGAGTATAGCAATGTGACTGATTTTGTAAGTTGATTTTGTACCCTGCAACTTTGCTGTAGTTGTTGATTATTTCTAATAGTTTTCCAATGGATTCTTTAGGGTTTTCTATATAGAGAATCATGTCATCTGCAAACAGCAAGAGTTTCACTTCTTCCTTTCCAATTTGGATACCTTTTATTTCTTTTTCTTGCCTAATTGCTCCGGCCAAAACCTCCAGTACTATGTTGAATAGGAGTGGCGGCAGTGGGCACCCTTGTCTTGTTCCTGTTCTCAGAGGAATGGCTTTCATTTTTTCCCTGTTGAGTATGATGTTGGCTGTGGGTTTGTCACATATGGCCTTTATTATATTCAGGTACTTTCCTTCTATACTCATTGTATTGAGAGTTTTTGTCATAAATGGATGCTGGATCTTGTCAAATGCTTTCTCTGACTCTATTGAGATGATCATGTGGTTTTTATTCCTTATTTTGTTAATGTGGCATAACAGATTAATTGATTTGCAGATGTTGAACCATCCCTGCATGCCTGGTATAAATCCCACTTGATCATAGCGTATGATCCTTTTAATGTATTGCTGTATTCATTTTGTCAATATTTTGTTGAGGATTTTGGCATCTATGTTCATCAGTGATATCTGCCTGTAATTTTCCTCCTTTGTCTTGTCCTTATCAGGTTTTGAATCAGGGTAATGTTGGCCTCATAGAATGAGTTAGGCAGCATTCTGTCCTCAATTTTTTGCAATAGTTTGAGAAGGATAGGTAGTAAATCTTCTTTGAATGTTTTGTAGAATTCTCCAGAGAAGCCATTTGGTCCTGGACTTTCATTTTTTGGGAGGGTTTTGATTACTGTTTCAATCTCTTTACTTGCAATTGCTCTATTCAGATTCTCTATTCCTTCTTGATTCAGTTTTGGGAGGTTGTATGAGTCTAAGAACTTATCCAGTTCTTCTAGGTTATCCAATTCGTTGGCATATAGTTTTTCATAGTATTCTCTTATAATCCTTTGTATTTCTGTGGTATCCATTGTAATTTCTCCTCTTTCATTTCTAATTTTATTTATTGGAGCCTTCTCTCTTTTTTTCTTAATTGAGTCTGGCTAAGGACTTGTGAATTTTATTTATCTTCTCAAAGAGTCAGCTCTTAGTTTCATTGATTGTTTCTATTGTTTTTTTTTCTTTTTAGGTTTCTATTTCATTTATTTCTGCTCTAATTTTTATTATTTCCCTCCTTCTACTGACTTTGGGTTTTGTTTGTTCTCCTTTTTCTAGTTCTGTTAGGTGTCATTTAAGAGTACTTAATTCAGATTTTTCTTGTTTGTTGAGGTGGGCCTGTATTGCTATGAATTTCCCTGTTAGGAGCACTTTTGCTGCACACCATAAGAGTTTGGCATGATGTATTTTCATTTTCATTTGTCTCCTGGTATTTTTGGATTTCTCCTTTGATTTCTTCATTGATCCAATGGTTGTTCAGTAGCATGTTGTTTAGTTTCCACGTATCTGTGGCTTTCCCAGCTTTTTTCTTATAGTTGATTTCTAGTTTCTTAGCATTACGGTCAGAAAAGATGCTTGATATGATTTCACTCTTCTTAAACTTAATGAATCTTGCCTTGTTTCCCAACGTAAGTCTATCTTTGAGAATGTTCCATGTGCACTTGAGAAGAATGTGTATTCTGCTGTTTTTGAGTGGAATGCTCTCTATATATCTATAAGTCCATCTGGTCTAGTTTTTCATTTAATTCCATTTTTTCCTTGTTCACTTTCTGTCTGGATGATCTACATTCACGTAAGTTGGGTGTTGAGGTCCCCTACTATTATGTGTTGCTGTTAATGTCTCCCTGTAGGTCTGTTAACATTTGCTCTGTGTAGTTTGGTGCTCCTGTGTTAGGAGCATATATATTCGTAAGTGTTATGTCCTCTTGGTAGAATGTCCCCTTTATCATTATATACTGCCCCTCTTTGTTTCTCATTGTCTTTTTTATCTTGAAGTCAACTTTGTCTGATATAAGTAAGGCAACACCTGATTTCTTTTGTTTGCCATTTGCTTAGAGTATTGTCTTCCATCCCTTCACTCTGAGCCTGTGTTTGTCTGTAGAGCTGAGATGTGTTTCCTGGAGCAGCATATTGTTGGGTCTCATTTTTCAATCCCTCCATCCATTGTGTGTCTTTTGACTTGCGAATTCAATCCATTCACATTTAGAGTGATTATTGATATATGAGGGCTTAACACTGCCATTTTATCTGTTGTTTTCTGGTTGCTCTATATTTCCCTTGTTTCTCTTCCCTTGTATTTCTGACTGCCATTTCAGTTTGGTGATTTTCTTTGATGGTTTTTTCTTTACTTATCATTTGTGTCTCTGTTCTGTTTTTTTTTGTTTTTTGTTTAGTGGTTACCATGCAGTTTGTATAGAAGGTCTCGTAGATGAGAGAGTCCATTTTCTGGTAGCCTCTTATCACCATTAGCCTAATCAGGTTCCATCGCTTTCCTCTTCCTCATCTAAGTCATTGTTGTCACAAGTTATTTCAATTTTTGTTGTGAGTTTGTGATTAAAATGAAATGTTCATAGTTATTTTAGATCCTATTGTGCTGTGTGGGTATCCTCTGTTGGCTAATGAATGTCCTTTTAGTTGTATCTTGTGGGGGAGAGGCTACAGGAACAGCTCACTCAGCCATGATGCTGACCTTCTGTTCTTTTTTTTTTTTTTAATTTATTTTTATTTTTTGTGAGGAAGATCAGCCCTGAGCTAACACCCATGCCAATCCTCCTCTTTTTGCTGAGGAAGACTGGCCCTGGGCTAACATCTGTGCCCATCTTCCTCTACTTTATGTGGGACGCCGCCACAGCATGGCCTGACCAGCAGTGCGTCGGTGGGCGCCTGGGATCCAAACCCAGGCCGCCAGCAGCGGAGCACGTTCACTTAACTGCTATGCCACGGGGCTGGCCCCCTGTTCTTTTTTTTTCAGTCTTGGTTCTCTTTGCATTTCAGTTTTCAAGGATTCTACTGAGATACCGTCTAGCTCAGAGATTCTCTCCTCAGCCATGCCCAGGATACTAAGTCCATCAAAGGCATTCTTCATTTCTGTTACAGTGTTTTTGATCTCTAGCATTTCTTTTTGGTTCTTTTTTAGGATTTCCATGTCTCTGTTTACATTGCCCATCTGTTCTTGCATGCTGTCTACTTTATCCATTAGAGCCCTTAACATATTAATCATAGTTGTTCTAAATTCCTGGTCTGATAATTCCAACACCCCTGACATATCTGAGAGTGGTTCTGATGCTTACTCTGTCTCTTCAAAGCATGGTTTTTGCCTTTTAGTATGTGTCTCACATTCTGTGTACTTATGTTTTAATAAAAATGAAGTATATAACTGAAATCCAATTCTCAGACATAATCTGTAACGTCCTTGGTAAGAATTAAACATGAGTCTGGCTCCAGAACCTGTACTGGTAACCATTTTGCTATGTGAGTAATTCAGTTCTGGTGGTCTCCTCCAGCTTCAGGAGGAAGATGCTGCGTAAATCTTAGCTATTAACATAAGGTGTCAATATTGCACAAAAGATATCCCTCTTTGAACATGTTAGGGACTTCAGCTTGTTGTGCCTGGAGTGCATTCTCCCTGTAGCTCCCAGTTATTGCTCCTGTTGTCCAAGTCCCTGTCAGTGCTGAGCACTTCTCCTCAAATGTGTTTTTCTTCTCTGTCTATGCTTTAGCCAACAAATGAGACTTACCCAGAATAGTTTGTTGAAATGCAGATTTACAGGCTCCTGGGATTCTGAATGAATATGCCTACAGTGTGCCCTAAGATCTACATTATAGACATTACCCAATGAGATTTGGAGGTAGTATTTCCTGGGTGATGAGGCACCTTTGTCCCCTCTCAGGTTCACAGGAGGGTAAGAATTTGGTGCTTGTGTGAGTTAGGGGTGAAAGGAGGCATATGTAGCATTCCATCAGCTTCTTCACATCTGTGTTGTTACTGTCAATGTTATTAATTAACGATTGATTGATGTCTTACCCATTTTTGTTCACAAACCATATGGCAGGATAATTTGATCAGGGGTTAGTTTGTGTTTTGCTGTATTTTCCTCCACTGTTCTTTTTTATTTATTTTTGCTGAGGAAGATTCACCCTGAGCTAACATCTGTTACCAATCCTCATTTATTTATTTTTTTGTATGTGGGTCACTGCTGCTGCTGCTGAGTGGTGTAGGTCTGTGCCCAGGAACCGAACCCAGGCTGGTGAAGTGGAGCATTGTAAACTTAACTACTATGCAACAGGGCTGGCCCCCTCCCCTTTTCTGATATCCAGATGCTTTGTGATCTCTGGTCTCAGGGCACCTACGGGACTGGCATAGAAGCTGCTCACAATCTTTAAACTCACTGCACAGAGCTTTGACGTGTCCTTGAGGAAGGAGAGGCAAGAGATGATCATATGATGGCAGTGAGGGAGCAGAGGGAAAGATTCTCTGGTATGGAGAAGTGACAGAAATCTAGCTCTGCTCCCTGGTGGGAATAGTTTTCTGGGGCCCCCAGGTAAGTGGGAGCCTGTCTCAGTAATGACACCTGGGCCTCGCCTGGGTCCAAGCATGGCATAGAAATGCACATTCACATGCTCATCAGACTTGCATAGGGAGCTATCCATGGTGACCCTAACAGACAGAAGACTAGAGACTCTTCACCATTTTCCAGGCACTGTTCTAGTTGCTGGAGATACTGGGGTGAACAAAACAATGATCCTCCCATTGTAAACTTTACAGTCTAGTGCCAGATTCTGGTGTGACCCTAGGGAGTGCCAGGAAGCCCCAAACATGATGAGCTTGAATTTTCTAATAACCTAGTGGGATGGAGATTTAAGTTTGCTGGAGAGAATAAAGAAATGTTGCATTTCTTGCATACCTGAGTTTGTGCTGGCAAACCCTTGCCTGCTACAATAGTGACAGTCACCTTTTCCCACATGCTACTATGCACCAGGCACTGTGAGAGATGTTTTATGTTCTTTTCTTTGATACTCTTATGAACCCTGTGATTTTCCTAATACAGGACCCACCCCAATGTGTCTACCTAAACACGCGTCAGAAGGTAGTGTGTAAGTCCTCCCAACTTGAGCTGTATTCTTGAGCACATTAATTGATTAATTAATAGGATCCATCTTGTGTGTCTCCCCCCACCTTCCTAGCTCCTCTTCCTCTGCCAAGTCTTACATATGGGTGTTTCCCCCCAAGATTCTGTCTTTGGCCCTTTCCTTTTCTGAGTGAGGGCAATCCTTTCCACAGCTTACATATTATATACATGCAAATAAGAACTCTTGCCTTAGCTCCCGACTGTATGTCCAACAGCCCATAAGAAATTCACATTCCACCTGTTTAAACAGGAGCTCATTTTCTTCCCAAGCCTGCTCCTCCTCCCACAGTTCTTATTTCTGTGAACAGTCACTGCATCCATCCAGGCACCTGAGTCAGGAATCTGGGAGTCATTTTGTCTCCTCCCTGTCCCTTACATATCATATGAGTTATTGCCTTAAAATTTCACCTGATTCTTACTTTCCACTCCCATTACCATAATCTTTGTTTAAATTTTTATTGTCTTTTGCTTGAACTACTGCTAAAGTCTTCTAACTGTCCTTCTCATGTCTAATCTCTGTCCTCCAGATTAGTAATGTCAGAAGATCTTTCAAAATGAAAACTTGGTCACTTAATTTCTCACACTAGAAAACTCTGATAGTTTCCATTGTTTAAATTACAGTAGAAATCCAATTCCCTTGGTATGGCACACAAGAGTGTTCATGATCCAGGCCCAATACAACACTCTAGTCCCTCCACCCAATACTCTTCACCACACCCCTTTCACCTGCACAGGCTGAGTCCTGCAGCCACCATCTCCGATGGATCATGCTATTTTAGGTCTCTTGGGTTGCTCATGTTATTTCTGCTCCTACAATGGCCTCCATCTCCTTGTCTATTTAAAGGAAACCTCATCATCATTTACTCACCACAAACATTACTCCTTTCTGAAGCTTTTCTTCTTATCCCCCCACCCTCCAACACTGACAATTTCCTTTTTTAATACCCCATATACATTTCTCGTTGCACCTACAGTATTTGATTACACTTAACCGATGACATGTCTACTAGACTAATCTCTTGAGGGCATGGACTATATCCTACTGCCTTTGAATCCCAAGTGCCCAGCACTGTACTTGGTGTCAGTTAAGCTGACCACATGACTAAGTTTGTGCCTGTTGACCAGGCTTAATTATTAACCGCACCCTCTTTCACTCCCCAAAGTGTCTTGTTTGGTAGATAAATTACATGTGGTCACCTCGCAAATAGTACACGTTGCTAAACGTTCGAATGAATGAATGAATAAGCCCTAGTTTTCCTTAATTAGCCCGCTTCTGAGCACTTATTACTATACAATATATGTAGCGAGCATTAAAAAAAAAATCAAAAAGTTGCTTCTGATGTCTTTTCCCCCGCCTCTCTCCGCCTGATTCATCGCTGCTCTGATTATTTACCTGGGGCAGCACAGCCCTCCGTGGCTCTGGACCGCCGCAGGGTTTCAGGGTCGGCTGCAGCTTGTCTCCTTTGTAATGGTCGGAGCATTTCCCGATGGCAGCCTTTCAGAGCCCCGGGACTTACTAAACAGCACACAGCCCCGCGGTGGAGGCTGACGTGCAGAAACAGCAGCTGTCGGAACCACCTCCTAGCCTGGAATCACTGCCTCAAGTCTCACCCATCGCAGGGGCGCCACTTGTTTGTTTTGCCCAAAACAAAAATGGCCTCTCTCGGAGTCACGCCCTTTCCTTCGCAGACCAATCGGAGCCCAGCATTCGGGGCTCTTTCCTTCGCGAACCAATCGGAGTCCAAGCACAGCCTCCGGGGCCCGGATCCTCACTTCCGCCTCGCCTTCCGGGTCCCGAACGCTTCAGGGCGGGTGGGGCCGGTCGGCCCCGAGCGGCCCCGAGCGGCCGGGACTCCGGCGGCGTGATGAGCGCGGCGGCGCGGACGCTGCGGGTGCCGGGCCGGCACGGCTACGCGGCCGAGTTCTCCCCGTACCTGCCGGGCCGCCTGGCCTGCGCCGCGGCGCAGCACTACGGCATCGCGGGTGAGCGCCGGGCCGGGCGGGGTGGACGGGGTGCCTGTCAGTCCAGGGGCAACGCGGGGCGGCACGTGCCGAGGGCCGGCCCCCCTCCTGAGGCGCGCCCGGCCCACGAGGGGGGTCCCGGCCCACGGCGTCCACGGCGTCGGAGGGCGAGCGCGGGTCCCCGGCCGACGGCAGCACCCCGTCCGCGTGCCCCCCCCCCCGTGGTCACAGGACGCTGACCGCGTCCCCCCCTCCGTGGTCACAGGACACCGACCGCGACCCCCCCTCCGTGGTCACAGGACAGTGACCACGTCCTCCCCCCCCCGTGGTCACAGGACAGTGACCACGTCCTCCCCCCCGTGGTCACAGGACAGTGACCACATCCTCCCCCCTCTGTGGTCACAGGACAGTGACCACGTCCTCCCCTCTCTCTGGTCTCAGGACTCCGACTGCGTCCTCCCCCCTCTGTGGTCTCAGGACATTGACCACGTCCTCCCCCCTCTGTGGTCTCAGGACTCCGACTGCGTGTCCGCCCCCCCCCCCCCCCCCCGTGGTCTCAGGACGCCGACCGTGTCCCCCCCTCCGTGGTCACAGGATGCCGACCGCGTCCTCCCCCCCGTGGTCACAGGACAGTGACCATGTCCTCCTCCCTCTGTGGTCTCAGGACAGTGACCTCGTCCTCCCCCCTCTGTGGTCTCAGGGCAGTGACCACGTCCTTCCCCTTCTGTGGTCTCAGGATAGTGACCACGTCCTCCTCCCTCTGTGGTCACAGGACAGTGACCACGTCCTCCCCTCTCTGTGATCTCAGGACTCCGACTGCATCCTCCCCCCTCTGTGGTCTCAGGGCTCCGACTGCGTCCTCCCCCCTCTGTGGTCTCAAGACAGTGACCATGTCCTTCCCCCTCTGTGGTCTCAGGACAGTGACCACGTCCTCCCCCCTCTGTGGTCTCAGGACAGTGACCACGTCCTCCACCCTCTGTGGTCTCAGGGCTCCGACCACGTCCTCCCCCCTCTGTGGTCTCAGGACAGTGACCACGTCCTTCCCCCTCTGTGGTCTCAGGACAGTGACCACGTCCTCCCCCCTCTGTGGTCTCAGGACTCCGACTGCGTCCTCCCCCCTCTGTGGCCTCTGGACAGTGACCGCGTCCTCCCCCCTCTGTGGTCTCAGGACAGTAACCACGTCCTTCCCCCCTGTGGTCTCAGGACACCGACCACGTCCTCCCCACTCTGTGGTCTCGGGATACTGACCATGTGTGGCCCCGCTATGTTCTCAGGACACTGACCACGTCCCATCCCCACTCCATGGTTGCAGGACACTGACCATGTCCTCCCCCCTGGCTGCCCTGTGTTCTCAGGGCATTGACCATATCCCGTCCCCACTCCATGGTTGCAGGACACTGACCCCGTCCTCCCCACTCTGTGGTTGCAGGAGGACACACACACGTGCGACCAGTTGTCTGAGTTCTAGTGGGTTGTCTGGTTGGAGATTGGGTTCAAAGGTGGGCTTCCAGTCCTAGTTTGTCTTCTTTTAATTCATGTCCCGGCTGTGTTTACACACACAAGCCTATGAAACGTCACTGCATCACGTCAGCTCTCCAGAGTAGTTTTTGTTTGGTCCAAACAAAACAGCCCAGAAAATAATGTGATTTCTAAAACTCAGAGGGAGAGAAATGCTTGCTTTCTTATATTTTCCCCATTAGCCCTTAGTGCTACTGCATTCAGATTTACAAAACTCGTCTGCAAGTTAAGTTGAAGACTCGTGAGTCTGTAATGATGTTTTAAATTACATCCTTTAAAAACACTTAAAAGGAGTTGGTATTTAAAAAAAAATCAGTTGTTTGAATAGAAGAGTTTTTTCCCTCTTCAGTCCGTATAACAAATGCACCTTTTAAAATATGCAGTTCCCTTAGTAAAATAATTCATCTTTGGTAGATAACCGGTGTATTGTGTTCGCACTTTCCCACCAAGTATGTGGTAAGTTCCCCCAGGTATTTTGTTTTAAAATCCTGTGTTGACTGTATTTTAGGTTTATTGGCAGGGGAGTGTGCTGTAGGAGGAGGAGCAGAGCCCCGGGGTCTGTAGCTGATAACACCTGTCTGGGAGGTTTGTGCGCCTGGCACCCTGCGTGGCCTGAGTCTGTGCTCAAATATCCCTCCCCTTGCTAGGGCTATGTCTGGATTCTAAGCATAGTGAGATGGGAAGTTTGATATTTAGTGATTGAAGCACAGTGTAGACAGAAATGGAGAGCACAGTCCTGTCATGTTGTGTAGGTGGTCTCAGTAACTTCAGGGAGACACCTGTGTAGTAAAATTAGGTACTCAGTGCTTGATCCCTCATTGACCTTGGACGGTCCTCGGTGGGTTCAACAGCATGACCTCGATTTTTTCTCCTTAGGCTGTGGAACTCTGCTAATATTGGATCAAGATGAATCTGGGCTTAGGGTTTTTAGAAGGTAAGGTGGCTCTAACTACTAAACTTATATGTATTCTCTGTTGCTATTAAAGGTTTAATAGAATTAGGTTTTAAATCTTTTTGATCAGTAAAAGATTTTTTAATTTGCAATATAGAAGAAACGTCAGCATTTCCATAGTATAGAACTTATTTTTGCCATTAAATTGTGATTGTCATTTTTTTCTAAAGCTCTTGTCCCTTAGTGTACATTTACACATCATGAAAGTTAAACATAAAAAAAGTGCGCTAGTTAGTGTCTGGGTGACATTCCTGTCTGCTGTCTTCTTGGCGTAGTTCAGCTTTACTGTCAAGCAGCGGCCCCGTTTTCTCTATCGACCCCTAGGAGCTGGAATAATGAAAATGGTCAGGGGCACAGACTGGCCTTCAGCTACGTCCTTGGCAAGTTAACTAAGAAAAAGAAAACATATGTGCCCCCCCCCTTCCCCTCTGGTAACCACAAATCTATTTGGGAGAACTAATTTTAACCTAGCTCTGCAGGTTTCTAGCTGTATGGCCTGGGCTATTCTTTTAACCTCTCTAAACTTATTTCTCCCTCTGTCAAGTACCTGCTCTACTTATGTCCCACAGTTGTGGACACCATGTGAGATGATGTGTGTTAAAATATGTGATAAACTTTAAAGAAAACTGTAAACTTACAATTTTTATTTTCTGTTCAGCTGCCTATATAACTGGATTTTTTGTTTTAATTTTCCTGGTGTAGCTTTGACTGGAGCGATGGTTTGTTTGACGTGACCTGGAGTGAGAACAATGAACATGTCCTGGTCACCTGTAGTGGTGACGGCTCACTCCAGCTCTGGGACACTGCCAAACCCGCAGGGCCACTGCAGGTCTACAAGGAACACACTCAGGAGGTAGGAAGGAGATCTTTCTGGGCTGATTGTTTTTCTCTGGCTGAAATCCATTTGGGGATGGAAACATGGGGAAGTGTCTTCAGGGGACAAGTTGGAGCTTTAGTGTTTCTTGTACATGTTAGAAGTCACTTATTATTTGATTATTCAACATAAAGTACCTCTTGGCCTAAGGAGCTGGGAAGGAAGAAAAGGTCAGGCTTCTCCTTAGTCAGTGAAAAAGCCTCCAGTCATGAGCACATGTGGCACATTTCCTCCAAAGAGGCCCGCCGCTGTCTTCACGCTGTGGGGATATTGCCTGCTGCATGCTGCCTTAAGGTAGAGTAGGCGGACTTTTCACAGAGACTTCACAAGATTGCCTTGAGGCAGTAAGATTCCTAAGGATTTTCAGAATATGTTGGAGCAAGAGCGTCAAATACTGAATACGAGGCAGGGCTTCCTGAAGTAATTTTAAATCTAAATCTGGTTCATCTGTCTAGATATTGTGTGTGTGTATATGGGGAGCATACAAAATAGTTTGGCCTTCATTCATATTCAAATACATATATATATTTTAATGAATGTGATGGTGAAGACATTCTCTTTTGGTGTTTTACCTTAAATGTTTTAAAATTTTCCTCAAAGTAGCAATAGATCCTTCAAATGAAAATTTGTGAATTTACTTTCACATTTGTGTCTACCACAGTGCCTGGCCCATAGAATGCTTCAGTAAACACTTATTAGATGCAAGAATCGTAGTCTTTTGTGATAAAAGATGTTATGTGGGGATTCCAGACATCATTTTATAGCGATAGCCATTGAAAATCAATATTTCTATGATTTTAATGGAAAATTTTAGTTCCTCTATTTTATTGTGAAGGCTCTTTGAATAAGTGTAGTCATAAATGATCGTGTTTTCATAGAATCACTGAATACTGAGGCAGCATTGGTAAAGGAGAGCTTCAGTTTCAGGATGTTCAATGCAAGAATCTCCACAGATCACCACGTCCAAAATTCAGACGTTTTTGTGGTGCCTTCATGATTTTGCCATTTTCTTATACCATTTATATTATAATTAATGTTTTTCTTTTCTTTTTTTTGTTTTAATATTTTTCCTCTCAAAAGTTTTTTTTTCTTTGTCTTAAGTCTTTGATGCCTTATATTACTTATGTATATAACTTCTTCGGCTGTAACAGATCATAAAATAATATATCTAGTTATGTTAAATGGGATATACTGATTTAATGTTTGTCTTTAAATGAACTTTATTTTACTTATCCTAAAACAGTTATATTCATGAAACCATGGGATTGATATCTAACTTAGTATGTACATTTATTAATTTTTAATGTATGTTAAAATAAGTATATAATGAATAAAATAAAATGTATGTACCAGTTAAAATCATCTCTTGTACAACTAGTGGTCCATGTACTACTCTCTGGGAAATGCTCTTCTAAAATGTTGAACAGCATTTCATGTCTGATGATGATCACTCAGTCTTGACTTCACTCAGTGAAAGTGAATTTCACTTTCTCATGAGATAACTTATTTGACTTTTAGATTGCTCTAATGGTTAAAAAAAATTGCTCTCTTGAGCCCAAATCTACCTTCCTTATCAACCGACTGTTGCTTCTAATGCCCTTTCTCTGAAGTGGTGATACTGAGTCCATCGCCCTCTCCAGGAGAACCCTTGACGATAGCCATCATGCCCCCTTTTAGTCTTCCTTCTTCCAGACTGTGCCCTTGTAATTCCTTCAGCCTGTCTTCACATTACATGGTCTCTATATCTTTGTCCTCCTGCTAAATTCCTTCACGTACTCTCCTGTCTTTCAACACCACTTTTGATGTTGTATACCTAATTTATTCCAGAAATGTGATGGTCAGTGCTGAGCTTTATAAGACTTTACCACTGTAATCTTGAGCCTCTGGTTCTAATAATATCCTCCCGTTTTCCTCAGCCGTGTCATAGTGCTGAGTTACTTTGAGTCCACTAGTAAAGCACGTCGATCTTTGAACTGCTGTTAAACCAGCTTTATGTCATTCTGTAATTATGTAACTGGGTGTTTTGAACTGAACACATACTTTGTGGGCTTTTTTTCCTGACTCTTATTCTAGGTTGTCCTTATTTTCTTTTCAAATGCAGTTTTTCATAAGCATTTAAATCAGTTAGGATGCCTTGGCTGTTAGTGTAATAGAAAATACAGCTAAAAGTAGATTCAACAATCAGTTGATTATTTCACATAACCAAGTATATGGGGGTGGAATGGTCCTGGCTTGGTTATTCAGGGCTTGATGGTGCTGTCAGATACCCAGGTTCTCCCTGCTTTCCATCTGTTGTCCTCAGTGGGTTTCTTCTTATGTTGCTTATAGTTCCAAGTATCATCTTATCACCTTTCAAGGTCAAGAGCAAAAAATGTGAATGTCCCTGTCCTGGGACTCCTTCTAAGAGTGAGAAGGGACTTCCTCAGAGCTCTGCAGCAGACACACACCTCTTCACATCGTAGAAGAGCATCACAGGCCCAGTCCTAACGCTGTTGCTTGTGAAGGAAACAAGCCACCATTCCTGCCTCACCTGAACGGGATTCAGCCTTGGGACGAGGAAAGGACAGAGCTGTCCCTGAAGGACAATATTAGGGTTCTGTGAGCCAGGAGGAAAGGGGGTTGGCTCTTAGGGATCAGCCATCACACACATATCTGCCACCACATTACTTCTTGTCTTTCTCACAATTGTTAGTGAAATCAGACTACTCCAAGCAGAGTGATGATGTAGGATACTCATAAAGGCTGTCCCCCATGAGATTGTTGAGAGAAAGAGCTTCTCATCGACTTGAAGCCCAGTATTATAATACCAGATACTGGGCATTTTTCATTTAAGAGGAATACAGCATTTCTCCAGAGTATCTCTCTTATACCAAATACTCAGAAACACTTCACAGGATTTAAAGTCAAACAAGAGAGTTTTGAGGAGCTAATAAATATTTGTTGAATAAATTAACAAGTGAATGAGCATAGCTGATTCCCCTTTTTTTCCACGAACGTGTGCAAGAATAGCAAACAATGGGTCGTTTTCTCCCATGGGATAGAGTATAGAATAAGGATGAATAGCATGGTTTCAGTCAACCTTGGGTTGAATCCTGGCTCTGTAACTCACCTGCTCTGCGACCTTGGGCAAGTTACTTGTTTTTCCTAAAACTTAGTTTCTTCATTTGCAAACTGAGGATCATAGTAGTGTGTCATAGGGTTGTTGTAAGTGCTTAGAACAGAGCCAGCACTGAGTAACTATGAGCTATTATTATTATTAGGTCTTGGAGAAGTCCAAGACCTAGATGTATTTTAGGCCTTGAGGAAGGAAGGTCTCGGTGAAATAAAAAGAGGAAATCACGGACATTGTTCGCGGGCATGGCTTCTAAACTTGGCATCAAAGCAGGAAGCAGATCTTCTCCATATTGTTTAACTGGTGTCTGCAGAGGCCATTCTGTCTTTAGAGCCCCATAAAATGCCTTTAGCTTAGCCTGCTGCTGAATATTTAACAGGAGTGGAAGTATAGGAAAGTTTTAAAAGATTCAGAGAAGGAGAAAAAAGAGGGTGAATTGAGAATTTTGTTTCTCTACTTCATGACTTAACAACACTGTGCTTTTGAGAGTGGGTTCAAAGTGACTTTAAAGATGGCATAGACTTCATTTAATATTTATTTCAATATCTAGTTTTCAGTATGCTTATTACAGTTTTTTTTTTTTTTTTTGGTGAGGAAGATCAGCCCTGAGCTAACATCTGATGCCAATCCTCCTCTTTTTGCTGAGGAAGATTGGCCCTGAGCTAACATCCGTGCCCATCTTCCTCTGCTTTAGCATGGCTCGCTGCCACAGCATGGCTCGACAAGCAGTGCGTTGGTGCACTCCCGGTATCCAAACTGGTGAATCCTGGGCCACAGCAGCGGAGCGTGCGCACTTAACCGCTTGTGCCACCTGGCCCGCCTGCTTATTACAGTTTTTAAAAATAGTTAACATTTGTCTTCATTGTCAAATAGTGAGGTTTATCAATTTGCTGAATTTTTTAGAAAGATATTTGATGCATTTAAAGTTTTTTTTTTTGGTGAGGAAGATCAGCCCTGAGCTAACATCGATGCCAATCCTCCTCTTTTTGCTGAGGAAGACTGGCCCTGGGCTAACATCTGTGCCCATCTTCCTCCACTTTATATGGGACACCGCCACAGCACGGCCTGACAAGCGGTGCGTCGGTGCGCGCCTGGGATCCGAACCCGGGCCGCCAGCCATGGAGTGCATGCACTTAACCGCTACGCCAGGGGGCCGGCCCCGCATTTAAAGTTTTTGATCATTGCTTGTAAAATCTTATCTTTGAACTAAGTATGCAGCTATTAGTATCTTGTTGTGGAGAAAATGTATTTAACTATACGTTTCATAGTAAAGATGTGCCATATAACTTTAAAAAAAGAATCAATTATTTACCCCTTTGATAATGATAGAAACTGGAAGGTTTATAATGATGGATGTCCATAAAAACTGTTAATGCAGAATAACAACCAGTCATGGATTTAACACCAGTTTTTTCCTTTTAGAAATGCATTTACGTTTAAAACTACACAACAGATTTGTCAGCTAAAGGGATCTATCTTTCTTTCCTTCCTTCCTTTCAGGACACAATTGAACTTGATGTATTTCCTTTTGTATATTTAGTTATGCTCAGCCATTCATTCTGGATTAGGTTACTGCAGTAAGATTTTTATTACAATTTACAAGCGGTTTAAAACTTGCCTACCTAAAATTGTGATTGTAGAGAAAAATAGTTTCTAGTTATGTGTCAGTTGAATCAATTCTCCCTTTTTGGATTTTACTACAGGTAAGATGTAACATCTCTTACCGCTTTTCAATCCTTATGTTTTAAAAGTATTCACTTTTTTTGTCTTTTAAAGTTTGGACTTGTATTAAAAAAGCTAGATCTGTGTGTACTGGTAGCACATGTTGTGTGCCAGGCATGTGCTAGTCACTAAAGATGCAAATATGAAGAGGACTCAGGTGCTCTTCTCTGTTGGTTCTGGGACGTGCAGGCAAACCGTTTAATCCAATGTGGTAATGCTGAGAAGAAGTGTCTGAGAGGTACACAGAGAGGGAACCAAGGACTGTGACAAAAGAGATGCTATTGGAGTTGAGTCTTGGGCAGTTAGTAGGAGTGTGCCAGGCAGCCCAAAGGGAAAGGGCGTTTCTGGTAGAAAAGAGCATCTGCAAAGGGGCCGATCTGTGGGAGAGCATGACAGGGCCAGGCAGCCACAAGTCTTTGGTGTGACCGGAGCGTGGAGGGTGCGGGAGGGGTGGGAGACAAAACAGGAAGGTGGTAAGGTGCACATCCTCATGGGCCTTCACTGTCTGGTTGGGGTTGGACTTTATACTGTGAGTGTTCAGGAGAGGCGTGGATTGACTGTATAATTTTGGGTCACACACTGTGGGCAGAAAACAGGACGTACGTGGATGTGTAGGTATTAGCTGTTTTCTGCTTAATCCACTTTTTCAAATGTTAGGTAGGACTAGACTATAATTTAGGTATTTGAAATTTTAGTATTTGAAATGAAAAAAAGTAGGAAATGCTTGTCTTAACTCAGTGGTTCCAAAACTTGGCTACATATTAGAATCTCCTGGGGAGCTTTTAAAAATCTTCATGCCCAGGTCACAATGTCTGGACCCTGGAGCCAGGCGTCAGTGTTCGCCAGAGATTCCCACATGACCCCGATGTGCAGTGGTGTTTGGAAGCCATTGCCTTAGCTTCACAGGCGTTCAATCCAATGACCTTGATATGTATGTTGTCTAATATTTGGGGGGTTGTAGATTCAAAATGTAGCTTTAAAAAATTACTTAATAAAAGGAGTGATTTGATTTACCTTGCAAAGTGGTAACTCAGTCCATTTAACCTCGAAGCTTTAAGACTTTTATAAGAAGAAAAAGTGATGGTTTTAGGTGGATGGGAGCTGTACTGGAGTGTCTGGGTGGAGGAGGCCTTGCACGCATGCCCCCTGTTGCTGTGTCTGTGGTCTCTGTCCTGCTCAGTGAGGTCGCAGACACTGTGCCTGTCTCTGCAGCACGTTGGTGAGTGAATCGTGACTGGGAATTAGAAGCTTGTACCTCCTATTTTAGGATCTGTTAGGAAACGTATGTAGGAGAATGATGCAGTCTTATTTGATAATTTTAAATCATATGAAACTAGAAATTATTTTTAGTTTAGCTACAAGCTGATATTCTGTGAAGTGAAATGATTGGCAGAGCTGTTTAAATAGATGTAGAATTTACGTTTTATATAAGACAGGGAGGAATACAAGCATATATATATATATTTAAATATGTTAAATATGTACTTTTATATATATGTATATAATTTTTCAAAAAGAAACAGTGGAAGGATAATTTGAAAGCTAATAAAAATGGTTACCTTTAAAGTGAGTGGGGAGGAGAGCAGGGGAGAGAGGACAAGGATAAACACAAGATTTCTCCAAATATAACTTGTATTATAGTTTTGACCTTGGAGCAGTTGAAATCTTTTACATAATTAAAAATCACAATTTAAATAAAAAAGAAAAAAGCAATTGCTAAAAATTGAAAAAAAAAAAACCAGAAACAGAGTAATCTAGTGATATATCCAATTGGTGCTATAACCAGGTATTGAAAATAATTATTTCTAGTGACCTTAAAAACACAGTGTTGTGATTGTACATGTGTAATTGGATATGTCTGATAAACAAAAAGAATTGCAAAGAAGTTTCAAACTGCATCCAGAAAAATCAGTATCGTTATTTCGAAACTCTCTTATGAATATTGTAGGATAAAGCGTATCAGTAATTATGTCATTTAGAAACCAAAAGTTTTAAGTTAAGAGAAAAGTGATATGAGATTAAAGACATTAAATAGAGATATTTAATCTTAAAATTGAATGGGAAATATCCATATGGACTCATGGTTTATTTTTCTCTAAAAAAGTACATGTTTCCTAGTTCTGTGGACTGTCAAGACCTGGGAGCAATGACAGCTCAGTTACAGTGAACATCGCTAGTGTTTGGCCTCTGAATACTGCTTCTGCCAAAAGAAACAGGGATCTTTGGCGAAGTAGTCGATTCCAGGACAGGGCAGGAAACAAACAAGATGAATCCAAGACATCTTCTTGTGTCAGAAAGCTGTGAAAGGCCACTGACAAAGTTCAGAAGAGACAGCCTGAAGAGGCTCTCACTGGCCAGTGGTGGGACAATTTGAACATCAAAAGAGTGACTGCAATGGGTTGAAACACTACTCACACACAGACACGCACTTGTATGTGTATTTTCACTCGTTATATAGAGCTGTGATGATTAAAAAAAACAGCTGGTCGCCACTGAAGATTACTAGGACAACGACTCATTCTGAAAATTGGTAAACAGGTAAAGAATCAAGGTGTTTGTGCTGCCTTTCCCGTATGAATTTTATTGTGGGGTAATCAAACAGTTGATGTGGAAATTTCTTTTAACAGAATTCTAGCTAGTAAATGCAGAAGGAATAGCAGAATTAGAAAATCACCATTTAGTAGCCCCTAATGAAATAATGACTCTAGGAAAGGTCATTCACGATGCTAAAACCATTAATTTAAGATCAGCACATCTTCTGAACAATTTTAATATCACTAAAAGTGGGTCAACCAGAAATTACACACCTCCTAATACAACAGGAAGCTGGAGATTGAACTGAGTCTAATCAAGCCTCTAGATCTAACGTCCAATTTAAAGGAAATAGGACGGGTAGACATTAGGCACCACTGTGAGGAAACGATGAGCCAAAGCCAGAATGGAGAAGGTTCTACAGCACCATCACCCTTGGTTCTTCAACAGATAAATGTCATGGGAAGAGGCGGGGCAGGAAAGCCAGGTAGGGGAGCAGGACTTTCCTAGACTAGAAGAGACTTGAGAGATGTAACAGTGAAGTGGAAAATGTAGATTTTGTTTGGATCCTGATTCAAATAAACCAACTGTAAAAAGACATTTTTGAGACAATCGGGGAAATATGAGTATGGACTGAGTATTAGATGATATTAAGGAGCTGTTGTTAATCTTGTGAGGTGTGAAAATGGCCTTGTGCTTATGTGAAAAAGAAAAGCGTCCTTATCTGCTGAAGTGTTGGTGAGTGAAATGGTCTGATGTTAAAATACTCCAGCAGTCAGTCAGTCAGTCAGTCAGTGATGGGCAGAATGTTGATAATTATGGAAGGTGTGTCATGGATACCTGGGTATTTGTTGTGCTTTTATGTGCATAACAAATGTTACGTTCATACTTTTGTGTGCATTTTTAAATTTCTATAATGAAAAATTTTTTTTTAATTTGAGTTTTACGTTAAATATGTAGTCCTTTCTAATCGCTCAGTAATGAAAAGTCATTGAGTCACTTTCCTTTGTATTGATACAGAGAAGTATGAACATTCTGGACATAGTTTTTATTTGATGATTTTTAATTAAATAGACCAGCTTAAAAAGGGCAATACTGTACAGTAGATTAAAAATGAGCTCTTTGGGAATTGGCTTCAGTAATAAAATTTGTCCTCTCAAACTGTGGTTTTGATGAGGTTCAGATTTCGTAAAGCAGCACAAAATATTGTTCAGTGGTTTTTTTTTCTTTGTGCAGTTTCTCAGTTAATTTTCTTCACCACTGCCAAGAATAGTTTCAGAAGATAGGCCTTTAGAGGACCTGCTTTTTTTTTTTTTTTGATGAGGAAGACGGTCCCTGAGCTAACATCTTTTGCCAATCTTCCTCTTTTTGCTTGAGGAAGATTGTCCCTGAGCTAACATCCGAGCCAGTCTTTCTCTATTTTTGTATATGGGATGCCACCACAGCGTGGCTTGATGAGTGGTGCGTCGGTCCATGCCCAGAATTTGAACACGCGAACCCTGGGCTGCCAAAGCGGAGCACGTGAACCCAACCACTGCGCCACTGGGCCGGTTGCCCTAGAGGACCTACTTTTAAAGTAAAACTGCGTATCTCTCTTTTCTTTTTTTTTTTTTTTTGTGAGGAAAACTGGCTCTAAGCTAACATCCATTGCGAATCCTCCTCTTTTTGCTGAGGAAGAACAGTCCTGAGCTAACATCCATCTTTCTCTATTTTGTATGTGGGACGCTGCCACAGCATGGCTTGATGAGCAGTGCGTAGGTCCACGCCCGGGATCCGAACCTGCAAACCCTGGGCCGCCAAAACGGACTGTGCGCACTTAACCACTATGACACTGGGCCGGCGCTCTCTCTTTTCTTTGTTATCTTTAATTTGGCCATTTGCCATGTCCACTGTTTGAGTGGGTGTGGATGGGATTGGGGGTGGAAGAGTAGGCCACTGTGAGATGTGCTTCCCATTCACATTTGTTCTCTGTCCCTTCGTTCCTTCCAAAACTTGGATTAAGTCTGCTGTCTGCAGGGGACTGTACCAGGCCTACTGGAAAGATGCACGAGTCGAGGTGGGCACCTAGAGGTGCCCTCTCTAGGAGAGACGTAAGCTGCTGATTATCTAGGTTATGACGTGATAAGTGCTGTGAATGTGCAGAGAGGAGAGGATCTTGTCTGAGGAAGGGACAGCGAGGGCATCCCTGGATCTGAAGGGAATTAACTGTTCAGGTGGAGAGGCCAGAGGAATAGGGTCAGAGGCAAAGGAGAGTGCATCCTTGAAGGGGAAGGACTGAATCTGTGTGCCTGGAGCAGTTAGCATTTTGGCTGTGATGCTAAGATCAGTGGAAAGACATTGAGATTTTAAAAAATTTACTGTGAAGTATTTCATACATATAAAATAGGTGTGAGATGTGAAATGTGTAACGAACACTTGCATATTCATCGTCTAGCCTAAGAAATAAAACGTTACCCATACCATTGGAGCCCTGGGTACTGACTCTATCCTTCCTCTACCTCCTTTTTCCTGACTCTATTCATCTCCCTGCTTTTTTCTTTCCTCCCTTCTTCCCCCTGGAGTAACCACTATCCTGAATTTTCTATTTATATTTTCTTTGCATTTCCTTTTAGTTTTACTACATGTGTGTGCATCCCTAAGTCATGCATAGTTTTGCATGATTTTGACCTTTGGGTGATAAGCTGCAGCATGGGTAAATCTCAATGTTGAGTGAAGATGGTAAGTTGCAGGAGCTACGTAGTACGAAACCATTGAAGGGCTTTCTACAGGGGAGTGACATTTATTTCTGTTTTTATTTATAAAAGTTATTTCTTATGCAGTGTGGATATTGGATTGGAGGGAGCAAGAACTGAATGGGAGGGCAGTTAGAAGGATGCTGTGAGTCTAGGTAGTAGCTTATGGTTGTAGCCTCTTAAGAGAAATTATTCACAAACTCATAACCATGGCCCTTTGCTATCTTATCCCTCCCTGGCTGTTTGACCTTGCTGTTCTTTGAATGTGAACGTGACAAGTGTGCTTCCTGCATTGAGGTCTTCCCTCTTCTTCCACTGGAAGGTTTTCCTCTTGAATGTGCGTTATCTCTTTCACTGCACTCAGGTCCCTGCCCAGAGGTCTCCCCTGCCCACCACCGAGAGGTGACCCCACCCTTGTCACTGTTCTCATCTCCTTACTTTGCTTTATTTTGCTTTGTAGTTTTTTTTCTAGTCGTACCCTGAAATCATATATTTATTTATTTACAGCCTGTCTTCCCTGCCAACATACAAGATCGACAGGGGCTGGGATCTTATCTGTCTTGTCTAACATTGTGCCCCCTCCCTGTGCCTTGTGCATAGCAGGTGCTTAACAAATATTTGTTGAATAGGGTAGTGAGTTGACTTGAGATTGGAATAATGGAATCCAGTTGTCCCTTTTTGGCTGTCTCCCAAACATCCCTCTGGCTGTGAACTTTTTTCAGAGCTTGAGGTTAGTACCAGCCCCTGTTCCTGCTAGACATTTCCGCTTGACTGTCTTGCTGTCACCTCAAACTCAGTATGTCTAAAACTACACATTATCTTCCTTCCTCCAGTCTTCCAGTTTTGTTAGTGCCTCCCTCACGACAGTCCCCAGGCACAAAACCTTGGAGTTCTCGTGCGGTGTCGCTAGTCCTAATCCCGAGGGTGCTTTCTGTCCCCGTTGTTGCCTTTGGGGGTGTTTCTGGTCCCTGTTTTCATCTCTGCTTTCTGCTGTTGGCACTGTAGCCAGCCTCAAGGCCCTGCTAGGATCCTTCTCTTCTGGGCATCAAGCAGAGGTTCCCACCTCAGCACCCCTTTTGTACTTAGGTCTATAGTGCTTGTTTTTTAAACACCATATCCTGATTTGTACTGTTGCTTTCCCGTGTCCTAATATTTTAAACACAGTAAAACAAATAAAGCATTTACTGATTTGTCCTGGAGCTCTAACCTTGCCACCTTGTTGTGACAGAGAAGACAGCTGCCAGCAGCACTGCCAGCAGCAGTAGTAGCTTTCTTGCCTCCTGTCTCTGGCTCTCACTGCTGCTGGGTTCTCTCTGACCCTGTGGGGGCTCTTGCAGTTTTAAAAGATAAGTAAGGTTTCAGCTCCGGTGTCATGCTGGAAATGTATAGGTGCAGTAGAGTCTGAGCTGATGATGTTAGTTTTTAGGTGTATTTGTTCAGTTATCCCCTCTGAAAGGAAAACAGCAGCTCTTTATAACTACTTAGAGATACAGGTTGTGAAGCTAAATTTGGTTGGTTAAATTATTTTAACTCATGTTTATTGAGTGCCTATCACATTGCAATGGGCATAGACAAGGTGGTTTTGCTTCTGACAGGTCTTCCAAAATCTAGCAGGTATGGGAGTTATTTAACACTAACTTTAGTCTTTAAATATGGTAAATGCTGAATTAGAAGTGGGTACAAGATGCTGTTGGAGTGCACAGAAGGAAGCGTCTGGCTCACTGAGGGGTTCGTCAGGGAGGCTTGTTGCATAAAGGATGCGACGGGGTTGAGTCCTGACAGATGAGTGGGGGTCCAGCAGGTGGACAGGGGCTCTCAGTTCTTGGATGTGGATAATTGATGAAAACAAAACGGAATCAGTCTAGGCCCAAACGGAGCTCCATTAAAGGATGATACCAACAAGGGCAGGGTTTTATTTCCTTAATATCGCAGCCCATGGTTACCACCGACAAGTTCCAGTTCAGCAGTGCCCTCAGGCAGCATGCTGTATAGACAGCCTCGCATAGTGACTATGGGTGGACTCTGCAGTCAGGCTACCCAGCTTCAGATTTCCCTTCTGCAACTTACTAGCCTTGGAAATTTGAACCAGTTACTAACCTCTTTGGGCCTTGGCACAGTATCTATTCATAGAATTGAAGATTAAATGAGATAAAACATGTCAAGCGCTTATGACAACATCTGGCACACAATAGGTGCTCAATAAAGATTTGCTGTTGTGGTTATTTTTGATTGTTCACATCAGCCCAGAGGTTGGCAAACTGCTATTCGTGGGCCAGGGCCAAACCCTCCCTGCTGTATGATTTGTATGTAAAATTTTATGGGAACACGGCCATGCCTGTTCATGAAGTGTCATCTGTGGCTACTTGTGTGCTCTGCAAGGCTGACTTTAATAGTTGTGACAGAGACCACATGGCCCATAAAGCCCAAAATATTTAGTAGGGCCCTTTACAGAAGAAATTTGCTGAGCCCTGGCCTAGAGGATAAAATCAAACTCTTGAGCTCTCAGGGTCTTCAGGGATCGCTTCCGCACCTGTCTTTTGCCACTCGTAGCTCACAGACGGCCACGGCAGCTCTTTGGTTTTTGCTGCCCCTTCTCTGTCCTCTGTGAGCTGCTCTCCGTTGCTGGATTGTGGTTTCCTTAGTGTTTCAGCTGCTCTGTTCTCTTTTGCATGAATATGGGCAGCAGCAGGGCCATGCCCCGGGTGAGGTTGGTGAACCACTCACCTCAGGTACACTATTTAAGGGGGTCCCCCCAAAATCTATGATGAACAAAATATTGAAGTTTTAAGTAAAGACAGAATCAGTATTACTGATTTTTTTTTTATACTCAGGCTCCAGCATGGCTAGACATAACACTAGGCAGCAGAGAACAGGTAACCCACAACAAATCCCAGGCACTCATACTTCCTACGTAAATATGGTAGAGTTTTTAGGTTCAAAATAACCTGCTGGCTGATCGCATTTACTAACATGTACTCAGATCCATGTCAGGACTACTTTCATAAAGTGTAATTATACATGTATTTTTTGAACTGAGCTTATAGTAGTGATCTGTATATAAGCTGTTATATAAAGTGACAGAATGAAAAATATTTCCATAAGTTTTCAAATGATTCATTTGAAATGGTTCACTGAGAGCCATGGAGCATAAATCAGAATAGCAGCATTGGATAACTCAAGCTGTTTACCAAGAGATCTGAAAGGATCCCCTGGTCCTATAAGCTTTTTCTAAGAAAGGCCATATAGGGATATTAATTGAATTTTAATGCTTTCTGATAAACATTGACCCGGCAAGCTTTTTTAGATGACTAACTTTCTAATCTGCTTTGACATTTCTTCAGGGTGCTGCAAACAGTGGTTATGTTGGTAGGTTTAAAAATATATATAATTTGTTTTAGTGAAGAAGGTTTGGAAATATTCTGTAGAATTCTATTCAAGTAGAATGGAGTCTTGTCTGTAAGGAGTAAGTGTGGAGGAATGGACAAGATGACCTTTCCATTTCTCAGACACTGTGTTGAGATTTGTAGGGTTTTGTTTGATGTTTCAGTGGAGTGAATTAGTTGTTCTAACTGGCTATCACTTATAAAGATATTAAATGTAATATTGAACTTGGTGCTCTTTTGATTTCTAAATGACACTTTAAAATGTTTTTAGGTGTATAGTGTTGATTGGAGCCAAACCAGAGGTGAACAGCTTATGGTGTCTGGCTCATGGGATCACACTGTCAAACTGGTATGTCAACATTACTGTTTTCAAAACCATATATTCCCTTCCCCAAAGCTTCCACTGAATTTTTTTTTTCTTATCTAGAGTATACTTCTATAGCTTTTCAATGACAGCTAATTTTCTTTTAAAAAAAATATATTAAAGTGTTTATTAGAATTTAAAATTTTCTAATATTTTGGCTGTAAACTAATAATTAGCTCAGCATTGATTATTTTGGCCCCTTAAATACCATCTTGCTTTATATAAAAATAGACTTAAAAAAATCCTTGAGATATGTATGTATATTGTGTGTATGTATATATAAATACATATATATAGTATTTTATACATAAAAAGCATAATTTTGAATTTACTTCTGTTAAGTATTGATCTGTTAATTTATTTGTAGTGGGATCCGACTGTTGGGAAGTCTCTGTGCACCTTTAGAGGCCACGAAAGTGTCATTTATAGCACAATCTGGTCTCCCCACATCTCTGGTTGCTTTGCTTCAGCCTCAGGTAGGTAAGTGGGTTTTTACCAGAAGCCTTGCTTGTGGTGAACGTGGCCTTGCTTTCCCCAGCAGGTGGCGCTGGTCACCTTAGTTTCAGAGGAAACAAGGAGAACATGGCTGTCGTGGTGCTCTTTAGGCTGTTTCTTTACCAACCTCTGGATCGCTTTTCAATGATTCTAATCACTTGACTGAACATGTCCCTTTTGGTGAGGTGAGAGGTAGGGGACAAAGAGCAGGTGAGGGCTTGGCGTCAGACTGGCTTGAACGTGGGAGCCGTCTCTGCAGCTGGCTGGTTGTGGGGCCTCGGGGTGACCGGTGAGTTTCCTGGTCAGTAACTGGGGTTGTTGTGGAGATGAAGTAAGGACACCCACGTAAAGTGACCAGCAGGAAGCCCACCTCCCTTCCTCGAGGTTCACCCTACCTTTAGGATCTCTTTGAGTCATTGCTGCTGAGCCATCACAAGGATGTTTTTGGCATGATCTTTTTTCTGACTGTTTGCTTTTGATTAATGCTAGCAATTCTGAGGTAAAGTAGATACTTACATTTACATGTCTCTATTTTTTTGTAGAGAAAAGTCATTTTATAGAAATTTAAAAATTACACCTTGTACTGTTTGCATAAAGATTTATAAGTTTAGTTCGCTGACCAATTCATAAATCATATAAAACCTGAACAGTCTAATGCATGCGTGAGTTGTAGAAAAGCCTCGTTCAGCTTCTGTGCAGTGCCGATGAAAGCAGCAGAGTCCACTTGCCGCATGGGCCCTTAAGTAGCCATCCCCTCTTCACTGGCTCCAGCTGCTCTGGCCGTTTGCCTGCTTCTCACACCCCTGCAGCTCTGCCCTCACAGCTCTTGTGCTTTCATCCTCTCCCCTTTTCTCCCACTGTCTAGCCTGTTTCTCTTCTGTTGTCCGGATTTTACATGATCTGCAGGTCAGTGGCAGGGTCCTCCAGGAGGTGGCGGAGGGAGGAGAACTGAGACAGCAGGAACAGCGCCCCCTCTGCCCACGGCTGGAAGGTGGAATCATCCTCTGCAGTGAGGAGATGGCACTGGAAGGCATTGGAGTTCTAGTTCATGTGGTTGAGAATATGGAATAATGATTCTTCATGTATTATAATACCTGCCACACCATGACTTTTCATAATGTGAATTAGATAGAACACAGCTATTAATGAACAAGTATGGTTTGTCTTAGGCAGATCATAACTGGTTATAAATCTTTCGGAACAGAACCTAGTCTGGCTCTTTTGACTACCCCCTGAGCTGCTTTGCTTAGATGGCTTTATCCTTGGTTTGTTTATCAGAACAAAGATTGCTAAGTCTGAGTAACAGGTATAAGAATGTGTAACATGTGCTTATTAATCATAAATATTTGTGGTGATTGACAAAGCAAGATCATCACTGGTTATTTTTACTTCTTTTATAACTTTCAAAATATAGATTTATAAAGAGAAAACAAACATGGTATCCCAGATGATTCCTATTCTGACCACGTACACAGTAAGGAAATTCAAACAACACGGAAACATGCCAAATAAAAAGTAAATCCTCATCCCCTCTCCCACAGGACCACTGTTAACATTTTCTTGTATTCCTCCAAAAAAATTCGTATGCTCATTCCAGAATATGTGGTATAAAAGTTAAAAATATTAATAGGGAATATTCTTTTTTTTTTTTTTTTTTCTTGTGAGGAAGATCATCCCTGAGCTAACATACATGCCAATCCTCCTCTTTTTGCTGAGGAAGACTGGCCCTGGGCTAACATCCATGCCCATCTTCCGTCACTTTATGTGGGACGCCGCCACAGCATGGCCTGACAAGCCGTGCGTCGGTGCGCACACGGGATCCGAACCCGGGCCGCCAGCAGCGGGGCACGCGCACTTAACCACTATGCCACGGGGCCGGCCCCAAATGGGGAATATTGTTGAGGAATAAGTCAGATATCTTCAAAGGCTGAATTTGCTTAGTTGATGTTAGGTTTTATATACTTATAGCTATAAAATCTTCGTTGTTGTTGAAATTGTAAGGAAAATAATTCTGTAATTTTGAGTCAGGAAATCTCCTGTCCCACATTCATTTTCCCCATTGAAAACGTTGTTATTATGAAACAGTCTTTGGTCGTGGAGATTTCTCTTGGTAGCCTTGGTCCAGTATTATAGCTGAATTGAGTGAAGCACACCACTGTTCAGAACGAGTTCTTATAGTTTTAAATAAACTCAGTGGGAAAGAACGTCTGCCAATTATATATGATGAATTATCATATACGTTTATATATTTAAATTTATGAAATTAAAACATTTAAAATAGAAGAAGAAGTACAACACGCTTCTTTTATTTGATGTACCACCAATAAACACTTGGCTAAAGGTAGTTTTCTGAATGTTGTTTCCTTCCTAAAAGCTCTGACACTTTAATATATATTGCTTCATTTTTCTTTGAGATAATTTGTGTAATGTATTGAGTGCCATTAAAACTGTAGAAAATGTAGAAATAAAACAAAGGTGAGCAATTGGATCGGCGCAGGCAAGGTCAAAGTTGCTCCTCCAGGCCGCCTCCCTGAGCCACTGTCACCCAGCCTTGTAGACATGGGTGGGAAGGATAAACTGATGTCTGTTCAGGGTATTCCAAGGGGAGGAATTATTAAATTAGATCATTTGGGGAATGTATATATAAATATAATGTATATGACACTAATTATTTTCAAATGTGTTTATTTTAGAGCAGCAACACCTTATAGATTAAACAAAACAATAGCAACAGCCTTCCCAGTGCAGATGATGTCAGTTAATTCTAATAGAGAGAATTCTGATAAAGGTAACAGTTATTTTGTTTGGACCTTGAGATGGTAAACAGATGCAGCTCTTTTAAATGTTTTGCCAATTTGATGAATGAAAGGTGATATCTAACTGTTGTTTTGATTTGCATATTTAATTACTAGGGATAGTGAATACTTTTTATATGTCAACTGGCCATCACAATTGTTCTTTTGTGAATCGCATGTTCATGTCTTTGGCCCATTTTTCTACTGAGAAAAATGTTGTTGTTTTTCTGTGTTGATGTATGAGCTCTTTTTATATTTAGGAATTAGTCCTCTGTATCTTACATATGTTACTAATATTTTCCTAATTTTTTGTCTGTCTTATAATCTATTTATTTTATTTTATTTTTTACTGTATAAGCGTTCAAATTTTTTGGTAGTCAAAACTATCAATTTTTTGCTTGATAGATTTCTGGCTTTCATTTAGGATGAATAAGGACTTGGCTCAGTGAAAAGTGGGAGGCCTTGGATGGCAAAGAAAGAGAGAACATTCCAGGCAGAGAGAATATGATGTTCAAAAGTAAGACTTGATGCATTTGAGAAACTGAAAGAAGACTGTTGCTTAAGAGGAAAGGGTAGTAACAGTGAGGTCAGGGTAGCAGGCAGCGGCCCAGATCACACTTTGTGGGGTGGATTCATGATTTTGGATTTTATCCTACGGACAGTGGGAAGGCATTGAAGAGATTTAAGCAAGGGAGCGATATGATTAGGCTTACATTTTTAAAAACCCACTCTGGCTGTCATGTAGAGAATACTTTGGAGGTGAGCAGAAGTGGGTACAGGGAGACCAAGAAAGAGAGAGACAGAGGCATGGATAAGGATGGTGGCAGAAGGGATGGAAGAAAGTAGGCTGATTTGAGTGGTATTTAGAGATGATAAGATGTGGAAGAGGTGAGAGGGAGGGATGAGTAAAGAATAACTCCTAGATTCCTGGCAAGGACAAATTCATGGATGGTAAAGTCATAACTGAGAAAAAGTATGTTTGAAAGAGAAGATATTGAGTTTTGTTTTGGAGCACTTTCAGCCTGTGGACACACATGTGAGCTTGTCAATGAGCAGGTTGAGTTTGGAGCTGAGAATTCTGGCCTAATGGATAAAAATTGTGTCATAAATGGTAACTAAAGCCATGGCAGTGAATCAGAGCACCCAGGAAAGACTAAATAGAAGAAACCTTAGATTAGAGCACAGATTGACAAACTACTGCCCTCAGATCAAAATGACCCACTGATAGTTTTTGTAAATAAAGTTGTCTTGGAACACAGCCACCCCCACTCATTTACATATTGTCTCTCTACGGCTGCTTTCACACTTTAGTAGCAGAGTTGAGCAGTTGTGACTAAGACAGAATCACTCTCGAAGCCAAAAATGCTTATTGTTAGGCCTTTTACAGGAAATGTTTGCTGACCCCTGGTGTAGAGTCTTGAGGGGAGATGAAGAAATGGAAGCTCTTTTGTGCAGTTTAGCTGTCGCAGGGAGGAAAGAAGACAATAGCTAGGGGAGGAGGTAGGGTGCTTCTAGTATTATCTCCTCGTTTAATCACCCAGCATCCAAAGATAGGCGGTTGGTAGGGCAATGGTTCCTTTCTTGCTAATAAACTACACTGGTGCCTGGAGCTGTTGAATTATGTTGAGTGGCTTCCACAGGAAATACAGTCACAGAAATCCTTTCCATTTGTTTATTATTTTTTTAATTCTAAAAATTAAAAATGATCAAATGTTCCTGAATTCTGAAGTATTATTAGATTGAAGACACTCAGAAGTGGAAACCTTCAGATAAATTGTGTACAGACAGATATGTCCATTTAGATGAAGCAACTTTTTAGATCCTAAGATAATAGTGAATAATAGTAACTTATGTGTATAGAGGTTCAGTTAATTCAAAAAATGTTTTATTCACTGATTAAAATTAACAGCATTGTTTTCTAGAATGAAGAATGGTACATTTATAAAATTATTACTATTATTTTTAAAATTTGTAAGTTGTCTAAGTCATAGTTTTTTGGTCCATAATCTGAATCAAATCTTTTCCAAAATATCAAGTCTTTTGATGGACCAGTAATATATTTTTGCTGTCACCTTTCCTTTTCCAAGCCTAAATTTCTTCTTTGATTTTTTTATCTTTCTGTGGCACAGCTAACCTAAGGCTGGGTGTATATTAAGTAAATGATAGCGATATTCATACACTTGTTTGTATTAACTAACCCTTTAGCCTGCGTACGTAACTTGAGTTAGTCATCTTTTGTGCTTTTAATTTAGTGTAAATGCTAATGAGTTTCATGCTGATAGTGAATCAGATCTGTAAGATGACCACAGTTCAGCATAATGGTTATAATTTCACTATTAGTGAAAAGCCCTAACAGAGGGTATTAGTACAAGTTCAATTAAAATTCTTGTAAGGATGTATATTAGATTTACATTAGCATCATTTTCAAAGGATTCATTTCAAACCCGGGATGGAATTAGTGGTACAGAATAGGTCCATCTTCAAAATGAGCTGAAATATGCTTCCCTTGTGGTGAAACAGTGAAGACACATCTGCTGGGAGCTCTGATTGGTACTGTTTATAATCAACTGGAATAAATAATGAGATAATTTTACATATTTGGAAAAGTATTAGTAAGTAAAACTGCTTGAACTACTGATAGATTTTTAAAAATTCCTTTACAAGCCTTAGTATTGTATGTATTTTCGTTAATTTATATTATTATTTAAAGTTCTAAAATTGTCTTCATTTGTTTTTAATCACTGTTCTTTTTGTGACCATGACCAAGTGTGAAATCTGATATTGACAAAATCGTAAACTAATACAGCTGCATTTATTTAAACATCAAACAGAGTTATGTGTATTAGCCCTTTATTTGGGCTGAGTCACACACTCTTCCTCCTCCATGGGCCTTCTTTGGAGCGTAGTGTACATAATATTGACTCTGGATGTTGCATGTAGAATATTCACTATGAGACTGAATAGCAGAAAAAGATGAATTGTGTGTAGAGTTAACAGTATAATCACAAAACTTAACTCCCTGTACGTTGTAAATAGGTGGTATATAAAAAGTCTTTTATCAACAGAATGGCCATTTGCTTTAATAGAAAAAAAAGACCATCTGTTTAATGACATTACCTTCATGTGTTGTATTAGAAATGAATATAAATAGTCGTCATATCAGCCAGGACTTCTTTGGTTGAAAGTGAAAGAAATTGTGACCGAAACTGCCCTAAGGAAGAAGATAATGTATTTGCTCACATAGTTGGAATGTCCAGAATTACGTCTGCCTTTATAGACATGGTTGGATGTAGGGATCAAAGGATGTTCTTGCCGTCTCTTTTGTTATGCCTTCTTTTGAGTTGGTTTCAGTATCAGGTACCACATGATAGCGAGATGGCAGTAGCTCCAAGCCCTACATCCTTTCTGGTTTCTGTCCAGTAGGAAAAAGTGAGAGGTTCGTTCTCAGACATCTAGAAAAGTTTCGTTTTCTCTTATTGACTCTGATTGTCTGTGTGGATGTTCCTAAATTAATCACTGTGCCTGGGAGAGGGGATGTAATGTGTTGATTGGCTTGGGCCTGGCCTGGGAGATGGGAGAGGGGGTGGTACGTCAACTACACACTGAGAATGGAAAGAGTGAGTCCTGATTAGGTGGAAGGAGATGGATACATTCCAGGGGGCCAGTATTCACTAAATTGTCTGCACATCCAAGGCTTAAAATCACAAGGGATTTGATGAAAACCAAGCGCTGGACCTGTAAGCTGTAAAATATGTTCCTGTAAAAAAAGTTAGATACATTAAAGCCGTTTTCTGCCAGCTTTTATGATTTTGGAAACTCATTGGAAGGTTTATTTACTAAGCATTTGCCATTTTCTTGACATACTCCTTCATGATGGTTTTCAAATATTAGCCTCTTAATAAAGTTGAAAAGATTTAAAGTTTTTCTTCTACTCTACAAAAGAGGGTTTGTGGTGTAGTGAATGTTGGGGTGAGCTCTGAAGCTCTCATTGTGCCTTTGCCATTTCAAGTGAGACAGGAAACTTGGCTTACAAGCTATGGACGATGCACTAGTAGGAAATGAACAACTTTGCATTTTTTCTTTGCTTGACTTGTTTTCATACATTACCTCTAGGGCGTGTATGTTCTTTTACATAGCTGAGTGCCTTACATAGGCAAACACTAAAATATTTTTGATGATTATTATATAAAATATGGAGTAACCATCTTATTAGAATTTTAAAATCATATCTAAGTCTAGTTTTGATTGTTGGACATTGTCAGTGAGTCAGTCAGAAATTTAGTGAATGTCCACTGTTTTCTGGGCACTGAAGATACATCAAGGAGGAAAACAGACAGGGTTCCTGTCCTCTGAGAGCATATGGTCCAGTGGGAGAGATGCTAAGAGAAAAACTAGCAGCGGATGAAGAGGAGGAGGGTGATGTTCTCTGAGGGAGAGTGATACAGCACAGTGGTTAGGAACGTGGACTCTGGATAGAGCTGGACTCCCTGGGGTCAAATTCTGCTTTCACAACTGTCATTTGATAACCTCTGTCTTTTCATTCCTCATTTGAAAAATAAGGGTGGGCCGGCCCCGTGGCTTAGCGGTTGGGTGCGCGCGCTCCGCTACTGGCAGCCCGGGTTCGGATCCTGGGCGCGCACCGACGCACTGCTTCTCCGGCCATACTAAGGCCACGTCCCACATACAGCAACTAGAAGGATGTGCAACTGTGACATACAGCTATCTACTGGGGCTTTGGGGAAAAAAAAGGAGGAAGATAGGCGGTCTTCCTCAGCAAAAAGAGGAGGATTGGCACGGATGTTAGCTCAGGGCTGATCTTCCTCACAAAAAAAAAAACAAAAAAGAAAAAAAAAAAGAAAAAGAAGGGTGATCATAATGCCCACATCATGGAGTTTTGACAAGGATTAAGTGAGTCGGTGTATGCAGGAGGCTTAGAACAGTGCCTGGCACAGAGTAAGGGCTCCATAAAATGCCTCTTACTATTAACATGTGTGCTCAGAATTCTGTGGAAACAGCTTTGACATGCTCAAGAATCCTTTGCTATGTGTATGTGCTGTAAGAATGAACAGTTAGTGCTTATCTGCAAACTCAACTCTGAGAGCAGGGTTTTAAAGTAACTTGCTCCAGGTAGACTCTGGAATGCATGGTTGTGTAATAACATCCTAGTCCAGTGATCCTGAACCTGGCTAACCATCAGAATCTTTTTTGTTTTGTTGCTAGTACCATGGAGTGGATTCTGACTCCTAGTGACCCTGTGGACAGCAGAGGGAACCCTGCCTGGTTTTTTTGCGCCATCCCCTCACCTTCCAGTGCTCTGTCAGACAATGCTCCACTGCTATTCACAGGGTTTTCATTGCCAATTCTTTTGGAAGTGGGTGACCAGGTCCTTCTTCCTAGTCTGTCTCAGACTGGAAGCTCCACTGAAACCTGTCCACCATGAGTGATCCTGCTGGTCAAATACCAGTGGCCTAGCTTTCAGCATCACAGCAACACGCAGGCGCCACAGTGTGACAACCAACAGATGGGTGTTGTGCTTCCCTGACCTGGAGACAATCCCAGGCCACAGAAGTGAAAGCACTGGATCTAACCACTAGACCACCAGGGCTGGCTATCAGAATCAGGAGGGGAGCTTAAAAAACAACAGAATTCTGGGCTCCGTCTTAGTCCTACTGAATCAAATCCCTTTGGGAGGTACATTTTTTAGTCACCCAGCTGAATCTAGTGATCCGCCTGACCCAGAAAGCACTGTAGTAGTCTGTGGTGTAGCTCTGTTTGATGTGCCAAATTAATAGCTTATTTCTGTTGATGTAATGGGATTTGCATGTTTGTTTGTTTTAATTTTTCTAGCTAGTCAGTTCTCTTTTAATTCCTTTTTATGTCAATATCAACAACCATTTTACAAGGAATTGCATGTTGGTTTTAGTAGAAATATACTTATCTCTTTTTTAAAAACTCACAGAATGGTTTCAGTGCTGAATTCAGAGAGGAAGTGGTTTCTTAAGTTTGAGAACTGGTTAGTTTTTTTCTCACTTTTGTTGTAGTTTGAATTGTATTATGGTTTTTATTAATTAATTTTCTTACTTAATGTTCTTGCTTGCAGGCAAGAACTTGCTATAAACCATAGTATAATCTTTGCATAAAAATCATCTCAACTGCAAAATTTGTGGATATGGAACCCAAAGTTGTAAAATAGTTGTTTTTACAAATATTACAAGTGGTAGAAGCTTATATGATAGGCAATCAAGATGTATTTTTGTGTCTAATCCTGTGGTGCACATATAGTTAATTACGTAATTCAACTGCTTATAACAGTTTATATTTTAAGATTATATTTGAGAATATAGCATTTCAGTTATTCCAAGAATTTAGTCACCTTCAAAGCTGTGTGGTATTTGCAAACCTAGAACTCAATTTGTTATCATTAGCTAAGTGAAGACGGGCCAAAGAGGGGGATTTTTAGATTTGGGTCTAGGTTCACCTTTCATAGGAGAGGTTCTGCGGACGTTGAGTTTTGTTGTTCATGAAAGTTGTATAGTACTCAAGTCATATTTCTAGATTATATGAGATAGAAGGGGAGAGTATTTGAGCTCCTTACATAGGGAGGATTAATATGAAGTAAACTTTCTTTTGAACCGTGGAAACTAAATTACTGCTGTTACAGACTCCATGTACTTGTGTAAGTTGTAGCCATGGCTGAATGTGTGGGTCCAGTAGTTAAAAAAACCTCATTCTGCTCTAGAAAAAAGTCATGTTACATCTGATAGGCATCTGGCATTTCAATTAAATTATTTGGGCCCAATATGCATCCTTTTGCTACTCATTTCACTTCACAGTTTCAGATTCAACGTTTACACTCATTCTCCTCACCCACTGCTGCGATCTGAAGTTAGACGGAGTGGCAGCCAGCACTTCCTCTTCCGTGGTGTGCACTTCAGTCCACTGGTTCTGCTCCAGTGGCAGGTCTGCAACTGATAAGGGAAGCTGGTAATGCAGGTGGGTCTGTGGCACCATTACAGGCCCTGGTAAATGTCTGGCTGACAATGACAGGCCAGTTGTCTGGAAAATGCAATTAAAAAACAACATAAATGCAGATGTCCTGGTGGCTGAAAGAGTTGAGTGAGTCATGGTACCATTTGGCCAGAAGGTCTCTCTCCTACCTGGAAAACAGAATGATGAGGATGAAGTGCCAAATGTGTGCAGCAGAAGCGACTGTGAGGAAGTGGAATCCTTAGCTCCTTCAGAGCAGCTCTCACTCTTTTGTGCTCTTTAAATCTTTAAATTAGCTGCAAAAGGCGAGAACCTAAGCCATGGCTGCTTTTTTTTTTTTTAAATGCTGTTTGAATATGATAGTGAGGAACCAGAATATCGTCCCAGAGAAATTTGGAATAGCCATCCACCCAGCCTTTGTGGTTGTTTTGTTTAATCATTTATTGAAGTATAAATACAAAATAGTGCATAATCTCAAGGGTACAACATGGTGAATTTTCACAACGAACACATCTGTGTGCCAGCACCCAGATCAAGAAACGGGACTTTCCCAGGCTCCCCCCACATTATTCCAGTCATCACCCCCCGCCCCCACTCCAGGGTGACCACTGTCCTGCCTTCTAATAACACGGGTTAATGTTGCTTGTTTTTATTTATTTATTTATTTATTATTTTTTTTTGTGAGGAAGATCAGCCCTGAGCTAACATCCATGCCAATCCTCCTCTTTTTGCTGAGGAAGACTGGCTCTGAGCTAACATCTGTTGCCAATCCTCCTCCTTTTTTTTTCTCCAAAGCCCCAGTAGATAGTTGTATGTCGTAGTTGCACATCCTTCTAGTTGCTGTATGTGGGACGTGGCCTCAGCATGGCCGGTCAAGCGGTGCGTCGGTGCGCGCCCAGGATCCGAACCCGGGCCGCCAGTAGCGGAGCGCGCGCACTTAACCGCTAAGCCACGGGGCTGGCCCTGTTGCTTGTTTTTATACTTTTGTGTCTGGTTCCTTTTGCTCGACATTATTTTTTGTGAGATTCATTCATATTGTTGCTGGAATAACAGTTACTTCTTAATCTAGTCCATGTTCGCTGTGATGTTTTGGCACTTTAAATCATTCACATACCCATAAAATGTAATTATTAGGATGAACACAACCTCACTGAACTTTGAAGAATGCTTTAGTCATGGCTATAGCAGACTTTATAGTTTCAGACCTGATATTAGATATCTATTTTTGAAAGCTGGTGTTCATCATTTAGGCATTTCCCATGTTTTAGTGGAAGCCTTATGCTGAATTACATATTCTTCTCTGGGGCTAGACTTTTTGGAGACTGAAGCTTCAAGTGAATTCCATTCACTCCTTCCGAGGTGATAAGGGATCTCCTTTGCCTATAGGCGATAGAAGTTGAACTATCTTAGGTCTTGGTAGAATTTATTGAAAGGGAAAGGATGCTTGAATGGCTGCAGGAGACATTCTCAGTCTCTAATCTGGACTCTCTGTTTGTTGACTTGACTCTGCGGGCTGGCGTTCTCCATACAATGAAACACATGGCCACCAGCAGCTCCTCAATTTTATAATCTGTAGATTCTATTATAAGAGAGGGACTGACATTATTTTTTCAGTTATGGTTCAGAAAATCCCAGGTGCCTACCTTTGACCTGTCAGCTGTGGTACTATGGCTGGCCTTGCTGGGACCTGTCCCTGGCTGGTCAGCTGTGTTGAGCCATAGGTCTTTCTAGAATCACATGGTGAGAAGAGGATGCTGTTCCTAGAAGGGTGTTGTTGAGCAGACCAAACGCTAGACAGCCACACTCCCCTACTTTACATTCTGAAAGATCATTTTATCAGAGCTGTTTAGAATTCTGAAACAAATTCTACTGACTGGTGGCTAGACCACTGACAGTGATTATAGTTAGGGCCCCTGAAGATATTTGAAGCTCTAGTCTGTACCAATTCTGAACAATTTCAGTTTGTTACTTTCAAATTCACCATTCCCTCTTATCCCTGCCATCCTTAGCTAGATCCAAAAATGTTAATTACCCTTCTATCAGAGTTTTCAACCTTCTGTAAAGTAGGAGGATGGTGTTTTTAAATAAAAAAATTCAAAAATCCCACATACAAAGCAATAGTACTTACTTATGAATTCATAAAAGTGTAGTAAAATATTACAACAACACAGACTAAAGGGATGCATACCAAATTCATGACCATAGTGGCCTCTGGGCAAGGAGGATGGGGAAGGGGGTTGGAAATACAATAGAGGTTATCCGCCGTGTTTTATTACTTTTATTTCTAAAATAACTGAGGGGCAAATATGACAGAATGTCGTGTGTGTGAGTGTGTGTGTGATTAAATGTTTTCTCCCCAATTTGTAGAAACAATTAACATATAAATTACAAGAATAGTTCCTCAAGATTCAGCCAGCATTGGTTGCACGGGCGCTTCCCTCGGGCAGCGTCCGAGGCAGCATGGTGCAGATGTAGAGCTCCCAGCCTGGGAGCAGGCTGCCCAGCTAGCTTCTGGTGCCAGACCCTGACCCCTCGCTTGCTGTCTTGAGTGAGTTATTTCATCAAAGATTACTTTTTATGTTATCAAAATTTCTACCTCACTTGTGATATTTTTAAAAAGTTAATACATATAAAATGCTTAGAACAGCGTCTGGTACATAGGAAGCACTCGGTAAATATTAGCTATTATTCACGTTATTATTAATAGGGACAGGGATGACTTCTAATCATGGGTGTGTTTTCTTGTTTTATTTTTTAAAACCTTATCTCATTTCAACTTTATAAGGTAGATATTTCATCATGGGGGGAAAATGAGAATCAGGGAAGTTAAGTTACTTGATTAAACATTAACAGCTACCAAATGACTGAGCTGGATTAGAACTAAGCTCTGGAACTCCAGAGCCCCCGCTCTTAAACTCCTCATTCATTACCACCAACAGTTGAGTTCTTATCTTTCTTAAGCAACTTCCAAAGGAATCAGAAAAAAAGTTGTCGAAAATTGCTAAATTTAGCTTAATGACATACGATTTAGAATTGGGAATATAGGAAAATATATGCAGTTAAGCAAAGGATAATTTGAAATTTTAGCATTTTTGTGTACAATATAAAGTATCTACTGTGTGCTAGAGACCATGCTAAGTGCTTTACAGAAACTTTATTACACCAAATTCTTGTACAACCCTGCATCTGGGCGTTCTATTTCTTTTTTAGAAAAGAGAAATCAGTCTCAGATATTGTATAACTTGTGCAGGGTCACACAACTGCTAAATGGAGTTCAGAACCTTGACTGCCATCGTGCCGTGACCACATTCTCTTCATTCAGCTGAACCAGCTTTCTTCTATGATCGGTTGTTGTTTGTGATTTACTTTTGTTGTAGATACATATATCCTGAGTTTTATTCATCTGGTCATTTTGTGGTTTCCTCATAGTTTACAAAAATTGAAGGCCAGTAGCATATAAAACATTTAATCGGGGTGACTTTATGCAGCTAAGCAATGTAAACCATTTTGTAATAATCAAAATATAATCCTTAAATTTTTTCAACTTGTGTTTCCTAAGAAGAAAAATATACCTGTGTCTGGCCCATTAAAATGCAGTAAACATAAAGACTAAAGTTTAAAAATTGTCCATTTTGGCTTGGTAGACTTTGCCCCCATTTAACAGTAAAACTGTTACCATTTTGTTTCTCGTAGAATGTGCTGGTACAAGACGCTAACTTTATTTACAAAATGAGGATTTTCAGGACCTTTTCCGATCCTGAAGGAAAATGCCCTGGTGTGCATTTCGTCACCACTGTGCTTGGCTCAGCGTGAGATTCAAATTTTCCTGCTTTGAGTGGATCTAAAAACATTATCATGGTGCAGCACTCTTAGTTGTTGCTACGTGTTGTTATAGTGAAGACAGTATACGTATGTGTGTGATACACAGAGGGCAGCGTCCTCGCAGGGAAGCAGTGTACGCTCCCTGATTTATCGTCATGAGTACAGTGTGTCCCCGAGCATCCAGGTGGTGTGATGGAGAGTGATCGCATCTTTCTCTTTCCTCAGGTGATCAGACTCTGAGAATATGGGACGTGAAGTCAACAGGAGTCAGAGTTGTGGTTCCAGCACATCAAGCAGAAATTTTGAGTTGTGACTGGTGTAAATACAATGAGGTACCCTGTCCAGCTCTGTCCTGAGCTGCTGAGCCCTTCCTAATGTTGAAATGTTCTAGATTTTATTTCATCATTGTTTATGTAGACTTGGGGAGTGTTTATGGGCCATTAAGTTAAATTCAGTCCCTTTCATTTCTAATTGATGGTTGTGAGTGACCTGCATTAGCATTAATTGGATTTAAGTGCACATAAAACAGGCTTAATAAGAAACAGAAATTCTCAAAGTTCAGCAGGGCAGCCTTACTTGTTTGCTTGGCAAATTGCTTTACAATTTGTGTAATTTTTTTATTGTTCATAACCTCACCGATTTGTATCATCTTTTTCTTTCATTTCTTGTTCACTTTGCTGGTCAGGCTGCTGAACTGTTTGTAGCTTGATTTTTAGCTTGATACTTCATCAGTTTTTAAAATGTTCTGTTTCATCTTCCCATATAAGCCTAACCAAGCTTCAGGCTTCTGTAAGACAGCAGTGTCCATTTGTAACTTTTTGCACAGCTTCAGTTAACCACATGAGCACATGAATTAGAAATAGAGATGGATTAAATATGTGTTGATCCACTATTTATGTACCTGAAGTGATCTGTTGACTTTGATGCTTAGGTAAAACATATGCCTTGTTTTTTCCCAGTTTAAATTAATTAATGAAAGTTAAGAGAACATTGTATTGACAGAGTTCTTTAAATAAAAAGAAAGAGAATATCTTACAAGACAATATAGTACATATTCAATAATAAACTTTAAATAAAAATGTCAATGCTGATAACTACAGTCCTAGTCTCTCTCATCATAAATGAATTTTCCATTTAGGAAAATGAAATGAAATTGTGGACGATATGTTATACTTTTTGGAATTCTAAAAAAGATGCTGTTATACACTTGAGAGTGGTTAAACATTTTTTTCATTCTAAACTATTGAAACTTCTCTTCAAATGAGCTTATCCTGAAGCCCAGCACACTCAAACAGTGAAGTACTGTGCTGGTTGACGTGGGATGGGGCTGAGTGTGGCCCCAGCGCTTGGCCTGTTCAGTCAGGAACTCTGGATTCACCTAGGGTTCCACACGGCAGAATTTGTAAAACCTGACTTAGCACTGTTTGCATAGCTTCTCAGGTATGATTAGATATTATATTAAGACATGGCCCATGAGAGTTGGGAACAAGGATTGATTTAGAGTTAGAAAAACAGAAAAATTTAATTTATACCCTTTGCTCTTTGAAATATTCCTAAATTAACAGGGCTCTTGCCTTTTAATGCCTAGTAAAATCAGAGCATGCTGAAGAGAAAGGGGAGCTCATTTGTAAGACATCATTTTTAATCCCTTACGTACTGATTTATTACTACTACTAAAGGTGGCTTGGAGAGTCCACCTTGCTGTTTGGGCCTGTGCCTTTTTCTGCTGTGTGTAGTGTTCCATCAAATGCACAAAGCATATTGAGTTCCTTTTCTCTCAAATCGTACTAATTTTTGCTTTTTGATATGTGTTTTGATTTCTTTCCATACTTGTCATATAACTTCTCAAGAATGACTCCTGGGTTCAGATTAAATAATTACTAGAAAATAGATCTTGTTTCTAGTAGGAGAGCCTGGGTACTGCTTAACTGAAAAAGAGTCACTGTTGACTTGTCTCTTGTTTCCAGAATTTGCTGGTGACAGGGGCAGTTGATTGTAGTTTGAGAGGCTGGGACTTGAGGAATGTGCGACAACCAGTGTTTGAGCTTCTTGGTCACACCTATGCTGTTAGGAGAGTGAAAGTAAGTTTTTATCTTTTATTTTTATATGTAGAATATAAATATAAATATAATCAATGAAGTATATGTAAAAGGTGTTTAGGGGTTGGGATTGTTGATTCTTTTTAGGAATATTTTTGTTACCCAATTAATGATGATAAACATTGAAAGCTAAAATTAGGTAAAATATTTGAATAATTATTGAATGAATTAGCACAACGTAGCCAATCAGTACTTAAGGTTAAATAAAAATGTTTTTCATGCTGTCATCCTCAATCTACTATTCCTTTTAATATTTAACTATAGTAATTGACTTTTGGTATTATATTCTTCATAGTTTTCTGTTCAATGAGAAGTCTCTCTACTTTGTTGAAACTCGTATAGAGAGATGGTTAATTCTTTCTTTTCTCTAACATGATAATATATATGAATGTTCACAAACGTTGGGGGTGTAGAAAACTTTTCACTCCACAAACGGCAGAAGGTGAGGTAAAGAAAACTTTTTTCTGCTGCTCCTGAGAAATTTTCCTGGTTATAAGGTGACTTAAGTTAGTTTCCCGGCTTTTATGTGGTAGGTTTTGCTAAGTCACTGTGGAAAACATCTTATTAAGTGACATCTCCCAATTTCATTCTTCATTTTATTACGTTAAGGGTAAAAAAGTACCTTATTGATCTTTTCAATAATATAATTATGTTATTCCTATTTCAAAAATTCTAGATTTCAGTTAAATAAATATTTTGAATTTTACTGGCTGCAGTTCAGCATATGAGACACAGTGCCCTGTTTTTTTTAATGGCACACAGGTTTTAGTAGCTGAAAAATATTTTCTGTATGTGTTTCATAGTGCTTCTGAGACTGAAATTGGGTAATGTAGTGAAAATATTTTGCAAACTATAAAGTGTATTCAAATGTAGTTGTATCTGTGTATATAACTATTAAAGTACTGGTGAGAAAAACACTGAAGACGTATAATTGTGAAGGGCAGCCTATTAAAGTATGTTTATTGCTTATCCAAAAGATATTATTTGTCTTTATATTTGCAACTTTTGTCCTTGATATCATTTTTTTGTTTGTTTTTTTGTGAGGAATATCAGCTCTGAGCTAATATCCGATGCTAATCCTCCTCTTTTTTTCTGAGGAAGACTGGCCCTGGGCTAACATCTGTGCCCATCTTCCTCTACTTTATATGGGATGCCGCCACAGCATGGCTTGACAAGCGGTGTGCTGGTGTGTGCTGGGATCCGAACCTGTGAACCCTGGGCCGTCGAAACGGACGCTTGTGCGCTTAACCACTGCGCCACCAGGACGGCCCCCTTGATATCATTTTTCATGAGCTGCAATATACAAATAACAAAAATTCTTTTACAGATGTTTTTATTTAACATTTAAATGTTTATTTCATACTTGTGTGTATAGCAATCATAATATGTATTCATAAAATTTCTAAATTATATATTTGTACTATCACATACTTAAATCCTTTATATTTTGTAGGAGTCGTTTTAGGATAGCCAATGTGAAATTGTACTTAATTTTTCCAGAATACAATGCTTTGGGAATATTTTATTCTAAATAAGCTCTAAAAAGCTTGAGTAATGACTTTTCTTTGGAGAATGTAAAAATAAATGTTTTTTCTGTAGATGATACTTAAAAGGCCAGAAGATTTTTGCCTTGAATTAAAGCATAAAGGTTCAGGAAAGCATAATTTTAAGTGACAGCCCTGACTGAACTTTAATTTATGGTGATGTTCATGGGAATGACCATGTGAAGTAGGATGTTATAGTCACAGCTAACTTCAAAAAGGTTGTTTTTGTTTCTTGTAGTTTTCACCATTTTATGCTTCTGTGCTGGCCTCGTGCTCCTATGATTTTACTGTAAGGTACAGTGGTTTTTGATAAGTTTCATTGTGAAATACCAAGTAGCATTTGCATCTTTGCAACTTTTATGAAAGAAAATGTGTTTATCTTGCTAATATGAAAATAATCTGAGCTGGGCATATTTGAATATTTGCCACTGGGATTAATACTACATTTTTTCTGTTTTTATGATCCTGTTACATATATGAGTAAATTCTTTGCTATTTAAGGATTCGCCTGGCTGCTCTGTTTAAAAGCTGTTCTTCTTGAGTTTTTTGTAACGCATTCCTATGCTATAGATTGCATAGCCAATATGTTTTAAATTTAGATTTTAGAAATTGTGAAATTTCATTTATTCGGGTATAATTATATGAATCTTAAGGCTAAGATTGTTATAGGTGAAAAAAAAACAGCGTGAGTAAATGTATTATTGTGAATGTGTATATGTGAATGTGTGTGTCTGTGTGTATCTGTGTATGAATATATGTGTGTGTATGTGTATCTTTATCCATACCTCCTAATTCTGATCCCACACTACACAGGGTTCATTCTATTTTTTCTTCTTTCCAAGTTTATAACTCCTAATTCCCATTATCCATAATATATTTACTTATATGCTAACTCCTAGAATGCTCAGAAATTAGTTTCAGAATTGCAAAGCCATGCCTCTGTTAAAAAGAATCTTATAATTAGAGTTCAACATTTGTTTAGAGCTTTTTTTTCTAGTCCAAATACTGTGTTTAAAAGTTAAGTTAGTTCTGCTCACCTCCATCAGTGTGGTTATATTACTCATTCGAAACATAGTCTGATTCGTTTCTGTTTGTATTCAATTTTAGGGTTTTCTTCCCATCCTTGTGCGTTTTGTCCATTTTTCTGAGCAGACATTTCTGAGTAACATTAACCTGGTTCCCGAAGTCAAGATGTGCTTAAAGGTATATTCAGAAAGGTGTTGCTCTCCCCCCTACTTCTTCTATTCTTTCAACCCATTCTGCAGGGTCCCACACTGTGTAGATAACCAATCTTGCTCATGTAAGTAGACACATGTATATTTTATTTCCCCTTTTCTTACACAAAAAGTGGAATACTCTGGATACTCTTCAATTTTGCTTTTTCACTTAAAATATGTCCTAGAAATCACTCTGTATCAGTTCCTACAGATCTTTCTCATTCTGCATAATACACCAATATGTGGATGTACTATAGTTTATTCATCTACTCTCCTACTTATGGGCATTTAGCTAGTTTCAGATATTTTGTAAATAAACAATGCCACAATGAATGATAACTTTGTTTGTATATATGTTCACGTTATTAAAGCATTAACTTCAGAGTGTATTCCCAGAAGTGGGATTTACACTTAAATCCCACTTAAAAGGTAAACATATGTATAGTTTTGTTAGATATTACCAAATTCCCATCCATAAGGAATATACCAATTTCCATTACAAGCAGCAATGTTTGAGAATGCCTGTTTCTCTACCATCTAAAGATCTTGATTCTTTAGGGTTTTCCAGGTATATGATCATATCATCTACAAATAAAGACAGTTTTACATCTTCAAGTTCTAATTCCGATGCCTCTAATTGATTTTGAATTGCTTTGGCACATATCTCTATTACAATGTTAAATAGTATTATAGAGAACAGCTAGTTCTTGTATTAGTGAAAATAGCTCTAGTGTTTTCCTGTTAAAAGTAAGCTGGTGGCTTTAAGACAGAGTATATATGTTTATTTATCATGCTAGCAAAGTATGCATCAATTCTTGTTTTCTTGAGTGTTTTTTTTAGTCAGGAGTGGATCTTAAGTTTTGTTGAAGGCTTTGTCATTACCTGTGGAGATTATCATGATTTTTCTTCTTAGAGCTGTTAATATAATGTATTCTATTAATGGATTGAACTAACCTTGCCTTCCTGAACTAAATCCCTCTTGTCCTTTGTATCACTTTCTTACTGTGGTGCTGGATTCTATCTGCTAATATTTTATTTAGAGCTTTTGTATCAATATTCATAGGTGATATTGGTCTATACTTTTTCTTTTTTTTTGGTTTACGTGTCAATGTTTTACATGCTTCATAAGAAAGAATTAAGAAGTTTTCCTATGTTTTCAAAGCTCTGAAACAATTTGTGCGACGTTGAGGCTATTTAGTCTTTGAAGCCTTGGTAGAATTCCTCTGTGAAACCATCGGGCATGGTGCTTTTGTGGAGTATTTTATTTATTCTAAGGAAGTTGGTCTGTTTAAACTTTCTATCTCTAATGAGATCAGTTTTGGAAATTATCCTTTGCTTATAGGTTTTCAAATTTATTTGAACACACGTCTGTGAAGTAGTGTCATGACTTTTTAATTTTTTCTGTTTCAGTGATTATTTCACTCTTGTCATTTCTATTTTGTATATTTGTGATTTGCTCTTTGATTAAGTTATCTAATGGTATATTTATTTTGTTATTTTTCTTCAGCAAATAAGATTTTGATTTATTAATTAGAACTACTGGTTTTCTGTTCACTACCTGGTCAATTGCTGCTTTGATCTTTGTTATTTCCTTCTTGGTACTTTCTTCTGGCTTTCTTTGTTCTTTTCCTAACTTTTGAGCTGGGAATTTATTTATTTTTATTTTTTTATGTAGTTAATAGAGTATTTAAGGCTATGAATTGTCTTCTGGTTACTATTTCAGTTGTAGCCCATAAATTCTGATATATAATATTTTCATTGTCATTTTTAAAAATTTTGTAACTTCTATTTGTTTTTCCCCTTTCTCCCAGAAGTTGTTTAATAGGAAGTTATTTAATTTCCACATGAAAGTGCCTTTTACTTTTTAAAAATTTGTTAATAATTTCTAGTTTTATTGCATTGTGATTAGAGAATACTGTTTTTAGCCATTCTGTTTTATGGAACATATTGGTATTTTTGGGGGGAGGATCTAATAAATGATCAGTTTTTGTGAACATTTCATATGCAATTGCAAAGAAGGTGTATTCTCTATTATTATGCTGTGAAGTTCAATATATAACTGTAAGCTCTACTAATTGTTATTTAGGTCTTCTGTATCCTTTTTTATTTTTGGTCCACTTAATCTGTTTTGTGCTAAGAGTGAGATGTTAAAATCTCCTATTATCCATGAACTTCTATCTATGTCTGTCTGCATCTTTTGTAGTTTTGATTTCATAAGGGTAGATGGTGTGTTATTTGGTGCATAGATATTGACAACATTTCACATAATGCATTGAGACTTTTAGCATCAGAGTTAATGCTTTTTGGTGTGTGTGTCTGAGGAAGTTTGGCCCTGAGCTAATATCTGTTGCCAATCTTCCTGTTTTTGCTTGAGGAGGATTGTCCCTGAGCTAGCATTTGTGCCAATCTTCCTCTATTTTTGTATATGGGACGCCACCACAGCATGGCTTGATGAGTGATGTGTAGGTCCATGCCTGAGATCCAAACCCATGAACCCTGGGCTGCCAAAGCAGAGAGCGTGAACTTAACCATTATGCTACCGGGCTGGCCCCAAAGTTTATGCTTTTTAGTTTTAATTGTGCTTGGTCTCTTATCAGTATTGTTGCTCCTTCTTTCAGATTTTCTCTGCTTTCCAGGTGTGCCTTTTCTCATACCTTTATTTTCAGCTTTTTGAGCCATTTTGTTTTTGGTATACCTCTGTATAGAGCATATATCTGGGTCTTGGTGAACTAAATCAAAAATCTTTTTATTTTGACCTATTCATATTTCTTGATAAAAACATGTTTGGTATCAAGTCTGTTATATTGTTTTATGTTATGATTATTATGTGTTTTATGTTATATTTGCTCTTTTGTGATGTATTTTTGTTGTGTTTTGTTTTTTTGCTCCTTTAAGCATTTGTTTATATTTAGGTATGTGTTTAATTTTTTGTTTTAGTGGTTGCCTTTGATTTTGTAACTTTTTTAATGCCTTTATTCCCTTGTTTTTAAAATTTAACCATTTGTTATCTGATTTGTGAGTTTTAATGGTATTTATTTTAACTCCTACTTACTGCGTATACAACAACCAGTGAGCTTATTCTACTTTCCTTTTTTCCCTCGCCCTTCTGCATCAGATTTTGGGTCGTTTTATTTATAATTTGTCAGAAGATACAACGTAGAACATACAGCACACACCATATGATGTATTCTTCTTCCTCTTGTTTTCACCTTTGTTTTAGTCTTAGATACATAACTAACCATATTAAATACTCATCATCAATCATTTTGCTGAGATCTCCCCGTCATCTCTTGGTTTGATGAAGTTTATCTTCTGGTAGATTCCTCACCAAGAGCTTATGGTTACAGAATTCTCAGGGGCTCTTGCATGTTTAAAACTACTTCCCTGCAACCTTAATGCTTGAAGGACAGCTTAGGGGAATATAAACTCTTTGACTGACATTTCTTTTCTGGAGTTCTTTGAAAATGCTACCTCGTTTTTGCCCTGCTTTCTATGTTGTTTTGAGAATTCTGATGCCTGTCTCATTCTCTTGTCCTCGTAAGTTATTTGATCTTTCTTCCTGGGGATCCTGATTGTTGCATCCCAGTTTTCCCTGATACAGGTTAAAGAGTTCAGTGGGTGCTTTGAAAACGTAGATTTAGGTCTTATTTTATTTTCAGAAAGTTATTTTGGATTATAATTTTCAGTATTCTGATCCATTGTTTTATCTCTATAGGGACTCCAGTTATACACAAATTGAATCTCTTTTACCTGTCTTCTGTGTCAGACACCTTCTCTTTGATATTCTTTACTTCTTTCTTTATCTCATTTTCATTCTCTTGGTTATTTTTCTGCTATCTTCAAGGCCCTTATGTTTCTGTATAAATTTATTCTTCGGGCACTATGTAATGTTGTGTTCATTTCTGATATGATTTTGCCATTTTTCTTCTGTTTCTTGTGTTTAATCAGCTCTATTTCACTTCTTTCTGTTTTTGTCCACTTCTTTTCTTTGTGTTTGAATTCTTGATTGTAAGGGGAAACTGTTTTTCTCCTCTACTCTCAATACCTCTAACACCAGATGTGTGTGGGGTTTTCCCACACCAAGCAATTCTCCAGTTCTCAATGGCTGTCAACTGGATGTCCTACAAACCTAATTCAGTTCTGACACAGTCTACCTGGAGATAACCTCAGATCCCGCAGGTTAGAGGCTCGGTTCCACACACTGCCCCCACTTCAGATGCCAATTGCAAGTCTAGGTTGTCACCTGTACTTCTGACTGACTAGTTATAAATTGGGGTTCCCATGATTCCCTCCTCAGGTTCAGTAATTTGCTAGGATGGCTCACAAAGCTCAGGGAGATATTTACTTACATTTACCAGTTTACTGTAAAAGATATTATAAAGGATATAGATGAACAGCCAGAGGAAGAGATATACAGGGCGAGGTCTGGAAAGGTCCTGTGCACAGGAGCTGCTGTCCCCGTGGAACAGGGGTGCCTCACCCTCCCAGCTCATGGATGTGTTCGCCAGCCTCGAAGCTCATTTGATCTTCTTGTTCAAGAGTTTTTATAGAGCTTAATTTCCAGGCCTCCCCTTCCCTGGGAGTTCAGTGGGTGGGGCTGCAACTTCCAACCCTCTCATCACTTGGTCTTTCTGGTGGTCAGCCCATCCTGAGGCCGTGTAGGGACTCCATCCTAAGTCACCTCATGAGGGTAAACTCAGGTGTGCTCAAAAGGGGCTCCTTATGAATAACAAAAGACCCTTCTGTCGCTTCAGAAGTTCCAGGGGTTTTAGGAGCTCTTTGCTAGAAAGTGGGGACAAAGATCAAATATATTTGTTATACCACTCCGGTCAAAGTCAAGGTTTGTTTTTTTATTTTCTTCACGTCCCCAAATGCTTGTTTGAAGATACTTAATGCAGCTTAGAATGTTGTATTACAATTATCTTCCACTTTGCTGTTTGTTTTTTTGAGGTGAATCTTTTGTCAGGTGAATTATTTTAATTATTATATTCATTTCATTTTTATGGTGATTTTTTTTTTTTTTTTTAACAGATGACGACTTGACGTGTTTCTGCATATCCAGGGACAGGGTTGATGGTTGGGGTGGGCACATTTCCTTCATTTTAATCCTCTTTTCCCCCTAAATTTTAACTTTCTAACATACCTTCTTGTGTCCTGTGCACTTTTAAATCTGTACTCTGTGCTGTACTTTTTCAGTATTTTCACTCGTAGGGTGGACTTTCTCTTTCTAGTGGTGGCTTTAAGTCAATTTTAGACCTGATCCCAGCTCTTTGTTTTGTTCAGTTCTTCCTAAACTGCCCTTGCTGTCCAGTGAGGCTTACAGCTAGAACATGGGAGATAGCTCACTGGGATTCTGTTTTTATTTTTCTTTTTACATGTAATTAAAAGTTTGGATGTGTTGAAGCCTGAGTTTTGTCTAGTTTTATTTGTTTTTCTTGTTCTGTCTTGGGTTTTGTGAAGATACACTGAGACTTTGGATTTATGTGGCCTCGTTGGCGCAGCTCCCTGGAACCCTCTCTCCTTTACATCTGAGTCAGTGTTTGCTGTGGCAGAAGCTGCATGACTTTGTCTGTGTGGAATGTACTCTAGTAGGGTAAATTACAGCATGCCTTGAGAGAAATTACATGCCCTAACTTGGTTTTTTTGAATGATCCAATAGAAGCAGGCAGACAAACATAATCACACTAAAGCTTCCAGCTCTCGGTTAAAAGGATACCGTAACCAGGTTTTGTTTTTTTAATAGTCTGTATAAAGTAGTAATGAGTGATTATAGAATTTTTAGTATGGGAGCTAAAGAAGGGCAACATGGCAGACACAAAGAAAACTTGTCAGTTGCTTACCATCCACCTCAAACTTTTCCAAACTGGAGCTGTGCAGACTTAGGCTGTAAATATGGATTTGAAGGTCATTAACTTACTGAAAATTCAGTCTATAAGAAAGAATAAGCCAAAGGGAGATAAGTTTAGAGAAAGAAGAGCAAAAGCACATTATCTTCTGGAGGAAATTCATGTTGGAAGGAAGAAAGGAACAGGCCACCCAAAACAGGAGGAGACCCCAGAGCGTGCAGTATGTCACAGAAACTGCAGGAGAAGACTTCAGTCAGAGGTGAACGGCCAGTACGGTGAGATCCTCCAGATAGGCTGCGCAGGATGAAGAGTGAACTGTCGGTCTTCTGTCTTACGTGGGGTCACTGGTGGGCTCAGAAGGGATTTCTGGATGTAGAATCTAGTCCTTGGATTTCAGAGACCTTTCCGGTGTTTGAAACTGATCACTGGAGACTTGATCCTCTGAGATGGGGTATTAATCTTTTGATGATCTCACTTTTAGTATCCTTAACAAGTTTTAATTGGGTCTTTCTGATATTTGGATCCTGTCGCTCAAGGGGCATGTTAAATCCATTTCACTGTTCTGTTTCTAATTGAAAGGGGAAACCTAGTGACTGCCTGTACTTTCTTTCCAGAATTGTCATTATGATCTTAGTCCTAGGGGCCCTCTGTCTTATCTACATACTAAAATATCCCTGAACACCCAGTTGGGAAATGCCTTACTTTGTAGATGTGGATTTGTCTCAGGAATGTTTGTTGAGACTGGGCTTTTGAGTGTGAACTGCACTCTCTGGTGTCTTGCAGGTGCCTGACCGTGCTCAGGAACCATCACAGTTTGTGGCTCACAGTCTTACTGTTCTCTCCACTTTTAAGAATTAGGTTTTGCTTCCTTCCTGAATCCTAAGCAAGACTGGAGATTGGGGGGTAGATGTTTAATGCTTTTGGGGAGAGAAATGGCTGAGGTCATGGTTCTGTGACATGCTACAAGATCAGAAGTGTCGTAGTTGTATTGGTAATCATTTGGAAAAATTGAAATTATAATTAAATAATATGAGATCTTTAACATATAGTTGAAAAAGACACTCTAATAGACAATTTTCCTATATAACTTAGTCCAGGTTTCTTTTTTTTTTTTTAAGATTTTATTTATTTATTTTTTCCCTCCAAAGCCCCAGTAGATAGTTGTCTGTCATAGCTGCACATCCTTCTAGTTGCTGTATGTGGGACGTGGCCTCAGCATGGCAGGAGAAGCGGTGCGTCGGTGCGCGCCCGGGATCCGAACCCGGGCCGCCAGCAGCAGAGCGCGCGCACTTAACCACTAAGCCACGGGGCCGGCCCAGTCCAGGTTTCTTTATATGTAAAATGGAATTAGTAGTATCTGTCCTCACAAGCTCACAAGATGATTATAAAAATCACAGAAGAGAACGTACTTGAAAATACTGTGCTAACGTGTCATTGCTCCCTGCCTTTGCTTTTCTTCTCAGGCCACTTCACAACCCTATTCCCTGCACTTTCAGTAAAAGACCTTGTGAAAAAAGGTAATTGTAGGGCTCAAACATAAATTATCTCAGTTTCCACTGCAGGCCTGCAGATTTATCTACATCTGTACCTATCCGTTTCTCCTCTGCTGCCCTTGGACATGCGTGCTCTCAGTCCCATACACTCTGGTGTCCTGCCAGATTTTGCTCCTTGAAACTACCTCTTCCCCTCCTGTGTTATCAGTCTCCAACTCTATTGACCTTCTCCTCAGCCTGCAACTTCTTCCTTTATTCTGTATTTTCCTTAACTCCTCTCTTACGTTTTTCTCTCCTCTCTAGCCAAGCTCTTAGTGTCACCGTCAGCTTCCATTGTCAGGGCCATTTTAGGGCCATCACAGCCCCAGGGGGCTGTACTTGGGAGGTCTTACCCCATGTCAGTTGAATCTATAAAATGGATCAACATCACTGATTAAACAGGGCTGATTATGTTGAAGAGATTTTTATAGTTTTGCTTTTGAAGTGATTTGGCAATGAGTGACTTGCTTATGATTATTTCTTGGCAATCATTATGCTTATGTAGGAATTTCTGTGAAGTAGGAAAATCTAACCTAGAAATTGTTTTCAGGTGGACTGATGTTTAATATAAAATTCGTCAGTTAATTTAACTAATTAATTTTAAGTTTCAGCTCTTAGGCGTTTTTGCAGGCCCTTGAAAGCTTGTAGTCCTAGGCACTTAAGGCTCTATGTCCATTTGCTCCTAAATGCACGGCTGGCTTCAGCCCCACTTCTTTACTGAAATTGCTCTGGCAGAAGCCACCAGTGAGCTCAGCAATGTCACATCTAGCTCACTTGTCAGCACTTGTCATGCTGGACCATGCTGCTGTGCTCTGCACTGTTGATGAAACCTTCCTTCTGGAAACTCCCTGTCTCAGGGATTCTGTGTTCTTCTTGTTTTGTTTTTCTCATCTCCTCTGATCCTTCCTTCTTATGATTCATCATGGAATCTCCTTCTCTTCCCCTTAAACTTGGTGGTCTTGGCTTAGTGCTCTTTCACTTATCTGTTCTAAATGATAGTTCCCAACCTCCTGTTTCTGGCTCTGACCTCTCGGGAGATTCGGGCCTGCATGTTCAGCTGTCTGCTGGACACAGGCCCCTGAGCATCCACACAGGCATCTCACGCCGGACTCGGTTTCTTCCCTTCCCTCAGTCTGCAAGTCTTGTGTATTTGTCTATATTGTTTGTCTCAGTTAATGGGAATGTTATCCCTAGTCAAGTCTGAAACCAGGAATGCCTTTCTTTTGCAAAATTGGTAAACATTTTCCCAATATGGCATGGAATAAAAAACTTAAAAACCAAATTTCTTCACAGGCAGTATATAGAAGCAACATCATTTTTTTTCCAGAAATAGAATTTTAATTTTAACATACATCATGGCAACTAAATTACGGTTTCCCCTCTGTACTAAATGTAACTGGAGGCTAGTAATTATGTGTTTCATTATAGGATTATCAAGGACTTCTTTATGAAAATGAAAGTAAATGGAAAAGGAAAACAAAATCACTTAAAAAGCTTTCATTTTTTAATATATGTATTATACATATGTGTATTTGTAGCTCTCAAAACGTGTTGAGAGCACGACTTGAACTGTACTAATGCCAGTGTGAGTTCAGTCTCTCATGTGTGTGTGGTGACCACTCACTGGAAAGGTCAGAAAAGGTGCGTTTTTGGTTGACTTTTACCCCATGTGATATGAGTTAAATTTATCCTCTGAGGAATTTTAAATCTTATTGGATTGATGATATTTTTAGTGCCAGAAAAAGCATTTTAACAAAAAGATTTAACACGTAAGACCAGCACTGCCCTGTTTCGTCTTTAGCACTGGTGATTAGTCAGATATATCACCTCTCAGTTCTGGAGGGCTAATTTTTGTAACCTACGCTCTTCAAATATAAGTTTTCACTTACCCATTTTTGTATTTTGTTTAGTTTTTTAAGCCTTTAAATTTTATTTTAAAATAGTTCATATGGTGGGCGTTATATCAAAACTGATGATATGATGGATATTTTAGTATTATAAAATGCAAGTTTCGTATTTTTGTTCTATGTGGATATATTATCATATCTAATAGAAAAAGCTTTAACGCCTTTACTTGTATAGTAGATCATTATGTTTCACTGAATAAGTAATAAAAATCTAAAAAGTAATATGGAACATAGCATTTGAAATTATTTAGTATGGTTTAGATTAAGTAAAAACTCCAATCTTTATGAAAAATATCAGAAGTCCTTTCAGTGGATGGCCAGTATACTCTGTAAAGATATACATTGATTCTTTTTAAACTTCACTCAAGATAGTGCTAAATCTAGAATATTTCATAGTGAGTTACTTCTGTTCTTCTATGAATGTTACTGTCATAGATTTCAGCATATTATCTTCTCCTGATAGGCTCTCCGTTAGGTTCCTTCTCCTTCTGCTGAGCCACGTTTGCTGTGCCAGCCACACACAGGCAGGATTTGAGTCCTGAATGCTTGTGTTTGGTTTCATACCAAGTAGATAAACAGTCAGAAATCAACAAACCGGGTATCTGACAGCCAAATGAAAGTAAAAGCTGCCATAATTAAGTTTTTTCATTAGGAAGAGCAACGTTTTGTCTCTTCCACATTGTAGCAACTATTTCTCAGATATTTGAAGATATGACTTCCATAAATTGATATCGCTAAAATGATCAGTTTAGCCTCAGAGTAACACTCGTCACTTTCATGATACTTTTATAAATATCCTGACCTTTAAAACATTTCTTATCAGTGGTCTCTGGTAATAATAAACCAAACAGCAGTGGGTTTTTTTGGACTTACAGAATTGTTGGCAAAAAAATATGCAGCGAATTTCAATTCCAGTGTTTTCAAACTGTACTCATCCACAGCTTATATGATGTGAAATCTCTCTGCCTGTACAAAATGGTACAGCTGTCCTCTGCTTTAAACTTATGACACCTTTATAGAATGTCTGTTACCCGTAGCCATTGTCATAGACAGTGGGAGTATCTAGCTGAGGAGATGAGGACAGTGAAGGTGTGGAGAGAAGTAGAAACACACCTAAGGGCCTGAGTGTCCGTTGTGTTGGTGTCGTGGGAGGTGTCTGGTCACAGAGGTGAGTCTGGCGGAGTGGACGATACATGCTGAATGGACTCACTGTGGTTGGCACAGGTCCGGGTGACACAGGAGTTAGGGCCATAGGCTGGAGCCAGACTGCCTTTGACTATATGTATAGACTTGAGCAGCTGTTTTAAAACAGTGTGGTTCAGTGTCCTCCTTTGTGAAATGGAGATGGTGATAGAATTGCCGTGAGGGTCGGATGAGTTAATGCACACAAGTGCTGGCACACAGTCGTGCTGCAGAGGCATCTGCTGCTGCAGTCGTCACCCTTCCTGCCGGGGTGGGTGCTGATGGAAGACTGTCTCTTTGGCTTTGGGGCCCCTTTCAGCTGTAGGCTTCAAGGGTGAGGTAATAATTTTTATTTTATGGCAACAGAAGCAGGCAGCCTCAGCCTGGCCTTTTGTTGTCCTCTGCCTTCTTGGAGTTCAGTTTCTTGGTGACAATGTGAAACTTTTTGTCAGCCTGTTTTCCAATACATAACTTGTGAATTTGCAGTTCTACTTCTGAGTTCTCCAAGTATAAATATAAGGTAATAGTATTTTCATCAGTGTTCTCTTGTTTATAAGACCTGATAATGACACGCTTTGAGTTCTGTTAACAATTTATTATTCAACATAGAACACAATGAGGGCTGACCAGGGATGTGCTGACACGTGTTTAATAACCAGCTCTCCAGGTGGATGGGGGAACCTGATTTGTAGTGTTTGAAATATGAGTTCAGCGGTGTAAATACTCCCACCGTGGCCAATATCAGCACAATGTGATGTCAGTAAACATGGGTTGGGAAGAGATGTGCGCAGTCAGCTCTCACAGACAGTACGAGCTGGCTCCAGCATGCCACTGGGGCTGAGACCTAGATGACTGCTGTCTTAGTAATTACTGATTTTAAAAACCTTCTGTAATTATAATATGTGCATGTATATGCATTTTCATTGAGAAATGTCTGGAACGTATAGACCCTCCTCTCCTTTCAGTGGCTTTCCACTCCCTGGGCACGACATTTTCCCTTTAACGCATCTTAGCTGCCTAAAGCTTCCATATTGTCTCCATGGGCTCTGATCCATTTATTTGTATGGAGGTAAAAGGGCCTGAGGCTTCATGTGTATGTTTCCTGGTTACATTTACACTTTAAGTTAAACTTGCAGTAGTTTTTAGTAGGGACATCTCTGCTTTTGTGGCAATGGTGGAGGACACTACTGGCATTTAGTGGGCAGGGACCAGGCATAAGGTCCTACGATGGCCATGACCGTCCCTACCGTTAGGAACTGGCTCCCCTTTCTCAGTGTCAGTAGTGCCCCTCTTGGATTCTAGGCAGTAGGAACACTGAGAGGAATAGGTCCAAGAGGAGAAGCATCTTCACTGTGTCTCAGACTCTTCCACATCATCATCTCTTCTCACATTTAACTTCACATGCAGTGTTTCCTTTAATCCGCACAACACTACTGTAGGGGTGTGCTCATTTTGTCCAGAAGACAGTCAACTCAGACAGGTGGGAGGGCAGCCCATGTCACATAGCTGGCAAGTAATAGAGCAAACTTGAGCCTAGATCCTCTATTTCCAGATCTGGTGCTTTTCATATTACTTGATACCTGAAAACTTCTTGTAAGCCCACGCCTTTATGTATTCCCAAATATGTATAATTTCCCCTTATTATGTAACCATTATCTCCATGGGACTAATATTGTATTTCCAAAATACAATATTGCCTCTAATATCTATAATCATTTCAGGATTGAAGTATTCCACCTAAGTGAGTCTTGACCATAAAGGATGCATAAAAGGTTATGTGCCATAACTTTTATCTTAACAATTATGGATTTAAAAACCATTCAGAATTATAATGTGTGTGTATGCACATATCCACACATATACATATGCGTATGTGTGGACATGTATACGTATATGTAGATACACATATGTAAATATATATACACACAAACATACACATATGTATACACATTTTTATTGAAAAATGTTTGGGAAGATATAACTAGAATTTAAAGAAGATTACTGGTGGATGGGATTTCAGTTTTCCTTAGCATAAATTTTTTTAACTTCTTTGTTGGGGTATAACCTAGGTACACAGTCTTAAATCTTTCTTAACAGAAGTCTAACCTCCTCTGACCAGGTCTGACACTTTGTAATGTAGAACTATCCTGAGGGACTGTGGCCCCAGCAAGTTTTACTCTATAGTTTCTTTCCTTTCACTTTTTGTATGTTTTCCCTGTGCTGCTTCTCTGCCAGCTTCATATTCTCCTGCTTCTGTATGTACTGTTTTTAATCTGCTCACTTAATAAAATGCACGTTCACTCCTCAATAAAATTCACAGACTTAAAAATAGCCATTTATCACATATATACACTTTTCCATATTTTTTCGTTCTCAATTTTGGGTTATTGTTCCTCCCAAAAGTCAGATTCCTGAATAAGTGCAATGTTACTATGAGAAATACATGTCAGATGATCTGTCACTGAGTGAACTATGTTACTGTTATTAAAGTATATTTGAGTCCCAGGTTACAAGTCCTGAAAAAACAATATAGTGTAACTTAAAATTATATAACTTTAAGGTGTTATTGGGAAAGATTAGAGTAGAAAATCTAGGACCAAGACTTGGTAACTGTTTCATTCAGAAAGAATATTTAAGTGCAAGATACAGTAGAACTGCTAACTTTTTCTAAATCTCTACTCATAGATTATAATTTAATAAAACTCCAAATTAATGAGATGGTAAGAGAGAAGTTCTAAGTGGGGCTAGAAGGTTATCTAGAGTCAGCCCTGCCCCTCCCTGTCCCTTGCTTTCTGGAGACGTGTAGGGAAGTTCCACTGGTTAGAAACCTGTTGTGTGGTGGGGTGAGCGTGTTAGCCTTGGTGTGAAGGGCTGGCTCCTCCACTTACCAGCTGTGGCATGCATGCGGTGAACACCTACCTTGCGGGCATGTTCAGAGCATTCAATGAAACTGTCTGTCATACTGTTGGCACCTGATAAGTGCTCAAAGAGAGAACAGATACTTTAAATGAGAATATTAATAGTAATAATGTTTCCTGTTTTAAAATGTAAGTGCCATAAGGAGAGGTAAGATATTCGTCCTTCACGTCTTACCTAGCATTACTTTAAATAAATGAGTATGTTGCTCAAAGCCGCCGAGGAGCTCTGTGAATGGGCATTCTTGTTCTGTTGTCAGGATGAAGGGGGAAGCACGAACTGCACAGTGGACACACCATACAAAGTTGAGTACGTGTGGATCCTTTTATTCAAATCCATGACCACGTGACCACTTCACTTCAATTCAACCTATATTTTCCTCTGAATTATTCTATATTATCTATATATTTGTTTAAACAATTATTTCTTAGGGAGGCAGCATAATATAATAGAAAACAAGCTATAATTTAAAATCCTGGACTTGCCATTAGGTGCTATTGTTATATTAATCTCTTATAAAGTCATTTGACTCCCTGAGCCATTGTTTTCTCAGTCATAAAACTTATGAGATTTAAATATCAATATGTGCAAGGCTGTTCACATAGTGCCTGGCCCATATCAAGCACTCAATAATTTTAGTTTCTTCTCTTTTTCATTCACATGTATATTCCTCAAACTTTGTACTTAGTACCATATCACTACAAATATATGCTCTTATATTTCTGATCAAAATTGCTGAGAACAGACTCACAAAAAGACACTCAAGGTCATGATGTCTGCGATTTATTTTTAAATGGTTCAGCAAACATATTATTTTCCATATATGTGTGTAGAGAGAAAAACATAGGAAATGTGGAAAATTTTAACAATTGGTGAATCTAGATGAAGGGTATATGGGTGTTCATTATATTAGTCTTTGAATTTTTCTGTGGGTTGGTAATTTTCAAAATGAAAACATTTGAGAAAAAAGTAAGCTCTGTTTGCTTATGTAAAATAAGACACTGAAAATGTTTCTAATACCTTTTAATAAATGTGATATTTAATGATACTGTTTAATATCAAGATAAATTTTAAATTTTAAGATAAAGATAAATTTTATATTTATGTATTTAATATTAAGATAAATCGCTTTATTATATTGAACAAGCAGGAAAATGGTCTTTTATTGGATTGTAGTAAACACAGACTCTTCACACGGCCGCAGGTACAGAAACACCTTTATCTGTGTCACATTTGCTCTCATGGGATTTGCCTTTACATAGCAAGTGTCTTAACTTGGTGTGGTTGATGGGCCTTTTTGATCCTTGTGTTTATTAGCACAGAGATTTCCACGGGTAGATACTTCTCTTTCTTCCCCTTCCCCATAAAAAAGGTCAGCCAGAGTAAACAGATGGTATAGCTGAATGTGTGCTCTGTCTCACAGCCTGTGTTTCAACCTTCCTGAGTCCCCCTTCCCCACAAAAAAGGTCAGTCAGAGCAAATAGACGAGAAACACGGCCGAATGTGAGCTCGTGCACAGCTTCAGCTGATGGTTCCGCCTCATCTTTTAGGATGGCTGTTTTTAATTCCTCTTCATTTGTTCCTCAAACCACCAGAAATTATGTGGCTAATGATATGATACTAATTGTTAGAATTTGCAGGAACTATGACTGAATTCTTAAAATGATCAAAGAGTTGTTTAATGTTCTGTGCCTTTCAGATGTCATAGATGTAAATGTCTCTGTAACTCTATTGCAGTTTTTGCTTTGTGGCAAAGGTTCCCCAGACTTCTCCACGGATATTAGGAAAGCATCTTAATGTAGTTGTCTTTGGTTTCTTTTTTATGAATGAGAATATTTGACTTCACATATTTGTTTAATACCTATGAGGCTGTATTAATATTGAATATATTTTGTGTTAATGAAGCACATTGCCTGATTATGGGTAGGGTTGTCTGTCATTGCTTTGTTCCTGGCACCTGGGACATGGATATACTAAATAAATGGTTATAAATGTAAGTAAATTTAAATTATTTAAAAAATCGTGATACCCTTTGGTCACTCTGACTGTAAAAGCCTGCAAACAATTGTATTTTAATATGGTTTTCAATTTAATTATGTTTGAAGTAGTTATTAATAAAACTGAATTTAAAGTCTTGTTGGGATAAGAAAGTGGCATTTTTCAAGGAGAAAACTTGCTGTTGTATTGTGTTTAAGTCAGTACTGACTAGATCACAAAATTTTACTATTTAACAAATTTGGAACCATACCAATACAATGGTATTGGTATCCTGATTGTTAACTAAAGTTACAGATAGATATTTTTGTTTTTTATACAATGAAATTATAAGGTACAATTTACTTATAAATCTCTTTGAGTCTTGTATACCTAATGGTTAGGATATTTGTCTGTATGAAGCAATAACTCCTGAGTTTGTTGATACGTCAGTGTTTTTATATATCCCAAAAGAGGTTTTCCATTTGACTCGTTTAAACTAGAAAATTCTTATGTTAATTATTGTCATACTGGAAAGATCTTCTGATGAAGTGAAGTGCAATTTTGCAAGGTAAACGCCAGGTATAAAATGAGAATAATTGCCTATGAAGTGAAACAACATACGTTAATTAGAAAGAAACTTGTAAGGCTTTTGATTTTAAATAGCTTGATTTATAACTGCAGAACATTTTAGGAGTTATTTAGTACTAACATTTTTCTTTAAGAATCTAACCAAATCCATGTCTGATTCATAACCTAACACAAGCGCATGAAGAACTAGAGCTGAAAGGAGTGAGGAATGTTAAGCCTTAACTTAATGCCGTATAAGTCACTGCTTTGAACTTTGAATTGTGCTGATTAGTTCCAACAGAAAATTTATGAAGTTTGTCAGTTAATTTGCATTATAATTTTCAAAAAATTCTGTTGTGCAGTTTCAGTAAGGCAACGGAATGGATTTTGTTGTGTGTTTATATTTTCTAATGTAGATATTGCTTTGCCACTTCCATAGTAGGAAGTCAGAAGATAATATTTGAAAATGAAAATAATCAATGAATTCTATGAGCATATTGTTTAGAGATACAGAGTAACGTATCAGAAGAAACAGCTAGAAGAATTTGGAGTGATTGCCTCTGAGGTGAAGGGTTGAGGGAGTGCTGCAGGAAGCTGCTGTGCTCTGTTATAAGCCCTGTAGAATTGGTGGACTCTAATCTGTGCAATTACAGTTTTTAGGAAAAAGGTAATCGAGCAGAAAAATCTCACTGTTTCCCTCTCTTAGTTATTTGCACATGTAGTAAGCCTGTTTACTTAGATCAACTGGGTCCTGCCGGTCAACTGTTAGCAGTTTACTCTGACCTCTGAGAACTTGGGGATACATCATTCAGCCTGAGGTCTGTCCTGAAACCCCACTCTAGACAGTGGCAACACTAAATAATACTCTAAAATGGAATTCTTAGAGATTTGACCTAATGGAATAAACCATACAAAGAATGAAAAACAATAATTATTAGTCTATTTTCATCTTCAACAAAATTCAGCAGAGTCCTTTATCTTTCTCCACTGAATCATTTAGGGCACACCTCTGTGCATGCCTGCACCCTCGTGTGTAAACAGAAACCATCTTGAGCCAGCTTAACTAGAAAGGGGAAATATTTCTCAGGATGTGGGAGCCCCAGAGCCCAAGGGTGGGAGTGCGGGGGCTTCAGGGAGACTGAGGCTGCTTCGCTCTGAGTGTCTGCTTCATCATTCGTCCCCTTGTCCCCTTTCTGCAGGCTGACTTTTGTTTTCTTTTTCCCCTCCAGCTTTCAGGTGCAGTCACAGAAAAGAAATAGAAGTGTTTAGTTTGCTCTGTCTGTCTCTCTCTCCACCTCTGTCGGTGTCTGTCCCCTTCTCCACTCACCCCTCACTGAATCTGTCCTCTGATGAGGAGAGCATTGGTCAGTCAAGGAGATCCTCACACGCTGTGCAGACGTTTATTCATAACCCACTCTGCTGAGCTGCAGAGATGAGGACGTCAAGTATCTCGTGGTGACGTGGCTGTAAGTTCAGTGTTCGTCAGCCTGTAGGTGTGAGGTGGAGTTCTGCTGCACCCTCCTGACCACGTCGTCATCTGTACATCTACGAATGCTCTTTTGCTCTAGGGAGCCACGTTTTGGTGCCAGTTACAGTTCAGATGTACATGGACTATCCTTATCCCTGAGACATTGATGCTATTTCATATGTAGATAGAGTTCTTACTGTTTTGTTTATTTTCTAGTCAGATATTTGTTTGAAACTTCATTGCAAAATTATTTCATGGTTCTTCACTCTGTGCCAGTAAGCAGTAAACAAACCCTATGGGAGTTTTTCTTTTTTCCTTTTTCTACTCTTGTTGATGTGTAACATCCTTAAGAAAGTCATCCTGCATCCCTGTGGACTGCAGCCATAAACACTCCCAGAGCAAGCCTTCCATCAGCTAATGATGTTCTTTAATTTGTCAAAGTACGCTAGGCTTTGTGGCGTGTGGTTCCTGGGCTTACTGTCTATTGTGATGGAGTGGAGTCACCCTCTAAAATACTGATCTAATTAAAGTTTTAATTGAAATATTATAATTAATTCATTTTGATACAGAAGCTTAAGTCTAGAATTTTATCATATTTAACCTTGAAAATTTGTAAATATGATATGGTTTCTGGATATTTGTTATTGAGTGTACTAAAAGTCATCTTTGAAAAATATTCAGTAATCCTTCAAAATTAATCATATATTCTTCATTTAACAGGCAAGTGTTTTTCTGTTTTAAACTTTATTTTTGTTATTACCAGTTCCAAAAGCAAAAAACCAAACAACTCTCCAATCCAATCGTGCAAATAAATGAGCATTAGCACTCATTAAGTATTTTTGAGTTAATGGATGAAAGTTTAGCTCTTTATAAAATTGCTTTGCTAGTCTACAATTTCTATTTTTTAATCCCCTCCAAAAGCAATACAGACGATGAAATATTAAGCCCATGATTCCACGTCTTCTACTTGGGGGATTCACTTCAAAAGGGTGGGAATCTGTGAGGTTACAGAAAGAGCTGATCAGGTGAGTGATACTAAGTCAGGAAGAGGCTGAAGGTAGATGAAAGGAGGCAGTAAGTGTGTATAAAAGTATTAGAAGAGAGAAAGGAAAGTTCCTAGACTCCAGACTTATTCTGGCTCGTAATTTCCTTAGGTATTGGTTTTAAATGTAAGTTGGCAGACTGATGGAGTCTTGGCGTGGGCTTTGCCTTGTGGAATTTTCTATGTAGTTTGAAGAGTTTGAGGGAAGCCTGACATGGTCCAGGTCCATCTGACCTTCCAGGGTGTTAATCAAAACTGCATGGGCCGGCCCCGTGGCTTAGCAGTTAAGTGCGTGTGCTCCGCTGCTGGCGGCCCGGGTTCGGATCCCGGGCGTGCACTGACGCACCGCTTCTCCAGCCATGCTGAGGCTGCGTCCCACATACAGCAACTAGAAGGATGTGCAACTATGACATACAACTATCTACTGGGGCTTTGGGGGCGGGGAAGGAGGAGGATTGGCAATAGATGTTAGCTCAGAGCCAGTCTTCCTCAGCAAAAAGAGGAAGATTAGCACGGATGTTAGCTCAGGGCTGATCTTCCTCACACACAAAAAAAAAAACTGCATGAAGAATCCCAGATCCTGCCCACGTATATTCCAGATTCCCTGGCATGGCCCAGGCCTAGAGAAGAAGTAAATGGCAGCATCAGTAGAAAAAGTACTTGACATGATGCCAGTAGAGTCTGTGCTTTGGGGCTGCCATTTATTAGCTCTGTCACCATGGATTGCTTAATTTCTTTGAGCATATTCTCCTCATCTCTGGAATGAGAATAATCCCTTTGGATCTGATCAAAAGTGTATAAGATAATGGGAGAGCACCATGCAGACTGTGCTGGTCTTTCTTGCTGAAGATGGGTTGTGTAAAGTGAGAAACTCAGTTTTGGGTCATCTTTGTCTTTTATTTTTGGGAAGCTGGAGCTAACACTGATACTGTTTTGTTGTTTTTTAGCAATAAAGAAGATAGCATCCTTTTATACCTAGTCTGCTGAGTTAATCAAATTATATGAAATAATAGTGTTACTTTTCCTGTGAAAATCATTGCCTGTCTTTTGCTTCTAATATGTTTGTCCCTCCCCAAAGTTTTGCCTTCGCTAGTGGCTAGAGCCATAGTGTATTCGTAAATTCTTCCCAGTAGCAACTGTCAAGATCAGTGGTTTTCAAAGTGTGGTCCTGGGACCAGCAACATCAGCATCTGGGAACTTGTTTGTAAAGCAAATTCTAGAGCCACACTCCGACCTTCTGAATCTGGCTGCACGTTACAGTCACTTGGAGGATATTTGAACCTCCCAATGCCTGTGACATACGCCAAGCCAATTAAATGAGAATTTCTAGGGGTAGCATTCACACATCAGTGTTTTTTAGTTTCTTAGTTGATTCCACTGTAGTCAACGTTGAGAACCACTGCCCTATCAGTTCTTCCCTTCACCTCTCTCTCTGCCTGAAATCACTGTTATTTCTAATGGGAATTTATCAAATCTGTGTCTGTTGAGATAAGGCTGAGAAGTACTGCTTTAGATGGTGATTCCCAAACCTAGCTCTTTCAGCATCAGCATTTCCTGGGAAGAGATTTCTGGATTCCATACAGATCTACTCAATTGGAATTTTCGGGAAAAAGTTCTTCAGCAAAGCTGAGGACTGTGTATGTTCTACATGTCTGATATAATGAGTCTTTGGTCCATCATTTGGAAACCATGTCTGTAGGTGATTTAAAAGGTACCTTATTTGTTAGATTGGCCTTTTTATTTATCTTGTCCTTAATATACTCATTTATTTTATTTATTTGTTCATTCATTCATTCATGAGACATTCTTTGTCCACTTTTATACATGCAAGAGACACAAAGAAGACCAGGATACTGTCCCAGAATTCAAGGAGCTTAGTGCCCATTAGAGGAAAATACGTCTGTAAATAAATAAATGCATGCAAGTGTTATAAGTACTACGATAGGAGCCAGAAACATGGGAATCATTCTTGACTTTTTCTGTTCCATTAATCATTCTTGATTTTTCTGCCCTACTAATTCTTTCACCTAAATGTATTTCAAATCCATCTACCTTTCTTCATCTTCACTGTTACCACCTTAAATCCAAGCTGCCGTCTCCTCTTTTGGGACCAATGATCTCCCCACACCCACTCTTGATCCCTCAAGTTCATTCTCCCCACAGTGGCCAGGGACACGTTTAACAGGCAAAGCTGACCACACTGTACGAGGTCATCCTGTATGGGAATTCTCTGTACTATCTTCACAGTTTTTTTCTGTAAATTTAAAACTCTTCGAGAATAAGAAAGTTTATTAAAATTTTTTCAAAGAAGGCAAAACTGACTATATAAATCTGCTTAAAACCATTCAGGGTGTGTGTGTGTGTGTGTGTGTGTGTGTGTGTGTGTGTGTGTGTGTGTGTGTGTGTGTGTGTGTATCTGTGTGTGTATTTTACACAACAAAATCCCAAATTCTTCACATGGCCTACAAGACCTGTGTGACCCTGCCCTGCTTCCCCTCCCCTGCCCCAGCTCCCGGGCCCTCTCTGTTACGCTGTCATGGCCTCTTTGTCATACCCTCAGGCCCCTCTCTGTCCCATCGTCATGGCCTCTCTGTCACACAGTCAGTCTCCTCCCTGTCACACAGTCAGGTTCCTCTCTGTCACAGTGTCAGGCTTCTCCCTGTCACAGTGTCACGCTCCTCTCTGTCACATCATCGTGGCCTCTCTGTCACACAGTCAGGCTCCTCCCTGTCGCACAGTCAGGTGCCTCTCTGTCACACAGTCAGTCTCCTCCCTGTCACACAGTCAGGTTCCTCTCTGTTACAGTGTCAGGCTTCTCCCTGTCACAGTGTCAGGCTCCTCTCTGTCACACTCATGGCCTCTCTGTCACATAGTCAGGCTCCTCCCTGTCGCACAGTCAGGTGCCTCTCTGTCACACAGTCAGTCTCCTCCCTGTCACACAGTCAGGTTCCTCTCTGTTACAGTGTCAGGCTTCTCCCTGTCACAGTGTCAGGCTCCTCTCTGTCACACTCATGGCCTCTCTGTCACATAGTCAGGCTCCTCCCTGTCGCACAGTCAGGTGCCTCTCTGTCACACAGTCAGTCTCCTCCCTGTCACACAGTCAGGTTCCTCTCTGTTACAGTGTCAGGCTTCTCCCTGTCACAGTGTCAGGCTCCTCTCTGTCACACTCATGGCCTCTCTGTCACATAGTCAGGCTCCTCCCTGTCGCACAGTCAGGTGCCTCTCTGTCACACAGTCAGTCTCCTCCCTGTCACACAGTCAGGTTCCTCTCTGTTACAGTGTCAGGCTTCTCCCTGTCACAGTGTCAGGCTCCTCTCTGTCACATCATCGTGGCCTCTCTGTCACACAGTCAGGCTCCTCCCTGTCACACAGTCAGGTTCCTCTCTGTCACAGTGTCAGGCTTCTCCCTGTCACAGTGTCAGGCTCCTCTCTGTCACACTCATGGCCTCTCTGTCACATAGTCAGGCTCCTCCCTGTCACACAGTCAGGTGCCTCTCTGTCACACAGTCAGTCTCCTCCCTGTCACACAGTCAGGTTCCTCTCTGTTACAGTGTCAGGCTTCTCCCTGTCACAGTGTCAGGCTCCTCTCTGTCACATCATCGTGGCCTCTCTGTCACACAGTCAGGCTCCTCCCTGTCACACAGTCAGGTTCCTCTCTGTCACAGTGTCAGGCTCCTCTCTGTCACACTCATGGCCTCTCTGTCACAGTGTCAGGCTCCTCTCTGTCACATCATCGTGGCCTCTCTGTCACACAGTCAGGCTCCTCCCTGTCACACAGTCAGGTTCCTCTCTGTCACAGTGTCAGGCTCCTCCCTGTCACAGTGTCAGGCTCCTCTCTGTCACACTCATGGCCTCTCTGTCACAGTGTCAGGCTCCTCTCTGTCACATCATCGTGGCCTCTCTGTCACACAGTCAGGCTCCTCCCTGTCACACAGTCAGGTTCCTCTCTGTCACAGTGTCAGGCTCCTCCCTGTCACAGTGTCAGGCTCCTCTCTGTCACACTCATGGCCTCTCTGTCACAGTGTCAGGCTCCTCCCTGTCGCACAGTCAGGTGCCTCTCTGTCACACAGTCAGTCTCCTCCCTGTCACACAGTCAGGCTCCTCCCTGTCACAGTGTCACGCTCCTCTCTGTCACATCATCGTGGCCTCTCTGTCACACAGTCAGGCTCCTCCCTGTCACAGTGTCACGCTCCTCTCTGTCACATCATCGTGGCCTCTCTGTCACACAGTCAGGCTCCTCCCTGTCACACAGTCAGGTGCCTCTCTGTCACAGTGTCAGGCTCCTCCCTGTCACAGTGTCACGCTCCTCTCTGTCACACTCATGGCCTCTCTGTCACACCGTCAGACTCCTCCCTGTCACACAGTCAGGCTCTTCTCTGTCACAGTGTCACGCTCCTCTCTGTCACATCATCGTGGCCTCTCTGTCACACAGTCAGGCTCCTCCCTGTCACACAGTCAGGTTCCTCTCTGTCACAGTGTCAGGCTCCTCCCTGTCACACAGTCAGGCTCCTCGCTGTCACAGTGTCAGGCTCCTCCCTGTCACACAGTCAGGTTCCTCTCTGTCACAGTGTCAGGCTCCTCGCTGTCACAGTGTCACGCTCCTCTCTGTCACACTCATGGCCTCTCTGTCACATTGTTAGACTCCTCTCTGTTACACCGTCAGGCTCCTCCCTATCACACAGGCCCTTCTCTGTCACACCATCATGGCCTCTCTGTCACACCGTCAGCCTCCTGTCACACTGTCATGGCCTGTGTGTCACACCGTCAGACTCTTCTTTGTCACACACCATCAGGTTCCTTGCCGTCACACTGTCATGGCCTCTCTGTCACACCGTCAGACTCTTCCGTGTCACACACCATCAGGCTCCTCTCTGTCACACCATCAGACTCCTTTGTGTCACACTGTCATGGCCTGTCTGCCACACCCTCAGGCTTGTCTCTGTTACACCATCAGGCTCCTCTCTCTCACACTGTTGTGGCCTGTCACATCGTCAGTCTCCCTGCTGACAAGGGGTAGGCTGCTTTCTTTGCTCTCCACCTGGCTAACTCCTCAACCCTCAGATTTCAGCTCGGTGTCACTTCTTCAGGGCATCATTCTTATGTCATCCTGCATTGTCTTTTGGGGCTCTTGTCAGTTGCGATTACATTTGTATTTTTGTGATTTTTAAAAATGTCGGTATATCCCACCAAGCTGTGAGCCTGAGGCAGGAAGGCTGAGGCCTGTCTCTCTTGCTCCTGGTACTCAGCACAGTACCTGCGCATGCTAGGACTCAAATTGGTGAAGGAATGAGTAATCAAATGACGAGAAGCTCTTGTGCAAACAGAGGGAATTACGATGGTGCAATTTGCTTAAAATTTAAAGAACAGAAGATGACCACGAGGCACAACTAGAGGACCTAAAATACCTTCTGGTCCCTGAAAAATTAAATTACGGGCACTGTAAACAACAAAAATAACAAACCCACACACGTAAAATTAATGTACATGTAAGGCATTGAAAAGTAGCCAAAACATTTCCTCATCTTTTTTTTCTAGTTAGAAAAGACTCACTAAGAATTAATGACTAACTCATAAGTTGAGAACAGGAAAGGAAAAGGAAGAACTTTGAAAAATATTTTAGCCTTCTGCTGAATTCGTCTATTGGCTAAATTTCAAAAATGTTAGTATAGAGATTTCAAATTAAAGTAAAAAATGATTTGAGCTTAATTTTTGAAATAAGTTTTGTTTGAAATTTTTTTTGTTTTATTGAACATAGTGCCACATACTTGCTTTGTTAAAGAATTGTGGAGTCAGAAGGCAAAATGGAACTCAACCAAGACTTTATGTTATGATGGATTTTTCTCTCTCCATCTCCAATTTACATGAAAAATGTTCCTACAATTCTGTAATATTTTTAATCATTGGAGGCCTGTCCAGTATATTTACTTCCCATGAGAGAGCTTAAATAGTCCATGATTTCATCAGCAAAGAGACAAAAAGGCACCAAATAGAATATGTGCTGGACCAAAACAAACATTTCACTTAAAAATAATATGTCTTATTTGACTACTTAATGATGTATGTAGCCTGACTTCTCCCAATAAAGAGGAGCCTGTGTGACTTGTGTGATAGGCGCATCATGGGACCCCTGCGTCCAGAAGAAGATTGCAGAGAGACCTTGCCCGCTTTCTTAACTGCAAACATGAGAAAACCTGGAGAAACGCTCACTGCCTCCTTGCAACTCACCCCTTCCTGGTGGAACTTGGGTGAAGATACACAGAAATATTCCAGAAGTGTACACATCAAACTGTAACAGTGTTGCCATTAGAGAGTGGGAATGAGGAAAGAAATACATATATTTCTTTTGTTATTAAAAAAGCCATTAGGTTAAAAAAGAAATTATAGACGCGTTGCTTAGCTTTTGGTTTTCTCAGCTTATTTAGGTTGTGTAGTTTACTGCATTTAACTTGATATTGTTGATAAGATATTTTAGTTTACTGAAAATTATTTTTATATGATTAATATTAAGTTTTCTGGTTTTCCTGGCTCCTTGTCCCCTTGCGGTTAAGAAAACTGAAGCTTGAGATCTCCCTATTTAGCAGATCCTCTCAAGGCAAAAGCTGGCGTCATTGTTCCACGTACTGCTCTGGGTTTCTGTCTAAACAGTTTTTTCCTGAGTGTTCCTCACTGATACTTTCAGGAAGTTTTTGTGGTGGTGTTTGTTTGTTTTTGTGTATTATCTAGGATTTTTAGCGTTTCTTTTAGTAAGAGTGCCGGTCTAGGCACGTAGTCAGCCATCCTGCTGGAAATGAACCTCTCATAATGTTTGCACCATAATACACACTTTGCGTGTTACATGCTTTCCTTCAGAGCCAAGAGCTTGCGTAACAGCCAAGAGCGCTCTTGTATCACTCACTAGACTAATGCTCCCTTCACCAGGTAGTATCCCTCGAGTTTTAGCATGTGTTTTGGCTGATGAATTTTTTGTAGAATGCAGATAAATACTTGCTAGCGTTTCCCAGGGTACCGTTATGACCGGGATGACCCTGTGGTGTGGAGCTGGGGGGACCCTGACTGCCCATTGAGTGACTTTTTGAATAGACTCTCAGCCCTCCTGCACGTGTGACTTCTCTGCTCACACTTTCAGGCTGAAGTTGGATGATTTCACCTGTGTGTCCTTATCAGGCATCCTGATTTTCAGAATGCCTGCCTGTCTTGTCCCCAGTGCAGCCTTAGCCTTAACTGGCTTACAATAACAGAGTAACAGCAAAAACAACATTCCAGGAACTTGTCAGGAGGGTGTAAACGAATCCTTGTTGCTTTTTATTATCCTTAAAAAGTTCTACTGAAAGAAACCAATTTTTATGGTTTGTCTAAAGAGTATTTAGCCCATCTACTCTGTTGAAATAAAATCTAAATCTCGAGTGAAGTCAGAGCGCTGAATACCTGCATTAACTTGACCTTCCCGTGGAATGATTCCACCAGGCTGCTCTTTGGGGTCATGCAGTTGACTCATGAGGAGCAGCCTGTGAAACAGCATCTCCGTGTTTCCTTAAGAGACGTGAGGGTGCTCTTCATTCCGTAAGCAGAGAGTTTCTTCTCCGTGAACTCCCACGGGGGAGTTTCCTTCTCAGATGTTCAGGAGCAGTTTGGTTGCGGACAGTATGAATTCGGGGCTCTTTTTCCTTTGGCTGCTGGAAAGCTCAGCATCTCGAGGTCCTCTGTCCAGTGTGTACAGCTTCCTGGAATCTAGTTTGTTTACAGTCTCCTTTCCTACCCTCACTGTTCCTTTAACTCATTTTTTTGCCATATTAAATGCATATTTTTAAAACCATTTTGAATATTTCTTGGAACATAGTGGGTATATACAAAATCATTTGATTATTGTTTCAAATAATGCAAATCAGTGAATAACTATGTTTTAGAAATGAAATTACACAATTACATGTTTACTTTTGCTTATGTAAACAAAATCGAGATTAAAAAAATTAGATTTCAGTATAGTTCACTATCTCTAGACCCAAAGGAGCAAATATGCAAAGACAGTGGAGACCACTGTTGCGACTGCTGATAAGGGCTGCAGCTTGTTCCATCACTTGTTTGAACAGGCAAATTTTCAAAAGTAAAATCACTCTCTCCTTAAATATTTTGTAGGTTTCAGTAATCTGATAAATGAGCTATTTATTCATTGTCTTCCTGTACCCACACAGTGGATTATCCATAGCAACAATCCTTTTCAAACTTAATAAGACCAACTCTGTATTTATTAGGGAAATAATACCACCGGGTTAAACAAACTGTGACTGTTGGTTCTGTGTATTTACTCTCTTTCAAAGAGATCTGCCAAACCTTCGCTGTGTTCCATGTTGTCTATCATTAGGGAGGCTGAATTAGGGTATGACTCTATGATTCTGAATGTCCCAATTTTATGGTGTGTTTAGCTAAGTCAAGTAAGAAAGATGATGAGCAAATAAAGCTTTAGCAATAAAATAGTACTTTGTGTATTGAAAATAGAGCCAAATTCTTCTCTGTACAGTAGAAATCAGAGGTATATTATGGCAAATATTACCACTCCCAATCTATAGAGGATAAATAGACTACTTAATATTGGCCCGGGAAAACATATTTCAATTTTTGTTGACTCTAGAAATTACATTGACATGGACTCTATAAGAAAGGCTGTGTCTTAAAAAAAGATAGTTTCAGGATTACAGCAATTTTCAAAAGAAAACAGATTCTTTTTAAAGAATTTGAATTGCTGTTGAAATTTAAATTGAACCTAAGATCTTTTCGTATCAATCCTTGAGAAATGAAGTAGTATTTAAAATCACAAAATGTTAGTTCATGTAATCCAATATCCTTATTTTACAGCCATGAATGCTTTTAGAAATTGCTGCAAAAGCCTTAGTGTCTCTCATCTCCAATGTCCTCATGCAATATTAAAAAAATTTTACTGAAATGTGTTAAGCTTCCATCCTAAAAGGTATACTAAAGGGAATATAATATTCTTTTACAAGAGCATATTGATTAATAATCCCATTTTGTTTTGTTTGTTTATATGTAATAGAATGAAGTACATTTTTTTCTTAATTAGATTTTTTATGTAGATCAGTAGTGGGGCTCTGCATTTATGAATTGATTGAATCTGTTTTGATAAAATCTTTGTTACGTTAAAGATCTATTTTTCTTAGATAAATTTTTTGGTAGTTTTGGCACTTATTTCTTTTTGCTTATATTCACAGATTCTGGAACTTTTCCAAGCCTGACCCTCTTCTTGAAACAGTGGAACATCATACGGAGTTTACTTGTGGTTTGGATTTCAGTCTTCAGAGTCCTACTCAGGTAATGGGCACCATCTCATGATGCTTTCCTACCCACACAGTTCACAGATAGCTCTGTGTGTGACATGTGTTGTTGCTTTTATGAACAAAGTGGGTGCCTTTAGGGCAGAACAAAGGACACTTACTTAATCAACCTGACCTCTTTTGCTATATAAACTTGAGCATTTGAAATACTAGAGAAGAGGTATCCAGAAACTTGACGTGCCTCTCTCCTCTTGAAAGACTGACTTTTCTCAGAGGGAAAGGAACCTTCCCCCAAAATGTTGTGCTTGTCATGTTGAGGGCTCTGAGTAGACCTCTCCCAATGGAAAGGGTGACGAGAGAAGAAGGGACTGGGGAAGGCTTGTCCCCAGAGGTTGGTGGGAGTCAGGAGTGTGTGGTCCTAGCTCCAGCGGTCCCACTAGGAAGCTGAGGTGACGGGAGGTCATTTCCTTCCCAGGGCAGTCGCCCTCATCTCTACATCCCATGTTGGAAGAGAGGGAAGCTTCAGATGGGGAGAAAGTAGAGGAGAATGGCTCCTGTTTTAATGAATAAACTTGATATTTTCCCCTTTCTGTTCTCTTGAGGACTTGAGAGTCAATATTTTGGATTGTAAATATTCTTCAGGGTATTTTTTTAAGCTGTTTCAGTTTTGGAAATTGTAAACTGAGGTCAGAAACGCTAGAATATGTGGAGTGATGAGGCACTTTATAGCACAGACTCTGCGAAAGCAGCAACGTATCAATGAAACAAATAATATGTGGAAATTCTAGAGTATGACTAAGAAAATATGCTTTTATCATAAATTTTAGAAGTTATACAAAAGGCAAATCCCATTTCTCATTACTGTGTTCTTAAATTTAAATGAATACATGGGTTTCTTTTTATTTTAGGAATTTAAGACATAATTCTTTAAAATATTCTCATTAGATGTTAGAATAATCTCAGTAACAATAGAATAATTGTTAAAAATGACTTAATAGCATCTAAGAAGAGAAGAAACTGAAATAGTGATGGGTGCAAAAGCATTATCTTTAATGTAAATACAATGTGCTTCAAATGAGCTAGTTCCCTTTCTGAGAAATACATTTATTCTAGATGATTTTTAATAAAATAATCTTACCTGTTTGCTATCCCAGTTAAATAAAAAAGTTGTGATGTTCCTGTTAAAACGTGGTGATACTGAAGAAAGGCCCCTAAATAAAGATTTTCCTACTCAATGTTTCTGTCAGCCCAGACTCCACAAGTCTAGGACTGTGGCCCGAGGCAGCGTGCGTGCCTCCTGGCCTTCCACAGTCCCAGTGGGGCCTCACCCGGGTCTGAGGACTACCAGATGTTCTCCAAGTCCTACACACATAGACCACCCTATAGAAAGGAACTTTGTTTTGAGAGGGTTTATTAATCAGATTTTATGCATCCTTAAATAATAAGAGATTTTATTACAAGGCCATATTTTTTGTTTGTAGTCTGCTGACTGCCACCCACTCCTTCCAGTTGAGTAACCAAAATCCATTTATACTAAGGCAATAGTTGCTGTTGAGAGCAAATGGGAGTGGAGAGCAGGGGTCTTCAAGCTCTAAATAAGCAGCAGGTTCACTGGTATAATGTGTAGTTCAACTGTGCCAGAAAGCTCCACTGAGTTCATTCAGAGTGGGACAGAATCTTGGGATTAGGAGGGTCCTTAGAAACAAGACCACTCCCTCTCATTCATTTATTCTTTCCCCAGATATTTTCCTATGTTAGACCTTGTGCTAGGTACTGGGGATTCAGTGGGAAATAAAAATTAAACATGGACCCTGCCTTCATAAAGCATATAGCCCACTGTTATATCAAATAATCTCACAAATGAACATCAGCAGACAGCTGTGACAAGCCTATGAAGGAGGAGCACATTGTTCCTCGAGTTCATAATCAGGATAGCTATTTGACCTATTTAAGAATTCAGTAAGGAAGTGAGGCTCATCTGAGATATGAAAAATGAGTAGACGTTGATGGTATGAAGAGACAGAAGGAAGATCATAAACAGGCAAAAGTCACAGCATGCCACAGCCCATGATGGAGGAGTGGGGCTGTACCTGAGAATGAAAGAAATTGCTTCCTCCTTATTTATGGCATATTATTCAACATTAGAACTTGAGAAAATATATTTGTTTACTTGTCATATTTTAAAAAATTGAGGGCTGAGATTATTAAGTAAATTTTATGTTTCTCCTACTCTTCAATGTTAGTCAATTTTTCTTTATAATTTTTTGCTATGTGTTGTAGGTCATACAAATGAAATATTGAAGAGTTTTTATTATTTAATGCATCATTCATTATTAATATATTTTTAATCTTTTAAAAGTATTATTGCATAGTTACTATTTCTTTTAATACTCTTTTGACATTCATTGATTCTTTCTGTCATATTCATTGAGTATCTACTACAGCTGTGTGGGACAGGTACTTACAGTGTAGCGTGATAAATGCTAAGATAAAGGGGAGCAAAGGATGCTTAGAGAAAATATGCATTCATTCCTTTATGATGTGATATGCATCACATCATTCATAAACATTTGTCAGGTGCCTGCTCAGTGCTGGTCCTTGTTCTAGGCACTAAGAAAAAGCAGTGAACAGAACAGACTAAATTCCTGCTCTCATGGAGCTTACATATTGTGAGAGAAATCAAATGATAAGCAAGTAAACAAACAAGAGGATTTCATGTAGTAGTAAGTGCTCTTCAGAACTGGAGCAATTTGATAGAGAAGCGGGGAAGGGGTACTTTTGCTTGAGTGGTCTGGGGAAGGCTCTCTGAGAAAGTGAAATTTGAGCTGAAAACTAAATAATGGAATGGAGCCAGCCAGCCAAAAACCCAAGGGGAGAATGTTTTTCACAGAGGAAACAACAAATGTCAGTCCTTGAGATGGCAGTGGGTTTGGTAGGATGAGGGACAGAGAGAGGCCGGTGTGGCTGGAGCCTCGTGAAGGCGGGGAAGAGAATGGAACTGGGTGGGGGCCAAGTCGTGCAGGCCCTGTAGACCACACTGGGTTTGATCTTTGTAATCGCATTATAAAGCCATTGGAGATTTAAAAGGAGAAGAATGATAGAAATTGATTCATGGTTTTTTTTTTGTTGAGACATAATTGACATATAACATTATATTAGTGTCAAGTGTATAACATAATGATTTGATATTTGTATGTATGTGAAATGATCACCACAATAAGTCTAATTAACATCCATCACCATACTGTTACAAAAAAATTTTTTTTGCTGTAATGAGAACTTTTAAGATCTACTCTCTTAGCAACTTCCAAATATACAGGATTATTAACTATAGTCACCACGCTGTACATTACAGCCCCATGACTTATTTATTTTACAACTGGAAGTTTGTACCTCTTGACCTTCACCCATTTTGCCGGCCCCCACCTCCTGCCTCTGGCATCCACCAATCTGTTCTCTGAATCTATGAGCTTGTTTATTGGTTTTGGTTTTTTGTAGATTCCACATGTAAGTGAGATCATACGGTGTTTGCCTGTCTCTGTCTGACTTATTTCACTTAGCATAATGCCCTCAGAGTCCTTCCATGTTGTCACAAATGACAAGATTTCATTCTTTTTTATGGCTGAGTAATATTCGATTGTATATATATATACCACATCTTCTTTATTCATCCATCAGTCGACACTTAGGTTGTTTCCATGTTTTGGCTATTGAAAATAATGCTGCAATGAACATGGGGGTGTATATATCTGTTCAAATGAGAGTTTTCATTTTCTTTGGATAAATGCCTAGAAGTGGAATTGCTGGATCATATGGTAATTCTATTTTTAGTTTTCTGAGGAACCTCCATACTGTTTTCCATAGTGGCTGCACCAATTTACATGCCCACCAACAGTGCACAAGGGTTGCTTTATTCCACATTCTCACCAATACTTGTTATCTCTTGTCTTTTTGATAATAGCCATTCTGACAGGGTGTGCAATGATATCGCATTGTGGTTTTGATTTAATCTTCCTGATGATTAGTGATGTTGAGCATCTTTTCATGTACCTCTTGGCCATCTGTATATCATCTTTGGAAAATGTCTATACAGATCTGCCTATTTTTAAATTGAGTTTTTTTTTTTGCTATTGGGTTGTATGAGTTCTTTATATATTTTAAGTATTAACCTCTTAGCAGATACATGATTTGCAAATATTTTCTCCCATTCAGTAGGTTGCCTTTTCATTTTGTTGATGATTTTCTTTGCTGTGCAGAAGGTTTTTAGTTTGATGTAGTCCCACATGTTTATTTTTGCTTTTGTTACCAGTTCTGAAAAACCATCCCCCAAGACCTGTGTCAAGGAGCTTATGGCCTATGTTTTCTTCTAGCAGTTTTATGGTTTCAGGTCTTATGTTCAAGTCTTTGATCCATTTTGAGTTAATTTTTGTGTATGGTGTAAGAAAGTGGTCCAATTTCATTCTTTTGCATGTGACTGTCCAGTGATTTGTGTTTTTAAAAGATTATTCTGGCTGCTGTGGGAGAACAGACCATAGGCAAGATTGGAAGCTGGGAGGTTACCTTGGAGTCTCTAGAAATAATCCAGGCCAGAGACAATGGTGACTTAAAATCCAAGAGATGGAAAGATTTAGAATATGAGGTTGAACCCTATGAAATTATTGGAAATTTCATAGGGTTCAACCTAACATTTTGGAGATAGTGATAGTAGGATTTGCTGGTGGATTGGAAAAGGACTGAGAAAAACAGAAGAATCAGTGATTCCTCCTAAGATTTGGGTGTAGAAAACAAAGTGGGCAGTGGTCTGATTACTGAGATAGGGGAAGAGGAGATGATTTGGAATAGGAACAATCAGGAGTTATGTTTGAGATGTCTCCTGTTAGACATTCAAGTGGATCTGTCGAGTAGGCAGTTAGATATGGGCTTGTCCACCTCAGGGAAGAGTTTAGGGCTAGAGGTACATATTTGGGAGTTTTCGGCAAATAAATGATTTTAAAAGTTTTGAGGCAGAGTGAAATTATCTAGAGAGAGTATGTAGATGAAGAAGAGGCTCAGAAGTCTGAAAGAAGAGAATTCCAGCAAAGAGGACTGAGAAAGAATGGCCAGTGAGGCAGAAGAAAAACTACAGAAGTATAGTATCTTTGAAGTTCAAAGAAAAAAGTAGTTCAAAAAGGAGGAAATTCCCACATATTGCTGGTAGGAATGTAAAATGTTACTGTCACTTCGGAAAAGTTTAACAATTTCTTAAAAAGTTAAATGTAAATTTACCATACGTCTCAGCAATTACGCTCTTAGATATCTACCCAAAAGAAATGAAAATATATGTCCTATAGAAACACCCACAGCCAGGGTCATACTCCATGGTGAAGGACTGAAAGCTTTTCCTCTCAGGTCAGGAATAAGACAAGCATGCTTGCTTTTACCACTTCTATTCAGTGTAGTATTGGAGGTCCTAGCCAGAGCAGTTAGTCAAGATAAATAAATAAAAGACATCTAAATTGGAAAGGAGGAAGTAAAATTCCCTCTGTTCACAGATGACATGATCTTATATGTGTAAACTTTTAAATCCAGCCATTTCAACAATTAGATTAAATGTAAATGGTCTAAACACCCAAATTAAAAGAGAGATTAAAAGTGATGGATTTGTGAGAGACTTTGAGAAACTCACTAGGTCAAGATTTGTGACCTATTGGATTTGGGATTTGAGGAAGAGGTTTTCTAACTCCAAGTCCTGGGATCTAGTTACTTTCTGTAAGATTTTTTACAGAAATATTCTGTAATTTCTGTAATAATATTTTCAGTGATGAGTTTGTACCATTCTTCTCCCTGTAAATTTATCTTTAAAAGTTTATCCTTTTTTTCTCCATTTTATTTATATTCTGTTTTGGACTTGAAACTTTTATTCCTTTCAAACTAAGATGATAATCTCAACCAATTTTTTTATTTTTTATTTTATTTTTTTTACCTATCTAACATTAACACATTTTAATACAGACCTTAGTATTATTTATATTATTAATTTATGTTTTTACCAAGTACCATTAAACTCCTTTCTAGGGGAAATAAGAATCAAGTTCTTGGTGCATCTCCCTATTTTTCTCTCACTTATTATTTATTACTACATAACAAACTCCCCAACAACTTTGTGTCTTAAACAACAATCTTCTTTGCTCACAGTTCTGTGAGTCAGCAATTTGGGCTGGTCTCAGCCGAGCAGTTCTTCTGTTGGTCTCTCCTGGGGTCACTCATGTGACTCTGATCATCTGGTGGCTTCACTAGGGCTGGGTGGTCTAAGACGGACGGCCTCACTTGCACGTCTGGATATAGTGCGGGTTGTCTCCTGAGCCACGTGTCTCCAGATGAGCCCAGGCTGCTTCACTCGGCAGGTGTAATTTCCAAGAGGGTGAGAGCAAAAGCTGCCGGGCATCCCCAGGACCAGACTTGGAGGCCACACAGCATCCCTTCTGTTGCAGAAGAAGTTACGAGGCCGCCCAGACTCACAAAGTGAGAAAGAGACTCCGCCTCTTGTCGGAGCACCACAAAGAATTTGTAGCCATTTAAAATCTACCACAGTAACTAACCTTTTTTTGGTATTGTTGGTAGTTTAAGTTATTTTTGACGTATTTATACTTTATTCTCACAATATGTGGTCAAGTTTACTGATTGCATGTTAATTTAATTTCACCCTTTGTTCATAGTTTCTTGTCTTAGAACCTACCTTTCCATCTGCCTTCGCAAATTTGCCGTCTCTTGTGGTGATCTTCTCAACTCTAGGACTTTGCTGACGTTACAGAGCTTCTGTGTCTTAATATATTCTCTGTCTTGAAAGAGATTTATCTGAGTTCTTGTATTTATCATTCCTTTTTCTTTTTAGCTTCTCCCTTCTTAGAGATCTGAAAAATGAGATCCAAAGGCATTCTTATACCTTTTTTTCTTCTCGACAGAATGTAAGATCTTGTCTTTAAAGGTCTAAAACTTGACAAGTACGTGTCTGGGGTCCTTCTTTAAGGATAATTGCTGAGAAATACCCTATGCCTCTCTTGTTAACCAGGCTGAAGTTATCTTTCACTTCAGAAAATTTTTCTTTGACTTTTTTTCCCTCTGATCATGATTTATACAGTCTTGGCATTTTTCTCTTTTCTCTCTTACCCTTATTATTTCTAAATTGGATCTCCTTTTTCTGTTTTTAGGTTTATGATTCTAGACCTGTGATATATCCAATTATATAATTGGATTTTCTGTATTAATGTATTTTTAGAATTCCTGACTGTGCTCTGCAGCATCAACTCTGCCCTTTTGAATGCTCATTGATATTTAGTTTAGTAGTTATAAGCTGGCTGCAGGTTTACATATCGTTACACATTCCTTTTGGCAGATAGTTATTTCTCTTTTTAATCTCTTTTAAGGTAGACATTATTAGTTCATTCCAAGATATCACCTCTGTATGTTTAATAAATTTTATCTTTTTTCCCATGACGAAATTGGGAAATTACAATAAAGAAAAAAGATTGCCCATCGTCCCACCACTCCAGAAAGAATCTCTCTTATACCATATTAATATGTTTCTTTTCAGTCCTTTTTTTAGAAATTTTTATTTGAAGTGTAACATCCATATTGGAAAATGCACATATTTTAAGTGTGCAGCTCAGTAAGTTATCAAGCACTGACCACACGTTCAGGTTAGAGTGTGGATCACCACCAGCATCCGGGAAAGCCCTCCTGTGCTCCTTCTCGAATCTCAGCCCTCTCTCTTCCCAAAGGTAACTACCCTTCCAGCCGTTGTCTGTGTGTGTGCGTGTTTTCCATAGTTGTGGTTGCATATATGACTTTATCTTCTGGGATGCCCAAAATGCTTGGTAAACGTAATCTTTAATGAATGAATATCCTAGTGTATTCATGATAGGAGCATGTAGGTACTATACAGCTTTTTCCTTAAAACAGGGCAGAAGAAATTTTGTATATCTTCATTTTGTTTCAGTGGAAGATGCTTAGATTTGGTTCTGATTTAAACTAGTTCTGTAGAGGTATTTTTAAAAGTATCTTTTGGGGGCCAGCCCAGTGGCGTAACGATTAAGTGCACGCGTTCTGCTTCGTCAGCCTGGGGTTTGCAGGTTCGGATCCCAGGTACGCACTGATGCACCGCTTGTCAAGCCATGCTGTGGCGGCGTCCCACATAAAGTAGAGGAAGATGGGCACGGATGTTAGCCCAGGGCCAATCTTCTGCAGCAAAAAGATGAGGATTGGCATCGGATGTTAGCTCAGGGCTAAGCTTCCTCACACACACAAAAAAAGTATCTTTGGCTTTGTTGATGTTTTAGTAAAAAAAAAAAAATAATAATATATACATATATTGAATCATTATATTGTAAACCTGAAACTAATATAATGTTATATTCAGTTATATATCAATTTAAAAAAATAAAGAAACAGCAACAAAAAATTAGGTATCATTTAAAAATTCAGCTCATGTTTTGATTCAAATCCCTATTCTCACAATCCCAGATATCAGGTTTAAAGGTTGACAGTGGATAAAAATGTTTTAAGATTCTCTTTATGATGTTGGAAAATTAGATTTTAGAAGACTAGCATTATTGATAGGATATCTGTGTTCACCTTTGATCTGGGGTGATGCTTTCTGCATCTGTCACAGACTCTCTTTAGAGTTCAGGAATGTGTGCCAGAAGCATCCGGTGTCCTCAGGCATTAGTCTCTGCTGTTTCCTCTTTGATGCTTTCATAATTGTGTAATTTTTAGCTTAGAATTATGTAACAGGTGCTTGTTTTTCCAGCCATAAAACTTTCCCTGGGCCGTGCTCTGCAGGGTCTTGGTGTGCTCCTGAAATGGGTATGTGTCTCCTGCCCTCTGCACTCGGTGCACAGCCCTTGCAGCCAGAGCTTCCAGGATTGTTGACACTTTAGCCTCTGCTGCCTCTGGGTCCCATTCCCGAATCACCCACTCTCTCACTCCTCTTCCTTTCTCTGGACTACAGAGCATTGCTTCTGAAAAACCAAGCAAAAATGCTGACTCGGCACACTTCAGATTCCTTTCTCAAAAAGACTTCATTTGGGCTCTTGGTCCTACCCAACTCACCTCTGAAGTCTTTTTGATTTTCCAGCCCATTCTCCACATTATCTTTTCTTAGCCTTCATAATATCATTAACTCTCTGGATATTTGACCTTACCTCCTACTTTATTGTAAAAATAGACAAGAATGGCTATCTTCTTCCATCCCTGTCACCTCAAAATATTTATGTTCTATCTGTTTCTTTCCCCTTTCCAGTGGGTTCCTAATTTTCTCACTGGCTTCCTTATCTAGGTCTTTGCTTCCTCAATTATCCACTGTTTTTTTAGATCTTCAGTCAGCCCTTTTCTCTATTTTCAAACCTCACTTGATGCCACTGTCCTTTCTACCAGTAAATTCAGTTTCTCTTCTATTATTAGACATCAAGAATTAGTAGATTTACCTGTTGCTTTTAGTTTTTAAAAATCAACACTGTCTTTTAAGCCCCTGTATCTGTCTCACTTTCATCATTCGATTGAAGTTAAGCCCAAAAAGGTCACCCGTCAACTCCTGAAAACCAAGTTAGCCTTCTCTCAGACTTCTTTCTTTGTTAGCTGTATAATTTTGATTTTTTTAAAAGAAAGATCTTCCCCTGCTATTGCTGTAATGCTGACCATGCTAAGCTCTCTTCCTTATCTCCTTGCTGAATGTCTTCATCTCCTTTGCCAGTTCCTTCCTTATCATCCTTCCAAAAGTGGATATTCTCCAACATCCAGCTCAGAGTCCTCTTACTTTTATGCACCTTCCCCTGGAAGGTCTCATTTAATTATGTGCTAGTGATGCTTACCCATGTGTCCAGTTGCCTTTACTGTGTGATCTCCATCGGTGGCTTACTTTTCCTCCAATATTCCTAACATGGCCAACTGATTTGCATAATGGGGCCAGACTAGATACCTGGCAATGCATCTTAGTTTCCTTGTCTCTTTGCACCCGTAAATTCAACTGGGCATCAAGTGTATGAATTTTTCCTCGCCAATATCTCTGAAATCTGGACCATGTCCTTTTAGCCCCACTGCCTTAGGTAAGCATTTATTAGTATCTCCCACTATGAATTACTGCAGTAATCTAACTGGTCTCTGAGCTCTTCCCATCATTCCATTGACTCTCAACGCTGCTTCTGGGGAGAGCTTTCCGTAATGCAAATGTGATTTTGTTAGTCCTTGACTTGAAATATATCAATGGCCCCATTAAAGGCACGAGCAAGATGAGAATTAGCACCATCACTACTGTTAATCAACGTGATTCTAAAAAGTGTACCTAATTAGTCATAGAAGGAAACAGATGGAAGAGAAATGTTTTTAAAAGGTAAAAAATTTTATTGTCTTTTGTACTTCATATGATTGTGAATTGTTATAATCCAAGAACATCAACTTTAAACCTATTAAAAATAATGAGAGTGACGTCAGCGTCATGGCGAAGTGAGGTTTCCTGTAAACTTTTCCCCCGATAAAATACAACAAAAGGAACAGTCATAGACCAACAACGGACTCCTAGACAGCAAAAAGGAAGATTGGAAAGATCCACACTGCCGCACATCTGAGAGTGGAACGTGCTGGGGCCTCTGGAGGAGGTGGGGAGAGGTAAGGAGAACTCCTCTCCCTCCACATCAGGTCAATGATCCCGGTCCGCGTGGCTCCCAGAGAAGGGGGAGGGGCGACCCTCTACGGGGAAACCGTAGCTCTTCAGGCTCTCTCACCCATTCGGAAACTCCCACACAGAAGACTCAGAACTGCTACAAGGGTACCATCAACATCTGAGCACCCCAGGAGAGGGGATAACGAGGAGCGAGTGAGAAGCCCCCCACACCAGGGACCCAGTGGGCAAAAGAGAGAGCCTCCCCGCTCCCTGCATGCCAGACATTGCAGCTCAGCCCACTAGACCAGACCAAGCGGCCGGCCGATTGCAGCGAGCAGCCAGGGCAGAGCATAGGGGGCTCAGATTACACAGCCCTTAATCCCCACACGGTGGCGGTGGGTGGAAAAAAAACAGATATTTCCAGGATGGGGAAAAACAAAGCGAATACAGGAACCACAATGCAAAGGTACATGAAATCACCAGACCAGAAGGAAAATGACAGGCACCCAGAAACCAACCCTGAAGACACAGAAATCCATAACCTAAATGACAGAGATTTCAAAACAGCTATCATAAAAAAACTCAATGAAATACGAGGTAACACAAACAATTCAATGAGATTAGGAGTTTCTTCACAAAAGAGATTGAAATCATAAAGAAAAACCAATCAATACTGATGGAGATGAAGAACACAATGGAGGAGATAAAGGAGAATCTGGAATCTTTAAAGAACAGAGCTGACAATATGGAGGAAAGAATTAGCATTATAGAGGCTAGGAATACAGATATGCTCCAAATGGAAGAGGAGAGAGAACTAAGACTAAAAAGAAATGAAGAAAGTCTCTGAGAAATATCTGACTCTATTAGGAAATGTAACATAAGAATTATAGGTATTCCTGAGGGAGAAGAGAGGGAAAGAGGAACAGAGAGCCTATTCAAGGAAGTAATAGCTGAGAACTTCCCAAATCTGGGGAAGGAGCAGGAGATACCAGTAAGTGAAGCCAACAGATCACCTAAATATATTAGCAGACAAAGGCCCTCTCCACGACACCTAGTGGTAAGGCTGGCTAAAGTCAATGACAAAGAAACAATATTAAGGGCAGCTAGACAAAAACAAAAAATAACGTACAAAGGAACTCCCATCAGGCTCTGGATTTCTCAACGGAAACTTTACAGGATAGGAGAGACTAGAATGATATGCTCAAAATACTGAAAGACAGAAACTTTCAGCCAAGAATACTCTATCCAGCAAAAATATCCTTTAAATATGTTGGAGAAATAGTAGCTTTCCCAGATAAACAAAAGCTAAGGGAGTTCATGGCCACAAGACCCCCACTACAAGAAATACTCAAGAAGGGCCTCAGGCCTGAAAAAAAGAAGAGAAAGGGAATACAAAGCTTGGAGCAAGGAGAAAAATAGATAGACAAAATCAGAAAAATAGTAGATCTTTACCGGAATAGGTTAGCAACCACTTAAATACCAAAATCAAAGATCAAAGGAAGGAATTCACCAAAAATAAATATAACCTCATCACTGTAAACACACACCCATAACACAAGATAGAATAAGGTATAACAAGAATGACTTAGAAGGGGAAGAGGAAAGAGAGTGAATTGACTTAGTATAAGGAAATAAGAGGCCATCAGATAATGGACTATCTCATACACAAGATTTTTTATACAAACCTCAAGGTAACCACTAAACAAATAATCAAAACAAAATGACATGTGATAAACAAAGAGAAAACTAGAAGAGTCATAAGACAGAACAACCAAACTGAATTGGCAGTCCGAAACAAATGAGACAAGAAACAAAGGAAATGCAAAAGAACCGGAAAATAAGTGACGAAACAGCAACATTAAGCGCTCATATATCAATAATTACCCTAAATGTAAATGGATTGAACTCTCCAATCAAAAGATAGAGAGTGGCAGGATGGATTAAAAAGCAAGACCCACCAATATGCTGCCTCCAGGAAAACCTCTCAATTCTAAAGACAAGCACAGGCTCAGAGTGAAAGGATGCAAGACAATACTCCAAGCTAATGGCAAACAAAAGAAAGTGGGTGTTGCCATACTCATATCAGACAAAGTAGACTTCAAGATAAAACAGGTTGAGAGAGACAAAGAAGGTAAATATATAATGATAAAAGGGACACTCCACCAAGAAGACATATCAATTATAAATATATATGCACCCAACATAGGAGCACCAAAGTACATAAAGCAACTATTAACAAACCTAAAAGGAGACATTAACAACAACACAGTAATAGTAGGGGATCTTAATACCCCACTTACATCAATGGATAGATCATCCAGACAAAAAGTCAATAAAGAAACAGTGGACTTACATGAAAAACTGGATGAGATAGACCTAGTAGACATATACAGAGCACTCCATCCAAAAACAGCTGACTACACATTCTTCTGAAGCGCGTATGGAACATTCTCAAGGATAGACCATATGTTGGGAAACAAAGCAAGCCTCAATAAATTTAAGAACATTGAAATCATAACAAGCATCTTTTCAGACCATAATGCTATGAAACTGGAAATCAACCAAGAAAAAAAAACTGGAAAAGTGATAGCACATCTTCTTTATCTATTCATTTGTTGATGGACACTTGGGTTGCTTCCAAGTCTTGGCTATTGTGACTAATGCTGCAATGAACATAGCGGTGCATATATCTTTTTGAATTAGTGTTTTCACGTTCTTTGGATAAATATCCAGCAGTGGAATAGCTGGATCATATGGTAGCTCTATTCTTAATTTTTTCAAGAATCTCCATACTGTTTTCCATAGTGGCTGCACCAGTTTACATTCCCACCAGCAGCATATGAGAGTTCTCTTTTCTCCACATCCTCTCTAATACTTGTTATTTCTTGTCTTTTTAATGGTAGCCATTCTGACGGGCATGAGGTGATACCTCGCTGTGGTTTTGATGTGCATTTCTCTCATAATTAGTGATGTTGAACGTCTTTTCATGTGCCTGTTGGCCATCTGTGTATCTTCTTCGGAAAAATATCTGTTCAGATCCTCCGCCCATTTTTTAATCACATTGTTTTTTTTTTGCTGTTGACTTGTATGAATTCTTCATACATTTTTGGATATTAACCCCTTAAAAACCAGCTTATTTCAATTTTTTACATTAATAAGTAAAATTAATCAATAAATTAATTTATTAATAAACTTTTTACATTAATAATATCAAATACATTTAATATTGATATTAATAATTATTATTTACTAATAATACATTTATTTTACATTAAGTAAATAAATATAACACTTTGACAAACCATTTTTCCTACACTGTTGATAATTTTTTGTGTGTGTGTGAGAAAGATCAGCCCTGTGCTAACATCTGCCAATCCTCCTCGTTTTTGCTGAGGAAGACTGGCCCTGGGCTAACATCCATGCCCATCTTCCTCTACTCTATATGGGACGCCACCACAGCATGGCTTGCCAAGCGGAGGGTTGATGCGTGCTGGGGATCCAAACCGGCAAACCCCGGGGCGCCACAGTGGAGCGCACGCACTTAACCGCTTGCGCCACTGGCCGGCCCCCACTGTTGATAATTTTAATTCTGAGTTTTAATGAAAAAATTTGCATTTTGATCTCAAGTTAAAGGAGATTCAGAGGCCCTAGGGATGAGGTGTACTACAATGGGAGCTTACAGGTTAAGAAACCAGTTTTTTGCGGCCGGCCCGGTGGCGCAAGCGGTTAAGTGCGCACGCTCCGCTGCGGTGGCCCGGGGTTCGCCGGTTTGGATCCCGGGCGCGCACCGACACACTGCTTGGCAAGCCATGCTGTGGCGGCATCCCATATAGAGTGGAGGAAGATGGGCATGGCTGTTAGCCCACGGCCAGTCTTCCTCAGCAAAAAGAGGAGGATTGGCAGATGTTAGCTCAGGGCCAATCTTCCTCAAAAAAAAAAGAGAGAGAGAAATCAGTTTTCCACTTTAATATCCTTGGGCAGAAGAGGTGGAGCCTGGAGGCTCCTGCCCTGTGGTGTCCACACACACACTCACCATAAGGGCAGAGAGTCAAACAAGATCTGCCTTGGCAGCCAGCCTTCAAGAAACCCTAGACGGAGTCAGACAGGAGTCAGGAAAAAGCTGCTCTCAAAAGATGGAGAGTTTCATCAGAGGAGTCATAATGCAGTTTAGGTGCCTTAAAGCTAGAACTTTTAGTTGTTCATTTAGTCTTAGTTATTCCACTGCCTAGAACACTTTCCTTCTCTCTATCGTGTCCCTGCCCAACAAAGAGTAACAAGAATACACGCTCTCTGGCTAAGGCATACTTCTCCTTTAAGCCACAGCTTAGATAATATTTCCCTGAAAGTGTCCACTTTCCTCACGTCTGGTCATGTGACCCCTTCCCTACTTCTGCTGGACCCTGCACTGCCTGTCATTGTCCATAGCCCTCTGCATTATGGTGTCTGTTTACTTACCCGTCTCTCTGCTGGTCTCCATATCTGTGGGCAGAGACCAGGAGCATCTTGTCTACTGTAGTATTCTCAGCATATTGCTTACCCAGAGGAGGAACTCAGTAAATGTGTGTGGAATAAAAGAATGTATATATATACGAATATGTTTTAGATAGCTTTGTAGAGCAGAGAAATATTTGACTAACAGCTCCTGGGACATAAAAGAAGCTCCCTGTGAAACCTCTCTAAGTGTTCATGGCACTCAATAATCCCATATGTCCCCCAAATCCCATAAAATCTATTGCCTTTACCAGGATCTCTGACCTCACCCCAATTAGGAGCTCTAACCATGTGTGGGGCTCTACTCAACAAAGTCTTTCCAGGAGGAAAACCACTGCTCCTACATGGATTCACTCATTCGACAAGCATTTACTAAATACTATATACAGAACACGAGGAATACAGATTTGATCAAGACATATAATTGCTGACTCTAAAAAAAATTCTGTTCAGGTTTAGTTGTATGCAGGTGTTTACATCCACATTTGAATGTTGTTAGAAATGGACACTACAGTCCCCAGCCTGCCTTCACCTTCTCCTTAGTTACCGTAAAGCATGGAGCCTAATTTGTTGTGCAAGTGTTGTAACATGCTCAGCTCTGAGACCTGGAGCTTTTACTCCATTTGTTCTCTTTAGAAGAGATTTTTAAAAAAATCTGTATTTACTTTATTTGGCCTTGTGGGTTAATCTGTAAACCACTTCAGCCCGTTTAGGACTCAACAGGGTGCAAATCTCAAATAAAATAAATAAAATAAAAATATTGTTTTTAACCATAGCTTAAATGATTAATAAAATGTTCTCATTTGTTTAAGTAGAAGTTCTGGATACTGGCTTATGTAGAATAGGATCAGGAAGCTACATAAACTTCTGTTTGCAATGCTGTGGGTAGGGCCAGCGTTCTTCTTTAAAGACAGTTCAGTCATGTGTCTTTTTTCTTAGTCCTCCTCCCAATTCGCTGTCTTCCTACCACATGTCAACCTACCAGAGTTCAAACTTAGATTTTAAATAAAAATGTGAAAATATGGCACAAGGTGTTTTCCATTAGTGGCAAATTAATCTCTTCTTTCTCCTCAAGAAAGGAAGAGAATTCTTCCTTAAGAAGAATATTTGAATCCTGCTAAATTTTGAATTTCTTTTTAGTCAACAACAAAAAATGCCTGCAGAGAGGGTACTCCTCAGGAACTCCAGGTTAGTGTGCGTGACAGAAGCCCAGTTGGGAAACTGATAGACATCAGATGTCCGCAGTCTGGCTGCAGCTTAGAAAGTTCCCTATGTGAGGATAATGCTTGGCTGGATGGAGAATGCTCTGGATTCGCTTTTTTGGGATCAGGGCTTGAAAATCTGAAGGAAATGATTGGTTCTCTCTTCCCTCCCCAAAAATGTGTATACACACAGAAATGTTTCATTTATGGACTTTCTGCAGGCTGTCTGTGGACCTTGGTTTACAGACCCTGGGCTGTGGACCAGCCATAGGGGACACCAGTAAGGTTGATGCTGGGACCAGACTTGAGGACCACTGCCCTGTAAAAATGCCTCCAGGAAACTATAGTTTAATGTAGCTTTTGGCTTATTTGAAGGTTGAGATGTCTTTTAAAAAAGCAGTCATATGAAGAATGACTTTGAATTTCTTGTAAAACCACTCTTTTGGCACTGAATTCTTTTTGTAATGGAGGCATATTATATATTCTCTTAGAGTCAAGTGCTAGGAAAACTTTACCTCCCCTGATGAACTGGTAAATTGGTCATGATGTTGTGTTACATTATTGTTTGCCTTTTTCACCTGTGCTGCCAGGAGGTGTGAGCTCAGTTTCACGCCAAATTTTAGCAATTATTTATTGCCTCTCTTTCTGGTATAATTATCTGCCCCTTCTTCCATTTCATGTTTGTTCTTTTAATGAAATGGCTTTTCTGTTGCTGTGTTGTCTCCTATGAGAAAGCAAGGGCTAGTATGTTCCATGGGAATAATGGTTACCCTGTTGAGCAGATGAGCTCTTTCCCTGTATGTGGCCATGGGAAAGGGTGATTTTCAAAATGGCAACCATGACTCACTCACACACAGAGAGCCTGAACATTTGTCACAGGTTTTATGTAGTTCATGGGGACAGCTAGCTCAAAGGGACCAACGAACAGACATATAGGCAATCACTGGGTGCTGAAGTGAATTTACTAATAGGTGCAAAACAGGTCAGTATCCACAGGGCGGGAAAATGTGCTGTTTGGAACCATCTCCTGGGGCAGGGGTGACATCAGTTGCACCTCCACAGGACAGCATTCATTTGCAACTTTAATGGCTGAGAATTGTTTGATTACTATCAGTTTTTTATAACTTGCAGAGTTGTAAAGTAATCCAGTCAAAGACAGTGAACGGCGGAGACCCCTGTAGAATCAGGTGACCCTGGCCAGGAGAGAGCCGGCACTCCACTGAAAGAACACCTAGCCGTCTTTTTGCTGACTGCAGTCTTCCAGTTTTTCCTGACAGCAAGGTAGTGAGCAAAGGAGTGAGTCCTCATTTAGGACACTGGAACTGAGAAAGAGGATCTTCGGTAGAGGAGAAAGGAGATGCCCTGTTATCGGCTCCTCAGTCTCTATCCCGAGTCTGGCCTTGAAGGAGTCTTCATGGCCACGAGCACCTTCCCGGAGAGGGGAGGGAAAGACGCCTTTGTCTTGAAGAAGCAGGATGGGAGCTAGGAAAGACTCCTTCTTTGTTTGACAAGCTGAAGAATGAGTGGATCTTATCCTGTAAAGCAGATTGTTTATTTTCATGTCATTCGCTTTACCTATTTATTTTTGATCTTTTTGTTAACGCTTATTTTTAGCAGAGTCTTTTTTGTAGTGTCTTTCAGGCTGGCCTCAGATGAGTGGTAGATGACATTAAGAGCCCTGTGTTTACTCTCAGTCATGGAACTGAGTGGGACACAGTGCCTCCAGAGGCCCCTGGAGTGGTGATGATAATTCATGAGAGCCCTCCCCCACCCTGGGGAATGCACCTCATCTCTCCTCAGCTGGAAGTCTCACAGTGCCTACCTCGGAGAACAGGAGCCTCTTGGTTAGTTTAGTAAAGTGCTTTTTCTCTTATTATTTTTTATTGTAAGCTTTTTAAAGCTTGTCGCACTTGATGAGTTTAAGTAATTAGTTAATGGAGAAATATTATTTGCATTAATTTGAATCAGTCTGTTCGTAATTCTGTATCATTGCAGTTTGAGGTCTTTCTCATATTATCAATTAATTTAAGTATAGATTTATGAACATTTGCTGATTCAGTGGCCTTGACATTTATTAGTTATTGTAAGTTCTGAGAAATAAGCTGGATTGAAGAGTGCTGAGTCAGGATTCAGAAACATAATTTATGGATACCTTGTGTTAGAAACCTGGGTCTGATTTCTCTGATTCTCGTCTGCATAGTAGGTGACACTTAACATACAGAAAGGCCCAGCACTTGAAAAAATACATGTAGATGAGACAGGTAAACTGATATAATGACCTTTGTGTCCCAGGTATAGAAACTTACACTGCGGGATTAGGCAGAGAATGAGTGTCAGTCTGCCTGTTATGAGGCACTGTTTTCAGTGGACAGACTGCACAGATTTAGGCTCTGGTTCCAGCTCTGCGACTGTAGTGTGAACATGAGAAAAAGTTCATCTCTGCAGTCTTCATCTGTAAAATACAGTTTGAGCTAAGGTTTATTGAGTTGTTGTTATGTTATAGGAAGACGTGGTCCGTACCCTCAAAGAGCTGAAGACACACCTGTCAGTAAATAAGTACAGCTGAACATTATGGGTGCTGTGAATGACTTCATAGAGGAAATGAGGCTGACACTGATTCTTCCAAGGAGAGCTCTCATCTCCAGGCAGAACCCGGCTGAGGGGCAGGGGAAGGGCGAAAGAAGAGAGGTGATTCAGGGGAGGGTGTCAGTAAGAGGACAGAGCACAGAGGCATCGACGAGACGCCTGGACTGAGTGTCTGAGCCCGTGCCAGGAGAAATGGAGAAGTAGGTGGCAAGCACATCTTGAAGAGTCTGGTTTTTAATGCTTAAGTAAAGAAGTTTGACTAAAAGGTCTCTAATGTTCTCTCTAGCTTAGATTCTGATCTAAGATATTGTTAGTGGGTGTAAGGAGTTTACATGTTCTGGTTAATCTGAGTGGGTGTTGCATTCAGTTAGTGACAGCCGAGTAACTAGACTGACCACGAATGCCAGTTTCCGTGTGACTTTCAGCTTTTGTAACCACTGAAGGGTGGGAACAGAGTGCAGAGTTCTTTGCCAGAATCTCTCTCCTGCTACTCATCCTTCATATTACTGTCGACATTTTTTCTTTACTTCCTTTTTTTTTAATTGTGGAAAATTCAAACGTATAAAAAATAAACAGACTAGTATAATGAACTTCCATTACCCAGCTTCAACAATTATCAACATTCTTGCTTTATTTATTCCTCTACTCACGACCCACCCCTCATTCAATAATTATTATTATTGTCATTATTATTTTTACTATTTAGGTATTGTTTACTTACCTTGAAATGTACAAATCTTAGATATAGGTTTTTGACAAACATCCCATCACAATACAAAACGGTTGCATCTTCCTCCAAAATTCCCTTTTATCCCTTCCTAGCCTCTCCCTACCCCCACCCTACCTCCAGCTGAAACAACAAAATACAACATTGCCCTCATTTTTGTTTTTGTAGATTAGATTTGCCTGTTCAAGGACTTATGTGGTGGAACCCCCTGTATGTTCTCGTTTCTGGCCTCTCTTGCTCGGCTTGTTAGTTGTGAGATTTGTCCGTGCTGTTGAGCCTTGTCGTTCCCTCCCTTGTATGGCTTAGCGGCATTCTGTTGTATGAATTTACTGCAATTTGTTACCCATTCTTTTGTCAAGTGACATTTTAATTTTTCCACTTGTGCTGTGAATGAAGTTGCTGTGAACATTCTTGTATGCATTGTTTCATAAAGATGTTTTTGTTTCTGTTGGATAAACTCCTAGGAGTGGAATTACTGGGTCTAGAGATAGGTACATGTTTAACTTTATGAGAAATGGCCTGACAGTTTTCCAGAGTGGTTGTACCAGCCATGTATGAGTTACAGCGCTCTGTATCCCTGTCTGCACTTGACATTGTCTGTCTTTAATTTAGCCATTCTTGTGGGAATGTGGTGGTATCTCAGCATGGTTTTTATTTGCATTTCCCTGGTGCCTAATAATGTTGAACATTTGTTCAAGTGCTTATTGGTCATTCATATATCTTTTTTTTTTGTCTGATAAAGTCTTTTGCCCATTTCTAATTGGGTTGTTTTTTCATTATTAAGTTATAGTAGTTCTTTATACATTCTGGATACAAGTTCTTTGTCAGATGTATGTTTTGTGAATATTTTCTCCCACTCTGGCTTGCCTATTAGTTTTCTTAACAATGTCTTTTGATGAGCAAAAGTTTTATATTTGATTGAGTCTAAGTTGTCAACTTTTTATGGTTATTGCTTTCTGTGTCCTCTCTAAGAAATCTTTACTTACCTTCCGATTGAGAATATATTCTCCTGTGTTTTCTTCTAAGAGCTTTAGTCTTTCAGCTTTTATATTTAGATCTATGGTCTATCTCAAATGCATTTTTGTTTATGGTGTGAAGTTGGAGTTGAGGTTCATTTTTTTTCCATACAGATATCCAGTTCTGGCACCATTTCTTGAAAGGACTTTCCTTTCCCTATTGAATTGTTTTGCTACCTTTGTTGAAAACCAGTGGTCCCAGTGTGGGGTCTGTTCCTGAGCTCTGTTCAGTTCCTTGGTCTCCTTGTGTACCTTACCCCAGCACTGCACTGTCTTGATGATGTAGTTTTATGGGGAGTCTTGAAGTCAGGCATGTAAGCAGTACGACTTGGTTGTTCTTTGTCAAGATTCTTTTGGCTATTCTAGGTCCTCTGCATTCCCATGTAAATTTTAGAAATCACCTTGTCCATTTTTATTGAAAAGCCTGCTGGGATTATGAATTATCTATAAATTACTTTGGAGGAGAATTAACTTCTTAACAGTATTAAACCCATGAACATGGTACACATCCCCATTTATTTAGGCCTTTAATTTCTCTCAGCAATGATTTTGAGCTTTTAGTATGGATGTTTTCCATGTCTTTTGTTAAGTTTTTTACTAAGTATTTTGTTATTTGATGCTATTGTAAATGTATCTTTTAAATTTTTATTTTTTAAATTTTTTCCTACTAGCATATAGACATAAAATTGATTTTATATATTAATCTTATACCCTGAGACACGACTCCCCTGACTGAGTTTTTAGCACACAGTTCCTGAGCACCATGGACTGTCTTCCCTTCATGTTTTTATAGGCTTTTTAGACTTGACCGTCCTTGTCTTCCAAGTGGCCCTGAGGAGGGCCATTGTGACGGCCGCGGCACTCGTGGAGCCTCCTGACAGTGCCCCACTGGGTTCAGATGGCCTCCTCTGTGTGTCTCTGTCAGGGAACTTCCCACGTTGGTCTTGAGTCAGCCCTTCTTGGAGCGCGAGGAGTGCGGCTTCTCAACAATTAATAACTATGGGCGTTATGTTGCTCTGGGGCGGGGTGGGGCTGGGGGAAATCCTTCAGTCAGTTAGAAACAATCCCTGACTTATATCTTAGAAAGGGAAAACAGGCCTCTTATCAAAAACGTATCCCTGTGTTCTTCCTATTTAAAGGTGCATTTACTAGTGGATGATCTTTCACAATCTAAATGACTTAAGCTTTTGCTGCTGATGTTGAATGTTTGTAGATTATGTGTCTTATTCCTTTTTGTTTTCCAGGTGGCTGACTGTGCTTGGGATGAGACGATAAAGATCTATGATCCCGTTTGTCTCGCCATGCCTGCTTGAGGCACCCCACTCCGGTCAGAGACAGCAGAAGAACACAGAAGAACCACTTAACAGAAAATCAATTAACTATTGATAACATAGACATTAGGTTATCTTCAGATTTCAAATTTTAAAAATTTACCCTGGAATCAATTTTGAGGCAGCTGATAAAGGTGTTGGCTCACTATTTAAGCCTAGTTCATAAGCCATATCTCTTAAAACCCTAAGGAATAATTGATGTTATGGTATATCTTGTAGTATCTATTAAAATGTAACCTCTGTATTGTAAAATGGATTAAAAAATGGGAGATCCATAGACTCTATTGATAGTGATACATTTAATTTTTAATTTGTCATTTTTGATGTAAAATATAATCATTGCTGTTGATAAAAATCAAAATAAACTGCATCTCTTGATCATTTATGACTGTATGACATCCCCAGCGAGACTGCTTTTTCTCTGTAGTGCATATGTGAATATAACACTGTATATGACGTAGATATGTATCTGTGGTGCAGTAACAGGCACTGAGACAGAGCTTACTTACTCAGCAGCTGTTCACTGAGCATCTGCTCTGCGTGACGTACACACTGACTGAGGCTCTCCAGGGTGGTCCCGTGCTCCGAGAACGTGGAATGCTGTGAGTTAAGAGCTTCCATGGTTTTTACATTTATTCAAATCTTTTTAGATATTGTACTCATGACCCTATATTTCTCTCTGCCTACTTCCCCACTATCAAATTTTTAAAAAATTAGTCACTGGGCAAAAAGTCTTAGATCGTGCTTAGGTTTCAAGCAATTGCCCTTGAAACTAGCCCTAAGTAATGCTGTAAACCTTCCTTGCTACCTCCCTAAGTCTCCTCAAAAAATCTCCAGGGCTGGGGCTGGCCCGGTGGTGCAAGCGGTTAAGTGCGCGCGCTGCACTGCGGCGGCCCGGGGTTCGCTGGTTCGGATCCCGGGCGCGCACCGACGCACTGCTTGGTAAGCCATGCTGTGGCGGCGTCCCATAGAAAGTGGAGGAAGATAGGCACAGATGTTAGCCCAGGGCCGTCTTCCTCAGCAAAAAAAAAAGAGGAGGATTGGCGGATGTTAGCTCAGGGCTGATCTCCTCACAAAAAAAAAAAAAAAAAAAAAATCTCCAGGGCTGATGATCTGTAAAAAAGTAGGGTAAAAGGGAAAAATTAGTAAAACAACTTTTCACAATATGTATATTTTTATATATTAGTAAAATAAAACATGTTATAAATGGCAAAAATTGTCATTAAATTTTTAACAAGTTTTTTGAGAATTTTTAAAGAGCAAAATATACTTTTTTGTAGTAATCAGAAGAAAAATAAAATACATGTTATTGTCTTATTTACATATTTCTTTGTTTACTTTTTCCAGAAAAAAATTAAGACAGCTTACAAAATACAGAAACATGACAGCATAAAAGGTAGGACAGGAGGAGACAGAAATGGAACCAAGAGGGGGCCTGAAAATATAGGCCTCAGAGGCCTAGAAGGTTGCTCCTGGCAGCAGAAAAGGGAGCCTGGTCAGAACACAATTCAGTGGCCAAGACCTCGTCCCAGTCCCAGGCATGGCCGTCGCACCATGCTGGCGATAGAAGGTGCTCCGTAGATGTTGCTGAAATGTTGAATGGTCTCGGGGAAGCACAGCTCTTTGGTTCTTAGACCAGTCAATACTAATTATTTTTGAGAGGCCCTGTGAAGAGGACACAGCCTGACACGAGCGTGTTGTAAGGAAAGGTGCTCCAGCACATTCCAGAGCCGGCACTGGGATGCTGTCCTTACACTGTTCTCATTGCTTCTCTCCAGAACCTCTGGCATCACTCCAAGTGTGGCTCAGTAAGAGGGTTTACAGGGTGTTCTCTGTATCATAGAACTTAGAAAATACCTAACCCAGATCATATTTACAATGAAATGAAATTACTTACTTATTTTCCTTTTAGAATGCAAGAGATTTTATTAAAATAATCTACCATGTATCTTTTGAAACAGATACTTGTGATTTAAAAACTAACGCCTCTCAATTATTTTCTCCCTCTATTTCGGGGATGCTATAGATGATTAGAACACTAACCTCAGGTTCTTGGAGTCTCTCAGTATGAAGGAGTGTGGGTGAACCTTTATCCAGTGGGCTTCCTGGAGCTGGGATTGGAAAACTGGAAGGAAGGGAGCTAGAGTCTCTCCAGAACGAGAATGTGCAAGAGTTTTGAATTCTTGGTAGTTCACAAGCCAGCCAACCTCTGGGTTTTAAGAGGATGACCAGACAATCCCTCCAGGTTGGGAAGATTCACGTTTGTCTCCAGGCCATGGAGCTCTTAGCTTCCACCTGCCTGCCTGCCCAGGTCCCTCCTGCACCTTCAGTGACGCACAGCACTGAACAATGAATGCAGGGCATCCAGGGCCGCGAGCATCCTTATGATCAGGGCATGAGGTGAGAGGCTTTCTCTGTGTCACCCTTTGAATCTTATAACGTCCCTGCAAGGAGGCCCTCCCAGTTTTCCAGATGAGGAAACAAAGGCTCCCAGGAGTCCTAATAGCCAGGAAGTATGGAGCTGGAATTGGAAACCTGCTATGACTGGATCCAAACCCATGGCCCTGCCACATGGCCTCCTTTTCCTGGAAACAACAGAAATTGGCCCATGGAGAAACAGTAAGGATGTGGAACTCTTCTGGTGACTCGATCCTGATCATTCCTGAGGGGACTGACAACACTGAGTTTCCCAGTCCTAAGAGCTAAGCAGCTGGCTCTGGGTCTGGAGGGACCCTACCAAGACCCGTCACCTGGGAGGTCCAGGCAGAGAGCCAGCTGTCCCTCCTGCCTTTGGCACTTGACTGTGTATCTTAGCTGGAATTCGGCTCTTCCCAAAATGAACTCATTAATTTCTTACTTAACAGGCCTCTTCTTGAATGAGATAATCCACTTAAATGTTTTTTACTTCCATGTTTATACTGAGTACTCCCAAATCTGTCTCTCCTGCCTTCCCCACCTGGGTCTCCCCCAGCCTTTGCACACTTTTTCTTCCAGCCAAACTGCTGGTGCTCAACAAACTGACTCCCCCTGAACATGCCTCTTCATTTGTGCCCGTCCTGTCCACCCAGGCACTCAAGCGGAGACCTAAGTGCCATCCTGTTTCTTCCCTTGTTCCCGCCTCCACTCCAAAACACATCAAACAGGGCACAAAGTCGTGTCCCTCTTACCCCTGAATACTTCTCCTTTCTGTCTCTTCCCCTCAGTCTAACTACCACTGCCCTGGTCAGGCCATCATTAGCTTTTCTCTGGGAGATCACACAGCTTCCTAAATGATGTGTCTGTTTCTAGGTCTGTGCCCTCAGAGCCACCGTCCTCAACACAGCTGCCGGAGACTGATGGAAAATGCAATCTGATTACATCAATTTCCATGTAAAACCTTTCTCTGCTTCTAGGATTGCCTACAGGAAAAAGTTCAGGCTCACTGACCAGGCAGCCGAGGTCCTTCGGGGCTGGTCCCCTGCCTCTCTCCACATCGTCATGAACTCTCTGCCCCAGCAACACCAGCATGCTCACCAGCTCCCCATGTAAATATGCAGGTGTTCATTTCTGTCTTTGCTCAACCTCGTCCCTGTGCCTGGATTGCCCTGCTCTTGCCTTGGCAAATTCTTACCCATCATTTGGAAGTCACATGAAATGACTAAGGAGAAAGATTGACAACATACAAAAATTAAAATAGCAAAACTCATGGTTAAGAAAGTTAAAAGATGGAAGACATATTGGAAGGATGTATTTGCAACTTATGTAACAAATGGCTTAATATCCAGAATTTATGAAGACTTTTAAAAATCACTGAGAAGACAAGCAAACATGAAAGTGGACAAAGGATACCAGTAGATGATTCACGAAAGAACAAATACAAGGTTTGAAGATGTCAGTCAGACTTTGTCTCATTGATGACAAAGAAACACAAATTAAAATGAGATACCATTTTTTTGCTTATCAGTTTGGCAAACATTTAAAGTATTGATAATATCTGATGTTAGTTAAAAGTGGGAGCACTGCAATACACCTTTTTAGAAGACAATTTGGCAATAAAGATTTTAAATTACCTGCAGGATTCTCTGCCTGCGTCCCCCACCCCAAACCTTAGAGAAGTCTAGGTAAGAGCAAGTGTCCACAGGTATTCAGTGCATCACTGGTAAAACCTAGCTGCCTGTCTACAGAAGAAAGGTTCTACTAACGAACAGTCACTTAAAAGACTAGGTAGGACTGTGTGTCCTGACATGGAAAAATACATTGCTATTGATATGTGTATCAGTTGTCTATTTCTGTGTAACAAATCACCCCAAAACTTAGCAGCTTCCAACAACAAACATTTATTTATCTTACAGTCTGGAGGTCAGGATTCAGGAGGGGCTTCGCTGGTTGTTCTGGCTCAGGTGCTCCCGTCACATTGCAGTCAAGCTGTCCCCTGGGTCTGCGGACTTCTGAAGCTCAGCTGGGGCTCAAGGATCAACTTGCAGAGTCACCCACATGGTTGTTAGCAGGCCTCCAGGACTCACAGGTGGGACCCTCCATAGGCTGGCTGTGTCCCCACAACATGGCATCTTGCTTCCTCCAGACTGAGATAAGAGAAAGAGAAGATTCACGATGGAAGCCTCAGTCTTTTATAACCTAATCTCAGGAGTAGCTCCCTCACTTCTGTTCTGTGCTTCACACAGACCAATTCTGGTACAGTGTGGGAGGGTTAACCAGGGGTGTGGGAGGGTTAACCAGGGGTGTGAATACCAGAAGTGGGAGATCTTTGGGAACTATCTTGGAGGCTGGTTACCACTATATGCTTTTAAGAATAGCAAACTATAGACAAATGTGTATGATATCCTAATTTTATTATTTTTTTGAAAGGGGGGATTATGTATGTATAAATATAAGAAAAACTGAAAAGTTCACATCAAACTCTTAATGGTATCCAGCTCTGTGTAGTGGGGGTGGGGTGGGATGGAAGTGGGCAGTATTGAAGATCGCATGTTCAGTTATTGTTTGTAAAGTTTGTTTTCCTTTTATAAACTATAATGAGCATTGCTACTTTTACAATGAAAAATAATGGAATGAGATCGTATTTCCTTCTCCAGGAAGCCTCTCTGATGCCCCCTCCAGCTGATTTTATTGCCCTCCTGTTTTTGCCTCACCCACGCCTGTGAATCCCTGAGGACTAAGATGATGCTCATCTTTGACTCCTCTGTGGCTCACAGACTGCCTGGCCACAAATTACTTGCTCTGTATGTTTGTTGAATGAATGAACTAAAGGTTTTATTTAATGCCATCAATATTTTTTAACTCCAAAAATAATGGATCTTGAGTCTAGACCCTTGATACCCGGAGATCAAATAGCTTTTTGACTTTCAGATCTACATTCTTGCTCAATTAACCTTGCTAATCATAGTATTCTTATTTCTCCTATTTTTTCAGTAGGAGCTTATCTAGTAACTGGTGTGGGAGATGGCATTAATTTTTTGGAAATGAAAGCCCTAATGGAAAAGAATTATATGCAGTAAAGTGGAGAAAATGTATGGTTTTATGCCAATGTAGGTTTCAAATATATTTTTTTTTTTGGTGAGGAAGATCAGCCCTGAGCTAACATCTGCCAATCCTCCTCTTTTTTTTTTTTTTTTTGCTGAGGAAGACTGGCCCTGGGCTAACATCCACACCCATCTTCCTCTACTTTATATGGGACCCCGCCACAGCATGGCTTGACAAGCTGTGCGTTAATGTGCGCCCAGGATCTGAACCAGCGAATACCCGGCCGCAGCAGCAGAGCGCGCGCACTTAACCGCTTGCGCCACCGGCTGACCTCAGGTTTCAAATATTGAAGTAAATACTGTTGCCTAAATGAGAAGGGGAAAACTGAATCAGCCTCAAATCTTGTACCTGCATTAGTGTCATAAATGGAAGCAGTTATAATTGCTGGCAGGAACGAATCATTCCATAGCTAGGTCTGTGCGGACGCTTCTTGATCGTATTCACTTAAGATGGCAGCACCGTTTCATTGCGATGGTCCCCAGAAACAGAAATCTGTTATTTGCTGATGTCTTTGAAAAGTTAAATTTCTAACTTTTTTATCTGAGTATACTTAGAAGAGTCTCTTATACCACACACACAGACATCATTTGAACTGTGCCTCAGACCTCATTATTTCCTCAAGAAAGAACATCAACACCTGAAAAACAAAGTCCCTGAAATAGCCAGTAGTGCACAACCAGAGATTTTAGCAACAAAAACCACGAGTTCCCCAGGGAACTGGAGCACGGGACTCAGTGTGATGCTTTCCAGTGTTGTTCCTGGAAAGCTGGCACCGTGGGCCAGCTGTGAGGGCTGCGAGGCCCCGGTTACAGGAGCCGCGCTCCCCCACCGCAGCGAGCCCCGCACACCCGCTGCCGGCCCGGCCCCGATGCAAGTTGTTCTGCTGCTGCGGTCAGGATCGCGGCTCAGGCCTCGGGGATGGAAGTGGCGCGTCCAGCACAGAGGTGAAAACGGGGAGGAGAGAACCGCGAGAGAAATGGGTCGTGTGTTGGGCAGTGTGGGGCGGCGTTTAAAGGGTACGGGCGGGGGGGGGGGGTGGGGGTGGACACGAGCCGGGAGCCAGCGGTTTCCAGCTTTTTTCCTCGCCCCCAAACCCTGGCCGAGCCATCATGTTTAAGTAGCGCGAAAACTGAACCGTGTCCAGCTCAGCGGCGACCTGGGCTAAGCTTGCCCTGCAGGGGCGACACCCAGATAAAGAGCTGCAGATGTCCTGCGCCCGCAGAAAATAAGCATCTCCCTTTTCTCTTAGCCAGATGGGAAGTGAATGTTCACGAGTCCTGCGGGGCGCGGACTTGCGGGCGGGGAGGCGGGAGGCAGGGGTCGTCCTGCCCGCAAAGCGGCCCCGGCGGCCCCGCGCCGCCCCCACCCTCCCTCCTCCCCGCCACCCCCGCCCCTCCCCCCGTCGCCCTCGGGACCCGGGAGAGACTACTGGCTCCTTGGACTCAGTTTCTGCCCTTCCGCTTTTTTCACACCTTCGGCTTGCGCGGACCGTGCGCCCCGCCCCCGGCTCCGCAGCCCCCCGACCCCTCGGCGCCCCCAGAAGGTCCCTCGGAGCCGCGCGCGCAACCCCAGTGCCCTCCTGGAGGAAGGCAGACGGGGAGCGTGGCCGGGACGGGAAGGGGCAGCCTTCGTGCCCCAGAGCGGGCCTGCGCGGGGTCCTGGGGCCCCAGGCCCCTTCGAGGTTGGGGGCGCTGGCGCGCGAGCCTCGGGGAGCCCCGCAGCCCCTGGCGCCGACATTTCCCTTCCCTTCCCTGCCCAGCGCCCAGGCCCCGCGGCCGCGCCGGGAGGGACCGTGGGTGGAAGAGCCGCTGAGCTCGGGGGCGGGGGCTGGGGCGCCGTCACTTGTTGGGCTCAGACCCGGAGCTCGGCCGGGAGCGCTGTCGTTCCCAGAGCCCGCCTCGGCTGAGCCCGGGGCACCGAGCCCGCGCCCCCGGCTCGGCGCCGGGGAGAAGGGCGAGCGCGGCAGCCGGCCCCGCGCGAGGAGAGGGCCGTCGAGAGCCGCCGGGGGGCGCTGGGCCGGGGTCGGGGGCCGGGCCTGGCCGTCCCTCGGAGCTGCAGCCGCGGAGCGAACGTCCCCGGTGACGGGGACCGCGGGCGCACGCGGCGAGGCTCGTCGCCTACTTAAAGCCGCCGCCGCCACCGGGATCCCCGCCACTCCTCTCGGACCGGCCCCCCACCCCTGCCACTTTTCGGAGGCCCCCGCCCCCGCCTCCGGAGCTGCGGGGCAGTCGGACGCGGAGCCGCGCGCGGAGAGGACGCCGGCGGAGCTGCCCCGGCCGACCGGCGCCCCCTGCTCTGCGCGCGGCCGGGCGGACTCCCCGCTCCGTCCCTGCGCTCCGTCCCCGCGCTCTGCCCGGTCTGCCCCCGCTCTCCTCCCGCCCCGTCCCCGCGCTCCTCCCGCTCCGTCCCAGCTCCGTCCCCGCGCTCCGCCCGCTCTGTCTCCGCGCTCTGCCGGCTCTGCCCCCGCGCTCCTCCCGCTCCGTCCCCGCTCTGTCCCCGCAGGCCCGGGGCGCCGGGCGGCGCGATGCGGCACCTGTGCCGGGGCCGCGTGCTGGGCATCTCGGTGGCCATCGCGCACGGGGTCTTCTCGGGCTCCCTCAACATCCTGCTCAAGTTCCTTATCAGCCGCTACCAGTTCTCCTTCCTGACCCTGGTGCAGTGCCTGACCAGCTCCGCGGCGGCGCTGAGCCTCGAGCTGCTGCGGCGCCTCGGGCTGGTCGCCGTGCCCCCCTTCGGCCTGAGCCTGGCGCGCTCCTTCGCGGGGGTCGCCGTGCTGTCCACGCTGCAGTCCAGCCTCACGCTCTGGTCCCTGCGCGGCCTCAGCCTGCCCATGTACGTGGTCTTCAAGCGCTGCCTGCCCCTGGTCACCATGCTCATCGGCGTCCTGGTGCTCAAGAACGGCGCGCCCTCGCCGGGGGTGCTGGCCGCCGTGCTCATCACCACCTGCGGCGCCGCCCTGGCAGGTGAGGGGCCCCGCGCCCACCCCGCCCACCCCTCCCGCCGGTCGGCGGCCGCGGGCATCGCTTCCAGATGGGGAGACTGAGGCAGAGGCGGGGAGCCTGGACGCGGTCGCTGGCTCGCAAACGGGACTCTAGACCCCGCCGAGCCGCCCCTGCGCTTCGGCCCCTCCTTCGGAGCCCCCGCGGGTCCTGGCTTCCGACCCCCGCCCACCCCCGTCGCGTATCGCCCTTCTCGCCCCCCCCACCCGTCTTCCCTTCACCGCTTCCTTCCTCCGGGAGCGGGGGGAGGGGCTGCAGCCTCCCCGGGTCACGCGGGCTGGAGCGGGGGGACGAGGGGCGCCGCGCGGGGGCCGCCGGGGCTGCTTCGAGGTCTCGGGCAGAGGCCGGGCGTGGACGCCGGAGCGCGTGGGGGGCTGGGGAGCGAGAGACCCTCTTGGGGCCGAGGGGAGGCGCTCTTTGCCCCGCCTGCCCGCCCGCCCGGGTCAGAGCCACCAGCTGGGGGTCCTTCTCCCTCCTGGCGCCCGCGGAGGGGCAGGGGCACAAGCGCCTGGTGACCTCGTGGCCAGCCCGGGAAGCCAGAGCGCCCACCCTGAGGGCACCGCGCTCCCCGGGGCCCCGTCCTGGCCAGGGGTGGCCAGAGCCTGGGGGCGCTTGGGGAGGGCGCCCCTCCTCCCGCCCGAGCCGGCCTCGGCTGAGCGCGGCTCTCCGGTTCGTGCCCGAGCGCAGAGCTGGGGCGCGAACCCCGCCCCTGGCCAACCCGACGTCTTGTCTTTTTCCTTCCCGCCCGGATCGGCCGTCCCGGCGGCGCAGGAGCCGGCGACCTGAGCGGCGACCCCGTGGGGTACGTCACGGGCGTGCTGGCCGTGCTGGTGCACGCCGCCTACCTGGTGCTGATCCAGAAGGCGAGCGCCGACACGGAGCACGGGCCGCTCACCGCGCAGTACGCGGTCGCCGTCTCCTCCACGCCGCTGCTCGTCGTCTGCTCCTTCGCCAGCACCGACTCCATCCGCGCCTGGGCCTTCCCCGGCTGGAGGGACCCGGCCATGGTCTGCATCTTCGTGGCCTGCGTCCTGATCGGCTGCGCCATGAACTTCACCACGCTGCACTGCACCTACATCAACTCGGCCGTGACCACCAGCTTCGTGGGCGTGGTGAAGAGCATCGCCACCATCACGGTGGGCATGGTGGCCTTCAGCGACGTGGCGCCCACCTCTCTGTTCATCGCCGGCGTCGTGGTCAACACCCTGGGCTCCATCATTTACTGCGTGGCCAAATTCCTGGAGACCAGAAAACGAAGCCACTACGAGGACCTGGGGGCGCAGCCCGGGGGCGAGCAGGCGCCGCCGAGCCGGGACCGGCTGCCGTTCGTCCTGGCGGAGCTGCCCGCGGAGGGTGGAGGTGGCGGGGCGGCAGGTGGGGCGGCAGCAGGTGGCCCCGCTTGGCGGAGTGGGCCGGAGGCCAGGGGCGGCCCCGGGGGAGCCCTGCTGGGGGCTCGGGGCGCGCGGGGCGCGGGCAGCCCTGAGGAAGCGAGCAAGAGGTCGTTGAAGGATGCTTACCTCCAGGTGTGGAGGCTAGTTCGGGGAACCAAGTACACGAAGGAGGATTATTTGATAGAAAATGAAGAGTTACCCAGCCCTTGAAAGGAAATGCCTGTGTGTATATATGTACATACGCTTATTTTATAAGAGAGAGGGAGCATATTTTCATGAGGGCCGTTCAGTTTTATTCTTTGAGGAGTGGGGAAGGGAAGCAAGGAAAGGAGCTGAAACGGACTGGCAGCCACAAAATGAGCGCCTGTGTGAGTTGTTACTCAGCGTGGGGTGGCCTGAGGCGTCCCAGAGACAAAGGGTCGGGAAGGTGCTTGAGAAGTCAGTCTCGGGGCAGACTCCGGGCACATGACTGTTTCTCACGATAACCATGGCCGAGTGTCTGCGTGTGCCAGGAGTCCTCAACCCCGCTCCAAAGATGGGGTGTAGGTATGCTGGCAACACCTGAGCAGCTCACAGATCACACACAGGGGCATGTTTCTGATGACAAAACTGCAGTTTTTATATGGCCAGCTGGGCAAAGAGTATATTATTGAAATGACGTATATACATAAATACACTGCATTGATGTTTACTCTTTGTAGTCATCTGAAATGTGTTTACTCTCATTTTTCTTCACTTGTCTTTTTTTTTAAAGTGCTCTATTCTATTATATACTGGTAGAAAATGTTAAAGCTATTTTGAAAATATGAGTTGTTAGCTTTAATCATGAAGTTTAAAGTTGGCTTTTAGTAATTATAAAAATATTTTAAAGGTTGTTTTGGCTCAGTGCTTTATAATATTTATTATTGAATGCTGTAGCCTTTTTAAAAACCAGTTTTACTGTGTCCGATATTCTGTCAAGCAAATGCGATGGCTGAAGTAGAATTGTCTTAACTGAAGCGGAAACAGAGGGAGACCATCCTGCGAGCCAGCCCTTTCCATCCCTCCACACAACCCCAACCATGTGACAGCAGGAGCAACTGCTGTATTCACTTGATATTTTTCTATCTTAAATTTGTCAAAATAAAATATGAGTCTATCTGCTAAAGACACATTGTTAGAAATTTGTTTCAGACACATTCATGTTCTGTTCATGCTGTGTGGCTTGTGTGGTTTGCCTTCAGTGTGGCGTCTGTCTGGTACGTAGGGCCCAGGCCTGCGGGAACTTCCTATGTCAGCGTGGCAGCTGAGGTTAAAACACCACCAACCACCACACTCTCATTTTCCAGTCAAGGAAACAGTTATGGAGTAAAATGAAATACTGCCTCCTGTTTCAGCATGAAAACCGTCCCAGCTGACTGCAGTTTCTCTGGAGTTTGAGCCGCAGGGGTTGAACGCCCCCGGGGCAGGGCTTCCTGTTGCCCCTCAGGAGAGGGCTTGGAGAGTGAAGACACCCTCATTATTTGCCAGCGTGTTCCGAGACTCTCAGATGGTCACATCCTGTATTTTTCTTTATTTTCCAAAAATCAAAACAAAACGAAGAGCAGAGGAAAAATGAAGTTTCCCCTCCATCGGTTTGGCTCCACAAGCTGGTGAGCACCTGTAATTGTGGTTTGCGATTGGTTCTGGTTGACTGGTTTTCATGGGCAATTGATGGTTTCCACAGGCACGTCCACGAGCCGTTTCAGATGGAGGAGCCCTCGTATGGCTGCACTTAGAAGGGGTTGGCTGGGGTTGTAATGACTTTAAAAATAAGCGTTAGTTTTATTTTTTTTTAAATTTTTAAATTTATTTTTTATTTTTTTGTGTGAGGAAGATCAGCCCTGAGCTAACATCCATGCTAATCCTCCTCTTTTTGCTGAGGAAGACTGGCTCTGAGCTAACATCTATTGCCAATCCTCCTCCTTTTTTTTTTCCCCCAAAGCCTCAGTAGATGTATGTCATAGCTGCACATCCTTCTAGTTGCTGTGTGTGGGACTCGGCCTCAGCATGGCCGGAGAAGCAGTGCGTCGGTGCGAGCCCGGGATCCGGCCCCGGGCCGCCAGTAGTGGAGCGTGCGCACTTAACCGCTAAGCCATGGGGCCGGCCGAAGCGTTAGTTTTAATGTCAACATGCCAGAAGGCAACATCCTGTTGCAAGTCTGTGTAGCTGAGGATTAATGAAAAGCAGCAAAGATGAGTGAGGTGTATACTTTTTTGTTAATACTGCTGTCAGATAAATGGATAGAATGATTGTTTTTCACTGAAAAAATTCCCTTTTGGTTAAAACTGTGGGTTTGCATTTATTGCAAAAAGATTAATTCTTTTCTGTAGAGGCACTGTATCAGTTAGAGTTCTCTAGAAAAACAGAACCAAGAAGATATAGATATCTTGTTATACGTTCTATAAGTGACCAATAAGATTATACCTATATAATCTATATCTATATCTAATCACAGAGAGAGAGAGAGGGGGAGAGAGAGAGAGTTTAAGGAATGGGCAATTGTGGGGCGAGTCTAGAATCTGTAGGGCAAGCTGGCAGGTGGGAAACTTGGTAAGGTTTTTATGTTGCAGTCATAGGGCTGAATTGCTTCTTCTTCTGCAAACCTCAGTTCTTAAGGCCTTCAACTGATTAGAGGATGCCTACCCACATTATGGAGGGTAGTCTCCTTTACTCAAAATCTACTGACTGTAAATATTAATCACATCTAAAAATGTCTTCACAGCAACATCTAGACTCCTGTTTGACTGAACAACTGGGCACCACAGCCTAGCCAAGTTGTCACATAGAAGTGACCATCACAGACACCTATGCTGGGAGAGGACAGGGGGAAGTATGATAGGGTAGAAAAACCCAGGAAGATCAGAAGTGGACGTTCTGTTGCATCCATTGGTTGGGCAAAGCTTAGCAAGTAAGGGTGGGAGGGCAGGGCAGAATGGGCATCAGCGCCTGAAGCCCAGCCCCAGGAGGGCAGAGCAGGTGGCTTCCAAATCTTTCCTCCATCGTCAGTAGACCTTGAGCCCATCCGCAGACTCAGGTCCACCCTGACCTTCGGGCTCTGGCAAGGCCTGAGTCAGACAGGAAGGAGGCTTGTGAGATGCTCCAGCACGTGACCGTGGAAGGGACTCAACTGGAAGTCACCACTGTTTCTTGACTGACCCCGTCTTTGTGCCCCATTTCTGACAACTTGATTCTCCCTTTTTCTGAGATTACGCCCCCAACCTTGTACCCACCTGGGTGTCTGGTCCCCGCCCTGACAGTCTGTTCCTCTATCAGTTCTTCAGGATGGAGGCCCTGCCTCACACTCACTGGCCACTTCTCGGCTGGAATCTGTCTGCTGGTCCCCTCCCCTAAAAGCCATCGAGCCCTCTGTTACTACCTGAGGCACAGGTCACTCAGAAGCACGGGGGCACGTGACTGCCCAGGACGTGCGGTTGAGAGGGTGCATGCTGCTGCTGAGCAGAGCTGGAGCTGTGACCTCAGCTCCTGCAAGACCAGCCGTCCTGCAAAAGTGGTCCCTTGTCAGAGGGCTAACAGTCTGTGTGGCTGATAGCCAGACTTCACGAGGACAGAGCTGGGTGAAACTTGCAGGTCCTTAACTGACTGAAGGTTTTGTTGCATCTCAGGATGGCGAGTTTCTGTTGACCTCTCTTTAAGCTCACTGGGTCTCTCTTGGGCCATGTCCAGTCTGCTGATGTGCCGGTAAAAGGCCTTCTTCACTTCTGTGAAGTTTTGTTTTTTCTTAAAGGTCTAGCATTTCCTTTTGATTCTTTCCTAGAGTTTCCATCTCCCTGGGGACGTCACCCGTCTGCTCTTGTGTGTTGTCTGCCTTTTCCATTAGAACCGCTAGCGTATTCATCATAGTTCTGTTAAGCCCCTGTCTGATCATTCTAGCACCTGCGTCACACCTGAGGCTGGTTCCGGGGCTTGCTTTGTCCATTCAGACATGTTTTTTCCTTTTTACTTAACATGCCTTATACTTTTTTTGTTGTTGAAAGCCAGATGATCTTTGGGACAGTAGGAACTGAGGGGAAGAGGCTTCCCGTGTGCGATTTCATGTTACTGTGGCTAGCACTTGGGTTCTCTCATGTTTGCTGCAGCTGTAGGTGCTGAGGTTTCCAACTCCTTGAGTGTCCTTGTCGTCATCTCCCTGTTGTCTTGGGGCTTCTGAGAGCTCCTCGTTAGACGGAGTCTGACACACCACAGCTCCCCCAGCTGTGATCCAACTCTGACTGTCCCGGAGCTTGTGGGTGTGCTGGTCCAGTGCGGGGAGGGGAGGGTTCCACGATCTCATTAGTGCATCTCAGCCTTTCAGTGGCCTGTGTCCCTGGGCTGTGACCTTCACAAGTGTTTCTTAGCCTTTTATTTTTCCTCCCCTTAGATGAGACAGGAGGGCCAGAGGGGCCTAGACTGGGAGAAGTGCCTCTTCCCAGGCAGGACAGGCCTTGCTTATGGAGCACCCACAGGGCCCGCTTCACAGGGATACTCTCTCCCTCCCTCTGCCAGAGTGCCAAGGTTCCCTGGAAGTCAAACCCATGCAAACGTGGGTGCCCCTCTAAGACTGTGACCCCCAGGACTTTCTCACTCTCGTGATAGACCACATTCAACCTCCAGAAATTTATAAAATTTGCCATTTAAGTGTTTCTACTAATTTATAGCTCCAGTGGCTTCTGCTCCGGGTAAGGAGGTCTCTGCTGCCACTTTCTGGATTCGCCTGTCCATCCAGATTTGGGGGTGGCAGTTTGCCCTTTGACCTCAGTTCTCTGAGGGGTTCTAGAAAAGTCGTTGGTTTTCAGTTTGTTCATCTTTTTCTTGTGGTAAGGATGGGAGTGATAACTTATAAGCTGTTTACAGGTGGGAACAGGAGCCAGAAGTCCTGGCTGAAGACTTGTGAAAAGCCTGCTCAATTTCTGCAAAGACAGAAGTCGTGAAGGGAAGCTAGACAGCCCTAAGGAAGGCTCCAAAAGAAATGAAAGCACCCAAAGTTACTGACCCTTCTTGTAACTCCTGCACTCAGGCCGCAGTGACATATACACCTGAGTGTGGGCAACTTTTGAGTCCAAGTGCTTTGTGAGCAAGAGGCGATGCACGCCGAGGTTTGCACGCCGAGGGTGGTGTGCCGTGGAAGTCGTCGTTAGGATCCGTCTTGGAGTGCTTCCCTTCCACATAACAGAAACTTTTCCTACTCCTGGATTTCCTCTGACTGTGTTCCGGACGCTGGGGTGATGCCCATAACTTTCCTGGGACCTCTGAGTGATGAGTGCTGACCTGACTCTGCTGCCGCCTTCCTCTCTAGACACCACGTCAGGTCTGCCAGGCCGGATGCACCGCAGCATCTGCTGAAACTGCCCTCTCCTCGCGCCCCACCACCCCGCCCCTTACACACATAAGGAGTACTTCTGATTCTGGATTTTTCCTCTCCGCATCTGCTTTGTCCTGCTCCTGAGATGAAACAGCAGGTTTGGAAGAGAGCCTGTGAGCAGAACAGAGTAGAACATAGGATAGCAGGATGCACAACTAGCAAAATGGACTTCAGATCCCTCTTGGGGAATCATCCCCTCCTCGAGTCTGTGCTCACGTGGCTCAGCTGGTGTGGATGCCATCTTTCCACCCTCGGTGTGCAACTCCAGCAGCCCAGTCAAGGCACGTCCTCCACTTGGAAACTCGATTCGTCCAGGGATGGTCGTGGGACCTGGTCAGAGCCAATGAGGTGCAAGGATATTCTGGCAAGATGCAAGTTGCGTCTTTGTGTCCTCCTGGACTTGATCCCAGGAGGATGGGGTGGGCAGACAAGACGTGCAGCCATTTTGCCGCCAGGAAAAGTTAAGATCTAATAGAAAGGAAATAACACAGAGAGGTGGACCAGGGGGCAGAGAGAGAGAGAAACTGAGTCCGTTTCTCACCTGGCCTCACCTGGCCGTGGTATGAGCTGACTTTCACTTCAGTCAGCGCTGTCATTCAGATTGTCAGTTATGTAAAACAAAGCTCTTTTGGGTGTTGTTATTCGCTTAAGTCATTTGACGTTGGGATTCCTGCCACTTGCAACCCAAAGAGTCCCGAGTGACACAAACATAAATTAATGGTTCTCAGGCGGGAGTGGTGGTGGTGGTGGGGGAGGACCAGAGGGGGTTTTTCTATTGTTTGTTTTGATTTGGTTCTTGATTTTCACCACACAAGCTGGTACCCTCACCCAACTAGGGATTAGATACCCCTCCCGAGTCTCTCACAAATTTCCGCCTGGCGTGCGTCACCGTGGGCTTAACAGCCCGTGGTTTCACCCATCATCTTTCTCTTCAGTTTACAGTTCAGTGGATTCCTACGTTCCTGCCTCACGAGTTCACCGGCTGTTGCAGGAATGTTGTGTGTTGCACACTATCATAAATAATAATACCTGGGGCTTATTATTGTAGTGTTGCTATTTGCCAGGTGTGGTTCTAAGTGTTTCACATGTGCTGAATCATTTTATCCTCACAGCACTCCTGTAGGTCAGCATTAACATCATCCCGATCATTCAAGGGGTAAACTGAGGTACAGAGGCTGAGGACCGTGCCCTGGCCTCACAGCTGGTGACTGTAGATTGAGGATCTGGTTTGAACTGGGTGGTCTGGCCCCGGGCCCATGTGGTCCCCACTCTGCTGCTCAGCCCCCGGGTTTGGGGCGGTGACGCCTACATCACAGAGTGGACACCTGGGCGTGGAGGTGGCACGTCCAGGGCTTGTTAACTCTGCAGCTCAGGGAGGACCTGGGCTCTGTCCATTATTCCCTTCTGTTGTCCTCAGCAGGGAAGAAGACACAGCTTTATTTCCAGAAGCATCCTATGTGTGTGTATGTGTGAACAGTTTTCTGCCCCCCGGGACTCAGGGACCCGGAGGGCAGCTGATGTGCTGTGAAGAGCAGAGTAGAGAAAGGAGCTCGATTGCTTTTGGGTCAATCTCTCCCCTAATACTGACATAAAATAACTTACCCCTTGCCCTTAGAGAACCTTGGAGGGTACACGCCTCTCCTGGGGTTTCGAGGACTCACTGAGCATGCTCAGTGCTGCTGATTGCTTCCCGCCCCCACTGCTGTGTTGATCTTTTTTTTAAAGAAAAACTGCTTTATGGAAATGTAATGTACATACCATAAAATTTGCTCATTTTACGTGAACAGACTTTAGTATATTTATAGAATGGTATAGCCATTGCCACTGTCTAATTTTAGAACATTTTCATCATCCCCAGAGGAAATCCTGTGCCCATTAGAAGTCACAGTCCACTTCTTCCCCGTCCCCCAGCCCCTGGCAAACACTCATCTACTTTCTGTCTCTGTGGATTTGCCTGTTCTGGACTGATCACTTCTGGCTCTCCTGAAATTGCTTTTCCGGACTGCTCTTCCTAACCTGTTCCTGAACTCCTTTTTCCGCAGGAGGTATTGCTAACATAAAGCGGACGTTGGGGTGCAGTTGACAAGATTTACTGAATGCTTCAAGGTGCCTGTCCCAGGGCATCTCAGTGCAGAAAAGGAAGACCAGAAAGTCGGCATCAGAAGCCCCTGCTCTTGGCGTCTTTGAGTGTCCCTCTCCTCGGCCCTGCCTGCTGCTGTGCGGAGGGCCCTCCCCTGCTACAGTGGTCTCTTTTCCTGAGTCACCCCTACTCTGGACTTACGCCTCCCATTTCCTTGTTTTCTCAAGAAGTAATTGGAAGGGCTTTAACACTGTTCCTACAACAAAAGAGCGGTCATCCTGCAATATAATCCTTCACTACTTCCTCGAATGTGGAAAAGCCTACTGATGAAAACATCACTGCTGTTCTGTGCCCTACACAGAACTCTCTCTCTCCATGTACACACACACACCTATGCAGAGAGAGAGAAAGTTACTGTGGAAACTTTTATAACTAATGCAAAGTTGATTGTCCCCCTCCATTCTTCCTTGCACATGGGATCTAAATTTATTCAGGTACAAGCAACAGCGTGCTCAGGGAAGGTGGGCCAGCCCCCTCATGGATTCATCACCATTTTTCTAAAGCCATCACGGTGGACCCCTGTCTCTTTGCAATGGTTGGTTTAGGGGTGGGCCTGTGACCCAGCTAGTGAAGGGCATGAATGGGTAAGTGTGCTGGGGAAGGGGTCCTGGGCAGGGTCTCCATGATAAGAAGAGACTCTTCAGAAGAAGCTCCCTGTGTCCTGTTTCTGCGTGCAGTTGGTGAGGAGGTGATGTGTGAAACCACGGTGGCCACTTTGCAGCCCTGAGTGGACAATCCTCAGGATGAAGGGCAGTGTGCTGAGGGAACCCAGAAGAAGGAGGGAACTGTTCCTGGAGCCTTCACTGTGCAGCTGAGTTAACACCGGAGCTGCCAATTCCTGGAGTCTTGTTACGGGAGAGAATAAATTCCTGTTCTAAACCCACTCTTAGTGAAGCATTCTTTTTCTTTCAATCAAAAGCTTCCCAATGGATGTAATTTAAATTTGATAATGAATTTTGTTTCATAAAGAAAATATACTTGAAAAGCAAAACTTTTTTCCATTACAACACCAGTTTTCATCTATCCATCCATCTATTCATTATACATTCATTCAACAAACATCCATTAAGTGCATTTACATTCCAATTTCTGAACAGTTTGTTTCCTCTTTTTAATATTTCTTTATAGTAAATGTAATTAGTGATTTTATATACATGAAGGATTACTTCCAGAAGGGCTAGTTTGATGATAAATACTAGTCAAACATTCTTTGAAAGGGCAATACAAACTCTGAGTTTCATCTTCTGAAGTTTATCCGAAAGACCAAACTGGATGATGTTTCCCATATTCACCAAAGTTTAAAAAACAAACCAGAAACCCTATAAAAATGGGCAAAAGGTATGAATAGAAAGTTTTTAGCCAAGGAGATCAAATGGCCCTTATACACATGCAAAGATCCTGAACCTCATTTAAATAGTAGAAAAACAAATTAAACTACAATGAAAGCACATGTCAATAAGGCTGTGGGGACGTTGATGCCCATAGGTTGCTCATGAGTGAGTGTGTCAGTGTGACCTCTGCAGAAGGAAAACAGGACAATAAGCAATGACCTTGTTATGGACTGAATGTCTGTGTCTCCCCAGAATCGTACATTGAAATCCTAATCCCCATGGGATGGCATTAGGAGGTGGGGCCTTTGGGAGATGATGAGGTCATGAGGGTGGACTCCCATGAATGGGACTAGTGCCCTTATAAGAAGAGAAGGTGAGCTTGCTCCCCTCTGCTCTCCACCATGTGAGGACACAAAGAGGAGACGACGGTCTGCAAACCAGGAATAGGGCTCCCACCAGACACCCGATCTGCCGATGCCTGGACCTTGGACTTCCAGCCTCTAGAACTGTGAGAAATACATCTCTGTTGTTTTTAAGCCACCTAGTCTGTGGTATTTTGCTATAGCAGCCCAAACAGAGCAAGACAAAGATTTTGTTTTGGACAAATATCTCTGGTGGGAACTGCGGTTCTCCCTGGGCGTCCCCTCCCCCATCTCCCTTCTGGTCCCGGGGTGCCTGCGCTTATCTGGGCACCCGGCCACTGACCTCATGCTGCCCTCCCCAGGCTGCCTGCAGTTAGCCGCAGCTGGTGGAAGGTGAGTGGAAGGGATGTGGACAATGCCCATTCACTTGTTTAGAAGAGACCTACTTGTTGATGAAAAGGTTTTGGAAATACCTTTTCCAAAGGTATTTGGTTGCACAACCTTGTGAATGTAATTAGTGCCATTGAATTGTACACTTAAAATGGTTAAAAGGGCAAATTTTATGTTATATATATGTCTTAATCGGCTCAGGCTGCTATAACAAAGTACTATAGAGGTGGCTTGAACAACAATTTATTTCTCAGTCCTGAAGGCTAGAAGTCCAAGATTCACGTTCCAGCATGGTTGGGTTCTGGTGAGAACCTGCTCCCTGGCTTGTGGACAACCACCTTCTCACTGTGTCCTCACATGGCAGAGAGAGCTCTGGGCTCTGCAGCCCTTACATGGGCACCAGTCCCATCATGGGCCTCCACCCACAACCTCATCCCAATCCCATCACCTCCCCAAAGCCCCCCCTCCAAACATCACCACATGGGGGATTAGGGCCTCAAGATAGGAATTTTGAAGGGACACCTTCAGTCCATAGCAATATATTTTACCGCAATTTAAAACATTAATAATATAACGTACCCAAATCCATTGGGTATTATACACTTTAAATGGGTGAAATGTGTGGTCTGTGAATTGTGTCTCAATAAAGCTGTTTTAAAAAGTAAAACCGCCGTCCTTTCCTTCCTCTCTGTCTGGTCCCACGACTAGGCTAGGATGTGGCACTGAGCTGGCCGTGTCCGAGCCACACAGAGGAAAATGGGTCCTGACCAGCCCTGCGAGCCAGGCCTCTCGCCAGCCCTGCACCCACCTGCAGATGCTGTGACAGAAGAGAAGTAGGCTGTCTGCCGAGCCTCGCACTCAGGGTTCTGTTAGTTCAGCAGCTTAGCCAGTTTCTGACCACGACAGTCCCCTCACCTCTCACACTGAGAAAGACAGTGACTTTGACAAACCAGAGGCAGGCATGAGGGCTCTGTCCTGCCCTCTTCCTTCAACACCTTCCCCCGCTTGGCCTGACCACACGCAGCTCCACCCAGTGATGCCCCAGGATGCCCCACTCCCGCACCCGCTATGTGATTTCACTTTCCAGTTACAGAGCCGCTGATGGTGCAGGACTGTGTACAAGAACAGACTACCACTGTTCCATTGTTTCCATTGATTTCATTTACGGCTGATAGAGTTTCAAGGAGGACAATATTCTATAGTAGAAGTCAAGTTAGAATTCATTCATGGTTTATGCCAACGGAGAGTCGATTGATTATACAAGCTATGTTCAAAAGAGCAAAACAATCTTTTCCCTAGCTATCTGAGTAATGGCTATTTGTCATTTGTTCCTTTTATTCCACTACAGAAAACATTTTAGAGCATGAAAGCAAAAGGGTAGAAGTCGTCATTTTTCTCAAGTCCCACTTTATTGGAAACTAATTGGGTAGATCTTCAAAGCTTGCAAGAATTTAACAATGGATCAACCTCAGGGATATGTTCTGAAAATAATCCATAAAATAAACTTGATGCAACGGAGAGAACAATTTCTTATTAGCAAAGGGCATGCTTTTGATTTTGTCCCTCCACGTGACGTAATTCCAGATGTGTCTGATCTCTTCCTGCCCCGGGGATCAACCTTCTCCTTTGGTGTGATGGAAGAGAGAAAGTTTGATTTTTATCGTTCAATGCCAAAACACTTGGGTGAAAAAATTTGAAAACCCAATCATCTTGATGTTTTTGTACCTAGACACAGAACACCTCTTTTAGAGATATCTGGACAGGGACCAAATTTCTTGCTTTTTGTTTGGCTACTTGGCTTCATGTAGAGTGTGTGTGTGTTTCCTTGTAGCAAGGATCTCTTAAGGAATGAGAGGTGCTGTTGGTCCTGGGCTGGCTTTCCATGAGTCCAGAGTGCTAATAATCTATGGTGCAATTTAATACACCACCACCAGCTGTAAATCTCTGCTGTAGAGCACCCTGCCTGGGTCAGCGGGAGTTAACACAGCTTGTGACTGAGGTTGGGAGGGCTGGCTGTGTGTGGGTGCTTTCATACTGATTGCCCAGTTCCCCACGGGGCCCCCACTCTTTCTCATCCATAACTTCTGTGCCCAGTGACCCTTGGAGCAGCCATAATAAGCAACCCAGTTTGAAATGCTGGTTCCCTGCTTTTCTTTAAGCAACAATGTTCAATTTTCAAATGAATTGGGTAGGCAAATAGGGAGAAGTTTTACATTTTGCAATTCATGTAGTGGCTGTCTTCCAAAATCTGCAATTTATTTCATAAACTTTATCGCCAACTTGGTAAGCAGCCATTTCCGTAGGCACTTACTGTCACTGCAATGGTATCAAGGGATATTCACTTTGCCTAATGTTACCTAAGCCTTCCAGAGCCGCTGTAATCCTCGGATGGCACTACCCCCTTCATGTGATGAGTGACTTTGTGAGCAGGTGCCGTCCCCTTCAATTCCATAACCATGTGGAGAGACGATTGCAGAAAGGGAGACGGTCGGCCAGGGGTTCACCGCACAAAGGCAGGCATTGCACTGTCTTATCTGCTCTGCTACTGCCCGCTGCCCAACACTGTGCCTGGACTGTGGTCTAGCACTCAATAAATACTTGTTGACTGACTGACAAAGAAATCAAAGTCATGAAATCAAAGCACAACTTCAGTTTTCTGGTTCAAGTGGAAACTACAGTGGATTATGAGCTCCTTTTAAGAGGTCCTGATGAGTGAGCCTAATTTCCCTCTAGTGCCGTTCTTGGAAAATAAAACGCCATAAATTGATTCTGCTGGATAAGGAACGGGCCGTGTGATCTGCACGAAGGGCAGAGAGGCAGGACGGCCTGGCACAGGCGGTTTGGGGTCCACTCAGCGAGGAGAGCTCCTGCCAAGTGCCCTTTGCGCCCCAGGTTCCATGCTGTCAGGTTTTAGGAGACCTGCTCTGCCTCAATCCAATAAAATGTTCATAAACTTTTTTTTTTTTTTTTTTTTTGGTTAGGATGCTTGTCTTGAAAAATAATATAGAACATTGTTAACTATTCAGACAGGGAAGGTAGAAATAGGTCAGACAAAAATGAAGGGTGAAGTTGTCCTGGCCTTTCTTTAATCTTTTGAACAGTGTTTGAAAGAGCTCTTGGCAGATGAACAAATTTGTTCTGTATTGTGGAGTTAATATCTGTGCCAGGATTTCTGTCGTCCCTCTGGGGGTGGTGATCAATATAACTAATAAGTAGGAAATGACTAGACTGAGCCCAGTCAGTCTCCCTCAGGGGGCCCCGTAATAGAAGGCATCCTGGGAGACCAGCCACCCCGAGTCTGGAGAAACGTGGGTCTTGACAGAACAGTTAGCAGCCACTAAGATAGCCCTGTGTTACCTCAGCAAAGCTGGGCAACGTCCAAGGACGACAGTAAGGGAAAGAGGCAGCAAGAAAGTGAACGAAGGGAGGGAAGAAGGAGCCATAGGCGAGGGTGAAGGATTGAAAACAAGGGAGCCCTTTTCTAAAAAAAGACTTTTCCTATGGAGCAGTTTTAAGTTCACGGTGAAATGGAGGGGAAGGTACAGAGATTTCCCATACATCCCCTGTGCCCACACATGCACAGCCTTGCCTGTTGTCAACATCTCCCACCAGATGGAACGTTTGTTAACTGATGAACCTACGTTGATGCGTCATCATCACCCAGAGTCCACAGTCCACATCAGGGTTCACTCCGGGTGCTGTACCTTCTGTGAGTTTGGACAAATGTGTAAAGACACGTATCCATCATTCTAATACTATACAGAATATTTCCACTGCCCTAAAAATCCTCTGTGCTCCATCTATTCATCCCTCTCCTTCTCACCTCCCAACTCCTGGCGACCACTGATGTTTTCACTGTCTCCATAGTTTTGCCTTTTCCAGAATGTCATGTAGTTGGAATCATACACTGTGTAGCCTTTTCAGATTGGCTACTGTCACTTAGTAATATGCACTTAAGTTTCCCTGTCTTTTCATGGCTTAATGGCTCATTTCTTTTTAGCACTGAATTATATTCCATTGTCTGGATGAACCATAGTTTATTTATCCATACACCTACTGAAGGACATCTTGGTTGCTTCTGAGTTTTGGCAATTATGAATAAAAAGGTTATAAACACCTGCGTGCAGATATTTGTGTGGACACAAGTTTTCAACTCCTGTGGGTAAATACTAAGGGGTGTGATTACTGGATTGTGTGGTAAGAGTATGTTTAGTTTTGTAAGAAACTGCCAAATTGTCTTCCAAAGTGGCTGCCCCATTCTGCATTCCCACCAGCGATGAGTGAGAGTTCCTGTTGCTCCACATCCTCACCAGCATTTGGTGTTGTCAGTGTTCCAGATTTTGCCCATTCTAATGGGTGTGTAGCGGTATTTCATTGTTGTTTTAATTTGCATTTCTCTGATGACATATGACGTGGAACATCTTTTTATATGCTTATTTTTCATCTGTATTTCTTCTTTGTTGAGGTGTCTATTAAGGTGCTTGGTCCATTTTTTAGTGGGGTTGTTTGTTTTCTTATTGTTGAGAAGGGAGCCTTTTTTAAGGACAGCAGAAGAGTGTGCCGGTGTTGGGAGTGAATCAGTGACCCCAAAGATGTCTACGATGCACTGTAGGGGCCCCAGTGCTATGTGGTATGTATTCACTGCTAACACAGTCTAAGTCACAACCAAGGGAACCTCTGATTAGAACAACGCTAAAGAGAAAAATATGTAGTCACTGACTCAAATGCAAGGGGAAAAGGTACATATGTTTAACGGTATTATTTGAGAATCCAACAGAAGTTCTAGGTCCAGGAGTACTCTTCAGTTGAAGGTTTCAATAAGAAAAATTAAGAAAGTCTTTCCCTTTAGAAGTCAGTTGACTAATTGCTGAAAAGAGAGTCAGATCTAATTACCAAGTCCTCCACCATGTCAGAAAGAGGTAAGAGTTGTATGATGAGCTGTAAGCCATGGGCATGTGCTCTGCAGCAGATTCCCATGGTTACCCAGGAGGGCCTCAGTTTTCCTCTCTGAAAACTGGGTTGTTCAAAGAGCTTCAGGAATCTGTTGTTTTTTTTTTAAAGAATGATGCATAAACCTTGGTTAATTTTTTAAAGCTTAATATGTGAAAATGTGACTAACAAAAGAAAGAAATGACTTGCTTTACAGAAGCATCCTAAACACGGTTTCTCTAGGAGAGAGGAAGAGGCTGTGCAGCTTCCTCGAGTCGACCGTGGAAGGGTCTGCTTCCACGCCTGTGACAGGACTGTCACCCTGGGCCGTATTTTTATTTACGTCTGTGTTTTTCTGTCCCCATGAGACTGGGCCGCCGTGGAGCAGGGCTGGCTGCTCCTTTTGTGTTCCCAGGGACTGTGATTTCCAGCACCCCATTGGCATTTAGGAAGTGTTTGCTCCATGCATGAATCCCTTCTGGTGCACTGAAAATATGTTTTGGCTTATTGAAATGAAACAAATTCTTTAAACGAAACTAAATTTCAAAACCACATTCATCGTGAAAATCAAAGAAACCCTCTTCATGAGGGAATTCACAGGCCCTTTAATGGCAGACCTTGAAAGCAGGTGATGCCTTGAGAATCGTCCCTGAATTTCCTGCTTTTATACTGTTGTCAAAATAGTAAAACCAAATTATACCGCAGACATTCAGTTAATTCCTTTTCTCTTTTTATTAAGTTGGCCATTAGTCTCTTACTTGCAAATTATGTTGTTCTCAAACCTGGGCCAGTCATTGTTATGTAAGCTGGCCAGTTAGGGACAAAAGACTTGGTTTTGTTTCAGGTTCAGTAGTGGAAAAAGGTGCTTGGGGAGACCAGCAAAGTTGGACAAGCAGAAAGAGTCCAGCTATGGGACGGTAGTAAAGGTGGCTTTCCAAAAGTGGCCTATTCGATGGAGCTGCTTCTATGTGACTGAGGATGCATTCAAATGCCTGCTAGGGCATGCTATTAGCTCTGGATGAACAATAAGAGCTGTAATTTTTATTGGCTTAACTTTGAGGATTTTCCCAAAGCTGGCAGTACTCCATTTAAATCTCAAAACTTTTAATTAACAAACATTCCTAAGCAGGCTAAAATTTCTCCTGATTAAACCCTCTTAATATACAACATAGAAGTGCAATATGCCCTACTAGATAATTATTTAAATGAGGTGCCAAACACTTGTGTTGAACAGACATCCTAATTAGCAAAACAGATATATCCATATTTTGCACTTGAAATACTTAATAATACCACCATTCAAGATTTATAAAGACTGTCTTCCCTGAGAAGGTCAATGAAATCCCCACATTGTTCATTTACATGCATCCCAAAGTACCTTTCTCACCTCCTTCTATTCATGTCATCTCATGGAGTTGCTTAGGAGGGGTTGCACTCGGCTGAGAGAATAATTTTCATTGTCAGATAGGTAAAATGATGTTTTCCTGAGACTGTACAAATTGGTAAAGCTGAGAATAAGAATATAATCTAAAATATTTTGTAGAGAAGCATTTAGCTTGTTTGTGCTGCTTTTGTTAGCTGCTCGTGGGGGAAAAGTCTTATCTTTTCTAAGATGAGTTATGATTGGTCCTCATCTGAACCTATTATTAAAATTATTCAAGGAAAGGTGTTGATCTCTCTGAGCGATACTCAACCTTATCAGACAATTGATTTGTTTATTGCCTGCAACGGTGATTTAAATTGGACAAAGACTCTCCATTTATTATAACTACTATGACAGATCAAAATTAGGTAGTATATTCCTAAACCTAGAAAATATTAGTATGGTCTACGAGGCTTTTTCTTTTTCCTTGACCAACCATCCAATTAACAAATATTTCTTATGCATTATGTTGTGTAAGGCATTTGGGACATCAAAGAAGTATGAGACTTATTTCCTGCTCTCAAGGAGCTAACATCCTCCTGGGGAAGATGAGACATATGCACATGGCAAGTGACCTAACAAGTCAGCCAGTACCCAAAGCAAAGCAAAACAAAACAACAGACCTTTAATTTGCAAACTATCGGTGTTTGCTCCAAGGCAGAATAAAGTCAGTAACTACAAAGCTGGGCTAAATTTTATTCTTTGGCTAAGTCTCTAAGCTTGAAAGACAGGAGGCATATAATTTGAGAATGAGATCTATTTGTCTACGGAGAGTACAAATCTAGATTGTGAGCCAGATCTTCCAGACAGGTAGCAAGTAGAAGAAAAACTAACACCCCAGAAATGACGTCAAGTGACTAGATTTATCAAAATAACCTGGAAAGGGGACAATCATTCCAGCAGTTCCCAGCCACGCTGGACTGACTGGACACAAGGTGTGAGTAGATAGAAATCATATTAATGAGACCCCTTTTCAGAGCCATGAGAAGCATTATTATTTCTCAGTTCATATCGTTGTTGAATAACCACAATGGGTGATATGTGTAGACTTTCTGGGACCAAATCTTGTACGTTTAGTCAACCTTTCTTCTTGCTCTTCTCTCTGGGATTCTCTAGATTTCACCGTCAGCGTCCTTGTCACATCAAGTGTTCTCCCTTTCCCTGGTTCCTTGAGGAGCTAGAAGCATGGTCCTCAAGAGAAGTCCGTTGCTTCCCGCTCACTCCTCCACACTGAGATGAGTCGTCCTGAGCTGTTTCAAAGCACGCCCCTCCTGATTAGAGGTGACCTAGAACAGGGTCAGACTCGGAAAGGTGGTCCACGCCTGGAGACAGTTAGAATCAGAATGTGGCTTTGTCCAAAACATCATTAACAATGCCTGAGACCCAACAATAGAGGCTGAGGACCAGTGATAGCCAACCGTGGCCAAGTTGTGATACACGGACGCTTTGGGGACCACCATTACTTTCAAACACAAAATTTCCCGTTGCTACAGAAAAAGCAATGTGGAAAGAGTTATGGGAAGGGAAGGAGGCTGACTCAGAGAACTTAAACAGGAATATTTCAGGTTAAACCCGCCGATAGTTTAAAAAATTCACAAGCCTCCATTAAATTGAATTTCAAACACATCTCTTTCGTGATCTGTTAATGAGGACAGTTTGACATTCTCCCAGGTGAAATAATTTAAGTAGGAACCATGTGACATTATAGTCAATTTAAGCAGCTCTCTAACTACTTCAAGTTTGTCAAAGCGTTTCACCGTTAAAGCTATAATTAGCTAGCCCTTCTAAATTCACCGTGAGGGAGAGAGTTGAACTACCAAGTATGCTTTATAACTGTGGAAACAAAGAACATACAATTTTCAAAAAGCCTCGACCATTTGGGTGCTGGTTACCTGGATGTACTCATCTTGTGAAAATTCACCACGCCAAATAAATACTTGGGGTGTGTGCACTACTGTGAATGTATGTTACATGGCAATGAAAATTTAAAATTGAAATATATATACTAAGAAACCCGGTACAAAGAGAAAGAAGGGAGGTCTCCTCACCAGACTAGCCCTTCTGAGACTACCCGGAAGGGCATCTGTGTTTATCGTAATGGCCGACCACCTACGGTGCTGAAACTAACTCAATCCTCCTATACCTAAAGCGGAGTTTGAAAATAATGGAATTGTGTGCTCAGGTGTGTAGATGGGAGTTAAAATGGCAAGAAGATGGACAGATGGATTTTCACATGCTTTGTTTACCGAGCGGTCTGCTTCTTCGACGGCACACCTGGGTCTTGACTGCAAGTGCTAAGAGAGTGGTGACCGTGACCTCCTCGTGCAAAACTCTCCTGTCACAGAGAAGGAATGGGCTCCTGAGGGTGGAGTAACCAGACAGTGGCTGACCCTCTCCCTCCAGGGCCTCAGTGCTTTAGAGTCAGATGGACCTGGACAAAACTCCAGCTCTGCTGTTCACATGCAGTGGGCGGTGGGCAAACCAGTGACCCTCTCTGACTCAGTTTCCTCAGTAGTTCCGAGGGAGACATTAGGATCTGTCCATGTTGTAGAACTGCTGGGATGGCAACAAAGGGAACTACATGAAGCTTCTTATGAGCGGTGAGTGTTCCGGAGATTCCTGCACCACGCACACCATCCTTTTTTTATGTAAAATTCGAGATTGTATTAGATTAGTCCCAGAGTTCTCACCAGGCAGGAAATGGAAGATGGCACATTCTTAAAGCCAAGCTCAAGTGTCTCTCTCTCTCTCTCTCTCTCTCTGTCACACACACACACACACACACACACACACACACTCCTCCTTGGACCTGGGTCTCTTTCTGACTATTTTCTGTCCCTTTTTCCTATTTGCTTCGATGTCAAGCCTCCTGAAATTCAAGTGTGTGTTGCTGTGTCTGCCTCGCCTCTCCCATTCAGCCTTCAGTCTTTGCCACCTGGGTCTGGCCCGACCTCCCCACTGCTCCGCCATGACCTCACAGTCATGCTTACACAGGGCAAGGCCCTTCTTTAGCTTGATCTTATTACTTTTCTGTGGCCTTTGTCCCTGTTGGTCACTCTATCTCTGAAACACATTCCTCCCCTGGGCTTTTACATGGCTCTCCTGGTTTGTGTTCTGCCCATTCCTTCTCAGTCTCTTTCTCAGGGTCCCTTAAATGCAGGTGTTCTCGGGGGCTCCACCTCTCTCCTCGTCCACCTCATCCCAGCGTGACTTCTCCTACTCCCGATGGCACCCACAGCTATCTTTCTACCCTGCCCTGTCTCCTGAGCACTAGATCCCTATCTCAGTTGCCCATGGGATGTTTCCATTGGTTAAACTCATCTCATCTCAACTGTGCCCACATTGCCGTCCCCTGCACTTGCCCTCTCCATGAGGTCCCCTTTCCTGAGCCCTGAATTGCACCACCATCTATGCTGTTCCCTCAGCTTTCCCTCATCACCAGTATCCAACCCATCAGCACGTTTGTACCCCTCTCTTACAAATACTCTTGAATCTTGTGTTTCTTTGTCCTCACACTCACTGCTTGAGCCTTGCCTTTTATCCCAGTTGGTTTTCCTAATTTGAGTCATTTAGAGAGGATGTGACAGCCTATGCACAACACTGATGCTGTGAATGCAAATTGGATTATTCTCTTCTTAAAAACCCTAGGCCTCGCTTCCCATCTACTTCAGAATGAAGTTCAAACTCTTAGTAAAGCCTCCAAGACCTGTGTGATTGCCTCTGCTTTCTTTTGTAAACTCAACTTCTGCATTCCATGTCTTCTGTCCTGGGATTGGGCAACTGGGATGGCCAGGAATGTCCTTCCCCTCTCCTGAACAACTCCTGTCCATCTTTCAAAACAGTCAGCGCCCCTCTCCTCCGGGAAGGCTTCCCTCAGCCTCCACACCCCATCCCTGCTGGGCTGGGTGCCTGGCTCCTGGTATCCTGCTCACATCAGCAGACTTCCGGCTCCATGTTCTAATCGTTTGTCTCCTCGTCTGACTTTCCCATCAGAGGCAGAAAATATGTTCTTTCATCTGTTTTCCCAGGGCATAACATGATGCCCAGATGTGCCAGTCCCTCCATAGGTGCAATCTGAGTGAATGACCAGCTGGAGGGAGTCTGGGGAAAACTGCGCTGTGGTTGTGGGGACGTGGAGGGTGAGGTGTGTGAACTGGGCGGCTTATCAACTCCTCCACAGTCTAGAACTAGCTCAAAAGTAATTTAAATAAAAATGAGAAGTTCATTTTTTTCCTGATCCACCCACGTCATCATTTCACTGCTACCTGAAGACTAAAAACCATATAACTTTCTGTTGCTGGTGTGACCGTGTCAGATGATCTGAAACATGTCATGTTCCAGCAGCGTCTCTGGTGGGGCTGACACCCACGGGATCAGATTCCTCCCAACCTTTGCGTCTTCCTCCTTGATTCTTCTGAAACACATTACATATTCCTGCTAGCTTTTTCATCCCGGAACGATTCTCCTCTGATGAAAACATCCCCTTCATCTTGCTCCAACCTCCCGCGCCCCCAGTGAACTTTCACGGACAGAACAAAGGTGACGACTTGTTAAAAATCTCCATGAGGCACCTAGAGGAGTGGATAGAATGAGATTTAATATTACACTTAAAAGAAAAAACAGACAATTTGTCTGAATCTTCCTTTGGAAATGCATCAAAGTAAAATCTTTGGAGTTCAAATGTAAACTGTAAAACAGAAGACAGAGTGTCCATTATGATACAATTGATGCTGAAAAGCAGCCCAATAATCCCACAGAAACAAGATTTTTGTTCCTTTGAAGTAAAGTAAATGCTAGTTACACTATGTTTTTGACTTCCTTCTAGTATAATGGAAGATAAAAATCCAAAGGCAAATGACTAAACTTAATTTTATCTTTATTAATAAGTCCCTTCATTGTTATTTTACATCAAAGTCTAGATCAACTTAATTTACAAGGAAAAGAATATTTATTCCACGACCTTGTGATGAAGGAAAACCGTCAAGCTGGAAAGAGTTACTGGGTAGAGGGAGCGTGTAACACCGAGGAGCTTCTGTACCTTCTGTGGAAATCAGTATCTGAAGCAGATGCCTTAGAATAACAGAATCCACCTTGCCTGGGTGAGAGACAGCCTCTTCGAGTTACTAGTCAGTCAAAGATTCCCTCCATTCTTAGTGGGTGTTTTACTAATAAAATGGGAAGGAAAGTGTGATTTTTTGAGCAAAAATGTGCATCACTGCTGATCGCCAGAAGCCTGATTTTTCTCTACAGAGTTAAGATCTCTTTAAATTCTTTCGCTCTCTTTTTTTTTCAGTAAACACAGCCATTAATGCCTCAGCTGCTGTGGCCAGGCCCCCGTCACCATCACCGGCTGCTGTTGAGATGATTCAGCAGGGAGGAACAACGTAGAGGAGAGATGGGAGTGGGCAGAGGGGTCTCTCTATGACTGTCACTGTCTATCAGCGAGGGCGCCCTTTCATGGGGATGTTGTATTTACTCCCAGTTTTACACTCTTTGTTCTGTAGTCTAGACAACACCCTTTCTGAAGGATGAGGTCGTTGGCTGGGGCTGTCATTAGAGGAAAGTCTGCAGCACTGGGATGCTTACGGAAAGTCGAGAGAAGAGAGTCCCAGGAGGGCTGTGGAATGGGAGTCTTGGGGGTTTGACCAGAGGGTCTCAAGGTGTCCAGGAAGTGGCTCCCAAATGCTGAGTCATAAGACGGTGGTCTCCGCATGGAACCAGGCTGGGAGCAGAAGAGAAGGGGGTTTGCGGCTCTGGGTTTGCCTGGGAGGCTGGACTAGACGGCAGAGACTCCAGAGGCAGGAGGAAGCTCTGCTACGTCAGCTCTGACAGGGTCACACACGGAGGTCCAGGGCGGAATGTTCGTGTGCTTATTTTATGCTCTGTATTCATCTCCACTTTGTTTTCTGAAAATATTTAATAAAGTCTTTTCGGAAGTTTGAGCCTTTTCCAGATACGCTAGGGGAGCTAAGGGAGGGTGCAGACTTGGGTTACATCTCAGGACCGGGAGTCAGTCTTTTTTCCTAAAGGATCAGACAGCAAATATTTCAGGCTTTGTGGGCCACATGGTCTCCATCACAGCTGCTCGACTCTGCTGCTGCAGTGCGAAGGCAGCCACAGACAACGCAGAAACGAGTGCATGTGACTGGGTTCCGATAAAGCTTTATCTACAAAAACAGGCAGCAGGCTGGCCTCGGCCGCTGGCCTCAGCGTGCTGCAGGCAGGTGAACCTTCACCAGGCTTCTCACGGAATCATCCATCGCACCCACGCGGAGGCCAGCCTTCCTGAACATTCTCACTAATGACGCCTTTCTGGAGACCATGCTGTCAGGTCATAACACACTATGTTTAAAGTATTGTGTGGACTAAGCGCTTACGTCTATGCTTGTCGCAGAGAGAAGGCGGGTTCCTTGCCCTTTCCAGGTTTGTTTCAAAAAACTGGGACATTCCTGAGCACAGAGAGGCACAGCTCAGTGTTAGCAGAGGTGCGGGCAGTAAGGACAGACAGGAGGAAAGCCCCCACCTACCAGCCCCCCGGCTGTGTGTGTGTGTGTGTGCGCGTGCACATGTGTGAAAATATTGCCTCCCCAAGGGCCTTCTACAATCAAGCCTTGTGGGCATGATAATCCTCTAAATCCTTCAGTATTATTGCCTCATTAGGAATCAGTTTATCAGAGAATCCTCAGTGTCAGCAGAGCCATCTATTGACTGGTGACACAGCCGGGCTCTTTGCTAAGTACTCTGTGTGTTCTCTTCTTTAATCCTCCTGCCCACTCTGTAAAGCAGCATTGTTCTCCCCACTTACTCCTGGGAGGCTCAGAGAAGCTAAACAACGTACTGAGATCACTCAGTAATAAGTGGAAAGGACTAGGGCGAGGCAAGAGAGGCACCTAGCGTGCAAACTTTGAGACAAACTCTCAGGGTTTTTGTGCAAGGGCAGGCTGACACTTGCACGAGCCTGGGCGCCTGGCCCGCCTCCCCCAGCCCCCCGCTAGTCTAGGTCCTCCTGACTAAGAGCACACGCTCTTGACCAGTGCACCACAGCTGAAAGCAGAACATTCTGGATGGAAATGCTGGGGAGGGAAGAGGCGAGGACTGGAGGGAGGTAGATCACTGGTCTTCAAACTTTCTGCTTACATATCCCCACAGAGAACTCTCAAAAGCCATGTTTTCTTTGTCCATGTGTAAGTTGATATCTAAAAACTTTCACCTTAAGTTTATGTAATTGCAAAGGATGTAATTTCCACTTTTATTTTATTTAAAATAAAATTGATACATAATTGTTAATGTATTCAACGAAACCTAGATCCCACAATGATAAGAAAGACATGGGCATACACGAGGGGAAATTTTACATCATCTTCCTTTTCCCTTAATTTCTCTGAAGTCATATTTCTATCCCATTCCCCCATAGAAATCTTATCCTAGTGTTTCCTATGCTTGAAAGTCTTAAATATTTTTCCGAAACAAAAACAGCTATATAAATTGAAATTAATTTTTTGACAACAGGACCCTGCATGTTTAAAGATTTTCTTCTGGAATTGAGTTATCATTATAATTAGTACTCAATTGGTCCTCAACTTCATTATATTACAAATGTTAATAGTTACTAAATATAGAAATAAAATTCTATTAGAACTGAATCTCTTAATGAGATAGATAGGGTATTTAAATAGTTATTTCATCTTTCATGGATGAATATTACTTATGGTCAGAAAAAGACAGGGTTCAACTCCAGTTCTCATTTTATTTGTCATTTTTATAGATGTATTGAGAAATTTTGTTCACTGCATAAGTAGATGGTAATGGAAAGAGTTTTGCTGTAGGAAAGCCAGTCACTTCTCCAAGATATATCCTAACAAAACACGTAGTGACCTATTGTGAAAAATTATTTTTATTGATTTATCAGCTCCTCTTTCAAAAGAATCAGAAGCCACTTGACTTGCAAAAGGATTTGTTAGCCAGTCATTAGAGTTATTCATGGTCTCTATAGCAACACCATTATTTCAAATTGATTTTATCTTGCGTGTGTGAGAGGGTTTTAACACCTCTGGTAATCTCTGTAGTGAGTCCTGACAGGTGACAGGTGTGCCTGTGAGAAGTGTGCCTGTGAAAGGGGAGGTGGGAACAGAGAACCAGAAGGGCATCTGGACCACAGGCTCTTTCTCAGGTAGGATGGTTTTACTAAAGAGCCCATATGGATGCTGAGGGTCTGGGAACTGAGTCCCATAACACTAGCTGTGCCCATTTTGAGGAGCATTGGGACAGGGCACGGTGGACGTTAATGAAAGAGTTGATAAGAACTCCTTTGAAGGATGGGATGGACAAGGGTGGGAGTGGGTGTACAGAGGGCAGTGGGGGGGGGAGGCAGTGTAGCCGCACAAAATTGGGGTTCTCTTGCCCCATTTGAATTAAAAAAGCCAATTATTAAGGCATCAACTTTTGGGAAATGAAGTGTACCTTTATTTTGCAAGATCGATCTGCAAGGAGACTGGGTGCATGTGCCCTCAGAACCGTCTCCCCGATCCAGGGCTTGGGGCACAATTTATGGGATGAAGGGCAGGACAGTCTGAAGCATGGAGATAGATGATTGGACATAAGGAGGAATGAGGTAATTGGTGATCTGCACAAGCATAGTCAAGCTTCATGGCTCTTCATAGGACACATGTTCACAAAATGGCAGCGTTAACACGATCTGAGGGTGGAGTTTTTAGCTCTTTGATGTCAAAAAGGTCACTTATCCAGCATTTTCGCAGGCCCAGTTGAGGGGTTGGTGGTCTCAACCAGCCAGAACTGGACAAGGGGTCTCAGGTCCTAAAAAACCACTCTTAATTACTCTGTTGATAAGATGGGGTCAGTGAACTGGTCCTGGAGGGCCCGAGGTTACAGCAGCACCAGTCAAGTAGGGAGATAGGGCATGAAAGAATTAATTCCCATTTTGACAGTGGCTGGCCCTCTGTGTTATAAATTGGGCATGGACTCATCCTCCTGTGCACAAGATTTAGAACCCAGTGTTTTTGTCTCGTGTGTGTTGGACGGGCTGATTTTTATTTAGGGTTTCAATCAAAAAAGGAGTTAAGAGTAAGATCAGAATGAGAAGTTTACAAAACAAGTCAAGATTAGGAGATAGAAAGGGTACAGTTTGGAAGAAGGAGAGAGGACTTAAGATAAAGACTGGGCAGGTTGACTCCATGTCCCTGGTTTCTGTCATTAGCACTGTTTTAGCAGCAGATGTTGCTTACTCTTCTCAAATTAAATTTAAATGTCCTTAGAGCCGGAACAACACAGTTCAGTTATCTTTCAACCAGAATACACTCTCTCGACACATTCAAAATTGCTAAGGGTCTTTATTCTGAGTGCAACCTTTATTCTGTGTGTAATACACATGAAGACTTCCAGTGTCACTCAGAAATAGGCCATTTCTCTGATCAGTCTGTTCACCTGCAACTCGAGAGGTCTGGATAAATTCAGGGAGATGTGTGCTATCAGGCTTACACTGTTATTAAGGTAAGTAAAAACCACCTATTTTAAGATTAGGCTCTTTAGGTGGAAAAACAATTAAGCTAATTTTTAAAAACCATATTTGAATGAACAGATGAAAAGAAAGAACAAAATTAATTTTTAAAATCTTTGCTTGAATTCAAAGTTCATGAAACTTGTTAACTTATTTTGAATATATAACTTTAAAATTGAAGAAAATATTTGAAAATCAGTTTCATATTTTTTAGTGCTGGGTTCACGGGAATTGTGAAACTCACCTTTCCTGTTTGTAGAAATTCTGCTTTCTGAATATGACTCTTAGGCATATGTATTTATCTCATTGTTAACACGTATCTTTATGAAAGAAAAAGCAAATGCTATATTCACACAATTATGAAAGTATCCCGTGTATATGATTTCTATTAAATGAGAAGTCACAAACGTCCTCTGAGACAGAGCCTTCCCTTATGAAACGCTGTAACCCGCTCCCCGCTGGTGCTGACTAGATCATATTTCAAACTGCTAATCCAGCTGGTAATTCATAAAACAAAGCAGGTAGGGAGAGGGTTTCTAATTTGGCTTTGACTTTCATTATTTTAACAACTTTTTGCTTTCTCTCTCCACATAGAACTCATTAGCAAATGCCACCTGAATGGTACTTTCTTTGTGACTCTGCAGCTGTCACAGGCCGGGAGCGCTCTTCTGCGTATTTCTGGCAAGTTATTCATCTGTTTGAGCTAAATAAACAGAGCTGTCTGAGCTGTTAAAACACAGGACCGTGGTTCTTTGTTTTCGCATCTTCAAGCTGCATCTGAATGAAAGGTTCTGGCTAACCGGTTCTCGGAACAGTATCAAACGCAGTCCTAGAGAAACCCTCCTGGTAATGAGCGCAGCGCGCTCTTGCGCTCTCGCCGACCCCTGGCGGAGGCGCCTCGTCTTTCCGGGGTCCGCTGCGCTCATCCCGGCCGGCTGGTGGTCGTCGGCGGGGCGGCGAGGAGGGGAGGAAGAAAGGGGATGGCAGGGCCCCGGGGCGCGCAGACCGCTGCACCGGGAGGAAGGAGGGGCGCAGGCGGGGAGGAGGGCCCGGGGGCGGCCGCACGGCCTGTGCCCAGGGAGTCCCCACGCCCGTTTCTGCGGTTGCCGCCTCGCAATTCTGATCTTTGCACTCGTGCCTTTTAAGTGAAGTCCGATGGGACAGTGGAACGTGGGCTCCACGCCGCCTCCCTGCCCCCCGGCCCGTACCGCCCCTCCCCCGCCCGCCCTGTGTCCCCCTGCCCCCGCACCCCCCGCCGCGCCGCCCCCCGTCCCCCACCCCGCGCCCTCCTCCCCAGGGCCTACCGCCCCCCGCACCCCCCGCAGGCCACTCTGCCCCCCTGCCCCCCCGTGTGGCCCTGCCGCGGCTCACCCCTGCCGTTCCCGCCCCACTCTGCGCCCCCGCCCCCCACTCCTCCCCCGCGCCCCCGCCGCGCGGTCCTCCCAGGGGCAGGCGGACCGGGTGGCGCGCATGCTCCGTGCGCCGAGTCCCGGGCAGGGTCCGAGCAGCGAGCTCCTGCGCTGACCCGGCGGGCATCCCTGGGTCCCTGGGTCCCTGGGGTGGACGTGAAACAGCAAACAAAAGACACCACGAAGGGGCAAGAGAGAAACTGGGAAAAGGAAAAAGCCTGTTTTCCTGTGTTTTGACCTAGGGGCCCCGCACGTTCCTTTTGCCCCCGGCCGGGCAGGCGGGCAGCTGGTCTGGGGCCGGGGCGGCAGTGGGCGCCCCCGGAGCCCCGCGTAGGACCGCGCCCCCCGCGCCCAGGCCCGTGAGTCCCGGGAGGCGGGCGTCCACGGGACGCAGGGCTCTGCCGGGGGACGTGGGGACACAGCGGGCCCCGGGCGAGGACCAGGGCGGGCGCGGGGGGCGAGGGGACCTGCAGTTCCAGGGGCGCCGCGGGCGGTGCAGCGCGCTCGGGACCCAGGTGGCCGCTGTTCAAATTGGTTTCATCAGTTAATGACACTGTGACTCCCGCCAAGTCACACAATTACCCTGGGCCTCCGGCTCTTCATCCTCTGGCTCTTCGTCCGTGAAATCCTTTCTCTGTCACCCTGATATTTTGCTGTTCCCCTATCTTTAGAATTCTTATAAAACCTGGGTCTTCAACTTAGTAGTGTTTTTATCCGGTTTGGTTAAGGGATGCCTTCTTTCCTTTATTGAAAGCGGCTGTTTGTAGCCACACCTCTGGTGGTTGCATGACAGTCTTCATTTTTAAAAAACGACCTCCTAAAAGGGCTAGAAGAAAATATAACAGTACATGTATAATGTAGGTGTGGAGAAGGCCATCTGTGTACACACACTGTCAACGCGAGAAGCAAATTTGCCTGTTATTTTCTCTCCAAGTGAGTTTGTTACTGGCTGTGCTGGCTGGGTCTGCCCAGCGCCAGGACTTTGTGAGCGAAGACACGAAGTCAGTTCAAAGCAAGAAGGGGTTCATTGGCAAAGCGCAAGGACCCTCCAAGAGGGGGAGCGGGCAGGCTGGAGGTGAGGGCTGCCCGGGCTGGAGCAATCTTGGGGTTATCTGGGCGGTGGGGGGGTAGAGGAGGGGACTGCAGGGGGTCTGTCCGGGCGGCTCGGGGCCCCTCCCTCAGCTCAGGAGGGGAGTCTGTTGGCTTAGAAGGTCACTGGTGGAAGTGCCGGGCTTCCATCCCCTGCAAGCGGGGTCAACGCGCAGCGTAAGTTCACTCCGACTCGAGTCCAGCGAGGGCGAGGGCAGGGCGCAGCAGGGGGCGCCACCTCTGCGCACGAGGCTGCTCCTGTCGCGGTGGGTCAGCGCTTGTCGCGGCCCTGCTCGTGTCTGACGCACTAGCTGCCCCCGACAAGCGTGTTCCGGGCTAGCCCGAAGAACTGCGATCTGCGACGCCCCTGCCGGGGTGAACCGCGGACAAATCCAGAAGACACGGCTTCTGGACACGCTGCCGTTACAGCGAGGGCGGGCGCAGGGAGGGACTGGGCTAAAGGCAAGTCCTCTGCCGGAAAGTGACAGTTCCGGGCAGCAGCGGCTTCTCCTTGGCTGGGCCGCGGAGTTTCTCGTTGGCTGGGCCGCGGAGTTTCTCATTGGCTGCACTGTGCGTTTCTCATTGGCTGGGCCGCGGAGTTTCTCATTGGCTGAACTGTGCGTTTCTCGTTGGCTGGGCCGCAGAGTTTCTCATTGGCTGCACTGTGCGTTTCTCATTGGCTGGGCCGCGGAGTTTCTCGTTGGCTGAACTGTGCGTTTCTCATTGGCTGGGCCACGGTGTTTCTCATTGGCTGAACTGTGCGTTTCTCATTGGCTGGGCCGCGGAGTTTCTCATTGGCTGCACTGTGCGTTTCTCATTGGCTGGGCCGCGGAGTTTCTCGTTGGCTGAACTGTGCGTTTCTCATTGGCTGGGCCACGGTGTTTCTCATTGGCTGAACTGTGCGTTTCTCATTGGCTGGGCCGCGGAGTTTCTCATTGGCTGCACTGTGCGTTTCTCATTGGCTGGGCCGCGGAGTTTCTCCTTGGCTGCACTGTGCGTTTCTCATTGGCTGGGCCGCGGAGTTTCTTGTTGGCTGAACTGTGAGTTTCTCATTGGCTGGGCCGTGGAGTTTCTCATTGGCTGGGCCGTGGAGTTTCTCGTTGGCTGGGCCACGGAGTTTCTCGTTGGCTGGGCTGCAGTGTTTCTCATTGGCTGCACTGTTCGTTTCTCATTGGCTGGGCCGCGGAGTTTCTCATTGGTTGAACTGTGCGTTTCTCGTTGGCTGAACTGTGCGTTTCTCATTGGCTGGGCCGCGGAGTTTCTCATTGGCTGGGCCGCGGAGTTTCTCATTGGCTGGACCGCGGTGTTTCTCATTGGCTGGGCTGCGGTGTTTCTCATTGGCTGGGCTGTTGCCAGGTGAGGAGAGAAATCTTCCTTCAGTAGTAAAGTAGTTTTCCTTCCTGTCCAAGAGTAAGGTTGTGTCTCTTTCTGTTTGGTGTAATTGAGAACGTGTGACAGGGTGTGAGAGCTCCCACGTGAGAGTGGGCCTTCCCCACTCCAACTTAGTTAAGGTTTCTTTTATTAATTTCCACAGCACACAGCATTTAAAAGCCAAAAACTCTACTTGACCAAGTTTATTAAAAATTGAGGAAAATATGTCAACATCTATTATCAGACAAAAGGTTAGTATTAATACTCAAAGAAAAATTATAATCTATAAGAAAAAATAAAAAACTCCATTAGAAAAAAGCAGAATAAGGCTGTTCTCAAAAAATTTATTACCTAATAAAGAAATGTTCAACTATTAATCAAAGAAACTGAAATTTGAGAAGCATTGACGTTTTCACTTCGCAGCCTGACAAAAATTTGATCAGTGTTGGCAACGTGTGGGGGAAACAGACGCCAACACCCAGCTGGCCAAGGCCTCCTGGGGACACCCTGGCATCGCCATTAACAGTATTAGAAAGCGAGTACTCTTTGCCCTGGCATTCTACTTGTAGGTATTTATCCAGAGGAAATAATTACACTTGGATATAGCTGTGTTTATAAGGATGATGGTCACTGTTTATAAAGGTAAAAAATTGGAAATGGCCTAAATGTTCAACAATAGGTATTTGGTTAAATATATAAATCTATATTTATAAAGATATAAATAATAAATAGTATTATAAGTATATAAAATATATCAATATATATGAGTATATATATATGATGAGATATTATTGGGATTATTAAATTATAGATGTATATTAAGAATCTAGAAAGAATTTTACATTATATTTTTAAGTGGAAAGTAGCATGTGTAGTTTGGAAAGGCATATAGCACAGTGGTTCAGTGCATGGATTCAGAAGCCAGACCGCTTGGTTTTGAATCATGGCTCCACCCCTTCCTGGCTCCACCCCTTAAAATCTGTGTGACGTTGAGTAAGTTACTTAACTTCTCTGTGGCCTGGTTTCCTCAGCTGTAGAATGGGGTACTCTTGGCAGCCTATCTCATAGGGTTGTTGTGAAAATTAAGTAAGTTAGAATAGTGTCTGGCACGTGGTCAGTTCTCAACAATTGTTAGCTTTTATCTTTACCATTTTATTAAATATAGGTGCATAAAAATGCATGGAGGGACGTATAGGAAAATGCTCCCAGTGGTTATTTCAGTTGGAATTTTGAGTGACTTTTTTTGCTTTGCTATACTTTGCTGTATTTTCTGAAAATTTTATAATAACATGCTCTTACAGTCAGAGAGAACAATGAAGGTAATTCCATTTTTTAAGAAAGCATGAACTTCCTCTTCTCTAAAATAGATAAAAAAAGAAGTTGCCCAGATGTCCCTAAAGGTGTGATAAGAAACATCTGCATCCAGGGACTCTGAAAACCTTTCCCTGACACCGGGGTAATAAATGTGTAAAGAAGCATTTGACGTCTCCGTTAATTAAAGCAACAGGCAGAATCCCAGTGAATGTGCCAGCGGCCTTCCTTCTGACATTGTGTGACAGTTCCACTGTTGCCTTTCTGATCTCAGTTGTGACTTTTTTATGGAGATGAAATGCGAGCTGATGCCACACGAGAAAATGATGTATTATTAATAATAGCTCACATGTCCTATTCATTTAACATCTTCTAAGCACCCCTACAAAGTAGGAGTGATCATCTCCCCCACTGTGCTGAGAAGGAAACTGAGACCCAGAGAAATTAAGTAACTTGTCCAAGTCACATGCTAATGAATGGCAGAGCTGGGATTCAAGTCCAGGGTGGGCTCAGAGCCAGCACTCTGTGGGCTATATTGATCAAAAATTCAAAAATAAACCAACAAAGACTGATAAATATGGGGCAGTGGGGAGGGAATATCAAATTGACTGGTTTAAGCACTTTCGGGGCAAGATTTTATCTTATTTGTCTTGAATTCCCAGAATTTAACTCCACACCTGGTGCATAGTAGACACTCACAAATGAATGCCTGAGTAGCTCTTAGGCCCGATGCAGGGCGGAACTTCTTAGTTTCTTAGTAACGGGGCCATGCTTGGACACTCAGATCTGTAATTAAAACAAACAACAAGCAAGCGTAGAGACTTCTACAGTGAAAGGAGGGCACCAACAGAGAGTGTGGGACAGGCTTCTGAGGAGATCAGCTTTCTCCAGACCACACTCTCTTCTCTTCAGGGCAGATTGGACCATTTATTAGTGGTTCTTGGGTCTCTAATTAGAGTCCCAAGCGTTTCCTTCCGTTTCCCTCCCGAAGGGTTGGAGTCATGCCCTGAGGCTTGTCACCAAAGCCTCCACCCTCCTAATCAGCCAGACAGCAGCTGCAGGAAGTGGCCGCTAACCAACAGTTCCCGGTGGCGGTGGTGTTGACAGGGGGTCTTCAGCTGGGCGGAACGTGAGGACGCCTGTGCCGGGGACTTGCTGGGCCAGGCACCTTAGAATTCGCTTTTGTCCGTTGGGCTTTATATGTTAGTTGGGAAAACTTGACTAACAAACCAACACTATCTGGTCATATTAATTTATTGGGCCAAAATAGAAAGCTGCTTTTAGAAAAGTCCTTCCGGATTAAAATTTCCTCTTAGAAACACTGATAATTCGTTGCTGCTCTTGAAAATTTAAAAATTTCACTGACTTTGTAAGTGGGACAAGGTGTGCGTGGTGTTTGCGCTTGTGTATTTATTATTTTTGTATGTGTTGTTGTCTAAAAAGGAAACACGCTCCAACTCTTCAGTAGCATCCTATAAATGTCATAATCCTTAAAGGAAAAGGGAGCAGAGAGTACATCCTTCACTGGAGATCCTCCCTGTCACCACAGACTTCAGTGTGGTCACTGGCCCCCTCAGCACTGCACTGTTCAGAGGTGTTAATAGAAGGAAAGCAGAGAGTCGAATGAAAAAGCCAGCAACCCCTTTGGGAAGCCAGCAGACAGGGTGTGCTGCAAACGTGGGCACAAGCTGCAGACCACCCATCCGACCGTCAGCCTAGGCATGATGTCTAGCACCCTGAATTGCTGAAAGACATACACCTGCCACTTAATTTCCTCAGTGTCACCTCTGAATTAGACCTACTATTAGGTAGCAAGAACATTTATTCATTCACTGATCTGTTTATTCATCCATTTAATCATCCATCTGTCCGTCCGTTCATCCGTCCATCCATCCATCCGTCCATCCAAAAGATTGAGTGTGATCATTTAAAAGTGTACACAACAGGCTTCTTCTGTTGGTACTGATATTCCCTCTTGGAAACCATGATGTGACATAGTTTATGGTTAAATGGATTATTACTTCCTATCAAAACAGCATTATAATTGAGAGCTTGCTTCTGTTTAAAATATCAGAAAAATTATGAACAGGTCCCAAAATATTTAGCAAAGCAACAATATAAGTGAAACCCCACAAACTTGTATAAGCTATAACAGAGCAGAAGTCTGTTCCAAGACATAGACTCTTAGGGATGGCAGGGACTTTGATAATCTTGTCTCTATTTCACAGGTGAGAACACCAAAGCACTGAGAGAGGAGAGAACTTGCCCAGGGTTACCCCCTTAACTCAGAGAAGCTAAGGCCACAGCCTTGCTCCCTAGGCTCTCAGATCCATGTTCCTTTTCTGATACCCTGTTTCTTGCCTTAGAAAAATCCTAAAGCATATATGCATATGTGGATCTCACATTGCCTGTATGAGACCATAATATATTGTAAAATGTGCATATGACACGAAAAGTTACAACTATATTTCATGTACCTAAATTTAACAGCTAGCCAAAATAAATATGATCCAAACAATTGATTTAAAAACCGTTTGCTTTGCTAAGATCTAGGAAGATATGGGGGAAACACTGTGGAAGCCCATTTCTCTTAATAAAACTGCTCAGGAGCATCTGAGCTGGTAAGTGGACACCCCTGTTCGTCTGACCAGCGTCCACCCTTTCCTTCCTCCTTCCTCACAGAGCCCTGACTTTATTTGGGTTCCCGCCACTCCCCTGCCCCTGCCCAGCACCTGGGCCTCTGCAGGAGGGGACCCCTTGCTAGCTGCAGGGCTGGTCCCCACGGGTCTCAGGTGAGCCCACCCCCTCACTTGTGCCTGGCTCTGGAAAAGCCCCATGACTCACAACAGGCAAATGAGGGGACAGGGGAAGGCTGCTGGGGGCTTAGGGGAGCTTCCAAAAGATGCCTTCACTCCAGGTTATCCTGTCAGGCTGAGATCTGCCGCAGCATCTCACTACCCACTGACGGACTAATGTGAAGCGAGTCGGTGGTGTTCATTGTTGAAGCCCATGGAGGGTTTTCCCTTGTTTGTAGCCCAAAATGGACGCGTGGATGCAGGGCCTCCCTCATCCCTCCCTCCTGTCTCTCCAGGATGTTGTTATTAATCCCTATTCTGCACAGGCCTTCTCCTCGGCATGGAGGACACACTGTGCCCATGAATTCAGAATCCCTGCCCCTGAAGTGCTGATGGAGGAGAGCAGGCTTTCTCAACTTTTTTTTTCTTTATCACCCCCTTAACAAGCCTTTTTAGATATTTTCTCTAATGCCCCCCCAACAAAATTTAATACCACAGATATACTCTATATCTGTCTATGATATATATAGTATATGCTTTATATGATTAAAATAGTAAGATTGTATTTGTCCTCCAAGAAGCAATTTCTGCCTCCTTGGGGCGATGCTGCCTTCCTTGCGCACGATCTGCAGGGGGAGATGGAGGAAGGCAGTCACGGTGAGATCTGTTGTGACTAGGATGTCCCTGGCTGGGGGCACCAGCTCATCTACAGGAAGCAGGGGCATTACAAATTCTGTACAAAATAGTCATTGCAACACAAATGTTTAAAAGCATCACCATGGACTATATTTGGTCTTGAATTCATCCTGTTCCATTCTTTTCTATCTTGTCCTTTCACGTGCTCATACAACAGCGACATTCTGGCCTGAAAGCAGGAAAGCAGAACAAGAGAACAGCCTAGGGACGGCGAAGGGTGCAGGGAAGGAGGCTTCAGGTCATCAGCCTCAGTTTTCTTGGCAAATCCTCTTATTTTGTCTTGTCTCTCCCATCTTTCTACTCTTTTTCATCTTCTTTGCCACCATCCTCATAAACCGGTATTACCTCTGATCTGGGCAATAATCTCTCTTTTCTCAATTATTTGAGGACCAACTGAATTTCAAGTAATTCTGTCACAGTCTCAATCAACACAGCAACCCTGTGAGTAAAGTATTAATGCCTCCGTTTTATAGACGAGGAAGTGGAGACTCAAATGTTTTAGTGACTTGCCCAAAGCTAGAGTAAGATATAGAGAGAGCTGACACCTCAACTCAGCTGTGCAACCTGTGCCGTGCTCCTTCTACTGGATTTTTGTAATCTATTTTAATATATTTTTAAAATTACACATGTGATAAATGAATACATTCTCTTTGCAAAAAAAAAAAAAGTTATTACAAGTTAATGTTCCCCTTAATCTCCCCTCCCTATTCCTGTGCTAACTCCCTACCCCTAAAGGTAGCCGCAGTCACAGTTCGGTGTGGCTCTTTCCAGATCTTACCCTAGGTGTTTCATATGGCTATTTGTGCCCCACTGCAGTGGAGGGGCCAGCACAGCATGGTGGCGCTCTCAGGACTGGGCCCCACGTGGGTGACCTCCCATGACACACGCCAGCACCTCGTGTGTGGCTGAGCCAGCTCCACTTGGTAAGCGGTTGGTTTGCAAATCTTTCTCCTCATGAACTACAGCTTTATGATGCGCAGACCGCGCAGCGAGCATCTGGCTGTCCCATTTGGTTTGTGTTTCCATCCCCTCCCCCTCCTTACATGATTTCCCCTCATCGCCTTGCAGCCGGAGCAGTTGGGTCCTCTTCTCTCGTTACAGAAGCAGCAGTTCTTTTTGTAGCTGCCTGGGAAGGTCCTTAGGTAAATATCAGTGTGTGCTGTAAAATGAGGTTAATATAGCACTTTTCTACTGCTGATCAATTCACTGCCTCCTTCTCTTTCGCACCTTTTTCTTCGGTTCAGAGAACTTGTGAGCTAGTGATGGGGAAAATAAGTTATTTTGAAGTTGACAAACCTCTTGAATTCAGCCCCGGGGGATTATCCCCAGACTAGATGCACACCTCCCTGCTCCTTATATGTCAGTTTCCATAGCCCTGCAGCAGGACCCTCAGGAGGAAAGGGGACACATTTGTGACGGGAGAAGCTGCTGTTGTTGACCCTCGTGGAGATAGGCACACAGAGCTTGGAATCCAGAGAGAATAACTTATGAATCTGTGGTCGTGCTCCCCCAGAGCCCATGTAGCCTGGAGCTGTGGCCATGCACCCCCAGAACCCCCATCCAGCCTGGAGCTGTGGCCATGCACTCCCAGAACCCCCTTCTAGCCTGGAGCTGTGACCTTGCACCCCAGAGTCCCCATCCAGCCTGGAGCTGTGGCCATGCACCCCAGAGCCCTCATCCAGCCTGGAGCTGTGGCCATGTGTCCCTAGAGCCCCCATCCAGCCTGGAGCTATGGCCATGTGTCCCCAGAGCCCCCATCCAGCATGCAGATGTCCAGGTAGCATTCTGGGTGGAGGCCGTACAGGACACCAATCATACGCCACAAGGCTAAGACGGGAAGCAGCTCATCTTCCCTGCAGAGATGGAAGTCAGACCTCGGGGACTTCCTTGCTGCACTTAGCTGACTGTGGACCAAGACATTTACTCCTCACTGGTGTTATTGGAGGCACAGGACCAGGGGGTTGAACTAACTTGAAGGAATGCGAAGGATGACGGAGGAATCTACCACTGCTCGAACCCCTTCAGGGAGGGCAAGGAGACGAGAGAGAGTGAGCTCCTGAGGTTCAGAAGCTGCCTCCCACTCTAGGAGTCAGAGGTGGGCAGTCACAGACGCTGCTGCCCTCCTGTAGGGGTGGACACTGTGCGGCCGGGTCTTGTCACATCTCATCTGGTCCCTGATCTGAAGGAGGGCTGGAAGGAAGGTGAGTGGTCTCAGAGATGAGAAGAACAGAGAGAGGGGATGAATCTGCGTGAAGTTCCATCCAAGTGTGCCATCTCCGTTAATTTTCTGTCTCAGGACTGCTAATACGAAAACCAGCCGATGTGTGTTTTACTCAGCAATTCCTCAGGAGGTCCTGTCGGTGGACAGGGATGCGGTAGGGTAACTGCCACCACAAGGTGGCAGCAGCATCTTCTCGGCCGCGTGCACTGGCCTAGTGGGGGCTTTTTCTTTCAGGGCAGAAGAAATGGTTTTTCTCCCAGCTAGGACTTTCAGAAGCAAGCTGCTCTTTGAGGAGCCGAGGAGCTTCACAGTACCTATTACAAGGAGTTTTCTTAATGATTCCCTTTTCTTAAATTAATGTCTTGGAAAATATGAGGTTATGCATCAGCAGGTACCTCTTTTGTCTTTTCCTAATAGCCGATATTTTAAATCTAGCCTCTGTGTCTGTGCAGCCAGTGGTTTTGCAATAGGATTAGGGGACAAGGGAAGGTGACCAGATGTTCTAATTGAGGCAGACAGTCGTGGTTCTGGCAGTGAGCAGGTGCTCTGGAAGAAGTCCCAGAATCTCTGCCATGCCCCTTATCTGAACCGAGCTGATGAGCTGGCCCCCTTCCAGAGGAGGGTGACCAGAGCAGAAGGGATCTGGAAGCCAGGCGCAACAGGGACGTGTGGGAGGGAAGGGGACGTTTGCTGAGGAAGAGGTGATGTGCACGCTGCCGTTCAGTGTTTGAAGGGCTATCGTGGAGAAAGGACGGTGGGAATCAGATTGGTGAAGTGCTAGTTATGGAAGGGACCCTAAAAATCTCATCAGACACGCTCCTTGGTTTACAAAAAAGGAAAATAAGGCCGAGAGGGTGACACTTGGCCAGTGTCACACTACTGGATGGTAACAGAGCTGGGACTAGACACAGATCTTTGACTGTGGTCACTAGTCAGGCTGTAAGCTGGACCTGGAAGGGGCGTGGTGGTCGTGGCCTGTTTAGTGTTGAAGCAGAAACTGGTGTCTGTAGAGGGAGTTCCTGAATTGCACAGAGGCCTGGCCACAGCCCAGTCACTCGACAACCTCTGCGTTCCCTTCTAAGATGCTTGACCTCTGTGTGGTTGCCACAGGACTGTTTCAGTACTCGCTGGGTAATTTATGGCAATGAAAGTTTGTGTGTAGCTGGAAGAGGTGGGGGCTAGAACGGCAGGCCCCACGAACGGTCTGGCTTTTAGAAAAGGCTGCTGGCACAGTAGGAGGCCAGCAAGGTCCTCGGCCTGGGATTCCCTAGTGTCCTGTCCTTGCAGAGTCCCAGGCTCCGTCTCGGGGGAGATGGAGGCAGGAGAAAGGAGGCTGCAGGCCTCTGGGGCGGGAGTGGGGCTCCTGGGAAGTTGGGTGAGCTCCCGTTGCCAACTTCACAGATCTTCCCTCTTGTCTCTGTCCCTGAAAATCCCTCAGGAGCCGAGTATGCTATAGATGTTTTCTCACCTTTCCAGATTTTGTTTATGTCTTTGTTAAGGTGCCTGCATGACTTGGGCACGCGGTTTCATCACACCTGTGCGGTTTTGATCATCATCTGGATGGTGAAGAAATGGGTGCAGGTATCCCTAGATACAAAACAGGCAATAATTAAGCACCTACTGACTTTCGTCAAGATGGATGGGAGTGACAGCAGTACACAAAGGAAAACGAGGTCCTTCCACTGTGCTCAGCCAGAGTGTGGATGGTCCTGCTGGAAGAAATGAGAGCACTACACCTTCCAGTGGGTCACACATACCACAGGGGTACCGAAATGTGTTTTGGTGTGAAGAAGGTTTTCAAATTGTTGTGTATATATCTTTAAGTGTGTTAGAAATGCATGGTTAGTACATTAAATTTACTTGCTTAGAATGAGGCTAAAGAAATTACTTAAGTTAAAAAAGTAAGTAGATTAGAAAAATGACTGCTGTTATTAAGTGCTAACTGTGTGCCTCGTCTGTTGCTTCGTATGTAGCTCTTCATTCAATCTTCATAACTACTCTGTGAGTTGAATTCCATTTTACAGGAAACCCAACTGCAGCAAGAAAAGTTGCATAACTTGCCCAAATTTACACAGTTATAAGGGGCAGACCTGTCTGAATCCAGACAAACCCAGATCTGTCTGCATTTGGAGTCTGGTCTCCTCACACCGTGAGATGGGGTCTCTAGAACGTAATCACCCCCCACCCCAACAGAACCCCCTGCACAGAGTCAGGCCTCAGTCAGTCTTTGTTGAACGATGAACGAATGAAGAAGTAGTACGTGTCGGATGCTGATTCTGGCAAAATCGTAAGCTGGTCTGTGGATGCCTGAAGCTTAGGAAACCCTGACCCAGTTGAATGGTTTCAAAGTGTGTGCTCAGGAACAACCGTGGGGGTCAAGCCGGAGAGGAGCTTCGGGACTGCTGGGAGGGTGGGGAGTCAGGAGGCCGGCTTCCAGCGCATTCTCCTAGCTTCCCCCAGGGCAGCTCCCTTTTCTCTATTATTGCCCCTCCTCCATTCTAAGTCTTCAAAAAGTCTTTCCTGCTGCGGCAATTAAAAAAAAAGGCAAGAAAACAAAAACCTCCCAGAGATCTGGTGCAACAACGTCTTTACACAGATGGAGAAACTGAGGTCCAGAGAATGCAAGATGAGAACATAGTCAGACCTCGAATCCAGTCTTTCTGACCTTTTGCCAGTGCTCATTGCACCCCGCTGAGAAAGCTGTGTTAGAAGCTGTTGGAAAATACCGTTGGGAGACTGAAATGGCTAGAGACCAACTCCCACCGACACAGAGATGGACTTTACATGCTGGGCATTCCCCTTACAAAAATGTCTGAGTTGAGGCCAGTTCTCATCATTGATTTTTACATAAAGAACAGGTAACTTGGAAGCACAAATTTACTAGTAGGTGGAATTAGCCAATCTGACTTAAAAAAAAAGTCTTAGGACACAAGGTAACAAAATATATTGCTCAACTGAATGTGACTTAATAAATCAGAGTTGAAACCCTAAGCCTTGATAAAAGATAACATTGTTATATAACACCGGATAAAATATAACATTGTTACATAACACACTAGTACGATGAGCACAGATGAAGGAGAGACCAAAAGTGACAGCTTCAGCGGGCGTAGAAACTGCTTCAGCTAGGGTGGCTTCACGGTGTCAGCAATGCTTGAGAGGACAGTGAAGGATCGGTGAGGTCAAACACTCATGACACTGGGAGGGGAAGACACTGGGGGAGGCGGGTAAGGATTTTGGAAAAACAGTCATGATTGGAGCTGGGGCCTGGGGCTGGGTAGGGGAGAAGGTGGAAACATCCTTGAGGCAGAATGTCTGTTATGCCATTTCCTTGAAATGAATGATGGGAAAGAATTTTTAAACATTTTAAATAACGTGGAAATCAAAGAGACATGCGTTATTACCAATAATAAAACTATTATTTAAAAATATAGTTTCCTTCAATTATGTGCAATATAAATATTTTGTTATTCCTTAAGATGTATAATTGTTTTAAAAACAGATATTGGTCCAATTTTCTGGAATAAATGTAAATCAATTTTAAAAGTCGAAATCATATTTTAAAGAAACCGGAGATTTTGTTATTTTATGTAATCATATTGTGAATTTTTATTGTTAAGTAATGAATCACTGTATGTATAGAAATTACCAGGTTTGTGTTTTGAGGTAAACGGGATTTGACACATTCATTCTAAAAATAAAACTTATTGTGAAGAATAATTTGTGAGATTACTAAGAAAATTCCAAAAGATAAGTAATGAGGGAAAAGTACTGAATATTAAAATAAATCAAAAACGTTAATAAACAGCATTATACTTGTATAATCATAGACATAAAACAATGGAGCCAAGGCCAGACAGTAGTCCATAAGAGGATTTTATATGTGATGAACAAGGTGTGTTAGGGTCCTGGGGCTGTTGTAATGAAGGACCACAAACAAGGGGGCTTAAAACAACAGAAATTTATTCTCTCACAGTTCTGGGGGCTGGAAGTCCAAAATCAAGGTGTCAGCAGGGCCCTGCTTCCTCAGAAGATTCTAAGGCAGGATCCTTCCTGGCCTCTTCTGGCTGCTGGTGGTTGCCGGCATCCCTGGTGTTCCTTGGTCTGTGGCAACATCTCTCCAGTCTCTGGCTCCACCGCCACATGGCCATCTTCTCTGTATATCTTAGTCTTCATGCGGCGTTCTCCTCTCTGTGCTATTTCCTTTCTTCTTATAAGGACAAGAGTCAGACTGGATTAAGGGCCCACCCTACTCCAGCAAGCCTCATCTTAACTCATTACATCTGCAATGACCCTATTTCCAAATAAGGTCATTCTGCGGTATTGGGGGTTAGGACTTCAATATGTCTTTCTGGGGGACATATATTTCAACCCATAACAATGGTATCATAATAGTAGGGAAGGAAATGATTGCTCAGTAATTGACAATTTGTTAACTCTTTCGGGAGAAAATAAAGTTGGATGAATACCTTACACTTTAGTCCAAAATAAATTTCAAATGGATTAAAGTTAAATGTAAAATACAAAAAAGTGAAAGAGAAAAAAGAAAAATTGCTGCATCCTAGGAGGTCAAAGACTGTAACTATAAAAGCAGTAGTAGATGTTTGTAAGCATCTAGATTTGTCAAAAACTCTTAAAAATTAAAACGAAAAGAATAAATGCTAAACCAGGAAAAACATTTGCAATAAATATGACAAACATGCAGAATTCTTAAAACTCAATAAGAAGAAACACTAAAACATCAGGAGAGAAAAAACAGAGAAAACTACGAACAGTTAATACATTCCAACCAGACTTTTGTCTCCAGCTCGCCACCGAAACTGCCCTTGTCAAGGTGACCAGTGCCCTCTGTCTGGCTAACTCGATCCTCAGCCCCCACCTTACCTGATCTGTCTGCAGCATTTGGTGTTGATCCCACAATCTTTGAAATACTCTCTTCACTTGGCTTCTGGAATACCCCACCCTCTTGGTTTGTATCCAGGCCACCCACCATCCTTCATCCTCAAGTCTTTCCTTTCTCTGTAAATGGCACTGTCTTCCACACAGTGTGCTTTGGCCAAAAAACTGGGGGTCATTCCTGATTTCTCTACTTCGTGCAAGACCACACCAAACCATTGGCAAGTTCTCTCCCTTCAAAATATATCCCGAATCCGATCACTTCTTCACACCTGCACCACCACTACCAGGTCAGCCTCATCTTCTCTCCTGGGTGCTGGTACGGCCTCCCGTCTGGTCTCCCTGCTTTCAGTCTTGTTCCTGACAGGTAAGTCTTCACAAAGCAGCCAGAAGTTGTTTCTCTCCAATAGGGAATACAAACACAAGGTAAAGAATTTTTAAAAAAATTAAAATTTAAAAAATTAAAGTTAAAATAAAAAAATTAAAAATTCTCAAAAGAGAATAAATAATGTGAAAACTGAGTCTCTCCCTCTCCTGTCCCCCAGTCCACTCAGTTCCTTTTCCGAGAGGCAACCAGTTTCTTGCATTTCCTTCCAGAGTTATACTATGAATTCACCAACATATTCATTTCTTTCCACTCAGATTGCCTAATACTATATTCAACTTGCTACATCTTGCTTTTTTAGAATGATCTTCTAAAAATCTAAAGCAGATCAGGTTGCTCTATTGCTTAAAGCTCTCCAATGGCTTGCTTTAGACTTAGAATAAAATCCATGTGGTCTACAAGGCCCTGGCCCACCCCGTCTCCTAACATCAATGACTTCACACCAGCACATGGGCTGTCCTGACGCTCTTCGGCCAAGACAGACTTGTTTTCTCCTCCAGGCCTCCACACGCCTGGTCCCCTCTACCTGGAATGTTCCATCCCGTTTCTCTTGCCTTTATTTCAGTGCAATTTCTGCTCAGATGTGACCTCATCAGAGAGGTTCTCCCTGACAGCCCATTTAAAATAGCACCTTAGCACCTTCTCCCTCACCTGGCTTTATTTTTCCCCACGGCTCTTCTTCCTTCCTGAGAACATGTTACGTTCACTCGTTTACTCTGTTTTTCCAGCTAGAACGTCAGCTCTGTGAGGAAGGTGCCTTGCTCATTACTGTGTGTCCAGGGCCCAGCTGTGCCTGATGTATGGTGGCACACAATAAATAGTCACTGAGATGAATAAGGAAAACAAGATGTTGTTGCATATACAACTGGAAAAATTTAAAGTTAAAAAACATTGACAATACTCACTGCTGATAGGGGTTGCTCATAGGATTATAAATTAGTATCATTTTTCATCTGGAAAATAAGTTGAAAATATGAGTTAAGAACGTTAATAGTTAGGCATCATTTGGGGACATGTCCAGGAATCTACCACAAGGAAACATTTTGAGTGAGATGGGAACAAAAGTTATATAGAAGAGAATGATCATTGCCCACTAGGGATTAATTAAATAAATTGCTATAAAACATAAAATTAAATATTATGCAATTTATTAAAATCTTGTATATAAAGTATATTTAATGACATGGGAAAATTGAAAGCTGTAATACTAGAAAAAAAGAAATATGAAAACACATAAAAAGTTTGGAATCAGCATAAATATTCATTAATAGGGTACTGATTAAACAGCATGCAAAGTCTAGGCACTGGAATATTACACAGTCTTTAAAAATAACGAAGGGTCTTTGTGCACGTTTGTGGAAGGGCTTCTCAAGTAGATCACTCTGTTGATAGCAATCAAATAAAACAGGGAGCAGAGCAGTGTGTATAATATGCTGCATTTGCATTAAAATTATATACATATACTCATGCAAGTATTAATCTCTGAAAGAACTGAAAAAGAAACTCTTTATTTTTAAAATAAATTGAAAAATAAACTGTCAACTAGTTGCCTCTGGCAAATGCAGTTTGGTAGCTGGAGGCTTATTTTCATTGTACGGCCTTTTGAATTTAACCCCGATGTGTGTTTTACCTATTCAAAATAAATTTAAGATGTTTTTATTTATTTATTTTTCCCCCCAAAGCCCCAGTAGATAGTTGTATGTCATAGCTGCACATCCTTCTAGTTGCTGTATGTGGGACGTGGCCTCAGCATGGCCGGAGAAGCGGTGCGTTGGTGCGCGCTCAGAATCCGAACCCCGGCCGCCAGCAGCGGAGCACGCGCACCCAACTGCCAAGCCATGGGGCCGGCCCTCAAAATAAATTTAAATGTAAAACGTGCATATACAATAGGATGACAATAAAAAGTGTGTCCAAATATATGACTAGAAAAGACATGAGGGTAAATACTTCAAAATGTTAATAGGGGTTTTCCCTTGGGGCTGGAATTACTGTTTTTTATTTTCTTCCTTATATTTGCTGTATTTACCCAATACACATGTATTATTTTTATAAATGAGAAAAATATTTTTAAAAGCCTACTCATTTCAATTTATTTTTTGTGCAAATATAGATTGTTAAAATGGAATTTGCTTATCGTAGAATTATACCCCTAGTGTGCTAAATTAGTTTTCAAAACCGATGTAATAGAAGTCCAAAAATGCTCCAAGTTAGCTCAAGAGACTGTTCACGTGTGTAATATCATTTTTTGGCTTTATTGCATAACTAAATGTCCTGAGTTTCCGTTTCAGAACAAATAGTGCACACCAGCATTAGCTTTGATGCCTTAGCTGGGCCCTTGCAGCGGCTCGGCTCCCCAGGAAGTTTGCCTTTGAGGATCTCCAGCAGGGGAAGGAGGGTCGTGAATCTGCAGGCAGGACGCCAGGGGACTGGGAACTAGGCCTTGATGACTCCACGGCTCACCCTCCACGCTGCTTCTCTCCCATCATCAGTCTCATTCCGGGCCCAGCCTTTCCAGGGCATCCAGCTGGGGGATAAAGTGAAGCCGTTAGTCACCTAAGCGCTGTAGGGATCCTCGATATCATCTCAGTGAAGGAACGCCTCAGGAGTTTCTGGCTGAGTGAGCCATGCGTGTGGAGGTGTACAGAGGGAGGGGAAGGATTTTTTTCTCCTTGGGGTGAAAAAAAATTTCCAGTAATCTTCATTGCCTTTGTCCTAATTTCTCTTTACTCCTCAAAAAAGGTAAATAACTCTTTGAAGGAAGTTGCCCCAATTCCCAGTGCCCAACACTTGGGCAGTGGATGACCTATGCCCATGTATGACAGCGGACAGTTTGGAGTAACATCACCCCCATACCTTCTGACGTGTAAGATAATACACGCTGGGCTCCAGGGTCTTTCGTCTGCAATCCCTGATTTGTGATGAGTTGGGGCAGATTTAACTACATGCAAACGGTCTACTTACTTGTCTCCTCAGTTTCCTGGTTCTTGCCTGGATGGAAAATAGTTAATACAGTCAAACAGCATCACTATGCTGGTCGACCATGTATAGATTGTTAAATAGAAATCGATAAACAGAGGCTCCTTTTCCCCAACTGGTCCTCCTGGTACCGCAAGAGAGGAGGATCTGCCAAGAGCTAAGCCTGTGTCCTGAAATCGAGTCAATAGTCTGAGGTGGAGAAACTGAGGCAGGAGGGCACAGGAGCAAGCCAAGCGCGCCCCAGACTAACGGGGTTCGTGGACGTGTTAAATTGCCTTCAGTTCCCTGAAGTGATAGGTCTCTGGGAGGCTGATAACAAAAAAGGGAGGAAGGAGCTGAGTCCACTACGTCGTCCACCTCTGCTCGAGCCAGTCCCCCTCCATCCCTGCAGGTTCGCGGCTCACGCGGCCTGGTCAGCATTTCCAGCCGTGGCCTTGCTGGTTGAGCAGCTTACAGACCGGAAGACACTGTGCCTCCAGCTCCGCATTTGTCCCTCCGGAAAATGAGCGAACTGCACAAAACTGCATCAGGATCCTTTCAAAATCCCCAAAGGGGATGACTTTCTCCTAGACTCCACAACCAGCTGTTGAAACCCTCTCCCCGGGTGTCTCCCTGGTGAGTTCACCTGGGCTCAATTCCAGCCGGTTTACCGAGGTATTTCTTCCAAATCAACATCAGCCCTTCCTCAGAGGACTCCCGGTGGGGGAGGGTTTCTCCGCCTCTTCCGTTTATAGCAGTGATGCTGCGGACTTGCAGAGTATAATGTTGAAAACAAAACATTGTTTTACTTTCTAAACACACACCATTTATGATGCAGTCATTATGTGTGGAGCCCTCTCCAAGCCATGTCCCTGGCTTATCTCCCCAACGTTTCTGGCAACCCTGTGAAAGAAGCGTTTACTCCCTGTTATTCAGAGGAAGACAGTGAGTGACGAGAGGTTGAGCAGACTGCTGGGAACCACACAGCTCGTTAGTGGGGAGGCTGGGACCTCACCCAGTCTTCTGGTTTTCACCAAGACACACATATGTCTGAGGAAGCACGAAGGACATTAAGTTTTGAACTACGCGTTGGTGGAGAAGCAGGAGAGAGTATGAATTAGTAAAATACATTTGGAAACAAGTACTCAGAAACTGTTTTTTTAATTTATTAATTATTCTCTAGTTTAGAATTGCTTTTTTTTTTTAGCGAGGAAGTTTGGCCCTGAGCTTAACATCTGTGTCAATCTTCCTCTATTTTGTTCGTGGGACGCTGCCACAGCATGGCTTGGTGAGTGGTATGTAGGCCTGCATCTGGGATCGGAACCCACGAATCCTAGGCTGCCAAAGTGGAGCCCATGACCTTAACCACTACGCCACGATGCCACCAGGCTGGCCCCCTAAAATTGCTTATTATTTGGTATGTGAGCTAGTTCAGGCACAAAACAGTTCCTGACTTCAGGTTTGTGTTTGGTCTTCCAACAAATCCAGACCCCAAGGAGGGAGCTGGAGTGGGAGGGACAGTGGTTAGAGGTGGCTCCTGCACGCTGTCCCACTCGCCTTCCAGCTCCTAAATGAGAGACGGCCCTCAGGGCCAGCCCCCACCCCGCCTTGGACACCCCTCTCGGTTTAGACACTCATCTCCCCTTGAACACTCTGCCTCCTCCCTGGTGTGTCTTCTGGCCCCTCCGACCTCTGCTGCCTCTAGAGAAGAAAGCACTCACTGGCCCCTTTTGGAAACGGCCATGGGCAGTGCACACGTGGCGCCTGCAAGACGATCAGAGCCCGTAACCCCCGGTGGATTTTCCGTGCGGTTCCTACGTCCTCTCTCCAGAGCCGCGCCCCTAGCGCCTTCTCTTCACATCTCGGCTGCTGCAGGTGCCACGCCCGGAAGGGTGTAGGGTGGTGGGAGCTGGGGATGGAGACCGTTTTTCTGCTCTAAGCCACTGCTTTCACATCTCTGTTCTCCTGGATATCAACAACGAGTGCCCGCTAATATCATAAAGTGGATTTGGCAAGTGGGAGAATAGTGACCATTGCTTGGAAGGGGTCATGTAATTTTGTAATTTTTTTTTTCTTTAAAACAACACATCCATACAATTATTATTACTACGATTACACCAATTTTTTTTAAATATGAAAGGGCTTTTAAATCTATTATTTTTCTTAATCCTCACAACAATTTTTAGTAAGGTAAGTTACATATGATTATCTTTTGTGAATCATGGGTTTGTATATTTTTCATATTACTATTTTATGTTTTCTGGCCTGTGATTGTTATTTTCAGGAAGGCCATCTTACTGTATCTGCTTAATTTTTCTAAACTGTTTGCCACGATTACCCTCTGTCTTATTCTTTTTTCTTTCTTGGATTCACAGGATATAAAAATATTAACCAATAGTTTTATATTTACATTTTTTATCAGTCCTGATTTGAAAGAGAATGGCTTTGATATTTCCCCAGTTTTTCCTATTTTGAAATTTTATTTCCTTTTTGCATTTTTGTGAATGCTTACTTTTTTTTCTTTCTCAATAGCAAAATTGCTCTACATTATTAAAATTTTGGAAAATATAAAAAAGCACAAAGAAGAAAATAAAAATCACAGTTAGTATAAAAAAATTCCACCTAGAAATAAACCTATAAACTATTTTATATATATTCTTTTCCAGCTTCTCGTCATCTCTATTTTCATAGTATCATAAATTATTAAAATGCCTAATTGTTATACTTTTTAATGTTTATAATTTTCCTATCTTTTAAGGGATACCATGATACACATCTACTTACATAAATATCGTAATACATCTGATAAATTTGTAGTAAAGTTGTATAATCAGTTTTAAGGTTCTTGATGAAGAAGGTAACCCATACATGCTTCTGAAAATCCTGCATGAGGCGGTGTATTTTACCACACCCAAACCAGCCTTAGCATAATCATTATTTCAATCTTTGCCTACTTGATAAGTAAAAATAATACTGTAGTATTGTTTTATTTTGTATTTTAATCTCTCATGAAGCTGAGTATTTTTGTGTGTGTGAATTGTCTTTTCACGTTCTTTGCCCTTTTTTTTTAATTGAGGAGCTAATTTTTTTAAAAAAACATACTATCTTGTGAGAACTCTTTCTATACTAAAGATATTAATCCTTTGTCTGTTACATATTGTAATAGCCTTGTCATTTGCCTTTTTAATGGTGTTTTAATAATTTTTTGAATTTAAACATTATGAATGGTTATTGAATTTCACCAAACATCTTATCGATTCTTACTGATAATTTTCCTTATTTTTAAATCTGTAGATGTGATATACTGCAGCAATAAAGATAAACCATATGTTGGACTATCTCTGTATACCATATACTCTGCCTAGACATGATATAATTTTGTTTGAATTTGACAGTACTTTTCAGGAGAACAAATCACTTCACATCATCAGAGATGCCAGATGTTTCTTGCCTTGGAGATTCTTCCACTACTGAGCATGTGGCTCTGCCTTCCCAGCTCCCCGCGTCAGGTGATTGCACCAGAACTGGACACCCGGCCAGTGACCGGGCTGGCATGACTGTGGGTGGGGCCAGGTAGTTTTCCCTTTTGGGGACTTGGGACACTGAGTCTCTGAGTGGTGGGCACCTGGGCTGCAGGTGTGTGAGCCTTGTGCAGATGGGCGAGCAGACATGCAGGAAACCCTGTGGTCCTGAGAGGCTCTTGAATGTCTCAGATTTCCAGAGTCTCAGATGCACTCTCTGCCCTGGATTCTGAGAGAACCTCCAGGGTTCCTTCCATCTCAGACCTTCCTCTCTTTTATTTAAGGGAGTTGGAGGTTTCTGATTTATGCAACCAAAAGTGGACACTCTTGCACCGTCCTGCTGGGTGAAGTGCGTGACTAACTACCGCCACGCCAGGAGGTCACTGGCCTCCTTCTAAAAAACTCAGCACTAAATGATCCGAAAGTTTCCTTCCAGCCCTTAGTTCTATGAGTCTATGAAATTAATGGCACTTTGTGTGTGTGTGTGTGTGTGTGTGTGTGTGTGTCTGTGTGTGTGTGTGAGGAAGAGCAGCCCTGAGCTAACATCTGTTGCCAATCTTCCTCTTTTTGTTGAGGAAGACTGGCCCTGGGCTAACATCTGTGCCCATCTTCCTCTACTTTATATGGGACACTGCCACATCATAGCTTGATGAGTGGTGTGTAGGTCTGCGCCTGGGATCTGAACCTGCAAACCCCAGGAGCCAAAGTGGGGCATGTGAACTTAACCACTCCGCAACCGGGCTGGCCCCTTAATGGCACTTTTTATTGGGACATTTTCTAAACCCAGCTTGGCAGAACTAGAATGACAAAGATTCAGGGAGAACTAGGAGCCAGAAGGTAACGTGTTGAGACAGACCTCTTGAGACAGGAAGACATTTCCCATTTTCAAAAAATTGTGTTTCCTTAAAGCCTGAAGGAGCATTTTGCTTTTCAGTCACTGAATTGAAAGGGCACCTCTGCTTCCTAAACCGTGTAGCTGCAGCTGCCTGTCTGTGCTTCCCTTCACGTACCTCAGTCTGGCATCCGGCAGTGCTGGCTAATCACATCCTCTCGAGGGACACAGAGCCATCTGCCCTCATCTCAGCCTCAGAAGGAGCTGCTGGAAAGGGTTCTAGCTTTTCATCTTGAGCTTACAACCAGCATGGTCCAATTTGCTCAATGAAAGAATTGATTTAGGTCTTTAAAAACAATTCCCAGCCCTGCTGACATCAATGGGACCACTCATGGCATCAAGATAAAAGATAACCACACTGTGAAGAAAGCTGTTAAATTTTCTTTTACACAAGAAACAAAACTCTGAAATGCATGTCTTAAATGGCCAACAGAAAAGGGCAGCAAGACAACTGGGAGGTCAGGATGAGGAAGGTACAGTGTCGGGAGGTGAGGAGGAGGTGGAGGGTGATGGACTGCTCTCCTGAGCTAGTGCCACACTGGATCGAGCCTCCCACTAGAGCTGTGCTGAGGTGTGAAAGAGCCTGAAACCAACACTCTGGCCGACATATATTTTGTATTCTGTTCATCTTTTTGGTATCAAGATAGTGGCATTCTCTTCTTATGGTAATTATATTTCTGTTATATTCAAACTAATAAATATATGTTTATTTGAAGTATCACATTATATTCGAACTGTCAAAAAATTCCTGAGCTGCTATCGGATGTGAAGAGGGATGGGAATTTCTTTTTAAGCTTATGCAGGATGCAAAGAAGGATACTTTATCCCTAGAAGCCTTGAATGTAGAGCAAACATCAACACCAATTGGCTTTTTTTTTCTTTTTTTTGCTGAGGAACATTATCTCTGAGCTAACACCTGTGCCACTCTTCCTCTATTTTGTATGTGGGTCACTGCCACAGCACGGCTGAGTGGTGTAGGTCTACGTCTGGGATCCGAACCCACGAACCGGGGCCACTATGCCACAGGAGGGCCCTTGATTGGCTTTTAAATTACTTTTAAATCCCTAGTCTCTTACTCAGTTTGGGCTGCCATAACAAATTATCATAGACTGGGTGGTTTAAACAGCAAACATTTATTTCTCATGGAAGACCAAGATCAGGGCGCCAGCACATTCAGGTTTCTAGTGGGGTCCCTCTGCCTGCTTATGTCCGAGTATGGCCTTTCCTTGGCTTGTGCATGAAAAAAGAGAGAGATCTCGTTGCTGTTCCTCTTTTTATAAGGGCACTGATCCCATCACGGGGGACTCCACCCTTACGACCTAATGACCTCTCAAAGACCCCACCTCCTAATACCATCCAATTGGGGATTAGGGTTTCAACAAAGGTATTTTGACGGGACACAAACGTTCAGTCCATAGCACTGGTAATAACTGTTCTATTCAGGGATCTTTGGATTGTGTCTTGGGTTGGGTTTCCCAGAGGTGGATCCTGAGATGAGGATTCATGTGAAAGTAGTTTGTTAGGAAATGTCCCCAGACGAAACTGGTGGTGGCTTGGGGACATGCAGGAGCGTTATATCAAAGTTCCACAGGGCACAGCTCTTACTCAATCCTGCAGTATGGCCATCCCAATTAGGGCCAGGGTTCTGTAGGAACAGCTCCCTGGGATACAAATTCCCATGCACTTAATAGCTCTAAACCAACAGGCTGCAGCCCCAGGGGCCCTCTGACAAGAGCTGCAGTACCAGTCGGTGGGCAAAAGCACCTTGAGGGAAGGCCGTGTGGACAAAGGGACCCCACGGCCACGGCTGGACCACAAACAGCAAGCTGCAAGAAACAACCCCCCCCCCACCCGCGCAGCTAAGTAAAGGGTTGTCTCAGTTCAGATCGTCTCTGGCAGCACGTGACAGAAGCCTGAGTCAGCGCCCAACCAAAAGGGGTCGTGTATCTCATACATCGAGAAGGTCTGAGGCCGGGAGCCTGGGGTTGGTGCGGGTGCTTCCCCTTGTTACCAGTGAGCGATGTCCCAACTCTGCTTTCTAGCTTGTTGCTTCCTGATTCCGAGACCACTCTTCTACTGCCTTCAGCCTCATGTCTGCGTTGCAGGCCGGAAGACCGCCAGGAACAGAAAGAAGGCGGAATGTGCATCAGGAAGGCACATTTCCCAGAAATCTCTGGCAGACTTCTGATTACTTTCATTGTCTCTGACTGAGTTACATAATTACCCTTAGATGTAACGGATTCTAGGAAGGTGGTGCGTGGCTTCCCGGAAAAGAATAACTGTGTTTACGCCATAGGGGATTTTCTGCAAAAATACAAGGGGCTGTCTTGTGGGCATCCAAGCACAAGATACCAGCACAGCCTTGGTTCCTGAGGGACAGTGCCGGAACCGGCAGGTGAGGAGCTGGTGTTTTGTAAGTTAAATGTGATCTGACAATGGAACACGCAGGAGCGGCGGTGCGCGTGCGGGCACACACGTTGGCTCAGTCTCGTGGCGTCGAGGGTGGCGGGCAGGGTGGAGCAGTCAGCCTGGCTGGACACGCCAAGGCTGGACCTGGGCCCAGGTTGATGGTGATGAGGGTGCCGGCAGCAGCAGCCTCAGCCCTGGAGAGTGGGGTGGGGGCCGTGTGAGGAGGACGCTGGGATCCATGGCAGGAGGCCAGTTTGCTGGTCTGTCCCCGGAGCCCGTCTCTGGGCCATGGACACAAATCTGAAATCTTCAGCCAGGAACTGTTGGCGCTCAGGTGGTGAAACTTTGTCAGTAAAATATTACAAAATAAAAACGTACACGTGGACATTGCAATAAAGCCTGTCAGAGAGTTCTTAGAACTCCTCATAGTTAAAATCCCTGGTTTTGAAAACTGCTGCACCATTGCAAAACAAATACCCACAAGCTTAGAAATAGAAACCAAATTTAAGGATTGTCACATTTGACAGAAAAGAACACTATTTTTTTTTTTTTTTTTTTTTGGTGAGGAAGATCAGCCCTGAGCTAACATCCATGCTAATCCTCCTCTTTTTGCTGAGGAAGACCGGCTCTAAGCTAACGTCTATTGCCAATCCTCTTCCTTTTTTCTCCCCAAAACTCCAGCAGATAGTTGTATGTCACAGTTGCACATCCTTCTAGTTGCTGTATGTGGGATGAGGCCTCAGCATGGCCGGTGAAGCTGTGCGTCAGTGCGCGCCCAGGATCCAAACCCTGGGCTGCCAGTAGCAGAGTGCGAGCACTTAACCGCTAAGCCACGGGGCTGGCCCAAGAACACTATTTTCATATGAAGCATCAGATGAAGCAATTATTAATGAAGAAGTTAATTTTAAAGTTAATTTTCTCTTGCAATTGAAGATTCAGTGATAGAATGCATAAAAGGGTGTTGCATTACATATAAATCATGGAGTCAGTTTCTTGTTAGAGGAAATGTAAGAGAAAATATTAAAATGCTATTGTATAAATTTATGTTTAAAATTAAATTCAGACTCACATGAATCTCTTTTGCATGGTTAAATTTTTTTAGAAAAATTTTTCTGCAAAACCCATCAAGTCTAGATGTACTAATATTTGTATTTCCAAACACTCAGAAATTTATCCCAATGTTTTCACAGCCTATAAAATACTCTTAACAGCCCCAGTAACAGTGGCATCAGCCGATAGATCCTCCGTAAAATTAAAAATTATCAAAAATTGTTGGCAATCTTGAATTTTCCGAGAGCAACTCACATTGCCTTCAATGATGTCAATTGAAAGTAAAGTTGCTAAAAGAATAAATTTTGATGACCTAGTAAATGTATTTGTAGAAGTGAGCCAGAAGTCTTATGATCAATCAAGCTATCACACTAATAAAGTAACATTTATTATATCATATAAGAGTATGACACCAAAAATATTATTTTCTTCAATTTGTGAGTTTATGCTTTTACCTATGTATCACTGTGACTCTTTGTTGTGGACTGAATTGTGTGTCCCATAAATCCGTATGTTGAAGTCCTAACCCCAATGCGACTGTATTTGGAGATGGGGCTATTAAAGAGGTAATTAAAGTTAAATGCGGTCATAAGGTCAGGCTGTAATCCCACAGGACTAGTGTCCTTATAATAAGAGGAAGAGACATAGACCTCATCTTGAATTTCCAGGCTCCAGAACTGTGAGAAAATAAATTTTTGTTGTTTAAACAACAAAATAGGGCCGGCACCGTGGCTCAGCGGTTAAGTCCACGCGCTCTGCTACTGGTGGCCCGGGTTCGGATCCCGGGCGCGCACTGATGCGCCGCTTCTCCGGCCATACTGAGGCCGCATCCCACATACAGCAACTAGAAGGATGTGCAGCTGTGACATACAACTATCTACTGGGGTTTTGGGGGAAAAATAAATAAATAAAAAATTACAAGCAACAAAATACCCCCCAGTCTGTGGTATTTTGTCATGGCAATCTGAGCTAATACAACCCTATACATTTTATAAATAATAAAATATTTTTAAAGGAAAAATGTGTATATTTTAGTGCCTTTAATGGCATTTTCTCTTTGTTTTGAACAAGGGGCTCCACATTTTCATTTTGCACTGGGCCCTGCAAATTGTATAGCTCGTCACTCTCTGGATTGAAGTCACATTCTGTGCCTCTCCTAGGGCCTCAAAGTGGTTCTCCTCTCTGCTTCGTCTCTCCCTAGACCAGCTTCTCCTGGTTTCCAGACCAACAAGGCCACTTCCATCCTGACTCTACATGACCTTTCAGATCAAGTGCTCAACATCCACTCATTAATTCTGTCTCAGAGCCCTGACTCTACATTTCCGGGAGAAAGAATCTGATTGGCTTAGTCCAGCCTATGGATTTGTTGAAGCCTGTTGATGTCAGGTGACTGTCAGTTCCAGTTGGCTGGGGCCACCCATGCACCTGGCTGTCCAGCCGACACTTGCAGGGGCCTGGTGTAAGGTCATTTCAAAGCAGGTGGGGTGGGCTGCGCTTGGGCTCTCAACTGAGGCAACTGAAATGCTTACATGGAGGATAACTTGGCTTCAATTCGAAGCTCAATTTCTTTTTCCAAGGGAATTCAGCATCTCCACTCCCGGATAGAACCAACCACAGTTTAAAAAGAAAAAGCAGAAACCAACGCTCGGCACTGAGAAATATTTCAGGGCTGTGTTGCTCAGCTCTCCATTGACAAAGAACCCACTAAGAATAGGGTTAGGTAGAGATTTTCAACAGAATAATGCAATGTCCATGCATTTTTAGTTAAGGGTATTCTGAATTCATTTTATCATGGATTTTTGACATCCTGTCTCATTTAATATTAAACTGTGTTTGAAAAAGTTAAACAGCAAAGATACAAATAAAAATAGCAACATAAATATTTTCCAGTGAGTTACGTTTTAATAACATTCTTTTGGTAAGATTCATATTTATCATTAAAAAAAGTAGCAAAATCAAGAGTCTTGCTATACGTTTCCAGAAGCAAACTTGAAAGATGCCTGTTGAAATAAAAGCACAAATTAAAATCACTGATTATCTAAAAATTTAGTATACCAACACTTTAGTGACCTAGAATTCAGGCTTATTAACAACTTTTATAATCTGGAGCACAGCAATGGAGCAAAGTTCCCTGAGGGGCTGAAGGAACTCTCACAAGATCAGTGCACTGAAGCTCATTTGCTTTGATTGTAGCAGAGGGACCCAGTCAGAGCTTATCCACTCTTACAACCAAACAACTTTGGTTATCTGGTTTGCAGCGCACAGGAGATTAAAACCAACAATTTATTAGGGTAGCAGAAAGAATGAATAAAAAGCAGAAATGCAGCTAAAACATACGAAGGGATTGTTGACATCAGAGAGGAAACTGAAGAGGAGGAACCATAAAACCCCAGCAGTCTGGAGACATTCAACGCACACATGGATCTGTTTACCATCTTGCATGCATTTGATACCCAAGCCTGAATGCCTGCCCCTCACTGTGCTCGATGCCCACGACACAGACATTAGAGACTCAGTGCCTGCCCTCAAGGGCTTGTAATCTCCCATAAAGTTTGACAAATAAAAGGCAGTTATGAGAGAGTGTGGAGAATGGCTAAGTGCTGGATTAGACTGAGGCCAGGACGATGAGCCAGGAGGCACTGAAAGGCTCGCAGGTGAGACGGGAGGGAGCAGTGGAAATGGAGAGAAGTGTAAGACCTGAAAGACGGAGAAGGTAGAATGTGCAGTTCAGGATGATGACTGGACGCGAGGTGGGAGGGAGAGGGAAGAGTCAAGGATGCCTCAGATCCTGGCTGGTGTGAAGACTCAGTCTCTCCAGAGGGCTTCACCTTATTACTGCTGACATTTCAGATGAAGACAAAAGGTCGCAGGACTGTGAAATGAGTTTAGTAGTGACTGTCTCAGTGGGGAATAAAACACCTCCTTCTAAATGAATGTGTGCAGAGACGTCCCTGTAAGTCCCCGGAGGGCGGGGCACACGTCATTTATCCTTGTGTCCTCACTGCCCAAATACGGTGGATGCTTACTGGTAATTTATTTATTTGACTTACAGAAAGTGATTAAAATCACGTTGACCGTTTCTAGTCGTCCCCTTTAGGGAGTGAGACGAGACTGAGGAAGTTTATAGATGTCTTTTGTCCTTCAGCAGATGGCCATTGGCTCCACACACATTTCTCTTTCAAACAGAGATTTTCTTGAGAGAATTGAAAAGTCCATGTTGTCGTCTTGGATCAGATCTTCTGAAGACCCTGACAAGCAGCCTTTCCATCTCCTCAGGTTTCCAGCGGCTTTTAAAAAAGTTGCAGACACGCACGTGCTCCTTGACGCTGTGGGGTGTGGAGGGAGGCTGGCACGGGCCCCTCAGGGCACCGTGCATGCTTACGGGTCCAGGGATGTGCGCAGTGGAAGCCTGTCGTTCTGCTGACCTCAGGGGCAATGTCCCCCGAGACCTTCCTGACCTCTAGAAGCTTCCTCAGTGGTTTCCGTTCAGAAAAGAAGCTCATTTCTGAGAGGCAACTTGTAAGCAATCAGTGAAGTCAAGATGCACTTGGGAGAAAAGCTGAGCATTCGGTGAGGGTTGGACACAAGGAAAAAACGGTCTAGATGTGTTCTGGAGCTTCTCTGAAAAGGAATTTTTTCATGATTTTAACCACTGATACCTCCTGGAGCAATGTTATTTTCTCGTTTGAATGTTTAATTTTGAAAGCTAAGCCCGAGAAATAGAAGCATTTTATCCTTTATCAAACAGCTGTGAGTCATGGTTGATATGTCTGAAAATATCAGCTCTGTGATCTCAGTGGGCTTTGAAGCAGGAGCAAAAGCAGAACAAGCAAGAATCAAATCATACAAGGAAAACCGGCTTCCAAAAACACCCCAGCAATGTTCATCCCGCATTTGAAAGACAACTTATGGTATCAGACTGTTGCATCTGTGAGTTCAAATAGCAGGCTCTGTCACCACAAAACCTCTGGTTATATGGCATCATGCTGTAAGGCTTTGGGTGTTTGAATGAAAACTACACCGGGCAGTGGTGTTCCTGGTCCAGGCGACGTCTCTTGGTTGGAGGAGCCGTGTTTTTTCGAATCCTCCTGAAGGAGCTGTGACTCTCTGCAAACCTGGAAGCTGTTCAGTGAATGTCGCTGGCTGGTTTCCTAAGAGCTGACTCTGAGGTGGGGCCATTCCCAGGTCAGCCACCTCTTTGTGAGGAGATCATTCTGGAAGCATCTAGGTGGGAGAGGGGCCACCAAGGAAAGGGTACACAGCTTTGCTCCTGGGGAAACAGAGGGAGGCCGTGGAGGGATGGGGCACTCATCACCTCTCCCTGGACTTGCTGCCCCCAACCGGGGGCCGTGAGACTGTGAGAAGACTTGGTCAGCCCCAAGCCGACCCTGGGAGCAGGTGTGGCCTAAGACAGGCAGGCCGAGGAGGAGTGTGGGAGCAGGATGCGGGGGGCGGTGCTGGGCACAGTGACCGACCCTATTCCACTTCTGAATGCAAGGCAGGCCTTGCATCAGCCGATAATGCATCAGCACGGCTCCTTGCCCTTTTAGTGGAGGGCGATGAAGACATGACAGGCTCTCCTCTGGGGAGACTGGGATCAGAACGAGCCATTTTTGGATGTAAATATCAGTGGCTTTGCCTGCAGCAGCTCAAGGAAGACATAATTGCCATTAGCTGCCTCCTTCCACTCCCTTCCCTGTGCTGAACCGCCCACCTCCCTGGAAGCGGATCCGCAGACTCGAGTGGAGGGGCAGGCGGTGGAGGCTGCACCTGTCCGAGCTTCCTCCCACTCCGTCCGTGGGTGTCTCTGACTCCCACTTTCTCGGAATTCCGACCCCGAGAGCAGAGCTGGACTCAAGCAGCCAGAGGGGAGACTCTGTCACGGATGTGAGGACTGCTCGGGCAGCCCCGGGACTGAGGGCAGTGTATGAACTAAACCCGGGAGCCTTCGCTGTCAGAGATGTGCTGAGTGTATGCGTTCTGAGACAAATTCTGGACTCTTCTGAAATTTTGCTGGGCGGGCGTGTCAAAATTGAATTCTTGTGCACTGCCTTCTCTACTTTCCCTGGACACAGACAGGACGTAGAGGTGTTTATGTTTACCAGTCCCCCGTCAGATACAGAGGGTCTGTACTAAATCCTTGAAACTTTAATAATTCCTTTCCATCTACCCACCACCTAGTCAAACGGTATTTAAAAGGCAGACATTGAAGGTTAGGGCACCTGTTTATACAATTGTGTATTTGTATTTTGGATTCTATACAAACCAAACACGGCTTCCGTCAGCGGGCATCTGCTTTCCATCTAGCAGTACTAGAACATTCAGAAAAACGCAGCCACTGACAACTGCGGAGTCGACTCTCGTTCTTCTAAACCTGTGAAATGAATCCGTGAAGGTTCACACGGTTGTGTGCACTCTCTGAGACTGGGCTGAAGAGCTCTCCTTACTCCTACGGTCACAGACGCTGCTTCCTAATTTCAGCCAGATGGACATCTCACAGGACTATTCGTCTGCCGCTGTGTTCATTGGTGTTACTTCCTAACTCCAAATACATTTTTGGATGTTCCCGTCTGAGCTTACACACTGTGTTGGTCCTTAGAACATTATTGAAAAGACACCATTCATTTAATTCTCACTGTTCCATCCTAATTACTTTTTCTATGATGCTTTGGTCTTTAAATAATCCAACAGCCTAGAGGCCTCCCTCTTCTGAGGGTGTGCCGACAACAGAGAGTAAACGTGCTCATAATAGAATTTCCACACCCTTCTTTTCAAAATGTCGCAAGTAATACACGTCCATGATGAAATCAGAAAACATGTGAGCAGAAGGAAAAACTATGCATTTATATGTATATATTTTAAATATATATTTATAAAAACGTACATGTATATTTGCACAAATGTGACATTTCATCACTTTTTAATATTTTCCTGCTTAATAGAACATGAACATGTTCTTTTATTCTAATAGCTGCTGAATTTTGCCTTGTATGGATGTTAATAACATTAATTTATCTTTTATTGTTGGAAATTCAAATTATTTAAAAATCTTTGCTGTGGTAAATGCAGTGACGGATGTCTTATAGTTATATTCTTGTGCATTTGCTCAAGTATTTTTGTAAGATGAATGTTCTGGAGCCCAATTTCCTTTTGACCATAGCTCTGCTCATGGCCTCAACCAGCTCCTCTTCAATGGGACCTGACTTTGCCAACACAGAAGCTAGTGTTGCCTCTACTGGATTCTTCAAATTAGTTCCTCTGACCTCGAGTCTTCCTTTTAGTTGCTGTATCTCTGGAAATTTCTCACTTTGGGTTTTCTATTCCTTTGCTAGAGGTTATATGGGTCTTGGCCAAAGTTGTATATATAATTTCCTCATTCCCTCCTACCTCTCAGCATTGTTCCTTTGCCCTCTCTTTAAATGCCTGCATTTCCCATGATTCTGTCCTTGGCTTCCCTCGTTTATAGTCTCTACTCTGCCTGAGCTGATTCTCCCTCTGATTCCAATTTGTGAGAACAATTAAACCTTGAGTTCTATCCTTTCCCTCAGTCCTTCGACATATACTCCCAACCTCTACTTTGGCATCTCCACATGTGCAGATATCTCAAAGCTGGTAGTCAACTGACATTCATTGACGGCATCAAATCATATCAGTCTCCTGCATAAAACTCTCCAGTGGCTTCCCATTGTCACTAAAGTGTGACCCAACCACCTTACAGCTGCCGTGTGGCTCCTGGTCCTTACGTGCCCCTGCCCTCATCTCCTTCTGGGCTCCCCTGGCTCACTATGCCGGCTGTCTTCTTTCTGACCTCCCCTCAAAGAGCAGGTGAACGTACTCCTTGGAGACTTAGCCCTTGCCCTTCTCTCTGTCAAGAACCCTTTCTGATGGTGCTTCTGGTGTTGTAAGCAAACGCTCACCGCCAAACCCAAGGTCACCTACTCGACTCTGCTTTCTTCTGGAAGTTTTATAGTCTTGCATTTTAAATTTAGGTCTATGATCCATTTTGAGTTAATTTTCATGAAAGGTGGAAGGTCTTTGTCTAGAATCATTTTTTTTTGCATGTGGATGTCCAACTGTTCCAACACCATTTGCTGAACACATTATCCTTCCTCCACTGAACGGCCTTTGTGCTGTGGTCAAAGGTCAGTTAACTGTATTTGTGTGGGCCTATTTCTGGACACTAATTCATATAATTAAAATTCATTTATTGATACATTCCATCAGCAACTGATTTATTGAGCAACTGCTATATGATAGACACGGTTTAGGTGCTAGGACATATATCAGTGAAAAAAAAGAAGATAAAAACGCCCTCAGAGAGTTTACACTCTATAAGTCAAGTAATAGATTACATATGAGAATTTTTTTTGTGTGTGTGAGGAAGATTAACCCTGAGCTAACATTCCCTGCCAATCTTCCTCTTTTTGCTGAGTAAGATTGGTCCTGGGCTAACATCTGTGCCCATCTTCCTCTACTTTATATGTGGGACGGCTACCACAGCATGGCTTGATGTGTGGTGCATAGGTCGGCGCCCAGGATCCAAACCTGCGAACCCCAGGCTGCTGAAGCAGAGCTCAGGAACTTAACCACGATGCCACCGGGCCGGCTCCATATGAGAATATTTTTAGAGTCATTTCCATTCCTTCCCCAACTAAGTGCAGTGTGCATGTGAATGCCTGTGTCTTTGCTGGCCTTTTCAGTGCCTTTGTTCATCACACATTTGAGCCGAGCACTGCCCACTGGAATGAGGAATATGAGGACATCCCCCTTTCCTCCTCTCCTTTCACTCCATTTTCACTTTTTCTACCTGTTCGAAAAGCACAATAATACGATTTTTAGACTAAGATGTACCTGAGACCTGGAGTGCGGTAAGACATGAGTTATATCTAACGGCTTACTCTGATGTTTCCAGCAGAGACACCTCCATTCCAGTGTTAACTGCCCTGGGCTCTTCTGGATAATTGGGATGAGAACGGACAATATTTATTCAGATTGAAGGGTGACGTAGGCAGTGTTTTCACAGTGTAAAGTGCTCTTACTCTGTTCTCTGGTGTGTAGTTGTGTAGGGGTGTCCAGTCTGGTCCAGGAGTCAGAAGGAGATTGATGGAAACAGGATGCCTTCTGAGCCTTGTTTTTGGGTGGTCTTCCCTTTCTGACAAGCCAAAAACTTCATTCAGGAGAAACAATACTAAGAGGGACTTGCTTAAGCAGGATAGCAAAGCAGAGAGGAAATGAAAAAAAGATGGCGTTTCTAGACTCAGACTCCTTTCTGTAAGGTGGAGCTTTGAGCTGTCTGTGGGTGCGAGCGCCTCGGGGGAGAATTTCCGAGCCCTCGTGTGTCACAGTCAAGGGAAGGCACTACCTGCTCCCCTCAGCGATCCACAGAGGGCAGGCTCACAGCAATTTATGAGAAACAGAGAATGAGTTACTAGCTGGTGTACTGCCTGGAAGAAAAAAGGGAAAATAAAGGGGAAATAAAGACGATTCCAAATACTGTTTTTTCAAAGTAGACATTTAGAGGTGGAAGAGGCCTTAGAGACCTTCTATTCCAGCCCCAGCCCCATGGAGGCATCCTCTCTGCAAAAGCCTCAGCAGAAGCCAGCCTACGCTTAAATCCTTCGCGTGACAGGGAACTCAGTACCTCATATGGCTAAGAATTCAGAGCTGCCACTTATTAGAGAAAGCCCCTCCTTACTTGGAACTGAGCTCTGTCTTCTAGGAACTCCCAAATTCGTGTCCTAATTCCATTCTCTGAAGCAACAAACACATGTCCGATGTCCTCGTTCGTGGAAAGTCCTTGCACATGGCAGCTCTCAGGGCTTCACTAACTCCTGGGTTCCCTCCATACTTCCCCTATGTCCTGGCTGCCAGATACTCTCTGACATGTTTTCTGGTTGGTTAAAGTCTTTGTTAAAATCTGATGCTCAGAATTTTTGATTTTTGATTTTTGAGACTCGGGTTTAGATGATGTGGGTTGCTAAGAAGAAATATTAGCAAATGTCTTAATAATGTTTCTGTTTATACTTTTTTTGGTAAAGTTAGATGCTTGAAGTTCATCATTATGCCTGGATTAAGGGTGTTTCCACTTGAAAGTGTTGTTTAAATCTGTAATTTCACAAATCTTTCATTTTGGAAGCTGGTGACAACAGGCTGGCAGGATATATGGGACTTGGGTAAAGCAAACACATCTATTTGCTAATGGGCACTGAGCATTTGTAATGAAGGCAAGCTTATTACAGACAGGGACAGTCAGCTGAAGGGTAAAGGCAGAGCATTTAAGATCCTAATCTTTCCCTGCATACTAAATCAGTTGGAAGAGACCAACTATTGGCTGCTCCATAAGGAGGGATTTGTTTTCACTATGCAATTCTGTCCGTGGGCCTGCCTGAGGTCTTATTACTTATTCACTTATTAGTACCTGTGAGTAGGAGAAGGTGCTTGCATTTCAGAAGTTCGTGAGCATCCCGTGTCCTCCTCATTTCCCGCTAGGCATTCGCTCCTGGAATAATGGCCCTTCTCAGTAAAGCCAAGGTTTCCAGCACACGCCCTTCACCATAGAAACCCAACTAAGAGTCTGTCAACAGTTCTTTCCTGTTCGGAATTTTAGACATAATCAAAACTTTGGAAACTAAGAAGTTTCATAAACAGAATATCACCATAAATAGACTTGTTTCTGACTTCTATGGGAAAATGTCTCTCAGCTCTCATAATTCCAAATGCCTTGACCAGCGGTACAAAGCTGACACTGATGATGGAACCTGTGAGAATGACACAAAATTCAGGGGCTTTGGGTTCCACTATTGTTTTTCTCAATTAAATATACATACATAAGGACATGTATAATACATATGCTCAGTTTAAAGAGGAATCATCAGAAGAACACCCTGCTTCTACCATGTTCCAGGAGACTCTCACAAGTTCCTCTGAGCCCTAGGGAGCTCCACGTACTCCCGTCTCCTTCAGTGCACGGGGGAACCACGATCCTCAACTTCGTGTTAATCATTCCCTCCCTTTCTTCACAGTTTCACCACATATATATGAATGGTGTTTAATTTCGTATATCTTGGGACTTTATATGAATGGAATTATCCTCCGTATATTCTTTTAGGAATCACTCTTTTTGCTCAACATGTTTGTGAGTTCCATACACGTTGCCATGGAAGATGTAGTTCATTCATTTTCCCAGCTTTCTCCTGCTGCTCCTGCTAACATTAGTGCTCTCTCAAGGTTTCTCTTAATGAATGATGCTTCTATGAAAATTCTTAGACGTGCCTCCTGTGCTTTTGTTACTGCCAATGTTTATAGAGCACGTATTTTGTGTCAGGCACTCTTCTAAGCACTTCAAATGCAGTGATTCCTTTGAAACCTCCCACTATACCGACATAGGTATAGTTATTACCCTCATTTCACAGGTGAGCGAATTTGGCCCAGAAAGGTTCAGTAACTTGTCTAAGGTGACAGCCACAGAAACGACAGTGCTGGACCTTGAACCAAGTGTCTTAGCTTCAGGGTCCAAACTTCCAATCAGGACACCACACGGATCCTTCTTCTGCTAATCCATCATTCAGGCAATCTGAAAAATTCTAAGGTTTGTTTTCACTTATCCATATACCCTTTTGTTAGTCAAATGCTGCCAAATTCTTTTAAAAGCACCAAGTCAACAAATTTAATACAGATCCAATATCCCAGGCTTCCTTTTGGGGGTTGGGATGACAATTCCCATTGTTTTTTCCCCCTCACATCAAATGTTCTGAAGTGTCTGCATTTCAAGTCAATTTCAGGTTGGGGAAGAAGGCACCCCACGAGAAGAAGGAATCAGATGCAAACTCTCTTAACTCTGTGAGACCTTTAGGAGCAATGGTGAATGCCTGTGTCCCGCAGAAGTCAGTTCCAGGGGCGGGAAAATGGCGGGTGGCGTTTACCCCCATCGGTGTTCGTCATCTCAGCCCCTTGGGCGTGAAAACATGAACTCCAGCCGCAAGTCTATTTTCTGACTGACAGATTAAGAAATCAAAGGAAATTGTGGAGGAAGTAAGGGAGCAAATACCCCATTCGCTTCCAAAGCTATAGCAAAGTGCCAGAGACAGAGTTTTAGGGAAACACATGAACAGACAGCCTTTCCCAAAGGCAGAAGGAGCCTCCGTCAGCCGGCACGAACACGACGTAACACGCCAGCCCTCACCCCTGAAGGAGCCTTGGTTGTAGCAGTGTTCTCAGAACCGTAACCCAGCATCCCATTCAGAAATGAAAACCAACTGGAAAATTTGTTACGGAATGAAACTACCAAAGTACCAAAGAAACACTGCAGCCGCCACGGGTAGAGGAGTCTGCAGGAAGATCAGTGATGAACCTGAAGGTTTGCCCAGGACTCATAGCGAAAGCCAAGGCTGCCTTCACGCGCCCATCACTGAAGATCCTGGAGACGCTAAGAGGAGAGGTCACAGAAGCTAAGCATGGAGAAGTCCCACCCCTCAAAGGGAAGATAAAGGACCACCCAATAGTCATCCAGCCACTCTGCAGAGGAAGTGATTTTCAGGAAATAACATTTTTGAGAGGTTCAATTATCTTTAAAGGACACACAGCAATTGGCTCTTAATAACTCCAACTTTAGGCTGCTGTTTGATGAAAAAAAATTTTAAAGCATTAAGTTTAGAAAAAATAATAATTCATAATCTGTCATTTCAGTATTTCTAGCTTGAATAAGATGGGTGCTTCATAAAGTTAATCTAAGGATAGTTAGATAGTTTGTTATATATTTTAGAGTGAAAAGAGGAAGCTATAAAAAAGTTCAATATGTTCCCTCTTTTTGGGAAAAAATATCTACATATATGCATTGAAATTGTCCAGAAAATTCTACCCCAGAGTTTCTTAGCCTGGGCACTATTGACGTTTTGGGCTGTAACTCTTTGTTATGGGGCTACCCTGTGCATTGTAGGATGTTTAGCAGCTCTCCCGACCTCTCCCCACTAGGCACCAGCAGCACCCTCCCTGAGTTGTGACAATCAGAAATGTCTGCAGGCGTTGCCAAATGTCCCTCGTGGGGGACAAGATCATCCCTAGTTGGGAATCATTTCTCTGCCCTAATATGTTTGTGTGGTTAAATCTGGGTGGGAGTCTTTCAGGTCATTTTTATTTTTCCCCTTTATGTCTAGTTACTCTACAATGAATATGTGTACATTTATCTTCTATGGTAAAAGATAAAACTACTATTAAAATACCCAGAACTATAGCACTATTTATTAAAAAATTATAGGCACCTGCTTTCGAGCAGTCTTTGAAAAAAATGTGGATAGAAGATTTATGGAAGATATAATGTGGGAACCACAAAGGAAACAGAGAAAACAATTCTTTGAAGATGATTTAGCAAAAATTCATCTCAAGAAGTGGGGGTGGTAAAGTGTGGCCCAGGAGGAACTTGATTGATGACCAGGGGCACCAACTCGGGCGGGTGGAGCTCTGTTTGATGTTCTCATTAGATTTACGGGCTGGGCAGCCTCGCTCTAGGCCGTACAAGCGGTTCTTGGCATCGATGTCCTCTGAGCTGCGCTCAGCCTGGGGCACCAGACCGTCCCCATGCTGTAGGCTGAGGGGGCAAGTGTCCCTTTTCATGTACTCCTTCCACATGCAAGGTGTGGTGCTAGGTTTCACTCACTTTGTAGGGGGGTATTTTTGTTTACCCAGTTGGTTAGAATTTATGAGGCATGGAAATAGAGCCACCAATAGATGTTTTCACGAGGAAAATCTCCCTCTTGTGGAAGAGGTACGTAAAATCCCAGACCTGACGAACAGCCAGGGAGAGGATGAGGGCGCTTGTCGAAGATTCTGAAACCTCAGCCTCCCAGCTCCTTATGGACCGCAGGCCCTGGGGAAGGAGCCTGACGAGGTCCCAGAGGACGACTCTTGGAGCTGAGGAGGCCCTGGTCACAGAGGTGACAGGATGCACGACACTGCCACTCCCACAGGTGCACTGCAGCATCTCAGAACATGTTACCTTTCCCCGCAGGAAATACCTACCACGTGCTCACGTTTGATTATATGCGCGTGTGTGTATATATGCTGCAAAGTACTGCACTAACAAAACTGAAAAAATGTTCAATCCTTCTGACATGCTCGGAATGACAAGAGATGTAACAGCAACTCAGAAATAGGTTCCCTTTTACAAACCCACTGACGGGTTTCAATCTGAAGCCATGAAGTAGGAAGCACATTGCTATTGTACTTTTAGGTGAGAGAAACAAAGTGAGGCAAACTGCCTTTGAATCAAAATGGTCATCTGTCTAAAAGGCTTCTCCTTCTGGTGCCAAGCACGCGCTCTGGCGGTTAATGATGACAACACTCGTGCCGCGCTCGCTGTGTGCTGGGCTCCGCACTGAGAGCCTTCTGTAGTCCAACTCTCCATCCTCAGAACAAGCCTAGGGATGGTCCCCCCTCACGGGCGAAGACACTACAGCAGACAGCAAGCGCTCAATACATACTCTGTGAATGGAATGAATACGCCAAACTATCACCAGTCACTTGATTTTCTTTTTGCTCTTAATAACGACTCATTCTTTCCCCTCTGAACTTCTTTTACAGTTAGTATTACAAATTCGTTCTTCAAAACTAGCAGAGTCATTTCTACAAAGACTGAGAAGAACAGAACACTCTGGTTAATCTAATTATGCTCTAAATTAAACCATTAGATCAGAAACTGTTTGGATTTGTGGACAATCTCAAAAGACCGTAACTGCAGAATCCATCTCTTCCACCAGGGACGTCTGCCTGTGCCAGAAATACAAATAAGGAGATATGGCTGTGATCTGTTTTCCTGAAAGAACATCCACGGATTATGAGTTTGTGATTAAAACAAACATATATTAAGGTAAATCATAGGAAATTGCTGTTTCTGCGGTTCAAAAACAGTCAAATAGTAAGAATTTTATACGGTTCAACTTAATAGATTCTGTCGTATTTTAATGCAGCATGACAGTAGAATTTAATCTTTTACGCAAATGGTGAAGGAGAGGGGAATACTTACCGGAATTTAACTCAATGGTGTTGTTTAAGGTGCAGTTCAGCTCCCACAGTAAATTATGTCAGGTTTTTAATACATTCTCCCTCACATGTTCATTTAACTGATTTCTATTGTATGTCTTTGTTTATTTACTGATTTTAAGATTATGTAGACGAGGGATATTCATTCATACACATTCCAAGGAGTCTTTGAGGCGCTGTCCATTCAAATAGAATATTTAATGTTACAATTGTGACACAGGGTTTCAGCTGCTAAACACGTTCTACTTACAGACTATGTAAATATCTTTTAAAAAACACATTTCTAGAAATAAATGTAATATTCTATTATAAAATGTGGCATTTTCTTTCACTTTAGTCCCCTGCTAAAAAGCCCCTACTAAGTTATTAAGAGGACATTTTCTGACAACAAAGTATTAATAACAATTTATGTTTACACTCCAGAACGTCTCATAAAGTATTAATATGGCCATTTCAAGTAGCTCAAATCGTGTGACTTCAAGAAGACCTGTGCCCGATGTATTCACACTGAACATGGATTGTCGTGATTCAGTAGAGAGTTAGGGTCTTTAAATGTGGCTGAGTTACCACCCACCTGGTAGTATTTGTATGTTTTAAGTATCTCATCTTTCTGACAATAAACCCAATTCTAAAAAAGTAGTATTTATAGAAGGAATGGTCTTCATGAAATGTTTTTACAGTACTACACACTGTACACTGGGTAAGTGCCCAAAAGATAGTTGTAGAAGCGTGCTTGTTAGGAAACGATAAACAAAGATGCCACAGGATGCCCACCTGCATAAACTCTGCATCAGGTTTGGCAAACATTCTTGGACACTAGCTGGGTACAAAGAGCTGGGTCAGCCCTGCACCCTGGGCGCCCCCATCACTGTACAAGACCCACATCCCTGAACCAGCTGCCCGCAGGAGGCAGAACGGACAAGGGCTAGGAGACTAGAAGAAAGGAGTAAGAATTCTCACTGACACGGAAGAATCGCATTAACGTCTTCTATCCAGGCCCTTTACCGTCCGGGCACTCTGTGCCTGACTCTCATGCCTGTGACGGGGGTCTGCCGAGGGAAGTGGGGGCATCAGTCTCCCATGTGCACACACAACCCCCATTCCTCTATGAACTGCACAAGGTAGGTCTCATTTTCTTTCAGTGGCTTGTCTGGAGCCTGGTCCTCGCACAGTCTGGACAAGAGGCCGTCCTCCAGGAGGTCCTCGCACTCAGGACGCTCACGTCCCTCTGAGTCACGTTCAAAGCTGGATAACGAAGGTATACACAGCTTGCCCGTCCGAGGGTCCCAGTCGACCAGTGTGGTCGACGGCTCCTCCTCCGGCCCCTCTTCTGTGTCCACCTGCTCCTGTGGCCGGCGCTCCAAGTCTCTGAGCTGAGGGGTATATGAAGACGGCAGTGTTCCTGGGCCCACGTCTGCCAAAGCCGCCTGTCGCTCAGATAACTGTCTTTGTCGGGACCCCTCCTCTTGCAAATGAAGCTCTTGGTCTGCAGGCCCCACAATGTCAGCAGCTCTTACATCGTTATTGTATTCAGTGACGGCCGCATCTGTGGGTACCGGTCTGCCGAGGGACTCTGGCTGGGGGTGGGAAGCACCTTTGGTTTCCTCAGAGCCACAGAAAACGCCCATCAACTGTGAAGTATACCCCAGGTGTGTCACCTCCATTTCCTCCCGACGGGGGTCCTGGTCCTCGCTGGGCTCACTCAGGCCCCACACATCATTGCTTTTTTCCGTTACACTCACATCCTTATGAGATATTTTAGAATCTTCCAAAATATTGAGGGTGATAAAATTAATCACACTTTTTTCAGCAGGTACAAAGAATCTTTTGTCAAACTCATTTCCATAAATCAAAATCTATGAAGAGAGAAGAGAATGGTTTTCACCTTTTCACTTTAGATAGACATTAAAAACAGCTGTTAAGTAGAATTTATACTGTCATCAGTTAGTTTTAAAGACCTATTCTTACCAAGTCAAGGAAGGGAAAGTTATGCTTGGAATACACTGAAAACTTGCACATCCAGGCAAGGGACCCACGACACGAAAAACGCATACAGAAGCGAAAAGTGGTTCCCTGGGGGGCTGTTATCCAGTCGCAGGATTGGGGTGTGACTGCCTTCCTCTAACCAGCTGACGAGTTCAGGGGAGTTATTTAATTTCTCAAGGCTTGGTTTTTAATTCCGTAAAATCAGAATCTCTGCCATATGAGGAGCGGCGAGGACTCAGTGAGATAGAGTTTTTTTAAATTGCTTTGTTAATTATAGTTTACACCATATTTGCTAATAAGCTGTGGTCACCTGGGCTACCAGCCTTCTTTGGATATTCTCTGGACATGAATGTGGATGGGCATAAAAACTCATGTAAAAAGGGAAACAGCACGTGAGTACTCACTTCCCCGTACACCATTCCATTGTATGGGGCTAAAAAGGGAAATTCACCTGTCAGTTTGTGGCAGACAGAGAAACTCTAAACCACATCAGGAAAAGTCGTTTGAGATTGAATTTGCTGGGTACGTGTGGAAGGTGCCTGTGCAGGGTGCCGATGGTGAGGTGGGTTACACTTCTCATTGTCCACCCTGGGATGTGATTTCATCTAACATTGCAAAAGAGGGCCTGCAGCCTCACTCTTTCACAAAACTTTTGGTTTCAAAAAGTCACGTGGTCAATTCTCCTGTGAATTTTCCTCCCAGAAAAGGTCTCCCTCTGCCACTAAAAGGCGAACTCTGAAACCTAAGGGCAGGCAGAATAATAGAAACATTTTAAAACCAAACTCACAGGAATACACGTGTGCATAGCGTACATGTGGACATGTATTTTAATAATTCCCAAAGAAATCATTTTTATTGTTCAAATAGGCTCAGCCCTTTGGAACCCTCAGTGCAGGGTCCAGAGTGTAAGGTTTATTCCTTCGTCTACTTTCTTGCCTTTCCCCGCTGTGAATGATTAAGTCCCAGCCATTTTCCTCCTACGTGTGTTTCTATTCCGTGTCTTTGTCTCCAGCCCTGCGTCCCACTCTCCTCTCTTAGGCACCCATCTTCTCTCCCCTGGAGAACTACCACGGTTCCTCCTGCTCTTCTTGTTTCTGGTCCTACGCCCCATAAAGTTGTCTTAGACCACTACCCAGCTGGATCTAAGACACAATATCGACCATGACACTCCTAAGTCAAAACCCTACAGAGAGTTCTCTTTGCCAACAGAATAAAGCCTAAGCTCCTTAGAATAACACCCAATTCCCCCGTTACCTGGTCCTGCCACCCCTGCTCCAGTCTCATCTTTCGTAGCTCATCAGGAACCTCACGGTTTGGCAACATTATGTGGCTTCCGGAGCATCCGCCCACCTTTGCCCCGCTGCTTCCTCTGCACAGCAGATGCCCTGACTCTTACTCACCTTTGCTGACCAGCCCAGGCACGGAACTTCTCCTGATACCATGTAGGGCTCCAGTGCCCCCCCCAGAGCCCCCCGTGCCTGCTTTCGTCTTAGCCTTCTCGTATCATTGTGAAACTCTAGCCCCCAACTAGACTTGAACCTCGGGAAGGGCATGGGTCACGACTTAGTCTGTGTACCTCAAGACCTGGTATAATCTGGTCATTAAATGTAGAATTTTTGTCGAAGCTAAGGACCCTTTCTCTTTGGTTATATTAGTGAGCTAATCTAATACAGAAGTGTTTTTAATTCGTCAGCTCTTAAACTTACTCACTCTCCCCACGAAGGGAACGGTGTCTGTTCTAGAGCCTCCTTGTCCATCCTCCTGGAGGTGCTGTTACAACCACTCCTGCCACACCGAGTACTCACCAAATTTGCTGGGTGTTTCTCTTTGCTGACGTGGACATATCTGTACATGGAGTAGCCCATCACAGAAAAAAGTAACACGGTAACAGATATGGGCAAAATGTAGCAGAAGATGATTTCAACCTTCAATGCTGATGCTGGGTCTGTAAAAAGAAGGTGGGGGGTAGACAGCTGTGATTTGGGGGAAAACACGTGATGTCAAGAGGCTCTGGGCAGGTCACCTCCATCTAGGAATTCAGTTTTCTCATTTATAAATTGAGAAGCTTGAGCTAAATGTTATAAAATGTTTCAGAGTTCTTACTCTCTCTGACAATAGATGGCCTCGAGGATCTTCTGGACCCGTCTCAACCTTTACAGTAAGGATGCATCAGTAACCAAGTCCACAGATAGTCCAGCATCTCACGTCTGGCTCTGAGGTTCATGCTGGTTCTCATAGCTGAAGGTAAGTGTGTCTGATATTCAGGCACCTCACAGCACTTCAAACCAAACAACAAAACCTTCTCGTCAAGACCCCACTGAGCTGCCCCACTTTTCCGCCACTCATTTGACTCAATCTCTCCATATTCAGTAGAGGATGGGAATGTACGGTGTCAGCTTCTGTGTGACTAACAGAACCCTCCTCATGTGGGTTGGCCAGGCTTTCTGGGTAGGCCTGGAGCCTGGGAACATGTGTGGGGAGGTGGCTGGGCTGGCGTGTGCTGAGAATGGCAGTAACTCCCTCCCAGGTCCTGCTGTGCTGTAGGTATGACGAGTAAAAGTCCACAGAGGATGGAAAGACCTAGTGAACAGGTCTAAGAGGAGCAGCCCTGGCCCACCAACCATCAGACCATATCGTTGATGAATAGGGCTCACTGTGTCTAACTTACATTTTTTAAGCTCCTATGGGTTCTTGGAAGTTGTGATGGTTAATTTTATATGTCAATTTGGTACCCAGATACTTGGTCAAACATTATGCTAGATCTTTCTGAGAAGGCATTTTTTAGATGAAATTAGCATTTAAATTAGTAGACTTGAGTAAAGCAGATTACGCTCTACTGTGGGTGGGCCTCATCCAATCAGTTGAAGGCTTTAATAGAAAAAAGACTGACCACTCTGGGAAAGAAAGAATTCTGCCAGGAGATTACCTTCAGACCAGAACTACAAATCAGCTCCTCCCTGGGTCTCCAGCCGGTGGTCTGCCCTGCAGATTTTGAACTTACCAGCCTCCACAATCATGCGAGCCCCCTTCTTAAAATAAATCTCATCCCTATGGATATATAGATATATATGAAGATTATACATATATTGGTTCTGATCTCTGGAGAACCCTGACTAATATAGCAGTAGAAAAAGGAGCAGCTTTAGCACAAATTATAAAAGCTCTAGCATGTTCCTCACAGACTAATAAAATCAGCAAGAGTGTTGTGGGAGCATTCTAATCCATGCGGACGTTGGATGCTCTTGATGCCTAGGCCCAAGGGAAAGCAGCAGAGTCGCTGTGTGGTTAACTCTTTAGTTAAAGACTGGAATAGGAGCATCATGGATGGTGAGGGTGGTCAACAATAGCCAGAGGGAAAAGTCCAGGTTCGGGGGTCTGACCGCAGGCTCTTCTTCCTCAACATTTCCTGCAGAGCACGTCTGTGATCTGGTTCCTTGGAGACCGTGCCAGCACTACAATGCAGATGGTGTAGGCGGCCGAGCATCAGCAGCCCCGACTTCAGGCTGCTATCAGTCCAGTCCTCCTACTACATCCCTGGTCTCTGCACTGAGCCTGCCCTAATTAAAAAGAGCATGACAACAGTGGCTGGTGTCACTTAGTGTACACAGCACCTGTCTGCTACAATAGACCAACAAACTGTGTCTGTATTTTCGGGATTGGGGGATTGTGGAGAGCAGAAGTATTCTTTCAAAAGAGTCCCAGAAGAAGTAAGACTGATTTTTTAGAGAGTAGGCCCTCATGCAGTGTCTCAGGCAGGTGTCTGGGGCAATGGGACAGCTGGGATATCACGAAAAGGTGAGCACCTGAGACGGATCCTTGCTGTCTTGTCACGTCTCCTGGACTAGAGAGAAAGTCGGCTCCAGCTGGATCCCAGGAAGTATTCAGTTTCATCCACAGGTTGGCTGCTTTAGCTCTGCCAACGGCTTAAATGATTTCCACGGGAAAGCCATTCCCACATTTGGCCACTGGTCAAGCTGTTGGTACACACAGTGCTTTTCCAAACAGAAAAATGATTTCTTCAATCTGCTTTGTTCTGCCTTTTGCTTGTAGCCTTTTAGTTTTATTTGACATCTGGCAGAGAACCCTCGTTTTAAAGGGAAAGGTGTGATAAGGAGATTCAGAAAGAAAGATTTTCCTTTTTTTTTTTTTGGTGAGGAGGATTGTCCCTGAGCTAACATCTGTGCCAATTTTCCTCCACTTTGTATATGGGATGCCGCCATGGCATGGCTGAAGAGTGGTGTAGGTCTGTGCCTGGGATCCGAACCTGTGAACCTGGGCCACCAAAGTGGAGCGTGAGAACTTTACCACTACGCCACCTGGCCAACCCCAAAAGCTTTTCACTTTTGATATGTACTCACAGAATTCCCTTTTTGTTCCTTGGGACAGTTTCATCTTGAAATGTGGGAGGCGTGAGGGAAGCAGAAAATGGGTTCTGTCCCCACTCCCATCGCATGGTGGGTGACAGAACCAAGGCTTGGGGGAAAGGCTGTGACGCTTGCCCTAGGCCAGCATGTTGGGAGGAGAGAAACAGAGGAATCATGGATGAAGAGCCTGTCGATGAAGGTAAACACTAGGATTTATTTTCAACTTTCAGGTCTTGAGTTCAAGGTCCTCTCACCCTGGGGGAAGAACATTAAACAAATGCCAGGCTCCTAATCTGTCTCCTAACAGGAATGAGAACCTTCAACCACAGTCCCTTAACAGCCACGTTCAGAGAACACGAGAAGGAGGCAAATGAAAGGAAGGAAAGAGAAGCAAGTGGAGGAGGGAGGGAGTAATTACTGGTTTGCGGATCCCAGAGCTTGCACAGCCAGTGAGCGGCATCTGAACACAGCCTGCAGAGCCTGAAATGTGTGTTCCCAAGGGAGCCAAAGATTCTTCTTAAAGGGCAGAAGACCTGAACAGACATTTCTCCAAAGAAGATATACAGATGGTCGACAGGCACATGAAAGGATGTTCAACATCATTAATTATTAGGGAAATGCAACTCAAAACTACAATGAGATATCACCTCACACTTGTCAGAATGGCTACCATTAAAAAGACAAGAAATAACAAGTGCTGGAGAGGATGTGGAGGGTGGGAACATATGCAGCTGGTGGGAACATAAACTGGTGCAGCCACTGTGGAAAACAGTATGGAGATTTCTCAAAAAATTAAAAATAGAAATACCATATGACCCAGCTATCCCACTACTGGGTATTTATCCAAAGAACATGAAATCTATAATTCAAAAAGATATCTGCACCCCTGTGTTCACTGCAGCATTATTCACAATAGCCAACACTTGGGAGCAACCCAAGTGCCCATCAATGGATGAATGGATAAAGAAGATGTGGTATATATACACAATGCTACTCAACCATAAAAAAGACAAAATCTTGCCATTTGCAACAACATAAATGGACCTTGAGAGTATTATGCTATGTGAAATAAGTCAGATGGAGAAAGTCAAATACCCTATGACTTCACTCATAAGTGGAAGATAAGAACAACAACAACAAACAAACACATAGATACAGAGATTAGATTGGTGGTTACCAGAGGGGAAGGGGGGAGGGAGGAGGGAGAAAGGGGTCACAGGGCACATGTGTATCATGGTGGATGGTAATTAGTCTTTGGGTGTGAACATAATGTAGTCTACACAGAAATTGAAATATAATGATGTATACCTGAAATTTATATATTGTGATAAACCAATGTTATCTCAATAAAAAATAGTATTTTTAGGATAATGCTTTGTTTCTAGCAATAAAATTGTCAGATGTTCTTGAAGACCACAGAACTTTTACTGACCAGAGTGATTATAATTTTAAACAAGAAAAAAGAAGTGTGTAAAAATTCTTAATCGTTATTTTCCAAGGCAGAGGCTTGTTGGCGGCGGAGGCCAGGACAGGAGCTGAGGGGTCCCCGTGGGGTGGAAACACCTCCTGACGTGGGCCGAGCTCAGTGGCAGCGTCCCAGGCTGTGCAATGCGTTTTTGGTGATGGTCATTTCTGCCTTTGCCTCCACCTGTTTCTGGTAGACACAATTTGCCAAAACCTTGTCTACACCACCATACTTCCTTCTAGTTTCATCCGAGTTCCTTCCTCAGGCCAGCTGAGACCTTTTAAGCTTACCTTTCAAAGTACTGACACACTGCTTCTCAGAGGGCTGAGCAAGGCGAGGAGGTCCTGGGACGAAGGACTCCACGTGGACACAGTACATAGTGTCCGGCTCCAGCCAGCTGAGCACCAGCGTGTGGCTGGTCACACACTGGGACCACTAGGATAGGGAATTGCAAACAGCAGTTAGAGCCAAAGATTTCCAGCACCACCCCAGACAAACGACTCTAGAAGGAAAGAAGAGACCGAGACACCATTAAATGCTTTACTATCACTACAAGCTTTCTTTTCAGTGACAGCTCTAAAATACCCTTTCCTCTAGCTTGCAGAGTGTGGTCAGGAACGGGAACTGTTCTAAATAGTGACATAAGGATGGATTTCTTATTCACCTTTGCCCTGTGCTCTTGTAACATTTTTTTCTTTCTTGGAGAGTGACTGACAGATGTTATGCAAGTAAAAGCTCTCCACCCAAGTGGGCTGGATGATCGCTCTGCACTCCAGGAGCAACCTCACACCCCATAACAGAGTTTCTGGAAAGGAACTCTGAAGGAAGTTCTCCAAATTTCTACACATCAACTTCAACTGCATCTTGTACGGCATCTCTTTCCAATATCACATCTTCCCAGATTCACATGCAGAGAATTAAAACATCAAGGCTGCTTGTTCCAGTATTGGCTGAAAAAGCAACACAGATTATATGCCCCCGTTCCATTTCAGGCTTACCGTTCTGTTTGATTTAGCGTTATACACGGACACATTATACTTCAGATTAGAGTATATTTGTTGCATGGAAATAGAACTTTCTTCTGGATTTTTCTTCCACTTCTCTGGAGCCGTCAGAACAATAGAAATGGATTTCTCGTCAGCTGTCAAAGCAACCTCTGGTGGGCCAATTTGTGCTTAAAGGGGAGGGGAGAGGGAATTATCAGGTTCAGACGTAGAAATCACCTTGGATAAAGCTACAATACAGTCCTACTGAGATCAATGCTGTAAAGCCAACCCTCTTATTCGAGATGCTCGTGGTGCTCTAAGGGGGGCCCAAGTCATGCCAAATCGGGAAACAGTCATTTCACACACCCCGACAGGACGTACAAACAGCAAATGCAAGTGTTGTCTTTACTTGGTTCCCAGTCACAGGGATGAACAGTACTTGATGGTGGAAATACAATGGAAAGTGTTCACAACCCTCCTGTGACTCGAAAAGTTGGTGATAAATAACATTAATATGATTTAGAAAGTGGTAAAAATCAGACACGGAGAAACGAAGCACTGCTAAAGACCTTTGGAGACGTGACTGGAATGATCTGGAACAGAGGTTACAAACTTTCACCGTAGAGGTCCAGACAGTAAATATTTTAGGCCTTGCAGGCCATATGATCTCTGTTGCAACTATTATTTATATGAATGTCAAAACCATTCATAGCTCTTGGCCTGTAGAAAAACAGAAGGGGGCCGGGGGTGCTGCACTTGGTCTGAGGGCAGAGTTCGCTGACTTCTGACCTGGAAGGGCATCGGGAAAAGGCTCCAGCTCCAGGACCGAGGAGCGCTTATAATTTCGTTATGGCAGCTCTGCGTGGGTCCGCCATGGCTGCATCAGCCACAGGTCAGGGGATGGAAAAATTGAAAAAGCAAATACCAGGAAGCTGTTGCCTTAATTCTGAGTTACATCTGGAAATTATGTCACCACATTACCAAGTTTATCATAAGAAGAGACTTAGTCTGGTGACCAGAACAATCTTGAGTCAATTTTGTGGACATATATCAATGGTTTACAAACCCACAACATTTAAAAAAAAATCTGTCAGTTGTTCCTCAAATCACAGTCTCCACTAAATAACAACACAAAATCAAGGTTTGGTAATATTGACATCTGGCGTCAGTTTCGGATCTGGGAGAGATCTTAGAGATCACTTGGCCAACTCTTACGTTCTGAAGATGAGACTGTGAGATCCTGCGAGGTGATGCACCTGCTCACTCCCCTCCTGACGGACACGGTGCAGGACAGAGCCAAGCGGGACGCTGGCCTCCGGGTAAGGCTGACTGCACGGCTGAGACGTTACCCGGGAGGTCAGATGAACTTGGTGCTAACACGTGTTTAATAGACAATCGTGTTGCTTACTTTCTAAAAAAGGATAGAATCGTCCAGTTTCTGCCCCTTTGGAACAATTTGTTCCCCACACGGCCTTAACTTTGGCATAGTATTGATGGTCATAGTCAGAGGTTTCAGCAGAGAGGTCGCAGTAGGTCCTGTTGATATTTCTGCATTCGGATGTAGTCAGCCACTTCTTTTGCCCGTATCTGCTGAGAAGGAAACTGAATTAATAATGAGGTGCCCTTTATGCTTTACAATAGGAGAAAACCACTCATTATGTAAAACGGAATAGAGCTTTCAGAACAACGCAAGTGCCTGTTACTGAGATTAAAAAGCAGCTGCTTCTGCTGCAACTTTTTTCATCAGCTGTCAGGGACGTGAGTCAGACTTTCTGTAATTGCCTTTCTTTTCTGTGAATTATATGTGGATAGTACATTTTGAAAGCATGTATTTTATTATTATTCTTGGGCTACAGTAAAAATTTTACATATTCTGTGGTCAATTCTTCTAGTAATTACCTATGTAAGTTTTTAGTTCACCATGCATACTAAGGTCAGTTTGATGGGTTGTTTTAAGAAAAATTAGTCATTGTTTTATTAGAAGAAAAATTAGCTTGACATTCTCATAAAATTTAAAAATATATTCGCCATCAAAGGTTCTGGGGAAAATTTGCTAGGTTGGAGTACATATCAGAATCTGCATTTTCAATTATTATAGTGATGATGATGATGATATTAACTAGGTTGATCATATTTATTTTTCCTTTCCTTTTTTAAAAACACAACATTCATAGCAAACGAGGGGGTATTTTTAGCACTTTTCAGGTGGGAGAGATGGAGGTATAGAGAGTTTAAGTGACACGGGATGAGACAGTGAAAGAGACAGGGTCGCATGGGAGGCTGCTGAGAGGATGGAAGCAGGCCTGTTGGGTTTAGGAAGCTAACAGTGGGAGCGTGGAGGATGTACTGAGTTAGGAGTGCAGCCTGGGGAGCAGCTCGGAGGCTACCGAAGATACCGGGGAAGGTGCAGATGGCTTGGACAAGGATGGCGGCAGTGGAATGAACGATAGGACAAAAGGAAGAAAGATTCGGAGTCAGGACTTGGTGATGGAGTGTACGTGAGAGACGAGGGAAATGAAGGTGTTAGGACGATATGTCTTTCCGTCTGGGACAAACGGGTGGAGGAGTGGTAACGTTTACCAAGAAAAGGAACACCGGAGAGGAGTAGTTTGGCAAAGCGGAACTAGGTGGGGAAGGAAAGATAATGGGTTCAGTTTTGGACATGCTGAGCTCGAGGCACGTGAAAGATATCCAAACCAGATGCCCAGTGGGCACCGGGGCTGGGGAGAGAGGGTGAGTGGGAGGTAGCAATTTTGAAATCAATGGCATAAAACTGCTCCCTGAAGGCACAGGCATGAATGAAATTGTCCATGCCGACAAAGCAAAGCCTAAGATAAAATCTCAGGAGCATGGAGATTTCAAGGTTGGATACAAAGTGCACTTAGTAACAGCAGCTAAAGAGGGACAAGAGAAACAGACAGCACAAAAGTCAGGGGGAGAGCTGTCATGAGGAAAAGGAAATGTCGACTTTTTCAAGTGTTGCCAAAGCTTGAGGCTGCCTTCCCTTCTCAGAATGTGGCAACAGATTCCTGAAAGTCAAGTCTCCTGTGTCGTAAGTACCTGCCAGAAGACATTAGAAACATAGTTCCATCTTGTTGACCAACTTCTCCATCCAAGTGGTCCCATTGCCTAGGGGCTTGCAAACTTTTTGACTGTGAGCCACAGAAAGAAATACATTTACACTGTGACCCAGCCCCCCAAAACATACCTATATCTAACATACCAGAACACAGGTTTTATGACAATACCTAAGCTTCACTCCCTGCCACGCATTCAGTTATTTTCCATTCCAGTCCAGTCCACACCATTCCAATCCTTTCCATTAAAAATAATGCTAGTATGTCCCTCAAAATTGACTTCATGGCCCACCAACAGGTCTTGACTTGTGGTTTGAAAAATATTGCCATCGCCTCTTCAACCCTGCCTCCCTCCTCAAACGTCCTTACTCTGCCAAGGGCAGGGCAGCTTCCTGAGACAGGTGCTGATGAAGGAGAAAAATGCTCTTTACCAGATTCTGGACAAGACGCTTTGTAAGTCTGACAAGCGGATAGACACAAGTCAGTCAATAAACACTCCAGTACTGGTGCTGAGGCCCGGCACACAGTCATGTGGGGCCCTCGGGGTCTCTGATTGTTTTCTGGTTTCCGCAGGAAACGTTTACGAGTGCCTATCGTGTGCCGGGCCTGGGGCTTAGGATTTGCAGGCTTTATCTCATTTAATTATCGTAACGACCTGGGAGGCGGGTGCCATTATTTTCACCCCATTTTATAGATGAGGACAGGAGGCTCAGGAGATTCAGGGAGCGCTCCAGTTCGTATGACGAGGAAGAGGCACATCCGGGATTTGAACCGCTCTTCTCTGACGCCAAAGCTTGTGCTTTTAGTGCGACACTGTATTTTCTGCAATAAATTCTTTTGGCAGATATCATTAAACTGTCATTAACATTTCATCTTGCACTTGGAAGCAAACTTCACTCGAAAGTGTGAAAGGATGATATGTAACCTGCCCGAGGTTACCGGCTAGTTCCCGGCCTGCAGATGGACCCGGACTGTCCGACCTGGCGCTGAGCGTGGAGCCCTGTCTGTGAGACGCTGCCTGTGTCCGTCCACCTCCTGCTTGACGGGCACGTAAGAACTCCAACACGGCAAGTGTCTTTCTCAATATTCTTGTTTGAAAGTTGTACAGTCTAAATGATCTGTTCTCACAGAGCAGAGACGACTCTGCCTATTTTTTTTCTATCCTTTTCTGAATCACATAAACATGAAGGACAGAGCAAGCTCTTTGCTCCACCTAATGGAAAAGGAGGCCAAAGCATCTCGGGAGCTCTTTCTCTTCACAGAGCAATGTCTCTCTTCCTAAAACACTGGCTCCTGAGAAACTCCTCAGAAATGAGGATGAGGCTCTAGATAAACGAGGTCATTGTGAAGGGCAGCTGAAGTCTGTCACTGCCTTTAGGGGTCACCATTTTCTTCTCAAAGACAAAAATGACTTTAATCTTTTTTTGCAAATATAGCACATGTTTTTTCTTCACTAAAACAATCAGAAAAGTATAATCAGAGAGAAATAGTTCACCCAGACACCCCTCACCCTGACACATTTGGTACACGTGCTATTGGCTGTCTCGTCACACTCAGACACACACAGAAGAGTGATCAGACAGCTGAACGCACGGACAAAAACTAGATTACACCATACATGTGGTTCTAGTCAAAGTAGTAAATTTAACTTGATTTGAACTTCAAAAGAAAAAGAAATTGATGTGAAATTAAAGGAATTGCTATAGTTCAAATGTCTCATCACCACAAGAGATAGTAGTCGTAAAAGATCTTTTAAATTGAGAAAATGGTTTATGGAAAACATTGAGATATTAGTTACTAAAATGATGAAATATTTTCATTTTACATCACATTTAATGGTTTCCTACTATGAAAGGCAGTACATCTACAGTTTTCTCCACTTTCTGATTTGTTATATTATTGTTTAGGTTCAAACATTTACGAGGAGCTTCGATAACCACATTTCCTGTCATTATTTGTTCCTGGTTCCGCATTGAGGTGGTCCTCGTGCACGCTGCCAGTCTTTTGGCCATAATCCTATCATTACTAAGGTCTTTGTCTAGGCTCATCTTTATCTCTCGGTCAACTGGATATTATCTTTAGTTAGTGGTTTGCTCCCCCCAAGAAGATCTCAGGAGAGTGCATCCCGAGTTCCCACCTGCTTGAAAATACGTCTGTTGACTTGGTAAGTCTTAGGTCGCACCTGTTTCTCCCTCAGAATACGCATCACTGTCTTCTGCTGAGTGTGGCCAGACAGAAATCAGCCCATCCCTGCCCCACTTGAGTCCTGCTTTTGCTGTGATGGTCACACATCATTTCATTTTCTTAGAGTTCAGTAACTTCACTGGGGTATCCTTCTTTCCTAGACACAGCACGCAATTATGATATGCAGTTCCACACAGTCGTTATTACCTGTTCAATTATCACTGTCAGTAGCTATGATAGGGTTTTCATCTCTATATAACATTTTTAGTTTCTTTTTCCTAAGCTCTGCCCACTTTCTTAAATACAAAAAGTTCTTCCTCTTGTCTTAGAATCTCTTCTGTGACTGCTTTCTTTGAGCTCTACCATTAGAGATCATGTTGTTTATGGACTCAAACTACAGACAATTATTGGTTTGAATTTTTCTCCTATTTCCATGAGAAAGCTTTCCAGGAATTTTTAACTTGTGCTCTTTTTTTGTCTTTCCTTCCAGTAATTATGGATAGGCGCTGTGCTGGACTCTGACTGGGGCCAGCTGTTTATTGACTATATTAGGTGAATGAGTATAGGAGTGAGGGTCTGTCACAAACCTGTTCACCAAATCTTATTGCCTTTGCCAGGGAGCCTGCCCGCCCTCAGCTTTTGGACTGCAGGAGGCTGATGTGGCTCATGGCACATCTGTAAGGTCAGAGCCTCCCTGGGCTGCCTCCTAGCCATGTTACCAACTCTCCTCCTGCACCCCTCTCCCTCAGGGCTTCTCCCTGGGCTGCGCCTGCACCTCTACAATGGATATGTCGCTTGAACCTGATTTCTCTTTCAGCTCCTCCTTCTCTGACATTCTGTGGCACCAAATTGGGTTGTCCCAGTGGGGACATTTCCTCAATTTCTGGTGGTGGAAATCCTGAGATTCCACATCTTTAGATTGTTAGGTAAGCCTCTTAGTACTGCGACATTTATTCTTGTGAAATTATTTTCTATTGTTGGAGTTCAAGAAGGTAGAGGTTTGCTCTCAGCTACTCTGGTGTTTTCCTTCAGATTTCACAATATTTGCCTTGTACGCTTGGGGTTGTGGCCAGTTCCTTCCTTTCTTTGAAGATGGGCATTGTTATCTGTTTTGCAAGCCTTCTTGCTCACAGTGAGTTTTGAGGGAGAGGTGAAGAGTGAAAATGTCCATTCACGACTCTCTTCAATAGGAACAGCTAGTTGTGCAGAATTCTGCACTGAGTTTCACTTTAAAATATTTATGATTCCAGTAAGCTTAGACATTTCAGAAATGAGGGATCTCCTTGTTTGCTCAGCCATGGACTAACATTTTGACCAACTTCTTCTTCTCCATTTAAATAACTTCCCCTTGCCTAAGCACCCAATGCTTCTGTCTCCACGAAGAAACTTTTCTAATTTAATCTAACAAAATACAACAAGAAAATTTAACATGAAATATCTAAAACTTTCTTTTTTTCAAACACATTTGACAACTAGATGATTTGTCTTTGCACAATTAATAGGAGTCTGAGTCTTGTGTTTATAAATCCACCAAAGGAACAGAAGCAACTTACATGAAATACTGCACAGTGTAAGTAACTTCAACTCCTTGTAGGCCCTCTGGTGGACTCCACTGTAGGATATTCTTCATGTTTATGGATAAGAAGGTGATATTTATAGGCTTAGGCAAACCAGCAGAGGCACAGGGAACTGTAAAGGAGGAGAGAGGATTCGAGGTCTTAGTGGAGAAAAAGGAAAACGTAATGCCTGTGGCAGCTGGTCTCCAGACATGGCCCCCCATGAACCACGCCTTCCCGTACCTGTGCCTGTGTATTCCTCCCAAACAGAACCTGAGCTGACCCCATGATGCCCTTTAACCAACAGACTGTGGCAGAAGTGACTCTGGGACTAAGGCTTAGGAAGGCCTGGCAGCTCCCACTTTTGCCCATTGGGGGTCCTGAGCTACCATGTGCAAAGTTGGGTATCCTACTAGAGAAACCATGTAGAGAGGCCACGCAAAGAGGGAGAGGTCCAATTGTCCAGCTGAGCCCAGCCTTCCAAATAAGGGGCCAGAATGAAGCCACTGGGGACATCCCAACCCCCACAACATAGACTGAAGCTGCAGGAGAGACTCCGAATGAGACCAGCAGAAGAACCATCCAGCTGAGCCCTGCTAACCCTCAGAATTGTGAAAAATAATAAAATGATTGTTTTAAACTATAGACTTTGGGGGTAGTTTGTTACACACCAGCAGATAATGGAAACAATCCCTTTATTAGATATGGAAATAAAATCTAGGATAGATGACCCTGAAAGGCCAGAGTTTTGGAGGTTGAAGTTGGGGTTAGCTTTACTAAAGTATGTAACAAAACAACAACTAGAAAAGGAACCAGTGAAAGAAGACAATTTGTTTAATTAAACACTATGTTCACATAACTGTGCTCTAAGAAAAACTGTATCATAGAGGGTTAATTTGTAGAAATCCTCCACAGAGAAATTATAAAGAATTGAGAAACTACCAAAAAATTAGAACAGGACAAAAGGAAAGTGAAGGATAGTCTCTCACAAAAAAAAAGAAAAGATGATTCCTGTATTAAAATGAATGAAAAAATTCAGTGGTAACATGTAAGAATCAAAATATTAATTAAAACTATTGGAAAGATCACAAAGTACTGAGTAATAATCAGATTTCACAAAGAATTTATCCTATCATAAGTACAGATATTCTAGTCAATGAACTTGGAAAATACCAAACTTTGATATTGCAAACCAAACATAGGAAATAAAATTTAGCTAAGTCACTGAAGGCTGGCCAGTCTTGGCTAAAGTCCCTCATTCTTGTGTATATTAACTGGGACTAATGTCAGAGAAAGGAACTAGCTTTATGCTGTGGTAATCCTTGGCTAAGATTAGTTCTATACAATGTATTGTATTCCAAGAGTCAAATGAAAAGAAAGAAAACATTCTTCGCTTTAGAATTAAACTTTGTCATATGACCCTGATACTAAAATAAAATAAGCTCTTTAGCATGTGGCAGAGTCACCAAAATATCGGCAGTTGAGTGTTTGTGTGTGTGCAGGTGCTATATTTGTAACAACTCCCAGTTTTAACCTTGATCTTTTTTTAATATCTCAGTTTTATGTTTAAGAAGAAAGTTAAATACTCAAAGAGACGGTCTATCAACTGACCACTGTGTGGGTGTGTGGTAGGAGAGAGGATCTCAAAAGGACCGCCTGCCCAACATCCATCTTTGATTTCTATTCTTCTAACTCTTTGGAACCACTGCATATCAACTGGTATTGGCTTTTTCTGAAGATTATATACAGTGACTAATTGTCAATGATTTCATACTGCTCTGTGCTATCACTAGGTTCTAAATTTTAAACAAATTTTTGAGGACAAAACAGAGAACATGAAGTGAAAGCACCATGAATTGTAGTATTTCTTAACCCTTCAAAAGTGAGGAACACTTGTAACATAAAAAACTCCAAGGATCTTTCCAGATCTAAAATGCTGTGGTTCTACATGTTTAGATGACACTAACATGTGAGGAGTGGTTAGCAAGAAGCAAAATTGCAAGAACTAAAATTAAAATAGACCATGCATTATAATACCGCAGATGGAAGACATTGCCGAAGCACGGCTCCTCAGAACTAGCTGATAAGGAAATAGAATATTCTGGCTTGTGGCAACTTGTGTTTGGAGATACAAAACACAAGTTATCTTAGATATATAGTCCACGCACATTTTCTCAAGGTTTAACGTTTACAAATTTTTATCTTCTAAAATATTGCTTTCTGTTCATCTTTTAATATAAGTAAACAATAGACAGAACTCTCAAAATGCCTAAAACATACCCCAAAAAAGTTTTAAGAAGTAACTTGGGATAAAAAAATGGATTGCTCATTTAGTTTAATTTAATTTAATTTTCTTGGTCATTGTCATGGGGAAACAAAGCAAGTTTGCTCTTCTGAAATGAACGATACTCTGGAATGTGCTGTCAATCATTAATGTTCATTGATTCAACAGACAGTTTGATTAATGTTTTGTAATTGTTTAAATGAGCCTCTAGAAATGCTACACCAATTATCAAAATGTTACCAAACTCTGGTTAATAATAGGTTAAATAAAGGGAATTAATAATGTGACAATAATGTTAAAATATGAAAGATGTTTTTCATCATGCCATTCTATTTTTTGAAAAGAAATATTGTGAAATGTACATACACGTCTTCTGCAAGTCTACACTATGGGTAAGTCATGTGTATTACCACAATTTTGGGAGCCAGCCTCCAGGACGGCCCCAGTAATCTCCTCCTGCTGGCATCACAGCCTGTATTGTCCCCTCCCACACTGTGTCTGGTTGGTGTGTGTGACCAACAGAATCTGACAGACGTGGTGGTACGTCATTTCCAAGATCAGGTTATGAAAAACATTGCGGCTTCTATCTTGCTCTCCCACTCTTGGATCATTTACTCTGGGGGAAGCCAGTTGCCTTGTTGTGAACAGGCCTCTGTGGAGAACCATGCAGCAATCAACAAGCCTCCCACGGCCCGTGAAGACCTGAATGAAGCCTCCTGCCAAGAGGCGCATTGGTGAGCTTAGACGTGGATCCTCCAGCCCCAGTCAAGCCTTCTGATCATTGCAGCCCCAGCCTACCCCTTGACCATACTCTCATGGGAGACCCTGAGCCAGAACCGCCTGGCTGAGCCATTACTGGACTCCTGGACCCTCAGACACTGTGAGATAATATTTGTTATTTTAGGTTGCTAAATTTTGAGGTAATCTGTTACACAGCAATAGATAATGAATACAACAAAGAATCTAAAAATGAAGAAACTAACAGAGATTAATCACCAAAAAAAAAGCAAATTAAACTAGAGGTAGAAAAAAATGGCCCCTCCATTCTCAATGATGTTATAAATGACTCCTGCTTTAACAATCTTTAAAAAATGTTCTTTTTAATAGTTCAATTTTATCTTTACAAAGAAGATTAAAAATCCATGGAGAAGACCGGCAACTTATTAGCCTTTTAATAGCAAGTGAGGATCACAGAAACTACTTTTTGGATTTTTTAAAAAAGATAAATGCTTAGTTAAATCATTGTAAATACACTGACAAGGATTCAGAGCAGTAAACGCCTTTAACAGAAACACATTTTAAAATGAACGTGGTTGTTTTGTACACCGTTTCCAGGGAAGAATATCCCAGCTTTCAGTCCTGCAGATTCTTCATTTGACTTGACATTACCTTTCTGATTGCACGGGTAGAAAAGATATCAATTTGTATCATCTGCTTGTCAATAAACCAGAATACTGTCCAGGGGCAGACCTACCATGAGAAAGGAGGTCTCGTGTTGGTATCAGCCTGTCTCCAATCTCCCCGGAACACAGAATATCCCTGTGATGACATAGTCTGCCAGGTTCTGAACATTTTTAATCAGAGCAAATTAAGCCGTGTAGTCCTCTGTCTTGATAACTTGTCTCTCTGCTTGTAGAAAGTTTATTTCCAGAAATGGATATTTATCAACCGTTGGGGGTTGGTAGTAATTTATTTTTCAGTATCAGTTAAAATTTTTGTTGACTATGGAATTTTAATGATTTATCACTATGGTGAGGTCTGACCTTTCTGCAAAGAAGAGTTATACGGACTGCTTGCTCCCTTGGATAGTTCTGGTTTCACTAGAACATGAGTGGTCTTTAGTGTGCTTAGAAACAATGCTGAGAGTGCAAGCCATTCATGACAGGTTAAGAGATTCTATTTTAATAGTAGACATAGTATGTGAATAAAACTCAATTTGCATAAGACTTAAAAAACATAATAAATATTATGAAAACCTTTATGTTATGGTGTTTAGTTGAAGCGAGGCAAATTGGCTAACATATAACAAAAACAGTAGCTAACATTTATTGACTCCTTACCATGCAGCCGACACTAATGTGCTTTATACAACCAAATCATCCAATCTTCGTAACAGTCCTATGGAAGGTACTTTTATTACCATGTCCATTATAGAGACGAGGAAACTGAGGCACAGAGAAGTCAGGTAAGTGGCACAAGTTCGCACAGCTGGTAGGTGAAGGAGCTGGGTTCAGACCCACGCTCTTAGCCTCCTCACTCACCTGCTACCCTTGCAAACCAATCCTTAGTTGAATTTAAACAAAGACAAGGCAAGACTGATGAGAAAACATGTATTATTCTAAGATATTAAATATAAAATAATTTGTGTTAAAAAAAATTAGATATTGATGTAGTCTGTACATTTTTTGGATCCCACCACATCTCATAGTAGGAAGTTCTTTCCTTTTCCTTCTAGAATATTTTCTTTTATTTCCACCCATGTCTGATCCTAGAGAATGCACGTAGGAACTCTGCTCCTGCTATAACACGTTCCCCAGACAATGCATGGTGACTAGAAAGACAGAGACTCTTAGAAGGCTGTGTTTGGTCTATTCCAGTGTCTCTTTAGTGCTGAGCACAGGCCGTCTAGCAACTTGAAACCACAGGAAAACTTAAGGATGTGGAGATACATTTGCCTTGGGCTTTTGTTCTTTGTCTCCTGTACAGAATACACTACAGCCAATCCCTCCTGCATTGATGAGAAATATCAGTTCAAGAGTCATCATATTTATTCATTCAACTAATATTTATTGGGTGCTGTTATGTCTCCCAAAAAAGATATATTGACATCCTAACCCCCATTTCCTCAGAATGTGGCCTTACGGGAAATAGGGTTGTTGTAATTAGTTAAGAAGAGGTCCTCCTGGAGTAGAGTGGGCCCCTAATCCAGTATCACTGGTGTCCTTATAAGAAGGAAGCCATGTGAAGACACGGTGACGAAGGGGAACGCCACTGAAGATGGAAGATTGGAGTGAAGCCTCTGCAAGCCAAGGAACGCCTGGGATGCCCAGAAGCCGGAAGAAGCAGAGGAGCCTCCTCCAGAGGCTTCAGAGAAAGCGTGGCACTGCCAACACTTGGTCTCGTATTCTAGCTTCCAGAACTGTGAGAGAATAAATTTCTGTTGTTTTAAGCCACCCAGTTTGTGGTACTTTGTTACGGCAGCTCCAGGAAACTAATACAGGTGCCACTATGTGGATGTCTAAGGGCAAATAAACAAGATATGCTCCTGCCCACCCGGAGCTCCCAGACTAGGGTGACAGAGCCACCACTAACAAGGAAAAAATGAACAAATGAGCACTTACAGATGTGGCGGTCAGGCTACGAAAGGGAATGAGGTTGCAGTAGTGGGTCACAGAACCTACCAAGATCAGGTCTAAGGTGTCAGCTGTGGGGTGGGAGGGCAGAGAACCCCAAGATGGGAAAGAGCCCATCCCAAGAGACAGTGTCCTTTGACTGTCAAATGGTCAGTGTAACTGGAAAAAGTGAGGAGAAGAGGGTGGCCACGATGAGACTGAAGAAGCACAGATGGGTTAGATCCCCAGTCTTTGGAAACCCTGCGAAGGAACTTGGACTATAATTGAAACTCAGCGGGAAAGTACTGAAGCCTGTTAAGCAGGGGAAGCCATGAGCCTATTTATATTTCAAATGGATCACTTCACTACCGAGGGGTGAAAAGATCGGATGGGGGCAAGAATAGAACTGAGAGGCCAGTAAGACCACACTGCAGCAGCCCCAGCGAGGAGGCTGACCTTGCACCAGATGCTGGCTGTGGATGTGGGGCTGGGGGGGCAACTCCGAGCTCTGTAATCAGGATAGAAACACCAGCTGCTCCTGAAGAAGCAGAGCTGCAGGAGTCTCATTGGTCAGAGGGCTGCTGGGCTGTGAAGCTAAATTAACAGATGAGGATTTCTCAAGGAATGCCTGCTGTTTCATCTGTTTTTTTTTCCCCAGGGAAAGATTTGCCCTGAGATAAAGTATGTTGCCAATATTCCTCTTTTTTTTTTCTTTTTTCCTCCCCAAAGCCCCAATGCATGGTTGTATACCCTAGTTGTAAGTCATTCCAGTTCTTCTATGTGAGCCACAGCCACAGCATGGCAACTGACAGACAGGTGGTGTGGTTCCATGACCAGGAAGTGAACCCAGGCCATTGAAGAGGTGAGAGTCCCGAACTTTAACCACAAGGCCATCAGGGCTGGCTCCTTTCTTCTGTTTTGATGATGCAAAGGTGTGGTAAAAAACAGAATTAGCACTTTTCTTAAAGGAGGAGAAATAGCACATTTTTAAAAAACAATTGATAACTAGTATTTTCTTGGTTTTTTATTCTTGGCAAAGTTTTTAGGCAGTGTTTGTTTCAAGTTTGGAAAACACAGAGAAGACGCCCCTAAATAAACATTCCAATTGAGATAAGTCATTTTTGTAACCTGCCAGGACTGATGAGATGATTTAACCAATACCAAAGTGAAAATACATCACACCTACATTAACATCAGGAGTCATGTGCCAATTTATGGGTAATGAAAGCATTTTTGTTCACATAGATTTATGGCCTGGAAGTACAGCTCTTTTTCTCTGCTAGTCCATTGATTTCACACCCCAAATCACAAAGCTGTTGGATTGGCGCACATAGTTTTATTTCTGGGAGTGTTGTGCCATCACAACTTTGGTTTGGTACCCAAGGTTCTTCATAGTCTGGCCTGGCCTCTCCTATTGCAATTCTGGTAAATGCACCGTGTTCACCAGCCATGCTAAATTACCTGCAACACCCTAACTTGCTCATCTGTTTTATGCCTTTACAATTTTGGTGCCCTCCTCCTACAGTATCTTTTGAAACTAAAAGACCCCTCATTCCTCCATGTGTGTGTCCATTTAATGAATATTGGCTTGTACTACTTAATGACATGAGGATGCTGTGATGTCACGTAGGGCATGCGTAGTCTCCACCAAAGAGAGTGGGCATTCCTGACGACAGTCATCCGGGTAGGAGGCTGGTCTTTGAAAAGAAAATGGACCTCAGAAGACCTCAGACAGGGGCAGGATTTCTGGGTTCTCTTGGAGCTTTCCTGACCAGGATATGGGCTTTGAGCGGGAAGGGAGTCTTGACGGTGCCTCCTCGAATTGTGAGCATATAAGACGGCCCCTGCCCTAACAGAGCTGTGAGGGGTCAGTAAGGAGGTGTCCATTTAATGAACTTCCAAGTAACGACTAGTCAGCTATGTCTTGTAAGTCGCATCATTTAGATTTGTGCCTTCTCTAGTGTGTGTTTTTCTTTTGTTACATCTTGTCCCTTGGGAAAGTCTTCTAGCTCAGTTTCACCTGTTATGGCACCATAAGGAGACAGTCCTGTGTCTACTCTTGGGTCCTTCTAGCAGGAAGAGAAGAGATAATTGATGTTTGGAATGGGTAAATCTAAGATAGCTTCATTAATGGAATTTTATAAAATGTGGCTGCTACACTGGTTGCAAGGTTCCTAGGTGTAGTGAAATGGCAAGCTACCTTTTCCTAATGGCCTCAAAGCTAATACTAAAGTCATCATCTAAGTACGTTGCAGTTTTAATTATGTGCCTACCAGTAAAAGGTATTTCCATTTCATCACACTGTGGGAAAAGCCTATGCACAAATTAGTGCCTGATGAATACCAGTAAAAGGTGGTGGGGTTTTCAGAGTGAGCTCACAAAGAGCCAAGGTAATCAGTCTCGTGGGTACCCAAACCTCTCTCTTTTGGGGCTGTGTTCTGACTTTCCTACTATGGACAGTGTGTTCATGCACTGGTGAGGAAAACAAGCAGGCTGCAGGAGGCTGGACAGTCCAAGGTGTCCACTTCTAGGAACGACCCCTTTGGGGCCATTCGAGTTTCTCAAGCTCATGACTAACTAGGAACCTCAGCACTGATGAAGCCCTGCCCAGCTCTGTCCAGAGAAAGTCTCCAGGCCCTCAGCCCCTCTGTCCTCCTGAAGCTAGAGCAGAGCAAAGGAGTCACTAGGCTCTGAGCTGTTTGACATTGGGCACTGTGTCTTATAAAGAGTCGTTGTATTCCCACTGCCTGGCACATAAATGCTTTTGAATTGAACTAGCCAGGGACAGTGGGGCTCACATAGGTCATGGAGACAGGGCAGGACCCAGATTCACATGAGCATCTGAATGAGAGTGGAACAGCCTGAACCACCAAATCTTGAAATCACCTCTGTAAGCTTACATTATACGCAGGGACTAGCACAGTCAGAAAGAGATTCAACAGATGTTTTTTGTTTATTGCAGTAACATTGGTTTATAACATTGTGTAAATTTCAGGTGTACATCATTATACTTCTATTTCTGCATGGATTACATCATGTTCTTATGTTCACCACCCAAATACTAATTACAATCCATCACCACACACGTGTCCCTACTGCCTAATTATCCCTTTCGCCCTCCTCCCTCCTCGCTTCCCCTCTGGTAACCACCAATCCAATCTCTGTCTCTATGTGTTTGCTTGTTGTTGTTATTATCTACTGCTTAATAAGTGAGATCATACGGTATTTGACCTTCTCCTTCTGACTTATTTCACTTTGCATAATACCCTCAATGTCCATCCATGTCGTCACAAATGGCTGGGTTTCATCGTTTCTTATGGCTGAGTAGTATTCCATTGTGTATATATACCACATCTTCTTTACCCATTTGTCCCTTGATGGGCACTTAGGTTGCTTCCAAGTCTTGGCTATTGTGAATAACGCTGCAATGAACACGGGGGTGCATGTATCTTTACACACTGGCGTTTTCAAGTTCTTTGGATAAATACCCAGCAGTGGAATAGCTGGATCATGTGGTAGTTCTATCCTTAATTTTTTGAGGAATCTCCATACTGTTTTCCATAGTGGCTGCACCAGTTTGCACTCCCACCAGCAGTGTATGAGAGTTCCCTTCTCTCCACATCCTCTCCAACACATGTTGTTTCCTGTCTTGTTAATTATAGCCATTCTGACGGGCGTGAGGTGATATCTCATTGTAGTTTTGATTTGCATTTCCCTGATAGTTAATGACGTTGAACATCTTTTCATGTGCCTGTTGGCCATCTGTATATCTTCTTTGGAGAAATGTCTGTTCAGGTCTTTTGCCCATTTTTTAATTGGGTTGTTAGTTTTTTGTTGTTGAGATGCCTGAGTTCTTTATATATTTTGGAGATTAAGCCCTTATCAGATGCATGGTTTGCAAATATCTTCTCCTAATTGTTAGGTTGTCTTTTCGTTTTGTTGATGGTTTCCTTTGCTGTGCAGACGCTTTTTAATTTGATGTAGTCTCATTTGTTTATTTTTTCTATTGTTTCTCTTGCCCGGTCAAACATGGTACTTGAAAATATGTTGCTAAGACCGATGTCGAAGAGCGTACTTCTTATGTTTTCTTCTAGAAGTTTCATAGTTTCAGGTCTTACCTTCAAGTCTTTAATCCATTTTGAGTTAATTTTTGTGTATGGTGTAAGGTAATTTTTGTGTATGGTGTAAGGTAAGGGTCTACTTTCATTTTTTTGCATGTGGCTATCCAGTTTTCCCAACACCATTTGTTGAAGAGACTTTCCTTTCTCCATTGTATGTTCTTGGCTCCTTTGTTGAAGATTAGCTGTCCGTAGATGTGTGGGTTTATTTCCGGGCTTTTGATTCTATTCCACGATCTGTGTGCCTGTTTTTGTGCCAGTACCATGCTCAACAAATGTTTTGTAATGAAGGAATAGTAGCCCATGGCAAGTGGTTGCGACATATTTCAAGTTTCTTTTGAAATAGGAAAATATCTTAAAATGCTTGCAAGAGCAAAAAAAAAAAAAAAAGGAAAAATTCACCTCCTGAATGAGTTTTCCATTGCAGGGAATGAAGTTAAAAAGAGCTGATGTACAAAAAGCATCAGAGGGCAATTAACCAATTTCAGGAAGCAAAAGTTGTTGGGGCCGGCCCCGTGGCATAGCAGTTAAGTTCACGTGCTCCACTTCCGTGGCCTGGGGTTCACGGGGTCAGACCCCAGGTGCGCACCTACGCACCTCTTGTCAAGCCATGCAGTGGCGACGTCCCATATAAAGTAGAGGAAGATGGACACGAATGTTAGCCCAGGGCCAATCTTCCTTAGCAAAAAGAGGAGGATTGGCAGATGTTAGCTCAGGGCTAGTCTTTCTCATAAAAAAAAAAAAAAGGTTGTCAATAATTCATCCTACCCACAACCAAAGGAGAGCTGAGCACCATCTCAGCCTTCAGATGGGTTATCTGAGTATTGTTCTAAATTCTTATGCTGAAAGGAAAGGCATATTTTCTTTCTTCTCAAGTAATCAACTATTTCTCTTGAAAAACATTAACTCCTCTCCTCCTTTGCTCTCTAATTATGTATCAAGTGCCCTGAGAGTGTCAGTCGCTGGGCCGGCCAGGTGGCTTAGCGGTTAAGTGCGCGTGCTCTGCTACTGGCGGCCTGGGTACCGATCCCAGGCGCTCACCGATGCACCACTTCTCCAGTCATGCTGAGGCCGCGTCCCACATACAGCAACTAGAAGGATGTGCAACTATGACATACAACTATCTACTGGGGCTTTGGGGAAGGAAAAAAAGGAGGAGGATTGGCAATAGATGTTAGCTTAGAGCCGGTCTTCCTCAGCAAAAAGAGGAGGATTAGCACGGATGTTAGCTCAGGGCTGATCTCCCTCCCAAAAAAAAAAAAAAAGTCAGTCGCCTAGGGGCCGGCCCTGTGGCGTAGTGGTTAAGTGTGCATGCTCCGCTGCTGGCGGCCCCAGTTCGGATCCCCAGCACGCACCAATGCACTGCTTGTCAGGCCATGCTGTGGCAGCATCCCATATAAAGTGTAGGAAGATGAGCATAGATGTTAGCTCAGAGCTGGTCTTCCTCAGCAAAAAGAGGAGGATTGGCATGGATGTTAGCTGAGAGCTGATCTTTCTCACAAAAAAATAAAAAAATAAAAAAAAAGTCAGTCACCTAAACAGCACTTAAAATGTGATTCAGGGGGCTCGCCCCATGGCATAGTGGTTAAGTTGGCACACTCCACTTTGGCGGCCTGGGATTCGCAGGTTTGGATCCTGAGCACAGACCTGCACCACTCATCAGCCATGATGTGGTGGTGTCTCACATACAAAATAGAGGAAGATGGGCACAGATGTTAGCTCAGCAACAATCTTCCTCAAGCAAAAAAAAAAAAAAAAAAAACAGGAAGATTGGCAACAGATGTAAGCTCAAGGGTGAATCTTCCTCAGGAAAAAAAAATGGAAAAAAAGAAAAAAAATGTGATTCAGGAACAATTTAGCCAAGAAAAGACACACAACTGTCTTCTCTAAGGCAGAGGGCATGGTTCGGTGCTAACATTACTTCCTTCGAACTTGATGCTCTCCCCCAGTCACCATCCCCATGAACATTGCTCCATTACCTCTTCGTCCGCTTACCGCTGTAGGTGTGTGCTTCTCAGTCTCCTCTGTAATAATACTGTGCACTATAGAGGGCTCTGCCACCTGCCCTGTCTCATTGGCTCCTGATGACTGTTAGCGGGAGAAGTTCTAACATCAAGAGCTCTAGAGCCACACTGGGGCCCGCTCCCTGCTCCACCACTTACCAGCTGTGTGCCTTTAATAAGTTATTCAAGCCCTGGGCCTCAATCTCCTGATTTGTAACATGAAAGAACACTACTCTCTGCCTCATAGGCTTGATGGGATGATTAAATAAGATCCTCTCTATAGAGCTCGTAGAACAGTGGCTGGCACAAAGAGACGCCTCGGTAATTATTAGCTCAGTATTGTCCTCCGTGGTTACTACTCTCATTTTAGCACTGAATAGATATAGAGGTCCAGAGAGGCTGAATGACTTGCCCATGGTTATTCAGCTACTCCTCGGACGCTTTAGCCCAAGGCTCTCTCTACTAGGATACACCTACTGTCTTTAGGAAATGCTCCAAAGAGCAGTATTGTGGGAAGAAGGGATTGTGTGATTATTATAAATTTTGCATGTTACAGCTGATTGCTTCTAAGGAGACATAAAAGAAATACAATGAGGAAAACTCAAGTATTCCTTCTCCATTGAAGCTTTTCCTGGAGGAACCGTACATAGTCATGTCGTTCATCCAACATGGTTCCTGGGCACTGACCATGTGCTAGAAATAGAAACTGATACGTACTAGGGTGCAGTGGAGGACAGAAACACACACACAGAAGGCCCTTCTCTCCTGGAGCAGACGTTTCCTGAATCTGAGACACAATCCATCACTATATGCTTTCCCTGCCAGGATGTGAAGGTTTATATGGATGAGTGATGCACAAGTCATACAGAAAAAACGGTGTTATTTCTTTATAATCTCACTTGAATAAGTAAATCTATGTGCTTAAACATGTTGTTAAATATTGCTGTTGGTACTTGATAGCAAGTAGGACTTTAGAGTAGAGACTACTTTTTAAAATAAATATATTGGAGTTTACCTGTCAAAGAGAGTGTGCATCTTCCAAGAAGTTCCCTCAGGAAGCTCCCTCGGGAGGGTTTACAGTTATTCCCACGGTGTGCTGAGCTCATGGCACTGGGCCTGCTCCTGTCAGCCACAATTGTCTTCAGAGGTAACTTATAAACATGCAAAAAATTCCTTCTCATTTTTTTTATAGTCTCCCTTTGTTTTCGCCCACATGGCATTTCTCAGCTTGGTTACCCAAGTGGCTTTGAATGCTTCTGAAAATTAAGCCACGCCTCCACTTAATGGGTTATTCTGACTCAAGTGTGCAGGCTCTATTTGGAACTCTGAAAAAGGAGTTTAAGGGATACATTGTTGTAAGATTTTTGTGCATAGCCTTCTAAAACGACTATTTTGAAGATGCCATTACGAATGTGTACCTGTCAGCCCCATTGTTTGTTAGAAAACCAGTCCCATGACCTCATGTCATCTCACCTTCCCGTCCCGTCCTTTTTAGAAATTAGCTTTCTGAGGGTAGGGACTTGACTCCCTCCACATTTTGTGGTCTCCAAAGTGTCTTGATTGGTAATAACGATATCACAGTAACTGTGGAAAAGTAGATTCGAATGTGAGTTGGAGTCTCTACTACTTGGTAACTTGCCTCAGAAAGGAAAAGATAAAAGAAAGAATAGAGTCAAAGACAATACCAATTCTAAGGTATTGGAAAGAATAGCTGGTGGAAACTCCAGGTCCAATCAATAGGTATTTACTAAATATCAACATAAATCATCCACTTTATTTTTCAAATCATCACAACTAGTTCTTCTTTTCATCCTCACAGAAGCAATGTCATTCTTCCGTTAATATCTCCATCACTTGAAATTTTCAGAGAGAAAATCAACAAGATAAAAATGTGAGAAAAACATTAATAGAAAAAGTAAGAGAGCCTTAAAAATAATTATGTAGTGGAGACTTGGCAGTAATCAATAGCATTTACTTCTGTGCACTGTTGATTGGGATTTTGAAGCAAATGAGGTTGATAGTGTGATCTCAGATTTCATTCAAACGTGATGAAGATAAGAGTTTGCAGGTGCCATCAAAAACACTGCCAGAATGCCGAGATATTTTTCAGTAGGCTAACTCTCCTCTGTAGTGACAAGTACATGCTTCCATGTTTTTGAGAGTGACTAGAACTAGGATCAGGTCTCTTCAGGGCTGAATTATGCCTTGATAAAGTTGGGTAACTAAATGCAATAAAATGGATGGGAGTTCTACATGCTGCATAGGCCTCACTGAAGATCAGCTCTTCGAGGTACTTATCCTGCCTCAAAGATGTAAGAAAATCCTGGTCAAGATAAAAGCAGAGCAACAATGAAGCGGCCACCCAAGAAAACAGTCAAAGGCATTGTTGCACTGAAACACTGGATCTTCTCCAGGAAGAACCCAGAGAATGAATCAGTTAGGACATTCTCTTTGCTTTTGCTCCTTAACAGAGCCTTCAGAGGACTGCTGACTCAGGAAGTGGGAAATAGCACCTAGCACACCAGCCCCGCCTCAGAAAACCACAGCTGTAACGTCTGTGCCTTTGATAACTGTTTGTGGTTTGATTCAGTATTGCAAAGAGCCACAGACCACAGTGCCTTGTTGAGGCTGCCGATGACCTTGAGGTCAGGCTGTCCTAAAGCTTGACTCCTACCCACTTGGTAAAACCACCCTCAGAAAAATCATCCTTTTCATGGGATTTTGTTATTTGTTGTTGGGTTTTGTTTGCTGATTTGTAGTTTTATAAGAAAGAAATGTAGGTGTGAAAAAGGAATATTAACTACCTGGTAATTTACAGATATATACATAATTTACAGCAGGATTTAGCTTTATTTTCTGGCTAATATTTTAAATGAAGAAGATCTGACTTTATATTGAATTACAACTATTTTTACATAGGATAGATGGCTATGACTATTTATTGAATTTTCACATTTTTTCCTAAAAGCGTTTAAAGTATTTATTCATAGTAAGACATTTACTTGGACATCTTGTTTCTTTTCTAATGCATCTTTTCTTCTCAAGTAGAGTAAATGTGATGTGATATATATATATCACATTTATAATAATTTATAATATATATAATATAACATATATAATATAATACAGTCACACACCACATGACATTTCTTTCAACGACAGACTGCATATACAATGATGGTCCCATATGATGAGTCCCATAGGGCTTAGGCGTGTGGTAGGCTGTACCACCTAGGTTCGTGTAAGTACACTCTATGATGTTCACACAATGACAAAATTGGCTAATGACGCATTTCTCGGAATGCATCACCATTGTTAAGGGATGCACGACTGTCTCTGTGTGTGTGTGTGTGTGTGTGTGTGTGTGTATATACTGGCAACTCTTATAATAAAGGATCCTTTTTATAGGAAGTCCTACCTGACTCCTAGATTACTTCACTTGCCTTGTTCTGTGCTTCTAAAGAAGCTTGGTTTCCTCAATTGTGGCATTCATTCCTAAATCACCTGGACTAAAAGCTCCATGAAGAAAGAGATTTTGTTTTCTTGTTCACTTCAATGCCTAGAACATTTCTTGATATGTATGAATGAATGACATCGAATGAATGATTGAATGATATATATGAATGAATGACATCGAATGAACGAATGAATGAAAAGTGCTCAAAGGAGGATTGTTTAAAAGTCACATTGTGTCACATTATATTTTAACTTCTGAGAACTCAAAACGGATGCAGGGATATCAAGGTCGTCCCTTTAAGCTGAGTTTGATCGCCTCAAACAGCTCCCTGCCCTTACTTGCTCTAGAGCTGCATGTGATATTCCATTTTGCGCTGGAAAAGTCTGAGCACTTTAAAAAATAACAAGGTAGAGCATTCAGTGGACAATTTAGTGGACCTTTTGCAACATTATATTTTAATCTAAAATGGAGGCGGAGGGCTGGCTTGGAATTATACGGATCGTCAGCCTTAGCATGAAAACGGTCCTCGTTGGAGCAAGAGTGAGGATTTTGCAGTGAAAATGCAGGAGGTGGGATCTGAGGAGAGTGAGCCCTTCTGCTGAAGAAATCTAACCCTCACTGGGTTTATTACACACCCACCGATGGCTCTCTCCCCTTTTTATATTGAGGTCTAATTGACATCTAACATTATATCAGTTTCAGGTGTACAACATCATGATTTGGTATTTGCATATATTGCGAAATGGTGGCTCTCTCTCATGTTCAGAATATGGAAAGTACAAGAAAAGACCTCATCTCTGCCCTCAACCTTCTCAGGAGAGCCTTCCAGGCACGGCACTTCTGCAGAAGTTTCCCTTTGGCAGTGGACACAGACTAATAAACGTGTTGAGGAGAACTGCTTCATGGGCTGAAAAGGTAGCTTTCCCCCACTTGACAAGCCAAGCCCATGGATCCTGCTCACTACCCTGCAAGTCTCTGAGGGCATGGTGGGTGTTACAAACTCAATTGCTGTCCTCCAAAAGAAATACGTTGAAATCTTAACCCCTAGTACCTCATAAAGTAATCTTAATCAGATGTAGGATCTTTAGGGAGGTAAACAAGTTAAAAAGAGGGCATAAGGGTGGGCCCCAATCCAGAATGATTGGTGTCCTTATAAAAAGGGGAAATTTGGACACAGTGAGAGACCTGCACAAAGGGAAGATTATGAGAAGAGGCAGAGAGAACACCACGTGAAGTCAGAGGATTGGAATGATGATCAACAAGCCAAAGAGTGCCAAAGATTGCCAGAAACCACCAGAAGCTAGGAGAGAGGCCTGGAGCAGATGCTCCCTCCCAGCCTTCAGAAGGAACCAACCCTGCCAACATCTTGAGTCCAGACTTCTAGCTTCCAGAATGGTGAGATAATAAATTTACGTTACCTATGGCAGTCTTAGGAAACTAGTACAGTAGGTATCTTTCCTCAAAAACGAACACATTGTTTCCCAAAGAGAAAAATGAATGCTTTAAGGGCTGCCAAGTCACCTGAAAGTAAAGATAAGGGGATCAACGTAGGGGAAAAAAATGTCTGCAAAGTTGAGAAGAAAGAAATGGAAATAAGGGAAATAAGGTAAAAAAAATGCTTTAACCAGGAAGATGCAGTTGTCAAAATATCTCTTATCCTCAAAATAGAAATGTAACTCTATGGAACAGAACTTTGCACACATGTCGAGAATTAGGAAGTACAAGGAAAACTTACTGACAAGTCTGTATAGGACAGAGTGTGCCCGTTTTCTGTGCCTGGAGGTGAGCTGGCATTAACTAAGCAGTGTACAGGGTGACTGAAGTGGCTGTGTGGATGTCATTTTGGTGGCTAAACATGCAATGCAGTGACTACCACACTCAAAAAACAGAACTAATTTTGAATAGATAATATTTATAATCAATAAAATTTTCTTTCCAGAAAAGTGTTCTTAATTGTATTAAAGACCACCATCACAGACATCACAAGTTCTAGATAAAACATGCCGTACTTCCATTTTCTATATCCTGAGAAGCAAACAGAAAGAAAATCACCTCCACAGAGTGACATTGTATCAATAGGAAATTCTGAGTTTAAATGAGGGGTCAGGGTCTGTGTCTCATAGAAGAAAACAACGAAGATGGAAAAGGAGAGCACCTTTTAGGCATCAGGAACCCTGTGTTCACCAGGAACCTGATGCTGAATCATTTAAGGACAAACACACCAGGTGTGGGGTTTAAAATGTGGTAGCCAGCCACCTCATCACGACCTACAGCGAGTCAGCCTGGGCGCTCAGGGACACACCGGACACACACAGTGAAGAGACCAGGAGAGACGGGGACCCAGTGTGACATGACCAGAGGAAAGGAGACACACAGGAAAGGTGATGGAGGCATTCAATGATCTGAGTGCTCCATCAGCTTCCAGTGAGGACCAGCACTGGGTGCAGATCAAAGAGATCAAGACCTGAGCTCATTACGTGGAAGCACATTTTAATAGTCGGAGTCTGCGACGACAGGGCACCCTGCCTTGGCGCTGGGTAGTGAGCTTCCTGGGACAAGAGGAGCTCAAATGGCAGACAGGTAACAACTTGGAAGCAACACTGCAGAGGAGCTTCAAGAAAGAGCAGCTGATGGGACTTTAAGGTCCTCTCAACCTGGCTCCTATAGCAAAGGAATTCTGAAAGATAAGGCAGAAGAAGTATTTACTTTTGTCTCCAGCCTGCATTCTTTTTTTCCTAAAGTTCTCGTTCTCCAATTTTATACGTAATTGACAAATCTGGGAATTGATTATAGTGATTTAATTCATTTTCCTGGTATCAGCTTTTGTGTCAAATAATTATAAATGTGGACCCAGAAAAAGTAAAAATGCTGTGAGAACATCACAATCATGGTGTAAGAGTAATGTTAGAAGTAAGAGGGATAAAATGATTTCACTTATTAAAATATATGATACCTTAGGCTACAGTTAACTCTTAGATGCCTTTTTCTAAACATCATGGAGGTAAACATGTCAATGATACTTGGTAAAATGGTACATTAAAGAAAAAGATGCAAGTAGAAAGCCATTTAAAAAATATTATGCATATAACGAAAAGTGCTTTTAACCAAAGAATACAGATTTATTAGGTAATGTTATGCGAAAAGTACTATGTCAAGTACTGAAAAAGGCAACACATAGATATGCAGTTTTATTAAAAATGTTTTAAAAATAGTTAATGTTTTATGTGGAAATGCTTAAAATATTAATTTTATAGCATTAATAATTCCATCTGCCTATTGTCTTTGTCTTTGTCCAAAGTTCACGCTTAAATGGAGACTATGCATTCTCTCTATGGCTCTAAGAGTCAGGGCTATATAACGAGATACAAGTACTTAGAGAAGTGCTGCTCCTGCTTCATCCCTATTCTGTGGTTCCTGAACCACACCACCTCCCGCAGGTAACCTATCTCCTTAGTTCTTCCTTGGGGGGCCAACACTGCCTCTCCTGAGTTTGCTCCACAGAAAGCTGGACCAACCGTTCCAGGCCGTAGGAGCACACATTCTGAAGAGAGAGGCTGGTGATACCTGTGGCCACACGCTTGGACCTTGGGTGTATGATGCCCTCCAGACATGCTGGGGACAGGCCTCAAGCCCATAAATGAGGAGGCCATGCTAATGTACAAGAAATCACCTCCTGTTGCTCCAGAGGCAATGGGAGAGAAGCTGGAAAAGGAGAGCTTATTTGATGAAAAGAACGCTTGAGGGGGCAAATCCTGCTGTAGCTGCAGTAGGGAACCCAGAGTCAGACCCAGTTCTCAGCTATCAGGACAACACACTTAAAACAAGGTGTTGTCACGCTATGTTGAAGCAAATTTGGAAATAATTTAACTGTGAAATGAATTTATCCAGTATGGTCAGGGCCTGTTTGAGGACAACTGCTTTGTGAAGCAGAAAAGAACTATCCTGGTAAGTGAAAAAAAGCAAAGTGCAAAACAGTGTGTCCATAATGCCACTGGTCATGTGAAAGAAGGGGGTATGAGAAAATACACACGCATCTGCTCACTGGTGCAAAAGACACACAGGAAGGGTGAGGCGGGAACTGAGGAGAGGGGTTACCTATGGCAGGTGCGAGGAACAGGAACCAGGTTGTAGGGATGAGGAGGGAGGGTCCCGTTTTGTGCAGCTCTGACTCTTAAACCACAGTAATGTTTCAGATACCCTTCAAATATCCAGAAATCAACAAACAAAACTAACTAGCCTCTGGGGGAACCAGAAATACACACAGTAACAAATGAATCTAACCTTATTACAAACGGATAACACATCCACAATAAAGGAGGTGAAGAAAACACGGGCTACTCTAAGTGACTTTGGTCAACAGTACCTTGAGTGGATGTTACAAAGATAAAGACCCAAGGACTGTACATGAGTGCTATGATCCAGTTAGGAAGCGCGCTTCTCACAGGAGCTAGTAAGTCTGAAACTACTCTATGCCAGAATTTAACAAATAAGTAAATCTATTATAGAAAATGATATCTGGGTTTCCCACTATTGGAGAAAGAAGCTACAACTAAGGAAGGCTAGAATGAACCCTGTGCTTGCTGGATCAGAATCAGAGGTACCAGTGTAAGCTCATTGTCTTTGATATATATACACACACACACACACACACACACACACATATAGAGATAAATACAGAAATAACAATGTGTGTGGAGGAAGGGGTTAGTATGCACATTTATTATTCCCAGTTCTGTCCACTGAGAGAGCCTAGGAACAACATTCCAGTAGCAATGAGCATGCCTGGCATCCAGATCTTGGTTTCTAAATGCTCTTCTCCAGTAGAAAGAGCTGGAGCTTCTTAGAGGAAGTGGTGGATTCCAGGCTTGGGGAAGGGGAAATACAAGATGAGCCTGGAACATTCTGTGGTGCTAGACAGCCGTGAAGTGCTCAAAAGGAATGGGGCTTGTTGAAATGACACAGGAGCCAAACTGAAAGAGCCTTTAATGGCCGAAGCTGGAACAATTTGAGCAACAAAATTAATAATGATAGTATTGGATTATAACTCAAAAAATTAAGTAAACATTTATGAGTCCATATTGATATATTTAAACAACTGAATAAATAAATAAGTGGGGGAGAAGGGACCGCTCTTCCTTGGAATAGAATTCCAATTAATAAATAGAGAAGGAAAGAGTGAAATAAAAATCACCATTAGGTATAATAGTTGTTGCATTCAATACCCACTGACGGGTACTGAAATCAGTGAGTGTAAGTTTGAGGAGAAACAGGATGTTTGCAAGATCTCAAAGTATCTTCCCACAAGATATTTACTATTCACAAAGTAAAAAGTCCTAACTATGCAGTGAGAGACACTGCAGACACCACCTTAACCAAGTGATCAAGGTTAACATCTCCAAAAGAAGACATATTGGTAGAAATCCTTTGATATGATGCACGAGTGGAATTCTTGCTCAAAAAGAATAACCTCATTCTAATTATGAGAAACATCAAATGAATCCAAATTCTAAGGAAGACCAGAACTCTTCAAAAGTGTCAAGGTCACGAGAGCAAAGAAAGGCTGAAGAACGGTCACAGATTGGAGGAGACGAAGGAGACATGACAATTTCACGTAATGTGGGATCCTGGATTGGATCCTGGAACAGAAAAAGGGCATTACAGACGGTCCCCAACTTGACGATGGTTTGACTTAACAATTTTTCAACTTTACGATGGTGCAAAAGCAATATGCGTTCGATAGGAACTGTACTTGGAATTGAATTGTGCTCTTTTCCCGGGCTAGTGATATGCATATGATCCTCTCCCGTGATGCCAGGCAGGGGCAGCCAGTGCAGCTCCCAGTCAGCCCCGAGATCACGAGGGTAAACAACCAACTGATACCCTGACAGCATTCTGTACCCATCCAACCACTCCGTTTTCACTCTCAGTACAGTGTTCAATCAAGTACATGAGACATTCAACACTTTATTATAAAATAGGCTTTGTGTTAGACGATTTTGTCCAACTGTAGCCAGATGTAAGAGTCTGAGCACATTGAAGTCAGGCGAGGCTAAGCTAGGATGCTCGGGAGGTTAGGGGGATGCATTTTCAACTCAACAACATTTTCAATCTACGATGGGTTTATTAGGATGTAACCCCATCTTCACACGTCAAGGAGCACCTGTGGCGGGAAATGGGTGAAGCTCCAGCAAGGTCTACAGGACGGTGGACTATTACAGCAACGCTAATTTCCTGGTTCTGAACGTTGCACAACGGTCACGTGAGGTGTTGGTGAGGGATATACGGGAACTCTGCACTATTGCTGCAAGACTCAAATTAGTTCAAAATAAAAAGTTAAAAGGGAAAATAATGAAAGTTTAATCAATTAGAATCATTGTGTGTGTGTGAAGTAGGTCCTGGAATAACTTCTTAGTGAAATAAAATACCCAGTGCTTTCGTGTTTATATCCAAGAAGAGACACTTCAACAAATGCCCTCACTGTGGTAACTATGGTACGTTGGTTCCAACAAGCATAGATGTCGTAGTAATACTTAGACGGCATTCTAAAGCTCCAACACTGAAGTTAGGCTCATTGTTCGTGGACATAATAAAACTCTACATTTTTTCCTCTCTGGGGATTTTGGGAAGATCTCCTTGAAGGAGGCGAGATGCTTCGTCCGAGCAGGAGTCAGCTGGGGACGGCAGGTAGGAGATGGGTAGGGGCACTCTAGCAGAGGGAAGTGCAAGCAGGAAGTCTCTGAGGTGGAAAGTGGGCCCGCCCGCTCTAGGAGCTGGAAAGTGCCAGTACAGCAGGAACAAAGTGGGTATGCAGTGAGGCTGGAGGGACAGGCAGGCGCAGGCCACATAAGACCTTGCAGGAGAATTTAGAGTTACTCTATGAGCAGTGGAGGCCTCTGAAGGGCCTGAGGAGAGGACACACATGACCTTGGGAAGCCATCTTCTCCCACTCTCTCTTATTGCCTCTGAATGCCTGTTTATACAGTGCTGGCCACGGTTCCTTATCTTCACTGAGGAGTAAGACCTGGGAATGGGCCGACAGGGCAAAGTCTGATAAGCGACAGGGATAAACTTCCTAGTGAAACTTCTGTCCTTGGAGAGTTTAGGGAGTGAAGGTAAGGGTGTTTGTCGTACTTGCCTTGAGGGAGCATTAAAGATGTTCTGAATTCCGTTAAAAGCTTACCTGAAATTACATGTCAATATTTTCCTAAAATGTTGATGCCACATTGAGGTTTTTTTTCTTTCTCTTTGAATGTTTGGTATTGTACAGCCTGATCCAAATACTGGGTTGTGTGACTTGGAATTTTTGTGCTAAAAAGTTCAAAACATTAAAGCATTCACCTACTGGGGAGTGGCAATGTCATATAATTTTTAGAAAGTCCACACTGTTCCCCAGATATAGTGGCTGATCCAAGAGAGAAGTTACTCTCCATTAAGAGGCAGGTAAGGTGTCCAGGTGACTCATACCCCTTCTCACCTGGCTTTCCCAGCAGGCCTCACGGTGTCTGGAGACCCAGAGGAGGACAGGAGCGCTTTCAGAAGAGCTAAGAAAGTACCTGGGTCTCATGGATCAGAAAGGTTTCTTCTTTTCCTAAATTTCGCTTTGAAGCCAAGCATGTTACTGCCTCCTACTGTCAGCCTCCCAACCCAACTAAGGAGCAAGCTTTATTCTCTTTGATTAAAAATAGAACAAGCAAATGCACGTCTGTTAGTTGAAGGCTCAGTTATGTGCACAAGTCAGGAGTAGTGTCTTCCCATTCAGCCTACACAGGAATAGTAAAAGACAAAACTAAAATTTCTGGTAAATTTAGAAGAGAAACATTTTTGTGTATAATATCTATTGTTCAAAAATCTCTCCAAAATCTATAAGCACACTTTCCTTACCTTCTTAACTGTACTGAACTTAAATAACCTTTTTTTCTGAGTACGAAGGATCCAGCCCTTTGGTGGACAGCCTTCTGTCTGCACTCACTGCTGTTCAGTTCTGGGTTATGAAGCCTGAACCAAGTCTGTCCAAAGTGCAGTATTCTGGGAAGATCTGTTGTTGTTTTTAATTAAAAAAAAAAAAAAATCCCAGGTATCTCGCTTAAAATAAAATCTTTTGCTCATATACTAGAAATGCAGAAGAGAAAAAGGAATCAGGTTAATGAATCATTCTGGTTTACTGGATTCCGGTTGGTGGAGTTGAAACTTAAAAACAAAACCAAAAGAACTAGTTACCTTCTGCAACGGATCGGTTAAAAGTTTTGTTATTTCCGAAGAATCAAAGAGCACCCACCAGGACAGGGGACCTCCCGGTGGTAGCCGCGTCCCTCGAGCGCAGCCCGCGGTCCCCGGCGGCGGCAGGTGCGCCCGCGCCATGCGGACCGACCCCCGGGCGCGCGGGGCTCTGACAGCCGGCGGCGGCGCGCGGTCACTGTCGCCACCGCAGGGCAGGAGCTGGGCACCGCTCTGGGCACCGCCGTCCAACTCCTCCTCCCGCCGCGACCCGCCGTGGGGAGTGTCGGGCAGACTGACCCAGACCCCCCGCGCGGCGAGTGTCCCCGGACCCCGCGCCTCGGCTCCGCGCGCCAGACGGCGAACCCCGGCGGGCGGGTCGGAGCCGGGACTTAGCGGGGGACCGCTGGGGGTTCTGCTCTGCCACGCCCCCCGCCGTCACCCCGCACCCCCGCGCCCCTGCACCTGCGTCCCCCGCCGTCACCCCATACTTGCGCCCCAGCAGTCACTCTCTACCTGCGCCCCCGCGATCACGCCGCGCCCCCGCGCCCCCCTACCTGCGCGTCCCGACGGCGCGGCCGCGAGCAGCAGCAGCAGCAGCGCCCGGGCCCCCCGGTCCGCCGTCGCCGGGGGTCGGGGGGTCCCCATAGGCGGCGGGCTCCCCCGTGGGTGAGCGTCCCCGCCCCCGGCCCGGCTGGGGCGGCGCGGGGAGGCTCCGGGTGGACGCGCGGGACCGTCCGGGCGGAGGGCGATGCAGCCCGGGGCCGGGGTGGGAGACGGCCTTTACCCCCGGGGCCCCGCGGCTGTGCTCGTCTCACCCGACCCTCCGCCCTGCGTTCGGGAGTCGCCCCGCAGGGGCGGAGGGCCGCGTCCACACAGGCCCGGTCCCGCCTCCGCACCCGGAGGGCAGGGCGCAGCGGAGAAACGTGTGCAGACGGTGAGAGGAAACCCGAGAGCGCTCGGCCCTGGTCCTGGGAAGGCAGGTGTAGGGCTGGGCACGGCCTGAAGATGGAGTCATGAACCGTTGACCTCGGAGGGGTGCCCCCTCTTTCTTCCACAAATACCCGGTTTCAAATGTGCACATAGAGAGAAAAGACCCGAAAATTAGGTCAACCACCTTTATCTTAGAAAAAAGAACCCTCTCTAATTGAGAAGAAGAGGCGTTCTTGGGGACGGAGTGAGAGGGAGGGCAGGATTCTCCAAGTCCCCTAAGTAGGCTCCTTCGTCCTCCCGAGAGAGACTGGGACGCGATGGATCCAGGCAGCTTGCCCCTCTGGCTGGGACTCTGTTCAGCGACGCAGAACCTGGGACCCTACAACGGCGTTTCGTTTGTCGCCGGTCCTGCAGGTTCCCAATAGGGGCGCGGAGGAGGCCAGAGAGCCGGGGAGGGAAGACCTGCTGCTCCCTGTTTGTCAGCAGGGCCCCACGGTCCCTACCCTGGCGAGGGCAGCTGCTCTATTCCGGCTTCCTGCCTCCTCCTGGACCCCCGGAATCGGCCTCATTGCGCCCCTCAGGGGTACCAGCCGGGGCTGCCGCGCCCCATTCTCGGATGCCGGGGTCCAGGTTCCTGGATCCTCTTGCAGGATGGAACGCGCCTTCCCTTTGCTCCTCCAGCCCCGGGCCTGATGGTTGCTTCCTGCAGTTGCTTTCTCTGTCTCATCGCAGTCTCAGAATCCCTCTTTACTTCCTTAGTTTAACCAATTCCTCACAGTCGGTTCTTTTGTTAAGATGACTGGTATTCTGTTTTCCTGGCTGGACTCCTCCTGATTCAGTAAGTGTAGGGATGATTGAACATTTTCGGAAGCACCGTGTGTTATCAGGACATCATCAGCATTATCTTGAGCTGCTGACTGTCGATTATCTTAGTTTAGCTCCCTCACCATGATTTTAAGTCTAGTGGGTTGAATACGATGTGTATTTGCCGCAAAAGTATTTTGGGCCAATCATTTTTTGGTGTCTAAACTTTGGGACTTGTGTGCATTTCTGTTCAAATAGGAATTGTTCACGGCCCTCGAGTGGCTGGAGCAGAGGTACACATCGTCTTCCCTCCCTCATCCCCTAAGGTTTCTTGACTTCAGCAGGAACGGTTTCCTCCCATCAGGAAGTGGCAGTGGGTGAGGGACCTGGGACTTGGAGCCCTTTCTCCTGGTTTGTGAGCCATTTGTCTTCTGTAATTGTCTTCCCTCCTCCCTTCCTCTCAGGTTCCTCTTTGCACTTGTCAGACAGCAAGTCAGAATGTTACTGGTCTCATACCTGGTAAGAAATGCGCGGCTCTGTCCTCAGGATGCCTGTGGTTTTGCAGGAGGACCGTGGCTGAGAAACTGCCAGGCGCTCAGCTGATGTCCCCACGCATTGCGGAGTGCAGTCATGACTTTTCTTTGTTTTTACCTGTGACCTGGAACTCACCTTAGGGAGTTTCCTCTGTACTTTTAAATTCTACCCGCTTACTCACCCCTGTGAACTTCAGGAAGAGGCAATCCCAGTGCCTCCCATTCTGAACCTTCCCAGTCAAATTAAGCCCTACTAGATCCTTCAGAAGATTTTTGAAATGACTCAACAGGTTCAAATTGATGTTTTCCTCTGCCCATAAAGATTACAGCCTCCTTGTCATGGTTCACCACGCTGAGATCTTAATTTTGTGGAGCTTGATGTACGGATTTCCAGGCTTTCTGATCAGAAAGGCTATAACCGATGCCTCCCACCCCCAACCCCAGCACTGATACTACTAACAAGAAATACAAACTTTCCCTATTCCAGTTTAACTCCTAAAGAGTTTCCAGGGATGATACATCATCATCATTGTCATCCCCATCATCTTCATCACCGTCGTCACCATTCACCATCTTCATCACCATCATCACCATCATCATCACCATCATCACCCTCACCGTCATCATCACCATCATTGCCATCATCATCATCATCACCCTCACCATCATCACCCTCACCATCATCATCACCCTCACCATCATCATCACCATCATCGCCATCATCACCATCATGCGCAGTTACTGAGGTCTTACTTTGAGCCAAGTACTATGGTAGGAATTTTATATTTACTGCCTCCTTAGGTCCTTACAGCAGTTCTGTGAGTTAGTCACGTTACCCCGAGTTACACAATGAGGAAACAGGCTCGGACGAGTCATTCACTTAATAAGCAACAGAGCTGGGAAATGAATCCTGGTTAATCTAATTCCAAAGTCTGCATCTTTAATGACTTCCTTATACGACTCTTGCACTTAAGAAAATGAAGCAAATACATTTGAGGACTGAACTGTAAAATAACACACACATTAAGGTGTATACTTATTAATTTATGAAAAATGAGGCATTGTTGTGATTTCTGTATCCTAAATTACCAGTGAGTGGGAATAGATGCCCATTCATGCACACTGAGGCATGGTCAGAGGCAGGTTCAGAATGTTCTAAGGCGACTGCTCCAAAGGTAAACCTGAAGATTAGGGGACAGGTGGCAGTTATAGGGAAAGAGCTGGCAAGATAAAGTTCTCTGAAAAGGGCTGGGTGCGGGAGCAAATTCGAGAAACAGAGAGAGTCCTGGGGAGATAATCAGTGTCCAGTACTTAGGAGATTTCTAAAATCCTTCTGGTCTACGCTTCCATTCTCTGTGGATATTTGGGGCCACTAGCAATTTTTACACTGTGCTGTCTGGTTAAATTCAAATAATATCTAATATTTAAAATCCTGTGGAATCCTATCTCATCAAATCTTCCTCTAACTCTTTTCAATTTTATTTTGGGAAGTGGTCCACGCATTTTTAGAAATTTTGTAATTGTGAAGTATAATATGCACGCAGAAAAATGCACAAAGACAGACGTTACAGCTCAGTGAGTCATCACAGAGTGAAAGCTTGGGAAGCATCACCTGAGTCAAGAAACACCATAATGCTGGCCCTACAGAGCCCCTCTTCTACCCCTCCCCTCCTCCCCCGGATTGTCAGCATGTACTCCATTGCATGTGGCTTCTCTCCCTCAGCACTGTGCTCTGAGGGTCCTCCATGCCGTGCAGCACTGTGAGGTGGTCCACTGCGTGACTGTGCCTCCAATTCTTGCTTCACTCTGTGTTTGATGACAATTAGATTTCTTCCGGTGTGGAGCTATTTGCAATAGTGCTGCTTTGAACATTCTTGCATGTGTCTCTTACTCAGGTGCACATATTTTTTCCAGGTACATACCCAGAGGTGTAATTGCTGTGTCATAGGACAGACATCATTTCAACTTAATAATGCCAAACCTGTGTTCCAAAGTAGTTGTAACAATTTGCCCTCCGATCAGCTCTAATGAGGGTTCTTCTTCCAAGTTCTTGCAAACACTTGGTATTTTCAGGCTTCACACAGCTTTGGCCATTTTAGGGGCTAGGTGGTGGCGCCTCACTGTGGTTTCCCCTTGTGTTTTTCTGATGATTAGTGACACAGAACTTTTTATAAGTTTACTAGCCATTTAGATACGTTCTTGTGTCATGGGTCTGCTCAGGGTTCTTGCTTATTTTTTCCATTAGATTGTCTTTTTATTTTACTTTTAGTTTATTTGAAGGAATTTGTTACATATGCTGACTCTGAGGCCTTTAGCAATTATATATTGCAAATTATTCCTTGGTGAGAGCCAGGTGGACCTTGTGCATACACCACAGGAGCAGAAGCTCAGAATTATGAATCTGGAAGTTGACTGAAGCTACACACTGCTTAGCTGACACTCTGTCTTTCTGAGAGCTGGAGAGAAAACTTGTCTCCCTAATGTAAACAAATACTGTGTTTTTGTTTACAAAACATTTACAAAAACATTTTTTTTGTGTTTACAAAACAGTTACAAAAACATTTACTGAAAGTAAATGACTTCTCTCAGGAAGGCGAAGGGGAAAGTCCCTACCCTGCACTGCAAATATTTGGCTCTGGGGAGATAAGTTTTATGTTGAATGGGAGCATATGGCTCAAGGTCTAACACCCTTGCAATGTGAGAAGCAAACCAGTCTGTGGAAGAGGAGCTCGTCTGTGATGCATCAACTGCCTTTGCTTAGGAAGATCACCTGTGCAGACACGTGGAACTATCCATGGGCGTTGTTTCCCTGGTATTCTGCTGTATGAATGTATGCATTTTGTTTGTCCATTCTCCTGTGGGTGGACATTCGGGTGGTTTCTTAGGATTGAGGTGTAAGTGTCTCGTATGCATTCTGGGTACAAGTCCTTTGTCACATATATGTGCTGCAAATATTTTCTCCCAGTTCATGGTTTGCCTTTTAATTTTTTCAATGATGTCTGCAAGAGCAAAAGTTTTTAATTTTGACAAACTCTAATTTTTCAATTTTTTTCCTTCATAGTTGTGTTTTGTTGTCCCATCTAAGAAATCTTCGTGTATCCCAAACTTGAAATGTTTTCTCCTAGAAATTTTATTGTTTTAGCTTTTACAATTAAATCCACAATACATTATAAGTTAATTCTTGTGTATGGTATGAGGAAAAATTAGAGATTAATTATTTTTCCCATGCAGATGTCCGGTTGTTTCTGTACCATTTGTTGAAAAGATTTTCAGTCCACATTAAATTGCTTTAGCCATTTTATTGAAAACCTATTGACCACATCTGTATAGGTCTATTTCTGGATCTCCATTCTTCTCATTGGTCTATTTATCTATTTTTGCACCAATCACATTTGAAAAAAATAAATGTTTTAGTTTTTATTTATGTACTTTTGTACAGAAAATTTGCAAAGGCAGTACAGAGAGTTTCTGCATCTTCCTCACCCAGTTACATTACCACAGTAAATTTTCAAAACCAAGGAAGTTACATTGGCATATTACTGTTAAGTGAACTCTAGACATTATTTAGATTTCTTTAGCTTTTCCATTTCTGTTCCAAGATCCCATCCAGGTACCACATTGCATGTAGTTGCCGTGTCTCCTCTGTCCCCCTGGTCTGTGATAGTTTCTCAATCTTTCCATGTTTTTCATGACCTTGGTGGTCTTAAGAGTATTGGCCAGGTATCCGGTAAAGTGAAAAAGTATTCATGGATAATTTTAAAATATTAATACGAGAGTTTAGCAAGGTTTCTCCATGTGAATTCAATATCCCAAAAGCAATGAATGTCTATACACCAATATTAAATAGGTATAAAATAAAATAAAAATATCATTTATAATGGCATGAAAGAAAGCTAGGACATGCGAAACCTTTGTGGGAAAATTATGAAATTCCAGTGAGTGACATTTAAGAATTTTTTTTTCAGATGGGGAGATATGAGTTGTGGTTATGGATTGAGGACTCAATATCTGTTAAAATTAGGTTATGGATTCAATGCAATTCCACTCAAAATTTTAACAGATTTTTGTTAAACTTGACAAAGTGATTATAAAATTTGTGTGGAATTGCAAAGGTCCCGAAATAAGACATTTTTTAAAAAGTTCAGATGAGAAGACTTTCCCTTCCACATTTCAAGACTTGTTATAAAGTTACAGTGAGACAACGTGGTGGACTAAAAAACCAATGAGGCACTAGGTAGAGTTAGACATTTATGGACATTTTATAAATGACAAAGGGGTTACTTTAGATTAGTGGGGGAAGAAGGGGATTTTCAGTGAATGCTTCTGGAAAAATCGGGTATTTACCTTATTTCACACCACTTACAAAAATAATTTGAGGTGCATTAAAGAGCTGTTATGTGTTAAATGATGTCCCCTCTTCCTCAAATTCATATGTTCTAACCCCCAGCACCTCAGGAAGTGACCTTATTTGGAAATAGGCTTGTGGCAGATGTAATTAGGTAAGTTAGGATGAGGTCATAACTGGAGTAGGATGGGCCCCTCATCCGATATGATTGGTGTCCTTATAAAAAGGAGAAATTTGGATGCGAACACACACACAAGGATAATGCCATGTGAACAGAAAGGCAGAGATTGGGGTCATGCATCTACAAGACAAGGAACACCAAAGATTGCTGGTAAACCACCAGGAGCTGGAGGAGGGGCCTGGAACAGATTCCTCCTGACAGCCCTCAGAAGGAACAAACTCTGCAGATACCTTGATCTCAGACCTCTAGCTCCAGGACTGTGAGATGATAAATCTCTGTCATTTAAGCCACCTTTGTTATGGCAGCCCTAGCAAACCAATCCAAGGGCCAAATGTGAAGGCAAAACTAGAAGGGTATTAGAAGACAGTATACTGGGATATCTGTATCACCCTTGGTAGGAAAGCATTTCTTAAACATAAAAACCACTAACCATAAATAAAAAGATTGATAAGTTTGACTGCATTAAAATTAAGAATTTCTGCTTATCAAAAAACAAGAGAGAGAGTTAAGAGACAAGCCACAAACTGGAAGACTATGTATGCATCACATATAAATACAATATATATTATGCAGAATATTATGTTATAGATACATATATTCTGGATGTGTGTGTATATATATAGTCTGGATACTAGGCAACTTTCATTTAATTTCAAAGAACATTTTCAACTAAGAGCTTTGTGATGTTGTTTTGGTCATTTCTTCTCTATTTTGAGTTTGAGAACTACTATGGAAAATGGAAACAATACTCCTAACAGAAACAATGGCTTCTGGAAGGGTGTATAAATAGCCACAGAAGTTATTTCAGTCAGTACCGTAAAGGTTGGTGCCAATAAAGGAGGTGAAAATCCTTGCAAAGGTTGGATGACCTTGGCATTCGTGATCACCAAAAAGTTCTCAATGCAACAATTGTCGGTGTAATAATTCAGCTGGTGGTTGCACCTGCCAGGCATGTTAATTAGCCAGAGTATGTGAAAAGAAACTAAAGATTCCTCTTTTTTTGTATGGAAAGACAAAGCACAACATTAATAATTTGCTTTGGTCCAAGTCCATAGGTAAAGCATAGTTCCCTCTGCTGGGTAATTTAATTCAGATCTGAAGAGTTTCGAAAATGCTAGGTTAGCATGTAAGTCATTTCAGAGTTTTTATTTCAAAAGGGCCCAGAATAGCCACAATAATCTTGAAGAAGAAAATTGGACAACTTACACCAAGATATCAAGATTTACTATAAAGCTACACATTGATAAATTAGAATTCCTTAAAGTTAACAACTGCTGTTCATCAAAAAATGTCGTTAAGAGAGTGAAAGAGTAAGTACAGAGCAGAATAAGAGATTTGCAATACATATGTACATCAAAAGAATGCAGAAAATATGAATAACTCCTACAACTCAACGAGAAAAAGATAGACAACTCAGTACAAACATGGGCAAAAGTTTTAACAGGTACTTTGCAAAACAAGATATCAGCGAGACAACAAGCCTCTCAACATCCTCGGTCATCAGGGAAATGCAAATTAAAACCACCATGAAATGAAATACTAGTACCCAAGTGTCGGTGAGGAGTCAGAACAACTAGAACGCTCATAAATTGCTGGTGGGAGTGTTAAATTGGTTTAGCAGTTTTCCAAACAGGGTCAGATTCAGGGACAGGTGACCTGTGTAGTCTCTCAGGGCTGCAAACTCAGAAGGGATCTATGCATGGTTTAATGCCCTGCTGTCCACCTCTTGAAATTCTTAAAGATTTTCCCTTTAAATTTGTTTTTGTGAGTGAAGTCTTATGAGACTGTGGACTATGCACCTGAGCGGAGAGGTCAGTGCAATTTGTGTGTCTGCCACTGTTCCTCGCTACCCTGTTCATATATGGCACTAGCCACGCACATGAGCACAGAATTCTGGTGGAACGGCCATGCTTGGGAGTTCAGCGAGACTCAGAGGAGTACAAAGTGAGTGGGGGACGCTGATATCCCCGAGCAGCCTCGTTTCCACCAGAACCGGAACTTGCATTGAAGGTAGAAAGAAGGCACTGAGGGTCTAGGAAACGTGACAAACCAAAGATTCCTATCAGATCTGTTCTGACTCATGTCACTTCCCTGCATTAGCCAAACATATGCTAGAAATGATAACATGGAAGGAAAGGAAAGACAGGACATCCTATCATTCTTTTTCCTTTTAGTCCCTCTTTCTCACCAGTAAGCTGAGGGTAGCAAGTGTTGGTAGAATGGGCATGTACCAGGAAGCGAAATAAAAATATTTGACTTAATTCAATGCAGCATTTTCACTGTTCTGTTAAGAATGAAATATATGTGCATGTACCAGCTATGAAATGTGAATTGTGTAATTTCAGTGATTCTGCATACTGGTTAAATGCTTTCATGTTTGTGTTTAAAATTGCCATTGCACAATATGAAGAGGAATGGTGAAATTCATGCTGATATCTAAACATTTTAATTTTTTTTCACGCAGAGTGACATGAAATAGCAAATCAAAGAACACCATAACAAGTTGAGAGATATCATGGAAAAAAGGAAAAAGCTTTATATTTTAGTACCTTCAATAGCACATTCCCCCACTTTTTAAACAAGGGGCCTTGCATTTCATTTTGCACTGGACCTGCAAATTATGTAGCTAGTCCAGTTTAGGAATCAGTAATTTTCATCCTGGATACATACTCAACAAAAATGAATGCTTGTTTTCACCAAAAGACATATACAAACATGTTAATAACAGATTTATTTGTAATAACCCCAATCAAGAAATAACCCAGAAGATCATCAACAGTGGAACATATAAATTATAGCATATTCCTATAATGGAATACTAGACAGCAATGAACACAAATAGATTACTGCTACATGCAGCAACATGAATGAATCTCACAGATGTAGTGTTGAACAAAAGAACCCAGACACAAAAGGAGTGTATACTCTGTCATTTCATTCATAAGTTCAAAAAATAGGCTAAATACATGTAAAGTGATAGAAGTCAGAATACTGGTTACCTTTTGGGGCTTGGGGGTGCTAAAGAGAGACTTCTGAGGGGCTGGGAATGTTTTATATCTTGATCCAGGTGGTGGTTAAACTTACACATATGTAACATATGTAAAAATTAAGTAAACTGTACCCTTAAAGATACGTTACATCTCAAAAAAAGGAAATAAAAAGAAAAAAGTTATCTTTCCTAAAGTTGTCAATACCGTGATGAAAGTGAAACTCTTTCTCGCCTGTGTGTCTATGTGTGTGTCTGTGTGTGTCTGTGTGTCTATGTGTGTGCATCTGTGTGTGTGTGTGTGTGTGTGTGTGTGTAGCACCCGTAGCTTCCCCTGGGAGGCGTGTTGTGTTGTTCCTGTCGAGTGTTCTTGGGGACGGCCTGAGTGAAGCATGAGACTGCACATTCCTGATTCTCGGCCTTTTCACTGAAGTGAACCGTCTGTGAACAGTGGCATTTTGTTGCTGTGACGCTGTTCCACTTTGGCTCTGAGTTCCTAATCCAAAGATTGACTAATGAGCCTCTGCATTCTCCTGTCTAAAGTGTGAGAGTTGAGCTTAGGCTCACAGCTTTTTTTCATCTTTAGAAATGGAATTAAATTGCTTTCATGTATAATTATTTTTATTTCGATGCTGATGATCTCATTGTTAATTTTCTCTAGAATTTTGACTTTGTAGGACAGTTATTTTCTCCACCTTTCTCTGTGATTGGAATGTTCTTCCCCGATATGTACCTGATCTGACCCCTCAACTCAAGTTTCTGCTCAAAAGAGATCTTATACAATCACCGTCCAGAACAGCACCGATCCCCCCATCAAATTCTATGTCTTTACCTTGTTTCATTTTTCTTTTTAGCACTTACTGTGACCTGTTATGATGGGAGGTCGGTGTGTGTGTGTCCGTGTTTGTGCACATTACAGTCTGTCCTCTCCAACGAGAATGTGACCTCCAAGAAGCTCAGAATTCCTCTTTTACTCACTGCCTGGCTCCTAGTGGGCGCACAATAAACATGTGTTGAATGAATCATAAACTTTATTTTCAAAACTAGGAAAAAATGTAATTTTGGAATTTTCGTTTTTTCAAATGTTGAACATTAACATTTATTAAATTTTATGATGCAACTTAAAACATTGCAGCTCTAGAGAGAGAAGAGTGCTTATCCTGAGAGTAAAAACCCAGGAGAAGACAGGGAAGGACAAATATTTTTGGTAGCACCTGGTTCATCTGAGCTCAGAACCTTCCTGGAGTTTCACAGGGTTCCCAGCTGGGAAGGACAAAAGCAGACGCCGGCGTCTGGAGCAGAGTGGCCGTCCTCCGCAGTCTGTGTGCCCCGAGCGTCAGAAACGCCGCCAGCGCGCCGCCGGGATGTCCCTGTTCTCTCCCGCGCCAGCCGGGGCGCCCCGCGCGCCTCCGCGTGCATGTGCAGCGTCCTGGTTTACAGCCGTCGCAGAGGGTGCAGACTCACCCGCACGGGCCTCCTCAATATGGGATCCCTGTCTGTTCCCACGTGAAGTTGATTTTCGGTTCCGAGCAGCACGGAAAGGTTTGGAAGAGACGAGCGACCTCGAGTGCGGCTCTCAGCCTTGTCTCAGCTCTGAAACAGTGCTCGGGGAAGGAGCGCAGCTGCCAGAGGAGCACAGCCTCCGTGTATCTTTCCCCAAGTGACTGACTCGTCTCAGGCCCAGGCCTGGAAGCAAGGGCTGGAAACCATTTGGGTTTCACGGGTGGTTTAGATTAAATTCAAAGATAACGCCAAAATCCTTCCATTAAAAAAACAAAAGCCAGGAATGAAAAGCAAGGCTTGGGGCCGGCCTGTTGGCGCTAGCGGTTACGTGCGTGCTGCATTGCAGCGAGCCTGGTTCGGATCCCGGTCGGGCACTGACGCACCGCTTGTCAGGCCGTGCTGTGGCGGCGTCCCATGTAAAGTGGAGGAGGATGGCCATGGATGTTAGCCCAGGGCCAGTCTTTCAGCAAAAAAAAGAGAGGAGGATTGGCAGATGTTAGGGCCGATCCTCCTCACACACAAAAAAAAGAAAAGCAAGACTTAATGACCAGTTTGTGCCAAAACACGGCAGTAGCTCTCAAGAACCTCTTGACAGCACAAGGCTGCAGCGTGACTCAGGAGTCTGTCTTCAGCCAGCGCATTAAGATTCTCAACAACATGCCTTACCTGTTTGCCTCCCACACTCACCACCCATGTGAATGGAACGGAGGAGGCAGCCTGCGGCAGCCTCCCACCAGGGCTGCTCCCCTCCCCGCCCACCGTGAGCGCGCTCACACTTACCGCTCAGATCAAGGAGTGGATGGTCCATAGGAACTGCTACACTCCCACTAGGAGCATTTCCCTTAAAATTCGTTTACTCAGTTATTCAACAAGTACCACCTTCTAAGTACTGAGCGCTGTGTTTGGAGCTGGGGACACAGCAGTGACACACAGATAAAGTCCTTGTTACTGTGCAGCCCACATTCTAGTGTTTAAGTAGAGATTAGAATCTTAAACTAAAGGGAAATCGCCCAGATTGTTTCCGCAGACGTGAACCAGTGAGCGGAGGTACATTTGGCTTTCCCATCACCAAGAAGGTAGTTTGAGAGCTCGTGAGCGAGCAAGGCTAGAGCAAGAGCCACCACACCCCAGATGGCCACTATGACAGCCTGGAAGAGGCTGCCTTCTTCATACCCACGTTTGCTTTCTCCAAACACTTCACAAATAGCCAAAGAGATTTTTTTTTTTTTAAGGCAAATCTTATCTTGCAGCTTTCTTGCTTCAAACCCTTCAGTGGTTTGTCACTGCTCTTAAGATCACAAGAGCAGTCTCTACCATGGCTGCGATTGGCCTCTGCCTGCTTCTGCATCCTCATCCGGCCCCATCCTTCGCCCCGTCTCATTTCCACTCTCTAGAGATTTACCGGCCATCTCTCAGTCCCTCTCATTGCCAGGCACTTTTCTGGGTCAGAGCTTCTGTAGATGTGTCTCCTCTGGCTGGAAGGCTCTTTTGTAACCATCGCTCCCCATCACATACACTCTCACCCTTTAGCGTCTGCTTGAACTCTGGTCACTTCTGCAGCGAAGCCAGGCCCCCAGATGAATCAGGCTTCCCCTGTGCCGTAGCCCTGATGACAATGAAGCCCCGTACCTCTCACAGGCCTGAGTGCGTGCATTCCCTTTCCTTGTCATCCCATCCCAGTTCTCCAGTGCTGAACGTCTTGATATTTGACCCTATAACATGCCAGGATATGTGCTCTCCACTTACCACCCTTTGTGGGTCCTCATTGCTGGCCAACAGGCAATCTATCTCCAAAATTCCATATTGGAGTCTGCCTCCTGGGACCGCTTCTGCAACCAGCTGTCTTTGGTCGGGTGCCCTGGACATTGCTCTGAAACAGAGATTTGTAGGCAGTGGCTAATCGGTGAGCATCAGCACTGTAAGGGAGCAGGGAAGCAGGGCTGGTAGAGGGAGGTTGAGCTGTGATGTGCTTGCAACAGAAGCTTCGGCCAATCCCACATGGGGCTTCCAAGCTGGGAGGCCCCTTCAGAGTGCTCCCAGCAAGGGGGCTGCTCGGCTTGTAACCCTGCATCCGTCTGTCACTGGGTGCCGACCGCTCCAGAAGAGGGAGTGTGCCCTTAGGTAAGGCAGCTCCCTTCAGCCCAGGGCAGTTGCCTGGAGGGGACACAGCTGTGACAGCCAACACTTCCGGCAGCTGGGAAAGGAACGTCTCAGTCTGCAGTGGGGATCTGGTGGAGCAGTGGAACATCCATTCCGGCAACCCCACCGGGCTTTCCACACAGTGGGGTTTCCAGAGATTATTGGTGGGTCTCTTATCTCTAGAAAACCTGAACCTGCTTCCCTGAACTGCTCTTAGTTGCTATTCTCTCTGCTCTCACATTTAATCTTTGTTCACCCCTTATCTCTGCCTTTTGTTCTTCTGACCATAAAACACGTGTTCCCCTGGGAGAAGACGAGAACTGACTGGAGAGCTCACCGCCCCCAGACGCGGTGTTGGGTGCTTCACTCGTGCCCCCTTCAAATATAACCTCAATTCTATTCTCTTCCAAAATGTGTTCAACCCTTAATGGTACTTCTTTGTTTCACCTTTTTATTTCTGAGATTTTCAGAAAGTTGTTCTAAAACTTCATTTCTGAATGAAGACTTCTAGTGATAGTGAGCATGCCAGTTGCAGTAATAAAATGAAAAATAGACAAAAAACAAAAAAGATACTTTACCAGTTGTATTTAACTATATGATGAATTACTTCATTAGTTTTTAAGTTGCTAAAACTGGTGCATGCTTACTAGTTAACACTAACTTTGCAATGGCGAGAAAGTTTAATAACTGTCATATATTTATATGTGTATATCTCATCTCTAGATTTCTGCAAGCAAGAATCACCAACAAGAGTGGATTTTTGAATGATACATTTCCCAGCTCTCCACAGGCCTACTCTATCCTATGTAGTGCACCCTGTCATTCTTAAGGAGATCTTTCTTTCTAGTCTCCTGTCGCCTCAACTATGTAGTAAAAATGAAACAGAGGGCCGACCCCGTGGCTTAGCGGTTAAGTGCGCGGGCTCGCTGCTGGTGGCCCGGGTTCGGATCCCGGGTGCGCACCGACGTACTGCTTCTCTGGCCATGCTGAGGCCGCGTCCTACATACAGCAACTAGAAGGATGTGCAACTATGACATACAACTATCGACTGGGGCTTTAGGGGAAAAATAAATAAATAAATAAAATTAAAAAAACAAAAATGAAATGGATACCTGACTTGCCACGATATCCTTTTGTCTATTTGACTGAATGTAATCTTTACAAACCTTAGACGGCTATATTGTGGTCTTACAGTCTGTTTTGAGCTTTTTCCTCACACGACCCAGCTCTCCCGGTACTCGATCTCATGGGATTGGCACAGGACCAGAAAGAGCCTGGTTCTGAGTGAGCCTCCATTTTCTCAGGTGTGGAGCAGAGCTAATGTTTCTATCATACATTGCCGTGAGATCAGTTAAGAAAATCTACTTGAAAGAGCTTTGAAAATAGTGTTTTAAAAATGCAAGTATTATTGACAGGAGGAAAGAAACGTGAGGAGTGTGAACTGGCTGTGTGCCGTGTTGCAGGTTCCTCACACAGGTTATTTCGCAGCCTCGCCACAAGACAGGTATTGCAATCCCCGTTTTGAGGATGACAACACTGAGGCAGACGGAGGTTGAATAAGTGTCTGGGCCCTGAGTGACACCCAGCTTTTTGGATCCCAAGAGCTGCCTGTTTCTCCCTGTACCAGGGCCGACTCTCAATTAATTGTGTTAAAATCCGTGGAGATTAGTTTACTATTGGGAATTTTCCGGTTTATTCCCCTCCCATCTCTTTCCTAGTCTTCTCTGGCAGTGTCCCTTGACATCTTAGGGAGGCAATGGGTTATAATTTAAAATCTCTTGCTTTTGTCAATGCAATTTACCTTGTTTCCCATGTTTGTTTTAGATCAAGAAATCTGAACTCGAAAATGCATGTTATCCCTCCTAGTTATGTGTATTTTTTCTATATCTAATTTCAGTCCTTAAAAGGAAGAAAGTAGTTTGAGGATGCATCTCACGGGTCCATTCCAGAAGGTCAGGCAAAAGAGCTGAGCTGTTGATTTAGTTGAAGTAATTCTGATGAGCACATGCTTGCACGCGGGTCTATAATGTGGTTCATCTCCATAAAATCCCACGCTTTATGGGTTTGAGAGCATTAACTCACGTCTTAGGAACATCCCACACAGGTTATTAGAATTCGTGGTGTGCTGCCTGACCATCTGCTTACCTACAGGAGTCATCATCAGACAGAAGGGCCCCTCTCAAATCTAGGCTCAGAGAAGAAAAACGAGAACACCTGAGTCCCTTTCTGTTTTGTGGAAGAAGCACCATTTTTTTATACCCAGCCCAGTATAATAATAAAGGGTATGTTAATTTGTGACGTTTTTGGCTTCAAATTGATCAGAGTAGGAAAATAAACAGTTATCTTTTCTCCCTCTTGCTGTTCTATGAGAATTTATCAATGATCTCATGCAGCATGCCTGTGAGTTAATGATATCTGAATGCTCGCTGCGTTGTTTCCTGTCAGGGTGACTAGTTAATTTCAGTTTGCAGATTTAGCTAAATCACAGGGAAGAACATACGGCAGCTCTGTTAGGTCACCGGGTCATGGTTTAATGGGAGAAAGGCAAGTGTGAAGCAGAGTGACCAGATTCCCTCTATTTTCCTCCTCCCCTGATAATCAAATATGAATTTCTTAGTTGCATACAAACAATGTAAAATTACCAAATAGTAACTCCTCTCATCCCATTCCTTTCCTCATATGACCTCATATGACCACATGATTCTATCCAGGTATAAAATCCAGATGGAGTCCACTTAGTACGTATAAGAACTACATTTTTTCTTCTTTGAAGCTGTTAGTGTACTATTGCAAAGACTGATTAGAATACAGTGCAAGTGGAAGCAATGGTATGGTGCAATGCCTGTGTGGGTGAATTATCTCCCATTTGTATCACAGATTGCACCCTAGAAGACCAGGCAGGATAGTGTTACTCCATCATCACTCTGGGAAAGCAACCAAATCTTAAAAAGACCGCCCCTCCGCTTCTTCCTTCCCTCCTTCTCTCCCTTCTTTTCTAACTTGCACAAATATTTTATTGATGCTTTCTAGGTGCTGGCACTGCACTAGTCCTGAGGACACAGATGTGAACAAGAAGACACAGGACTCTCCCTTAGCAAGATGGCACTCCAGTGGGTGAACAGACATTAAACAGACAATTTCATCCAGAACCTTGGGATTACAATCTTGCTAAGTGCAATGTCCGAAAATTCCCGGATGCTGTGGGGGAAATGTGGAAGTACAACCTGCTATTAGTGTTTTCTTAAATGGGATTAGTTCATTGTTACTTTGCTGTCAGGAAAGAACATTCTGGAATTCAACAGGCCGTCCCTTGTCACTCTCTTCTGCTCCCCTCTCTGCTCCTGACCAGTCTCAACAATCACCTGTTGGTGTTTTGCGCTAATGCAATTTTATTAAAAAGTAGTCATAGTTCTAATGCATTTGTTTAGTCCTAAAACCTTTATATACCCAAGAAAATGACATTTTAAAAATCACTTTTTATGTTTTCATTCTATTTTTCTTAGACATACTCCTAATATAGTCCGCTGAAGTGCGTGCATTTTTTCAAGTGCTGCTAACTTACAAGTGAAGACAGAGGTCTGATTTTTGCAGAGGCTCAAAAGACTTCAAGGAGCTTCGTCCTTAAAACAATGCAGACAGGGAGCTAGGGCAGCGGCAGGAGAACTGGAGGCGCGAGCCTGACTGTGCCGAGCACCTGAAGTGTGCTCTGGCGCCAACTCCAGGGCCCAGCTGTGGGTGTGTGATTCTGGTCTCTGAAGTCTGGCTTTAGAGCGGAACCATGTCATTCATCATCAGCTGGCTTATCTCCCTCTTGGTTTATTTATAGACAGTTTCCCAAAATGTGTCTGTGAACACTTATTCCATGGGATGTTAACAAGCGTTACATGAAAAAAATACAAAAAACGCAAAATAAAACTATTCACAGTCAAATAAGTTTCTTTACTGCCAGACTTCTCAGAAATTTTAAAATCCGAGGCACAGTGAACCACCACGAGAGGAATCATAGGTGAATATGCTCAGATTTATTGGTGATGAAGCTCTTTTTTATAGAACATCTTATAGGAATGTATTGCTTGAAAGGAAGTTTGGGAAACGCAGGCTTAGGTTACTCTGTAAATTAATTTATTCTCTTGTAGATACAATAGATGTCAAGAAAGACGCTTCATCACATAGAATAGAGAAGAAAATGGGTCTGGGATTAAAGTGTTGCTATAGGTAACTCGCAAAATGGTTAATTCATGTGGACAAAATCCCTGAGAATTGACAGTTAATGTTATTTTATTTCACAGTGGAATGGTGAAGATGGGCCCTAGTGTAGTTTTTATATATACTGTGAAATTTGGCAATAGCAATCTATCCCTAGGTATTTTAGGATCAATTATGTAAAGTTAGAATCATTTTGGTTTCATTTCTTTCAATCCACCAGAATTGATATTTAAAAATTTGAGATTGACTCATTTGATTTAAATATCACTAGTTTGTAATATTTCCTTCTTTATTTTACTGGAAATGAATTTCCTGGTTAGGATATGGCTTCACTAGAGATGAATAAAAGTGAATATAACTGAATGCTGCTTGATTTCATCACTCTGTGAAAATACATTCACTGGTTTGAATCAGTCTATGAGGGTTTCTTTCTGTTTATTTCAATACCAACTCTCTCAATTACTCCAGCTCCTGTGTTCGGTGGGATTTTATGATGTCTCTTTGGATTCTAACACATGCTATAATTCAACGCCAAATTCCATTTCCTAATTTATTCATTGAGGTAAAAAGTACAGCTGTACTTTTTTTCTCTCTGGCATCTGAAAAAAAGTTTGCTTTCTTTCCTGAAGCTAGATTCTTAAATTTATCTTCTTTATCATCCTTTAACTTATTGGCCATATAGTAAGAAACTGTACTTAGATTAAGTAGAAACACATTTCGGATAGGTGCTATTTGAAGTTAAAAAGAGAGTTCCTGCCCACACTCCAGAGGCAAGGTGGGGGGTTTCTGAGGCAGGAGAATTGAGAGGAATGGGTTTTGATTTACACATCAGAATTTAAAATTCTACCAGCATGTTCAAATAGAAATCATTTTTTAAATTAAAGTGCTCTAAAATCCTTGGTCATAAAGTCTACCAGATTTTATAAATAATGAGACCTTGTCTAATCATTGAATAATAATGGGAGAGAAGTGGAGTTTAAGGTCACCTCTGTCCTAAGATGTCCTCACATCAATCCAGCTCACAGGAGACTGCTCCTTAATTGTCAGATTGGATTTCTCAGCCAGTCCAAAAATGGGATTTCTTCCTTTTCTTTCTTCATTCCTTTCTTTCTTTTAAGAAAACAAACAATTATCTATCATTAGGATATAACTCTAATTATGATATGTTGACTTTTAAGATGGGAAGAAAGACATCCATTCAATAATTACAGATGGTCGAGTATCTTATATCCAGTGTTCTCTTTATTTCTTTTCTGTCCACTGAGCTAGGAACCAACTCCATAGATAGAGAGGGCCTCCTCTTGGTGCTGGGGTGGCCAGGTGGCTGACGGAGCACATGGTGTAGGTCTGTGGCTTGGGAGAGCTGTGGTTCTCAGAAGGTGAGGGCTCTGCTAATTGGATACGACTGTTCATTCATTCAGTACAGATTGAGCACCTACTGTATGCCAGGCAATGTATTTGCAGGATCAAAGCCCTAACAATTTTAAGTCGAGCTGAGGTTGAAAGTGCTCATCAATGCCGGGAGGCCTGGGCGTCGCCTCAGGAGTGGCTTAGAACAGACAGGGTGTTTTGTAGTGATGGCCTCAACCTGTGTCAGCTCTCCCGTGCTGTTAGGCCCTCCAGGTATTTAAAGAGCTGGTACTTTCTGCTCTGGGTAGAGGTGTTAATTAAACTGGGGTTGTCGTAGGCAATTCAGAATTGTGTTAATGATTTCCTATGTTGTTGAAACTTTATACTTTAAGAAGAGCTTTCATAGCAGTTAATTAATTTAACCCTTATAAACCAGTAAGGTAGAGCCTGTGACCTGCAATGTTGCCTGCACAGTAAAGACCAGGACCCTCCGACCATATAGCCGTTCTCATTTCTCCCCCTACCTCCTTCCCAGGCTTAGCAAAGGCTCAGCAAACGGCAGTCAGTGGGTCAAACCCAAATGGTTTTGAACAGCTGAATAGCTAAGAGTAATTTTTATATTTTTAAAAGACTGTAAAAATAGAGAGGAATATGCAACAAAGGCAGTACGTGGCCTGCAAAGCCTAAAATGCTTACCATCTGGCTTTCTTAGTGCATTCGGGGTAGGGTAACAAAACACCCCAGACTGGGTGGCTTATATACAACAGAAATTTATTTCTCACAGTTCTGGAGGCTGGAAGTCTGAGGTCCAGGTGCCAGCACAGTGGGGTGAAGGCCCCCTTCTCAGTCACGTGTGTCTCGTTGAGTCCTCACATGGTGGAAGGGGCTGGGGGTCAGCGGTCAGAGCCTCTTCTGTAAGGGCACTCATTCCTCATGACCTATCACCTCCCAAAGGCCCCGCCTCCTAATCCCACCACCTTGGGGATTAGGTTTCCAATATGTGAATTTGGGGGGACACATGCATGCAGATCACAGCACTGGTCCTTTACAAAAAAGTTTGCCAACCCTTGGCTTGGTGGCTTATGTGTGGGTCTTCACACTGTCTAGAGACTATAAGCATAATTCACTCTGGAAAAACATTTGGAAAAATTAACAATAATTCAATGACTTGTCAAGATTCCTGAAACATAGTTTAGAAAACAAAACAGTTTGGGCTTACTGAAGAGTATGAAGAATACCAGCTTAAACGTGGGTTATACATGGCCCTGGACCAGTCACATGTCAGAACCAGCCTTCAAGAGCTGATTGTGCACAAATCTCCCCAGCTCCAAGTTTAGTGATGTCACCTTGAAACTGACGGAAATAATTGCACTGCAGAAACTGGTGTTATCGAACCTAAACACAGGTTCATTTACCCACTGTGTAGTAGGGCCAATAAAGAAGAAAACTGAAACACCAGGCTTGTGGCAAGGAAAGAGGTTTACTGGTATTGAAAGGCAGCCAAATGAGGAGATGGGAGTTAGAACTCAGATCCACCTCCTTGAAGGGAAAAAGGTAGGGGTTTTTATCTGGGGTTTTAGGTAGGGGAGGGAAAGCATATGCTGTGGTTTTTAGGTGGGGGAGGGGGAGCACGTGCTGGGGTTTTAGGTAGGTGAGGGGGAGCATGTGGCCGTGCTGGCTGGCACCTTCCCACCAGCCTGTGTTTGGCCTTGAAGACTGAATTTCTTTCCCTTGACTGTCTGGATTTTCTGGTTAGTTCTCATCTTCAGCCTGCGTTTGGCCTTGTGAGGTTGAATCTTGACGTCTGGACCTTGATTTCCTGGGAAAGACAGCTCACTCACGTAGGAAGGAGAGACAGAAAGTCATGGTCTGTTTTAAACAAAAGTTGATTATGCTGGCTATGCACAGCTGCAGTTAGCAAAGCTTATCTCAAAGGTTTGCTCTCTACTTCTAGCCCAGGGAAGACTTTTTCACCTCTTCATGCTCGGTTTTACTGGAAAGATCTACAAATCGGGGACTTGTCTCTCCAGAAAGCTGGTTTTGAGACATTTACCAGTACATCACTGAATGTATGTCATTTGATATCTGAGGTTGTTTATAATTCAAACTGATGTATTTCTTCTAGTAATAAGGAGAGCATTAAGTTTGGTAATTCTGTAGAAGCTAATTTTTTACACGATCTTGATAAATTTTCTTAGAACTCAAAGCCATCTATAGATATATAAGGGGAATAATAAAATTACGTTATTTGATTTTTGTGAGAATTTAATGTATGAATACAAGTAAATTTTCAAAGGTAAAGGGTTTAAAGCAGTGCCAACATATACTAATTATTCTATCAATGTTAGTCTTAAATATCCATACCCAGACTCTAGCTCTGTGGACCAGAGCACATTCAGATGAACCCCCTCAAGGCCCCATCTGGAGAAAATGTTGGGCTTGGAGTCAGAAGAATGGACTGTCCCCCCTGGTTCTGCCCTTTACCACCCTGCGTCTCAGGCAAGTCAGCCTCAGCAAGCCTGACTCTCCTCGTCTGCAGGAAAAGCTAATGTCACCCCTTGTCAGTTAGTGGGAGGACGAGACAAGATAATTCCTGGGAAGGCACCTTGCTAATGGCAGCACACCGCAGAAATGTAAGGTATTATTATCCTACAACAGTATGATCTCGAATGTGTGCAATAAGACTCAGGCTGACATTCTGGTGAAAAGAAGAAATAAATGAGTCACATCTTCCTTTGCCTCTCATGTCTTCTGTCAAAAGTGGTGACTCACTGGCTAAAAATGTAAACAGACTGTCAAAAAGTCTCACATGAAAGTTTTCGCTCCACTTAGAGGAGCTCCGATGGCCCTCTGGGTTACAGCAAAACCAAACTATTGACTGGAAACCAAGTACAGAACTCTGCTGACATAGGAAATAAACAGAATCTGTTCAATATAGTTCATTTATTTTTCTATTTTGGAAAATCTAATTTTTATCAAAATATTTTTATTTTAACCTCCTTTTAAAATGTAAGTTGTGCTATGTGCTTGCCAAAATGGTTTTATGTTGATACAATTTTATTACTATTGCAAAAGTTTGTGAAGAAATTTGTTGTAAGGTGCTATCCTAAAAGTAATTGATGAGTTAATTAAAATGATAAAAAATGAATAAAATAACTACACATTAAACTTATGAGGTAAGATTGAGTTGAGAGAGAGCAATACTTACTCTTGCTAATATTTGCTACTAGCTCTCTAGAGCCTTGCTTCTCAAATTCTAATGTGCATATGAATCACCTTGGGATCTGTTAAAATGCAGATTCCCTTGCAATAGATGTGAGGTGGGGCCCAATATTGTGCATTCCTCACAAGCACCCTGCTAATACCACACTGCTCTTCTGCAGACCACACTACGAGTAGCAGTAGAGGCTATGCAGTGTTTAGCAGGGGGAAAAGGAATCTCTGAGCCTCTGCTGCTTGACTGCATTCTATTCTGGCTGCCAGTTGTCCAGGTCCTAAAAAATTAAAACGCCCATCTTTTTGCATAAGTTCTACACTAGTTGAAAAATGAAACAAAAAGGTAAATATTGGAGCAAAAGTAACACCTTTATTACTGATGGGAATTCTAAAGTGGAGTTTGTAACTTAGCATGAGAACCAAATGGGCTTACGCTGAACCCACAGCCAGGCGGACTTTCCCACTTGCCCGAGCCATGCTGGACTGTGGCAGACTCTTGGGAGAGAAAAGCAGAGAGAGCTCCTGCTCGCTCGGACTAGCTCACTCAAGAGGAAGAAGCGTGGATCGGAATATTGAGAATGCCTAGTTATTCTTCCTAAGTGACCAATCAGGTAGTTAAAGGGATGGAGAGCAGCCTAGAGTTATAGCCCTTCCGGGAGGTAGACATCCGGAGAAAGAAGAAACAGTTCCCATTAACATCCATGTCTCTCTTTTTAAAAAAGTTATTTACTAATTTATTTTTTTTCAGTCTCCTACAAATACCTTTCCTCTTTTATTCCAGAGTGCCCCACAGAAGTTGGAATCGTGACTTGGTAGTCTATTTCTGTATACTCCATTCAGTACCGTGGATCAGGAAAGGGCCAAAAGCGAGCCCTAGTGTGGGCACCCTGTGAGTTTAAGGAGAGCTGAGTGGACAAGACACAGGACCTAGTGCCCCAGGCAGAAGAGAGCAGTGTGGACACCGTGCCTACCAGGCAACTTCAGATCAGCAGTGTCTCCATCTTTGGCCCTTAGGGAGCTCCCCAGGAATCATCAGCAACCTTAGGGGTTGGAGGGTCTGCACCTGTCTTCATCAGCATTTCACCTGAGCTGGGCCTTTGTGCTGCTCAGATAGAAACCCTGGAGCCCACAGCTGGACCAGCTGCAGTTATGCAGTGAAAGGGCCAGCAGAGATTTCCCCAGGACAGCATGGGGAGAGCAAGGGAAGAACTTCACAGTCTTCTTCCAGACTCACTGACTCTACTAGCTGCTCTCCCTCTCCATATCATAGAGATAATGGATGGAAAACATCTAGGTAATAAGTAGAGCTTAAATCTACATCAAAAAGGCAAGAATTATGGAAAAAATCCAGAAGAGATGTTCAGAGAGTCACTAGAATTAAGTGGAATTGATAGATCAGAGAGAGAAAGTTAGCGACGCCAAAGAAGATATGGCAAACAAGCATGTGAAAAGGTGGCAACATCATTAATCACTAGGGAGATACCACCATGCATCTATCGGAATGGCTAAAATCTAAAAAAGCAACAGCACCAACTACTGCTGAGGAGGATGTAGGGCAACCAGAACTTTCTCACACTTGGTAAAATGTAAAACAGTGTAGTTGTTGTGGAAATAGCTCAGCGGTTCCTTAACAAGTTAAACATACACCCTTCATAGGCCCCAGGCGTTCCAAGCCTAAGTATATACCCAAGGGAAATGAAAACACATGTCCGCACAAAGACTTGGCCACGAGGTGCATAGCGGATTCACTTGTAACAGCTCCTAACTGGAAACAATCTCTGTGCCCGTCAATAGGCGGATGGGTATTTAAGAGACTAATGTATTTAAAGGAAACGTTAGTTTACATTTGGGGGCACACAATGTATAAAGATGTAATTTTGTGACAGCAATCACAAGGGGTGGGGATGGAGCTGTAAGGGAATAGTTTTTATGTGTTATTGAAGTTAAGCTGGTATAGATCTGAATTAGAATGTTATAACTTTAAGATGTTAATCGTAATCCCCATGGTAACCACAAACAAAATAGTTATAGGATATACACAAAAGGAAATGGGAAAAGATCTTAAATGTTTCACTATAACAAATCAACTAAACACAAAAGAAGGCAGTAATGCGTGAAAAGAGGGACAAAAAAGCTGTAACATATAGTAAACAAATAGCAAAATGACGGAAGTAATTCCCTCCTTATCAGTAATTACTTTAAATGTAAATGAATTAAAATCTCCAATCAAAAAACAGACATTGGTAGAATGAATAAAAACATATGATCCAACTATATGTTGTCTACAAGAGACTCACTTTACGTCCAAAGACACAAATAGATTGAAAGTGAAAGGATAAAAAAAGATATTCTGTGCAAATAGTAACCAAAAGCGAACAAGGGTAGCTATACTAATGTTAGACAAAATAGATTTTAAATCAAAAAATTTTATAAGAGACAAAGAAGGACATTATATATTAATAAAAGTTTCAATACAGCAAGAAGATATACCAATTATAAACATTTATGCACCTAATAACAGACCATCAAAATATATGAAGCAAAAACTGACAAAATTGAAGGGAGAAATAGACAGTTCTGCATTAATAGTTGGAGATTTCAATATCCCACTCTCAATAGTGGATGAAACAACCAGATAGAAGATAAGTAAGGACTTAAACAACACAATAAATCAACTAGACCTAACAGCCTCATACAGAACACTCCATCCAACGACAGCATACACATTCTTCTCAAGCACACACGGGATATTTTCCAAGATAGACCATATTTTAAGCCACAAATTAAGTCTCCATAGAGTTAAAAAGATGAAGATCACGCAAAGTATCTTCTCTGATCACAACAGGATGAAGTTAAAAATCAATAACACAAGCAGAACTGGAAAATTCAAAAATTTGTGGAAATTAAACAGCTGGCTCTTGACCAATGGATCAAAGAAGTAATCACGGAAAATAGAAAATACTTAGAGATGAATGAAAACGAAAACATAATATGCCAAAACTTATTGGACACTGCAAAAATTTATAGCTATACATGCTTACATTAAAAAACAAGAAAGATCTCAAATCAACCACATAACTTTACAATTCAAGGAACTAGAAAAAGAAGAACAAACTAAACCCAAAGCTAGCAGAAGGAAGGAAACACTAAAGACTAGAGCAAAGATAAGTGGAACAGAAAATAGAAAAACAATAGAGAAAATCAATGAAATCAAAATTGGTTCTTTGAAAAGATCAAGAAAGTTGACAAACCTTTAGCTGGATGGGCTAAGAAAAAGAAAGGCTCAAATCAGTAAAATCAGAAATGAAATGGGGGCATTACTACCCATTCTTACAGAAATAAAAATTATAAGAGAGTACTATGAACAATTGTACACCAACACTGTGGGTAACCTAGAGGAAATGTACATATTCTTAGAAACACAAAACCTACCAAGACTAAAATTACAAAGAAATAGACAATCTGAATAGACATAATTCTAGTAAGAAGATTGAATCAGTAATCAAAAATCTCCAGACAAAGTAAAGCCCTGGACCTGATAGCTTCACTGGTGAGTTCTACCAAACATTTAAAGAATTAATATCTGTCCTTCTTGAACTTTTCAAAAAAATTGAAGAGGAGGGAACACTTACTAACTCCTTCTATGAGGTCAGTATTACCCTGATGCCAAAGCATAAGACACTCCCAGAAAGAAAACCACAGACCAATATCCCTTATGGACATTGATGAAAAAATCCTCAACAAAATGCCAGCAAACTGAATTCAGCAGCATAGTAAAAGAATTAAACATCACGGCCAAGTAGGATTTATTCCTGGAGTGAAAGGATGTTTTAACATATGAAAATCTACCAACGTAATACACCACATTAACAGAGTGAAGGAAAAAACCTACATGATCATTTCAATTGATGCAGAAAAAGCACTTAACAAAATTCAACATCTTGAATGATAAAAAAAATCCTTAACAAACTAGGAATAGAAATAAACTACCTCAAAATAATAAGAGTCATATATGAAAAAACCCATAGTGAACATCATACTCAGTGGTGAAAGACTGAAAGCTTTTCCTCTAAGATCAGGAACAAGACAGGGATGCCCACTCTCGCCACTTTTATTCAATACTGGAAGTTCTATCAAGAGCAATTAGGCAAGAAAAAGAAATAAAAGATATCCAAATTGGAAAGGAAGAAGTAAAATTATCTCTGTGCACAGATGATATAATCTTGTATGTACAAAACCCTAAATATTCCACAAAAAACAAGTAGAACTAATAAATGAATTCAGCAAAGTAGCAGGATACAAAGTCGACACACAAAAATCAGTTGCACTTCTCTACACTAAAAATGAACAATCTGGAAAGGTAATTATGAAAACAATTCCATATACAATAACATCAGAAAGAATAAAATACTTAGGAATTAATTTAACCAAGGAGGTGAAAGATTTGTACAATGAAAACAACAAAACATTGCTGAAATAAATTAAAGAAGACATAAACAAATGAAAACACATCCCATGTTCATGGGTTGGAAGAATTAACATTGTTAAGATGTCAATACTACCCAAAGTGATCTACAGATTCAACGCAATTCCTATCAAAATTTGAATGACATCTTTTGCAGAAATAGAAAATCCCATTTTAAAAATCGTATGGAATCTCAAGGGACCCTGAGTAGCCAAAACAATCTTTAAAAAAAAGAACAAAGCTGGAGGACTCACATTTCCTGATTTCAAAACTTACTACAAAGCTACAGTAATCAAAACAGTGTGGTAGTGACATAAAGATAGACATATAGACCAATGGAATAGAACAGAGAGCCCAGAAATAAACACTCACATATATGGTCAAATAGTTTTTGACAGTGGTGCCAAGACCATTCAATGGGGAAAGGACAGTCTTTTCAACAAATGGTGCTAGGAAGACTAGATATTCACAGGCAAAAGAATGAAGTTGGACCTTTACCTTACACCATATATAAAAATTAACTAAAAATGGATCAAAGACCTACATAAGACATAAAATTATAAAAGTCTTAGAAGAAAACATATAGCAAAAGCTATGGCAACGATTTCCTGGCTATGACCCCAGAGGCACAGCAACAAAAGAAAAAATAGACAAATAGACTTCATGAAAATTAAAAAATTTTGTGCATCAATAGGCAATATCAACAGAGTAAAAAGGCAACCCACAGAATGGGAGAAAATATTTGAAAACTATATCTCTTGTAAGGTATTAATATCCAGAATATATAGAGAACATCTAAAACTCAAAACCAAACAACCCAGTTCAAAAATGGGCAAAGGAGTTGAATAGACACTTCCTCATAGAAGATATACAAATGGCCAATAAGCCCATAAAAACATGCTCAACATCAACAATCATTAGGGAAATGCAAATCAAAACTACAGTGAAATTGCACTTCACATCCATTAGGATGGCTGCTATCAAAAACGCAGAAAATAACAAGTATTGGTAAGGATGTGGAGAAATTTGCACCCTTGTGCACTGCTGGTGGGAATGTAAAATGGTACAGCCACTGTGAAAAACAGTCTGGCAGATCCTCAAAAAGTTAAAAATAGAATTACCATATGATCCAGCAATTCCACTCTGGTACATACCCAAAAGAATTGAAAGCAGAGTCACAAAGAGATATTTGCACCTCCATGTTCATTGCAGCATTATTCACACTAGCTAAAACATGAAAGCAACCCAAGTGTCTATCGATGGGTAAGTAAAATATGGTATACACATACAATAGAATATTATTAAGCCATAAAGGAAGGAAATTCTGACACATGCTACAACATGGATGAACCTTAAGAATATTATGCTAAATGAAATAAGCCAGTCACAAAAAGACAGATACTGTATAATTCCACTTATATGAGGTACTTAGAGTAGTCAAATTCATAGAGACAGAAAGGGGAAGGGTGGTTGCCAGTGGCTGGGCGGAGAGGGGAAGGGGAAGTTATCGTTCAGTGGGTGCAGAGTTTTGGTGTCACAAGATGAAAAGATTTCTGGAGATGGATGGTGGTGATGGTTACATATTACGAATGTATTTAATACCACTGAAGTGTACACTTAAAAATGATTAAGATGATAAATTTTATGTTATGTGCATTTTACCACAATAAAGAAAAAACTTGGAAAAAACCCCCAGGTGAATGGATAAGCAAATTGCAGTATGCCCATAGAGTGGGATTCTACTCAGCAATAAAAAGGAACGAACTACTGACACACATAACTACCTGGATGACAATTGTGAATGAAAGACGCCAGGCACATTCCTCGGCCTGTGGCAGCATCACTGCAATCTCTCCACAGCATTCTCCCGGTGTGTGTCTGTCTCTTCACATGGGGTTCTTTTCATAAGGGCACAGTCCTATTGGATTGGGGGCCCGCCCTTACCCAGTGTGATCCCATGTTAACTAATTACACCTACAACAAACCTATTTGCAAATGAGGTCACATTCTGAGACACTGGGGTTTAAGGCTTCAACATATGAATTTCTGGAGACACAGTTCAACCCATAACAACAACTTACTGAACTTCTTGGTGCCTTAATTTCCTCACAGTGAGTCAGGCAGAGTCATAACACCTACGCTGTGGGGTTGGGATACAGATTTGTCATCAGGAGATGTAAGGCTCTCTGGGACGTCCCCGTCCCAGACACCGTGAGCAACGGGAGGGTGTCAGCCAGCCCCAGTGTTCTCTCTGCTGCGTGTGTGGATTCCCACCATGGAAGAATTTTCATCCCGGATTTACAAACTAATACCCGTTCCCATCCAGCCACCACCCAGGGGCATTACCACACATAAAAGTAACACCCAGCAGTAGATGCTCAGTGCTGAAGTCCTGCGGGCTGAGATTTCCATGTGCCAAGTAGCCATAGACGCCTCCTTCATGGAGATGTCAGCAGACCCTGAGGAGGGGGAGGAAGATTCAAATCCTTTTTTCAAAATCCCTTTTTATGCATCTGATTTGGGGGAATTTACTGATCCTCGAACTTCAATTTCTCATCTATAAAGTGAGGATAGTACAATTATTTCCGTGATTAAATGAGACAACGTGTGTCACGTGCCCGTTGGATGCCGAGAACAGAAGAGTTGCCCCGTGAATACAGACTAACAAACGCACAGAAGTTGTGCTGCGGCAGAGGCATGGGCAGGTCATTAGGATGCGGACCCTGGCTTTCAGGCAGAGCAAAGCTGGGTTGATCAGCTCGGTACTTCCACATCTGAGGATACTGACAACCAGCTCCCCAGTGATGGCACAGGAGCACAGGGACCACACTACCCAGGGGACCTCTCCTGCAGTGGCTGTTCTGCCCTCAGAAGCAGCTGGTTTTCACTGAGGACGGCGTCTTGCAATGCGGCCACAGGGGGTCAGTAGCACCCTGTGGTCTACGCAGAGGAAAAAACCGAGCCCTCGGGCATCTTTAATCTGTAAATTCCTTATTCTAAGCTAGGAGCCTGTTATCCCTTCCATACTTGAGATAAATCGACAGCTTAGCTTGAAGAAAGTGTGTTTGCAGCTTATAAGATGGAAGAGGCACCAACCTCTTCTCAGAGGTTCATGGACCATGACACTGGTATGTTTGAAGAAATGGCGTTTTTATTAAACCTACATTTTGGTTAGGGTGTTACCACATATATCACACTTAGATCACAACTTTTCACAGAGAACACACTCAAGCTCATCTCTCCTTACAGTTGTAGTGAGCACAGTTTCAGATTTCCTTGGTATTTGGGACAGCACTTCAGTGTCTTGGATCTTGTCATTATGGACAATTGCTTATCTTTTTCGAGCCTCGATTTCTCATCTTTGAAATGGGGATAATACAGTGATTGTCATAATTACAGCAAACAGTGTAGGTGAAGAGTCTCTCATAAACCCTAACATTCTGTGGTTCTGGATGCCCAGTGTTCTTCCCATCTGGGGAGAATCTAACGATGGATGGGAGACAGGGCCTGTCCACTCCACTGGAAGTCAAGGGAGGCAGACAATTTCTTTACTCCTGCCTCCTGGCTGCTGGAGCACAGGCAGGTAACCAAAGGGTAGCTGGTTAGATGCCCTCACGGGGGCTGGGTGTCTCAAAGGCTCAGGGCCACTCAGACATCATTTGTGACGGCAACTGTGAGGCTGGGGGCCCAGCAGCGAGGACCCAGTATCAGCAGAGTCCAGCAGGACGTGGTTTCTGCCTAAGCACACTTCTCTCAACAATTCCAGGAACTAATTTATGTCCTTCAAACAAATTTACATTTTCTTTGAATTAGCCAGAAAATCTGCTGTTGTTTGTAACCAAAAACACTGCCAAGTGCAAACTTCAGTGTTAATTTTACAGTAAATGTGCAACTGGTTAAAGAAGGATTCTAGCTGGTGGATAGTTGAGTTTCTCCTGGGTTTTATTCCACAATACAATCACTGATTGTGAAAGAAAACCTGGATAATTCATAAGAAGGCTGGCTTCTTGATATTACAATGTGAATAACACTTCCTAGGCATAGAAAGCAGGGTTTCCACTGTCCTGGAGTTGTTAGCCAAGAAGACATTCCGAGAATGGCTGTGGATGCGCATCACCGAGGGTTCCCTGGATGAGCTGCCTGGGTCCTGGGTGGCTTCCCCTTCTTCCAGCTCAAGAGGCTGCACCCGAGCTCAGTGGGACCAGGGCCTTCATCTCTCGTTCCACAACCTCCACCAGACCTCAAATGAGACTGGATGGAGATACCTCTGAAATCCACCGGTAAGAGAGCAGCGGAAACCTTGTGCATGCTGGCATGTGTGCAGACATGCTTCTGTATGAAGACACAGATTCCTCGGTGGAAATCAGGTAATAATACCATATGACCACTAGCCATTGTATCAGAAGGTAAGTATTTTCCCTTCAAATGATAGTAGAAGGATCTTTTGTTCAGTTTTTAAAGTTAAATGTCATCTATTTTTGACATTTTCATTGTGATTTAAGGCCAGTATCTAAAAATAAACCAACAAAAGAAAATAAACCACAAACTACTGTTTCTTGTGTCTACAAACTGATCTTATTGCCGATTCCACACTCGCCAGGGCAACTTTCTTGACAAGAGAACTTCCATTTCCTCCTTCACTCTCTCCCTTTCTTTCTTTCTGTCTTGTGGCAAGTTTATACTGCTGGTTTAAGAGCACCCTGTCCTGCACGTGGAAAGGTGAATTGTTTCTCTCTTCCCTGTGGTCTGCCCTCTTCTTGCCTTGGGGATGAAGAGGTCAGAGAGAATGGTCTCCTCATAAATGTCTGACGAAATGGGTTTTTCCACCCCATAATACGGGAAGACATTTTTATCATCTATATTCTAGGTTGATGATAAAACCATCCTATAAAATTGGCTAATTATGCTGGAGTTCAACTGTTTATTACGTTGGAAAAGTGCGGGTTTGGGTGAGGTCTGAGACAAAAGAATTGGTGATAAGGGAGACTCAATTTATAGATTTTCCTCGCAGTAAAATGTGAGGCCTCGCAAAGTCTCAATCGTTCCCAATTTCATAAGACCGAGTTAATGTCTCTTTCATCATCAACATTTAGAGGCCACCTGGTGGGCCACATTGGGGCACCTGTGTCTTGAAGCCTGTGACGAAACGGCTGTGATCATATTTACAGTACTCCATTGAATAATACGCTTCAAATGCAAGACATGTAACTTCAGATTTGTAATGTTCACAGACATGTTTGCATCCAGAGGACCTAAAAAAAGTTAAAATGAGGTACAATCAAGGAAAGAGGAAGGCACTCATTTCCCTCACCTCCTCGGCTTTGTGGAGCCTGTCTTTGAATTTAATGTTCTGGCACCATGATTCCTTCCCTCTAATTCTTCAGTATTTTAAGATCACTTTAAAGTCTTAATGCTCCTTTCTGTTCCAAGCAGAGACAAACTTCACAGAAGCTCCTTGTCTTACTGACTCTAATGAAGAAACCTCCACAGGGACATGTGTGTGGGTTACGGTAAAAGGGATGCTGTCTTTCAACAATAAGCTAAGGAAAAATGTAAGTCACCCAATCCAATAAAGCGAGTGCATTTAACATCAGGGTGTAGTTGAAACAAACAGTTATTTTTCCTCGCATCACCAATATATAATTCTCTTGATGGGCCACTAAGAGGCACCTCTGTTCGTAGCAAGCAGAGTTAACAGCTGGGTCACATTTATAACATTCCACTCAATGGCATGCCTCAGAGTCCAGGTTTAGAGTTTCAGATTTGCGATTTATAGGTGTATTTGCCTCCAGATACCAGAAGACTGCTTCAGTTGGATGAAATCATAGAGAAGAAGGTATGTTGTGCTACTGCAACTTTTTAAAACTCAAGTGAAGTATTGCTGTTAGTATTCTAGCTCTTTCTTGTATTGCTTTAATTTGGAATAATCCTCAAATCTTAATCTATCCCCCTTCCTCCCATCGGTCCCACTTAGCAGTGTCTTTCCATACCCACCCTGAAGTACAAAAACACAGCCCCCCAAACAGTTAAAAACAACACTTTAACATGGAATATTATTGAATTCTATGATGAATTCTCCAGTCTTTGGAGCATAATGTGTGGGGAAAAACATGGTCTGTGGAGCCTGACCCATCTCTGTTCAAACAGCAGTTCAGGCTTGACCTGGGCTTGACCTCAGTGAGACTTGCTTCACTCTTGACGAAATGGGTAAAAATGCCAACTGTACAGTGTTGTTTCAAGGACTAAATGAGCACGACAATAGTTAAGATTCATGAAGGAGTTTCCATGTGCCAGAAACTGTTGGGGAGGAAAAACTTTTCCTCTACTCTCTTAGGTTCAGTGTCTTGGGGCCTGTGAATTTAACTGACAAAAGACAGACTGACAGAAGGGAGGGAATACAAATTTATGAATATTTTTACATTCACAGGAATTCACAGAAAAGAAGTGAAACTCCAAGCAGTGGTTGGACTTGGGGGCTTATGTCACATTTAACAAAGGAAAGAGGGTTTGGGCTTCAAGGGACTATAAGTTGTGGGGAAGTGACCAGGAAATAAATGGGAGAATGAATGGAAGGTAAAGGTTATTTCAGGGAGTTTGTTTATGCAGACTCATCTTGGTGCTGACTCTCTGTCTCTTGTAATAAGATTGCTTTCCTTGTCCTTGTACAGGAGAGTGGGGAACACTTATGCCACCTTCACAGAGGGGATTTATGCCCTGCGTGTAGGCAGATGGGGGGTGCAGAGGACTCTTCCCGTGTCTGCTGATTCTTAATTGCTTTTAGCTCAAAATAATCTTTATGCCAAAGTGGCATATTTTGGGTGGCGTACCCCAGTCCCTTCAGTACTGTGCTGAGAGTTTTACAGAGCCGACACTGCATGCAGATCAAGTGCTCACGGAGAAAGTGCACACTAATTAGGCCAGAGAAGTGTGAATTTACTCCCTCTCCCTACGTCATTACAAATTCTTGTAAGAATGATTTTTGGTGAGATACAATAGCCTAATGGATGCATCCTAATGTGCTTGACTGTTTTCTTATAGTTGAAGAGCGTTTAGATTGTTTCTACTCTTGGTTTTGCTATTAAAACTTACACTGCAGTGTATATGACTGTGCCTGAACTTATATCTGCATTTTGAAATTTTCACCCTTAGTGTAGAGGCCCAGAAACACAATCACTGAGTCAAGGGATATGAACGCCTAAAATCAATTAGCTTTCCAAATTGGTTGCTCTAATTTGTCGATCTCATCCCATCCTTGCTATTATAATTTAATCTTTTCTAGTGGATAGGTGTAGAATGGCACTTTGTTTCAATTTAAGATTATAACATTACTAATGAGTTGAACAATACAAAAATTTACTGACAATTTGTATTTCCTCTTTTGAGAACTGTTTATTTATGTCTTTTTCCTATTTATCTATTGCTTTGGTGTTTTTCTTGTTGATCCCTAAGCGTTCTTCACATATTAAGATTATTAACTTTTTGTTCGTTGTCTGTTGCAAAAAAAAAAATCACACTTTGCTGTTTACCTTTTAATTCAGTTTATACTAAATTTTATGATTCAGAAAATTTAAAGTTTTATGGGGTAAAATTGATCAATCTTTTTTCTATTATAACTTCTTCCACTGTTTTTATAATCTAAAACTATTCACCTTCCAGAGGTCAGAAAAAATTGTTAAAGTGTTTTCTTCTAAGCTTATTTTTGGTTTGAGATTTTTCAATTTAATTCTTCAGTCAATCTAGAATTTGTTTTGATGAGTGGTGTGAGAGGAAGATCAGAGTTTTCTCTTGACTGTACCCCAAAGATGGGCCCACATACTCAGGTCCCATTAAAAATAAACGAACAAAGACACCTAAGCTAAAACACCCAAAGCAAAGAAATCAATGGATTTTCTTCCTGTGAAAACTGTCTTTACAAAAGAAAGAAACTTAGAGAACTTTCATGTCACCTCAGGTTTAGTCCAAGATTTTTAAAAAATAGGAAAATCTCTTTTCTTTTTACCTTAGTTATTCAAGGCATTCAAAACACTACTTTTACCTTATTCTAGAGTATCCATATCTGTTTCTCTTGGTATATAAAGACTTTGGGGCTTACAGGTCTATATCTATATCTGTAACTGTATCTACAACTATATCTGTATCTATATCTATATCTATAACTATACATGTATCTGTTTCTATATTTATATCTATGTCTATATCTGTATCTATAACTATATCTGTATCTGTATCTATATCTATAGCTTTATCTACATCTGTATCTCTGTCTATATCTGTATGTGTATCTCTATATGTATCTCTGTCTAGATCATCTAAATACCTACATACATACATACAGTCCTCATTCGGCCACCACTCACCCAAACCTTGTAAAATAAAATGACCCTCCAGGTGAAGGAGGAACTTATAGTTGCGATGCAAAGGACTTGCTGGGTTAATTCTCTGTCACATTGCAAGTTAAGACCTCAGGAGGGTATCCTGATTGAGATTGAAGCATATACATAAATAAATCCCCAGCCAATGCTTGATTTGAATAGATGTATGGGAGCTGGGGACAGAGTTGACCAGATGCTGGACCATATGATAAACACAGAGGGTCATGGTGTGGTATAAAACCCGGCATTTATATGGTACAGCTGGCCGTGCATAATCTCTTGCTAATTTATAAGGCAGGAGCATCTGCTCTCGAGCTGCCACCCTTTCCAATTTTCTAACAGCCTCCTCCTTGAGTCTCTTGTTTAATCGATCAGCCCACCATGCTCAGGAAAGAAGGGGGGTCACCGCCAGGGAAAATGACATGGCCTGCAATCCTGCCTTTCAGAGAAGAGAGGGAGAAGTACCTCCAGGAAGATTCTTGGTCTCATTGTGATTAGACTTCTTTATTGGATGGTGGCGTTTTGAAAATGCTCTTTTAAGTGGAGCATCCTGGGCTGCCATCACTGGATCGTGTCTTTCTCTATAAAGAGAAATTTCTCTCTGCCCCTTAATCTCTAAGAGGAGAATTTAGGCCAAGTGAAATTCTCCCATGCTCTCCTCAGAGTTAGTATTAATATCTTTTTAATTCAAATCAACTAGCTTTACTAGGGACCACGCAGGCAAACATAGGAGGCAGAAGCCATGATGCCCTCCTTGCCCACAACCCCCTTCAAAAAAGAAACTTTGGGAGGGCCTGGCTCCCTAACTCACTGTTCTTTCCTTCTGTTTTCATTCTTCCTACTTCCTGCGGGGGCAAGGTGGGGTTATGCTGGTGACATGCCCTTCGCTACCTACTGGACGAGGCCCGGCTTTCCCTCCCTCTCTGTTTAACCCCACTGATGTGTTGGTTGATAGAGGTTTAGAATATTTTTATTTAAAAAGGAACTTCTGCCTCTGATATTAAAAGATTCAAAGGAATGAACATCTTGATGGAAATTTGTTTTCTGGGACACGTAGATGATATAGTTTAAAGAGAAGGAGCACTTTACCTTCAAATAGCACTATTTTGGAATAAACCCATTGGTCTCGGGCTTAGAAGAGGCTCTAGTCCTTATTCAGCCCTAAAAGGCTTGTGACGTTGGCTGTATCACTTAGCCTCTCTAATGCTCTAATTACCCATCAGACCAGCTTTGTCCCCGCACATTGCACGTGTGAGAGGACACAAAAATACATAAATAAAAGGCCTGTCCACGGATCTGTTGTTATGCATCTGGGGAAACCAAGCACATTCAAAATCTCAATGAAAGCTACCTTCAATGACCTTCCAATATTGCCCTTTGACCCAGCATCACCTTGGCCGTTCGTCCTCCCAGGAGCCTGCTGCCCCCACCCGAGGTATTGATGGAGCAGTGAAGGAGCACGCCAGGGGCTGAGACAGTTTCTGCAGTGCTTTGCACACTGTGAGCAACAGTTAGGGCAAAACTGTGACCCTGATGGTCCCTCCCGCCCTCATTCAGCTTTACCCATTTCTCCTGGGGCCCGCGTGCCGTCCTAGAATGCCCGTGATCTCCCCACCACGTGCTGCTCCAACCTGAGGCCACAGTCACTGACGGTGCCCTGAGTTTTGATATAATGAAGTTTCCCAAACTCTTCTGATCCTAAGAATCCCCTGGGCTGCTTGCCTCATAATTCTGAGGGAGTAGGTTTGGGGTGGAGTATATTTAACCAAGTTCCCAGGGCGTTCTTGGGATGAAATATGAAAGTAGAAAGTAGAAAGATGCCCTGGAGATGATTTACACCAGTGGCTCTCAAAGTGTGGCTTTCCAACCAGCAGCATCAGCATCACCTGGGGACTTGTTAGAAATGCAGATTCTAGGCACTGTATTGAGTAGGAACTCCGGAGGGGGTGTCCAGTGATCTGTGTTGTAACAAGCTCTGCAGATGGTTATCACGTAGGCTAAAGTTCCAGACCGCTGGTTCAGACCAGTCCTCTCCTGTTGTCCTCCATTTTATGGATAAGGAGTGTTGGCACTGTTCTCACTTCGGAAACTTGGGTGTTGAGGTCAGAGAGAGACCAGTGCTAGAATCCCTAGATGAATGAAAGGGTGGGAAGACGGATGGTAGAGGGCTATTGAGGATGGGGCATCAGTGAGCACGGTGCTTAACTCCCTCTCCCACTCCCAGAGTAAGGGCTCTTGTCTGTGTAGATGGGCCTCATGACTGCCAAGGGCACTGCTGAGAAGCACAGTCTTCTGAAGAGCTGCCCCACTGTGGTGACCAGAGCCTAGTGACTCTGCACCTAAGAAATCCCCTGAGAACCCAGATACCGAGAAGCCCCAGTTCCCTTCAGAAAACGACGTTTCACTCCTGGAGGAGTTTCAGCTCTGCTTTCGGTGGTTAGTCTCTGCTCATTCTCAGAGCAGTTGATGACAGTCTCCTCTAATTAGGAGTAGGATTGTCTGAAATTGTAGCCTATGGGCGATATTGCTGCGGTTTGATCACATGTCTTCGCCTATCACCCTGGGGGGAAGAAGTGAGTCTCAGGAGACAGTTCAGACTTCCCTCGTATGCTCAAAACTGGTGTTTTGACTACAGTTTTCACAATGTTTTCAGTATTCAAGTACAACGTGTGCTATCATTTATTTAATATTTTTCGTTTATTCAAAAAAATAAACTCTTTTTTTTGAGTAGTCTTGAATTTACAAAAAAATTTGTGAAGATAGTACAGAGATTTCCCATATACCCCTAACCTAGTTTCCCTTATTATTAACATCTTGTATTAGTAGGGTTTACTTGTCACAAGTAATGAACCAATACTGATACATTATCGTTAACTGAAGTCTATACTTTATTCAGATTTCCTCAGTTTTTACCTAATGTCCCTGTTTCTGTTTCCTGACCCAATCTAGGAGACCACATTAAATTCAGTTGCCACTTTATATTTGGGTCCTCACCCAGACCTATTGAACAGTGAACCGAGGCAAAATGATGATACTCTGGCTACTGCTATTGCTGTGAGTATTAAAGTTTGTCTGTCTCTGACCCAGGAGTGTCATGTCTTCTGCCAGCATCTAAGAAACTTTGGCAGGCTAACTTGTTAGCTTCCGAGAAGGGTAAAATAGGGAACCTCTTACAGTTTCCGACAACTTGTTTGTTGTACAATTGAAGTATTCAAAAAGGATATGGAATATATTAAATTCATAAATATTTAAAATAATTCAATTAAGTTATAAAAGCGTTCTCAAAAGTAATTCTTAAAAGTCACTGGATTTATAAACCAAATAATAAGTTTCATGTGTTGAACTTCAAAAACTTGGGGTCGGCCTGGTGGTGTAGTGGTTAAGTTCATGAGCTCTGCTTTGGCGGCCCAGGGTTCACAGTTTCGGATCCTGGGCACGGACTGGTGTACCGCTCATCAAGCCATGCTGTGGTGGCGTCCCACATACAAAAAATAGAGGAAGATGGGCACAGATGTTAGCTTAGGGCTAATCTTCCTCAGCAAAAAGAGGAGAATTGGCAATGGAAGTTAGCTCAGAGCCGGTCTTCCTCACACACACACAAAAATACTCAAGGAACAATAAAGGATTTGAATTTATAGTTTTCAGAAATCAATTTTAAAAAATCAACATCCCCTAAATAATTTTTTCTAATGCTAAAGCCACTGTTAAGGATGCCATAAAACTCATTTAGATAATACTGAGCTGTGATCTTCAGTTGCTGTCACATTAGAACCCACTCTAGAAATGAATTTATCCAGAGTGTTTATGGCTAGGAACGACAGAGCTCTACTGCCCTCAAGCGTATTTGCATTTCAGCATAAGACAAACAGCTTTATCCAAAGAATGAATCTCTAATGGTGGAATTTGGGCACCAATGCAGGACTAGTACTCCTCAAGTCATGTTATGAGGTATGCACCTATTTTGCAGATTCAAAGAATAAAACAAGGACCTCTATCTTAGTCTCTGCAGAATCCTCAAGACCTAGAACTGGCACATAAGTCAGTGCTCATTAAATGTGTGTTAAATGATTGTGGTTGGATGAATAAATCACTTTAGACAAGAGAAAACCATGATCAGATTTAACTTTTAGAAGACCTCTGGGCTGTCACATGAAAATTAGATGGGAGGAGGCCACCAGGCAGGAGACCGAGAAGGAAGCCTGTGGCAAGTGGCCTTGACGGGGACACACAGACAGGGCTTCCAGGCTTTTGAAGCAAAATCCTACCATCTTCAGCCAATTACTAGTCTAGTTTTGGAAAACAGCTATGGCTTGTTACCCGGCTCTGCGGGAAGCTAGAAGCCTGAGCGTGGGGTGCCGTGTGACCACGTGACCCGAGCTTCTCGTCGCTAACGGGCGTTCTCTGGACCATGGAGCCGTGAGGCAAGAGGAGCACAGTCAAGTCTGGACCCAAACGTGTCCCCACAGCACAAAGAGCTGCGGGACCTCGAGAATCAACAGACGAGAGGCCCCTCTGAGAACATGACCTCCCCAGCCTCTTTCCAGACTCACCAGTGCCAGTGTCTTCTCAATGTGCTCGTGAGCAAGCGTCCATGCAGTCAGGATAGAGGTTATTCTACATGGCTCAACAGCACAAGCTTCCTCTCACTGAGGCTGACCTGGCCCCTGCCGTGTGAGTGCCCCCCAGCCAACAGCAGCAAGCAGCCTTGTGAACACAGTGTGTGTCACCACGTCTTGGAGGGGGCACTGATTTGTCCCCAACCGAGTAGACACATCGAGACGTGGGCCAAGCATGCCCCTGTCTGGCCAGCCCCTGTGGACTTACGAGTGTCTTATTCACCATCGTTTCACCACAGGATGCTCCTCCTGACAAAAGAACCCTGACTTTGTTGGCTTGGGGTCTGTGCTTCCAGTCAGTTATGTGAGCCGGTGGGCACCTTCCCGGTTCTTCTCTGGACACAGCTCTCCAGACCGATGTACTTCCTGGCTTGTAAGGCTGACTCACCTCTCTTCCTCATTTGAATGGCAGGTACTTAGAGGCCACCTGAAGAAAACCAGCGTAGGTGGGGAGGCATCACCCTGAATGTGTTCTTTGCCGAGGCTTCTTCTCTGTGTTCGCCTGGGGAGTGTCAACAGGCCTTTGAGGAAGGCTCTGATCTGCAGTTTTATCTTCTGCAGTGTGGAGCATAGAACCATCTGGCTTTTCAAAACTTAGAAGCCTCACCTTTCCAAATGCTATTTCCTTCCATCTCTGTTGCAAACCTGCCAGTTTTTACCTTAGCTTATCACTTTTTCTGTTTTTTTGTGTGAGGAAGATTAGCCCTGAGCTAACATCTGTTGCCAATCCTCTTTTTGCTGAGGAAGATTGGCCCTGGGCTAACATCTGTGCCAATCCTCCTCTACTTTATATGTGGGATGCTGCCATGGCTTGACAAGGGGTGCGTCGGTGTGTGCCCGGGATCCGAACCCACACCGCCCAAGCGGAGCTCGTGCGCTTAACCACTACGCCACCAGGCCGGCCCCAGCTCATCACTTTTTAAAAAGCTTTCCTGCAAACAGCAAAGAGCCGCCAACACAGATCAACATTGTGACTCTTTCCGGTAGCTTCCTCTGGAGAAACAGAGGAAGTGGCCTGCTCTCCCAGGTGTTGTAGATGATGTTTTACCACACGTTTTGTGACAACCAGAGCAAGAGTCATCAAGCCTCTAGCCCGACACACCTGAGTCCCCGTCACCGCTGCTCTCCCGTTATCGTGTGGCCATGTTCTGTGTTTTAGTTATAGCAGCACCAGTCCCTGTTTCATGTTATTAGGAAAAGTGCTAACTGCTGTCAAGAGAATGCAAATGCCCGGTTTAAACAGGACAGACACTTATTTCTCTCTCACAAGACAGTGCAGGCCCGAGAAGTGGGCTCTGCCCCCTGAAATCACTCGGGGAACCACTGGAGTGAAGGAGCACAATCATCTTCAGCACATAGCTTTCTAAGGCTGCTACAGAAACAGAAAAAGGAGGAGTGATTCTAAAGTAACCATTTTAAGAGGATGAACTGCAGTTATGTAACCGAACTCAGTGGGTCTGTCTCTTGGTGAGTGCAGAGCCAAAAAGCACAACCAAGGCTGAAGTGGGTGAAGAAAAGATTTATTGCTTGCACAAGCAATGGAGAACACTGGGGGTATCTCCCAAAGCAGTGTCTTCCCGAGCTCAGTGCCGATGGAGACTTTATACCCCGGAGTGCAGAGGATGTGTTACAACCGTCTAACAACCGGGCCCAATCAGGGCTCATGTGCAGGTCATTATATAACAGGTTCAGTGTGACATGTCATTACATGATGAGGTCAAGGAACATGCTACTACATAACGAGTCCGTGGTAACTTTTGGACTCTTAGAGCTGGAGCAGACTGCAGGGGTCTTGCTGCCAACATGTCAGTTTCACTGTAGGATGGCAATATCTGCAAAAATGGGGACGTCAAGCTCTGGAAAACAACACATTTAATTCTCTCCTTGTCTGGAAAACATTTGACAGACCATGTTAGTTTTTGCTCAGATGCTCAGTAGCCCTTTCCTTGCCTGGTTCCCAGTCACAGTTATACACACCAATTTGATTCATTTCCAGTTGGTGAGGACTTAGGCACGTGACCCCACCTGCCAGCTGCAAGGGCGTTGGACAAATGTCATCTTAAGCAGGGCAGCCCCATCCGAGAAAAAGGAAGAGAACAATCTAGGGGGATAACCAACAGTCTGCCACAGTCAGCATCCTGCTTTCCTTATTCTTCATAATGATGATACAGTAGATGATGGAATAGATATACCACTATTTTTCAATCGTTTCCTTTTGGTGGATTTTTAGATGGTTCCCGATTTATTGCTATTATCAGCCCTCTTTCTATATAAACATTTGCACCTTGAAATTTTGATAGCTGTGCCAACACTACTCTGAAGATGTTCTGCTTTATCCTCATATTGAGAGTATTGAGTACACCTGCTCTCCTGCAGCCTGACCGAAGTGCAGCTTACCTAATCTTCTAGTCTTTGCCAATTTATTAGCCTTTACCAATTTATTTAAAAAGTAATGTTCTGTTTCATTTTCATTTCTTTAATTACGTGGAGCATATTTTCTTTTCTTTATAAACTAATTTTATTTCCTTTTTTGTAACTGCCTATTCTAAATCTTTGCCATTTTTCTGCTGGGTTTTTGGTATCTTATTATAAATTGTTATGAATACCTTATAAATGCATAGTGCTCTTCCAAATATAGTGTTCCTGGGCCACACACTACATCTCAGATGGGCAAACTATGGCTTGTTGGCCAAATCTGCCCTACAACGGAGTGTCACAGGACACATGAAGCCTCACTTTCTATCACGTGCTCTCTGGCCTCTCCTGTGCTGTGGCTGAGCGGTTGTGACCGTCGGGAGGCAGAGCTTTACCTCTGCCCTTCTTGGGTCTTCAGTTGAGACTCTTTAACAAAAAGACAGATTAACAAGAGAAAAACAAGCAGTTTATTAACACATGCAGTGCACATCATGAGGGAGAAACTTAAATGAAAAGTAAGGACAGCTTAGAATTCCAGCTTAGATGGCATCTTTGACAAACAATACATCCATAGAGACACGATGGGACAAAGGGAAGCAGTTCTAGGCTTCCAAGGGCGGCCAAGAAGGTGAGCACAAGGGAGGAAGCGAATGGAGGGAGGTTTGTGTGCAGACTCCTCTGGGGCATCTCTGGGCCGAAAAGAGTCTGCAGTGCAAGGCGAGTTTATGTCCTGCCTTTAGGCAGAAGGCTGGAAGAGTACGGAGAACTTTTTCTGCATTTGCTGCCACTTAATTGCCTTCAGCTCAAATAACTTTTATGTCCTTATAGGCTGAGGCCAACTTATAGAACCATTTTCACTCATTTCATCACAGGATGCCCAGACCCTGGCCTCTTAGGAAGATTCTCAGTGTGTGAGATGTGTTTTTCTTCAAATGTGGTAGCCTTTAAGTTTTTTGACACTGGCTGTCCATTTTGGTATGTAGACATCGACTGCTGATATTTTAAAAAATGTAAGTATTTATCATTAGTATTTTATTAAAGTAAATAACTTTAATTAGTAGGCGTTTTCCCTTCCTAGAGAAGGAGAGACGGAGCGGGCTGGGGAGCTTTCCTTGTTAGGACATTTGGTGAACTGTCCTTTTGGAAGGCTCCCTCCAACCATCCCCGTAACTGCTCTTTCTGGGTAACCACTGTGCTAATAACAGCGGGGCCCTGTCTCTCTGACCGTGGGAACTCAGCAGAGCTGCCAGCTCTTCCTGTTCTCAGTTTAGGGCCTGCTCCCCTGGGGCTGTTCGGCTCACTCATGTATTTTTGTTCTCTTTCCTGTTTCTGCAAATAGAAACAAATCCATGTGCATACTTTAAAAATGCATATGCTTCATAGAAGGAAAAAATCTTCACGAATATCAACATTTGTCTATATTTAAAAGTCAATAAAAATTAAAATAACCTAGTCTTTTCAATTTTCTTTAATATTATAACTAATTTTTGTGCATTTTGTACTGACTGTTCTCTTTTGATCGTTTTTGGAACCCATTCTCAAATAGGCATGACTTGGCTGTTGGAGCCCCCTTACACTGCTTTCCACTTCATCCTATTAGCTCCGACCCTGTGACAAAAATAGGATGTTCCAGATCTGCCCTGACATTTTTTCTGTCGTAAGCTATAGGATTCTGCAAAGAGTCCTGCATCCGTGCATTGGAGACTAGTGTTGGAGACCTGAGTCTGAGGGTGGAGGGTGCATACAAGAGCTGTGAAGAGCGAGGGTACCGTTAGCACCACTGCTGACTGAACACGGAGTGAAGGTGTTGTTAAGGTTAGGGTTTCACATTGGGCTTTCAAACATCATATCGTTATACCTCGCTTTGATTATAACAAATGGCTTAATGGACCACTAAGATGTCCTTTTACAGCAACAAAGTATGGAACTCAGTAAGGGGTGAGTATGTCCTTTCACTAGGGGATTTGTGAGATCCTGTATCCAGGACATTTGGAAAGAAAGGTGTGTGTGTGTGTGGGTTGGGAGGAGAGGACTGAGATTGGCTGACTCAAGCTAAGACAGGTATACACTCCCAAACATTCTTGAACTTTTTGATAGGTAAAGTTTTATTTTCTCCTTTCTCTTGATGTTGATTAGATTCGGGGAGTGGATGGTGTTGCTTTTGAGTGTGTTGGTTTTGGAAGCATTTTAACTTGAGTCAAAGAGACAAACATCATTACTTTCTTTCTATTTTGAAACAAAATTCTCGTTCCTCAAAAAGTAAAACCTACACCCTCATGACTGCCGCTTCAGAAACCAGAGAGAAACGTATACCAGGAGGGCTTTGCGAGTGGAGGTGGGTGGTCCAGGCACGTCATGGCGGTGCAGCGAGCTCTCAGGGATCCAGGCTCACTCCGTCTTTCTACTTTGCCTCCTTCTGCACAGAGGCGTTTGTCCTCACTCTTGTTGCCTCATGATTACAAGAGACCTTCTACACCTCAGGCCTCATGTCTACTCTGCCATCAGCAACAAGGGAGAAGAGGGTAAAGCTGTGGCAGTCTTTATTTAATAACATAATTAAAAGTCTTCTTGAAAGTTCCACCCAGCATGGATGGTGGAAATGGAGAGAAGTAGATAAATTTAAGAAATGTTTAGAAGGAACATTAACAGGACTTGGAAATGGACTAGATTCCTATCTCCTGAATGAGAGAAGAGGAGGTGCCAAGGATGATGTTGAGGTTTCTGGTTTGGGTACCCAGGTAGACGGCAGCACCATTCACTCAGAGAACGGGGAAGAGCCTTGGGTTATGGGAGAAGACCATGAGTTTAGTTTTGGATATGTTGAGCATGAGGTGTCTTTAAAACATCCCAAAAGAGATGTCAAGTAGACATTTGGATACACTTGCTCTGCTTCTTTCCCCTTAAAGTGAGTTCTTTTGTCAGAAGCATTGTTGTACGGTGAAACGATGGTGAATAAGACACTCGTAAGTCCACAGGGGCTGGCCAGACAGGAGCGTGCTGGGCCCACGTCTCGATGTGTCTACTCGGTTGGGGACAAATCAGTGCCCCCTCCAAGACGTGGTGACACACACTATGTTCACAAGGCTGCTTGCTGCTGTTGGCTGGGGGGCACTCACACGGCAGGGGCCAGGTCAGCCTCAGTGAGAGGAGCTCGTGCTGTTGAGCCATGTAGAATAACCTCTATCCTGACTGCATGGACGCTTGCTCACGAGCACATTGAGAAGACACTGGTGAGTCTGGAAAGAGGCTGGGGAGGTCATGTTCTCAGAGGGGCCTCTCGTCTGTTGATTCTCGAGGTCCCGCAGCTCTTTGTGCTGTGGGGACACGTTTGGGTCCAGACTTGACTGTGCTCCTCTTGCCTCACGGCTCCATGGTCCAGAGAACGCCCGTTAGCGACGAGAAGCTCGGGTCACGTGGTCACACGGCACCCCACGCTCAGGCTTCTAGCTTCCCGCAGAGCCGGGTAACAAGCCATAGCTGTTTTCCAAAACTAGACTAGTAATTGGCTGAAGATGGTAGGATTTTGCTTCAAAAGCCTGGAAGCCCTGTCTGTGTGTCCCCGTCAAGGCCACTTGCCACAGGCTTCCTTCTCGGTCTCCTGCCTGGTGGCCTCCTCCCATCTAATTTTCATGTGACAGCCCAGAGGTCTTCTAAAAGTTAAATCTGATCATGGCTTTCTCTTGTCTAAAGTGATTTATTCATCCAACCACAATCATTTAACACGATTTAATGGGCACTGGTTTAGGTACCAGGTCAGCAGAGAAGATTCAGCAGAGACCAAGATTGAGATCCTTGCTTTGTGGCACTGTTAAATCTGGTGCAAGTGAGGAGAATTGGAAATAAAGTAAACACAAGAAATGTTCAGAATGTGTGATAATTACGAGGGAAAACAAAGTCTTGTGATACATAATAACATGGGGTTGGGGAGACTTCTAGGTGGGTAATCAGGGAAGGCCTTTTGAGGAGATGGCATGAAGCTGAAACCTGCAGGATAAGAGCAGCCAAGTGACACGGGAGGAAGGATGTTCAGGGAGAGGGAACACGACGCCTCCCATTCTGTTGTTCTGCAGGCTATGAGATAAATAAACTACAAGAACAAGCAGGGACTTGTCAGTCTTGCACCATTGTATTAGGTGGGGATTATGTTCTGCTGTGAGGAACCGAGACCCACCTCCGATGGCTTAAACAAATTGGAAACTGAAACTGCTATCTGGAAATTTTGGTTCCTCGTGCCCCACTGTGAATGCCCCAGGGTGGGTAACTGATTGCCTGGGGCGATTGATTCTGACTTCCAAGGGTAAATAGAGTTGCTCTTTCCAGTGCAGTCCTGGAGGGATGCACCTGCAGAATACATATACTTCCACATCCGCTGGTCAGTGTTCAAGACCGGCTACTGGAACTAAATTCACATGTGACTCAGAAGCCCAGGAATGAGGGTCTGGGGCAATTGCCTGTTACGAATCCTCAACAACCTCAGGACATGGATCAAGACAAAGAGAATCTGGAGTTTTGATATTAGAGGAGGTTTAATAATGGTTATCTACTACACTCTCATCTCCAGTTTCAGAAGGATGATTGTAGAATGTTTCCCTGGGTTTTCCTTCTCTGTCACCAAAGTTGACGAAGTTGAAACATTACAATTACCAACGCACACTATAAAAAGTGGTGAAAAAATGGATGGAGAAGTAAAGGAAATTTAAAAAATAAATATACATATATATTATTTAAAATATACATATACATTAGATTAAATACATATATATTTAAATAGACATATATATGTACTTTTAAAACTTCCTTTTTTCTATTCCATTCCTTACTGCTCTTTACAGGGTGCTTTGGCAGTTGTTAGTTTTCGACTTTGTCCACCCAACACAGTGAACTGGTTGTGCTGGGTCAGAATAGCCAGTTGGCTGAGCTGCTTGTCCTGCAGCCTGGGCTGGCTAGAAAGCCATCTCCCATTCTGGGTCAGACTCAAACATGGCAGTTTTTCAACTCATCTAGTAAATGCTCAGGAGTCGTAGACTAAACATTGCCCCCAAACCCTGAAGAGACCCACCAAGTGACCTCTTTCTCACGGTAGGGTGTAAAAAAGACAGCAACGTGCTCCTTCATTCAGAGGGCGGGTCACAATGTGCTGGACCTCCCAACATGACTGATTTAGCAGGTCCCTAAATTTTATGGCATTTGTTTCCTACCCTCTGACACAGATGTTTTTTACCAAATCATATTGGGCGAGGGTTACCTCTGGCTCTCCAACTCCTGTCAGCCAATATCCTCCATACGGTGGGCCAGTGCAATGTCCTATGGAACCATGTCCCGTGGGACAATGACCCGTGGGACAAGGCCCCGTGGGAGAATGTCCTGTGGGATGTAAAGCACTCTAGTTCCCTGCCCGAGTGGTGATGTGCTTCTGAGGTGAGGAACTGAAGGTGTATTTCTGATGTTCTCTAGTGACTGGAGCAGAGAAAACTGGATGTGCTGGATCCAAAGCTGTAGACTGGTTTCCGGGGCTGTGCTGATTTTCTCCAGTAAAAAGACTGGTTTTGCAACAGCAGTTATAAGAGGAGTTACTATGTAGTTAAACTTAAAATTATTCTTTGTCATTCTTCAAGACCCACCCACTTTCTGCACAGGCCAAAAAAAGCTCGTGGGATGGGTCTGTGGGTACATGGTGATAGTAAAAATCAAAAGAACTTGTAGTTACTTGAATTAATGTTTTTAAATCCTCGACAGAGGATGCACACCTTCACTCCCCTAAAGCCTTGAATTCCAGGGACAGTGGATTCTGGGGGACACAGAGGAAGTCTGATCAAGCATCAGCCGCCAGGGTCCCATCTCATAGCTACATTTTCATGGCCCTCACCCTAAGAAAGCTGGATAACCCATCCAAATTTTCTTCCTTTCTCTTGAGGTCTGTTGTTTGGAATTAACAATGGTATCAATTTGTATAGCAGTCAGGTCTCTTAGTTATAAGCAACAGAAACCAAATCTGGGTAATTTAAACACAAAAAAGAAATATATTAAAAGGATGTTGATTAAAGAAAAGCAATTTAAAACTACAATCAGGAACCAAACCAGCTCTAACTTTTTGCTAGTTCCCTCATTATAATAAATGATTAACACATGCTCGCTTTATGAGCGTGGGCGATATGGCTCAGCTATTTGAATATTGTATTTTGAGCAGTTTTGTAGATTCCACAGAGATGTCTCAGTGGATCATCTTCCAAAACCAATTAACTGCATCGCCTAAGAAATGCGGCTCATGGCCTATGTAATGCCAGGTATGTCTTTCCTTGGCTACTACAGAGAAGCCCGAGCAGAAGTAAATACTTAGCTCTGGCAACTCTCTGTTTCTCTGCTCTTTTCCCCTCCGAGTCTGTGTTTTAGTTTTTTTTTTAACAGTTTTATTTTATTTATTTATTTATTTTTTGTGAGGAAGATCAGCCCTGAGCTAACATCCATGCTAATCCTCCTCTTTTTGCTGAGGAAGACCGGCTCTGAGCTAACATCTATTGCCAATCCTCCTCCTTTTTTTTCTTCCCCAAAGCCCCAGTAGATAGTTGTATGTCATAGCTGCACATCCTTCTAGTTGCTGTAAGTGGGACATGGCCTCAGCATGGCCCGAGAAGCAGTGTGTCGGTGTGCGCCTGTGATCCAAACCCGGGCCGCCAGTATCGGAGTGTGCGCACTTAACTGCTAAGCCTCAGGCCAGCCCATGTGTTTTGGTTTTTGTTTCTGCTTCTGGGTCTTGTCAATCAGCTCATCTGTGTCTTGTCTAACTCACGTTGGAGCTGTGTCCCTTTTCTCAGCAGTGTCCGGGGACAAGTGTGCCAGACAAGGCTCTAAGGGATGGCTCAGCGTACGTGCGTCTGGCTTGTGCACGCTGGTATGTTATTCTCCATTGGTGACAGCAGCGGTTGGGAATCTCGTTCTATACACTGACCTTTCGGTGATCTCTGTTGGGATGATCGGGATCTATTCTTCTTTGAGATATATATATCAAAAATTTTATATATAGTATATTTTATGATAAATATATATATATTTGCTTTATTGGTCTGCTAAAGTACTAGTGTATGAAAGACAGTTCTCAATGACCTGTCTTCCAGCATTCTACATGAAAGAGAAATTAATTACTTTGTTTAAAAGTTACGATTACTATCCATGGTTGAGACTATCCTAGAAACAGTGGTGGCAGAGAAGTATGGACGTGGATGCAACGAAATGGATGAGTTATCCTCTTCACTTGGAAAGACTCGTGAAGACAAAATGCAATGTGGGGTCAAAAGTTTTAGGTTTGCAGAAAGAGATTTCGTTTGCCTGGGATTATAATACCTGCAAATAATAAGTCTGAATAGAAGCAATGAAATGTATTAAAATTTTGGCAAAGGTGGTTTAATTTTGATGAGTTTATTCATAAGATGTTTTTAAAAATAAAACTTAGGAATCTTTTACCGATAGATACTAGGTTAATGTAAGACTATAATTTCCCCCCATTAAAATGACACAGTGGACTTGTAGTGTTTAGTCCGCTCTTGTCAATAGATATAGTAAAAGTTCTGCTTTATCTTCTACGTAATCTCAAGTGGCAGACATTTTATATCTCACCAGAATAGCTTTATGTGTTTTTATGCTGACTTTATGTTTTTGATTATTAAACAAGTAAGCAAGTAACCAATAAAAGTTACTTCTGAATGAGCTAAGATTTCTTACAATTGTGTTACCTTCTGCTGTGTTGATTTTTAAATGCCATCTGATCACTCTTAGTAACAGGCGGCCAAACTACCTGCTGTGGTCATTCTCTGGTCACTAATCACTAGCACCTGTGTTACTGGGCCGAGTCACCATCCTCTGGTGTTAATTCTTTTGGTTTTGCCTTCCCGCCATCAGATCTTGGATTCAGAGAAAGGTTTTTTCAAGATGTTTTGCGCCTATACAAATGTTGTGGTTTCCCAGTGGTCCTCCAAACAAAAAATCTATTTGTTATGTATTTATTTAACTTTATTTAAAAAGAGATGCTAAAAATAATTAGCTTTGGTATGGTCCGTATTTCTTAATTAGTTCAACAATATTGTAGGAGCTGCATGGGAAAAGCCGTCAAATCACAGAGAGGCTCAGCCTCCCTGGGTTAACTGTGTTGGTGAAGTGTTACTGGTAAATGTACTTCAGAGCTTGCGCAACTTTATTGGGTAGATTGGAAGGTCCTGGAGATTTGTTAATACCCTAGCTGTCCCTAAGCTATTCTTACCTTCAAGGGAAACATTGATCAAATCCTCATAAAGTAATTATGTATTATACCCTAGTAGACAAATGGTTTCAGCCTTCCTCCCATATTTGCCCAAAGTTTCTGATGTAAGCTGCGACTCTAGACATGGATCTTTAACAAAAAGGGTAATTTCAAAGATTTAGTGGAAAGGACTCTACGTCTATTGCTACTTCAAAGACTAGACTCATGAATCACAGCTCTGTCGGGTTATACCACAGGTCAGGATTTCCAGAACTCTTTCAGTCCAGAAACAGATGAGCCCATGAACACACACTACTCCCCAATACCTGGTGGAGCAAGGATTAGTTAAGCAAAACTCAACGAACTGATGAGAAACATTAACTGATTTGTTGAGTGAATAGTGTTAGTATTAGTTTCAATGTTATATTTTGATAGGCACATGCTAGATACTGCTATTTAATCCATCTCTAACTCTTCTTTCTGTAATCCGATTTAGTAGAACATTTTAAAAGGGTATCTTATTCTCCCTCACCTCTCAGAATTCAGGAGGATCTTGAAGAGAGACAAATTCATCCACATTTCTAGTAACTGCAGGTAAAATCTGGTGAAGATAAATTTCTTGGGTTTGGTTCTCTAAACTTGGAATAGAAGAACAGTTAAAAAATATCTTTGGAGTGATGAATACTGTTGAAAATACAATTTCTACAAATCAGACAGAAGTTAATCTCCTGGCCTTAGAGATGTTTCAGTAGACATAGCTCTAGATTTGCTGACTATACAACTAGTTGGCTTCTATGTGTTAAATGGTGCTCCTTGCTCCATCTATGTAAGCGTATCAGGCTAAAACACAGGTTTACTGACGATAACAATGAAGGAACCATTAATAAAAAATATCCATAACTTGTAAAGGGAAAAGGATGACTACAAGTCCTTTCATTGTCAAACAGGCCCAACCTTGAACCACTAATTGCTATTAGGATATTTTACAACTCAAGATAGATGTTAACTTTTAGAAAATCTCATAATGTGTAAATTATTCTCTCTAGAGCAATGCAAGTGATTTTTTTCCTGTAGAGATGTAAATGATTTCCAGTAGAAAAGATAAACCTAAAGGTTATAGTTTCATTGGCCTGTAGAACATTAACCAGGTTTGTATCTAAATTAGTGTTCTTTCTTTCCGGGACTACACACACTTCTGCCTCTCCTACAGTCCTTTGAGTCAGCTTTGCCATTCTTCCGGTTCCTTCATTCATGTTAAGTGTTTTATACATGCTCACTTAAAGAGACATACATACACACACAACACACACACAATGGATAGGATTAAATACCCACCAGTATGGCTAAAATTAAAAATATTAACCAAAATATTTACAAGGGTGTAGAACAACTAGAATCCTCTTATATTGCTGGTGGGAATATAAATTGAAACAATTACTTTGGAAAAATGGGTTTGTCGGTACCCACTGAAGCTGAACATACTTAAACCCAATGACCTACTCCTGGGTATATATCCAACAGAAATCCGTGAGTGTGTCTCTGTGCCACTCTCCCACCAGCCTGGCCAGAACGGATTCTGCACAGGACTGCTCACTTGTGACCTAACTGACGTCTCAAAGTCTGGGGTTAGGGTATCAGATTGACAGTCTCAGTACTTTCTCCTTAGTTGCAAGGGAGGTTTGGAGAGATAGCACCTGCCACTGCATCATAAACTGGGGGGATTCCTCAAACATAAGGCGAGGTTCCGATGTGAAGCATCCTGAAAGCATAACAAACGTCTGTATGTGGGAGGTAATTCAGTCAGTCAGTGAATACTGAAAGCGTTCTCACGCTGTCTAGCCACCGACCGTGCTACACCGACAGCCCTTGGGCTGCCTTCCTACTAGATTAGTTGTTTTTCCTCGGTTACATGCAAGAAGGGAAAGGAATTTGTGCCCATTTGGGGTGAAGCTGCTGAGAGGTTGGGTTCATATCTTAGTGTTAGATGATCTCTTTTCCTTCCAGACCAATGTGGGTTAACTTTTCCTTTTATAGGTTTATGAAAAGCAAGAGTAATGATCTCAACTACCTTTTCCTTAAAAGAAAGAGATTTATTACTTTTAATAATGAACTTGAACCACCGGATTCTAGACTTAAATTCTTGGCAGTGGGTCCCAGCTTGTGCGGGTCTTAGCAGACTGTCGGCGTCCTGCCTCCACAGCTCCGTTCCTGCCGTTGTTGCAAAACTATTGATGGCCCAGGATGTGTGCCCTGGCGTGCAGCTGCAGCATCAAAAGCAAGAATAAAAATGAGCTTGGAGGTATTGTTCTGATAGAGAGTGGACAAGCAATTGTGTCTGGAAACGTTCCTCTTTGCTAAAGTTATTTTGAGAAGACAAAAAATAACAGATTAATTTTAAACAATGCAAAATGTTCTCCACACAAATATGGAGGATATTGTGAAGTCAGGTATTGGCTGGCATTTAAAACAGGGAAGAAAGCCTGTTCTTAGTGGACATTTAGATTAAGCAATCATCCAAAGAACCGATTTCCTTATAACTACACTGAGAAGCAGAGCCATTTCTTTGCTACAAAGCCCTGTTCTCAAAACGGTAGAGATGATGTGATAGGAGCCTTCAACGGCAGATGCCGTGTGTGTGTGTGTGTGTGTGTGTGTGTGTGTGTGTGTGTGTGAGAGGGAGACAGAGAGAGAGAGCGAGAGCTGTAAGCATCAGAAACTGAGGACATTGTAGACATGGTGTATGGAGTAGAGTTTGACTCACTAGCACTGTACTGGGCGTGTACGAGGATGTCCGTAAATATGTGTGGCCTGAACTTGGGGCATTCTGAAAGGACTTTTTGACCTTGAAGATTATATTAATAGATCAAGAGGGAGATATCAGCCCTTTGATTCTAGTATTCATACAGTCTTGTGATTTCTGAAGAATATCAGACGGGACCTTGATTTGCTGTTGTAAAGGTGAGTAGAAATAGGGGCCAGCCTGGTGGCGCAGTGGTTAAGTGTACGCGCTCCACTTCGGCGGCCGGGGCTTTGCAGGTTCGGGTCCCAGGCGCGCACTGACGCACCGCTTATCAAGCCATGCTGTGGCGGCGTCCCATATAAAGTGGAGGAAGATGGGCATGGATGTTAGCCCAGGGCCAACCTTCCTCAGCAAAAAAAAGAGGGGGATTGGCATCGGATATTAGCTCAGGGCTGATCTTCCTCACACACACACAAAAAAGTAGAAATAAAATTCCACATATATTTGGTACCAGGGTACTTGCGAATTGAACCCAGTGATAGAACCAAGATGAGAATTTGCTGAACGCACAAGACCATGGCTGACACCGTCTCTGATAAAACTTGACCAGAACAACATGCATGTTTTGGTAGGGCTTTCTCGTGTTCAAACTGCATTAATTGTATCATCTGTAGAATTTGCCTAGGATCTTCACTTGAAAGTGGTAGAAATTCTAGTCAAAGTAAAGTAAGAAGGAAAACCAAATTATTTGTTCAGTTAAAGCCGAAGGTCAGAAGTGAGGCTAGTTTTCAGCACAGCTGGATTTCCTTGAATTCCATCAGAAATCTGCCTCTTTCCATCTCTGCTCTGCTTCCTCTGTGTTGACTTCGTTCTCCAATGGGTTTTCTTGATCTGGTGGGAAGGTTGGTCATGGCGGCTCCCAGCTGAGCGGATCCTGACAGTGCATGATCCAGAGGAGGGAGCGAGCTTCTCTCCTCCACTCTTGGCATCAGTGTTTGAAGAGAACAGATTGACCTACCTGAGTCGAATCCCGCCAGGTGATCCTGCTGCGTATGTGTGTGGGGGAGGTGCAGGAGACCCATTTGTTAAGAAGACAAACAGGACAGGGAAGGGGGACAGTGAGCTGTCATGTGGGAATCTTGGGTGGGTGGATGAAACCAGGGCGAGTGTGAAGAGAGGATGGCTGTGCAGAGGCCACGCTGGCTTCCCACCACCTCTTCTCACCATCTCCACGATCATCAGTCTCAGGCACGGAATGATTTCAGGGGCAGGGTGAAGGGTTTTTCTGCCTAAAATGTATATTTCCAGGTGCACACTGTGTCTGGAATCAGTTTCACTCAGGGCGAAGCATTTCGTTCCAGATTAATCTTTTACAGGTAAAAAAAGCCCCAAATGCAAACATCTGGCAGAACCAGCTTATTCACGAGCGTGTCAGTCAAGCATAACTGGCTGCTCTCCGTGACCTAGTGGAGGTAAGAAAGGAGGAAGGCATAGGGCTCTCAGACGGGGAGAAGTGGCCTGTAGACCAGCCCCTGCCCACATAGGCCCAGGAGCTGTGGGTAAAGAGGGACTAGCTATTGTCGAAGAAGTGCTGAAGGGGATCGAGATCTTAGCTTAAAAAAAAGAATCTCTATCTTTGGGGCATTGGGGTCAAGGTCCCTCTCCTCGGACACCCCTGCTCTGTAGCGGTCAGTTTTGGCAGTTCAGTCTTGGCAACATCAAACATTTGGCTATGTGGTGACTTTTGTCATTGTTAAACACAAAGGCCTACTTTTCTTTCTAGGGAACATGGTCCACCAGCAAGATAAGATAAACAAAAGAAAATCCACGGAAACAGTGGAAAAAAGACCCTAAAGGTCACCACTTGCTCTTAAATATATTGATTGACATTAAAGAAAAAAAAGTCCCCAAGTTCAGCAGGGCAAACACATTTAAAAAGGGGATTTTAACTAAGGTACTAAAGGGGAATCCGTAGGTACAAAAACCCAGAGGAAGTTCTAGCAGGTCTGATCCCGTGCGTGAGCTGCGGCCTTAGACAGAAGTGGTTTCTGACCTCTCAGAGGCTCACCTATGAAATAGGTGACTATGTATTGCATAACAACCATGGCTCCCTGTGGGCAAGTGTGGGGGTTAAAGGAATAATGCACGTGCACATGCTGACCTCGGACAGGCTGAAGCCAGGAACTGCCGAGGGATGTGCTGAGGGATGAGTGTCGCTTGGTCCACCCCCTCGGCCAGTTCTCCCGACTGGGCTGAGATTGCTTGTCACCATTGGCTTGCTCCTTGTAGTAGGCAGGCCTTTAACCAGGATTCTAGAAAGATTGATGTCATGGGAACCAGGAGGTATCAGAGCCTTGTGAGAACGGAAAGGGCCTCTCCTCTGGGGGGCCTTATCCCGAGCAGCTGGCAGTCACCATGATCTTATGTCTTTGAGGGGAAATGTAGGGATCTGGGGAGCTAATCCCCGCTGAGAGCAGCGTGTTTTCTTTCATCATTTAACCATTTCTCGAAATTTCCATGTCTTTTGCCATACAAGGAAAGTTTATATCCATGTGTCCATTGGAATTTTTCCTTCTTCCTCATCACCATCACGTGGACAGTCCCCCAATGTGTTAGGGCTTGCACATCTAGAAGCACAGTAAATGTTAGCTCCCCTCTGTAGCCCACTCCATCAGACGACGGACCCAACCCAAGATGGCACGGGCTCATTGCTCACAGGGCATCCTGTTTTCTCACGGTTCCTGTCACTCACCTCCACCCTGCCTTGAGAACTCTCTGGAATTCCTTCTTGTCAATGTGGATATGTCCTCTTACGTTCCCGATTTCACTCTCTCTCTCCTTTTAAAGAAAATCTGGGACAGGACTTCTGGACTTGACCACCAGCCAAGGAGAACAAACAGTGCCTAGGAGGTGACACTCAGTTGGAGGAAGAAACAATTATTCTAGAAAGGCTTTCTGCTACAGAGTCAGAGCTGCCCAAGACCTGGCCTCCGCTTGTCTCCATCTCTGCAGCTCTGTAAGAAACGGCTCACTCTCCCACTAACCTGTGGAGGATGATAAGGCAGCGGGTTGTACAAATTATAAGAAAAGCCCCCCTCCTGTCCTCCTCACCCCTGCCATGGTCTCAGTGGTTCCACTCTTGATTCATTATCTTATCCAACAATAGTAACTGACTGTCTGCTGTGTGCTGGTTCAGTTCTAGATAATAAAGATACAGCTGTGAAAAAAAGACAGACCTGCCTTTGCCTTCTAGTGGAGGAAGGAAGACAAACAATAAACAAGATAAACAAGTAAACTGTATTGTGGCAGGTGGTTTAAGTTGTCAACCTTAAAAATAAAGCAGCCGGTTAGGTTATTTGACCAGCGAAACGGGTTTATTTGGGAACAGCCCAAGAATTGCGATTTGGGATGTGCGTGCTGTGGCAGACCACGGGCAGATCCAGCAAACAGGGGAGAGGAACAGCTCCCCCTTCTGGCCTCCTGACTCCACTTGAGATGAGGTTTCCCTGTATTAATTTTCACACAGTGCTATGGAGAAAATCGTGGGGTAGAGAGACTGCAGGGGTGGTGTGCAAGTTTAAATGGAATGGGGAGGGAAACCTCAGTGATAAAACGGCCTTCCAGCAGAGACCCGACAGAGGTGAGGAGTGAGCTGGTGGATATCTGGGCACATCTCTCCAGGAAGCAGCTGTACAAAGGCACCGAGGCCGGAGCATTTGTACTTAAGGGCCAGGCAACAGGGTCAGTGTGCCAGAATTGGGGGATGAGGTCTGAGGGATTATGAGACAGGGAAGCGACCACAGGCCTTGGGGCATGATAAGGACTTTGGTTTCCACCCCTGTGAGACGGGAAGCCATGGGGGGTTAGGAGCAGAGGAGGGACACTATCTCATTTATGTTCTAAGTACCGCCCTGGCTACCGTGTGGAGACTGCACTAGAGGGAGGCACGAGCAGTGCCGGGGAGAGCAGTGAGGTGGCAGTTATCCAGAGGAGAAATGAAGTGGGCCTGGAATAAGGTCATTGTGAGAAATGTGATATTTTGGAGCTGGAGCCAACAGAATTGATGGATGGATTGAATATAGGATGTGAGAGAAAGGAAGGAACTCCTCCCTCTAGCTGGAACTTAGCATCAGTCTGAGAAGTCTAATGAGGATTTCTGACAGACTTAAATATTCTATCCTTCTTTTAAAAAACCCAAATAACAAATATTTCAAAATGCAAAGCAAAAAATTTAAAAGATTTATTGAAATAGTATGACAATATATTCCTAACACAATGGAGAATGTGACAATTATTATTTTTTACAAAATATTTTATTCTTGCCTAAGCATGAAAGCAAAAACAAAGCAACACAAACAAAATAAAAACAAAACTTGATGCCACCTAATACCTTTCACAAGGCAACCATAACTGCTTTTAAAATCAGGCTTCAGGACTATTGAATTTCATAAACTTAAATGCTGTTGGCTGCACACAATCCTTGCTTCCCACCCATCCCATTGCTCTTAATGCCGCCTTAAAAGGACGAAAGGTAAAAAAGATAGTAAACACAAGGGAAAAGAAAGCATAATTCAAAAACATAGATTAAAGTAATTTTTTGTCTCTAGATCTATGCTTAAATTGACTTTTTTCTGGCCGTGTGGGAAGGCAATGAAACCAGTTCTCTACCTCCTGCTCTGTCTCTGACTCTCTTCCTCCGTGCATTTCAGGATAATTTTTAATCCATTAATTATTGCATGTAATTGTAGATAACCAGAAGCACTTAGTGTATTTTTATCACATTTTGGAGCAATTTCCACGAGGAATTGTACAACTTTTCTCCGATATATACCTCTTCACAAGAAAGACAACTGTAAACACACACACGAGACTAAGCCCAGTGTGCTTAGGGAGGGTGTCAGTGGGCTTCAACTGGCCCTAGAATCTCCGTGAGCACCAGCCCCCCTCCCACATGAACCCACCACCCACTGCATGCTTTCAGTTTCAAGCCAACTTCTCTACCTGGTCCACAGCCATCCCCCACATCCCCCCCCAACGCTGCCACTCCTAAGAGCCTTGTGTATGTAGACTAGAAAGGGGCCACCGCCAAGAGACCCTCTGCCAGGAGGGTTGAGTAGTCAGGGTGGTATAAATGGGAGTTAAGTTTCTTTTTTACTTTGTTGCTAAAAAATATTATACCTGATTTTGAGAAGAAGGATAAATTCTTCTAGTGCAATATTAAAGAAGAAAACAAAACAAATACAAACACAGAAAAGAAAACCTTAATTTGAGTATGTGTTAAATGAGGGACATTGTACTGAGTGGGCATCCTTTGGAATTTAGACATTATTGTTGATCATCTCAATCTAGATATTAATCCAGAGATCATGAGAGCTTTTTGTCAAATACCATTCTTATTTACAAAGAATAGCATTTAAAAGAAAATATTGGTTCATTAAGCAGAAATACTTTACAATAGAAAATAAATGTATGAAAAAGTATAGTCATATAAAATAGAAGTATACAGGAAATTTTTCATTCATGTAAAAATTCCATTCATGTAAAGGTTGGTATATCTAAGTCAAGTTAACTGTCTCAACAGAGAGTGAAAAAGGATTGCTTGTTTGGAATGCTATTTTTAAAAAATTAATTCAACAACATTTTGTTAAATGCCCACTATTCCTTGGTTCTCAAATTTTTATTTAGCTGTCAGAAGAATGGAGATGGTTGTTAGCGGTGTTACATTCAGAAATAAAGTTCCGTATTTCATAGAGTCCTTTATTTTCTGCTTCTTCTTTAAATTCTAATTTTTTTTGAGGGAGGGTATGTTGCTTAAATTTAGTTTACAAATAACATCTAAAGGAAGAAAGAATGGATGAGTGAAGCAGCCCCAGAGTGTAATGGTGAGCATTGCTTTAAGAAAATGTAAAACCATCTTCAGTGAGATCCTGCAAACATGAGCCATCTCATGTCAGAGAGCTTTGGATGTCCACACCACGAGCACACCACACACTTCAGGGAATGTCCACACATCTCTCTCCACTCCTCTGACTCCTTCTGTCTAACATGGGCTGGTAGATTTCAGCCACTATGCAGTAAACAGCATGAGGTGTGAGAGCTTCAATCTCAACAACCCTGTGAGCGCCTTCATACACCTTTCGCTCCTAAACACGAGGAAAGAAAAGAGACGATACATGGTTTTCAGGAAGTCACTGATTTGCTCTATTTTTGATAAAATTAATAAGTTATTCAAGGTCACAGTAGTCGATGGGCTGTAGGGTTTCTTCCCAAACTCTGCCTCCTTCTCCAGCCTGATAAAGAGACAGGTCAAGTGGCTGTGTAGGTGCTACATGAGGGCGCTGATGGATTGACCCGGTGGTCAGAGTCTCTTCGTCAAGAATGTGAACTGTGCAGTGAGGAGAATGGAGGAGATTTGGAGACAATTGTAGGCGTGCAACACGTGACCCCAGGGAGACAGAGCGGGAGTCTTGAAGACTCGCTGCTCCGTTGCTCCTTGCCAGTCGTTACAAAGCCTGGCAGTACTTTCTTTCCTGCTCTGGCTGCCCATAAGATTGCTTGTTATTTCCTAATAAAACTCCTTCTTCTCCTCCACTTTCCTATTTGAACGAGTTTGACTGTTTCTGTTCCTTACAACCGAAGGAACCCTGTCTGAGATGGACACCAAAGAAGGAACATTCGATTAACCACCAAACTAAGACAAAGGCACTGATGGTGGCGAAGAACATCACAGCAAAACTGGCACACGAATGTGATGATGTGATCCAAAAGCTGCTTAAAAGAAGGTGTGCAAAGGCCATAAAAGTGAATATTATGGCAATCAAACGGACTTAAATATTGTTAATATCAATCTCTGGATAAGCAGGGAAGATCAAGTGGAGATAAACTGAGTGACTGAAAGGTACAAAGACACACACACACACACACACAAGCTCTGATGGAGATGCCAGCACTGACTGTTTTTCAGTGAGGGGGAAGTGAGAGGACACTGAAAAAAAATAAAGACAGGATAGAGTAGCAAGAGAGAGGACATATTTTATGGCTAAAATATTACTTAAGTGAACAAAAGGAAAACATACCAAACATCTATCCATCTGAACTTACCTTTTCTAGTGAATTGTTAATTATAAAGACCCGATATACTAGCTCATAGTAATCTTCCATTGATACATTTTCTCCTTTTTGATCTCTGTGTGGTAAATTTGGAGCATGGAGAATCACCAACAAAGATCCATTTACTTGGATTATATTCATGACTGGAGGATCTATTTTTGCTGGAGAAAGAATAGGAAATTTTGACAATTCATTCAAAAAATGTAATATTTCACATGGACACATGCATAATAACAAGTCATTGTTAAATTCAGAGATCTGGCAAAAATTATTGTGAAAAGATACTGCTGACACCTAAAATATAAATATCTGAGAAGTTTCTTTCAAGATAATTTTCTATTTGCGAAGACTGATAGATTCTGTTTTAGCTTTAAGAGGACATTTATCATCGTTTCCACAGCCCACAGTGATTGTTCTGGAAAACAAAGTCTAAAAAATTATTCAGGTGAGATCTTAGAGTAAGGTCAATATTTTGTAGGTCCTTAAAGATGTAAGATTTCAAAGCAGCTTTCAAGCTGTTTGAAGGTTTGTTGCTATAAAATTAATTTAACAGTATTATGTTATATGCTATGGAACAGCATGGGAAGGATTAAAAGAGGGAATTTTTTGTTCTTGGATTTTGGTATCAATAACCAGATCATTATTAACTAGGAAAGAAAATTAGATAAATTAATAGTCAGTTTAATTTTCCCCAGATTATAGTAATTCTAGGTGGATTTAATTTTCTAATGGATTCTGTTGTGTTCTTGTTTGGTATTCATTGTATATTTTCAGTTTGTAGATTTGGATCTTTTATAATTCTTGAAAATTAGCCATTCTCAATAGATAGATAGATGGTAGATAGATAGATATGCTTTTCTTCTGGAATTTCAATTCAACATCTGTTAGAATTTCTTATTTGATTCTCCATGTCTCAACTTCTCTTTTATTTTCCACCTTTTTCTCAGCAGAGTGTTCTGAGTGGTTTATTCAGACCTGTCTTCCAGTCCAGCAATTTACTATTCAGTCAGGTGTAACTGATCCTTAGCCCCCAAATTCAATTTTTTTATTTCAATGATTGTATTTTTTTTTATTTCTATGAGCTCTATTCGAGGCTTTTTCAATCTATCTGGTCTTAAAAAGTAATATGTTGTCCTTTGATTATGTTTTTATTCCCTCTGTTACATCTTTTTTTTGTTTTTTTGTTGTTGTTTTTTTTTTTTTGGTGAGGAAGATCAGCCCTGTGCTAACATCTGCCAATCCTCCTCTTTTTGCTGAGGAAGACCGGCCCTGGGCTAACATCTGTGCCCATCTTCCTCCCCTTTATGTGGGACGCCGCCACAGCGTGGCCTGACAGGTGCGTTGGTGCGTGCCCGGGATCTGAACCCGGGCCACCACAGCGGAGCGCGTGCACTTAACCGCCACACCACGGGGCCGGCCCCCCCCCGTTACATCTTTAAACTTATTTATTTTATTATCTGCTTCCAATATTACAAATACTTGATGTGCTGGTCAGGTCAGTGTTTGTTTCTTCCAAACTTGCTTGTGTTGATCCGCATCCTTGTGTTTTTATTGTGAGCACGTTTCAAGTTGGTACTTTCTTTTTTGTTACTTTGGTTTGAATTTTTAAGTTTTAAACAAACTTTTTATTGACCTATAAGATAAATACAGATAAATAAATAAATCACAAGGCTATGGCTCAACAAATCCTTACGAATAACCACTCACATATAGCTGCCACCCAGATCAAGAGATAGGACATTACTAGCACCCCAGAAACCTCCTGTTTCCTCCCGTTACTTAACCCCAGAATATAACCACAATTGTCCCGACTTCTACTGCCATGTACAGTCATGCATTGCTTAATGACGGGGATACATTCTAAGAAATGCATCATCAGGTGATCTCATCACTGTCTGAACATCATAGGGGGTGCTTACACAAACCTAGATGGTGTAGCCTACTACACACCTAGGCCCTTTGGTACTAATCTTATGGGACCGCCATCGTATATTTGGTCTGTTGTTGACTGAAACGTCTTTGTTCAGTGCATGACTGTACACTAGTTTTTAGAATCATACAATATATGTTTTTTTTGTGTGACTTTCACTCTTTCACTTTTATTTATATATATAATTATGGGCTGAATTGTGGCTGCTGCAAATTCATAGGTTGAAGTCCTAACCCCCAGCACCTCAGAATATGATGGTATTTAGAGAAAGGGCCTTTAAAGAAGCACTTAAGGTAAAACGAAGACATCTAGGTGGTAGGGGTGGCCCTAATCCAATATGACTGGTGAAGCCTACAGACACGTGTAAGCACAGAGGGACGACCATGTGAGGGCACAGCAAGAAGGTGGCCATGTACAACCCAAGAAGAATGGCCTCAGAAGAAACCAAACCTGCCAACACCTTGATCTTGGACTTCCAGCGTCCAGAGTGGTGGGAAAATCAATTTCTGTTGTTTAAGTCCCCAGTCTGTGGTGTTCTGCGAAGGTTTTCCCAGCAAACTAATATATATATGTGTGTGTGCGTGTGTGTGTGTGTTCATCCATGTTGTTGTATGTATCAATAGTTTGTTCTTTTGATTGTTGTGTGGTATTTTTTTTCCTTATTTTTTGCTGAGGAAGATTCACTTTGAGCTAACATCCACTGCCAACCTTCCTCTTGTTGTACATGAGCCGCTGCCACAGCATGGCCACTGACAGACCAACCAAACCTGGGCCACTGAAGCGGAGTGCACCAAAATCAACCACCGGGCCACCGGGGCTGGCCCTGCTGTGTGGTATTGAATTGTGTGAATATCAGAATTTATCCATTGTGTTATTCACAGATTTTTAGGTTGTTTATAGTTTTTGGATACTATAAGTGCAGTTGCTATGGGATTCTTGTACATATAACTTAGGAAACATGCATTTTCTTGGGAATACAACTAAGAGTGGAATTGTTGGGTGAGAGACTTTATACATATTTAGCTTTTATAGATCTTGCCAGTTTTCCGTGGTGGATATACCAATTTATATTCCCTTCAGCAGTATATGAAAGCTCCCATTTTTCATATTCTAACACTTGGCATTATTATTTTTGAAAATTTTATATCTAGCCATTCTGGTAGGTGTGTGGTACCAATTGATTATGTTTTTAATTTGCATTCCCTGATGGAATTTCATACGTTTGTTGGCTATTGGATATCCTCTTTTGCAAAGAGCCTGTCCCCAAGTCTTTGGCCATTTTTTAATTGGTTGTCTTGTCTTATTATTGATTTGTAAGAGTTCTTCATACATTCTGGACATGGTCCTTTATCAAGTACATGCGTTATAAATATATTCTCTCCGTGGCTTGCATTTTCATCATTTTAATGGTATATCTTGATAAATGGAAGTTCTTAATTTTATTGTAGTCCAATTCATCAGTTATTTCCTTCATCATTAGTACTTTTGAGAATCTGACCACCCCAAAGTCATGAAAATATCCTCCCATGTTGTTATAGAAGAGCAGACAGCAAGTATTTTCTGTAAAGGGCCAGATAATAAATATTTTAGGCTCTGTCGGCCATATATGTCTTTGTTGTGACTACTTGACTTTTCCATTGTGGAAAGTAGTCATAGACAAAATGTGAATGAATGGGCGTGGCTATGTTCCGATAAAATTTTATTTATAAAAACAGAAGCAGGTCAAACTTGGCCCATAGGATGTAGTTGCCAAGTTTTATTGTTTTCATCCAGCCAGACTTGATTTTGTAAATGGGTGATGCAGGGGGCCAAGATTTATTGTTTTCCCAATTGATCCAGGCTCATTTATTAAAAAGACTGGAGTTACTGAACTGCACCGTGGACATGGATCAAAGGACTATATATGTGTTGTGTTGCTTCTGAACTCTGGTTTAAGGACTGGGCTTTGCTTCTGCAGGGTGTCCTGTGGCACCATCAACCCGGTACAACCCCAAGTTGGTGTTTTCAGAAACACAAAAGTCACGTATATTAGAATCTCAAGCCTTCATGAATTTAGGAAACCCTTGATTTCTAACAGAGCTGAGAATGAAACATACTCCCTTCTTCGTTTTCTATCTTTTGTGCATGGAAGGGTTTTTCCGAGTCTGCTCTTTTATTGAGAGTGTAGCCCTTTGAGGATCCAGGACTTTCTGGGGTACTGGTTGTACCTTGTGCTGGCACAACTTTGTCTTCTGCCCCAGGAATGGCTGTTACCAGCCGGGATCTAGTTACCAAGTCGGCCAACGCCCTCGGGGCAGCAGGACTTCACTCCACTCCCCTCTGGTTCCCTCTGGTTTCCAGCTACTTTGTTGGGGCCCCTGGAAATTTCCTTTACTTTCTTTCATGCTGCTCTGTAGACTTAAGAGAATGTGTTATATTTTATCCAGAATTTCTAAGTGTTTTGGAGGAGGAGGGTCCCTCTCCCCTCAATCTCCTGCTATTTAATCTGGAACCAAAGTTGTTAATTCACTTTTCAGCTATGTTGGAAATTTAGCCTAATGGCTTGAAGAAGAAGCCATTTGTTTACACTTTAATCCTGCAAAGTGGTTGATATTTAATCCTGTTTGTTCTTCTTGTGCTCCAAATTCTGGTGGCCACAGACCTCTTGCCTATCACTTGCAAGTTGAGAAGAATAATCAGTTTTGTAGGCTAGTATGAGGTACGATTAATTTTCTCTTAGATTAAAAAAAACATACTTCTAACATGCTTGTCATGTATTTAGCACCAAAAGAAAAGAAAAGAAAGGAAAAGAGAAAAAACAAAAACCCAGTCTTTCTTTTGTGTGACTCAGTGTTTAGACTTAGTTCAATTGGTAGAAATTAGTTGAAGATAAATACTGGCAAGATTAAATACTGTTGCATATTTTTTTCCACTAAAATATTTATATTTAAACTGACTAGTATTTGCCTTTTCTGGCCCAAGCTACGATTATTGAAGAATTTCTTTTATCGTATGCATACAGAACCTATCCTCTGAATGTATGAATCCATTACCTTAGATTTTGATTGCTTAATGTGATACTTGATCCTGACTACAGGTGAAGTGCATGGCCCAGAAACACCAGTGGGTCTGGCCGCAGTCATCACAGGGGGCCTGGTGTGTGGCCTATGACGCTGGGCTTTGTAACTGAGTGACCATTCCTGACCCAGTCAGCAGACTGTGATTGTGTTACAATGGCCAATTTAAGGTTACTTGACCATTTAACTCAATGACTGCTCTCTCCTCGAAATATCCTCTTCCCATGGCGTTCATGATTATAACAGTCCACTGACTTTCTCCTCTCTCCTTGGCTATTTCTTATCAGTCTCCTTTTAGGATATATCTTTGCTACTCAGGCATCTTTTGTTGGGATTCCCTCAATACCTGGTCTTACTCAACACTCCCTCTCAGTCAACACTCGCTTCCCAAGTAATTCTATCAATGTCCATTGTACTATATGCAAATGACTCAAAAATTTGTCTCTGATAGAGTCCTAGATCTGTATAGCCATTTCCCTTGGATGTCTGAAAAGCACCTTAAATTCAATATATTCAAAACTGAGCTCATGATCTCAATTACCCTGCACCCCATCAAACTGGGCTTTTTCCATCAAACCCCATCAAAAACATCTCAGTGACTGATCTGGTTATGCCAGCCAGAAATTTAAAGGTCGTCTTTGACACATCCTTCTGCCTTACCACTATGTCCAACCTATCACCCAGTCCTGCCAATCCTTCCTAGCATATGTCTCTCCAGAGATCAATTTTCTACAGCCCTTTTCATTATCCTGATTCAAGCCAAGTCCTGTCTCCTTTAGACTATGACAGGAACCTGCTACCTCACTTACCTGTATCCACACTGTTCTTTTTCTGAGCTGCACCCCCAATTATAGCCAAAGTAATCTTTACACAAACCTGATCATGTGGCCCCCTGATTTTCCTGGAAGAAGTCATAATTCCTTCACAGACAGTTCTCATTCCTGCCCCACTCCAGTGGCACCTCACCTCACACTCCCTCCTGCCTGCCCTTTTTCACCACGCCGCTCATTCAGGCTCTTGCATCTGCCCTGCTTCCTCCGGCCTGGGATGCGCCACCCTCTGTGCCCCGTTAACCTCTACTCTTCTTTAGACATCAGCTCCAGTGTCGTTTCCCCGAGATGCTTTTCCAGATGTCCCTGTCAGGTCCCCCCCTTGACTAGGCTCTCACAGCGCTGGGCAGCTCTTTTGCACCCTTTGGTACCGTTGGTGTCATCTCACATTTGTTTGTGTGGTTACGATATTACTGACTGTCTTCCTCATCAACAGAAAGCACTCTGAAGAAAGAGGCTTCTTTGTGTCTGCCGTGCTTGCCGTTTTCCCCGTAGGACCCGGTGTAACGCCTGGAACCTAGTGCACGCCTTAGAAATACTTGCTGAATGAATAAAGAGGCAAGGTAATTATTTAATCTGACCTCAGCCCACTCCATTAGAAAATCAGACCTACTCCAAAACTCCACAACTATTTTTAATCCAAGAAATTCTCGGGTTAGATAATGCTGAAATCTTATTGAGCCTCAAATGCTGCTTTTAACTTAAGAAGCTTTTTTTTTGTTTTTATGTTGCTTTGTCTCTAGATAGATACCACGACCCAGAACTTCTGAACCTAAAATAACACTCTGCTGCTCAGAAACAGGTCTCAAGTGAGTCAATGCATCCAGTTGGCTCATTAGGCCCGTATCACAGACTCAGGGAACATACTGTCCTAATATCCTAGAAAAGTGTTTTTCAAAACACATTCTTCAGAAAGCCTCAGGGGCTCCGGCAGGAGAGGGCAGAGCTGGAGGGTGAGGATCAGCTGAGTGGGCAGGCCTCCGCAGGATTGCTTCAGCAAGAGGAGCTCCAATTTCAACTGTTTACGCACTGGGTTTCTTACTCTTCTAGCTAAGAGGTCCTGGCATGAGGCATTTTTAGCTTTTTTTTCTTAATGGGGATGGTCGTATAGAAAGAACACAAACTCTTCTTAACTCAACACTACCTCAATTTAAATAGAATTGAGCCAAAGCCTTACCTCACCTCAGCTCACGTCTTTGGCTGATCTTACCACCTAGCCTAATGGATCACACTGGAGAAGACTTCATTTGATGAATAAATTTGAACTTGACCCCATTTCTAAGCTTGAACATAGTAATTAACTACTCTGCAAATACACTCCTCACTGGTGTATACCAGTTTACTCGTGCAATCTCCTTTTCCTTAACTAGAGAATTGTTGGTAGAGTGTACTGGGCTTGAATCTCAAGTTATTCCAAGAAACAATGTGCTGGATACCGTGGATGGTTTGCTCAATTCCCAATCCACTCTCCTGCTAGTTGAAAGTTGGAAAACTCAAAATGTCTTTTTCTAAACTTCATTGCATCCAGCATTTTGGATATGATCCAGTTAGTTTGGATTTAACTGGACATTGCACCAGTTAGATCATTAGGGTGAGATGTGGAAGGCAAGTGAGGTAACAATGCTACGAGTTTTAAGCTACATCTTCCTTTATCCTTCCCCAAGGGGTAATTGTGAACTCGAGAAAGGTTAGTACAGACACTTTGGCCAATAATGGACCCTAATTCTGAGTTGACAGTAATCCTTGGCGACTCAGAATGCCATCGTGGATTCTAGTCAGTAAGGTAATAAAAGCAAACTCAATGAGATATACACAACTGACAGACTCCATTTCCATTTTGGTTCCCTGATCTGTGGTGTGAAAGTTGTTATACGATGAAAGGCCAAGAGAGAGCCAATGGAATTTCTCCTTTGTACAAAACAGAAAATTAAAAGTACTACTGTCTCGGGCTGGCCTAGTGGCGCGGTGGTTAAGTTTGTGCACTCTGCTTTGGTGGCCCACAGTTCACAGGTTCGGATCCCGGGCATGGACCTATGCATGGCTTATCGGGCCACACTGTGGCAGGCGTCCCACATACAAAGTAGAGGAAGATGGGCATGGATGTTAGCCCAGGGCCAATCTTCCTCAGGAAAAAAAAGAGGAGCATTGGCACCGGATGTTAGCTCAGGGCTCATCTTCCTTGCCAAAAAAAAAAAAAAAAAGTACTACTGTCTCCTTGGGGAAACTGCAGAGATTCATACATCCAAATGCCTTGAAAGACGCAGAGGTAGTGAGATGTAGCACTTCCCCATTTAACTCATTTATTTGAATTTTACCTGCCTCCCTACCCAACCCCCCCCCCCAAAAAAAGATGGGTCTTGAATAATAAAAGGGATAATTGTAAATGCGCTCAGGTGGTGACCATGGTGTAATTGCTATTCAGTATGGTGTCTCTGTTCTGGAGCCAATCAACACAGCTTCTGATACACAGCTATTGATTTGGAGAATGATTTTTCTCCTTCCTTGGTCCAATAATTAGAAAGCACCAGAACAGTTTCCTTTTACTTGGCTTTCATTGACACCCTGGCTCTCTGTCACATACAGTCTAGTCTTTGATCTTTGATCCATGGTATACCATGTTGGCCCACTAAATTGATCACACGACACTGATTGTACTTGGTGGCCTAGAGGACCATGCACTGCAGATGCTTTAGTAAGACACATGGAAGCAGAATGCTGCAGTTAAATTTCCTCGGGGTTCATTGAGACATTTCCTCTCAAGTGAAAGACAAATTGCTTCTCTTTCTATCCCCTACTGCTAAGAAAGCTTCACTGGGCTTGTTGGGCCTCAATGAATTTTGGAGGGAACACATACCACATTTAGTTGAGCTACACATCTGCAAAGTAACCCATGGGATTTTCAGCTTTGAGAGGAACCCAGACTAAGAGACACACTTCTCAGCCGGTCCATGTTGCAAACAAGCAGCCCTACCACTTGTCTTTTATGATCCAGAAGATCCAACAGTCTTCAAAACATCTATGGCAGACCACAATGCTATGTAGAGACTGTGGCAATTCCAGGCCCCTGGATTTTTGGAACAAGGTCATACCCTCTTCAGCAAATAATTATATTTCCTTTGAGAAAAAACTGCAGACTTCCTTCTTACTGGGCTCTGATAGAAACTGAATCCCTGACCTTGGGACATCAAGGAACCATGGGACCTGAGCTTCCTATTATGACCTGGATGTCCTCTGATACACCTAGTCATAAATTGCACAGAAATATGCCAGCATTAAGTGGAAAAGTGTTATGTGAGTCCAGCCTCTAGCAGGTCTTAGCATCGAACTAATTTGTGAAAGTAGGTTGCCCATCTTCCCAGTGCATCTTTACCTACTGTCTTATCACTTCTACCTCCCCTATAATTATGGGTTCTTGAGGAGTTCCCTACGACCAGTTACCTTAGGAAGAAAAAAAAAGGAGCTAGTTTCCAGAAGGTTCTGCATGACATGATGGCACTGGTCAGAAGTGGACGGCTGCAGCATTATATACCACCCAGGCGCTGGCAGAGGTCTGGAGAAGAGGTATACACACGGACACCTAACCAAGTATTTCTGCGTCCATGTGAATGCAAGGCAAAAGCCACCTACCAAAAAGAAGCTCTCAAAAATCTAGGTGGGTATGGAATTGCAAGGGACCCAGAATAGCCAAAACAATCCTGAAAAAAAAGAACAAAGTAGGAGGACTCACGCTCCCCAATCTCAAAACTTACCACAAAGCAACAGCAATCAAGACAGTGTGGTCCCAGCTCAAGGATAGACATATAGATCAATGCAACTGAATTGAGGAACCAGAAATAAACCCACAGGTCTACGGTCAACTGATTTTCAACAAAGGTGCCAAGATCATTCAACGGGAAAAGAATTGTCTTTTCAACAAATGGTGCCAGGACAACTGGATAGCCATATACAAAAGGATGGGGTTGGAACCTTGCTTCACACTATATACAAAAATGGACTAAAAACAGATCAAAGACCTAAATGTAAGAACTAAAACTATAAATCTCTTCGAAGAAAACTTAGGGTTTTAAACCTTCATATCCTTGGATTTGGCAAAGGATTCTTAGATATGCCACCAAAAGCATGAGCAACAAGAGAAAAAAATAGATAGATTGGACTTCATCAAAGTTAAAACCTTTTGTGCTTCAAATGACCATCAAGAATGTGAAAAGACAAACCACAGAATGGGAGAAAATATTTGAAAATCATATATCTGATAAGGGACTGGTATCCATAATTTACAAAGAATTCTTACAACTCAATACTAAAAAGACAAATAATCCAATTTTAAAAATGGGCAAAGAGGGGCTGGCCCGGTGGCCTAGCAGTTAAGTTTGTGTGCTCCGCTTTGGTGGCCCAGGGTTTGCAGGTTCAGGTCCTGGGCGCAGACTGACGCACCACTTATCAAGCCATGCTATGGCGGCATCCCGTATAAAGTGGAGGAAGATAGGCACAGATGTTAGCTCAGGGCCAGTCTTCCTCAGCAAAAAGAGGAGGATTGGCATCAGATGTTAGCTCAGGGCTGATCTTCCTCCACACACAGAAAAAATGGGCAAAGGATCTGAATAGACAATTCTCAAAGGGATATACACAATGGCCAACAAAGACATGAAGAGATGCTCAACACCGTTAATCATCAGGGAAATGCAAATCGAAACCACACGAGATACCACTTCATACCCACAAGCACAGCTGTAATCAACAAGTCAGGTGAGTGTTGCTGAGGATGTGGAGAAATGGGAACACTCGTACACTGCTAATGGGACGTGAAACGGTGCAGCTGCTTTGGAAACCAGTGTGCAGTTCCCCAAATGATTAGACATAGAGTCTCCATGTGACCCAGCCATTCCACTCCTAGAAATATACCTAAGAGAAATAAATAAAAACGTATGTCTACACAAAAACTTGCACATGAATGTTTACGGCAGCACGTTCATAATAGCCAAAAGGTGAGAACAACTCAAATGTCCATCAGCTGATGGATGGAGAAACAAAATGTGGTCCATCCAGACAACATGGTCACAAAAACGAATGAAGTGCTGACACACGCTACAACGTGGATGAACCTTGAACACGTTATGCGAAATGAAGGAAGCCAGTCACAGAAGATCACATATTATACGATCCCACACATATGAACTATCAAGAACAGGAAACTATAGAGACAGAAAGTCGACTGGAGGTTGCCTAGGGCTGCGGGGCTGGAGGAGTGAGCGAGGAGGAGGATGAGCCAAAGGGCGTGGAGTTTCTTTCTGAGGCGATGAGAATGTTCTAATTGACTGTGGGTGATGGTTGTGTATATCTGTGAATATACTAAACACCACTGAATGGTACACATTATATGGGTGATTGTAAGGGATGTGAATTATATCTCGATATAGCTATTTAAAAAAAAAAAAAGTGGAGGCAGTGAGAACCGCTTTCCCCCGTGTCCCACACCTGCTCCATGGGCTCATGAACGAAATGGCTGTGTGAAAGGGATGGAGGCTATACGTAGACTCAACAATACGGACTTCCCTTTGCCAAAGCCTGATGGACGCTGCTGAGTGTTCAACTCCTCAGTAAGGAGGACGAATGCTGAACCCCTAGTACAGTTCATTTTAGGTAGGTTTTTTTTTGTATGTGTGTGTGTGAGGAAGATTAGCCCTGAGCTAACATCCATTGCCAATCCTCCTCTTTTTGCTGAGGAAGATTGGCCCTGGGCTAACATCCGTACCCATCCTCCTCTACTTTATATGGGACGCCTCCACAGCATGGCTTGACAAGTGGTGCGTCGGTGCGCCCTGGGATCTGAACCTGCAAACCCTGGGCCGCCGAAGCGGAGCGCGTGCACTTAACCGCTGCGCCACAGGGCCAAGGTAGATTTTTTTTATCCCTTCCAGTAGGGAGGGGACGAGAGACACTGGAGCCGACACTCCTCTGGTAATAGATTTGTCTTTGCTGCTTCAATGTTCTAATCAGCAGTCCCCCTGACCACCATGGGGGTAGTGAATGCCTTATTCATGAGCACAGCAGCCCAAGACACATTGCTAATGACAAGAGAACTAAGTTAATGTGGAAGAAGTGAAGTAAAATCTCATACCCACAGGAATATTTGGCCTTACTATATATCCCATCACTCAGAAGTCCCTGGCCTTATAGGAAGGTAAAGTGGATAACTGAAAACTCCGTTTGAGAGACAACACCCTGTGAGGTGGTACATGAATCGGTATATGCTCTAATCTTGTGACCAGTAAATGGTGCTATGTCTTCCACAGACAGAATTCACTGGCCTAGGATACAAGAAGTGGAGGTGGAGTCATAGCCAATGACTCAAGAAATGGTTTGTTCCTCGTACACTTGATCCCTAACTCTTCTGGGTTATAACAACAATGGTTTCAAAGAATTGGGAGTCGAGCCTCCTGACCATTTGGAGCTCTTCGTGCCATTCAACCAACAGGAGACAATGAGGGCCTGTGTGGTCTAGGGCGACTGGGTCTGACTGTCGATGGGAAATGGAGCGGGGTCAGGCGGGGGTATGCCTGGCATCCTCAGGGTGCCCCCTAGAACGCTTAGATTCAGTGACAAAAGTAGCCTCAGATCATGTCAAGCTAATAATGGAAAGACGAAAAGGACTCAAACTCCTCCAGAATGAAGAGCTGAGGTGCAGGCTGGAAAGAAAGTGAACATTGAATTAATAACGAGAGAAGAAGTTGTGAACACTAACCACAGCTCCGTGACTGGTTGCTATTATGAGGACTGCAGTAAATACCCATGTTTTCTTTCTTGTTTTGTTATGTATATCTTTGCCTGTGTACATTAAATACTTTGTTTTTTCTCTTTCCCTTTTGTCTACTATTTTCTATAAGGTCTGTTGGTAATAGCTTATCTTATAATTTACCTTTTAAGTTATAATATATTATTCTGGGATTATGACTAAATTAGAAGAAGAAAATACATCATTGTGAAATGGATTCAAGAGCACTTTTGGTCTCCCTTTTTGGGGAGGTGACTAAAAGTCTTAATTTTCAGAACAGAGAATCCTTCCAATGAGTATTTTCAGGAACTTAATCCTCATGCTTAGGAAGGGACTAGGGCAATGTGACTCCTTTTCTGCTATCTAAAAATACTTCTTTCTTCTAGGAGAGAACAACCTGGTTGGGGGTGCTGTGGCTCTGCAGTCAGACGCAGCAGAATTTGAATCCTGACCTGGGTTATGCAGCCTCTGAGGCCTGGACAACGGCTGGAGTCTCCGTGCCTCGATTCCCTGGGCTGTGAAGTGAGGGTGGGGAAAACCACCTTCTCGAGCTGTTCCGAGAACTAGATCAAATGAGATGAGGGTGTGGACCTCTGTGAGGCCCCGGGCCTGGCAGCCTGCCCCACTCTCGGAGGGCAGTGCCAACGCAGGAAGGAGAACCAAAGAAGCTCACAGCACTCACTTTCCCACCAGGGCATGAACCGCTGCGTCATGGTCCAGCCTGAGAGGATCCCAGCCCAGGCCGTCCTCACCCGCCCGTAGTAAGGCTCCTGTATGTCTGACGTTTCGCTGGTTAGGTCACAGAAGAATTCTTGAATGCCCCAGCAGTCCGCCTTATTGTTCCATTGTCTCTGTCCATACCTACAGAAGGGAAAAGACAAAGAGCTGAGTTTCTTTTTTTCGCAGAAGGAGACTTCAGTTTTTCAGTTTTTCAGTTATTTTTCAGACTGGTTGGAATTTCTCCTCCAACATCAGTACCACTGTGAAAGCTTACGGCTACTCCTCCTCGTCTTTAAAAACAACTTCTTCCTAACCAGAGTGCCATCTTGCCGAAAGATAAACTCAAGCCTGACACCTTCTGTATCACCGCCTAAGAGTTTTTGGTTTTTAATACTCAGTGGAGTTTTTCTTTTGGTGATTGGACCGTCTTCCGTTTTTGAGTGCTCTCTCTCCACATCCATGATGTCTCTGAGGTTTCCCCCTTTTGTGGTTTTCTTCACTTCTCGTCATCAGCTTGCTGTTGAGTAATGTGGCTGATTCTGAGAAGTTGCTACCTCTTTTCATCTCAGGTGAAGCTTGCTCAACACATCTGTTCAAGCTCTTCATTGAAAGGAGCGGGGGTTGTAGTGACGGCTTTATAAGGACTCCTGTAATGAGGGGCTGGGAGGGAGGGAGAGAACCCATCAAGAAGGTAGTTTGGCAAAGAGGCAGATAGATGATCCGGTCTAAGGCAATGGGATGGTGTGACAGCAAAAGGGAAGATTAACGCTTCAGAAAATGCAATAAGATGATGGTGGGAACAGCAGGAATTAGAGGCTGGGAGAAAGGCTTCCAAAATATTTGTGGAAGGACTTGAAACATGGCTTTCTAGGCATATAATGAGGGATATTGCTGGTGTCTGTACTCTGAAAACTGTGTGATGAGAGCAGTTTCATTATATCACAAGTTACCGTTAAAGCAGAACAAACAACGTATATTGAGGACAATTTAATGTTTTTTAATTGTTATTTATTGATGAGACACTGTCTTTGCTAGCTGAATTTAGCTATAATGACTGGCTTCTCTTTTTTTTATTTATTTTTTTATTATATTTTTTGTGAGGGAGATCAGCCCTGAGCTAACATCCATGCTAATCCTCCTCTTTTTGCTGAGGAAGACCAGCTCTGAGCTAACATCTATTGCCAATCCTCCTCCTTTTTTTCCCTTTTTTCCCCCAAAGCCCCAGTAGATGTATGTCATAGTTGTGCAGCCTTCTAGTTGCTGTATGTGGGACGTGACCTCAGCATGGCCGGAGAAGCGGTGTGTCGGTGCGAGTCTGGGATCCGAACCCCAGCTGCCAGTAGCAGAGTGCGCGCACTTAACCGCTAAGCCACGGGGCCGGCCCCACTGGCTTCTCTTTTCATGTGATACGTTGTTTTTCGTCCTATCCCAAGTGGGAGAGATATTCACAATAGACCCACGCAAACTGGGTAGAACCAAAGTGAAAGATTTCAAAAATACGATTCTGCCTTGTGCTGTTGAAAATACCATCTAGACAGGAATAGACCCAGGAGTTCTGAATTTTATACCAGTCTGGAGGCCCTCTTTAAGAAAAAGAATTACAAGTATGAAATTCTTCCTGAAGTTTAATCTTCATTAGTTTCATGGTAAAACAACTTCTAATCCACTTTTATGTTGGACCACAAATAGGCCCACTTTGGACCTATTTACGCTGCCTAAGAGGGAAATATAAAAGGGGCGCCAACCCTATCACCCACGTGCTGGAAACATCTCCAACTGTGCACAAATCTGTGTGGAGAATGGAGAAATCTTTCTTGTGAAGATTTGTAACTTTTAGAGTTGCTACACAAAATATGTTGAGAAAAGCAGTGGCAATTAAAGACTGAGAAACTTCTGGGGCCAGTCCTGCTGAAGTCAGCAAGAGGTTAATGAATGGGAAAATCTGACCCTGGACCTACCACCTCGCTGGAGAGATATGGATGAAGTTATGAAATAAAAATTGCTGTTTTGGTCTGCATCTGATTTTCTGAATTTCTAATGAAAAACCGTGAAAGCTAAACTGTAATATCTCCTGCCTCAGGCTCAGCCAGCATTTCGAACTGTGTAAAAGGAGAAAGAGCCTCAAAACCCCCGGGAAATGTGTAAGTGGGAAAACCTGCCATTTGCGTATCAAGAGCTTCTGTTTCCAGGCCTCCATCCAGGGAAGGAGTTTGTTATATCTGAGCCTTGGCAACCATCCTCCAGAACTAGCCTGAAGGTCACTCGAGAGGAACGAGAGGCAGCACGTTCTCATTTGTGTCCAGCTTTACGGGAGCCTCTAATTTTGAAAAGAATTTTCTAAATAGTAAGCCAACTCTTAAAAAAAGACTTTTAAATTAAAAATGTGTTTTACACACTGACCTCCATGTGTCCCACAATTTCTTTCTCAAGCTATCAATAGTGTCAATTTGAGTCTCTACTATGTGCTAAACAAGTCGCTTCCAACGTTCACTCAGCAAATGTGTATTGAGAGCCCCCACATGCCAGGCTCTGCGTGGAGCCAAAGGCTGTGCTTGTGAGGTCTCAGTGGGTCTCCGAGGGATGAAGTGTGTCCCTAGCAGCCTGCATGTCATCGTGCATTTTGTGTCACCAGGCAGCCTTCAGGGGAGACAAGACACTTCTGTCCCTACCTCTGTTCTTCTCAATCGCTCTGAAACTTTTGAAAAAATCTCAGATCCTAACACTCCGTTGCATTCCAGAACACGTTGCCCCAGTGGCCACCTCTGTCAGCTGGAGGAAACTCAAATCACTTACATTTTATACTGCACAAAATAGAGACTGCTGTTGCCGGTACAAGCCCGCCCAGGGCGCCAGTGCAAAACGTTGTGAAAATTGTGGGACTGGAAATGTACCCTCTGAGGCCTCAGAGACGCCGGGGCTGGCTGAGCTCCTACAACGACAAGAGAATGAGAAGCACTGAGTTCTGATGTGAGCATCATCGTCATTAGCAGTAGTTTTCAATGTTAACACCTGCATCAGGACCCCCTCAGTGGTTGCTGTAGTGCAGATGGGGGATGTGGAGCCCAGGAATCAACATTTTGATTCTTAAACATAATGACTTTGATGCCCGCTAAAATTTCAGAACAACTGTGTTCTGGACTAAAAAACATAAGTGATATCCTCCTGCCCCTTTCTCAGGCTGCAGGGGAAGTAAACAGCAGTGAAAAAATGTTGTCCTTGGTCCCTTCCCCAGCGGTGATGGAACGCAACCACTGTGACGAAAGGGTCACACCACGGCCGCTCGCCCACCTTCCCAGGAGGCCTGGATGACCAATAACTTGGAAGCAGATTTTTACCTGGGATCACTTTTGGCTCCAGGACCTCAGCCCCACACTCGGTGGGCTTTCCCCGGTTCCCAGGCTCTCACTCCATCTCTGAGTCCTGCCTCACGTCTTCCACCTCTCCCGGCCGACCTGGCTTTGTCCCAGCTGTCCCACTCCTGAATGGCTGCACTCACTTGCTGGTGCCCTGGCTCCAACCCCCCCACGATTGCTCAGATGCCCTGGTCCACGCTGTGGAGGGAGACCGCCCAAGACCCTGCCGTGGGGCTGGTGTTGCTGAGAGTCCAGACAGTAATCGTGGTGGGAAAGGGGGCACTTTCACACCGGCATGCCTTGTGCTTTCTTCCTCAAACCATGCGACACGGGTGGCCCAGTCTCACCTGCACTTAGTCATGTGGAGGCTGGAGAACTTTGACAAAATTTTATTCTACATTCTGAAGGAAACCATAAAATGTCACCCCAAAATATACCGCTGTGACAGAAAAGCTATTTTGAGCTGCAGGCAATTAAGAAGCAGCAGGAAAAGCTCTCTCTACCCTCCCCCGTTTCTGCCTAAAGGCAGGATGTAAATTCTCCTTTTACCGGAGACAGACTCTTATCAGCACCAGAGGAGTCTGCACACAAACCTTCCTCCATTCGCTTCCTCCCATGTATTCACCTTCCCACAGTTGGCTGCCCTTGGAAGCCTAGAACTGCTTCCCTTTGTCCTGCTGTGTCTCTACAGATATATTGCTCTTTGTCAAGGTGCTATCTAAGCTGGAATTCCAGGCCACCACTTGGAGTTACTCTTGGTTTAGGTTTCTCCCTCGCGGTGTGAGCTGCAGGCGTTAATAAACTGTTTGTTTTTCTCTTGTTAATCTGCCTTTTTGTTAAAGAGTCCCAGCTGAAAACCCAAGATGGGCAGAGGTAAAGCCTCGCCTCCTGACAGGCCTGAAGTTTCTGAGGAGACATGGGAAGCTGGGCGGAAGGGGGAGGCAGGAAGCCCACGCTCTATCTCTTCCCTGACCTCATCTTCTCCACCTCCTCCTGGCTTCTCCAGAGTGGTCTCCTTTCCTGCTCCGCCGTGCTGGGGGTGGTCCCACCTGAGGGTCTCTGCACTGGCCCTTCCCTTTCCCTGGAATATTCTTCCCTGGATTTCCACATGCCTCATCTCTTCATCTCCTTCAAATCTTTGCTCAAGTATCGTTAAGCTGGAAGAAAAGACTCCTAGGCCCATGATCTCAGCTCTGAACATTCAAGATTTGTTATGTTCTAATGAACAGGGCTGTTGCCTTAGGTATTTATTTATACCAACAAAATAATGTTAATACTGTTATTTGTTTTATGTTTTGGATCTCCTCCAGTGCATCAAATGGGGTGTGTACTTGGAAAGAGTTGTGGGAGATCAAGATTTGGCCACCCTGAAATATATCTCTTCACCTTGATTGTTTTCTCTGACAGACATTTGACCTCCCCCACTAACTGCCTAAAGAATTTGACGTAGAAGATCTGTTCCAGGAAGGAGTTACTATCTGATGGCTGTAATATAATGTAAAATAGATGTTACAATAGGAAAGGCACCAACAAGCCCATCTTATCAAAAATTCTATCTCTCTGGCCACATTCTCTGGATGGCCCTGCAAGGAGTTGCCAGACAAACATTTACATTTATATGGGAAATCTCCATTTGTAAAGGTATCTCCCTCTCTGTATTGGGAAGAGGGGAGATGACCTCATTTCTAGAAACTTATCAATGTGGAAGGTGAGGCCTTAAATCTGCATAATAACCTTACTCTTGTTTACTGTGCTTTAGTGGTAATCTCCTGTAACTGACTCCCCCACCCCCAACATCCTCCTTTGTCTTTAGCTGAAGATGGTATTTAAGATGAGAATCTCTGCTATTGTGTTGAGCAACTCAGTGTCCCTGGTTTCTCCCACGTATACATGTTATTAAACTTGGTATTATTTTCTCCTGCTAACCTGTCTTGTTAATTATTTGGCCAGCCATAAGGACCTTAAAGGAAAGGGCAGAGGGGGATTCTCCCTCTTCCCCCACAGAGTCTATGCCACCACTGATTCTGCTCACCAAATCACTACCTAATCAATCATATTTAGGACATAAAAATTCCAGAAGTTTTCAGGATATGACAGGCACAGTTTCCTAGAGACCCTGCTCAGAGTTGACTTTACCTTGAAGATCGATGGCTCAGTGCCCCTTGTCTCATCTGTCTGTGCATTTCTTCTCTCACTTCTGTGACACCACCCCTGCTACCCGCATCAACAATAACAGCAAATGACTGTTCCAGACACAGAGGGGCTTCACCCTCATTGACTCAGTCAATCTGCCCAGCTCTTCTGTTGCCAAGGTGCTATTGTCATCTTCCTTTTTCCGACTAAAAAACCAAGCCTTGGACAGGTGGAGGAACTCGCGCAGCAGCAGATCGTGAAGCAGATTTCTCACTCAGGCAGTCTGACCTAGAGCCTACCTCTCACGTCCCACAGAAAACCAAGAGCCTAGCCTGGGGGAGAGGAGCTCACGGAGGAGCAGAGCAATGAGAGGCTGAAGGATGCTGTTCCTCCTCCTCCTTCTTGCCCTCTTCCTCCTCCTCCCCTGGCTGGCATTCATTGATCATTGGACATATAAGAGCATTAAACATATATTAGGAACTGTGCCCAAGGCTTTCCATCTTGCTTCATTCTCACAACCACCGATAGGGTAGGTATTTTTATTAGTACACTTTACAGATGGGGAAACTGAGGCTTGAGGACACTGCATATCTTGCCCAAGGTTACAGGCCTGTAAGACGCGGAGCCAGGACCATTTGTAGCTCTTGACTTCCCACCATGTTTTGCTAACTGAGTCCTTGGTATCACCTTGGTATCACCTTCTCAAATCCACACCTTTCTTGGGGACAGAGGCTTGAATTGTTTTGTATTATCAGTCACTGGGCGCCTGTCCAGTCTTGGGAAAGTTACTTGAACCCCTTACACTAAGGTAACCTTCTGTTAACTAGGGGTTCTAAGGCCTTGTTCAGAGGTGTGGTGGGTGATAAGATGCTCTGTGCTCTGAAAAGTTCTCAGTGAATATCAACAGCAGATTCTCACATGTTGTTTACGATCTCTATTCTGTGCCAGGCACTGCCCTAAGACTTGGCATATATTAACTCATTTAATCTCAAGTGACCTACAATCCCCATTCTGCAGATGAAGAAATTGAGGCACCAGGTTAAGTCAATTGCCCAAGGTCCCTAGATAATAAACAGCAGAGTTGAAATCCAGACTCAGCGTGGCTTAGGAGCCTGCGCTGGCAACCGCTATGCTATCGTGTCCCAGGAAGGCAAAAGATGGAGATGGAGAGATGGATGTACCTCTGCCGTGGTTGGAGTTTTCTGCCCCCACTAGAGTGCCTCCTCTTTAGTAGCAGCTCATTAAGTCCCGTGGAGTTATTCAGGCTGCAGATAGAAACTGCCCACAGGTCTGCTCTGACCATTGTGTGACAAAAGATACTGAAATTTTTACAAAGCCCAGAGAAGCACCATTGCCATTTCTGACAGTCCCTGGAGCAAGCTCAGATGACAAAGCTGTGAGCAATTAAAAGAAAAGAAGCACTTACCGACCACTTGAGTCAGGGAGACACTGACGAGGAAGCCTAGAAAGCAGTGTTGGGGTGTCATGGCTGTGCTGTGACTGCCGGACAACTGGGGTTCCCCTCAACGACAGAAGAGGAAGCTGGGGTCCTCACGCTGCACACTCCCTCCTGGGTTCAACCACAGTTCCTTGAAGCAGCTGAATCTCATTTTGCTAATACATTATATTATTTTATTATTTTAGAGGAATTAGAAAAGCGTAAGGATCACTTCAAATAACATTTGCTCTTAGTGACTCTGATGTGGAAGTTTGTTTTTGTTGGGACTGGGGCTTTGTTAGCTGTGAAAAGGCAAAACACTGAGATTTGGCGGATGGAGGGCAGGAGAGGGCAGGGGAGGGTGAGGAACCCTGCAGGGCGCTGGCGGGGGTGGGAGTGAGCCACCTGTGAGGCCTCCAGGGGAGTTGGCCCTGGAGGCAGGGAGCGGCCAGCGACCAGGACTTGGCCACAGGTGATTTGAGTGATCGGTGCTCGGCAGGTGCAGCTCTCAGGGCCCCTTGGCGGTGGTTCAAGCAGGTGGGGTCCCCAGTCGATTCTTCCTTCTCCTCCCTTCTCCGAGGCTCCCCGACACCCCCGACCCCACCCCAAGACACTTCACCCTCTGCACCCCCGGCTCCACACAGGGCTCCCTGCCACACCCCCTTCCCATCCGCATGGCCCTGGGCCCCACTCAACCAATGCTCTTCCTTTCCCATCCCCACCCTCAGTTTCCAGCAGTCTGATGAGATTTTGAGCTATCGAACCAAACGTGTCCTTAAAAGGATGAATGTGGAGAACAATGACTTTGAGCTGCATTAGATCTTTTTCATATCTTCTTTGAAATCCAAACGAACTGGGTCATCTGTTCTTTGCCCGTGAGTCATTATATCATCTTTCTTATCAAATGCTTTTACCACATGTTTTTGAGGCACTAAAAGTATACATTAAAGCATAAGAAAATCACAAAGATTTTTTTTTTTTTTAAAAGGCTGTTTGGGTCAAAAGAGGAAATATATTCTGGAGTCTTTTTCCCCTTGAGTAGTCTCTTTCAAGCTCTTGGTAGAATGGCCTCTTTAGTACAGAACAGTGATGGCTGCTGGGCAGTACTCCCCCGTTCCCTCACTCGCTCATTCATTCAACAACATTTAACGAACATCTGCTATCTACCACGTATGTGCTAGGTAGTGTTCTCAGCAGCAAGGATGCGGCAGCAAATGGCAGACTTTGCCCTCGCCTTCCTGAAGCCCACACTGATAAGGGGGGAGGTAGACCTACTGCCGTGGGGAGGGGTTTGTGAAGATAATGCCAGGTTTTCCAGCTCCTCTGTGCTGTGACAGACTTCCCAATCCAGACTCCTTATTTCCTCCGGGCGAAGTTTCCATCGCTGATAAGCTAACTCCAGCTTTCAAAGAAGAAATGTGCAGCCTATCTTAGGTGCCCTCCGCATGTCCTGGGTGCTCCTCGTCTCCGCGCCTTCTCAGCAGCCTCCACTCACTTGCTGTATCACCTACTGAACTCCAGGCTCTGCGTCGCCTTGATCTTTAAATGGGGGATGATAATCTGGGTTTGTTGAATATCTTCAACACCAATAGCTCTTGTTTTGATGTAACCAAATTGCTCCAAATTCCAGTTAAGAAAAACAGAAAAATATTTTAATTCAAGGTTTAATAAGTAGAGCAGCAGAGAAGGAAATTGGGGTTTCCACTGGGTTACTGACTTTGTAGAATAAATAAGGGGAAATTGGGGGAAAGGGAGATGAGTGTAGATAGAATATACTAAGAACCGAGTTCTTTCAAAGACGTGTGAGCTTTTGTGTTGTGTTAAATTTCGGAAACCAAACCTGTCCTGTCCCCATTCAATGAGCTCTCCAATTGTGTGATATCATGCTCTGCATAAAAGCCAACACTGCCAACAATGCTTCAAGGTAGATGAAAAGATAAAGTTACATCCTAAAATCCCACCAATTTGGAAGAAGAAGAATTTGTACAGAATTGCTTCAAATGACATGACATTTGCTTTGGGAAGTAAGAAAATTACAGATAATAGAGACCCTTGTTTTACTTTGCTTCAGCCGTGAAATGCTGGCTTCAAACTCATTCTCTACCTTCCCCTGTCCTCCCACCCGCCAACCCTCAGCAGGAAGCGTCCGCCTTGGCAGGGACAATGGATGCCTCCATTGTGTTGGGTCTGGAGAGAACTGGCCTAAGCTCCAGCCTTAGGCTGGCAGATTCTCTTGATTCTCTTCTTCCTTTTTCCTTGTGGCTTTCAGCAGACCAACAATTCATCTAATCAAGGAATCATCGTTAATTATTTTTAAGTGTGATATGGGATTTGTGTTATTATTTTTTAGAGATACACATTGAAGTATTACAAGTGACATGACATGATGTCTGGGATTTGCTTCAAAATAATCCCTGGGTTTGGGGAGGAAGGTGGCTGGCCATGAGCTGATAATTGTTGAAAATAGGTATTGGGCACATGAAGGTTCTTTATACTCTCTACTTTTGTACATATTTAAAATTTTTCATAAAAAAAAAGGTTTTAAAAGTTTATCTACAAGGTGCCATCTTTATAAAACTCCTTTTGGTAATTTTAACGCCATTTTAGTGTTGATAATAAGATCTAATAATTATGGCACACCATGTGAAATTCTTCCCACAAGTTATCTTAGTTAACGCTCACAACAGGCCCAGGAGGTGGGCATTATTATCCTGATATTACAGATGAGAAACCGAGACACAGAGAGGGTGAGAGAACCTGACGGCACTCTAGTGACAAAGTGAGGGGTGACATCAGGCCTGGCAGACCTCAGGGCCAGGTGGGCTATGAAATCACTGTGCACTGTTCTTTATTTGTAATATTCATTTCATAATGGGATAGGATGATGTCAGAGAAGATCCAGCCACTCATTCCTGTAATTGTTTATTCACTCAAGTGAATAAACAGGCACCGGGCAAGGCGTGCAGTGATGAACAAGAGGGCAGGGCCAGGCCTCGTGGGTCAACATCATTCTCTTCCACAGGACTTAGTAGGTAGTGAAGGGCCACATGCTCTTATTCTCCTAAGCTGGTGTTCTGGACTGCTCCAGTGGGGTTTTTCATGGGGTCAACTGGCTGGGTTTCTGCTCCAGGCCCTTTCACTCATTCTCTGATGTGGTAAGCAGCAGGACGTCTTTTTAAGGTTCCATAATGAATTATAACATGAGCACCACCCTCCCCCACTCAGCCCTACAGAGAACCATGTGCGTGTACTACCAACAGCTGGGAAACTATTTGTTCTTTCTCATCCCAGGGACCCTCAATAACTCCGCTGAGCAATACCCATGACCTTTAAGCAGTTCTGCATTCTGGAAATAATTGACATACATTTCAAAATAGTTTCTGGGCTTGAATTCAGAAAAAAAGGAACTTCATTGTTCAAATACAGGCAATAAGCACAATGACCAATCTGATCAAGTTTAATTTTGATGAATTTTTGGACTATGAACACTGACACATTATTTAAAATCTCCCTTCATCGGACTTAGGTCTCCATTAGGATAACTTTTTCTGCTCTTCACTAGTATTGTAACAGCTAGATCTTAGGTTAGCATGAGGGAACCCATCTTAGGGAAAGGAGGCAATACTGTAACTGTGGTCCTGACTCACCAGTCTCTGAGAATGCACTCTGGCCTGCATGTAGCCCAGATGATTAAGCACCTCTCGCTTTTACAAAATACACGATCTGCTAGCTCTATCACTCTTATTTACGTGTATCTCCCAGCTGTGATAAGGATAACTGTGTTTTGAGTCCCCCAGGAACATGATGACCTCCAGAGAGAAGAACTCTGCATTGGTGCCCGTCACAAATGACAGAAGAAAGAGAGAATGAGGCGCCTTGAAGTTTGTCACACTGGATGGTCAACATCTCCCAACCCCCTCCTTCCCTGCCCATTTCCCCTACCTAACCACCTCAAGGTTCTAAGATGGTTCTTTAGGACACTAGTCTACCGTCTTCTGATTGTGCTAGCTAATTGTATAAATTTTCCTTTCTCAACTAATGGCTTATTTGCAGTTGATTGGCGCTGGATTGGGGCCAGCAGGACGAGCCCCTTTTTGCTCAGTTACAATATTGTTCTGGACAAAAGATGCTATTGATTTTGCTTTGACTGCTCTTGACCAAGGTCTTTCACTGACCTGGAAAACCCTACTGGATTTGATTCATCATCGTGCCCACGCACCAGCATACGCCTCTACGCTGTTTTGACTCTGGAAAGATTTTCATGGCACAACCAGAATCCAACCAGTTGTCACCCGCTCCACTGCAACCCCTTGGGTCCCTGCCACCATCATCTCTTGCCTGGTTGTGGCCACAGCCTCTGTTCCATTCTCCCTGCCTCTGCTGCTGTCCTCGGCATGAGGCTGAGTGTTCCCTTTACACATCAGATCAGAGCTTTGCTCAGAACCCTCCAATGTCTTCCCGTCTCTCTCAGAATGAAAGTCAAAATTTTTATGGTCACCTATGAGGCTCTACATGATCTGGCCCTCTTCCCTCTAAACTCATCTCTGCAGCTCTCCTCCTAACCGGGCTGCTGTGGCCTGAAGGCCTTTTCGCTGCTACTCAAACGTGCTGGGCACACCCCACAATGGTACCTTTTACCAGCCACCTCTCTGCCCCCGTGTTCCTCCCCAGATGTCCAGGCTCACCTCTCCTCCTCATGTCTCCCTCAGATGTTATCTTGTTGTGAATTCCTCTGTGACCACCCAGCCTGGCAGCCCTTCTCCCCACCCCTTCATCTGATTAATTTTTCTCCACAACACTTATCATCATTTCATGGACCACATTCTATTTTGTTCCTGCTGTCTATCGCCCTGCTAGAACTCGGGCTCTGTGAGGTCAGGGATGTTGTCCGTCTGGTCACTGCTTCACTTAGGAGGGTGCCCGGCACGTGGTGAGCACTTACTGCCTCTCTAGTGAATCAGTGAAGAGGGATGTGAGATTAGCAGCGGGCCAGGACTTACAAGATTTAAGCTGGAAGAACAGGAAGAGGCTCTGCTGCTTCTATGGTCTGGAGTGGGAGTCCTGGTGGAGAGGGCTGAGATTTGCTGACCCCTGAGGTCGGCCACACAGGCTACCTCACATGGCACCGCTGCAGACTCCAGTGGGACAAGCCCATCTGTATCACTGGGAGTTTCTGCCTCTGGAGGGTTGGAGAGATTTCCCTGAGAAATCATCTGGGTGGGGCGTGGCGGGTAGTGGGGGTGGCATTTCTTTGGCAATTTTCTAATAATTCTCCTATGATCATTAGTCTGTTTAGATTTTCTGTCTCCTCTAGGTTCATTTCTTACGAATTATATTTTCCTTAGAAGAGTGTCCATTTCATTCATGCTTTTCAGTTTATTTACATAGAGTTGAGCAAGTAATCCCCTCTCGGTGGGTCAATTTTCCCTCTTTGTGTGGTTTCCCTGTTACAATTTCCTATTTTGAGTAACGATATTTTCTCCCTTGTTATTTTATTTTTAGTTAAGTTAGCTAGTAATTTATCTTTGAACTTTTTTTCAAGGAACCATATTTTATAATTAGTTATATATTCTACTTAAGAAAATTTCAAGGGTAAAGGGGCACATATGTATGATGACAGATAAAAACTAGACTATTGATGGTGAACACGATGCAGTCTACGCAGAAACTGAAATACAATAATGTACACATGAAATTACACAATGTTATAAGGCAAGATGACCTCAAGAAAATAACTTTAAAAAATTTCATGTCTCATTCATATCTCCTTTTAAAATTCCTTTCTTCTGTCTTCTTTCTATTTAATTTATTGTTCTATTTTTAGAAAAACTTCTTGAGCCAGATATTTATTTCGTTTGTTTTATTCTTTCTTTTATATCAGTGCAAGTATTTACACTAGGAGTTTTATCTGAAATGTATCCTGTAGGCTGCCTGCCCCTTTGGCTCTGAAATCGAATATTTTCCTTATACTTTTCTCTAACAGTTCTGCAATTTAGATTATTTTTTCTGATCCAAATGTTTTTAAAGAGAGAATTAAAAACAACACGTCAAGTGGAAAAGCTTTTTAACTTTAGTTCTCACCCTTGAATTTTCATGATTTCCAGGGAAGAAAAAGATGCTGTCTGTCGCAACCGTGAGCAATTTGGAAATCCCCTCTCTCATTGCTTTGCTTTCTGGGAGTTGAAAGGCAGAGAGACAGACGGTATTAAAGTACTGTTCACGAACAAAGTAAAAGATGGCCGGACAATTGCTTAGGTGTGATGTCAGCCCAACAAGATGTTCACTGAGCTCCTCACAGAATTAAAAACTCCTCAAGGACCTCAGAGTGAGGAGAATGCCTTTTGCCTTGTAAAATAATGACTTTCTGCACTATTTTACTGTAGCATGATGAGTAACCAGCATAAGTAACTTACTGGAGTGTATTTCTAGCTGCACCTAAGGCTGTTTCTGAGGTGGCTGCCGGCTCCTCAAAGCTAAAGCCTGACGTATTTTCAAGACAAGTGGAAGGTTTCAGGTCCCTTTTTTGTGTAGGAACTTGAGACGCCAGACCACAGTGGAAAAAACCTGGACTCTGGAGGAGGTGAAACCTGAGTTCAAATCCCTCAAAATACGCTTCTCTGAGCTGAGTCCCCCATCGCCATGGGGTCCCCATGCTGGTCTCAAAGGCCTGCAGGATGCCATTTCTCATCCCCTAGGATGCCTGGGCAAACCCGGAGCACTAAGTCCCTTTGGTTCCTTGGGTCTCTGGACTCTACGTGAACCCATTTAAACATCCCATACTCCCCAAGGCAGGGGCTCCACGTTAATACCACAGAGGGCGCCCACCTTCTCCCCACCCCTGTCCTTCCCTCAGCAGGTGCAGACTCCACAGGGTGTCCTGCTTGAGGCTCCAGGCCCCGGTCCCAGCTCTTGGCTGACTGCTTAGCCTCTGAGTTGCACCCACCCCATTCCCCAGCTCCACAAGGCCCAGCCTGCCGTCCTCAATGTTTTGTTTGTGTTCTGAGTTCCTACTCTATTTTATCCCAAAATGTACCTCTTTGGTTCAGAGTTTACCTAAAAAAACAACTTCTGACTTTCCTGTGCCTCAGTTTCCTCACTTGGAAAGAAAGGAAAATACCTGCCTCACCAGGGAGCTGGGAAGGTCAGTGAGAGAAATTTGCCAATTCCTGAAGGAAGAACATAGGAGGTTGTGATGCCGTGGCCACACTTCCGCACATTCACACAGGAATCAAGCAGGGGTCCTGCGGGAGTGGAGGAGCGTCACTGCTGGCCTGGAGAGCGAGTCACGTCTGGTTCCATGCTAGCCCGCATGAGCACGTGGAAACGGTGGCAACGAACAGTTCTGCAGACAGCACCACACAGGCAGAATTGTGGGGTAAAATCAGTTCGCTGGATTTGGGAAGCTGTCACAGGACATGGAGGCTAGTTCTTTCAAAAAATAAAAGAGCTGCGTTGCTTTTTTCTTTTTGCAACTTGTCTGGCTTTTTTGTCATCTGAGTATAACCCCACACCTCTATTCCATTTATTCCATATATTTTATTGACTGCAAGTTCTGGCCTACAAGAAGTTCTGCAATTCTGCAGAAGTTTTCAAATTTTCTGGAATCATAGAAACAGACATATCCTCTCTCTCTCTCCCCACACACACGCACGTGCACACACACACACTTATAACCTGCTGCAAAAGGAGTAAAACGGACATAAAGATGAACCAAATGGAATGGTTGTATAGATAATTCATCTAGTCCACAAATATTTACTGGGCATGTGCTCTTTGCCAGGCCCTGTGCTAAATTCTGGAGACATTGCTGTGGACCAGACAAGTTCTTCTCATAGAGCTGTTGTCCTGGTGTCTGTGTGGGAGGTGGACGGTGAGCAGACACCTGACCATTTGGCCAGGTGCCCGTCTCTGCTGCTGAGACAAAGCACGGTGTGGGAACAGGCTGCCGAAGATGCTGCTGCAGACAGGAGTGAGGGAAGGCCGCACTGGCCCGGCCACCCTGAGCAGAGGACAGTCAGGCAAGGCGGGGAGCCACGCAGACCGGAAGCACAGTCTATGTGTTATGGACACAAACACAGGTTCTTTACCCACCAAGAGGGGCCAAATAAAAACTGGAATTAAAAAAAAGGGTTTTTATTTCGAGTGATGTCAGCTGAGACACAAGAGGTCTCAAATTCCTCCCATCTCCCCGAAAGGTGGGAGGTAAGGGGTTTTAAAGGTTTTGAGGGGAGCATGTGCTGGGGTTTAGGCAGGGGAGAGGGAGCATGTGGCCGTGCTGGCTGGCACCTTCCCACCAGCCTGTATTTGGCCTTGAAGATTGAATTTCTTTCCCTTGACTGTCTGGACTTTTCTGGTTAGTTTTCATCTTTAGCCTGCATTTGGCCTTGTGAGGCTGAATCTTGACATCTTGACCTTGATTTCCTGGGAAAGACAGCTCACTCACATAGGAAGGAGGGACAGAAAGTCATGGTCGGTTTTAAACAACAGTTGATTATGCTGACTATGCACAGCTGCAGTAGCAAAGCTTATCTCAAAGGTTTGCTCTCTTCTTCTAGCCCAGGGAAGATTTTTTAACCTCTTCGAGCTGGAGCTTGGTTTCATAAGCAGAGGGAACAACCAGCCCAGATGAAGGGCAGAGGCCCTCTGGCCGGAGGGGAGGGAGCAGAGGCAGAGGGCTGGCCAGGGGGCCAGGAGCTCCATGGCAGGGTCTGTGGATGCATTCTGAGGGGAGGGGAAGCCATCGGAAGGTTTTAAGCAGAGAGAACCTGAAATTAGAGTAATGACAGAAAGTCACATCGAGGTGGCCAGGTGGGGACATAAGCTGTGGGGGCTCTGACTCCTCTGTGGGGTTGGCCCTTGCCGAGGTCAGAGCAGAACAAGACCATTTCCCTTTTCCCCGCACGTGGTTCCCAGTTCATGGTTCCCAGTGAGTCTAGACTCTGCCTGACAGCACCGCTGAACCGTGGGGATGAAGGGGCCTTTTGAAATGGGAGAGAAGGGAGCTGAATTAAAAATAATATCCCCACGTATACTAAAACAGGAAAAAAATATTCAGTTCTGCAGCTCAGGATCCTACCTTTGTTGCCCCTTAGGTCTCGCAGTCTCTTCCCCCTCCCTCTCTCTGCTCCCACTACCCAGTTTATGTGTAAACACCTTTCCTAAGGACCTGACCTGACTTGACCCCAGTCTCCGCTGGGCCCCTTGACCTGACCCCTGCCTCCACTGGGCCCCCTGACCTGACCCCTATCTCCGATGGGCCCCTGTCCTGACGCCTATCTCTGCTGGGTCCCTGTACCCTCCATGGGCACCCGGCGCTTCTCCTTCACCACCCTGGTGGGCCTGTTTGTAATTGAGAACTTCGTGACTTCACTCTGGTTTCCTTTCACACTTTGGCAGCTGACTTGGATTAAGGGCTGCCAGCGGCCGGCGCTGTGCGAAGGGCTCCGTGAGATTTTCTCATAACCGAACGTGTACTCAGTACCTTGTCATCCCAGCTTCACAGCAAATGAAGTAAAGAGCAGTGAGGGAACTTGCTCCAGATCCCTTGGTGAGTGGTGGAGTGGGGTTCCCACTCAAGGGCCCTGACTTCTGAGCCCCACACACACTCACCCGGGGCTGGGGACCACAGCGTGGGCTTGGCTTTCCGCAGGGGCTGAACAAATGTGGACTGAAAGGGGTGTCTTAGACCACAGCACCCCCGAACCTGACCCACCTCAGACTTTGAATTTGGGGTACCTCTTCTCCAGCCATAGTTCCTAACCCGGAGTGGGCTAAGATCAGAGACCTGCTGCTCAGGCCCTCACACTTTGCCTACCCCTGTGTGCAACATGCTCTTCTTGGCCTCAGTGCATCGTCTGACACAGCGCCAGCAGGGGAGAGGACGGTGAGACAAGAACGGGCAGGGTTCCCTCTGCTGTCCACAGGGGCGGTGGGAGTCAGAATTGACTCCACAGCACTAACAACACATAAAGCTGTAATTAGAACAGCATGACACGGACACAAGAAAATTCAGAACAATGAACTGGTCCCAGAAATGCCGAGAATTTCGCATGTGGTAAACGTGACATTTGGAACCAGCACAGAAAAAACAGCTGGATGATTTATTAAATAGTATTGGGGCAACTGATTATCAGGGAAAATATTAGGTTGAACTGTGTCCCCTAAAGGCATGTTCAAGTCCTAACCCCTGGCACCTACCAACATGACTCTATTTGGAAATAGTGTCTTTGCAGATCTAACCAAATCAAGATGAAGTCACGCTGCATTAGAGTGGGCCCTAGGCCAACGACCAGCGTCTTTATAGAGGGAGACATGGACACAGACACACAGGAAGGTGGCCACGTGACAGCAGAGGCAGAGACTGGAACCGTGCTGTGAGTCAAGGAATGCCAGGGACTGCCAGGAACCATCCAAAACTGGGAAGAGGAAGGAAAGACCCTCCCCAAGGGCCTTCGGACAGAATCCGGCCCTGCCTCTGAACTGTGAGAGAATGGACTTCCGTTGTTGAAGCCACCCATGTTTGTGGGAACATATGGCAGCAGCCCTAGACAAGAAAATAGGAAAGCTGGATCCCGTCACTGCTTTTACCAAAGAAAATCTAGGTGGACACAAGAATTAAATGTAGAAATGAAACTAACAATGACCCCAAATAGCGGAAGGAAAAAATGTGGGTGAAAATTTGTGTCTTCCTAGCAAACAGAAGGGGTTTTTTAAGAATGGAAGGAAAAGATGAATAAATTTGATTTTATAAACATTTTGAACATGTGTGGTTAGAGACTTAGTCAAAAGAAAAGAAATAGTATGTAACTCGTGGCAAAGGACACAGTGAGTAAAACAAACAGCCCAGCAAGAAATGAACCAAGGACAGGATGAGTCATGTCACAGAATCGTAAATACTTTAATACATAAAATACACTCAACCTTACTAATTATTAAAGAAATGCAAATGAAAGCACTAAAATGGTTTCCCTAGAAGACTGCAGAGGTTAAAAGACTGTTATCAGCTGGAATTGGCTACATGCAGCACTGGCTCACATTGGCTGGACACACATTAGCCCAGTCCCCTTGGAGGGCAGCACTCTTACCTTATCCTTGGCTATTGAAATTATTTTCATATTTTTGCTTTTTCCCATTCTAATGTGTATGTTTTTCATTTGTGTTGATTCATAATTTTCCTACAACAGATAATTCTGTAAAGAATATGTACTTTTATGGAATGTGATATGTACTCCTTTATCATTAGAAAAGCAATTCACAAGACACTGTCCCCCAAATAAGCCGAGTATTCTAGTTTCACTGAAATCGCACCAATATTTACTACTTTTTTTCCACTAATAAAGTAACAACTCATTTTAATTTGCACTTTTAAATGAGTAGAAATATTTTTCCATGGTTTGTTAATTTAGTCCTGTAAGTTGTATTTAAAAAATGGTTTTTGGTCAATTAATTCATTTGAGTCCCAAATTTCTATCCTCTTGGTAATTCCCAAGAGCTGCTGTGTTGGGCAGAAGTCTCCCACACGTCTCTTGGACCCCTCACCGGCTCTGTGGCTTCGACCACCATCTTTATACTAGAAACTCCCAATCCACATGCTCTACAGAGAAACCGTCCCCAAACAGCTTGGCACTGTGGTCTGCACACTGGGTCTCAAATACTGAAATATAGACATAAAAGGACCATTTTAAAAAATTATTTTTAGGACTATTTTAAAGATTAGATATGAATAATTAGAAAATAAATTCTATAGCATTAATGCATGCAAACAAGGAAATGGATGAAAAATACTCTAGTTAACTGCCTAAGTGCTTGAATAAATGAATACAAAAATGAATTTTAAAAATATTTTATTTAAAAATATTTACATGCAGTATGCTCCATAAAAAATATATACATTTCTCTTTACATACTCTTTATTAATTCTATTGGTTTGAATTTGATTTTAAATGTAATTTTGAAAAGTTTCCAGGATTTCTTTTGGAAGCAAGTACATAAAAATACTATATACACAAACCTCCAAACAAATATCATACGGGGGCACAGAAAAGAAAGATCTGCGACACAACTGCAGTGGTCAGAGAGGACGTCGGGCGGGCACCACCTCTGTTGCAGGAGCAGGGTTATCAAGGACTGTTCGCTGTCACCGCTGATCGTGCAGGCGGAAAGGTCCATGCTCGACAATGGGTGGTTTTTTTTTTTTTTATTGATGTTTTAATGGTTTCTAACATTGTGAAATTTTGGGTTGTACATTTTTGTTTGTCCATCACCATATATATGACTCCCTTCACCCCTTGTGCCTACCCCCCACCTCCACTGCCCCTGGTAACCACAGTCCAGTTTTCTCTGTCCATGTGTTGGTTTATATTCCACATATGAGTGAGATCATACAGTGTTTGTCTTTCTCTTTCTGGCTTATTTCACTTAACATAATACGCTCCAGGCCCATCCATGTTGTTGCAAATGGGACGATTTTGTCTTTTTTTATGGCTGAGTAGTATTCCATTGTATATATATAAGGGTGGTTTGTTTTTTTCAAAGAGCCTTTGCAGTTTTCAGACCAAACAGGCTCTGCAAACTTTTATCTAAACCAAAACATGCCAGCTGGTTAATATCAACAAACACGATTCCAGAAATCAGGATCTTTTCATGAACTCAAAGCGGGAGAGCAGCTCCTTCACAGCTGGTGCAGCTGGGTCCACCTTACGACAACCGGTGGGAATCTGCTGTCACTCTGTAACCAATCAGGGACTCTTTAGCACCTTCATCCACAAGCACATCCACCAACACGTGTGGTTTATCGTAACCGAAGGAGGTAGTAGTGTTTCTCAGCGTTAGGGACTCTTGTCCTCCTGTCTTTACTTCACTTTTATCGTTTGGGGGAAATTCGGAGTCAGATAAGAAGCTGTCTGATTCCACAACGCCACTATCAGAGCCATTTCTGGAATGATAGGAGTTTAAAGCACCGCTGCAGAGTTCAGACTGGTTACTACTTAAGCGGACAGAACCCTCTGTCCTTACTGGGGTCAGAGGGCTCCCCGGGGCCATGTCAGGAGTTCCTTCAGTGGCCACCACTCCCGTCTCACTGGAGAGCTCTTCTCCGGGTTCTTCTTTTCCTGGATTCTCTTCAGCAGGCAGCCCGGAAACTGTTGCTGGGGACACCTGCTCCTCCCAGACCGCCTTCTCGTCTTCCAGGACGATTGGCTGGTAGGTGATGGGTGAGATATGTTTTGATTCAGATTTTGCCTCCGAAGAGGCGCTTTTTACCACAGACAGCTAAGGGAAGAGAAATCAATGATTAAAACTAATGAATTATTAAACTGAAGTGCCTATCTTCAAAAAAAAACATGGCCTAAGGGAAATGGACAACTAAATGTACCATTAAATGGCATAATTAGGATAACAGTATAATAGGATCTGGGGGTTGCCTCTTCTTTCTTTTTAATGAAAATATACTATATGTCAAGATGAAAAACGGGTTTTTAGGATTTTTAAAAAGTTACCTACTATCTCACCAATAGAGATTGCTTTTCGTGCATTACCTTCCACATGTCTGCACATTACATTTGTAATGGGAGGACATCTACTTATTTTATATAACATTTTCACCATTTGCCTTCATAATCATAATTTTTATATTTGTTATAATTGCCATTGGCTCATATAATTTCTTTATACTGATGGTTAAATAACTTCTCTAATAGATGTTAAAGTGTTTCCAATTTTTACTATTTACAGCACATGATCAAGTGAATATTTTTACACATCGTTTACTTAGGAAATCATTTTTTTACAATCAATTCCTCCGAGTGGAATGACTAAGCCCAAGGGTGTGGCACGTCCACACCACCACGCTGTGCCCACCGCCCGCTTCTCTTCAACCAGGGCTCCGTTACTTTCACCAGCATCTACCAGTTCAACCACCAATTTATTTTTGGAATGTTTTTGAAAAATGAACCTGGATATTCATGTTTATTTTTCTTTCTCTAGTGGGTGTAAAATGGCACACTGCCAAAGTTGCTTTGTGCTTAATTACTAGTAATGATAAATATTATAATTCATACGTGACTTGTCCACTAACTGTTGATAGTTCTTATCCACTTCACTTAGAGGCAGTGTTTTCATAAGAAATTTAAATGTGCCCTTTGCATATCACAGATATTATTCCTGTCATATTTGGCTCAAATAGTTACCATTCTGTTACCTTTAAACGTTCATCATACAAAGGCTTTTCAACGTTAGACATTAAAATGTCAAACTTTGAGTCTAGTCTCACTTTTCGGCTGTCTTTTCTTCTACACGCCAACCATACTGAAGTGTTTCCGTACCTGCAGGTTCTCAGAAGCCATGCTTTCTGGATGCTGGGCCTCAGCACACACTGCCCCTGAGCACTTGGACAACTCCTACCTGTGCCTCAGGACTGCCAGCATCACCGCTTCTGCAGAAGCCCCCACCACCCAGCCCCAGAGGTGGACGACGTCCCCGCTGCATGTATCTAAGCTCTATCTTTGAACCTACCACACTGCACACCCATTCCCTCAACACTTACCTTTTTCTCCCACTCGACGTCAGGCTCCTTAACAGACTTCTCTAACTATGCTTTTGCCCCGTGCATAAAAAAGTACCCTGTGTGTAGTAAGAATTACGTGGTTTTGGATGTCCTGGATTGAGTAATTGATGGTAGGTGATGTGCTGCTGAACATGCTTCTACTTTAAAAAGAAAAATCTAAAAAACTATCACAAAGGTTCAAATTAACATTTTAGTGTAGGTAATTCAAGAAAAAATATTTAAATACATTACCAAGGACTTGGGTAACGTGACATTTTTTCTCTTACACGGATTTGTCTTCTTAACGTGACAATACACAAACACCAGGACAATGACTAGAAAGAGCAGGAAAGCAGCAACAACTGGAATCCAAACAGAACCTGGAAGAGGGAAATCACAAATCAGAATTCAGATGGAACAGTACAAACCCACCAAACAGTGCAAAGTCTCAGTGCTACTCTTCCACAGATTCACGTGTCAGCTCATGAATGCAGCCAGAGTTGTAAGGAGCTGACCCAGAAGGCAGGCGAGATGAGTCAAAACTGGGTACCTGTCCTCGACATGGGCGATTCTTCCTAGCACGGAAGTTCTAAACATCTGTGACTGCACTGCCACAACAAGGTGGCAAAAATAGCTTTTTCATAACAATTTTTTTAAAGCCCCAAATATAGGGTGTTTCCAGAGTTACACTTTTCTCTCATTAAAAAGACAAAGGAAGATATTTAAACTCTCTCTCTTTAGAAGTAAATTCTAGCAACGTCTATAACTCTTGACATAACTTAGCCCCACTCTTCAGAATTTTGTTACATTTTATATTATTTCAAGATTGCAAATACTTATACACAGATGCACACGCACAGACAGACACGCACACACAGAGGAAAGTCACGCAGAAATAAAGTCCCCTTGAACGCAAACCAACACAAAGAACAAGATAAACGGAGGTCTATTTTGGAGCACACCCATCTGCCATCACTACTGTGATGTGGACTTTGCTCTAACGCTGCTCTTCTTTTCATGGCACAATCTTCAGCACTGTTTTCACAGTCCTCTCTTCCAAATTAATAGGACTCGACATACCGTGGTGGTGTTCGGTCTCTTTCACGGCATTTTATTACCTTTAATTTCCACTCCAAAGTTACTTCTTTGGAATAGTAACCTTAGAAGTTACTACTAAAAGCATGCTCATGTTACACCTGTTACAGGATGTGAAGAAAAGTGAATGATGACAACAGTAAGAGATACAATCACTAGGTAAGTAACGCCAGCATGGAGTCCAGCAGCACAGGCAGGCAGGGAGGCTGCTACCAGCCAGGGTCGTGCCGCCAGGTGGCCACAGTATCAGTCTGCTTTATAATCCAGGCTTTTTTAAGAAAAAAATAAAATAAAATCGGGGGCATTTGCATTACTTCAAATTTTGTGAATTAATTAGGATTTTATTTTTCAAAATAGCATAATGTGAGTTGGCATAAAAAGCACTGCATTATTTTAAGTCACCTATCTGAAACCCTTGTATAATGGCCTGAAGTTATTTTTATTTATTTATTTTTTTGTGAGGAAGATCAGCCCTGAGCTAACATCCATGCTAATCCTCCTCTTTTTGCCGAGGAAGACCAGCTCTGAGCTAACATCTATTGCCAGTCCTCCTCCTTTTTTTTTCCCCCAAAGCCCCAGTAGATAGTTGTATGTCATAGCTGCACATCCTTCTAGTTGCTGTATGTGGGACGCGGCCTCAGCATGGCTGGAGAAGCGGTGCGTCAGTGCGCGCCTGGGATCCGAACCCGGGCCGCCAGTAGTGGAGCTCGAGCACCCAACCACTAAGCCATGGGGCCGGCCCTGGCCTAAAGTTATTACTATAAATTTGAGGTGTTTGGTCTGATTCTTCAGCCTAGATTTCCATTCTTCAAAAAGATATATGTATCATAATATTTCTGTACATTTTTTAACCTAGGAAATATATTCTAAAACCATCCCAACAATCAGAAAAAATATATAAACACAAAGATAGTCCTAAAAGCATGATTTACCATAGAGAAAATCTATAAATAATCTGAAAGTCCAAAAATTGGGGAACATTAAATAAAATACAATCTACATGATGAACTAAGTCTGCAGACATTAAAAATAATATTAACAAAGTATGTGAAGTAACATAGGAAAGTATGGATAAGACTAATGTAGGATTGTACATACACAAAATTATATATGCTATACAATATGATCATGGCTATGTAGAAAAAGAGAAAAATAGGATGGAAGAAAACCACCAAACTGTAACTGGGTATTTGTTTGGATGGTAGCACTACAGATAATTTTGTTTTCTTCTGGCTTTTATATTTTATAAATTATCTTTAATGAACATTTAAATTTTATAACTGAAAAGAAAGGCCCAAATTTTTGTTAAGATACCTGTCACTTGAGAATTGCAGTTTGAAAGTTTTATTATATGTGTCCCCCACACAGAAAAAAAAGATGATGAAATAAAAATAATGATTTTAAAATGTTATAAAAATGACACACAACCCGTTATTTAAACTAATCTGTATTTAGTTTTGGATATTAATTTCCAGTGCTTCTCTAGATCATGTCACACACGTCAATGAACTTTCCTGCTAATCCATTTTTTAACTTACTATCCTCATAGAGAAATTTTTTTTTTTTTGCCGAGGAAGATTAGTTCTGAGCTAATATCTGTTGCCAATCTTCCTCTTTTTTTGCTTTAGGAAGATTCACCCTCAGCTAAGATCTGTGCCAATCTTCCTCTATTTTGTATGTGGGACGCTGCCACAGCGTGGCTAATCAGTGGTACAGGTCTGTGCCCGGCATCGGAACCCGAGAACCCGGACCTCTGAAGTGGAGCATACAGAACTTGAACCACTCAGCCACAGGGCCACCCCCAACATAAAGAACATTTTAATGGATACATAACATCTTGCTATGTTGAAGTAATAAACTGACATATTATTATGCATAATCCTGAAATGCAGACATTTATGTACAGAGTTTTATGTGTTTTGTTATATTTCTCTCTTCCTGGGTAAAAAGGTCATTGCACGGCTTTCTGAATTGGTTGTTTTGTATCTTTCAATGCCTGAGAAATGGCCTTATTTTTAATTTTGAACTTCTCTGAGGAATGGAACCACTGAATATTTTTAAAAGAGCAGAGATTTATTGAAATTGCCTCTTTTCACATTACCCTATTTTAGTTATCACTCCTTATCTTTAGGAAAAAGTGGCAAGAACGTACCTTCTAGGCTGTTCTCGTCGACGATGGTCACACAAAGTTCTCTGGACTTCTCGGTGGTGACAGCCCACTCTTCGGAGATGCCCTCTGCGGAGGCACAGTACTGAGAGCTCAGGGCCGACACGGGGACACGCAGGAGGCACTGCGTCTCGTTGCAGTCATCTTCCCTGCACTCGTACATCCGCTCTGCGGTCTGTACAGGAAAAAAAACGACATGCATGGCTCCTTTAATCTGCAAAAACCACTGTATGTATCCTGCTCAGACACCTGAAGAAAACATACACGTGATGAAGCTGACCACGTCTGCAAACAGTGTTGATAGCAAACAGTAAGTCAATCTGTTACTCCAACAGCACAGTGCTACGTACCCATTAGAACACTCTTTATAGGGACTGTAAGTTTACACACTCAGATGGCGGGAATGCTCACTGTAAGCTGTTCATCAGTCCTATTCCTACAGTGCTAGAAACTTAGCTGGTGAGAGATAAAAGCATCTTACAAGAAGAATAGTAACAGTCTTATGCAGGCTGTAGGACCTCTTGGCAGTAATACGTAGAAGGCACTGAAGCATCGCTGGGAGTTTATCATTCATTCAACCAGCCTCGGTGCGTGGGTCACCGGTGCAAGGCCCTGATGTAAAGGCAGGGCAGTGTGATGTCAACAACCAGGCGAGAGCGCAGAAGACAGATGAGAAAGCAGTGCAGGAGAGTAACGGGTACCACAAAGCACTACTGGATGGAAGGAGGGACGGCCAGAGCACAGAAGAGGAGAAGCCACCATGTCCGAAAGGAATTCAGAGGGGAGATGGTATGCCGGTGGATCCTGAAGAATGAGGAGAACTTTGCCAAAGCAAAGAGGGAGAGAAGGGCTTCGGGAGAAAGAGCACGGCCTGCAGGGCCGGCACGGATGAAGGCAGGCTGGAAAGAATGAGGCCAGAGGCCAAATCAAGGCCTGGTGGGCCGTGCCCTGAAAGAGCACTGAGATGGTTTTCTGTAGCTGACGGGGGTCCGTTGCGAGGTTTTAGGCAGTGAAATTATGAGGTCAGATCCACACTTCAGAAAGACAACTCTGTGAGCAGCCAGAGTGCTATCTAAACACCTCAGTCAGATGTCACTCTTCCGCTTCAGGCCTCCCAGAGGCGACCCATCTCCCTCAGAAGACAGTCAAGTCCCCGCCACGCCCCCACAGAAGGGGCCCCAGTGACCCTCCCACCTCACCTGCTGCCGAACCCTGCCGGGCCTTGCTGGCCCTTCACATGCCAGGTCCTTCATCTGACACGCTCCCCACACACTCCCGAAGCTCACCTCCCGACCTGCTCCAACTACACCTGCCCAGGGAGGCCTGCTCGGACCAGCCCACCCTGCTCTGGCCAGCCCGCCCCGCTCTGGCTCCTCCACAGCACTTACACCAGAGCTGCCACCTCCCGGTGCCTGGAAGGCAGAGCTCATGCCTGATGAACACCCTCAGGTAAGGGGCAGGGTGTGGAGATGGACGGACAGAATGCACGTCCTACCAACGCGCGGTCCGCACAGCAGCACCAGGAGATAAGCACATCCCCACGGTAGGAGCATTAGCTTTGTCTTTCCAAAACAATGATTCCAATTACAGCTTCATATTATTCTATATTACTACCAACAAGGAAGAAAAGGTGAAAATTATGCTCATCTCACCAGTAGAGAAATGGAGACATACAGGTGGAAACCCGAGATGAGGGCCATGCCGGTAAACGAGGCAAAGAAAACATCCACGTGTTTACTGGCTGGTGCTGGTCACTGGCTCTAGGACAAGTGCCTTCAACTGCGCTCACACATTTCTCCATTCTTACCAAACCCAGGAGCCATGAGTCTTGCCTGAACATTCACAAGCATTCTACTTTCACTACACTAGACACAGAGACAACTCACGCTAGCCAGAGAAAGACTTCCATTTTGAAAAAGATGAACTAGAAACACATACCTCACTGCTTCCATTTATTCTCACATACACCTTGTATGTGAACATGTAACAAGTACTTTCTTCATCATACATGGCTTCTGGCTCAAATCCTTTTACGCCAATTAAAGGGTGAAATATGTCAATCATGATTTGGTCTTCCTTCTTTCTGATATCCAGTTTAGGAGGTCCAACCTTCCCTGGGGGAGACAAAAAGAATCGGAATTATAACAGGCCCTGGAACTCTACAGCATATTACATGAAACCATCAAAACCAATCAATCAACCTACTTTTTGTTGTTGTTCTACAGTGGGACCACATTTAAACCATTCCACAAAGATCTAGAAGATATTCTAAGTGTCCTTAATAAAGAAATGTTTAATAAATCTCAGGCAAGAAGTATTCTTATCTAATCTGAACTCCTCTTTAACAGTTTAAATTCATTTCTGGTCCTGAAGACAAATAGTTGGTCTGAATCTTGCTAAAAAACTTTGACATTAATAGAAGCTCTATTAAGTTATTTTTTCTTTATCTTTGGGCCTAAATTAAAAAACCTGGTTTTTAAAAAATGTTTCAGAAAAGGCATTTTAGTTATCTTTCAACCCTCAGCAAAACTCTCTATATTTTCTATATTTCCAACATCTAAGGAGGTTTGGGATGACGGCTCTATAAAAGTTTGCTAAATACTTTCAACTTTTATTGTGAAAATCAGAACTAGATAGTCATCCATTCAACAAATATTTGTTACGTATCTTGGATGTCTGAGACACTGTTGGTGAACCATTCATCTATTCTTCACACCGACTGTGTGCCAGGCAGATCTGTTTCTACCCACCAACGTATCCTCAGGGTCTAGCATACTTTCAGGCACATAGTATGCCCTTGATAAATCTGTGTGGGAAAAGGCTGACACGCAGATGGTATAGTTATCAGATGACAGAGGTGTGGACTCTGGGGAATAAAACCATTTCCAGGGCAAGCAGAGGAAGGACCTGTGGAAGAGACCAAGTAGGCACTACCTGAAAAGCAGGCACAGAACCAAGGCAGTGGCTGCAGTCACAAAGCATGGAGCTGAAACGGAGGGGAGTGAAGCCAGAAGGCAAGTGGAAGGACTGGAAGACGAGGAAGGAGCCACGTGACTAAAGGCGTCTGCCACCCAGTGGAGTGAGGGGCTAATAGCTACAAGGTAGGGTGCTAGGCGGGAAAGAGGAGTTGGCACTCCAGATTCTGGAGCTCGAGATGACAACAAACACCGGGTTACAGGAACGGGATGCCAGAACAGCGAAGAGCTGAAACTCACTGGGCTGGAAGGGACGACGGAACTCTGGAGTTTTTTAATGTATTAAGTTGGTAACCCCCACAGGCCTCGAGGACTTAAGGAGAGAGGAAGAATGAGAGCAGCTGCCCCAGTCCTTCGTGAATGTATGACTCAGAAAGGAACGACAGACAAGACAGGGAGGGGACAGCACTGACCCTACTGTATGGAGGGGAAACGGGATGGTTTAGAGGGGCAAAGCGATGGCGCCTCTCAGCCCTGTTCCGTGGGCTTGGGAGAAGAGGAAGACATGGACCCCCTAAATTCTCCCAAATGCTTCCTGGGCATTGTGATAATTGTTAGCAACTGCTGATAAAAGCAAATGTACACAGAACACATGTATAAGCATTTCCAAATTTAAAATTTAGTCATGTCTACGTTCTACTCACCTTGTCGGCATAAGATAAATTCTTTTGAGTATGTATAGGCCGATTCTTCTTGTCCAAGCCTCGCTTTAACTCTGGCCCAGAGAGAACTTGATGGATCAGTAATTTGGGATGAAATATTACAATAATGATAAGAGGTATTGCAGGCATCAATCCACACTGCATTCCTACAAGAAGGAGGAATTATTATTATTAACACACAGATGTGAGCTGTCTCTGCCTGTGCTCTTCCCTGACAGCACAGAGCTGTCGGAAGAAGCTGGATGAGAAGAGGACGGAGGAGACAGACAGAGCAGGAGGCCCTCACTCTTCTGTTAGAGGTACTACAAATCCATGACAAGAAGGAGGCACAACTACAAACATTCCACATGTAATTTTTAAAAATCTGCTCTTTAAACAACTTTAGATTCTATTAACAGAGATAATCATTACTTAATTACAGAATCCAACACATTACAAAGACTCCCTAACGCTTGTTAAAAATGTTTTTGAAATTTTTATCTTTCTCCTCAACAACACACACACTCTAGGAAGTAAGATGACAAGACTTTTAATACAGAAATGTAAGCTGTATTTGTCATGCCTTAAAATCCTGGAAGTCAGTGATACTTCTCTACTTCAATTTGACAGGAAGAAGAACTCAGAGGCAGGAAGTAGTCTGAGAAGAACTAATTTACATCCTTGGCACTTCTGGAAGTCTACGAGCAGTTCAGGAAGTTTTGCCACATGGGCAGGAAGGAGGACGGACAGAGACAGTTATGCAAAGTGCAAGCACTCAGACAGAACAGAGTGGAGAGGACCCAAGAGGGGCTCACCCGTAGGTCTTCACCTGCGCGGTGAAGACAGCCGTCTGTGGCGTGGGCGGATAGTCCCAGAGCAGGATGGTGTTCAGGTTGTAGGCCTCAATGGTAACGCGGGCGGGCAGCGGCACTGTCAGAGAGTCAAAGAGTAAAATGGACAAGCCTAAGAAGTTAACACCAGAAAACCGTGTTATAAGAAGCCATGTTAGCCAAATATGTATTCCGAAGAGAAGTCGAATTCCCCAGAATAGATAATGAAATTATTTAAATTAACTGTAGATTTCTAAAGAATGAATTTTATTGAAAAATGTATAGATGAGGCCTGATTCATTTTAAATTACTGAAACAACATTGTGACATAACGGAAAGACAAATATAGTATGAGGCACTAAATTCCTAAAAGGTTTTAGGACTTTTTCTACATAAACGCACTACCTATTGTAATAATAATCCTCAATTCATTTCATCACTAGAATTTTCTGTATTCAATACCACAGGTTGTATTCAACCTCTAGAGAAGTGGCTACACCAAGGACAGTCCTTTTCACCCTAAGACACCACTGGGCTCTCGGCCTCCACCCAGGACTATCACCCACCTTCACTAGCTTTTCTGGGCCAGGACTCGATGCCTGACGACAGAGTGAAGGAGCAACGGCCACTACAGTTTCATCAACATGTGGCTCTCCGGAGTGCAGGGCTTTTACACAACATACCAACATGTCCTTGTGCCTTTGCTCCTTTAAACCATGTCACAAAACGTTTGTCGATAAGACGTGACAGAGTCCCAGGAGAGAAGAGGAGGAGTCCCTTGAACATCCTGTACTCAGACACTACCCAAACCACAATCGAGTTATCTCAATGAGCCACGTTTCCCCTGCTCAGTGTAGAAGGTTGTCGTCTGCCACCCCTGGAAAACTGCCCACACACCTCTCCTCCCTTCCTTCCCTCCTCTATGAACATGAAGTGACAGAGTCAGTGACATTTTCCAAAGTTTAAGGTTATTCAATCCTACCTATCTGGAAAACTCCATTTAACATGACTGACTTAGACAATTAAAACAAAGGAAGGAACGGCAATGTGGTCAGGTGCCGTGGCTTCCAAACCTAACTGATCCTCATCCTCAGAAATTCTGAGGCAAACATGTGCATTTTTTCAAGTGCCCGGAGGGTTTATGTCACGTGGACTGCTCCGCTGAGAAGGACACGCTGGGTGGACACCAGGAGGTCTGGCCCTCCCTGGCCAGGCTACCTCACAGCTACTTCAGACGCCCCACTGCCAGCTCAGCTGTCATTTCAGACACATAACATGTTTGCTCGCTGCTGAAACCAACACCTACATTTTTCCCAAAAAAAAATTCCAATGTTCTAACCCAAACTAGTATACATTGCTTTAATTTACAATTATTTAACACTTGCATTATCTTCACAAAGCAAAACACGGATCAAGAGTTATTTAGGTAAAAAAGATGGACTTATGGGCAATTAAAATTCTACTGCTGCCTTTTTTTCCCTCTGATTACTTTTTCCTTTACACAAGTGGTTCTCAACAGGAGATGGCTTCGTCCCCCAGGGGACATTTGGCACTGTCTGGAGACATTTCTGGTTCTCACAACTGAGTGGAAGTGGTGAGGTGCTACTGGCATTCCGAGGATAGAGGCCAGAGATGCTGCTAACCGTTCTGTAACGCACCAGACAGCTCTCCACATTCTGGCAGTCCAAAATGCCAACAGTGCCAAGGTTGAGAAACCCTGCTTTACATCTTCATAATTTTAGGATTTTTTTTTTTAGGAGGAAAAACTAATTTAAAAACTGAATAGTTTTTGATAAACCAATATATTTCATGGCTTCCCCCTCAATGAATAGCTTTGGTTACTGCCAAGAGGTCTAACTTCCATATTATTTACCAAACAATGTGTGCCAAAAGGTTGAGATCATGAAGCTGGAAGAATGTCTCCCAGATTCACATACTCTGTACTTATAATATGCTCTCCCTGCAGCCAGGGATCAGACACCTACAATTTTTCTGCCTACTCTTCTGAAACACTGCTGGCGGCTGCTGGCACCTCGCATCTTTGGCTCCCTGAGCAATTTCCTCGCAGGTGAGCCAGGAGGCACTGGTCCCGTCAGACTCAGCCTGGTTCTTCTCTCCTGGTTCTGGCAGAGTTCCATGGCCACTCACACCAGGTACACTGAGGCTTCCTTACGGGATCCTTTTACTATGGTAGGTTTGCACCTCAACTTCATGAAATAACCTAGTCTCAAATGGCTTACGATCTACGGTTGAGGCAGAAAGAAAAGGCACATCCCCTCCCCCAGGGTTCAATTCAACATTAATATCAAATAATAATTACACATGTAAACATAATTCTGCAACCAGATAGGAGGCATACCTGATGCTAAGAAAACTCATAAGGAACCTGAACTTCCCTCAGAAGCCGTTTCTTAATTTTAGCATCTTTGCCTCTCCAGAGGCTGAGAATTTTTAAACCATCAGATCTGGTTTCTTTTGGTTCCACAGTCCTTCCCTTGATTACTCTCTCTAGTCCTGCATTTTACTTTAAGAAGCGAGAAGAAACCACAGGGCACCTTTGACACTTGGCTTGGAAACCTCCTTAGCCAGGTCACGTGGCCCACCGGGCACATTTTCTACCTTCGGTGTTGCTGAAGGCAACAGTGTCAGTAAGCTCCCCACCACTACACTAACACTAAGACGGATCCTCCTTCCTCCAGTTTCCAAGAAAGACAAGTTCTTCACTTCCTTTTAAGTCTCTTTTAAAAAAATTATTCTCAATAGAAATGACTTTTTAACTCTATATACTCAACCTGAAATTCCTGTATTTGAGGAAAAGGCATGTAGAAGTCAATCTATAGACTAGAATATCAAATGAAGTGCACTTATGTTTAAGAAGAGGTTACTGAATCAAACGTTATAGAACCACAAACAACAGTACCCTCATGAAGCATCAGATTAGTGTTTAATGTGAATCAAATGATGCTTCCCACAGCTTAAAAAAAAGCCTGACATGGTCAGACTAGGACGAGGACTTAAATCACAGCTTTCAAAGCAATCCAGACAGACAGGGTGGTAGGAGGAAGAGCTTTCAGTGGATTACAACTGGCAGAAATCACTACCAGATTAAAGGAGAGCGTTTTGAATATTTACACCAAAGGATGTGACCTGTGGTTTGAATGCTACCAGAAGAGAAACCACGCAGCTATTAGACCTGCCTTTGTCACCTCTGCCAAAAGCACACGATAAACAGACATGAGTGGCTTTCTCGTTAAGTTTCGGAATTTTATAACCTGAAGTTTAAATTGTTATATATTCAGGTTAAAATAATTAATGCTTTCAGCAAACTTCTATTCATAATGAATTCACCTTATGTCAATAAAAATATATGTACAAATAGCAAGAGAGTATTATCTATGGAATTTAAGGAAAGATCCTACCGAGTATCTCATGAAATAAAATAATCTTACAGATTTCCCCATCTCTTAAAAATGCCCAGATGGATATTTTTCTGTAACTTATGTTGTCTTTGGAAATGGGTTCAAAGTTATTTGGTGCATTATACCTGCACACTGCCCAAACCTATTTTACGATCTGCTTCCCAGAACTCCTCTACAACTAGTGGCTAAGGATTTAACAAAACCAAACACAGGAGAGAAGCATCCGTTTTCATAAACACTCTAATTACAACGCAGAAAAAAAGAGTTCTGGTTACAACCAACCATTTCCTCATGATAAACTAGAAAAGACAGGATATGAAAACGAGCAAGGGAGGGGACAGGAACCACTGATGAACATCAGCAAGTGACGAAGCAGTGCCCCTAGACGGGGCAGTGCGGATGCCACAATCAAGAAACAGCAGCCAGAACAGCTCTGTAATAACCGCCAGGAAGGTGGTGGAGGGGAAGCAAACCACCCCAGACACCTCCAGATTCCCTCTGCATGCATGGTGACAGCAGTGGCGGCTGCCACTGTGCCCCGTCCATGACCACCAAATGCAGCTGTGCCTCTACTGCACGAGGGGCAGCGCAGGAGCTCTTCTCCGATGGTAACACAACAGCACACAGACTGTACACAGCTACGGCAGAACAGAGCTCCGTACTCGGTAGACACCACTCCACAATCTGCTTACTAGCCTCTCTCCAGGAAGGACAAATTGAGAAGTAGAAAGAAGCAGGATAAAGTGGGCAATAATTCGATTGTTTGGGGGGATTCCAAGTCATCTGACACTACAAATCAAAAACAAATGCTCCGAAGTAAAGCATAGAGCCTTTTCTGAATGAAAACTCTCAGAGGAAAGCTCTCACACCTTCCCCACAGTAAAGATGCAGGGCCAAGGGTGTTTTCAAAGGTTTCTTCTTACACTGCAAAGTAAGAAATGGCATGAGAAATCCAGGTGGAAAAAGTGAAAAATATCAAATCAAGACTTTTGCACTTTTTTCAGAACACATTTATGATCACAACCTACCTCCCGAATGATTTTAAGTGCTGATAAAATGGCTATTTTTCTTAATACTTTCCAACTTTTTCTCTTAGTAGCAGGGTCCTCTAGATTTAAGATGAATAAAGACATTTTGAGGATTCTTGCACGTGATGTTTGAAGTGTTCATAAAAGTTTTTTAATTGAAACATTTCAATATTTTTGGGCTTTGAAAGGAGTCATATCCATCACTTAGTGCAACCAATGGAAAAACAGTCTATCTTCTACTTGCTTCCATTATTTTCTTGTACCTTCAGAAAAGGAGTTTCAGAACTAAGGGTTCAAGTGAGGACGCCTACAATATTTCAGGTCTGTTTTACCTTCTATATAACAGCTCGCAAGCAGGTCACGAGCTGGAGCCCCCCGAGTCTTCTCTGCCTGCCTGTCTCAGGACCTACTCTGGTTCTCCCGCACTCTCTCCCCCTTAAAACAGAGGTGAATGAAACACTTTTCTTCTTCTCTTTTTAAAGAGATGGGCATATCAAATAGCGGCTTATACCGACCCTGTAATTAAGTAGAATCCCCCAGATCTTTCACTCAAACCACCACCAAGTTAGGGCTTACCCAATAAACATCTGCTCAGCCGCTTTTCTGACCTGAACTGCAGGATTTGCTTCTTGCTCCTGTTTATTCCATTTCATCCAGGGGGTCTGCTTGGCACGCCAATGATTCCTAATTGGACCAGACCCACCTCGTCCCTGAGAGAAGTCATTTCTCAAGACTAACTCCCTTCTGGGACTAACTCACTCTAAGTTGAGAAACAGTTTAGGAAGTGAAAAAACTAGAGAGACCTTTTCAATCTGAAAAACAGGAAAAAGGTGGAAGAAGGAGCTAGCCGCTGAGCTTAGTTAAATTTCTCACACTGATCGGGATGAGCTCGTTTTTTTAAAAGCCAACACAATTTCTCATATATAACTAAAACAATTTAATACATAAAAATGTATTTATTAAAATAACGACGCACCTTAGTGAATGGTAATCATTGACATATACTAAAAACACGACTACAGGACAAGCAACGTGCCCAGTTTTGCTAGGTCTTATCTAGGCGAGGCACCAAGCCTCCCTAGGAGGGAGGTAATGCTGTTATACACACTTTCACCAGTGAGACAACAAAGGCTTAGAGAAGCTCTGTGCAGACTTGACAATCTGTAGTTTTCTTGGTTTTAATCAAGAAAAGCTGCTCAAGCATCTTTTTTGTGATAGTTTAATAAAATAAGGGGAAAATAACCTCCATATATAAATAGGAACTGGAGATGATTGTTTTCTGATGACTTCAAAGCATCTTCAAGCAATTTTGCCTGATTTACCACAATCACATGATGGCCACTGCAAAATCTGAACAATGTATTAAAGTAAATCATTTCTTTAGAATGGACATGACTGAAATGGATACCTAGTATTCTGCTCACTATGTATTGGGATAATCTAAAATAAACACACTCCCTTAATAAGAAAATTACAAGTAAACTGATTTCTTCCTGTCAGGAATTCATGTAATTCTGGTTCAACTCTCACTGATTCTTTGTCCAATTAAAATAGAACCATTAATTATGCATCTAGTTCATATAACAACACACTTGCTATGTGCTGCCAGATTTTATAAGATAGCTCTTTAAAGGAGTTATTTTTCTCTTCAATTCTTTAGGTTTTCTTTTATATAGAACCAAAATGTGGACCCTTCAAAGTCCATATGAATCATGAATCAGAATAAAATAAAAAAGAAAATTATTAATACCCTGTTCAATGAATATAATTAAAATACATTGTCTTAAGCATTTTGAATGTCTGAAATAAATAAAAATAAAATCCAAAGAAAATCGTGAAAAATGTAAACACACCCAGAGCAGTATCCTGAAGTTAGAGAATGAGTAAAGCATTGCTGATAAAGAAAAGGTGGGTGAAGTGCCCCATATCTGAGCGGAAGTACAGTCTGCTCTTCAGACAACACCCAGAGTGCAAGCAGGCAGCCACTGATTCACTTAAAAAATATATACTATTTTCATACGTAAAAGTGGGTGAAGAGCGAAACACTACTGATTATTAGATGGCACACCTGGATTTATTTTCCCTGTCAATTCGCTTCAGAAATATTAACGAAAGCCCATAACGTAACACAACACATTCCCGAGCACTTGGATTTCCCAGAGACTGGCACTATTCCCTTGCCTGCTTCCCTGATCCTCTCAGGTCCCCTCACCTGAGATGAACTTCCAAACGTCCAGTCCAAGCCAGCACTAATGAGAGTTACGCACGTCACACGTGTAAGCGCCGGGCGCTGGCGAGACGGGGAGGCTCACCAAGAGCCAGAGGCAGGTTGTCCCTGTGGGTCTTCCTCCCACTCTCTGGATTCTGCATTTTAAACTAACTTTAAAAGCATCGGCAACACAACAAAATCAGAGAAATGCACTGAAAAATCTAGAGAACTGTACTGGGTGGGGGTCGCTGGTCCTTGTGTTTACAAAATGCTGGAGTGCAGAGGCCACAGTAGACCTTCCTATGGGGCAGGCAGGCAAAGCTACTCCCAGGGCCGGGGCCAAGTACGTGCAAACCATGTGGTCACAGGGCCCCACGCTCAGGAGGGCCCTGTACTCAGAAGGAGGGCCTGGCACTGGTTTACTGCTCTGCCTCGGCCAGGAACCTGAGTCATCTTCCTCCTCTCTTCCACATCCAGCCAGTCACGGAGTCCTGCTGACTCTGCCTTCTAAATGTTCTTCAAACTGTCCTCTCTGCTCCATTTAGACTGCCACTTCTCATGGACTCCTCCCATGACTGGTCTCCCTCCTTGGAGTCTGCCCCCAAACTATTTTGTAAGATGAACTGTTTCTAAATGGCATATCTGATGCTGCATAAAATCATTTCTCTGCTTAAAACAATCCAATGGCCACCCGCTGACTTGAGGCACGGACAGTGAGTACACGATTTTGCTGGCTTAGCACCTCCACTTCTTTCAAGAACATCATTTCTCTTCTTCTGGGAACTCCCTGCAACAACGTCCTCCCCATGCAAGCTGACACCTGCCCCAAGCTGGGCAAATCAGAGCCTTCCCCTGGGATTTTGTCAGGATGGAGAAAGCTGCAAGTCAAAGCCCAAAAGCTGTCAACATCCCTGATTCCTGCCCAGTAGGGAAAACCGTCACCACTCAGAGAGATGTAATAAGAAATGGAGTCTTGGCAGTTTGAGTTCCTGGGGCCCCAATGGCATCTCTACCTGCCTGTTTAACTCTTGCTTGGACTCTCTGAGCCAATCAATTCCTCTTTCTGCCTGAGTTAGCCAAAGCCATGTTTGTATCCTCTGCTGTTACACAAGGCACTTCATTAACTGGTTCCTACCTCTCCACCTATGCTGTCTCCCCTCAGATGCTCACACTCATAGGCTAAGATAATACGCTCACTAGTTCACTAACTCAACATGCGGTTTCACACCTCCTCCTCTGCACACACAGGTCTCTGCACCTCCAGTTCCAACTCCAGGGTCATCTCTGCCAAGTCTTGCCTGACTCCCCTGGTGGGGGCTGGGCACCCACGGCTCCCTGTCCAGTAGTTTGTACCTAAGTCCAAGCTCTTATCAGGACGCACGGTAGCTGCTCTTGTGGATGACCACCTGCCCGGGTAGTGGCGTTTGCTGAGTGTTAAGGACTTGGACTCCGGAGCTCAACGACAAGCTCCCCGATTAGCGGCAGCGACCTCCGCACAAGCTGGGCAGACCTGTCTGCGCCTCAATTCCTCCTCCACGAACGGAGATCCCGGCAGTGCCTCCTCTGCAGGGCTGTCGTGGAACCGCACCGCGGGGAGAACTCACACAGTGCCCGGCACTCAACAACCGTTAGCTGTACACCCAGCCACGATCTCGCAACGCAGAAACCGCGCGCCTCCCCGCTGCGTGCTCCCGACACCCGGCACAACATCCGTGCCAAGGAAGGACGAAACGCGCTTGCTTGACTTCTAAGGAGCAAGCCAAGGAGAGCCGGCACGAATGGGGCACCCCGGGGCTCCGCGGGCGGGTGTCCGGTAAGGCCGGTCTGTCTCCCTCGCAGAAAGGTCCTGACGTCCCGGAGCCGACCACGGCCGCGCTGCAGACGGCGTCCCCAGGGGGCACCGGCGGCCGGAGCGGAGGGCGCACCGGCCGCGGGAGGGGAGGGGGCCCGGGAGGGGAGGGCGCACCGGCCGCGGGAGGGGAGGGGGCCCCGGCGGCGGGAGGGGAGGGGGCCCGGGAGGGGAGGGCGCACCGGCCGCGGGAGGGGAGGGGGCCCCGGCGGCGGGAGGGGAGGGGGCCCGGGAGGGGAGGGCGCCCCGGCCGCGGGAGGGGACGGGGCCCGGGAGGGGAGGGCGCCCCGGCCGCGGGAGGGCGGCTCCGGGGGCTCCGGGCCCGCACACTCTCGGCGCCCGACCCGCGCCTCCGCCCCGAGGAGCCGCCCCGGGGGCCGGGGGCCGAGTCGCGAGCCCGCCGCCGCGCCCCGGTCACCGACATGAGAAAAGCCGGGGCTCGCGCTCTGGTGTTTAGGCAACAACGGAAGCCGCGGGAGAGGGAACTGCAGCCTCCGCCGCCCCGCCGGCGCCGGGACGCGGGGAATGCGGGGCCTGGGGTGCGCGGTGCCGGCGCGGGCCAGCCTTCCCGCCGGCGGTCCCCCCTCGGCCCCCGGCCCCGCCGCGGCCCGCGCGAGCGACAGTACCCGAGGGCGGCTCCGGATCCGCGGCGCCCATCTCCGCCCGGCGCCCGGCCGGCAGCAGGAGGACTAGGAGGACGAGAATAGCCATGACGGACGCGGCCGCGACCCCAGCGACGTCGGGCGGCCAGGCGCGGCCCTCGGGCCTGGACTCTGCGTCACTTCCGCCGCCGGCGCCGGCGCGCCAGGGGCGTGGCCGGGCCGGGGGCGGGGCCGCGGCGGGCGGGGCCAGAGCGGGGAGGCGGGGCCGGGGGCGGGGCAGAGGGGGCCGGCGTGGGCGGGAGGCTGCGCCGGGAGCCGGAGGCCGGGAGAAGCCGGCGGCGAGGGAGCCGGGCGTGAGGGCGCGGCGGCCTGTGGTCGCGACCCGGGCTCACGAGACACTGAGGAACTTGGGTCCGAGGGTTACGTCCTTTCGCCCGGCACCGCCTTCCGCGGCTCTTCCTGGTGTTGCGGTGTTCGGGGCTGCAGGACTTGGCGTAGGCCAGGGCCTAGCCACCACCCTCGTTTTATCCTATTAGGCTTCGCCGTCGGGGCGTCTGGGAGTCTGAGAGTTGAGAACAGAAAGAGCCCTTAACTGCCATCTCGAATCCCTACGTTTGTAGTTGAGGAACCTGAAGCTTTGCCGCGAAGTGGCTTGTGCAGACTTCCACAGTCCAGGTCGAATAGGCTCGGCCGAAAACTGCTTTATTTTTGCAGGAAACACAATTTGCATTACCTTTTCAGCAGTTAAATATCAAATAGCGGTTCATTAAGCAGGCTCTCATCGTGAGATCTGCCCGCTTTCCTCTCTGACCACATCTCCTGTTACTCTGCGCTTCTCCCATTCCACTGCAGCCATCCGGGCCTCTGTCCTAGAAGACTCTAGGCTTGTGCGTAGATATGCATATGGCTGCCTCACCTGTTGCAAGTCTGTGCTTGTCGTGGCCTTTTGCAAAAACTTAAAATTGCAGCCTGTCTTCCCATCCTTCTTACTCTGCCTTACCCTTTTTTCATGGCACTTAACACCCTTACCCACACTCTACACTATGCACATTGATGTTTCTTTTCACCCCCTTTGAGAATGTAGCCTCCATAGGGCTGAACTCTGGCACCCTATTAGTATTTGTTGAATGAAAGAATGCATGATTACATTAGCATTAAGCAAAACTTTAGAGAGAAAAACTTAAGGAAGATACTGTACAAACTAGAGAGGAATTTTTAGCAAGATTATTTTATTTATATTAATAAATCCTGTAGCTTAGTACTTCTCAAACTTCAGTGAACATGTGAACTGCCTGGGGATTTTGTTAAAATGCAGAGTCGGATTCAGGTTGGGGTTTAAGATTCTGCATATGTAACAAAATACACAGAGAATGCCAATGCCACTGACTCTTAAGACCACACTTTGAATATGAAGGCTTTAGCTCAATCTAGACTAAGGTTTGGGGAATATTTTGTTAGATGTGTTTATGATGCCTACTCTCTTAGTCTGTTCCCGCTGCTACAACAAAATACTGTAGACTGAGTAGCTTATAAACAACAGAATTTTATTTCTCACAGTCAGAAGGCTGGAAGTCCAAGATCAGGTCCCAGCCTTGTCAGGTGAAGGCTCTCTTCTGGGTCGCTGACTTCTGGTTGTACCTTCACCTGACGGAAGAGGGAGGGATCTCTCTGGAGCCTCTTTTATAGTCTCATTCATGAGGGTTCCACCTTCTAGAGTTAAGCACTTCCGAAAGGCCCCACCTCCTAATACCATCACCTTTGGGAGTTAGAATTTCAAATATGAACTTCGGGGGGGACACAAACATTCAGGCCATAGCACTCACTATATGAAAACCACCTTCTAGTCATTGCAAGGATAAGTAAGATCTGATCTTTGCTGTTGAGGAGTTGATGGAGTAGGACAGAATATAACATTCAATTCCGTTCCATAAACATTTTCGTAGTAGCCATCACAGGTTGGGTTACCCAGGAAGTAGAATCTGAGGGGAGATTAGTGTGAAAGACTTGCCCTTCTGTGCTCTTTGGATTGACCCCTGTGAGAGGGAGGTGAAGGAGACAGGATTGAGCAGAGGGAGAAGTTGATCTGTGATGCCATCCCAACAGAGGCTTCAGCCGACCCCTTGGAGCTGGGATGACCTTTTAGAGGTGTCTTGAGTTGGTACGAGTGGCTGGGCCTTCAGCTCCCAACATTGATTAGTCATGGATGCAAACCACCCCTGGAAGGGACGTGATTTGGGGCTGTCCATTTCTTTCACTGAGACATGCTCCAAAGGGTGCTGACAGCTGCGAGCTTCTGCCAGCAGCACCACCAGCAGTGCGGAGGGGGTGGGGCTGTCTTCTATTCCTGAAGGGGGATCTGGACACAATCAGTGTCCAGCATGGTACCTATCCTTCTGAGGCACTGTGCTAGTCACTTGGAGACTAAAGATATTTATTAATTCACCAAATATTACTGAGTGTGGTGATGTGTGTCCAACACTGCTAGGCACTAAGATATAGACCTGAGCAAGACAGCTGTGGCCCCTGCCCTCATGGGGCTTACAGTCTATGAGAGACTAAATAAGCATTAATCAAGCTATTACACAAGTAAATATGGAAATTGTGGTAACTGTTATCAAGGAGATTGATGGATTTACAGAAGGACAAACAGGGATTTAGCTTAGTCTAAGTTTTAAGGAAATTCTTTCTTAAGGCAGTTACAATTATGTTATGACCTGAAGGATAAGGGGGAATTAGCCTGGGTAAAGCTGTGGGCTGGGGAGGTCACAGGCTAGTGAGAGAGGTAGGAGGAAGATATATTTTTAAATCCCATATAAGTGTTATATAGCCACACAGAAGGCCAGTGAGCAGCACCAGTTTCCTTGGTAAAAATCCAATGCCTAATGGCTGGAGAATATCCAAGTAAACAGTAGTCCCACTACATTGTCTGAGTTTTTTTTGTTTGGTGAGGAAGATTGGTCCTGGGCTAACATCCGTGCCCATCTTCCTCTACTTTATGTGGGACGCCGCCACAGCATGGCTTGATGTGTGGTACTTATGCCCGCGGCCAGGATCCGAACCTGAGAGCCCCAGGCTGCCAAAATGGAGTGCATGAACTTAACCACTATGCCACCAGGCTGGCCCCCATCTGTGAGTTTTTAAAACCAAGGAAACCAGTGTGGAGTGAGGGGTGGGTAAGGCTAAGTATAAACTGAAGTCAGATCAGGTGCAAAGCTGTATCTTCAAGGCCACACTCAACACGGCCTGGAGGAAGTTAATAGGCCAAAGAAAATAGTTTAAGAAATTGGAAACATGACCTAATGAGAAAGGAGACTGGGTGTTCAGCCAGCTGTGCGCTCTGGCTCTTGTGCATTTCCTTCCCGTTTCTCTAGAGCAGAGATATCTGCCAGGTCCCCTATAAGGGAGGAAGGCAGATTGAAAAGTCTGTGGCTGAAGCATGTAGTTCTGAATCCTGATTATTCTATAAATTGTAGCCAATACTCTCTACCGTCTCACCCTCACATCTACCTGTGCCTCCACACTGTCCCTCACTTCCCTTCGTTTTTGCCGTAGCCCTTATGACCATGTGGAGAGGTATATATAATATCTCCACAAGTATATAAGAACTGATAAGGCGGTAATCATCACCAAGGAGAACAACAGGATTATGGGAGCATAAACGGGGACTTGACTTATTCTAAGATTTAAGGAAGTTCTTTATATATATGTGTGTGTGCTTGTATACATAAATATACGTATATATGTGTGTATATAAAATTGTTTCAATTCTCTCTTCCACTAGAAAGTCAGCTCCTTGTTTTCTTCACTGCCATACCCTCTGCACCTGGACAAGTGCCTATCATTCCATTTCTATTGATTGAATCAATATGTGAATGAGCACAACAAGCTTGTACATGAGTGTGGGGTTGTAGCAGGTACAGGTACATCTGTGATTGATTAAACTGCAGTTGGGTCACTGATGAGGATTAGTCACGTTTGGATGTCATCCTGGTACTAAAAGTACCGTCTGCTCTCGTCCTGTACACAGCCGCCTTCTGAGGAAAGCTGTCCCATTGACATCTGATGGTATCACATCAACCCCTGACTCTAGTTATCCATAGACGGCAGGGTCTTCCAGGTGGTGGCTTGTCTGGGAGCGCTGCCTAAGAGAGCAGCCAGATGCGAGACGGTGACTGTGGCAGACATTGCTCATTAGCTGGCTGCTAATAGCCTTTCTCAGTATCCTTCCACCTTCCTGCCTTCCCACAACAGAGGCTATAAAAGCTCAATACTCACTTTCCCAACCTTCATGGCAGCCAAGCATGGTCATATGACACACTTGTGGTCAATGAGACATGAGTAGAAGTCTGTGTGTGTGTGCATGCGTGCACGTGTGTAAGGCAGATTCAACAGGAGAGCTTGCAGACCTTGACCCTTCTCTAATCTTCCTGCCTTGAATGTAGACACAATGATGCCTGGATCTGCAGCAGCCATCTTGCAGCCACGAGGCAACATGCTTGAGGATGAAAAACCAACAGCTGAAAATGGAAGAAAGAAAGCCGGAGTTGTTGATGTCAGCATTGAGCCACTGAACCAATGTCTGCAACCACCTACCTCTGGATTATTGTTATAGGAGAAGAAATATAGCCTTATTGATGTAAGCCACTTCCAGTTTGGTTTTCTGTTAATTGAGCTGAAATTTTATCTCACTCAATGTCAGACCAACCTAAATGAATTCTCTTTCAGAGAGCTGGAATGTAAACCACAACAGAAAGGAGGGTGGCCAGGGGAAGGGAGGAAAGGAAAAAGAAGCAGCAAGGGGCTGGCCCGGTGGCGTAGTGGTTAAGTTCATGCACTCCACTTCGGCAGCCCAGGGTTCGTGGGTTTGGATCCTCGGCGCAGACCTATGCATCCCTCATCAAGCCATGCTCAGGCAGGTGTCCCACGTGCAAAATAGAGGAAGATGGGCACAGATGTGAGCTCAGGGACCATCTTCCTCATTAAACAAAAAAACCAGCAGCAGCAAAGTTGAGGACAGAAAGTGGAGCACTAGACCAGCGAGCAAAGAAGACCTCTGTGGAAGGGAGAACGAGTGGCCCAGCTCTTGGGGCTGCAGCCACCACCGGAGGCTTGGGAGCTGTGCTGAGTCCCCTGCAGTGCTCCCTTCCTGTGGCCTCTGAGGACTGGCTCACTGGTGACTATTTCCTCATCTGACTTTCCCACATGGCTTCACCAAGATCCCTTGTCACTAAAGGAGATCTGAGTGTCTCTGTCCCTTGCCCTCGCAGAGCCTACCTAACACAATTTCTAGCCATGTGTGGTCAACCTGACTAAGGACATCTCCCGCATTCTTTTAGAAAATGTCTCAACATCACACGAAACACTGGCTGGACAAACTGCTGCTGAGATGAACCAGGCAACGTGAAGCAGCGGCAGGGCAGTTGTCCTCAGGGCCTCGCACCTCCTCCTTCAGGCTTCTCTCTGTCAGTCTCAGTGCTCTCCCTCTCCACTCAGTGCAGCTTCTCAGACACGGAGAGCCCTCCCCCTCTGACAGGACCTAGAGCCGCCTGGGTCACAAGGCGCTGCCCAAGGCTTCTCTCAACCTTGATCTTCCATCAGCATTTAGGTGAACAGGTCTGTAATCTGCAGGCAGACGCTGTTAGCTGGCTCTGGGTAAAGATGGACAAACGGATTAATTTGTAGATATCAGCATTTGATAATCACGTTAGGGTTAGCACTCCTAGATATTTTAGCGTTATAACAGTTGCTAACCAGTCAAACCATGGATTTGCAATAGTGACATTGGAGGTCTTGACAAGAACGTAGAAGGTAAGATATTTTGTTCTGGGAGAAAGGACTTTTGTGTGTGTGTGAGGAAGACTGGCTCTGAGCTAACATCTGTGCCCATCTTCCCCTATTTTGTATATGGGATGCCACCACAGCATGGCTTGATGAGTGGTGCATTGGTCCGCGCCCAGGATTGGAACCTGCGAACCCTGGGCTGCTGAAGCAGAGTGCATGAACTTAACCACTATGCCACCGGGCTGGCCCTGAGAAAGGACTTTTTGGGTACCTTTCAATTTATGATATGACAGCCCGTTTTCCAAAAGACAGGGCACACCTGATGCTACTTACTGCAAAAGAGCAGCTTATGGACTGAACTCAGCCAGTGGGCATGTTTGGTTTGGTCAGCAGAGAGAATTTTCTTTTCATTGGTTCTAGGCAGAGTATACATTCTTTTTAAGTTTTTAATGTCTGTATTTATTAATATTATCCTGTATGTCAACGCTGGGTTTCTAGAGCAGAGCATATTAATATTTACTTACAGCAAACAATCACCCCATCCCCTCTTTGTCTCAGTTCTTACCCCAAAGGGCGATGGGATGAGAACCCGATGTCGTCATCCTACATGTAACAGTGTATATCCCTCCCCTTCTGAGAGAGAAAGAGAAGTCTGTTGCTCCCTATTGTAACCAAATTCTCCTTGGGGACACAAAGTAGGAGGACCCTGTGTTCTTCCCCTTTGGGGTGTAATCAGTTTCCCCACAGGGAAGATAAGACCAGAGTCTCCAGCTTCACTTCCCAGGAGATGTCTCCATGGTCCGGGGGGGTCCATTGCTCCCTGACATAAAAAAAACTCGTAGCTCTGGGGAGGTAGATCTCTCTGGAATTCTCATTAGGTCATCACTCATACGTTCACTTCCAGGCTTCTTCTTTTAGCTCAGATCCCAAATGTCAGTAAAATTTCCTCAGAAATCCTAACTGTACAGAAACATAGAAATTTTCTCTGTCGCCCAGTTCTCCAGTTGAACCACAGGCCCCCACCTCCATCATCTCACACGCTGCTTGATTTGTGTTACCTTCTTGGTTCCTGCAGGCATTTGGATTTGAGACCTCTGCCTCATGTGATGCTTTAATTTAAATTAACCTTCAAGAATACCTTGACACCAAGCTATCGTAATCAATGCTTTGACCAAAGAACGTATATGTGCTCCCACCCAGATATACCACGTATATCTGTGCTGCCACATATATGGGTATTTCACCCTCTAAAAAGAGATGAAGTACATTAAGTTTGTGTGAATAAAGAATTTATGTGATTTTTTTGGACTATAAATCAAATCAAAATGAAAAGATAACTTCTAACTACTTGCTGTAGACTGAATATCTGTGTCCCCCCAGAATTCATGTTCAATCCTGAGTCCCCATGGGAAGGTATTTGGAGGTGGGGCCTTCGGGAGGTGATTAGGACATGAGGACAGAGCCCTCATGAACGAGATTAGTGCCCTTATAAAAGAGACCCCAGAGAGCCCCCTCGCCCCTTCTGTCATGTGAGGACACAGCAAGAAAATGCTAGTCTACAGCCAAGAAGTGGGCCCGCACCAGGCACCGAATCTGCGAGTGCCTTGGTCTTGGACTTCCCAGCCTCCAGAACTGTGAGAAGTAAATTTCTGTTGCTTGTAAGCCACCCAGTCTATGGTAATCTGTTATAGCAGCCCAAACAGATTAAGACACTATTTCAAATTATGTAGAAAAAGATTTTATCTACATGACAGTTTATCACATGGAGAAGCGTGTTAATCTCATCACAGAACCCTAGCTGCTGGTTAGGACTGAGCAAGACCGTCTTTTCCTTGGTCAGTCTGTCCTCAGACATTTCGCGGAGACAGTATAGTACAGTGAGTGATACAGCCTCTGAAGCTGGACCACCTGAGTTCAACGTGTCCATCACCGTTGACGAGCCTGTGATCTTGGGCAAGACACTTAACTTCTCTGAGCCTCGGTTTCATTACCTATAGAGTAGAGACAGAATAAGGCACACCACACAGGGTCATTGTGAAGGCCAAAGGAGGTAACGTGGACAGTGCCTAGCCCCATGCTGACAGGTGAGTGGATGAACGTGAGCTGTGTGTTATTTGCTGGATTCCAGCCCGCCCTCCCCCTGCCTAGTGATTTAAGGAAGAATAAGCCATAATTCCTTCTCTGAAGGAACGTATTGTATGAGAGAGAGAGAGTTGGACTAAAAATGGTCTTATAGCTGTATTTGTCTTATAGGAGAAGTTGGTGCCAGCTCTGGTGTGAATGCAGCAGGGCACGGTCAGCTCTGCTCCAAGGGGTGGATGAGTCAGGAAATTCCTTAGAGAGGAGGGGACCTTTGAACAAAAGCTTGAAACCAGTTTCCGCTCTCACCTTGGGCTCCTAGCAACCACCAAATAGTGGTGGAGAAAATAAAATAGAAATTTTAATAGTATGTAATTTTCCTGTAGATCAAAAGAAATGACTATATCTTTGACAAAGATGCCCACTACCTTAGATTTCAGTGCAAGTTAACAAATCTGTAAATGTCGTTAGCTTGCATTTCCCCTGTTTTGCCTTTTATAACTTCTGCACTTACAGACCCATGAACTCTACACCTCCACTGCACCCCATTCCTTAGTCATTCACGTCTGGCTTAAGTACATCAGCAGTCTGGTGGAAGACCAGAGAAGAGCTTGTTTTTTTTTAAATTGAGGTGTAATTGACATATAACATTATATTAGTTTCAGGTGTACAACATAATGATTCGATATTTGTATACATTGTGAAATGATCACCATGATAAGTCTAGTTAACACAGTCACCACACAGTTAAAAATTTTTTTTCATATGGTAACAACTTTTAAGATCTAGCCCCTTAGCAACTTTCAAATATGCAATACTATGTTATTAACTATAGTCACCATGCTGTGCATCACATCCCCAGGACTTATTTATTTTACAACTGGAAGTTTGTACCTTTGGAGCCCCTTTACCCATTTCGCCCACCCCCCTCCTCTTGCCTCTGGCAACCACCAATCTGTTCTCTGTATCTATGAAGGAGCTTGCTTATTAAAACGAAGATATAATGAAATCAAGGCCAAAAGAAGGAGGAACAATTGAATCATGACCTAAGTGGAGACATTAGCGTATTTTTTAAAAACTGCATCAAAAGACAAGGATGGTTGGGGCCTGCCCAGTGGCATAGTGGTTAAGTTCACAAGCTCCACTTTGGTGGCACGGGGTTCAAGGGTTCTGCTCAGCAAGCCATGCTGTGGCTGTGTCCTGCATACAAAATAGAGGAAGATGGGCATGGATGTTAGCTCAGGGACAATCTTCCTCACCAAGAAGAAGAAGAAGAAGAAGAGGATGGTTATAATGGAAACATGGAAAAACGTGGAGTTTTGGGAGGGTGTCCCCAGCAGAGTCCCAGGGGGAGAGGATGTCCTTTCCTGATGATGCACAAATCTAGTCCCTGTGCCAGAGAACGCAAGGGTTAATGAAGAGTGTGGGAACCCAGACCACCTGGGTTCAAATCTCAGCCCCTCATCTCACAGCTTGGTGACCGTGGGCTTCACCTCTGTGTGCCTCATTTTCCTCATCTGTGAAGTGGGGGTTGCAGTCACATGCACCCCAATAGGGCAGATGCGAGGATCAAGGGACTGTGTGGAAGAGTGTGGTGCAGTGCCTGGCACAGAGAAAGTGCTTGAGAAATCGTGGCCAGTGTGTCTCTTTTCTCGGCATCATCTGATCAGTTTCATCCTCTCTCCTCTGGCACAGTCCCAGCATGCTCCATACACAAGCCCGCTCCACCTCGACATTCTTGACGTTAACTTTGGTTGTTTAGTGGGGTTGAAGCGGAGACTCTGGCTGGTGGTTTCGGGTGAGACCACCTGCTACACCCCCTTAGAACGCATGGAACAAGCAGGCTGAGGGTGGTCACAGAAGGCTGGGGACGTGCCGACTGTCATGAAATGTTCAGGAGCCTTAGATAGGGGCCGAGCCACATCTTCTGATTGAGACAGGACCGGGAACCTCTTGAGATGACCTTGAACCCTGCCTGCAATTGGGACTCAGGAACACAGACGGTGATCAGAGGGGCAGCCGACGGGAGCAGCCAAGCCTGAGAGAAAGTCACCAAGAGAGGGGAGTCTGGCAGGGGGTCCATGATGGACAGAGGTCCAGCCATTAGAGGGCCTCATTCCCTCAGGTGCAAGTCTTAACAGAGCAATGCCTGACCTCCCCACAAGAAGGAATTCTGCCAGTGGACGGCCTTCCCACGTGAACTGCAAGATCGGCTCTTCCCTGGACCTCCTGCCTGCGGGATTTTAGACTTGCCAGGCTCCATGATCATGTGAGCTGATTCCTTAAAATAAATGCTCCCCCACCCTGGACACACACACACTCACACACCCGATTGGTTCTGCTTCCCTGGAGAATCCCGACTTATACAATCACGCTTAGTGTTTCAAAGTTCAGTTGGTGATTTCATAGACTGTGCCAGCAGCTCTTTCTGATCAACCCTGGGAAGCATGAGGATCTGCCCAGAACATCGTGGCTGTCTCTCGCAATAGGCCTCCCAGCCTCCCCTGCTGCACTGCACTCATGGGGTCGGGGGAGCGGACCCCGACCCTTACTCGAGGCCCACCTTCATGATGCAGGGCAATCTGCTTTACTCAAAGGTCTCCAATTTAAATGTAAATCTCATCCAAAATTACCCTCACAGAAACACCCAGAATAATGTTTGACTAACCATCTGAGCACTGTGGTCTAACCAAGTGGACACACAAAATTAACTGTCACAACTACTCTATTTGTTCTGTGGCCCATTTTTTGTCAAGAGAGACACTGAGTATAACAGACTCTGGGCACCTTCTCAGGATAACACAATCTGGTGGCACATGGATTTTTCCCACCGCTGGTGTTGGTGTGTGAGACGGCCAGAACGGGGCCTTCCTATTGCAGTTCGGGGGTCCCTGTGCCTGAGTGGGCTGAGGAAGGAGGGAGCGACCGGCACAGAACCGGATTCCCAGGTGCGGGCCGGGAAGAGGAAGAAAAGGCCTGACTGCCTAGCCACACACTTGAACTTGGCTCCAACTACCTCTGGGAAGCAAAACATCCAGAAAAAGGCAAATTAGTAGAATCCGCTTCAGGAAGAAGACAACTGGTGTCCGGTACAGTTTTCACGTGCATTCTGGGTGTGGTATCTCAGGAAAATTGGAAGTCTGAGCAGAGGAGAAATGGGGGAGGTGAAGGGCATCCTGATCTTGCCTTGCAGGCCCTGGGCCCCGTTCCTGGCAGTGAGGACGAAGACCAAACCCCAATCCTTGAGGCACTGTGAGCTGTGCTCAACCTCTTAGGAAACACAATCTGAGTTTCTCTCTTATCATCGCCTTAAAATTGTCAGCAACTTAGTAGTTTCATTATAAAATGGTTATTGTAATGATGACTGTATTAAACCTGTTATTTTTTTTATTTCTTTAGGAAAATGAATGAAAATAAATCCTTTGGTGGTGAAAATTGTTCTCATTTTTTATCTAGAAAAAAATTGGGGAGGTTTTGAATTAGAGCCTAGAAGTTTAAATAGTTCTGTTTTTAAAAACCCTCTGAGTTTAAAAACCTTCTCAGAGTTTCCTTTTTAGAAGGTGTGAAATTCTAATCATTACTTCATTATCACTTCAAAAGATTTGCTATTTCAACTCTGTGGTTTAAAATGTGTGTGTGAATGTGTCAGCAGTGAAGAGGAGCTGGGTAGTTTGTTGAGCTATAATTGTAGTTTTTAGCTAAAACACTCACGGTAAACATTGCTTGAGTCCAGATTTATGTGAACGGACTCTTCTCTTTTAAATGGAAGATTTTGAAACAAGAAATGAATTGGGTATATGATCTACTTTTAAAAGATGATGATTTAGATTTGCAAATCCAGAAACCCAGTCCAGTCTGGAGGTTAGGAAATGAGAAACAGTAAAACATCCAAAGATGTTTTAAGAGTCTAGACTTGCCACTATCTCCACGAGGCCACTGAGCACTTTTACTGTGGCTATTCCAAATAGAGATGCACTGTAAGTGCAAATCATATCCCGGATCTGGAAGACTTCGTACAAAAGAAAAAAGTAAAACATATTAGTAATATTTTCCTAATATTCGTTACATGTTGAATAATCATATTTCGAATATATTAGGTTAAATAAAATATATTATCAAAATTAATTTCACCTGTTTCTTTGTAACGTTTTTGTGCTTACTTAATGTGACTACTAGAGAATTTTTAATCACACCTGTGGCTCGAATTAAAACCCACTGGACTAGAAAATGATGTCCTTCCTTTCTGCCATTCTCTCTGCATGTCTGTGGCCCCAGTTGGCCTCAGGCTCTTTTGCGTGGCTGCTGCAGCAGCCTGCCGTCTGCCACCGTTCATTCTCCCCCGCCGGCTCCGTTGCAGTTCTTGCTGGGCAGTCTTCACCAGTGAGCACATCACTGCTGTGCCTGGACTGACCATGACCCCACACTGCTACGCTTGCAGTTTCAGGTCTTCGGCCTGGCCTTCCTTGGCATCATTATGAGGCTTTGAAGTTATATACTGTTTTAGTCCCCAAAACAGAATTGTTGGGAGGATGCTGGGCATCTGAGGGGGTCCAAGGTCCAGGCCGTAAGGAAAGGAAGCAGGGACGAGAGCACCATGGGCTGCTGAGGAGACTTATTTCATGGTTTCTCCAGTCCTGTGCATGTGTTTAAAGAGGCCACTGGATGGCTTCTGACTTTTCCCATAAGTCCCTTTCACCTTCAGGTAGAGAATGACACCTTTCAATGTCTAGCTTGGGCCAGGGTCTAGTGACTTGTCCAGGACTTCTCATCTTTCACTTCACGGTTGGCCTGAGCTTACGGCCCTTTCTCAGTACTGACTGCCTGATGTAACAACTGTAACAGCAACTTGTCATCATTTGCTTTACAGTTGAGGAAGCACTTTTAAACAGCCTTTGTATTATGGGGTTCCCACAACTATAAGCTGTCAGCAGTGTAGGGGAGCAGAATTGGCCACCCCAAATTGTATCTCTTTGGCTTGATTATTTTTAAGAACAAAAGAGTCAGGAAGAAACTTTGACCTTCCCCCTAACTGCCTAAAAAAACTTAAGATAGAAGGCCTGTTCCAGGAAGAAGCTCTCACCATAGACAACTCTAGTATAATACGAACGAGGGGTGGTAGACAGGGAGGAACCTAGCAAGGCCCATTTGATCAAAGTCCTCCCCACGTCCCATTGTCTCTACAAGGCATGGTGAACATCTGTTTACCAAACGTGTGCTTTTCCCTGTCCATGTGAATTGCCTTCCTCCCCTTTGAAGTCCCAAACCACTACCCACAACACCCTCCTTTGACTTTAGCTGAAGGTGATATTTAAGGGGGTGGCTTCCACTATTCTGGTAACTTAGTTTTCCTGGGTTTCTCCCAAGTATACATGTTATTAAACTTTGATTTTATGCTGTTATTCAGTCTCATGTCAATCTAATTCTTAGACCAGCCGGAAGAACCTAGAAAGGTAGAGGAAACGTGTTCCTCCCATACAGTAGAACCAATACTGTCACCATCATTTTGTAGATGTGGTAACAGAGGCAAAGACCAACTAACTGACTTTCCCAGCGTCCCAAGCCAGGTGACTTGGCTGGCTCCTCCTGAAGGCTGGCCTCCTGACTGCATGTATAGGATGTTTCCAGTCTTGCACACTTCCTGCTACCGTCTTTCCTTAGGAAAATCCCTTCAGCTCTGACCCCTGAAAGATAGCATATCTTTAAAAGTTGCCAAATAACCTGGTCTGCTTTCTCTCAAAGGCGCTTTGGATTGTGGGGAGGGGAGAGTGGTGAGCCAGCTGTGCTAAATAGATGAGTCATTGTTTCAAGATTGAGGAAGCAAAGATTTGTATCTTGGGGACTTTTCAGGAGGATGATGATTGTTTCTTAATGTTAAAAACAAATAAGTTGAGGAAGAGAGGAAAACAGACCCAGGTCTTTATCTTCCCTTCTCCCTCTGACACACATTCCTCCTGTTACAGTTCCCACCTGCCACATTTCTTACTAATTTTAAAAACTTTTCGTAAAAATGCTCATAAGTTAAAAATTATTTTCATTCCCCAGTGCTGCAGTTTGCTTTCTATAGCACGTCCTTACTCGTCGACCTCTGCTGAGGTGCTGATGTAGGCGCTTTACCAGGTGGTTGTCAAGATTCCCATCCTGCCCGTCCTCGGGCCTGGCCATAACTGGATAAACTTCACTGAGGTGTACCCCTCTCTTTCTCCTTTCCTGCTTGGTGGTTCTCAGTCTCCTCCAGCATTCCGGCCACTTTCAAGAAAGGGTTATGTCAGGTGTCCTCACCTTCTTGCTGGGAAGGAAGTGCAATGCATTTTCTCACCAGCAGACACAGAGATGAGTCACGTTCATAGTATAACCCTTTCCTGCCTAGGTACGTTCTTTAAACATTTTCTTGCCAGCCTTTAAATGCTTTTTTGGGTATTTAGTATTATCTGTTAGAATCTGGAGGACTAGTTAGTATTAAGGTCTGAACTGTTATTTTTAACTTGGTTGGTTGCTGTTGTGGGATGAATTAAGTTCTCTACTGAGAAAGTAGATTAATTGGACAATGTTATGTTTGGTCATAGTTTTATAAAGACTTCTAGGATCTTTAAAATATCCAATTTTCCCTCTTTCTCGGAAAAGAACTATAAAACTTTTTTCTTAAAAAAAGCTTTTAATGAATTATACACACAGAAAAGTGTACATATCATAAGACAACATAATTATTCATTTTCAAAAAGTGAATATACCTAAGAAACCAGCACTCAGAAGAAATAGAAAAGTGTACATATCATAAGACAACATAATTATTCATTTTCAAAAAGTGAATATACCTAAGTAACCAGCACTCAGAAGAAACAGAACGTTACCAGCACCCAGACCTCCCCGCGTGCTCCCTGCCCTGTCCACCCTCTGGCCGAAGTGGAACCACCATCCTGACTTCTAACACCAGAGACTGAGTGGCCTGCCATTCTATTTTATATAAATGGAATCATACCGTACGTACTCTTTTGTGTCTAGAAGTGTTTTTTGATGTTGTTTTCAATATGTTCTCATGTAGAAAGCCTAACATATACAGAGAAGTGTAAAGAAATAGAAAAATAATAAGCATAATCTCACCACCTGTAGAGAACTAGTATTAAGCTTTCTGGCTGTTTCTGTCTAATCCTTTTTTACATGAAATGTTTAAAAACATTACAAAACTAAATGTGCAGAGTGTTCAACTTTGAATTCTCCCTTATTTTGGCTTAATATTGTATTTTAGCATTTTCTTTTTCATCAATGACTCCTCATAAACATCATTTTTAAAGGCTGGATACTGTCATTCTATAAATGAACCATTGTGTACTTACCCATTCTCCTTAGGCTGGACATTTAGATTGTTTCCAAGTCCTTGACAAACAAGTAATGTGGCCGTTGACGTTTTAATATATAAGTCTTTTCCTGCACTTCTGATTATTTACGTGGTGATGCAAAGTTACTTGTCAAAGTGTCCGGACGTTTTAGGCGCACTTGATAAATAGTTCCAAAAATATTTTCAGGAATATTGTACCAGTTTATACTCCCAAAGGCAACATATAAAAGTGCCCCTGCTGTGGCATCCTTATCCGTGCCTGCTTCTTATCCCACTAAAAAAGGTTTCTGGTTTACAGGAAAAAAATGGCATCCATTCAACCTTCAAGTGAGGTTGAATATTTTCTCACATGTTTACTTGCCATTTGTATTTTTTTTCTGTTGCAAAATCAATGATTTCCTTTGTCCCATTGTATGATTTGCTAACCATGATTTATGTATTTGTATGATTTCTTACAACTTCATCGCAGAAAGGTAGGGTTGCTGTTGCCACCCAGAGACCCAGGGAAGGGGCCTGGCACAGGACACAGTGAGGGACTCCAGGGAACGGATGTGGCTAGACTTCCTACTGAAAATCCATCATCGACTTGAAAGATGAAGGCTGATAATAATAAATGATTCCAAGATGGGGCATTTACAAATTCCAGGAGGCCCAAGGGAAGTGAATCAAGGGAAGTGAACAGCATTTTAACCAAAGATTTACTCTATAATGACAAAAGCTTCCATATCTTGGAAGGTATCACTGCTACGCTCGTTTATTGATATTTAGATATTAAGCTGCCAGCACCTCTTAGTGTGCTCTTTTTCTTATCTCTGTTCTGCTTGGCTGCTGTCATTCTCTGTGTAGGGCGTCCTCCGTACATGACACCTTGGGACCACACAGAGCCTGCTTCTGCACTGCGACATAGTTGAGTAGAAGTTGGATACGTAGCCCACTGATTAACTAAAGGCTGTTCTCATTAAGATTTTGTTTCTTGTTGCTGGAACTCACTAATGTTTGCTTTGATGATTCCGTGTAGAGAAATCTCACTTTGAGTGATGGGTTTTGAACTCCAGGCTTACACATTTTGAATAGAAAATTCTACTGTTATATGCAAAGGTAAATTTGTCCTGTGTTCTTTTAGACTCCCGATTAATTTAAAAAATGTATTGTGAATTTTTATCTTTTGCTTTATATCTGTATTATCTCAACTAGAAATGTATATGATTTCTTAAGCCTTGTTTGTGTTTTAGAAATTGGAAAGGGCTAGATGGGCCACAAAATCCAAGACAGAAACCTTTACTCTCTTCTCCAGATTATGAAAGAAATTTGAAATCAAATATTTAATAAACTGGGGCCCTTAGGATGGGCTACATACTAGATCCAGAATTTTTGTATGAGAGAATCTGAAGAACGTTCAAACTAAAATCCAGAATTAGATTTTTGTTTTTCCCCGTCTGTCTCTTTCTGTTCTTTTTTTCTTTCCCTCTTACTCTTTTTTCTCTTCCTCCCTCCCTCTCACCCTCCCTCCCTCCCTTCCTTTCTTCCTCTCTCCCTTCCTTCCTTCCTTCCTTATTCCCTCCTTCCTTCCTTCCTGCCCTCCTTCCTTCCCTCTCTCATTCCTCTCTTCCTTCCTGTAAATACCTATTATGTACCAGTCACTGTTCTGAATGCCAGGGATAGCAGAGTGAATAAACAAAGTATGTGCCCTCATGAAACTTTCTTTCTTTCTGAAATCAGGTTTATTGAGGTATCATTTACATGCAGTGAAACTCCCCACTTTTAGGAGTACAGTTCTATGACTTTGAAAAACCTATACAATCCTATAACCACCACCCCATTCAAGTTATACTGTATTTTCCTTCACCGAGAAAAGCTCCCTTGGCCCCTTTGTAGTCACTGCCCTCCTCAGCCCCTAGCAAATGCTGGTCTCTGTTCTGTCTCTAGAGCTGACCTTTCCATGAATGCCACATAAATGGAATCTCCCGTGTGTTGCTTTTTTGTCTGGCTTTTCCACTTAGCGTGATGCTTTTGCGATTCATCCGTGCTGTTGCAGCATCAGGAATTTGCTCTTTCTATTCCTGAGTAGGATTCCATCTCATGGACGTACAACGATTGGTTTATCAGTCCATCATTTGATGGTCGTTTGGGGTAATTATCGATGAAGTCACGGTGAACATTCACTTACAGGTTTTTTGTGTGGACACGTGTTTTGGCCTCTTTTGGGTAAGTACCTGGGAGTGGGACTGCTGGGTCATGTGTTAAGGATTTGTTTAACTTCATAAGAAACTGCCAAACTATTTTCCAAAGCAGCGAAACCGTCTTGCGTTCCCACCAGCAGTGATCCAGAGCTCCAGCTGCTCCCTATCCCTGCCAGTAAGGTTTTTTTTAAATTTTTTGGTGCCATAGGGTTTTTTAAAAAAAATTTTACTGTAACCATTCTAATAGGTGTGTGCACTTGTATTTTATTGGAAAGCATCAGTGCTTGTCCTATTTAATCAGTGTTGGTATTTTTCAATGCCCCACACTTGCTCTTGCACTAAGAAAGACTGAATCAGTCCATCAAATTATGACAAATGCAGGAGCCCACTCATTCTGACTGGCAGCTCTAGTGGCGGGTTCTTTTCTGTGGCGTTCAGGCGGACCTGTGCTGGTCCAGGGTACGTATGTTGTCTGTTAGGAGGACATGTCCGTGCACTGGGCTGGGGAGGTCGGTGAGAGAAGCCTCTTATTAGTATGTTTCTGTTGAAAGCCAAAGAGCCTGGGAAATCCCTGAGAAATCTTTGTTCCAGGATGACTAATCAGAATGGGTTGCTGGTGAGGACACTAGAAACCAGAGGCAGTTTAAGAGGGGTACTCAGTTATCCAGGCCTGAGGTAACAAGGCCTGGGCTAAGTTGTAGTGCTGTTAAAGCCTGGATACGATTAAAAGAAAAGAAGGAGAAGGAGAGGAAGAGGAAGAGGAAGAGGAAGGTGGATATGATAAAAGGACAATCTAAATTAGTGCTGATATTGGCGTGAGGGTGAATGAGGAGTTGATATGGTTGAAGTTTCGCATTTAAATGATAAGGAGAAGGATCCCAAGACTAAAGTAAAACAACATTTTACAGAAGCCTCATCTTGCTAAATCCAGTGGTCGGCACTTCCCCAGCTGCATTTTACTTGACTGGTCAGTAGCGTTGACATAGGTCAATGGACACGCTGGACACTCTCTTCTTGCTGCTCTCAACCTAAGGGTCCTACTCCCTCTCGAGTCTCCTTCTGTAACATTGGCTGCTTCTTCTCTTCTGCTTCGTTGGTTGCTCCTCATCTCCTCCTCCTCTGAATATTTCTCTCTCTAGCATGCACCTTTTTCTTTAACCTCAGACTTGCATAGCTAACTGCCTACTCAACATCAGGGGTCTCCCAAGCATCTCCCACTAAACATACCCACAACCAAACTCCTGGTCTCCGTACCCCCAGCCTGTATCTCCTGCAATTCTCCTCTCTTCTTCCAAATGCTCAGGCTCAAAACCTTGAGATCAGCCTTGACTTCTCTTTCTCTCACATCTACATCATATCCACTAGCACACGCTTTTGGCTTTACCCTCAAAACAGGCCCAGAATCTGCCCGTTTCTCTCTGCCTCTACTGTTGCCACCATAGGCCGAGCCATCAGGATCTCCTGACTGGATTGTTTCAGGTCTCCCCGTTTTTGCCTTCACCCTCTTAGATCTACCCTAAAAGCAGTAGCCAGAACAATTTAAAAGAAAAATAGTCATGTCTTGTCATTCTTCCATTCAAAATCCTTCACTGGCTTCTCGTCCTTTCAGAGGTGAAGTCCTTCCAAGGCTCAACGGCTAGAAGACTCTATAGCAACAGACTCTTGCTTCCACTCTGACCCGGGACCAGCTGCATGATTTGCAGGGTCTGGTACAAAATGAAAATGCAGGGCCCGTAGTTAAAAATCCCATTAATAATTCCAAGGTGCCCACCGCAGAGCATTCAGCAGAGCGCACGGCCCCTCTGAGCACAGGCTCGGTGACTGCACGTCCACGAGCCGGCCCCTCTGACCTGTCGTCCCTGGCCCTGTCTCTTGCTTAGTTGGCCCCAGCTGTCCTGGCTTCCTCGTGTTTCTTCAACAGGCCAGTCAGGATCAGCCTCCCGTTCTGCTTCCTCTGCTTGACCAGCTCCTCCCTCAGAGATCCACACTGCTCACTTCCTCCTTCCCTCCAGGCCTCTGCTCAAACGTCCATTCACAGACACAGGCCACCTGGGAAAGAGCAGTTGGGGGATAACATGATGGAGTTTAGTCCTAGATGTAGAGTCATAGAACTGTACGATTTAGACTTCAAGGATCATTAAAATGTACTTATTTCCAGGATTAAAAAAAATGTGAGGACGAAAGAAATTAAATGCTTGTCTGAATTTATACAATTACCTGTTATGAGTTGAGCTTGACATTCAAAATAGTGAGAAGCTGAGGACACAGAGGGGCAGTGTGGGGTACGTCCTGAGGACACAGAGGGGCAGTGTGGGGTACGTCCTGAGGACACAGAGGGGCAGTGTGGGGTACGTCCCCCCTCGCCAGTCTTGCCGGTGGGACACGTCCTGATTCTAAGATACTCATTTGGGGGAAACGTTTTAAAGTCAATAGTTAAAACAAATGAAAGAATATGTAGAGAAAAGTGCAAAGCCCTTGGACCTATTCTTTTGAAAGTACCTATAGTTCTGGGGAAAGAGGATTTGCTAAAAGAGGAAATAAATAGGGGCATTGATTCTGAAGTCAGACAGATCTGGTTTTGAATCTTGCCTTATTCATTTATTAGTCATGCAACTGACTCTGTAAGCCTTCTTTTCCTCCCCTATAGAAAGGGGATAATAATAATATCTTTTTCATAGAATTTCGTGAAGAACAAGTGAGGTAGCCACGTAAAGCAGCAGAGCGTCTTGTGCATAGCACTGAATAACCGTGATCTATTATTTCCACAACTTACAGAATGAGGGATTGCATCTCAGAAAATACGTGAAGCTACATTTCAAAACCATTGCCCTGTTTCCACACTCCCCACTTTGAGTCTGTTATTCCCAGCTGCTCTCTTTTAAGGATGTGACTGTTTCTGGTGTGATTGCTTGTGGTCTGCTGGAGGGGAAGTTGCACAATGGGCTTTGTGTATGCTGACCACTGGAGAAATTTCTCTCTTGTTACAAGGAGGTGAACATTTCTGAATAACCTAAAGTGTGGTTTAAAATTGGGGATTTCTGGGCGTTGAGAAGAGCTGGCATGTTTCTGAATTGTCGTTCCGCTGTTCTTTCTGTTCAGAATAGAAGGGTAAACGCTTTGGATCAGCGCCGTCCTCTAACTGTGGGGGCTAGAACCTGTAGTGTTTGTGTCCTGTGCTCTGTGTTGATGGTGAGGTCTCTCAACCTCACACTGGACATTCCTTTATCAAAAATCGGAGGATGATTTTGTTATCTATTGTCTATTATTTGAGAGAGAGACCTATTTAGGGAGAACTTTTTTTTTTTCAATCAGTCACAGTTATCGAGAAAGAGAAGCTATAAATGCTCTTATTCAAACTCCCTTAACTTTTTCATTCCAAAGGATATGAAGTTTAGATTTGGAAAAATGTCCCAAATAAACGTTCCGTCAGCCACCAAAGAAGTCTTTGTTATCGACTCATTATCCCTAGGACGTGTGCTGTTTTTCTGGTCATGATTTTGAAAAACAGGAAAGAGTGTCCACTAACCCAACCTTTCTCTCCGTAATCCTGTGAAAGCTGCCTGCCTATTGGAAGTGGCTGATCAGGGTGTGGGTCACCACTGCAGCCACTGCAAGAGGAGCTGACCCGCCGGGAAGGAGCTCCATATCCAGCCGGAAACGGCCGTGTGGGGCTGAGTCTGCTCTCACAGCGTCCAGTGTGCACTAGTCCAACATTGGGGGAAAAGACCAGGGAACTGGGTTGGTTTTTTGGAAGTCCTTTTTGCTTGTGGATTGTCCTGACTGGCTGTGACAATTGCTGTCACTCTGTGTTGGCTAGAATTTACCAGCTCAGTGCTGGGACTATGTCTACATTGAAATGAGGATATGCCAGGACCAACTGTGCCTTGGTCCATGGTCCAGAGGAGGAGTCACCATATTACAGTGAAGATGCAGAGAAGACCTCAGCCTTTTTCCTGTTACATGTGTCTAAGGAAATCATAAAGCTTTAAGCATGAGCCTGACTATTGGTCACTCTGATTGCAAAATATAATTAGAACAAGAATCAAAGAAATATAAATACTTAAATACTATAAACATTCTCTTTCCTGTTTCAGAAATACTGGTTCTTCCTTTCTTCACTGAAAAAATACTACTTTAATTTCTCTCCAAATCTCAATACTTCGTGCCCCAGACTCTCCCATGTTACGCACAGTTTCAGGCTTTGAGAATACTACCCAGTTCATGGGGCAAAATCCCTGACATTTTTCTTGCAACTTTCTGACTGCTGAATATTAAAATTCTTGACTATTTTTCTAGCCCTCCCTCAAGGCTTGATTCTAAGATAATTTTCAGAGGTTCTCATTCCCTTTCATTGAAATTTCTTTTTTTCTTCCTTCCATAGGGAAGTAAAAGAGAGATTGTATCTGCCTATGAAGGGCTTTACAGTTGCCTGGATAAAACCCTATACATCTTGTTTAATTGATCAGCAAGTGCTTTCTCTCTTCTCTCGACCCCAGCCCCAGCTTTATTATTTTCCTAACGTGTATTGAATAGTCGCTGCACAGCCACCACTCTCAGAGGTTGGATCTACAGAAAACGGTTATAACAAACCCTAACTTGCAAAAGTATATTTAAGCCCTACTTTCTTTTAAACAGTGAGATTTGAAAACGTGTGTAACGAATATCAGCACGCTGGTCTGTTTTATCATCGGTACTATAAGGGCAGATGCATTATTATATATTTTACTGTGTATTTATTATTGTCTTTCTACCCTCCATTTTTGTCTGTTTTTATTAACTTCTGTATTCCCAACACCTAGAACAACACCTGGCACATAAAAGACATTAAACTATTTGAGTCAATCAATTAATGTCTTTCCCTTCCTTTGTTCCTCCTATAGATATTGTCACATCACATTGTATTATGTTTAAAAGATGGATTTGAATGACAGGTAAGAGGTTCCAAACAAGACTCATATATTTTAGCTATTACTCACAAGAAGATATAATTATGTGATAGACACGTCTCATCTTTTGAGAATTCTGCATAGGAAAATGGAATAAGGTATATTTATTTTATATCTTGTACAAATATAACATTTTGTCACAAAAAAGAAATTTGTGCAAGAGTTAGAAGTTCTTAATTGCAGTCCCAGCTCTCTCCTCCATTATGTCTGGGACCACGAGCAAATTTAGTTCTACCTTTCTGGGCTTGGTTCTGTCAACAATGTCCACCTGATTGGCTTAAACATCTCCATTATCCTCATTTTGTCATGTTCCCGCTGCACCCTGGTCATACGTCTAGGTTTCTCCCCACTTATCACACGATATTGAACATGTCTACCTATGTGTGTTTCCCCCACTAGATTTAAGAAACCTGGACTCTACTTCATAAAAATAATTGCTACTATTTCTAAGTACTTTCCGGTGTCATATTCTACTCAATTGAATGTTTTTTAAAAAACCATTAAAATTAGGTAATCTAACTCCATTTCACAGGAGAGGAAATTTAAGACTTTGAGAACTTAGCCAACGTGCCCCAGTTCTGCAAACATCTGGCATTCCAATCTCTGTTCTGACCCCAAAGTCTCTACTCTTAACCACCTTGCACTAGATCCTACTGCCTCCCTAAAAGACGACCACCATGTGCTGAACACCCACTAAATGTCAAGTACTTGTATATCGATTATCGTCCCGAAAACAACCTTGCACAGCAGATACGTTCATTCTCAGCTCACATCCTATGGGCCAGGTAACCGATGCTCAGAAATGAGTAATCTCCTCCCCACCCGTGTGACTAGTACATGCTGGGTAGTCTGGTACTTCTTTCTGCAAATTATCACAAGGCTGGTTGATACTTACGCTTCCCTTCATCCTCTACCCATTCATGTTCCCTCTGCCCTTAACCAGGACCTTAGCCGCCTGGAATTTTTCATATGGCTGGACGATTGTTTACCTGGCTGGGTTTTTCAAACCTTTGTTCCTGAAGGGTCTGAGCCCTCAGCGGTCCTACCTCTATTGAGTTGTTCTAGTCTTCCACAGAATTTATCACTGAATAGGAAAGTCCTGACAGATGCTCCCCGCCCCCAGTGATTTGCTGGGGCTGAGTTGAGTTTATTTGCTCCAAGAAAGAGACTATTTTTGTAAAAATAACTTAACTTGGAGTGGTCCCGCATGTGATCACATTTATGATAGTTAACAGCCAGTCTCCAAGACCGGTATATCTCGTTCAAGGCCAGACAAGTGAATTGAGCGGGCACGTCACAGGACTCCCTCTCCGACCCCTACATCTTCCAAGTCTTTGATGGTGGGTGGCATGATCTCTGTGATTCCCTTAGGGATGTGCTATTGTTTTGGGTTGATATTTTGGAAGAAAGAGGCTCCACTTTGTCTTTTCTACCATAATATCCATTAGTCTGTGGTTGAAGGATTTTTACTACAACGCCTTCAACTATACACTCAGGAACTGGAGAAACAGTCACAAGTGGAGTTTGCAAACTATTTGAGAGCAATTCAGGCCAAGACTTCATTTTCATCTGCCCCCTGGACCTCCACATTAGGATCCACTCTAACAGATGGACAAGAGCGGGATTCTGGTTCTGTAGTGATCAGAGCCAGCTCAGATCCAGTGTCTAAGAATATCCCCAGAGTGGGGGCTTCCTTTTCCTTAGTGCTTAGTGATCATGTTTCTTTGTTGAAGATTTGGAAGATTTATAGCATATAATTATGGCAGTGATAAGAGACCTTTCCTCAAGGGAACTCTATCACCTCTTCCTTCAAGCACTCTGCATCTATAACTGGCTCAGATCTGGGAGCTGGAGGACAGATCATAGTAGTAGGGGCTTCATAGTAGGGGCTCAAGTTAGGTTCCTGTTCACCAGTCCTGTAGGGTTTTTTTTTTAAACACATAAATATAGATACATATATCCTGCAAGAGATACTTTGCTGATTGTGTATAAACATGTTTTAAATTTATTTAAATAGTATTTTGCTGGTGATCTTTTTTCCTTACATTTAAAGCTCGGTACTTTGTTCTTAAGATTGCATTGCGACTGCAACCTAACAGTCCCATACCAGATTGTCTCATCTGTTTCTCCAGTACTGGACACCACAGTGCCTTTAGCTTCCTGCCCTGTAAGGACATGCGTGTGTGCAGGCCCCGTGTCTGTGGACCTCGGTGGAGCTCCCTCCAGGACTAGAGTCAGGAGTAGGATTGCCTGTTCATGGGACCTGCAGAGGACGACCCATGTGCTCTCCTGAACTGCTAAAACACCGCATTCCCACCTGCAGTGCATAATCATTCTCTCTGTTTTTACTAAAACCTAACATCTTCTGATTACCTAATTTGTGTCTATCTGACGTTTAATTTCTCTCTCTAAATTTACCTAAAGTTGAATCTTGTTTAGTTTGCATTTCTCCAATTAATAGTAGGGCTGAGCGTCTATTTACACACTTGTTAGTCTTTTGTAAATTGCATCATCTCCTTTGTCCATTTTTCTATCGTGTTTCCATTCTTTTGTTGATTTATACCTATTCTTTCTCTATTCTAAACACAAATCCCTTTTAGACTTTAGGTATCACAAATATTTTCTCCCAATCTGTCACCAATGAGTTTATCTTGCCTGTGGTATTCTTTGTTGGACAGAAATTCTCAGTTTTAGTGTAAATTAATCTATTAATTTTTTTTAAACCTTAAGACTTGTAGTATGTGGATCTTATTTAAAATATTCCTTCCCACCTTAAGTTTGCAAAAATATTCTCCTACATTTTTTCTGTTACCTTTACAGTGTTCCTCTCATATTCAGTTCTTTAAAACATCTAGAGCTAACCTCTATGAATGGTGTAGAGTAGGAATCTATTTTTCTCCTCTAATAAGCCAATTTTACCAACATCATCCACAAAACAACCTGTCATTTCCTCACTGGTTACATTTGAATACACACATAGGTCTGTGTCTGAGCTCCCTATTCTGCCGCTGTGCTATTTTTAAAAAGTTGTTACCGGCCTGGCCCAGTGGCTGAGTGGTTCAAGTTCTGTGTGCTCTACTTCGGCGGCCTGGGTTCACGGATTTGGATCCTAGGCATGGACCTACTCCACTCACCAGCCATGCTGTGGCAGTGTCCCATGTACAGAATAGAGGAAGATTGGCACAGATGTTAGCTCAGGGACAATCTTCCTCAAACATAAAAAAAAAAAAAAAGAGGAGGATTGGCAACAGATGTTAGCTCAGGGCAAGTCTTCCTCAGCAAAAAAGAAAAGTTGTCACCATGGCTTCGTCATATGCTTCATATATGTTAGCAGGAAATCCCACTTTGCTCCTCTTTTTCAATGTTGTTTTAGATATCCATAATCTTTTATTCTTTCACATATTTTTTGAAATCAGTTGGTTGTAGTCTTCAAAAAAAAATCCAGCTGAAATTTTGATTGGAATTGCATTAAATCAGTTTGAGGAGAAATGACATCTTAATCATGCTAAGTTGGTTTATCTGTGGTATCCTTGAGTATAGTTTAAAAATTTTCTCGAATAGAGCTTCCTTGGCTATTTTTATTGCTCTATTATTTTCAATTATCTTTCTCTTTGGTCATTGCTGAAATAGAGGAATGTAAGTCGACCTTGTTTCTGGCAGCCTTACTAAATCCTCTTGTTATTTCCTTGAGTTCATCTGTTGATTCTGTGAGTTTTTGTTTTTATTAGATGATATCATTTGCAAATAATGACAGTTTTGCCTCCTTCCTTCCAATCCTTAGACCTTTGCTCCTTACCTTTGTGTGTCGGCCAAGGCCTTCAGTACTGAGTCAGAGAGAAGCTGTGATGGAGTCCTGGCTCCTGATCCTAAAATGAAAGCATCCACAGTTTCTCCATTAAGTAGGATATTTGTTAAATGTTTTTGCTAGATGACCTTATTTCACTTAAGGAAATTCTCTATATGCTTAGTTTTCTGAGATTTTAAAAAATAATAAATAGATATGGAATGTTTAAGCTTCATCCATCTGCCTCTGCTGCACAGCATGCCCTCACACGCATCCGGACCATGTCATCTGCCCCTTCTGCCAGCAGTGCCACCTGTGCTGCCTTGGCCTCCGATACCGTAACGAGGGCTGCAAGGCACAAGCTGTGCAGGCCCCTGGGTGGGAGGGTTCCCAAAATCTTTCCAGGATGTTGTCTATCAGATGCATTTATTCAAAATCATCACTTTTTTATTTTGTTACTATTTCATTGTTTTTTTTGCTCTATTTCATTAATTTCTATGTATGTCTTTATTGTTTCCTTTATTCTTGTTTCTTCCATTTATTCACTTGAACTCACTTTTCCCCCTGGCTTCTTGAATTTGAGGTAGTCTATCTTTTTTTTTTTGGTAAGGAAGATTGGCCTTGAGCTAATATCATTGCCAATCTTCCCCTAATTTTTGTATGTGGGACGCCACCACAGCATGGCTTGATGAATGGTGTGTAGGTCCGCACCCAGGATCGGAAGCCCTGAACCCCAGGCAGCTGAAGTGGAGCGCACAAACTTAACCACTACACCACTGGGCCAGCCCAGAGATAGTTTTTCTTTTGATAACACAGTCTAATCTGTTTGCATTTACTGTGAAAAGTATAAAAGAAAAAAAAAAACAGAAACAGAAAGTGTGGACGCGAGAAAATATGAATCACGACAGAGAACAAGTCCTAACACAGCAGTGATTACAATACACTTAAAAAGCTCAAATTTACTGAGAATCCACAGATTTTGTGGAAGAAAAGGACATGGAAAAGTTAAAGGCAGAAATGGAAAGGACAATCCAGGAAAACGTGGGCTCAAAGGAGGCTGGGCAGCAATTTCAGGTTAAGGTGAAATTTAAGGCAGCAAACATCCTAATGAACATTACACGTGGGAAAAGGAACATTCTAGCAAGAAGACAGAGCAGCTACATGCCCTAATTGATTTGGCTTCAAGACAGGTAAGAGAACAAAGATCAGTTGCGGAGAAGAGCTCGGGGCTCACCAGCCTCTTATTTGTGTGCCCTTGGCTGGCTGTGTGCACCTGGGGGGACAAAAGTCAGCCCTGGCTTGCGCCCTTCCCAGTGCATTCAAGGCCTGAGCGTGGGGGGACTCTCCTCAGCGTGGGGAGTTCTGATGTGAGGTCCCATTTCCTGTGTCCCCAACCCTGTCACCCCATCTCTCAGGGACCTCTTTGAACCTCAGCCCAGCCCCACTCTTTCCCAAAAGCTGCCCCCTGGGCTGTCCTCTCCTATCCCCAAGGGGTGGGCTGGGCTGGGCTGAGGGACATGGATCAGGAGGCAGCTGGTCTGCCTGTGCCTGGTGCCATGGTCCCCACACCACCAGTTCCTCAGCTGTCCTGATGTGACTCCACAGCCCCTACAAGTGCTGTGGACCCTGACTAGCAATGATCAGCAGAGAACAGGGCACCACAAGACAGCTCTTGGTGCTGGTCCCTGCTCTGTGGCACTTGGTTTCCTCGGCCCCAACGCTAGGATCCAGCTCCTTTTGTCTCATCTGAGGTGTCTCGGAGTCTTTCTGTCCTGACCCATCCACTTTCTTTTCACTGTGGCCTCTCTGGGCTGGCTTGGGGTGGAGTGATGATATTCAACATTCATTCATCATCACGTGAGGAGCAAGAACTCCTTATGCGTCCTCACTCCCTTACAGAGTAAATGCTTAAGAGACGTTTGTAGCAACATTGACCTGAACGGTCTCAGCTACCTCCCAAGTTCATTATGAGGAACAGCTATGTTTGAAAAATATAAAAATAAAAATATAACACTGTACTTAAGTTAGTATGACTTAGCACATAATAACTACTGCTTAGTAAATAACCAGTAAATAAATACTAATTTGGGTGACAATCAGAGTAGGCTGCGTGCCACTGTTAGAGCGTTATTTCCTTCCACTACGGCTATTATGCATTGTTTAGAGAGAAGAAAAGATCACTTCAGGTCAGTTTTGACCAAATCCTTTAACATACTTAGTTGCAGTTTGGGATTTGTCATTTCAAAAATATTTTAACTTCTCAATTTTGACCAAAATACCATCAATTGTTTGTGAGCGAGCTTTGCAAAATTGAATGCAGAAGTTTTGATCGTGAGACAAAAACTCATCCTGTTTTAAAGAAAATTTATGTGCCCTTCTGGGTGATATTCTAGGACCGAAAAAGAAGAAGTGCTCTCTGGGAGTGAATTTCTCCATCCTTGTATTCCACCTCCTTGCAGGAGTGGGACAAGTACCCTTTTATTTCGCAAGCGAAACATACTCCATAGTTTCCAAATAAGGAGTAAAGTTTGCCACGTACACATTTAGTACCTTAAATCTGTGGAGCTAGTCTCAGTTCACAGCAAAGAATATTTGTATCCTATGAACTCACCGGGAAGCTCAGTTTTGAGTTCACCTAATTAACTCATGCAAAAAGTACAATTGAAGCAACTGATATTTGACAGCAATTTAAATAAAATATTAACCATTCATCCTTTGTAAGATTTCAGTTCTGGCCCTTTATCAAATTAGATCACCATAAATTAAACTATCGTGTCTGAATTCGTGTAATGCTCTGCAAAATTGCCTTGCTAATGTAACTTAATGTTGCTCTCTTTGGCATTCTTGAGTGTTGATATATGAAATAGTCCTCTAGAATTAAGGTTTCTGCACCTTTTTAGAAGCGTCTGTTGCAAAGATCAATAATCTAGCAAGAGCTCCCATTCAGAGAGTACGCTGTATGTTCCAGGCATGTGATTTACTGAATTTACCTCCCACTATAACTCTGCTAAGTGGATATGATAATCCTCCCTTTGTGGATGAGGAACCTGGGGCCACTTCAACAACTTGTCCACAGCTGGTCAGTCTTGACACAGGATTCAAACCCAGGTCTGTTTGATCTCAAAGTCTGTGACCTTAACCAATGTTTTGCAATGTTACTGTGCTACTCAATCTCCCTATGACGCAGATTCCAGTAATCAATTATTCTTATAAAATGGCAGAGGTGATCTGCAGAAGAGAGGAGCTACACTCTGGAGCCAGAAGTCTGGTTGACATGGCAAGCCACAACCAGGATGATCTGTGGTCCATGTAAGCCCTTCTGGGAATTCCCAGATTCCTTTTGCCAGGAAGCTAGAAAAAGACTGGACTTTGGTCAACCAGGCTTGCTGGGACTCAGACTATTCCTGACTTGTTCATCAAAGGGAACTTGCTTTCATAGGCTAGAATGTCTGGATATTCAGGTGACACATATGCACAAGAGTTTTCCTTTGATTTCAGAGCCTTCAATGAGCCACAGATTACGAACTCCCTTGTTATTTCCCAGTTTTTCTTGGCTTTAAGGAAACCAGTATCAAAAGAAATACTCAATTCTAATATTCCCCCAAATATTCTCATGTGCTTCTCACTCTTTAAATTGGTAGGTTTCAGGCCGGCCCCGTAGCTTAGTGGTTAAGTTGTCGCGCTCTGCTACTGGTGGCCCCGGTTCTGACCCAGGTGCTAACCAATGCACCGCTTGTCCAGCCATGCTGAGGCGGTGTCCCACATGCAGCAACTAGCAGGATGTGCAACTACGACATACAACTATCTACTGGGGCTTTGGTGAGAAAAAGGGAAAAAAAAGGAGGTGGATTGACAATTTATGTTAGCTCAGGGCCGGTCGTCCTCAGCAAAAAGAGGAGGATGGCACGGATGTTAGCTCAGGGCTGATCTTCCTCACACACACACACAAAAGATAAATTGGTAGGTTTCAATCTGTGTTCGGTGTAGCCTTGGGAGTTCCACAGGCCCTCTCCAGGGTGCCCCACTGCTAGGGGAGAAGTGGGAAAGGATGGAACTCTGGCTAGCACCCCCAACCCTCAGCTGGAGAAGCTCTCTGGACACAGAGGTAAAGAACATGAGCCCAACTCCACTGTCTAGTGATTTGACTTCTTTATGCCTCAGTGTTGCCATCTGTGAAAGGCACTAATAACCTGACCATGTAGGGTCTCACTGATGGGTAAATGACTTAATCTGTGCGTGACACTTAGAACTGGCTGGCAAGGAGTGAGCACTCAGTGGTTGTTGGTTATCATTGTCCCTTCCTCATGCTTTTGGACATAACTTCATTACAATCAAGAGTCTGAACCTAAGAAAAATGGAAATCACTTTCTCTATGATCGCTGAACTTTATGTTTAAATAGTCTTTTACTGTTTATTTAATTTTTATGTATGTTGTATATCATGTCACATTAAATGGGATCTAATTTCTTCCCAGTCTGCCACTTGTGAGCCAGCCCACTGCCTTCCCCGAAAGGACAAGAGTTATCGGGACTTGCCCCATCTACAGATGTGGAAACTGCCTTGGTTTCTTGGCTGTATGATCTGATAAATGAGATTGTGATGACTTAAAATATTTTGCTGTCCTTCCTGCAAATGAAGGAAAATAGAAGTGAAGGAGTTGGTCAACAGCAAAGGAAAAATAACACCTGTTACTAGTAGATTTTAATATTTCTTACTTTCCTTGTCCCTTATTTCTACTTTTGAAAAATCTTTAAAGTAATCTTTCAATGAGGGAAAAAACCCATTATTCTTGTATTTTTTTTCCACTTTTGAGCTGTAAAATATATCACACTTGCAGACTGGTGTAAAGAATGTACATGAACTGATTGAAAAGGAGGAGACAGTGAGCCCCATCGTGTGGGTCTTGGGTTTGCCCTTCACCTTGACCCCTTGCTCCACTCCGCCCCTGTGCTCTGTGCTCTGGGGAGCTGATCCATATGGTGTCCACCTACAGCCTCCTTGCCTTCCACTTCCACTGGCTTTGGCCAATGGGGCATTGCATTAGCTTATTTCTCTACACCTGCCTCCATCTTTGTAAGTAATCTCTTCCGTGACTTCCCCTGGGATTAATTTGAGTGAGTCTTCTGTTTCCTTTAAGGACTGAACCAGCTCCCCAGGGAGACTCCCTTCCCCTGGAAAGGTAAGTACCAGTCTATACTTTGTGTTAATCATCCCCTTGCTTGTCAAAACTGTAATTTCACCAAATACATATGTTAAAACTTACATTGTTTAGTTTTGCCTTTTTGACTCATGTAAACGCATTGACTTAAGGTCTCCCTCTGCTATGTTCCATTTTTTCTTTCTGCTAATTTGGAAATTATACATTCTATTTCTATGTATTTAGTAGCTATTCTAGAAATTTCAACATTCATATTTAACTTACGTCTCAACTTAATCAAACCTTTAACTTCCTTTTCAACACCAGCACCTTAGAATGCTTCACCCTGATTACCTTTTTTCCAACTTCAGTGCTATTTTTATCCAGTATTATGGTTCTGCCTTGTTTTTATACTTGCAGAAGGCCATTCCTGTTGATGTTATTATTTCGTGCAATCAGCGACTCTCTGGATTTAGCCAGTGTCTGTCATTTTCTCCACTCACCACTCCATCTTGCATCTGAGACCTTCCTCTGGGATCATATTCCTTCTTCTGGAAGAACATACTTAGAAATTCTTCAGTGATGCTCTCTTGCTAGTAAACTCTGTCTTTGTTTTCCTGCAAATGTCTTTATTTTACCCTTGTTCTTGAGAGATTGTTTCAGTGCATATGTAATTCTCTTAGCACTTTGAAGATAATATAACACAGGCTTTTCCTGTCCACTCTTGCTGTTGAGAAGGCAGCTGTTAATCTAATTGTTGGTCCTTTGGCGATACATATCTTTTCTTTTCATCAACATTTGGAGCTTTTTGGTGTTCTTTTGTTTCATACATTTTCTATAGGTATAGAGTTCTTTTTATTTATCTTGCTTGAGTTTCCTTGGATTCATTGAGTCTGAGAATTATTATTCTCTACCAATTCCAAAAAATTTTTAACCAATATCACTTCAAAATTTTTCTCACATTCTATTGGCTCATTCTGGAAAACTAATTAGATATACTTCACATTTTCTCATTCTATGACCCCAAACTCTCAACCTCTCTTTTCTAATTTCCATCTCATCATTTTTGGGCTGTGTTGGGGTAATCTTCTCTTTAGTTGTGTCTAATCTGCTGTTCAATCATCCATTGAGTCCAACTTTAAACATTACCTTTTTCATCTTACATTTTCTATTTGGTTATTTTCATATCTGCTTGGTCATTTTTGACAGCCTCATAGTTCTTCATCTTATTTTCAATTCCTTCTATTGTTTCTTTAGAACATAGTAAACATACTTAATTTGATACCCTGTATCTGTCAATTCCATTATTAGCAGACATTTTGGGTCTCACTCTGCAGTTTGTTATTCCTGCTGACTCTTCTTCTGGTGGCTTGATTGCTTGCTGCCTTGAGGTCATGACTGTCAAACCTTCCCCCTGGGAAAGTTTTTGGGGGAATTCCTTGATGTCTGGATTTAAAGTGCATTCTCCTAAAGCTTATTTATACTTAGTTCTGCTAAGCACCTTAGAATGCCACCAATGTAAACTAAATTTTCATCTTGGGTTACTGGGAACACAGATTATGTGAGTTTTGATTCTCAAAATCACATATATATCAGTTTATGGTAGGAATTCTCTGATGAGATTCTATCATCTTTCCCTTCCCTTCCCCTCTGTCCCTTTTCTTCTCTTCCTCTCCCTACAGTCTCTCTCTTTCCCTGTATCTTTAACCTCTCTCTCTCTTCCTCCCTTCTTTCTTTCCTCTTCCTGCTCCAAGGCTACAATTGACAACCAGCCCCAGCATCTACCTCTGCAGAATGAGTTTCTATTTCCCCAGTTAGCCTCCCTTTATACTTGATTGAGGGGGCTTCACTCTGACTGATTTGAACCCCAGACTACATGCCCTGGGCCACAAAGGCTTAGGAATATGCTCTCTGATGTCAAACTTACAAATAACCTAGCATAATGAGTTATTTGGGACTAGCAAAGAATTGCAACTGGGGACAAGCAAGCTCTGGGGCCACAGGCAACTCGGAGGATGCAGGAGAGGGGCCTGCCTTAGGGAGGAAGGGAGGGAGCGGGAGGGGCAGTTTTGAAGAGAGTCCATTGGTGGAGAGCGACGACTTCAACTTCTCATTGGCTGAGCTGCGGTGTTTCTCATTGGCTGGGTTGGTGCTAGGCAAGGAGAAAATCTCTCTGTCTTTGCTGAGGTGTGTAAAGAAGGTCCTTCCAGGGGAGTCTGCAGACAACGTGAGTGATGGTGTGTGAAAGCACCCCTTTCTGCCCCCCTGACCCCCGGCTCCCCTGTACCTGAGGTTTCCTTTGTCTACTTTCACACAGCATAGATACCACCTCAGCTCTGTTGTTTGCACCCGCTGAGGACTGGCCTTACTCCCACAAGTTCAACCATGCGTTTAAAGATATTTTAATGTAAGTGTTTTACACTGGGAGGTTTCTTCCTACAGAATGAAGGGGAGCAGAATGTGCCACCCCAAAATATGCCTCTTTGACATAAGGATTACCTCTAGCTGGTTATTTTTAAGAAATAGCAGACACAGGAGAAGCTCTGAAAACCAAGTAGAAGTTACCCTTTTCTAAGAGAAATTTATAATTATAAGGAAATCTCCATTTCTAAGGATGTCTCCCTCTCGGTACTGGGGAGAGGAGGATGACTAAAACTCTGAAAACTCTTACCAGTGGAGAAGGCGTGGAGCCAAATCTGCATAACAACCATGCCCATGTTTTCTGTGCCCATAACTGGCCTCCCACCCCCACCATCTTCTTTCCTGGTTAGCTGGAGAGGGTATTTAAGGTGGTGGCTGGGGCTGTTTCAGGGAGTTACGCAGTTTTCCTGGGTCTCTCCCACAAGTGTACGTGTTATTACACTTCTGTTTGCTTTTCTCCGGTTAATCTGTCTTTTATTATACAGGGACATCTCAGCCAAGGACCTAGAACTGTAGAGGGAAAATTATTTTTCTTCCCCTACAATAGGTAATGTGCCATTTGGCCAAAAATGGAAGTGCAATAAATAATGTGATATTTTGAAAGCTTTAGTAAAAGCAATGAAATGAAAGGAATAAAAAATTTTGGTTTAAATATTTTGATTGAAAAATTTGAAATGATTTCAGCCATTTTTTGTAGTGGAATCAAAAATCTAATTTTATCTCTCATAGTTAGAAGCTCTTAGCCCCATTCGTGTCAGTCATTCAGAAAAGAGAGAAAGTTCACACTTGCATGGTATTTCAGAGCCAGGGCTTCCGTGCGTAAAACATCGGGGAAAATTATTTCTCTCATACCGTTTTTCTAAAACTACATCGAACTGGTAGCAGAATTCTCTGAGGTGAGCTTGCTCGTGCCTTGTCATATTGACCAGTTCACTTCCCACATTTTGTTCCCTAAATCTTAATGACAATGCCTCCTAGAATGGAAGCTGAAACCAACCAAAATTGTTAGATTGTAGATGTAAATTCTCTATTGACAGTAATTCTCTTTTCCCTTTCACCCCTTACTTGATGAGAAAAAGGCCTCCGAGTTCTCAAGTTCAATGGTTTTTTTCAGCAAAAAGTAGAGTGCTCAGTAAATATAATTTTCTACTAACTCGGTGTATCTAAGTTAGTGACGCTAACAAATAATAACACCCTACAACTGTGGAGGAGAAATTATTACTCCCTTTGGAAAAACTCTGACAAAGAGTCATTTTTCTTGAGACTATTATGTATTGTTTTACAATTTCCCTTAAAAAGAGGTCATAGAACCCATCAGGGTGTTAAAAGAGCGTACTTCAGTTGTAATAACAACTTCTGTGTGTCTGGTGGTTTATACATATTTTTCTTATAACTCTGCAGGGTAGAAATTATTGTATTCAGAAACTGGAATCAGAAAGGTTAAGCCACTTGCCCAAGGTAACACAGCTATTAAGTAGCAGATCTGGGGTGTGCACCAGGTCATAATTTGCTCTGTTTTTTATCAGACCATGCCAGTGCCCCTTCAAGCCTTAAACATCTAAAGCCGCATAAAGGCAGAAGGTGTAGAGCAGGGGGGACCTTCTACAGCAGTCCTGTGGTCCAACCTCCTAATTCTACAATTCAAGAAATCGAGACCCCCGAGAAGTTAAGTGAGTCACACAGTAACTAGAACTTAGATCTTCTGATTCTTGGGTCACTCATTGTTTCTCCATACAAATCTGCAATTTAAAATTCATAAATTGTGAATGAAAATTCTTGAAAAAATATTTTAAAAAATCCAGACTTTGGAAGCTGTTTTGCTGTAGGGATGTTTGCCACCTAAGACGGATACCGAGGGTGTAGAGGGTGGGGACGTGGGGTGGACAGTGAGGAGGATCGAGACCTCGACCTCCTTCCCTGGAGGCCCAGCTGCTCCAGGAGAGGGTCAGTCGTTCCTTCTGTCCTTTTCTGTCCTGTCCTGGCCTGGCTCAGGGCCTTCCCTCTTGCTGTTCCTTCTCCTGCTTTATGTTCCCACCCGCCCCACTCAGTTAACCCCCGTGGTTCCTTCAGACCTCAGCTCAAAGCACCACTTCCTGAGAGACATCTTCCTGGACCTCCCTGGGTGGGACAGGCCCTTATTAGGCACTTGTAGCCCCAAACCAGCCTTTGGGTTGCAAATCACGGCTGTAACTGTATTTGCATCTGAGATGTTTTGATTAAGTCTGTGCTGCCAGTTCCCTGAAAGTCCCTCCAGGGCGAGGGCGGGTTCATGCGTATTTGCCTCTCCTCACCTCCCTCCACTTGCACTCTGACCCTGCAGAGTGGAATGACAGCAGGTTCCTGAATCAGCCACGCCCAGAATCGTGGCTCCAGTTAATCTGTGCCTGCAATGCCACCCTCCTGGTTTATCTTCCCTGAGCCACCCCACCCCTGCCTCTTCCCCTGGCAGACACATGCTTGTCCTTCAAGACGTGGGTTCAACATCGACTCCTTGTGAACCTTTCCCCAGGAGTAGGCGGAACCGCAGTGACCATCATGCCCTCAGCCCTTCTGTCATGACGCTGCTAATATTTCACAGCTCTGTCCTTGCTGCTGGACTGCGACCTGCTCTTTTGTCTGGGCATCCGAAGGAATGATTCCTGGAGTAAAAGATATTTGTTAGATAAATGCTTTTTCAAAGAAATAAAATCACTGAAAACTATTCAATTCATATTGAAACTCTAATTGAGAAATAGATATTAAATATTTATAATTTCTCTGAATGGAAGGTTCTCATTGCATGTGTAGGTACATATGCAATCATGTGCCACATAGCCACATTTCAGTCACTGATGGACCGCATATACGACAGTGGTCCCATAAGATTAGTACCACAGAGCCTAGGTGTGTAGTAGGCTATACCATCTAGGTTTGTGTAAGTGCACTCTGTGATGTTCACACAATGATGAAATCACCTAATGACTCATTTCTCAGAACTTATCTCATCTTTAAGTGACCCATGACTGTAGTTATAACGTGACTTACTCTGTTTGCACTGTACAAAATAGAATTTCTACTGTGCTTGGGAAGCTATAAGTGTCTTATATATGTCACACTGTAAATATTGATCTAGTTCATGCTATGAGCTAGACACCTGTGGGCTTTTAGAAAGTATTTGGTCATTTCTATGCTCTCAAAGAGGGTGAAGTCCAGACCAGATGTTAGCACCATTGGGCCTGCCCAGAGAAGCTGTCTTCCTGCCTAGACTACAATCCCAGCTCCAGCGTCCTGTGAAACCCTCCTCACACCTGGCCTGCTCCTCAGACCAAAGCCAGAGCCCAGGACACATCCTCTCCACCTGGGGGTCAGTGATGATGGCCTTGCTCGGCTGCAGTGGGGCCTTGTCCCTCTATGGGAACCCAGGGCCCCTGGGCTGAGAAGTCCCCAGTTAAACGTATTTTCTTCCTGTAGAACACCCTCCCTTCCTAACTGCACTGTACTCATTTCCCTTTGGTGTTCTTAACAATCACTACAAACTTAGTAGCTGCAAACAGCACAAGTTTATTTTCTTACAGTTCTGGAGGCCAGAAGTCTGAAATGGGTCTCAGTGGGTTAAAAACAAGGAGTGGGCAGGGCTGTGTTCCTTCTGGAGGCTCCAGGGGAGAATCTGTTCTCTGGCCTTTCCAGCTTCCGGAGGCCACACATTCCTTGGCTCATGGACTTCCTCCTGTTCAAAGCCAGCAGCTGCAAGTTAAATCTTTCTCACATCCTATTACTCGGATCTTCTCTTCTGCCTCCCTCTTCCACTTTTAAGGATTACACTATGATTACCTTGGCCCACTTGAATAATCCGTGATAATCTCCCTGTCTCAAGGTCCTTCACTTTATCAACAGCTGCAAAGTCCCTTTCGCCATGTAAGGTTCTGAGCATCAGGACATGGACATCTTTGAAGGGGGCCGTTATGCTGCCGACCACATCCACCATTTGTATCGCCCAGATGTACACAGCAATCTGATTATTCTCCATCCATTATCAATTAATTCATTAATTTAATAGATATTTATTGATTGCTTTGGTTATAAAGATGAGTTAAAATATCTCTGCTCAGTCTAATATAAAATATACACAGCCAAGAAAACATTACAAAACCATGTAGAAAGTGCTATATTCAAAGAATTTCAGGGCACAAAGGGATCAGAGAGCAAAGAGTGCTCAAGTCGCCCCTGAAGGAGTCAGGAATTTGGAAAGTTGGGGGAACACTCCCAAGGGGGCTTCTGCAAACAGAAGCATGAAGAATGTGTGGAATTTACTGAACAGATAACAGAGAGGTGACGACACTAGATAGAGAGGACAGCATGTACAAGGCTCCGGACTGTGACAGAGGGTGTGGGGCGAGGGGACCTGCAATGAGCTTGGTGTCTCTCGAGCTGTGCCGTCCAGCCTTTCTGCCGTGGTGGAAGTGTTGTGTCTGTGATGCCCATCACGGCTGCCACTGGTCACAGGGGGGTCCTGAGCACTTGAGATGTGGCTAGTTGACATCAGGACTGAATTTTAAATGTTATTTAATTTAAATTAATTTAAATTTAAATAGTTTCCTGTGACTAGCAACTACGGTATTGTTAGCACAGCTACAGAGCGTAGGGTATCTCTGAGAGGACGATGGGGGCAGATGAAGCTGGAAAGGTGAGGGGAGTTAGATTACGAGAGGCCTTTTTTGATATGTAGGGCATTATGAATTTATCTTTCAGAGATGTGGTTTTCAAATCGTGTTCATGGAGACAGTGGTTCCCTGGAGGTTCCTCAGGGCTGCTGTCGGGGCTGGCAGTAGAGGTGAGAGATCCAAGAATGGTGAGGGGTGCATGGAGCTTTGTTCCTCCTCTTCCCATCAACCCATCGCATGAGTCTGCTTCAGCTGAGCAGCTCTGGGTCTATCAGTTTAATACACCAGGGTTTTGTATGCAGTGCTATGGTGGAAATGGCTGTTTTAGGGGGTGGTGAGAAATGGGATGACAGATTTGCGTTTCGAGGAGATCACTCTGGCTAGAGGTTGGATTCCGACTATAAGGAGGGGCTGGAGGCAGAGAGAATCAGGAGTCAGTCTTTATAGTCTGGACAGAGCTGGTCCTTCAGCAGCAATGGAGAGCAGGGGCAGAGTTAAGGGAGACCCAGAAGGGAGAGTAGAGAGGCCTTGGTGAGCAGTTGTGTACTGGGAATAAGAGAAAAGAGTTTAAGATCACACTAGGTTTCAGCGACGGGAGAGTGAGGGATTAGAAGTGCCTGGGAATACAGGAAGAGAAAAAAGTGAAGAGAACTAAAGCGATGATAAGCCAGGACCCTGTCCATTTACACTTCGGACTGCTCGCTACCTGAGTGCATTCTTATCATGGCTAGTAAACTGAGAGCCCGAGCCAGGTGGGCTGCTGGCTACAGGCGGACCCTTCACAGGCTGAGCGGGACTGTAAGGGGGAAGACGCAGAAATGACTTTGAGGGACGCCTCGCACAGGCTGACACTATCCGAAGCTGCAATACACCAGAGAGGTGTTTCCAGGTGGTCTGTGCACCTTCAACACCAGAGCTTCCGTTGGGAGCCCTGGGTGGGACTCAGGAGTCTGCATTTTCAGCAACTCACTAGGTGGTTCTTATGCACCCCAGGGCTGGAAACCCACATCTCCAGAGATGGTTTGCATAGACTTCCTGCCCTTAGAACCAGATAGAAACTCGATCAGGGTAGAGCTTTTGAGGACCATTTCAGGGACTTGGCAATCCTCACTGTGGTGGGCTCTCCTGTGTTCGCTGGAGAGGCAGCAGCAGGGCCTGCTCTGGGCCCAGGGGAACAGGAGGACAGATCTGAGCCCCAGTGCAGTGTGGAGCAGGGACTGTGTGAGTAGAATGATTTGTTTGCAAGTAAGCACGTGTGAGACACCTGGAGGCATGTGAGGAGGTGAACTCCACGGGGAACGGAAATCCTGCAGGAGCGGGAGGGGACGACTGACCAGGAAGCGTGGGTCATTACTGTTAATGTGACCTCATGTGCCTGTCCCGCAGGTGAGGCCCAGATGAAACCAGGTCACGAGTGTATATGAGGAAGCTGAGGTGCAGATTCTAGGTGCATTCTTATGTGTTGTAAGATAACACAGCTGCTCAGTCGAATGCTACCCAGGTCTGTCTAACTCCAAAACTTGAGGTTTTGCTCCTGTGCTTCCTCGTGTTGAAGAGGTTCAAGGCTCTTCTGATGGTTTTGAAAATAACTGGAGAGTGGGACATTCTCCAAGTGTGGACCTACTGTTTTGTTTGTTCCTGGCACAACTTCCACTGACGTAACTCAGGAAGAATCTACAGCTGAGTTCAGAGGAGTGTTTTCAGACGGGGTGGGCAAGGGGCTTATTCATTATTAACATAGAACTGAGTACCGGGACAGTTTTGTTAAATGACTTTTACTAATTTTTCTCACAATACTCTTGGAAATCATTTATTAATGCAATTCTTATGTAAAAGGAAGAGATAGGCAAAAAGAATACAGGGCTAGGACGTCAAATTGTTTCCCAAACACTTCATGAAATTTAAATGCTCAAATATAGAGCTATGGTCTAGGTTTGCAAGGTAACCTGTGTAATCTTGAAAGAAAGGAAAGTCTTGTGTTTTAAGTGATAAGAAGCAAAGCCTCTTCAATTCTATGTAAATAATTGGCCACTTCCCTGAAAATGTTTTTAAGATTTCTTTAGAGACAGGGTGAATCAGAACAAGTAGCCCGAATACACTTTAGTTTTGAATAAGCGAAAAGCTCAAGGCAAAGTGGTGGTTTTACTAAAGTGGGAAAGAAGAAGTTGTCAAGAAGGAGGCTCATCAAGAAATTGTCAAGAACTAATGCACACAGACTTTCTTTTGGTGGTTATGAAAATGTTCTGAAGTTAGACGTTCCGGAATTAGATGGTTGCATAACTCTAAATCTACTAAAAACTACTGAGTTTTTCATTTTAACAGGATGGATTTTACGTTATGTGAATTGTATCTCAGTAAAGCTATTGTTAAATAAAACAGTAATAAGAGGAATAAGAAGAAGATTCAGCCACAACACACACACACACACACACACACACACATACACACATACACACACACACACACACACACACACACACACACATGCACACTATCCAAAACTTTCTGGAGCTAAAACATTTTTAACTAATAAATTGAAAGATAAGATGGTCACTTTTGAAACCCAAATTAGTTAACTGGGAGATTTTTTAAAATCTTAAGAGAACAGAAAATATATGAAGAAATGGAAATCATGACCGAAAAAATTAAAAACTTGAAAAATATAACTAAAAATAACATACAAATAACAAATTTCAAGAAGAACAAAATATTGGGTTTTAAAATTCGTATGGAAATGCAAGCAGTGCATCGGTCCATGCCCAGGATCCGAACCTGTGAACCCCGGGCTGCCGAAGTGGAGCGTGCAAACTTAAGCATTACGCCACCGGACCGGCCCCCAAATAATCTTGAAAAGGAAGAAGAGTTGGAGAACTCATACTTACTTCAAAAGTGACTACAAAGCTATGGTAATCAAGACAGTGTGGTACCATCCTAGGGAAGACTATGGATCAGTGGAATACAATTGAGAATCCAGAAATAAATCTATATGTTGTGGTCAATTGATTTCAGACAAGGGTGTCAAGATGACTCAACAGGGGAAGACTAGTCTTTCCAAGATGGTGCTGAGACAACTGAATGTCTATCTGCAAGAGAATGAACTTGGATCCCTATTTCATGCCAAATACAAAAATTAACTGAAAATGCACCAGAGTGCTAAAAGTGCTAAAACTATAAAACTCTTTTTTTTTTTTTTGTGAGGGAGATCGGCCCTGAGCTAACATCTGCCAATCCTCCTCTTTTTTTTTTTTTTTTTTTTGCTGAGGAAGACTGGCCCTGGGCTAACATCCGTGCCCATCTTCCTCCACCCCATATGGGACGCCGCCGCAGCGTGGCTTGACCAGCGGTGCACCGGTGCGCACCAGGGATCCGAACGGGGGAACCCTGGGCCACCGCAGTAGAACGCGTGCACCGAACGGCTTGCGCCACCGGGCCGGCCTCATAAAACTCTTAAAAGAAAATATAGGATTAATCTTTGTGACTTTGGGCTAATCAATGGTTTCTTAAATATGACACAAAAAGCACAGCAACAAAAGAAAAAAAATGGATAAACTGGATTACATCAAAATTAAAAACTTTTGTGTCACAAATGATACCATAAAGAAAGTGAAAAGATAGCCCACAGAATGGAGAAAATATTTACAAATCCTATATCTGATAGGGGACTTTTATCCAGAATATATAAAGAACCCTAATACTCAACAATAAAAAGACAAATAATCCAATTAAAAAAGGGCAAAGGATTTGAATAGATATTTGTCCAAAAAAGATACACAAATAGCTAATAAAAACATTAAAAGATGCTCAACATTATTAGTCATTAGGGAAAAGCAAATCAAAACCACAACTACTAGGATGGCTATTAAAAGAAAAGAACAATAACAAGTATGAGGATGTGGAGAAATTGGAACGCTTATACATCAATGGGGGGAATGTAAAATGATGCAGCCACTTTGGAAAACATGTTGGCAGTTCCTCATAAAGTTAATCATAAAGTTATGATATTATCCAGAAATTCTACTCTTAGCTATATATATCTAAGAGAAATGGAAACATATGTCCACACAAAAATTTACATATACGTGTTCATAGCAGCATTATTCATAGTAGCCAAAAATTGGAAACAACCCAAATGTCCATCATGTGGTAGATGGATAAACAAAATGTGATCTATCCACATAATGGAATAGTATTTGGCAATAAAGGGAAAGATACATACTACAGCATGGATAAATCTTGAAAATATTATGCTAAATGAAACAAGCCAGACACAAAAGGCCACATATTGTATGACTTCATTTGTATGAATTGTCCAGAATAGGCAAATCTATAGAGAAAGAAAGTAGATTAGTGGGTATCTAGTTGAGTGGGGGATAGAGAGTGATTTCAGATTTCTAATGGGTATAGGGCTCTTGGGGACAAGATGATGAAAATGTGCTAAGGTTAGATTGTGAAGATGGTTGCACAAATCATGAATATATTTAAAAATATTGAACCATATACTTTATGTAATCATAAATTAAAAAATACTTTTGAATTTTGTGGTATGTGATGTGTCTCAATGAGGATGCTAAAAGAAAAACTTCAAGAAAACTGACAGTAATACAAATTATGCAGTTATTTCACTGTCCAGAATCCAATTAATTAAAACTCTGATGACTTTTCAATTCTCTAGATCCTTAGGCCAGATGATAATAAACTTGTGCTTAACTAGGAATTTCCTAGACACATTCCATAAGGGAACTCCTTAGCTGGGTGGTGTAATATTGTGATTTATAAGAAATATATATATTTGGTCATTCAGATTGTTGATGAAAAATAACCAATAACCATTCCATAGATAAGAGAGATAGTTGAGTTTTACTTGAGCCAGAGTGAGGATTATAATCTGGGAAGGCCTTTTCCAGAAAGGAAGAAAGAGTTCCCGAGAAGCATGGTTTTCAGTACAGTCTTATACCTTTTTAGAACAAAGAATATACATTAAACATACCCAGGATACATATACATCAAAGCTTCAAAGAGGTATTCAGTTGCAAGTTAGCAGGTCAACATGACCCTGATGTTGGAAAAGGGAACTTATTTTAGGAATACTAATGTGGGCATTACCAATAGGGTGTTGCCAACAGGGCATTACTGGCTTTGTAGGGGGGGAAATGTGCACTCATATTTTAATGATTAAAGCAGATGTGCAATGTATGTTTGATAGGCCATAAATCAGGCTATTTTTATTTCTAGTCACCAAATCAGTTTTGAATCAGAATAGTTATCCCATATAACCCAATATGTGAAAATCTCTTGTCATTTCCCCCTTTGATCTATAATCTTTCAATAGAAAACATTGATGATTAAAACATTGTCCCTCGGTTCCAGGGTGGTTGCTGCCTGCCTTGGGTCCATCATATCCCTCAGTGCTAGGCTTTTATTTCACTGATTTGTGCAATTATCCATGTTGGGGGGAAGTAATTGGATATAATGGACAAGCACAGAAGTATATATTAACAGGGAAAGTATTTCATAGGTTAGGTAGTTTGTCAATTGTTTTTAGATTATTGCACAAGCATCGTATGTGTGCTTTTACATGACTTCCTATAGTTACATTGATTACAAAGATTATAGAACAGATAACTCAATACTTGAAATCATTAGTTTAAAAATGAGTTCTTAGACGTAGTCTTTATCATAAAAGGAAATTTGTCCTGGATTGTGAGATCGATCGACCATCTCAAGTCACTGAGCAATCATTACTCTAGCCTGCATGCCAGTCTTAGAACACTGAGTAAGGAAAACAGTAATTAGTTTGAGTATCATGACTAATACAAGAATTCCAAGGAGTAATAGAAATAGGAATTGCAGTCCAGATTGCAAAAGGGAGCCAATACCAGAAGGGAGCCAACTAAACAAATCAAGACTAGGTGTAGGCTTGCTTAAGACGTTCACCTGCTTTTTCTTGTGCTTTAGCAGAGATGACACATTGGAAGATTCATCAGGTATAAAAACACAGCATTCAGTTTGAATGATTGCACACGTGCCACCTTGGGATGCAGTTAAAATATCTAAGTCCGTTTTATTTTGAAGGACAGCCTTTCTCATTAAAGACATTTCAGTATTTAATAAGACTATTCCTGCTTGACTATTGTTAAGGGCTTGTTGAGTAAATTTAGTCAGAGACTTTATATGTGATATGACGTCTTCTAGCCCCAAGGAAGGAACAAATATAGCCACTAGGTGGTCATATCACGGAACACTGAGTGAGCCCACCCAGTCTTAAGGAGAGGAAGATTGGCAACAGTTGTTAATTCAGAGTGAATCCTGCCCTGCAACCAAGGGAAGCCCAGGCTACAGCATTCTAGCCATCTGGGTGGCAGTAAAGGCCAGAGATTTGTTCCACATAACCATTGAGTTCTGTTAGGAGCCAACCAATAAATGCCTGGCCTTCAAGACCAGTCTGTTCCAAACCAATCACTTTCTTTAAGTATGAAAGTATTCTGAAAACCTTAAATAGAACAATTATAAAATGGGTATATGGTTTAAGCATTACAAGGGTTTAAATTAGGAGATATAAGGTTGGGAACACAGGCCGGGTCCAGAGTCTTGGGATATCTGTCTACAACAGATGCTGTCTTCTTCTCATCCCAGTTTGGAGATATTTGTCTTAGCCAGTCGAAGTCAGGTGTCAGCAACCAAAGTTGAAATCCACTCAGGCAGAGGAGGTTTTTTCTAAGTGACAATTGTGAATCCCTGAGTCTATGCCCTTTAATTTTGCAGCACATGGATTGGTTAAAAGTACCTGTTATTGTTCTTTCCAATGGGGCTACAGAGAGTCTTTTATGTGATACCTCTTCCAATAAATAGAATCTCCAGATTATAGTCCATGATCCTTAAGGTATTTATTTCCGGGGAGCTCTCTGTGAAAGGAGTCAACTACTGACCTTTCATTTCTTTTAAGCATCTCAATGAGATCCTGACAACAATGAAATATATCTCCCTTAAGCAAAGTTGGTTCATGCATTTCCTCATCTAATTGCATAGGCCATCCTGTTGTTATTTCAAAAGGAGACAGCCGATGTTTACCAAAAGGTGTAGATCTAAGATTGAGAAGTACTAGTGGAAGAGCTTTTGGCCATGAGAGATTAAATGCTTCTGAAAATTTTGCCAATTGAGTTTTGATTGTACTGTTAGTTAAAATGTTGCATTATTGGCCAAATGTCACAAATAAATTTAATTATTTGTCCAGTGGAATGAGTTCCCTGGTCACTGAATAACTGGGTAGGAATTCTCCAAACAGAAATTATCCTCTCCAATAATTTACCTACTACCAAAGCCATCGCTCTTCTGTAAGGAAAGGCCTCAACCCAATGTGAGAACACACAGATCATTACTAAGATATTTATATCCTTGAGAGGTTGGCATTTGAACAAAGCTCAATTGCCATACCTCAAAGGGTCCCTTAGGACGGGGAAAGTGATCTTGCAAACCATGAAGTATTTTCTTGGGATTATATTTACGACATATAATACCACAAGAATATGCTTTCTGAGCCACCATGGGAGAAAATTTCCAAAAATATTGTTTTCCACATGAAATCATCTTTTCAGGTGCCCAGTGGGTTAACTGATGTATATACTGGAGCAGTGACAATTGTACTCCAATAGGCATTATGGTTTGTTATCGAGCCCAAACTACATCTGTGTGGTGGTGTCAAAAATTCCCCATTTTTGTTGCCATATTTGTTTCTCTTCTTCCACGGTGATTCATTGAGCCTGTAGAAGGAAATCTTTCACTGGGTTATTAGGGTTAACAGAAAGCAGTGGACATTCTTGAGGCTGGGCAACATATCCAGCCCACTAATGTCCTTGCTTATCTTTTAAGTAAGACCCATCTGTAAACCAAATTAGATAATAGAATGCAGTCATGGTGATTTTCCTCCTGTGGTGCTGGTGGCAAGGTAGCAGTGTTAAGATAACGAGTAATATTTGCCTACTCAATATAACTGGAGAATTTATCATTTACTTGACAATGCTTTCACTGCAATTTAACATACCAAATAAACCTAATTAGTTTAGTATCACCCTCTTTATAGGAAGAGAGAACAAATTCTTTGATAAGTCCCAGGAAACTGCCCCTTTTATTTTTTGTGAGGATGATTAGCCCTGAACTAACATCCAGTGCCAATCCTCCTCTTTTTGCTGAGGAAGATTGGACCCTGGGCTAATATCCATGTCCATCTTCCTCTACTTTTTATATGGGATGCTGACACAGCATGGCTTGACAAGCAGCGTGTCGGTCTGTGCCCGAGATTGAACCTGTAAACCCTGGGCCGCTGAAGCAGAGCATGTGAATTTAACCGCTCCACCACCAGGCCAGCCCTGAAACTACCCTTTTAAAGAGAAAAAAAACCAAATTCTAATTTGGCACTAGCTTACTTTTGATATTAAAACTTATTTACTTAATTAAATTTATTTTAATCTTAGCCAACTTGACCATGCACAAAACTCTTTTTTCAAGGTTCTTTTTTCACAAACCTTCTATAACTTTCTTTTTATATTCAGATTTTGTCCTATGCTTTTCCTCTTTTTGTTTTCTTGACAGAATGTATTTCCAATCCACAGATATATAAAAATTCCATATAAATATATCTATTTTGCTGAAAACACATTTTATTTTTCTCATGTATTAAGATATTTCCCTTATTATTTTAGTAGTTTTAATTATGTATACTAATAAGAATTTTTTACAGTTAGAACCCTTAATTTCTAGCAAAAAATAAAGAAGTAAACAGTTATGGGCTGTCTTTTACATTAGCATTCTGTGGCTTGGCAAATTTATAAATAATTTTCATAATTTCTAGAAACATATGCTACTCCATAGTATGATCTTTCAAGAAAGCATAAGACATGTTTACGAATAGATTCAAACGTCTTTACTTTCTCTGTAATACGAAGACAAAAGTGGTAAAGTTAGACTTGTTTAGCAACTAATAGTTCTGTATTTTATCTTAGTGGAAAATACTAGATATTCAATGAATTTCCATCATTTAATTTAACCTAGCAAACCTCCAAAGAGATTTCAGAAGCTATTTTAAGTACACATGCCATACAATATAATTACTAAAAAGTTTATCTGTAAACTCTTATCTCATTTACATCTACCTAAATCATTCCCTCCCAAAAATTATGCTTAGATTACCCACAAAAACTTCATGAGACATTAGACAAAAATTAGCTATCATTCAAAGTTATTACTTTTGTTAACAAGTTTTGTAACAGAGATAACAGGAGCTTATTTGATTAATAGCCCAGATAGAGTGAAAGCTGCATGTCTGCATCACATCCAGGGTTGATAACTCTGAAGACATGCTTGTTTCAATCAAACCAACAAACTTAAATAAACTTTCATTTTCCAAAGATTATTTTTTTTATCACATTAACTTGAAAGACATTTGGGTTCATTTTTATTACATTTATGTAAGTGCTCGCTCTAGGCCAATTAAATAGAGGTCTTTTAACAAGTATGCGATCTGGAGGCACGAAAATATCACATGCATAACATATATATAGACACACACATAAACACACAGACAGATGCAACAAGGATTTTATAGCCTCTGTTTTTAAAATTTTCCTTAGATTTTTGGGCAAGGGTGCTTTCATAGCAGTCTGCATCTCCAAAAGCTTCTCCCCATCCCCCATTTTTTTTTCAGTCTTAGGAATCTGGGGTGGTCTAGATAATAGCTCCCAGAGAGGTCACAAGTTTTTGAGATAAACAAGGGAGTTTAGTTACTTATCAAAGGACTGACACACCCATCCAATTACATTATCCTTAATTTGCTTCTTTTCCTCTGGGTACTTAGTTTTATCTTTAGGGAAGAAGGCTTAAAAAAATTCCTATCAAGCTTTAAATATCAACTGCCAATTTGGCCAAATTTCTGATTATAAGTTACTAACTCCTTCCAAATATCTTGTCAGGTTTCAGCCGGGACAAACAGTAACTATTCCTGGCAGCATTAAACAACTCCATTAATTTCTAATTTCAGTTCCCCCTCGACTCTTTAACGGTAGCTGTTTCCCAGAAAATCTGTTTCTCAGAGTCTTGTTAACCCTGGGAGGGGCTCATATTGGGTCCTCCTTCGAAGGTAGATTATGAGGGTGTCTGTAAAGCCATGACTTAATAAGTGCGCTTCTTAAATGATCTTACCTAATTGGAACACTCCTTCTAATGGTCAGTGTACAAGGTTTGGAGGCTCAAAGGAGCCCCAAAGTGGCCACTGTAATTTTAAATTATCCTGGGTTATCTTGATCCAAAGATCCAATCATTTACGGTATCCTCATTTTGTGAAGCGCTTGCAAGCATCTGCTCCATACCTATTGTACGTGAACCTAGGAAATGTGCCAGTAACCCCTTAAGACATCTAGTCTTTCTTTTGTTTTCTGTGAGGAAGATCAGCCCTGAGCTAACATCGATGCCAATCCTCCTCTTTTTGCTGGGGAAGAATGGCCCTGGGCTAACATCTATGCCCATCTTCCTCTGTTTTATATGGGACACACCACAGCATGGCCTGATAAGTGGTGCATGTGTCTGTGCCCAGGATCTGAACCTGTGAACCCTGAGCCACCGAAACGGAGCGCGAAGACTTAACCACCATGCCACTGGGCCTGCCCCAAGACACCTAGTCTTAAGACTTGAAACAGCTCAAGTAAAAGTCAGGACCTACAACTTAAATAAGGAGGTCTGGGTTTCCAGAAAAGCTCACCAGGGGCACTTGAAGAGTGCCGTGAATCCAGAGGACCCCATGGGCCTGTGTGGTACCAAGCGCCGGTTCAAAGTAGACGCCGGGTGGTTGCCGGTAGGTTCCTCTGCATTCCTGCCAACTGTGACAAGAAATGTTGATGCAGAATGACCAACAACCATTCTGCAGATAAGAGAGATAGGCGAGTTGTACTTGAACCACAGTGAGGATTATAACCCCAGAAGGCTTTTTCCAGAAAGGAAGAAATGTTCCTGAGAAGCATGGTTTTCAGTACAGTCTTATACCTTTTTAGAACAAAGAACATACATTAAACATGCCCAGGATACATATTCATCAAAGTTTCAAAGAGGTAGTCAGTTGCAAACTAGCAGGTCAACATGACCCTGTTGCTGGAAAAGGGAACTTATTTTAGGAGTACTAGTACAGGCATCACCAACAGGGCATGACTGGCTTTGTAGGAGGGGAAAGACGCATTCTTATTTTAATGGTTAAAGCAGATGTGCAATGTACGTCTGATAGGCCATAAAACAGGCTCTTTTTAGTTCAAGCCGAATCAGTTTTGAATCAGAATAGTTACCCCATATACCCCAATATGTGAACATCTCTTGTTAAGACGATCAAAATATATTTCTCAGATATATTTGGTCTTCATCACAGCTCCTGGCTCACAGCTCCCAAAACCCTTGACATTTCCTGAGCAACAAGAACTATGGGAGCGTCTTTTCTTACATTTTGTACATTTTGTATCTTTGGTCTCGTGTCCTCCCTTCCTGAAACCACTTCAGGGTCGTAAAGATGAAACGGGTGTCCTGTTTGTGTTAATGCAGGTGAGTTGTGGACCCCACCCGAGGTTGGGGGCTGGTTGCCAGGAGAACCAGCAGTGTGATCAGAGGATCGGAACTTTGCGTCCCACCCGGTGATTTCCAGGGAGGGGAGGGGGCTGGAGGCTGAATCAGTTGCCAATAGGCAGTGACTCAGTCAATCATGACTACGTAATGAAGCCTCCGTAAAAACCCAAAAAAGGACAGCTCCACGGCCTTTTTTTAAGAGAACTTCCATGTTGGGGAACCAGAACACTTCTGTGTGCCACCACGCCAGGCCCCCAGCTCCACAGGACAGAAGCTCCTTTGTGCTGGTCTTGCAACTGGCGTCTGAAGTGGAGGGCGGGCTTGTGAGACTGAGCCCTTCACCTGTGGGGTCTGATTCTATCTTGGGTAGGTAGGGTCAGAATTGAGGTGAATTCTCGGACATCCAGCTGGCATCTGAGAACTGGTTGCTGGTGTGGGGAAGCCTCCACACTCACGTTAGAATTGGGTCCAGGGACCCTTTGCAGGTGGGGAGACTTAGAAACTCTGATAAAGTACTGTATTTTGATGGACAAAATTGGTCAAAGGAATTAATTATTCAAAAATACAGGCTTTCTGCCAAACAGAATCTTTCCAAACTTAATAGGGGAAATTAATAACCTACTTTTGGTAGTGGAGGCACTGTGAAGGTTAGCAGGGCCTTCGGGAGATAGTACCAGAGCACCCGTGTATGTGGCAGGCTCTAATTGAGCACCTACAATTTGCAGGAAGTTGTTAGGCATTAGAAAGAAATGGTTCAGGCTGGGTCCCTGCCCTAAAGAAGCTTACTGTCTAGGGAAAGAAACAAATGCATTTAAGATTAAATGTGGGTACCGTAGGGAGAGCATGCAAGGAAACCAAGGACGGCGGAGAGCCGGCCAGGGCTGGGAGAGCAGGGGAGGCTCTTCAGAGGAGTTTCTGCGTATGGATCAGGGTTGGGGTGAGGGCAGGGCTGCGAAGCGCAGGCCTCTGGGATGTGCGTTCCGGCGAGAAGAAGGGTGGGTGGAGAGGGAGAGCCGGTGTCTGGAAAGCCACACAAGAGATTGTTCTTTTTTTGTGATACTGTGTTTAAGTTTCTCTGGGGACTAAATGCCTTTGACCCAGTTCGATTTCTTCCTTAAGGAGTATCGTCTCAGAGGACTGTTAAATATGTATGGGGAGAAGCAACCCGAGTCTTCTTTTTCTCTTTTCTCGTCTCTTTTCACATTCCAGTAAATGAAAAAGCACAAGTTTATCACAGGAACAGCGATATTTTTTTCAACTTCACACAAGTTTTTACATTTCATTTAGAAAACTTTTTTATTTCAAATATTCACAGAGGGAACAGTGTAATGAAACCCCATATTACTTCCCCAAAGGAGGAAATTCTATACACTTTACAGATGTAGTCTATATTCATGTTTTCTGCTTCTTAAGTTGAATTTCTATTTACCAAGACCAATGTTATATTTATTTCATGTATTTTGACAATTCTTGAAATAGTTCTGACAGATTTACTTTCTCTTTGCCTCAGTTTTCATAGCTGAAACACTCCTGGATCAGACTAGAGATGATCAAGTTCTCGGCTTCAGCGTTGTTCTAACCAAAAGTTGAGAGTGCTCTTCAACCTTGTAATAACTGCCTTAATCCACCAGATGTCAATGCAGTATAGCAACCTCTGTATGGTCATTGAAACCTCTTAGATCCTAGACTTACGTCAGGAGGAAAACAATAATATAAAAAATAGTAACTTGTATTCATGTTATTTATTTTTGTTAAAAGTTAAATGTAAAACATTCTTTTTTTTAAAAAAAAGACAGTAAATAAACCTGTTCTACTTCAAAAACTATAAGCATAACTCTACTAGGGTCAATACTTTTCAGAGATATCATCTTCCCAATGTTAAAGTTTAAAAATTAAGTTCCTCTTCTAAAATCAACATTTTCAGACTATTTCCTATCAGATAAGCAAGTGGCATAAAAATTTGAAAATAAATTATTTGGTCCTTAAGTAACATTTTAAAATTTGGACTGTTTGGAAGAAATAATGTTTGATATAACCAGAGATAATGGTCTTGCCAAAACAGTATAATATTTAGAGTTAAATTATATATTCAATGTGAAATTGCTCATTAAATTATTAATTTAATAATCTGTTTCATGACAGATTTTAAAATCTCTTATGATAAATTAATAATTATTCTGCAGATAAAACCAAACATTATTTCCCCTCCTTGAAAAAAGGGATGATAATAAAAATAATTTTTAATATAGAATGTCATATTTAAATCAGAATGTTGGAAAGAGAGGCTTATTTTTCTCTCTAGAACTTCAAGGATAGCAGGCTGAGAAAACGGCTGGTGATGGTTTAGTTTTTAACTGTGTATTTGTGTACGACTAGAAACGATGTGCTCAACATGTTTGAATATAGATTTTCCTAACCAGGAAAGCTGAAGACTATAAAAAGCACATCAGAAAGAATAATATTAGTCATTTCTTATTTCCCTAAACTGGCAACGATCAGGCTTGCAATAGAAGGTGAGGCAAATGAATTGAGGGAAGTGCTGATAATTCAAATAAAAACTTCATTTTGCATTAATTACCTGAACTGCTTGAGTATATGTTGCCATCTCAATGGTAAACTGCTGATAAGAAAGTTTTCAATTTAGAATTATTTATTTCCAGTTACAGTCAGAATAGTAAACTATACTCGGATTACTTTCTGTCTCCTTCAACAAATCTAAATCTATATTTTACATTCTTTGTGAAATCATTATTAAAACAGTCACCAATTTACAAAACGACATATTCTACGGTACAACTACATTGTTGCTTGAACTTTGATATACAGACTCAGTTTTTACCCAGCAACTGTGTTGTGGAAAGCGTCATTCTTCCTGATAAAGGACATGATGCATAGTGCTCGGGGGAATTTTGCATCATTTTCCTGCGCTTACCCTGTTTGAGATTTCTAGGGGGTTACTGAAAGATTCAGAGACCTAGGATTTATGTGATCTCTACATAGTTTTATTTTATGTGTATCTTAGAAACACTGTGAACAAGCTAATGGCCTGATAGTGACAATCTGGACATAATTGGGAGGAAAGAACAGGGGCTTTAGTGATTTCCTTCACAGAGAATTCCTCTTAGTGGAACTGTTTACACAGGCTTTTCCATGCTTGTGAACGTGTGCGTTTTGGGGAGAAAGCAGCCTGAGAGGCAGGCCTGGAGAGAGTGGCTGTGCTGTACAGAGTCACGTTCCAGATCCGGCATGTCTTGCAGAAACCACTCCTGAGGGCCAAGTGGCAGCCTGATAAAAGCTCCTTTAAAGTGAAAATTACGGTGAAGCCTGGGAATAGTATCAGGTTTATGTGAAAATGACTGTAGAATTTGCATTTATTTATACCCTACTTGTTTGCAAAGAGTTTGAGGTATCAAAAGATGAAGAAAGGGAGAGTAGAATGGTGGTCACCAGGGGCTGCGGTGGGGGCTGAGGAGATGTTGGTCCCAGGCGCAAACTTGCAGTTAGAAGACGAATCAGTGCTGGGGGTGTGACGCACAGCGTGGTGGTTATAGTCAACAATACTGTATTATATCCTTCAAAGTTGCTGAGAGACTAGATCTTAAATGTTCTTACCCCAAAGGGGAAATGATAATTGTGTGAAGTGATGGGATGTTAGCTAACGCTAGGGTGGCAATCCATTGCAGTATAAAAGTGTATCAAATCAACATGTTGTGTGCCTTAAACTTACACAATGTTACATGTCAGTTGTATCTCAATTTTAAAAAATGAAGAAAAAATGAACAATGGGGAGGAAGTCAGTAGAGAACTAAACTTGTGTTAAGTTTTACGAAAACTCATTTAACACTAGGGGGAAATGCAATGGCCATTGTCAGCTACCAGATTACCTTATCACAGAAAGTTAATGTGAACACAGGAGTGAGTTCTATTTAAACCTGATTCAATGTAACTGTTTATTGTGATATTGTGATACATATATGGATGCGTATCTATAATAGCAATGTATCTATGTCTGTGTCTGTATCTGTTTATCCTTTCTCTAGCTTGTTATTCCAACTGTGTAAAGTTGTCATATCTTTAAAAAAATTTAAAGAAATTTTATAATTATAAAAGGAGTATATTTCATTGCAGGACATTTGGAAAATATAAAAAAGAAAATAAAAGTTATACTTAAGCTTATCACTATTTTGGTTTATTTCCATTTTTTATTTTTGGTGAGGAAGATTTGCCCTGAGCCAACATCTGTGCCAATCCACCTCTATTTTGTATGTGGGTCACCACCACAGCATGGCTGATGAATGGTGTAGGTCCACGCCCAGGATCTGAACCCTTGAACCTGAGCCAGCGAAACAGAACGTGCTGAACTTAACCACTACGCCATGGGGCTGGCCCCTATTTCCACTTTTTAAAGTTTATTTTAATAATTACACAAATACAAGTTCGAGTCCTGAATTTTCATTTAACATTGTGTCATGAAAAATTTCAGTCTTTAAATATGCTTTGAAAGCATCATTATAATGGCTCCATAATATCTACCAAATTCATGAATTATAAATCGTAATTTATTTTACTGTTTACCAACTGTAGGACATTTTGATTATTGCTAATGTTTCACTATTATAAATAACACTGCAATGAACATCTTTGCATATAAATCTGAACCTAGCTGAATATTTCTTTTGAGGTAGAATTACTGATTTAAGGACTATGAATACTTTTGAGATAATTGCCAGTTTGGTTTCCTAAGATTAATGTCAATTTATATTCTTACAAATGTAGAGTACTTGTTTTAATGAGCATTGAGAATTGACATTTAAAGTATGTTTTGTCAGTGGTATGGATTATAAATTGTATCTTATTGCGGCTTTATTGCATGTTTCTCTAGTAATGAGTTTGGTAATTTTTAAAAATATTTGTTGTAATTAATGTTTTTCTAATCAAGAATTCTCTGCTCAGGTTCTTCTTTATCAGAATATTAGTGATTTTTAGAGTCTTTTATTGTGTATTAAAGATAGCCACCTCTTGTCAAAATTATTTCTACCCAATTAAATATTTACTTTTATATTTTGTTTATGGTTTTGTGCTTGTTTTTTAAATGTACATAAGTTTTAATTTTATTACATCATTTATCCTTTTGTGATCTCTTTCATTGCCTTTATCTTTGAAAATCATGTTTTTACCTTCATACCAGTTAAAAAGACATATCTGATTTCACTTAGTATTTTAGAGTTTCATAGTTTACACTAAAATCTTTAATAAATCCATCAGTATGGTATAAGTTAAATGCTTATCTTAACTATTCTTCAAATACATAATGTTCCAAAAGTCTTTACTGAATAAATAATCCATCTATTTTGCATTTGTTTATGACACCTTTACAAGACATCTATTTCTTATATATTAAGATTTTTTCAAATGGTTTTGCTCTATTAATCTATTTCTTAATTCTTATTTCAATACCATACCACTTATATTGAAACAATATAATGCTTTTAAACACATCACTCTTCTCTTATTTTGGTCCAAGTATTCCTGGACTACTCTTGTTTGTTAATTCTTCCAGAATCATTTTGGGAAGTGTCTCCCATCTCAGATACAATCTCATTTGCTGTGTTATTTTTATTTTGTTTTCATTAACATACGAGAATTAATTTAGGAGGAATTATAGTCATGCGTTTTTCTATCCATAAATATGAAGTGTTTCTAATATTTTCAGCTTGCCTTTTGTTATCCCTCTGTAAAATTTTATAGTTTTCTGTACATAGGTCCTGTTCATATCTTGTAGGGTTATTTCTAGGCATTGTATGTTATCCCATGGCTGTTGATTTTTGTATGTTTAGTTTATATTCATTCACTTCACTGAACTCTAAGAGTTGTTATTTTATTTTTCTGGATATATATCTGGGTATATAGTATATGCAAAGAATGATATTTGCCTATATAGATGGTTAAAGCCTGTTAAGCTAGACTTTGATAATATAATCTAAACGTGATTTAAATTTCTTCACTGAAAAAGTAATATTAGGTTTTAATTTTGCATTTTAGGGTCAAATCTCAGAGTTAATAAAATAATTTTATTTTTATATAATACTTTTTTCTTGAATGTCAGTAAGCAGATTAAGAAATCTAGAATTTAAGAGTAAAATGTAGCTACACATATTTCTTTGATGTCATAGTATCCAAAGCACTAGAAATGTTCTAAACATTATATTTAACATAATAAGACTAAAATTACAAACAAAATAGTGATCGTATTAAGCATTATCATGGTCTAAAAATAAAATATAAATCAATTCTGCATTTAGTTAAGAATATATTTGTTAACTAGCTAATTTTTTAAGATAGGAAACAATTTTTCTTCCCATGAAAGCTTTGGCAACATGGTCCATAAATTTTACTTGGGCAGAAAGGTTCTTAACAGCATAAACATGAAGTAATCCTGCCCACAGTATAGACATTACTAATGCATTCTGAGTGAAAATAATCTGAAAAAAAACCCCACAATGTGAAATGAAACAAATCACTTCTGTTTTATACAGTGTAGTTATGTTTATTTAAGAAGTATATAGGAAAAATCTATGCTGATAAATTTATAATCAAAATAGAACATACTTCAAGGTGACTTTTGTAATATACTTGCTTTTAAAAAAATAGTTTGTTATATTTAATCATAGATCATTTACTAGGTCCATTTCAATTTTTCTTTTAAGGTCTACTCATATTTGAAAGGAATTTATATTGTTGTACAAAATTGATATTTTCTACCAAAAATGATAAAATACCAAGTGCTACATTTAATTAATATTATCCCAAGGGCAGATTGTTGGAGTTCATTGATTGAGAATAAACTTGTCAAGCACTTAAAGAAAACTCTGAATGGACAATATTCAGAGAGATTCTTAAATTAATCCCTGCAAAAGGGTCTATATTAGTAACTCATTTTGTATTATTTCTTGATGAACATAAGAGAGATCTTTAATAAATGGTAAAATGATAATTCTAGATGTATTTATGTGAGAATAAATTTGAATTGATTCTTAACTGTAATTTCAGAATTAAGATTTCTGCATGCTTCAACAATGTAAAAATGGGAGAACTTGATTTTTATCCTTCTGATTGCTTAATCCTTAAACTTTTTGTAGCAAAAATGTTTTCATGCACATTATCATCATATTTTTCTTCTTAAAGAGTGTTGGTAAAATGTACTGTTGTTTACTTAAAATATGTAAACATTTCTATATTTGTGTATTCTCTGGTGTAAAATATACTTTTTACATTTCTGATAAAGTACTGAAGGGATTTTCAGTCTTTTGTTCATTGGGGTTTTGGACACCAGATCACTGTTAATTTACTAAGGCTAAAAATAAAATTGAAAACAACACTGCATTTGTTATCCTCTCAGTAAAAGAAAGGTATGTGCTTACTTGCCCGAAGACAGAGCCAATTAATTTGAGTTGAATTTGGAGATCCTTCACAAAACTAAATCTCATACATAAAACCATAGTGGTGTTACATTTCAACACACCACATAGTTTTAGCAATTATCAACATATATTAGATAATTTTAAGTGATTTTCATTTTGGATAGTGTCTATATATTAATATATATTTTATACATAACATGTTATATATAATAATAGTAACATTGAGATATGGTGAGATAAAATTTACCTTAAAATATAAATAACTAGAGCAAAGAACTACTCCAATGATATAGATAAACAGCCAGAGTTCTTATTATAATTAAAATACATTCAGTGGGTGAGACCAAACAAAATTCCCCCAGTTACATTTAAATTCATACATGGATTTTAAATTCATATCATGGAATTAAATTCATGCCACTATATTTAAGATTTATTTTCAAGAGGTTTAAATTACAACGAAAAGTGTTTATAGCTGATTATAGTCATAATAAGTTGTGAATAAAATAAGAACATAAGTAAATTATTTTTAAAGCAGCGTGCTCTTAATCTAATCTATGGCTCAAGAATTTAAAAATCTTTAAAATTTTATTTTTGCTTATTCCATTTAAATTTATCTAACAAGGTTTTGTTTACTTGCTTTTTTTGTTTGGGTTTTTTGTTCATCTAATTGTAAGCAGTTATTATTCAAGGATTTATTACAAATGTAGTGAACTCTACTTACCACTTAATTTATAACAATACACAACTTTTAATAACAAATAAATAACATTAGATGCGGAGTAGTGCTGTAGAAAGACCTGGATGCTTCAGAACAGAGATCTGAGTTCTCAATTGGCTGAGAGACTTTGGGTAAGTCACTTAATCTTAATAGATATATAATATATATAATATACACACGCAGTGGTGAATGATTATTAAGATAACTTCCATCTACAGTTCTACAAATTTTAGAAGACTTACTGACCTTTCGTCCTTGAAAAAAAATCTCAACATTGAGTTAATATCATTTATTTTATTGAGAATTTTGAATAACTATCCAATTCAGGAGCATGCCTTTAGCTGAGAGTCTGTATTCATTCTTAGAAGAAATTTGAAGGACTTTACAGTTGAAGGCCTGCCACAAGCCCAGTTTGTCAACCTATTCTCTGAAGGGTCCTGGAGCCCTGGATTATCCATGGGTTGGAGGGTTTTTCCAGCGCTTGAGAGTTACTGTGGAGGACAGGTAGGGAGAGAGCGGTTGATCCTGCTAGGTCAGCCTCTGCACTAACTTCCCTGGTTAGTGTCCATATGAAGAAGGATTGATTAAAAAGACGTTATAGAATCTTTGGGGGAAAATAAGGCTAATTCCATCTGGAAGGCTGATCTGAGCCTTTTGGTGTAAGCGGGTAGCAATCTAAAAAGCAGAGTGCACAAAACTCCAATATCTGTTCAGATTGAAAGGTGTGTTTATATTGCAACTTTGTATCATTCGATAACTTACTGGTTGGGCTTGTTTTAGTAGCTGAAGAGCTAGGATCTGGACCCATTAATTAATTTTTCTATCTACAGTCTTTCAAATCTAACAGCCTGTGAGTAGAATAGATCATGTTTCCCCATAAAAATCAGCCATGAATTTTAAACAAATTAACCCTTAAGTCTCCCCGTGCCCCCAAAGTCCATTGTGAGTACTGAAGGGTATCGTCCACCACTGCGTCTGTGAAATGCGCATTCTCTCTGGGAAAACTCTAAATGTGAACTCTTGCAGAAATTTTATACCATTTTTGTTTTAATGAAGTGGCATCAACTTTGGGAAATTATGATATTGTATAATTTCTTTCTCTCTTAAAAACGATTTTATTGTGTCAGTGTGGAGAAAGCTGGATCTCGTTTTAGCTATGTTCCCTGGGGTGATTTCCCTCTCAAGTTCAAATCGCATCTCATGTCGTGTTTGCTTTACATGATGGAGGACTCCAGCTTTCTAGAACGTGTTTTAGAAAGTCGCTAAATGGAGTTCTTCTTGTATATACTTAAAATGCATGTTAAGGACGTGCAAATGAATTATAGTCCAATTAACCACTGAAAAAAACAGCCCTGACTATCCCGTTAATGAACTGCATTCAGGAACTAGAAAGACATTCCATCATGATGGGATTATAAAGATCCTGCCCTTCATTATGAGTTGTAAAAGCCACTTTCAGGTAGGAATAGAGAGGGCAACAGTTGTTCAATTACAGGGAACATCCATCTAGGAGGGAAAAAGGCTTTCTGTGATGGGACCCAGAAACCTTGTTTTTCTGCTAATGCGATTTCATACATTTTCGTTGCACGGTGGGCTGAGCAGCATTCCTGGTCTGTTGCCTCGGACGGGAATTGTTCAGGCCGTGTCACACATGGCCATGCCCTGAGTCCTCATGCTGAGCGGTGGGCTGATCCCAGGGTTGCAGAGAAGGTTGCTGGAGAAAGCGAGCGCACGCTGATTCATTCTCAGCCTCCTCTTCCCATCCCCGCCTCCAGCCTAGCATCCTTTTCAGGTTTATTCATGAGCTCATCACCAGGGAAGAAAAAACTTTATTTGCATTTTAACATTACATTTAAAAGCTATAAATTACACAAAGCTATAAATACTGTCGCCTGGTACACACCACCTCTCATCAGATCTGTGTGTTTGTGCATGCACATGCCTGAACATGTTCTCTGGATTTCCTCGCTACTCACTGCTTCCTACTACTCCATTCAATTGTTAATCTTCTAAAACCGAGCAGTTAAAACAGCGGTAATTTTGCTTTGCTTTTTAAATGGAGATGAAAGAATCTAGACTTGTTTAAAATAGGCTGGGATTCTGTGTGAAGCCTGGCACCAGCTCGCTCCAACTGGAGACTGTCATCATTCTGCAATAACAGGGTTGCACTGTAACATATCTGGAAGGTTAAAAAGCAGACGACCACTTTTGTTCCTGGCCAGAAGAGGCACAGGCAGCTGGACTGAGAAATGATTTTCACCAGCCTTGTCACCTGGAATATTTGCCAAGCGCTTAATACCCAACCAGACTTTAAATCATCAAAATGATAACTACCATTGGTCAAGTATTCTCAGAAACTGAAGAGTCGGTAATCAGAGAAGAGGCTAAACTCTTTCCTTAGGTCAAATACAAGAGTAGTCATGACTCCATATCTCCCATCTTGATGTAAAAAAGAAAATGCTGTACATGAGGTCTGTTGCTCAGACAGGTACACAAACTCAAACTTGTGTCCTCTGCATCTGGTGGCTTGGACGCTGGAGGTGCTTCTGTGCACGAGTCAGGGGTTGGCTGTGAGGTTACTGTGTCTTCAGACCACCTGAGTCAGGGGTTGGGATGGGGGTGACCCAAAGTGGGGTTGGCCCAAACTTCTTTCTCCTGGTGAAGTACACACTGTGTGTGGGCTTGATTTATTAATTCTAGCTTATCATGAACCAAAGTATGAACTACCACTTCAGGAGGATTATGGGCCAATCTCCTCCTTTAAAAATAACCTAATCATATCCTTTCTCTGGTGTTGTCCCTATATTCCAGAAACTCTCCCTCAGGTCCAGCTGGTATCCGGTTCACCTCACTTTAAGCCCATTTCTTCTTGCCTGGTCTCAAGCAAAAATCAATAACTCCTTCAGATTACTTGTATTATGTCTCTCCAAAACTCAAAAGTTTGTATAAGGGCTCCTCATTTATCTTTGGAGGAGGGGGTGTGGGTATGGGTCTCAGTCTATGACAGGCAATCAGGAAGCTAGTCTGTAACTGAAACAGATTTCATTGAAAACGCCCCCTCCTTCCGATGGTGGAAAGTAAATTCAGTCAATTTAGGGTGTCCCCACTTCCTTTAGTGTGGTGCCATATCTTGCTTTCCTTCAGGGCACAGAGGAAATATTGCCCTCCCCCCCCAACAGCATCCAGGAAGCAGGAAGCCCCTTCTGTACCCTAGCAACCACTGGCCCATTTAGAGCCAGTTGGAACAGACCCCATCTCTTATCAACAAAGTGATTAAGGACTGTCTTTCAGAAAAACTGCCAAGTCACGCAGCCAGGGCATGCGCAAAAGAAGAAATCGTGACCTGAAACGACCTCGGAACCAAAGAGCCTCCTTCTACGGAACCCAAGGACCAGGACGTGACTGGAATTTGAAAGCCAAGCCGGACTCTTATCAGAAGCGAGGGGTCCCTCATTCAGGAAGATCCGGTGTTAAAATTCCTTCCCAACTTTGTCATAAATGTTTAGAATCTCATCATAAATGTTTAAAACCTTACCGTAAATACCTGAAGCCCACCAATCAAAACCTGTCCCACCAGCGTTTCCATGTGCCAACCTGTTCCTCCTAACCTCCTAAATTTTGTCCCAAATCCTGAACTGGGGAGACAGATCTGAGGGCACATGCCCCCTGTCTCCCTGGAGATCGATCTCACAGAATAAAAGCTGATTTCTCCCCTCAAAGGCTGATGCCATAATTAATTGGCTTGTTTATGGAAGTAGGGCAGAGAACCCCAATTTTGTGCGGTAACACCCTCACTCAGGCCAGCCAGACCTGGGGAAATGCAGCCATTTCATGCTCTCTGGATTTACTCCGCAGACCTTTCCTCTGCTCCTGCACCTTTCTGGTCACAGGAATCCCGGGCCCTGATGTTGCACCCCTGGCTTCACTGCAGGAAGGCACAGGAATTTCCAAACATACCCAAGGGTGGAGCGCTCAGGGCCCACCACCACGCTGCCGGGTGTCGATCCCCTTTCTTCGGCCCAGAGACTTCCCAGAGTCTCATCAGGACCTGAACACACGAGGCTCAAAAGCCAAACAGGCTCTGTCATCCCCTCCAGGAAGAAGGAAGAAAGGCAGGCATCTTTAAGCTAAGTAACGGAGAAGATCTGGGGACAAAAGGAAATGCAAGGAAACCAGGATTATTCTGCCACATTTTGGCAGACTAGAGAAAACCAATTGCGTCTTTCCTCTCGAAGGCTGCTTTCCAAAAACACCATCATTTGATCATCATTTGATTGCTCTTAGTGCCTTCTCTACTGAGTTCAGAATGGAGCAGGGTGGTGAGGTGGTGAGGCAAGTGGTGGGGGTGGATGTGCACTGACCAAGAAGAAGGAATGGAAAGTGAAAAATACAGAGAGGACACGGTTAGAGACCCTGCTGGGAGCAGCTGTGTGCCTGAGGCAGCGTGTCCCGGAGGTGAGGGCCACCCCTGTCCCTGGGGCAGCCACTTGAGAGTCTTCTGTGCTGCACTGAGCAGTTCCAAAATCGTCCTGAAGGTGAGGGCTCCACGATGGATTTCAGCAGGGAGGGGATGTGATGAGATTTGTGGTTGGAAATTCCAGTTGGTCATTGCTCACAGTGACCCCTTCCTCCTCAGATGAGGAGGTCAGGGGCAAAACGGGAGACAGTTAGGAATCCTTCTTGGCAAATGAGTTGATTTAAGCCGGCGGTGGCACTTAGAGTGGAGGCGAGGGGACGATCTGAGAGATGAGGTAAATGACGAAATGCGCTGAGTGAAGTCGAGGAGGGGTTGAGGGTACCTCTCCTTGGAATTTTCCTTGTCAAGCGGAGCATGAGACAGCAGGCCTGGCCCTCGGGCAAAGAGCTCAGAGCCCCTGGAGACACAAACCCAGCAGCCAGGTGCAGTGGGATCACGTGCTGAGAGAGGTGAGAGGGATTTAATCCCCACTTTTCTCCTTCCTTGTACGCGTTTCTCTTTCTCCACTGTTCATGGTATCTGATGTCTCAGGGGAAATGAAATGGCTGAAATAAGGCTTTGGCACTCTGGAAGCCCCTGACTTTCAAAACTTTAAACCTAGACTGTCCCAGGACATCACATTTATTCACAAACATTAGATTTAGACCAATATGTGATGACTGAAGCAGTCTCCAGGCCCAGGTGTCGTCAAGGATACTTGGGCTGAGAAGAAAGAGAGTTGGAAGGGACCCGTGGATGTGGGGTGTGCCCAGAGGAGCTGTGCCCTCTGACTCCTCAGACACCACTCTGCCTTCCCTGCCCTTGGCTGAGTCCTCCAGGTGGGTGGATACACGACCGTGGCCCTGGAGAGACGGGGCATCCACCAGCACAAGGCCCTTGAGCCTTGCTTTCCAAGTAGAGCCCAGAGAGGGGAAGCCATGAAGATTTTCCCTCGAGTTAGTGTGTGTGGGAGGGAGGACAGAGATGGCGGCCTGGGTAGATGGATACAACAGTATCAAGAACTTCTCCACATCCTGCCAGCTCTAGGAAGAGACCACATGTTCCCAACACTCCCTGGAGTGGTGATTCCCTGCTGTACACCTTTCTCCTCTCATGGAAAGTGGGGCAGGGGGCAGGGACAGGGAGGCTCAAACAACTGAAGGAGGGAGGCTGAAACAACAAACAGGGTGGCTGAAACAACTGAGGCTACATGGAATTGAAGTTAAGTTTAGTTATAGAGGATAAAAGAAAATTTCATTTCTTCAACACTTGGATTTGTGTCACACAGGGATAAGAACTAAGTGGAGAGTTCATCAAAAATGACAAGAAGCAAAGTAACTGGAGACAGTGGGATAGAAGGAAGGTGGTGGAGGCCAGCGGGATTCCCTGAGTGCTGGAGCGTGTGTCCTGCAGCATGCACTGGGCAATGAGACAGCTCAGGCAGCTTCTACTTCTGGTTTGGGCGGCAGGGGAGGGTGGTGGCGGCAGAGCAGCTATGCAGGCGAGAAGATGCGTCCATTTTGAACATGTTGAATGAAACAACTCAATTTTGAATGTGTTGAATCTGAAGACTTCAAGTGGGGCTGGCCTGTGGTATATGCAGGTCAGGATGGGGGTGTAGTGTTGAGTCTTGAGCATGGATGCGGTGATGAGCTCAAGACGATCTGGAGAAAGTACAGAGACTGGTAGGACAGCCGAAGTCAGGGCCTGAGGCCACCAGAGGGTTTGCTGGAAGAAGAGGAGCCCACAAAAGAGATTGTAAAACAGAGTCACAGTCTGATAGACTGATGGGAAGGAGGGACCTGTATAGACAGCTAGAGCAGCGTTTCTTAAAATACGGGGAGAGACTCACACAATCTTGCAGGCTGAGGGACAAGAGCTCATGCTGAGGGCGTGGGTGTTGAAGGAGACACAGGGAGGGAGTGCTCCCAGGGGCTGGTTCAGAGGGCTGGGTGGAGGCCGGGCACCTCTTCTCCTGAGGCCGAAAGGAGGGAGGGTGGAAATGGAGATGTTCGGAAAAGCTTCAGGGGAAATACTGGGATGTTCTGGCTGGATGCGCTCTCAAGTCTTCTGTGAGGTAGTTGTAAGTGGGACAGGAAGCAGAAAGACCCTCGGGGAGCAGCAAAAGCCGCCACTGGATCTCCTCGTGGCCCAGCTTTGAGATTTCCCCCAGCTACGCACGCAGCCTGGGTGTGGACACTGAGAAGCCAGATCCCAAGATTGACTCAGGGTTGATGCTTTGTTGGGCAGGTAGGTCCAGTGGAAAGATGGCACTGGGGAAGGGAACTGAGGCTTGTGGCAAGCTCATGACGTCCTCGTGCAGCTGAAAATAACCGTACATTCCTACTGTTTCCACGGGGTGAGCAGAACTTGTGGATGATTGCCATACAGTCCTGACGCAAGGAAACCAGCAGTGATCATGGAATCCTTTTTTCCTGTGTTTGGGAGGAACATCCTGACTCTTTTAAGTGCAAAAATGAAAAACCTAAAGCAAGGACTCCATGCAAACGTTTCTATTAGGGGAGAGAAAACTTTAATTCAGCCTCAAGACCAGCTTGTGAGAATTGTGTTCTGCCTTCATATCGTCCTTCAATACGGGTATGAGCTGCAAGGAGCCTCGTGAAGAATGATGATCGGACAACGTGGGGCCACAAGGGCGTCCGCTGACTGTTACAACGTGATGGAAGGAAAGAGACTGACCATGGTGACAGAGGCCAGTGTGAGGCAGGGTGACGGAGTTTCAGCTGGAAGGAATGTTGGTCTGTAAACCAGGATCTGTTTACAGCAGATAATCTCGAATCAAAAAACAAGCCAAACAGACTTAGAGTAGAAGAAGAAATAGATTATGCTTTTAATTTTTAAAATTTGCCGCAGGTCTCAATTGCATCATAATATGCTTTTCTGGTCTGCACTGATGCTCTATAGTCTAAACTAGTGGAAAACTTACTGTGACCTTTCTAAGTAGGCTCAGACTATTTGGTTACTCCTCTTCTTATTTATTTGTCTGTCTATCTTTCTGTCTATCTTTCTGTCTATCTGTCTATCTATCTATCTGTCTATCTATCTATCTATCTATCTATCTATCTACCTATCTATCTATATCCGTCTATCGTCTATTTTATGTAGTTAGGCTTCAGGCCACAATTTCAAAAACAACTATCAAAAAAAGAGGACATAATTGATTAAAAGAAGCAAATATATACATAGTGCTTAATGTCAGAAATCTGCCATTTGCTGCTGTTGGAGACTTAATACAGCTCTGGGTTGTCTAGAAGTCACATACTTACATTTCTCCTTGTCTCATAGGAAGTGTTTACAATCTTCTGCAGAGTAACATGTCCCTAATCCTAATTTCAGAAATGAATACATTAGTTTGTGCCCTTATGAAATGGATATTAAGTAAGATAACACATTTTCCTCTATATTTTTCCTCCTCAAGACAGAAACTTTGTTTGAATCATCAGCCTCAAGGCATTAAATGCATTTCTCAGAATGTTAGAGTAAAATGATTTTTGTACATTGTTTTCCAAAGAGCCAGTTTTAGAAATAAGAATAGAGCATGAGATTCCAGAACCATGGAGGACCTAGAATAATAATTCGTAGTAGCTGACACTCACATCACCATCTGTATGTAGTGTTTACATATTGTGTAGTAATCGTATCCACCTTACAGTGGGAGTACTATCAACATCATCTTCATTTTCTGTTGAGGAAAACAAGATTCACAGAGGTCAGAAAACTGTCACAAGTTACAGCTTCTAAGGGGCAGAGCCAGAATTTGACCCCAGATAGGGTGGTTCCAGGGCCTGAGATCCCCACTACTCTGGTGTCCTGTCCTTTACTCTATATTCTCAATTATTCATGTGCTTCCTGATGCAGTGGGTCTTAATCATCTCATAGTTTAATTTACTCACACATGCCTTAAGTGCTTATCATTTTGGGTAGTAAATTGAAGAAGGTAGCCTACATAATAACTACAAGAAGAGACTTGTGGTTTCACGTATTCAGGGCCATCTCTTCTTGTTGTAGAGGTGGACTGGCCACAAAGGTGCCTAATAGAAAGGCCAATATTCTGTGCAAAAATCTTTGAATCCACTTAAATATTGGAACTAGTTAAGACCTCAGAAAGTATGAAGTCCCAATTTTGTTTCTTAAAAAATTATGAGGAAATGTTGCCAAACAAAAACTATAAGCTAAAAGTGTTAAAATTTGGCACTTTGTAGAAACATTGCTAAGTGAATCCTAAAATTGTCGAATGACTTATCTCATTGATTAGGGTTATTTTTATCTTCCTTTTAAATTTTGAAAATTATTGTATTGATTGGGTTTCTTTCCATTGAATATAATAGAAACTTAACTTGCTTCAGCATAAGCATAAACAGGAATTTGTTGGAAGGATACTGAGGGTGACTCAGAGGACTGAATTAGACCTCAGGAGGATCAGGATCAATGAGATCCATAGACCAGAACACCCTTGGGACTCTGCTTCTCTCTGCATGGTGGCTTAATATTTCTAATCTCTTCCACTGGTGGGAGACATGACCACCAGATTTTCTAGGATCCTATATGTATCAATCCCAACCAAGGAAGAAGATTGGCTCCTCCTTCTTCTAGCCTCATGGAGAAAATTCCCCGGGAAGGATTGCGATTAGCTTCACTTGAGTCATCCACTCAACCCTGGAGAAATCACTGTGGTCCTGTACGTGGAGATCGTTATAGGCCAGCCTGATCAAGTGCCAATGCCTGATCTCAGGAGTCTGGAGTTTGAGATGAGATGTCCTACCACAACTGCATGACCACAATGGACAAAACAAAGGAAGAAAAATGCTCTTATGGGCAGACAAAACAGCTTGTGTATTATAAATATTTATCAAACTCAGTTTTAACTTTAGGGTAATATATCAGGAAGCTACTGCTTTATAACAAACAGCCCCCAATTCTAGCTGAATACAACAATAAGCATTTATTTCTTACACCTCTAAGGTCCACTGAATGATTCTACTTGTTTTATCTGAACTTGCTCATGCATTTGCAGGTTGGGTAGAGATTGACTGATCTAAGCTGTACTCAGCTGAGTAGCTCTGCTTCATTCTTCTCGGACCATCAGATTAGCCAGGACATGCTCTTCTCAGGTAAAGGCTGAAGCACAAGACTATATGGTCAATCATGCAAGTACATTTCAAACATTTAGTCTAATTGCTTCAGTCCCCACACCATTGGCCAAAGAAAGCCATATGCCAAGGCCAAGTCAAGTGGTAGGCAAATATACCCCATCTAAGGAGGAGGATGTGTGAATATTTATGAACAATAATCTAACCCCTAAAATGAATCAATATTAAAAAGTTATTTCTAAAATATAAAACAAGAGCAACCAGCTCTTCAGGACAGATCTAATAGATTATAATTAATGTGTGTCTTCATCATTGACAGTTATTCCTATGTTCCCCTTGGCTAGAGTTGGAGTACACTTATCAAGTTTAACTGATTGTCTAAATGAATTTTTTAAAAGATGGTGAATTAGGATGGTAGCTAATAGTACACATCAATTTTATTTTATTTGAAATTAGAGCCTTATTTGCTATGAGACTGTTTCTGTGCACTTTAATTTACAAATAGTGCTTAACAACTTTGAAAGAAATGTGATTGGAAGTGTTCATAGTAAGAATACGTATTTATCCACAGACTCCTGTAGCCTAAAAGATCAAAGGCTAATGAATGATCAAATAAATGATTATTTTTAAAGCCAGGAACAAGAGAAAGATGGCCAGTATCATCAATTCTGTTCCTGGCCAATGCTATAAGACAAGAAAAAGGAATAAGGGGTTTAAGAAGTAGGAAGGGAAAAAAGAAACTATTCCTATATTAAGACAATATGATTGTCTAGATAGTAAATTCAAGATAATCTACATGAAAATTACAAAATTAACAGTGTTTAGTAATATTTCTGAATTTTAGATCAATTTGCAAAATAAACACCATCCCTATATGACAGTAAAAGACAATAAGGAAATGTTGTAAAAGAAATATCCCATTCAAAACAGCAATGAATATGACTAGGTGCCTAGCATAAATCTAACAAAATATATGAAAGACTTTTATGGAGAAAAGTATAAACATTGTTGAAATTCCTGAAGACCTCTCTGAAGAGTAGGAGAGATATACCATGTATGTGGGTGGGTAGTCACAGTAACAACTGATATTTCTCTGAAGATTAATTTTCAAAATCAATGTAATTCTAATAAAAATTCCCAAGAAGTTTCTTATGAATTTTAATAAATTGATCAAAAAATATTTACATGATAAAGTAAGACTCAAATATGGACAGAACAATTTTGAAGATAAAAGTAAAGTGGTAGGAATTTACTTACCAGATATTAAGACTAGTTATAAAGCTATAACAATAATAAAGACATTTGATATTGAAATAGGGATAAATAACTAGACAAAGGAATAGAAAGAGACAAAGATGTAAAAGGAAATTTGATATGTAACAGAGGTGACATTATAAATCAATGGTGTGGACTTTTCAATCATTGGAACTAAGAAAATTTGTTATCCTCTTTGGAAAAAAGCATAAAGTTGGATATCTACTTCTTTCGTACACAATAATAAATTCAAGTGGATGAAAGATTGAATGTGAGAAACAAAATTTTTAAACATCTAGAAATCTTTATAGTCTCTAGCTAAGAAAAATTTCTTAAACCACACAAACACATATATACACACACTCACACACAGAATGGAAACAGTTAAAGGAAATATTGATTAATTTAATTGCTTTAAAAAATGTCATAGACCATCAAAGATACTATAAACAAAGTGAAAAGCCAATCCACAGACTGGGAAAAATATTCACAGTGCATATAATTAACAAAGGCTAGAATCCATAACATATAAATAGCCATTACCAACCAAAAGAAAAGAGAAAAATTTTTAAAAAGCAAATGATAAAAAATATTCCTATACTAAGGAAACCCAAATATCCAATAAACAATTAAAAAGATGTTCAATTTCTCCAGTAATCAAGAAAATGCAACTTACAAACCACATGTGAGATATAATTTTATAAATGTAAGATTGGTTAAAAACAAAAAACAAATAATGCTGACAAAACTGCATTTGGTCAATGTGGGGATATGGCAGCTGTCACGCAACGGTAGGAGAGCAATTAGGAAAACAATAAAATGAAAGAGGCACATGCCGTTTGACTCAGGCTTTCTACTTCTAGGTTCATTTACTGGAGAGGTTTTTCCCACCTGGTCTAGAGACATATACAAAAGTGTGTCACTTCATCATTTGTATTAATAATAGTGGCCAGGAACCTGCCTTAGTCTGTTGGGATGCTAAAACAAAACACCACAGATTGGGTTGCTTATAAGCAACAGAAATTTATTTCTCACAGTTCTGGAGGCTGGAAGTCCAAGATCAAGGTGCCAGCAGATTTAGTGTCTGGTGAGAGTCCACTCCTGGTTCATAGACAGTTCTCTTTTTGCTGGGTCCTCACATGGCAGAAGAAGGGGCAAGAGAGCTCTCTGGGGTGTCTTTTATAAGGGCACTAATCCCATTCAGGAGGGCTCCACCCTCATGACCTAATCACCTCCCGAAGTCCCCACCTCCTAATACCATCGCATTGAAGATTTGGTTTCCACATAAGAATTTGGAGGAATACAAGCATTCAGTCTATAGCAGAATCTAAATGTTCATCAAGAGGAGCGTAGCTCAAAAAGCTGTATTCTAGTCGTCCAACAGAATTATATAGTAGTTACAAGAAGTGGATTAGAGAAACATGTTTTAAAATGAATGACTCTCCAGTACATAATGCTGAGCCAAAAAAGCAAACCATAGAATTACACCTAGAGTCTGAGGTCACAGAAGTTAGAAACGTATAAAACAATCCTGTATATTGTATAGGAATACATACGTATGCAGGGAAAATATCCTTAAGAATGATAAGATGCTAAACCATTGCTATGGGGAGGGAGAAAAGCGAATGGAGCTGGGATAGCAATAAGAGGATTCCAGTTGTATCTGTAACACGGCGTTTCTTTTTAAAGAAATCTCAGCAAATATGATAGAATGGTGAGGTGATAAAGCTGGCTAATGTATCTTGTTTACTTTTTAATTATTCTCAATACTTTTCCACATGTTGGAAACATCTTTTAATAAAAATGATCAATTAGTAATTTTTCTCTGTAGAAAATGGGAAGAACAATACTGATTTTGCCTACTCCTGTGGGTGTTATGAAAATGAATTTTGACAACACATGTGAATGCACTGCGAAGGGTCCTACAGATGCTGCTATCCTTATGTGACTCACCAGTAAAGTCACGATTCAAAGACAAAATTCAGTTAATACCATGAGTCGTCTTATTTTAATTGGACCGAGTGCCTCCTACAAGGCTGCAAAGTGCACTGTGAATGGCTGTTTCATGTTAGAAAACATCCACTTCACTCTACTATATTGTAGCTCAAACCTTATGCTCATATTGACTTCTGCTTCCTGGGATTGCCTGTTAGCTCTCTTCCACTCTGGTGTATGAGGCTTATTGGGCAAGTGTCTTCTTATGTCCTTATGGTTAGATCGTTAGATTGTGAAAGTGAAAAGCTGTGTTCTCAGAACACAGCTGGGGTCTTCTAGCAAGTCTTTATGCAAGTGCTGCCTGCCAACTAGGAGTCAGTCAAGTCAGAACTGAGTCCACAGGCAGAAGAGTGGATAAGCAAAGGAAATACAGTGAACCTTGTCAACTATGGTGTTTACAGCTGAGGTTTTTGAGATTTTACAGTTTTGTTTTTGTGTACAAAATCTTTTAATCTGCTGTTTTTCTTATAACGCTAGAGGTGGGCAAGAGGCTAATTAAGATACAGTTTCTTCCATGGAGGAATTTAGAGGTTAAGAAAAAAGAAACCACACAACTATCCATGTACAAAAGAATAAAGTTGAATCCTTCCTCTCAACATATACAAAAATTAACTCAATATGAATCAAAGACTTAAATGTAAGAGCTAGAAGTATAAAATTCTTAGAAGAAAACATAGGTATAAATTTTTGTGATCCTACATTAGGCAACGGTTTCTAAAGCCCAAGCAACCAAAGAAAAAAATACAAAAATTGGACTTGATCTAAACTAAGAACTTTTGTACTTTAAAAGTCACCATCAATAAAGTGAAAATATAATCCAAAGAATGGGAAAAAATGTCTGCAAGTCATATAGGTATAAGGGACTTTTACTCAGAGTATGTAAAGAACACTTACAACTCGACAATAGAAAGACAAATAACCCAGTTAGAAAATGGGCAAAGTATTTGAACAGACATTTCTCCAAAGAAGATATACAAATGGCCAATAAGCACATGAAAAGTTGTTCTATATCATTATTCATTAGGGAAATACAAATCAAAATCATAATGAAGTATCACTTTACACCCATTAGGATGGCTATAATCAAAAAAAGCGACAATAATAAGTGTTGGCAAGGATGTGGAGAAATTGGGAATGTAAAATGGTGCAGCCACTTTGGAAAATAGTCTGGAAACTCCTTACAATGTTAAACATAGGGTTGCCATAGGACCCAGCAATTCCACTCCTAGGTGTATAGTCAAGAGAATTGAGAACATACGTCTACACAAAAACTTGTACATGAATGTTTATAGCAGCATTGTTCATAGCATCCAAAAAGTGGAAATAACCCAAATGTCCATCAACTGAAGAATGGATAAACAAAATGTGGTCCATCCATATAAAGGAATATTACTCAGCCGTAAAAAAGAATGAAGTATTGATACACACTACAACATAGATGAACCTTGAAAACTTTATGCTAAGTGAAAGAAGCCAGTCACAAAAGGCCACATAATGTATGATTTCATTTATATGAAATGTCCAGAATAGGCAAATCCATAGAGAAAGAAAGTAGGCAGGGGCCGGCCCTGTGGTGTAGCAGTTAAGTTCATGCCTTCTGCTTTGGCGGCCTGGGGCTTGCCAGTTCAGATCCTGGGTGCAGACCTACTCACTCATATAAAATTTGGACTTAACAAATTAAGCCATGCTGAGGCAGTGTCCCACATAGAAGAACCCAAAGGACCTACAACCAGGGTATACAACTATGTACTGGGGCTTTGGGGAGGAAAAAAAAAAAAAAAAGAAAGTGTGCTAGTGGTTGCCAGGGGCTGGGAGGAGGGGAGAAAAGGAAGTGACTGCTGGTGGGTAGGAGGTTTCTTTTTCAGGTGATGAAATGTTTTGGGATTAGATAGCTGTGAATGTTGTACACACTTGTGAATATACTAAACACCAGTGAATTGTACATTTTAAAAGGGAGACGGGAGGAACGGGGAGAGAGACGGGGAGAGCTACATGGTGCAAACGCCAAGGAACTGCTTTAGAAAGATGAGAGTTGTCTGATACTCAGGTGAAAATCGTGTTTCCATGATATGAAAACCTCTGCACTTCTCCAAACCTTCAGGCAAGTCTGTCTCCATTCCCCACCCCTTGCCGTGCCCTGCCCCCACAGACACAAGAGGAAGACTCTCAGAAAGATGAATGAGGGTGTGGATTCTATCCACTCCTTCCCAGCACCCAGAACAGGGCCTGGTGAGCAGTAGGCAAGTGATAAAAATGTGCTGAAGGAAGGAAATACTGCATGGACGGGTGTGGTTTGGCTCCACGTGGTGACCACAGGGGTTCTGATCCCTTTGAAGGTGCAGAGAGATTAGATTTATTTACACTCTGCCTTCTCAGTACAGCCAGCAGTTCTGCCCCGAAAATTTTACGTTTAAGCCCTGTGATAATTTGGGAGAAGTCTCAGTGCCACACAATTAATTTGTTGAGACTCTTGGGAGTGAAACAAGGGATGATGACAGTGAAATAGGCATTCAATTTCCAGCTAATAACAGATGATTAGAAAACCTTAGAAGAAGCATAGTGTGCCGTGAAATAACAGGTGTGGGAGAATCTCCCTTAGAATGTTAAGATGATGCAACACTAATTTTTGGACAGCTGAAGAAGACAGTAAGAGATAATTACCTATCAGAGTACATGGTATTAGAAGTAGATGTCCTCTAGAACTTTTATTTAAAGAGATATACTTTACAAAATATTTATATAAAATTCAAATTGTAATAATCTTAACATATGCTTTATACATTTAAAAATATTTTAAAAGTTATACTTAGTGCTATTTTATATTTTAAAAATATTATATAAATGTTAAATTGTAATAATCTTAATATATGCTTTATATATTTAACAATATTTCTGAAGTTGCACGTATTGTATCTCTACCTGCCCCCCTGGCCCCATAACTTCCCTCTCATGCACTTTGATCTTGCCAGCTGTGTTTCACCATCGACAGTCCATTTTCGTAATATAACCCTTGAGGTAGGCAAGAGATGACTAAAGTTATTATCTCCTCTCTGGAGAGTTAACAAAAAGAAGAAAGAATAAAAGTTAGTAATACCAGAATGATTGGAAAGGAAGGAAGGCCACGTGGGCAGAGGGAGCTGTGGAAAAGCCCCTGAAAGAATTGAGTTTCGTCTGTCTTGCCCATGAAGACGGCTGATCCTGGGGAGGGCGCTGGCAGGGTCCGCCTGATTTACTCTCATACGTCCAGGGACAGAATGAAGTGACCAAGAAGAAAAAGAGTGTGCGGTGGTAGCCACACCGATAAACGAAAATGTCTAATTGAGTGGCAGAAAGAAAAAAGGTTTCCATTCCTTCAGAAAATATCGAGGAGCTACTGTGGGCCAAGCATTGCTCAGCAATGAACTCAACAGGCAAAATCCTGCCCTCATGGGGTTTCATGTCGGCGGGCTCCCTTCTGCTACCCCGTTATTCCTAGAACTGTGAGGGAGGAGGAAGAGGAGTGAGTGGGAGGAAGATCCAGCGGTGTGAGCCAACCTTTGTGACCAGTGGAGGCAGGGCTGTGGACAATGATGGAAGGAGAGGGGGAGCAGGAAGTGCAGTGTCCTGGGGCGTCTGCACGGTGATCATAAGGTGGCTGGCTCCCTGGGAAGAGAGACCCTCCTTACTAGGCAAAGGAGCCCATCCCTGAGGCCAGGGATGAGGTTAATTTCCTGCCATTGTCTCTCCCCTCCCATTCCCAACAAAACGTAAAACAGAAATAAAGGGGAGGCGTCCCTCCTTCCCAGGAGCCTGCCCAGGGCTGAGTTTCAGGGTCGTTGTGGTGGAAGGTGCCTGAACGTAGACATCAGGAGACAAGTTCTAGTGCAAATTCTGTTGTTAACCAACTGTTACTGGCGTGTAAACGAGAAGTGGGCTGACATAATCACTGAGGTCTCTCTCAGTCTAAAGGATCTATGGTTGTGTAGCTCACTAGAAGCAGGAATAGAGGTGATCCCTGGTTTGTGCGCACACATTCCTTGATCCAAACTCAAATCTTTACGCAATGGTTACCATCAGAATGAACAAATACGGCCTGGGAAGTCCTATTTAGAGTAGAATGCCAGCTATTCCTATATATAAGAATATAAGTTGAAATACCCCAATTAAAGTTTTATGATCAATACTGAAACTTTATGGTACAAAAAGTCAAAGTAATGTTTTAATCTAAAACTAATCCAAAACTAATCCACCAATTGCCAGTTTTTTTCATGTAACAACATCTTCCGTGCGTGTGTGTGTGTGCACATTCGTGTGTGCATGTGTGCGTGCACCTATCTCCCCCAAACAGATTGTGAGTTCTCTGAGGGTAGGACTTGTATCTTACTCATCTTTCTGTCCAAATTATTAACACGGCACCTTGCATGAAGTAACTGCCCAATACATGCTTGTGGGATGGCATTTATCTGTCCTCTGACACGTGATGCCAACTGTTCTGGCTTGTGCAACTCCTCAACGTCCTCAGTTCCTAGGAAACTCAGCTAACAGGGATGAAAACCCACAGATTGCAGAAAGAAGAAGAAAGAAAACACAGATTGTCTGAGTCTTGGAAAGAATATATTACACATGGAATTGACATTGGCAAAACACCAAATGACATAAAAATGTGGCAGAATTGATTGATTCTGCCAGTAAATAAACAAAGTCAATTTACCTTCCTGGTTAGTCACAGACCCATCACTCCTGGCCCGGGCAGGGGCAGAGGCTTGCAGGCTCCTCGGGTCGTAGGATAGGACCATCTGACCCGGAAGCCCAGACAAACTTTCCGGGGTATTTGATGCTACCTGAAACCACCCAACTCACAGAGCAGACAGGGTGGGCCCCATCTGGGGGAGTCCAGTCTCCGTGTCTTGAGAGAGAGGAAGCACCCTCCTTTTGTTTCTGTTTTTCTTTATGTTATATATTTTTTTTGTTGAGAAGGGGAGGAGAGGGGCAATGGTAGGAAATTGATCTTATCACCAGGCGTCGTGTACAGTCTTCTTTGCTTAGCAGAGAGAGGAGGCCTCCAAGCAGAGGCTCCAGGCAGCCAAGCCAGAATGTGCTCTTGGTGCTGGATCCACCATCTATCTTTCTAGCACCGGGATTCATTTCTTAGTAAATGGCTCTTTGGTATAAATTCTAGGCCATCTCAGGTTATTGCACACGCTTTGGGAGGATTTTTTAATGAGATGATAGGGAGAGGGTGGTTGGTGCAAAGTGAAGGGGAGAGAAGACTAAGATGAGTGAAAAATAATTCTTATCTTCAAGTTGGTTACAGCCCATAAAAAGATTGACACATCCACGCTAGTAAGGGAAGTGGTTTATGTGGGCTGAGTGCAGAAGTTAGGCAATTTCCAACTTCTGCATTTACATGGTTCTGAGTTCTTTTCCCTTCAGCTGTTGCTCCATCCGTCGCTAATGGGCTCCCCAGAAGCAGGTGTAGCAAGCACACATGTGACGAGGTTACTGCCTTTAAGGGGTTTATAAGCACTTTGTGGAGGAAAAAATGACCCCACAAAACAAAAATCATCTAAAATGTCTTCAGTGCTATGTTACAGGATAGTAACACTAAGCGTGATAGGATTCACATAAGAAGGAAAACTTGGTGTTGGCTTGAGTAATTGGAGATGTCGTGCAGGAGATGGGCCTTGAGGTGGGCCTCGAAGAAAGTAAGGGCTTACAGATGGAAGGGAATCTCCAGAGACAGTTGACCCCCGAGCATCATACTTACATTGTGGAAGGTCTTTTCTGCTATAATGTGGTCACTGCGTTTCTAAGAGCCTTGTATTCACAAACATTTTATAAAACATTGATTTCAATGGGGTGGTTGAGTAAAAGGGGGTCAGAAACTAGAGAGTCTTAGAAGCTCATTAAAAAGTTATTTTTTCTGCAGAAAATTCAATTATAAAAGTTTTATACATGTGTATTTTGCTATAACAAGCTAAAATAATAGTGATTAATCAAAACTTGGAAAACAATAGTGAAATGTTACAGCGAATAATAGGAATAGCACTTTAGGACCAGAACAAAATCGATGAATTTCTAGACTATTATTATTTACAATCCATTGTTTGGTAAAATCTCAAATTGAAATAACCCAGTTTTTAAGGGGTTAGTATCCAAAATATATAAAGAACTCATACAACTCAACAGCAAAAAAACAAACAACTCAATTAAAAAAATGGGCAGAGGATCTGAACGTATGTTTTTCCAAAGAAGATATACAGGTGGCCAACAGGCACATGAAAAGATGCTCAACATCGCTAATCATCAGGGAAATTCAAATCAAAACTACAATGAGATGTCACCTTGTACCTGTCAAAAAGGCTATTATTAACAAGACAAGAAATAACAAGTGTTGGAGAGGATGTGGAGAAAAGGGAACCCTCATACCCTGTTGGTGGCAATGCAAACTGATGTAGCCACTGTGGAAAACAGTATGGTGATTCCCCCCAAAATTAAAAATATAAATACCATATGACCCAGCTATTCTGCTTCTGGGTATTTATCCAAAGAACACAAAAACACTAATTCAAAAAGATACATGAACCCCTATGTTCATTGCAGCATTACTCACAATAGCCAAGACTTGGAAAGAACCTAAGTGCTCATCAATTGATGAATGGATAATGAAGATGTGATACACACACACACACACACACACACACACACACACACACACACTGGAATACTACTCAGCCATAAAGAAGAGGGAATCGTGCCATTTGCAACAACATGAATGGACCTTGATGGTATTATGCTAAGCCAAATAAGTCAGGCAGAGAAAGACAATTACTGTATGACTTTACTCACATGTGGAAGATAAACAAACAAACACATATATATGGAGAATATATTAACAGTTATCAGAGGAGAAGGAGGTGGGGGAGGGTGAAAGGTGTAAAGGGGCACCTGTGTGCCGTGATGGATGGAAACCGGACTTTTGGTGGGAAACACGATGCAGTCTACACAGAAGTTGAAATATAATGATGTGCACCTGAAATTTACACAATGTTATAAACCAATGTGACCTCAATATTAAAAAATAAATAACCTGGTTTTAAAAAAGGTGCAGAATTAAAGCAAACTGTAGCATAGTTCCCACGGGTTCTGGGATCAGGCACACCTAGGCTCAAATCTTAGCTATGTCATATAACAGTTATTTGAAATGTTACGAAATGACTCTGTATGTCAGTTTCTACATCTGAAGAACAGAGGCAATGAAAATCTCTATCTGGAAGAGTTACGAAGGTGAAGTCAGGTAGCAGATAAAGACCTGACACACGGAAACCCAAACGTTAGACTCCCCTTTCTCCTGTCTGTCCTTAATGTAGCAGAAGGAGCCCATGCACCCAGTTCTTCTGAGAAGCACATGCACATTGGACAAACTTGAGCTTTTTATTTAACATAATTTTTTCCCTGGCTTTATTGAGATATAATTGACATATAATATTGTGTAAGTTTAAGGTGTACAACATGTTTTAATTTAACACACTTATATACTGCAAAATGATTACCACCATAGCTAGCTAATGCCTCTATTATGTCACCTAATAACCACTTCTTTTTCGTGGTGAGAACATTTAAGATCTACTCTCTTAGCAAATTTCAAGTATGTAATGCAATATCATCAGCTATAATCACCAGGCTGTGCATTAGATCCCCAGAATGTACTCATCTTATAAATGGAAGTTGGTGCTCTTTGACCAACATCTTGCCATTTCCCCCCACCCCCAGCCTCTGGTAACCACCATTCTAGTCTGTGTTTCTATGAGTTCAGCTTTTTTAGATTTCACATATAAGTGAGATCATGCAGTATTTGTCCTTGCCTGTCTGACTTATTTCACTTAGCGTAATGCCCTCAAACTCCATCCATGTTGTTGCAAATGGCAGGATGTACTTTTTTAAAATTTATAAATTTTAAAAATTTTAACTTACAACCCTTCTAAGTTCGTCTTTTATCCCTGAATAATAACTTATCAAAGGAGTTGAGACTGCACAAACATCTAACGGGCCAAATACCTCTAGTATACAAAGATGTGCAAAGGGCTCCCTGGCATGATGGTAGATCCTATGGAAAACAGAGATCTTGCTTTTAATAGGAGTGTAGAAGGGGCTGATTAAGGATGGGGCTCTGGAGTCAGGCTTTCTGGATTGAAATTCTCCTTGCTAAATTCTAGCCTTGTGACCTTGAGCTTTGCCATTTGAAAAATGAATGTAATAATGGTTCTCATTCATAGGAGGTTGGTGAGGATTAAATGAATTCAACTTTGTTATGTGTTTGGTACAGGATCTTCAGCAGAGGAAGCACTTTATAAATACTAGGTCTTTTTTCACTGAGGATTTTGGAGGAGGGGAATAAACAAGTAACTTTTGACATTATCTAAGGAGGAAGTACAAGAAAGCACTCATATGAAGAGAAGTTTTGTTTTATAGAGTGTATTCTGGGTGCCCATTTTACTCTTTCACATGGAGGTAAATTAATTTATCCAGGCAGACTTCAATGGGTCTTGCTCGAAGCTTCAGAGGTGCAGATGTGATGGGACTAACTAGACATCAAGTCCTTGACACAATCATACCTTATTCAAGAATTGAACTTATTCAAAACCCTTGCCCTAATACCTAGGTAACCAACCAAACTCACCAAAAACAAGTAAGTTTTTAAAGTCCAATTTGTGAAAGATGGCTCTTTCAGTTTTCCTGGCTTTCTGAGAGACGTGGGTAAGAAGCTCCAATAAAAGCATTTCTTCAGCGAAACTATTTTTTTTGATCGTGGAAAGGAAATGTTGAGTTATTCCCATTGATCTCCATCTCCCTATCTATGAACTCTGTAGCTCTCTAAGGAAGGAATCTAGGAGGTTTTTCTAAGACGCAGGGCTGGCCTGGCGGGGAGACTGTGGTTCAGTCTCCATGGTCAATGGCCAGCCCCTGGCCTTGGGCACTGCCTGAAGGCAGTCTGCAAACGTCTGTGCTTCGTAGGAAGCCTGCCGTCCCCTTTGTCCTCTAACCGCAGGAGGCCTGATAGGGAAGCCAGAGTGTGTCATCCTGACTACATGAGTTTCCAGGCAGGAACACGATGGGTAACTTTTCAGACAGTATCCAACGCGAATATTCCGAGTTTAACCTACTCTTCTAGACACAAATAATAACTAGTTCTGCATGCTTTCCTGCAAACCTACTGTTCAAAGAGCCAAGTGGGATTTCTGTGGGGTGGGAATAAGAGTCTCTAATCCTCTTTTGTGTCACCTCCCACCTCCCCAGCTCTTACATTCCACTCTTATTCCTGTCTGCTGACTTTCTCAAACTCCATGGAAAGTGATCACATCAAAGCTATTATTTTTACTCTTATCCTGAATGACTAAAAATAAAGAACTTTTTCTGCCAACATGTTTCATATGCGTGTTTAGCTCTGCTTAGAGTTTAGGAAGTAGACCTATGGAAATAGAGGACTCTCTCCCATCACTGGATTCAGTTTCACACAGTCGGATACCGTCTTATACAATGTGGATGGTCCCCAGAAGAGTTGGTTTGGGGACTCATTCTATTTCTACTTTGTTTTTGACTCAGTTGTGAGCAAAACTCTTTTCTAACCCCAACCAAGGTAGATGTCATAAGGGGTCACCAATCCCTGACTTTTCTAATTCTGGGCATGCTGAAGTGGTGAACTTTCCACCGCCTTGAGTTTAGGTTTGGCTGTGTCGTTTACTCAGGCCAATGAAATGTGAATGGAAGTGGTGTCTGTGGAAGAAAAACTTTTCCTTTATCGTGTTAGGTTTGATTGGTTGGGGACCTGCAAATTAACTGAAAATAGAGTGATCAACAGGAGAAAAGGCAAGGTTTGTTTACACCTGCACCAATACACAGGAAATATTCAGTAGTGAGTAATTTGCTGAATAGCCAGAGGTAAATGTTTATATACCAGTTTAACAACAAAAATGGAGGGGCGTGGTTAGGGCTTCAGTGGGAAAGTGCAGAAGGTTCTATTGGGCTTTTTAATACCATTGGGCAGCTGAATTCACACTTTCCAGTTCCTAAAAAGGAAACTCCCTTGGGGAGAAGTGAATGGCAAGTGTACTTTTGGGAGTATCTGTTTAAGTTCGGACAATGTTTCTTTCTGTGGCTGCTGACTGTCCAGATGTTTTTTCAGGTTAAAGTATTTTTAATCGTTTCACAAGCATTTAATTGCCAGTGCAAGACTCTGCACTCCCTCTGCCCCCGCCACAGGGACTGGGGACCACATACTGATAGAGACGCACAGCTGAGCCATCACTTGGGGCATGGAAACCCTGGAGAACCTCTGGGCTGCAGCAGACTCCAAGTGGGCGCAGAATAAACCCAGGCTAGTTTAAGCCAAGGAGATATGTTGTTTGCAACTTATTTGAATGCACCTACCAATAAATGTTAATTCTTAAAGTTTACAACTGGTAAATCTAACCTTATAATCCAATTTGATACTTTCCAGATTTTAAGAAAAAAGCGCTTAGTGACTATATGACTAATGCTCTTCTTGATTATATGTCTTTCTCAGGCTAAAATACTCAATTTTAAAAGGAATGTTATCATGTAAATAACATGATTCCTTTTCCTCAGGAATTATGAGAGGTACCTATACATTCGTATACTTCTTCTCAAATTGTGTCCTTAAAAAGTGATTTATTGCTATGTGGCTGTAATAAATCCTTATTCTACAGGTAACGTTTGCTCACTATTTTGTAAATGTAGAGGAGGAAGAATCGTTCCTCTACCCTCTAGGTCCTTCTGGCTGGTCTAAGAATTAAATTGACATGAGACAGAATAACAGGAGAAAATCAAAATGTAATAACATGTATACATGAGAGAAACCCAGGAAAACTGAGTAACTCACCAAAATGGCTAAAGCCACCATCTTAAATATCATCTTCAGCTAAAGACAAAGGAGGACATTTGGGACTTCAAGGGGGAGGAAGGCAGCTGACACGGAGATGGAGAAGCAAATGTTTGGTCAACAAGTGTTTGTTGGGCCGTCTACAGACAGTGGGACTCAAAAGAGATCTTTTGATAAAATGGCCCTTGCTAGGTGCCTTCCTGTCTACCACCCCTAGTTTGTTTTATGGTCTTAGCTCCTTCCTGGGGAGGGCCTTTTATCTTAAATTCTTTTAGGCAATTAGAGAGAAGGTCAAAGTCTCTTTCAGAGTCTTCTGTCCTTAAAAATAATGAAGCCAAAGAGACACATTTTGGGGTGGCCAATTCTGATTCCCCACATAGACATGTCCTGCCTAAGTTAGGGCTGTTTCACCGCTGGAGGTCTCTCCTTAGTCTTTTTTTGGGGAGTGGGGGGAGGAAGATCAGCCCTGAGCTAACATCCGTTGCCAATCCTCCTCTTTTTGCTGAGGAAGACTGGCCCTGGACTAACATCCGTGCCCGTCTTCCTCTACTTTATATGGGACGCCACCACAGCATGGCTTGATTAGGGGTGTGTAGGTCTGTGCCTGGGATCTGAACCTGCAAACTCTGGGCCACAAAGCAGAGCACACGCACTTAACTGCTGCTCCACTGGGCCAGCCCCTCTCCTTAGTCTTAAAGCCTTGGCTCTTCTGGGCCTTCTCCTCAGTTATGAATGATCTCAGTGTACTGTACAATCATTCATTCATTCATTCATTCATTTATTCATTTATTCCTGCATCTTGTAAACAGTTCTTGAATGCTCGCTACGTGCCAGCATTGCATTAGGCTATTGGTTATTTGTGATAATAAGACAAACTCTGACCTCCAGTCACTCAGAATTTAGGCAGGGAAACCGATTCACAGAGCGTCACTATAATCCAGGGTGGCAGTTGGCCCAGTGACAGTGGTTTGCGTGTGGTCTTGTGGCAGAGCAAAGAGCTAGCAACTGTCCTCACCTCAGGTCTGTGTGTGAGGAACGAACGAAGAAGCCTTCTCAGAGGAAACGGCACCTATCTGAAAACAAAAAGCCGTTAGTTAAGAGAGGAGGGCTGGGGCACAGCGGGCAGAGGAAACTCTTCATCCATCATGCATGTGCCACATTAGTGTGGGTACAAGACTGTGGGGTGGGCAAGCACACAAGAGAGGGCAGGAGGAAGGAAGAGAGCAGAAGTAAGATAGTGGAGAGATAAATTTTCCAATCCCATAAATTTCCAAAGACCCAAAAAAGAATTAACAGAAAAATAGGTAACTTGCCTACATTTTGGGGGGTAGTGGGGGCACTAAAAGACAGGAAAGAAGAGTAGGTACAAACCCCCAGGCACATCTGGGCTCTTCTGAAGAGTTAGAGCAAAGTCTGCTTTCACCTTCAGTGGGCTGGTCGGCCTCTGGGGTGAGTAGTAATGGTGGACGTTCCAGGCTTCTTTGATTTGGAGGATCACAGTTAGAACTTAATTGTTGCATGGGACTGCGTTTCTACAGACTGACCCGGGACTTGATTCAGTAGAGCCACCTGGCGACACCACTGTGTGGCAGACAAACGGCTGAAGTCACCTGGCTGTGCACTGAGAGTGTGTGGGAAGATAGCTCTCTGCAGATCTCTCATGCTCTTGTGGGCAGAGGCACTGACAGCTCTTGTTCTGGTTCAAGACTGTCTGTTCCCAGAAGCTTGTACAGCGAACAGCCTTGGAAGATGGAGATGGCGTCTCTTCCCAGGGCAGAGGGCAGATTTCTTGGCTGTCCTGTATAATAACATCTCTCTCTGGGGCAAAGATCAGGAAGGTTTGCTTATAGCCCATTAAAAAAAATTGGTTTCCTAGCTTGGGATCCTTCAGCTGTAATTCAGACCCATTCTATGTGCAGCACGCACTGAGGCCCACCTTCTCTCCCCAGCGAGACTCAGGGGAATAGGGGGCTGATGTGAACATGAAAATCCGTGTTGCCTGTTGTGCTGGGAGTAATAGAGTGCTGTGTCTCTAGTCCAGAGTCTCATGTCTTCTGCCCTCATCCATGAAAGGGCAGCAGCCTAAACTGTTAGCTTCGTGTAGGGTAAAATCCCAGACCCTTTGCAGTTCTTGGGAGGAAGGATACTGGGCCAGGGCCCCGAACTGTCACAGGATCAACATAGGGTGTCTTTTTTTTTTTGAGGAAGATTGGCGCTGAGCTAACATCTTTTACCAATCTTCCTCCTTTTTTCTCCCCAAAGCCCCAGTAGATAGTTGTATGTCATAGTTGTACATCCTTCCAGTTGCCGTATGTGGGATGCCGCCTCAGCATGGCTTGATGAGCGGTGAGCAGGTCCACACCCAGGATCGGAACCAGTGAATCCCCGGCTACCGAAGAAGAGTGTGTGAACTTAACCACTACGCCACCGAGCTGGCCCCATAAGGGTGTCTTTAACTAACACTTGAAGCAAGGCGTAGTCCAGATGAGAGTGGATCCAATGGTTTCTCTACTGCTTGATGTGTATTGATAATAAACCCGACAAGTTTTTATCACTCAAATCACTCAGAAAATCACTGCCCATGGAAATGATTACCCAGGGGGACTATAATTTTATTTAGAGTATATAAAAGTTGAAAAACATAAGGACATAAGCTAAAGGTCTAATGATAGTCTATGTCCGGATTCCTTTTGGACTCAATTTTTCATCCACTTCCATTCAAAGTTTAAATGATCAGATAAATAAATATGGTGACCATTAAGATACACGTAAATTTGCCATTTTGTTTTTCATATTATGAGGTGAAAGGGTAGATTGAATTGAGCTTGGGCTGGAGAGCTGTTAAAGCAGATCTCCCTCTACCATTAACAGTCACGTTAAGCACACCAAAGAGAATACTCAGCACTGGAATTTATGAGACGTGGCTTGAGTTGCTCCACTTTTCCTTGGGAGAAATTCCAGTCTTACGAGGCAGACAGGGACGAAGTAAACATGGGTCAGTTTGTCAGGGGCAGCATCATATTTTGGATCAGAGCATGGATCATGGAGACAAACTGCAGCATTTGAATTCTGGCTCCATCACTAGCTGCGTACTCTTAAGCAAGTCACTTAAACTTTCTATGCCTCAGGTTCCTTATCTGAAAGATGGGGATAATAGTGCCTACCTCATAGGGTTTGTGTGAGAATTAACTGAGTATACACACACACATAATTGTGCTTAGAACAGTGTCTGCCACATGGATGCACCATAAGATTATTATATTATAATTATTATATATAATATTGTATTATTGTATATTTATATTATTGGTGCATAAACTAAGACCAGTATTTCCTATCCTAGTCCTGAGAATAAGACCTGAAATAACCATTGTTTGTTGTTTTTCCTCCCTCACTAAAAGCTGCTAATTTGCTTGGGAACAATTACCAACATGGAGCCTCTGGCAGGCGGTCCTCACGCCGCTTCCCCCACGCTGGACGTGTTGGGCCAAACACATAAAACAAGAGTTAGTTCTCCTTCACCAACTTGAGCGTTTTAACTCTAATAATCTATCACCCAATACATTTTTATTGAGTATCTATGTGAAAAATTACCTACTGGACAATTTTCATTTCAAAAAAATTGTCCCCGACTGAGTCTGGCAGCAATCCTCTGTGCAACTTTCCACTAGCCATGAGGGCATAAAGAACGTTGGGCCGATAGTGTAAGTAATTATTTCATGACTCATGATGACAGGTGTTTTTGACTGGTTCCCACTGTATTTTAAGACTACCTATTACTTTTTCTTCAACGGATAGGTTAAGAGTCAGCATATTTGTATTTATTTTTAGGATTTGAGGAACCTGTGAACAGAAGCCCCTTGTTTTCTTTATTTTGCAATCCGGCTTCCTCTTTGGTCTCATACGGCACAGTCTGTTTTCCAACACTGGCTTCATTCCCTTCTGCATCGTGTCCTGCCTGACTCTGTAGGACTTTCCACCCAACAAATGTTAACTGATTGGTGAGCTATGATTTCAGTTAGCTTGGATCAAACTTGGAACCACCTGCGTTACTGAGCCTCCAACACAGGCCTGGCATGAAAACGCTAATGGCCCTTTAAAAAAACAAATATATATATATATATATATTTTATTGTGTGCCAGACATTTTGTGAGCAAAATCTCATTTAATAATGTTAAATTGTACTTAAAGCACCCAGGTGTTAGGATTCAAACAGCTGTAAAAGCCCCTCAACTTTGAAACCCAAGAATTGTGAGTGTTACATATGACGTTTTATGATAGGTCTAAAGTCATACGTAGGTATTCCTCACGCTAATATTTCCCCCAAGGCAAAGTGTAGTTACTGGGCCAAATGTACAGTTTACTTCTATTGGTATGTGGAGCAAGAATTAAGGCATTAAATATGTAGAATTTATATTCATAGAAAAAAAAAGGCACAGGAAATTACATTCCTCAACCATTTTTTGCATATTTTAATGATGTCAAAAATAATTTTAACCAGTTTTTTTCCTTATAAGAAAAGGATATATCCGTGGTTTTAAAAGAGCATATTCTCTCCCTCTCTATCAATATCGACATCCATGTATAAAAGAGCCTGATGTAAGGGCATCTTTCCACTACCCATAGTCCCCTCCAGAACCCAGGCCATTTGTCCTCTCACATCCCGTGGTGCTGCTACTGGGGTCTGTTACTATTTCCAAGCTTCGTGGTGCTTTGAAATCATCTAGTTCCATTTCCCAGTTTCACAGATGGTGAGAGGAAGGCGCAGAGAGGTAAAATGAACTCAACAAAAGTCACTGAAGAACAGGAAAGAACAGTGTAAAACCACAGTGCCAGAGAGGATCTTCCTCCGTAATTAATTTGAAAATTCCATGTCTAATCTGGAACTAAATATATCCTGTAAAAGAAAATTCCTTGAATACCATGGATAATGCATTCTAATATCTAACAACCTTTCTAGTCAGAAGTGTCATTCTTGAGTGTAATAACCTCTTTTCATGCAAATTAAGCTTATTTCCACTTGTTAGGTGCTTAATAGAGATGGATGATACTCACTTTAATAACTACAATTGCACAGGAGTATTAAAATATTTTTCAGTACTAACTTAGTCTCCATTATTTTCTCTGCACTCGATAAAGAGTGCACCTGTAATTTTGAACATAAATCTTTGCTTCCCTTCTCCAGTTGCTGAGCCAGAAATCTGGATCTCATGATTCACTGCTCTATTTTTTTCACTTTCACCTCCAATTAATTACTGAGGTCCTTTTGGTTTTACTTCCTAAATAGCTCTCAACTCTCCCAAACTCAGTGTCACTACTCATTTATGTCACAAACATTCCTCACCTAGATTATCACAACATTTTACCTGATCGATTAGTCAACAATTATTGTTTCAACAACTAATTCCCAAATCTTAGTTGTTTAACAAAATAAACATTTATCCCTTGCTCACACTCCATGAGGACTGCAGGTTGACCTCGGGCTTGGCTGGGCTTGGCTGGGCTCCACATTTCTTATTCTGGGACTCGGGCTGAGGGAGCAGCCCCTATCTGGGGTCTACTAGTCTCACTGCCGAGGGCAGAAGATCAAGGGGGACAGAGCCACATCACAACACTGAAAGCTTCTGCTTGGAGGTGGCCTATGGCATCTCAGTAAGATTCTATTGGCCAGAGTGAGTCTCCTGGCCCAGTTCAAAGTCGCTGGGGTCAGGAAGCACACTACGCCCACAGGTGACTGTGGCGAGGGTAGGGAGGGAATAGACAATTATGAACAAACAATGAATCTACCACACTGGGTACCTGCCTACGGTTGTGTTGCTCTCCAGTTCAGCCTCCACGCTGTCTACCTCACAAACAGGATCCCACTCAGAAGCCTCGGGATTATCAAGAGCTAGGGTGAGGGAAGAATTAGAGAAATGAGACTTGAGAGATAAATGGAATTTTCTAGAAGCGGAGAGGGAAGGAAGAGCATCCTTGATGCTGAGTCCCAGAGAACAATAATCTGAACATTCTTCTGAATGGCTCGTTTCTTAGTTCTCTAATGGCAAAGAACTACGCAGACAGCTCTTCACTGGACGGTGGCGTCTGTGGTGTAATGATTGGTTTTACTGTCATCTTGACCCTGTCCCTGTACATCTGTGAACTTCCTGATGCAGGAATCGTCTCTCACCTTTGACTCCCCGGTACCTGCACCTGGCCCCGTGCCTTGAGCATAGTAGGCACTCAGAAGGCTGGAGGGGCAGGTGCCTGTGTTCAAAACAGTCTGATTTAGATAACTGGGTCCTCTTGATCCTCCTGCTGGTCAGAGACAGCAGCCTGTCATGATCTAGATCCCGTCCCCTTGTGTTCTAGAGACGACTTCTGCGAGCTCTTCTCTAAACGTCCCTCCTTATTTCCCCTCCTTTCTTGTCTCGACTCACTTTTTCATCACGTTACTCCTACTCATTAAGGCACGTAAACTGCTAGCCCGCTTTCCCAACTGGCAGCGTATGTGAATCTAAAGGAACGCATTATGCAGTCCTTTATACAAATCCTCGGAACCACGTCCAAGGTTGACCTTTTCCTTGCACACTAGACACACACTTCAGCCCAGCTTTAGACTGTAACCCTCATTTGCTCCATTTCTTACAAGACAAGGCCGAGTCCCTTCCTGAGATTTTCATTCTCGCCTTCGCCCCCATCGCCTCTCCCGTGAGCAGCTCCCTGGCCGTCCCCGAACTTTCCTCCACAGACCACAAGCCTCAGTCAGGCAGGGCTGTTTGCCTTCTCCAAGCACATCCTGCCCTCCCACCCCTCTGGGCTTGGCTTTGTTGATCCTTTGCTAGGAAGCTCCCCCCTTGGCCTCTTCTAGGAAAATCCTGCTCATATTTCAAGGCTCTATCTGTGAGGAGGTCACTAATTCTGCCTCTAAGTCTCCATGATTGCCAAGCGAATGAATGAGTGAATGAATAGTTTACTGGGCAGATTTATTTCATATTAATTTGCAGCTTCTCTCTTCTATAAAGTTTGTAATTCTGTTTTTTAAAGTTGTTTTTAGTTGATATTTCTGATTAACCAATTCTATTTGTCCTCTCCATATTTTAACTTGGAATCAGTGATTCTGTAGTCCTTTTTTTCAGTATCATGATGAGGATTTAATAATATATTCCTTTGTAGGTATTCTTCATTTTTCCCCATATATGGGCTGTTGATTTACCCAATTTATTACTCAGTGCTGGCTGAAGATCTAGTCTTTATTTACTTTTTTGCACATTTAGGTTTCTGAAAACTAAAAGCCTAAGATGGACATTATTCCCTCTGACAAGACTTGATAAGATAGATATGCCTGTAATAGTGAGAATTTCAAGGAAATACAGAATGCATTTTTTTAAAAAGTACAGATGGGTTATTATTATAGAACTTATGAGAAAAAATGGGATTGTATCTTTTAAGAAGATGGGGTGAGAGGAGGAAGTTAGGCTCCGCCTTGCAGTTTATCAGAGAGGCCTGATGGCCCAGCAGAGGAGCATGTTCTGGGAGATCTTGGTTCTGGCAGAGAGGTCTGCCCAGGCTCGGAACCCACCGCTTCCCTCTGAATCCCAGCTTCACCACCCGGCTTGAGCAGGTGACTGAAGCTCCCTGTGCCTCAGTTTCCTCCTCCGTAAGACTGGAGGTAACGACATGTGTGCATCACAGGGTTGTTAGAGGACCGAATGAGTCAATATACCTAAAGCGCTTAGATCTGTGCCAGGCACATGGTCAATGCTATAACGTGTTATTATTATTTCTGCTTTGGAATTTCTTCCTTTTTTTCAAGTTGGAGAAAAAAACTTACTTGCTCTCGCACTTCTGAGTTTCGATTGGGAAACTCTGAAAACAGTCCGGGTCTTTGAGGCTCTGAAAATATGCAGTCACCACCCTCCATCCTGTTCTCCCCACTCCCCACCCACACCCAGTGGAGGATGCTGCTCTCTGGTGGTGGCTCAGTGCTGCTGAATATCAGCCAGTCCGAGGCAGGAATTTTCTTTGTCTCCACCTTTGCATAACTTAAATGTTAATTTTAAAGAAGTTAAAGTATTTCCCTCCCGGCGTTGCTTGAAATGTGGCTGCCGAATCACAGAAACATATGTAGATTTCAAAAATGGGAATGATAAATATTACAGTTTTTATTTGCTTAGAAATTATTAGAAAATAATATAGACAATTATAAAGTGTATTGTCTAAGTGTTTTTATTCATATGTTGGAAAACTAGACAAATAATAGCCAAGCACCTGAAGATCAAGTAGATATGTCTCTGATATTGAGTTAGGCATTTCTTATAGAAAAAAATAATTATGAACATTAGTATAGGTATTGTATTTCATATTAAAATTTAAGTTCTTACATTACAATTTTATTATTTTGGCAAATGTTTTCCAGAATTGGGGAGACAAAAGCTATAGTCATTAAAATGAGAACTTATGCATGTGTATGAAGTCTGCTAATATTACAGGTTTTGTTTTTCATCATCAAAGCATCTTTAGTCAATGCCCCAACTGCCTAAACTCTATTTCTTCAGGAATCTCGTAGACAGACATTTATTTTCAAGTGAAATTACAAAAAACTACTCTTTGCTACTTCTTTTGGAAACGTAGCTAACTCTGGAATGTGGTCCGGTGCAGCCAGCGCTCCTCTGCTGGAGGAACCACAAAAGGAACCTCAGAGGATCCCTGACTGTTTATTTACACATTTGTTATCGTTTCTCCTCGAGTAAAGAATGGATTTGAACCCTCAGGCCGAGCTGCAGGAAGCCCCATCCGTCTCTCCACACTTCTGCTGTCGTTCCCATTGTGGAGGAGACATTATTCAAGCCACGGGCTCCAGACTCCCAGGTAACTACAGCCAGCGGGAAGCTCTGCATGGTGCCCAGTGTGTTCTCCACCTTTTTGTTGCGATGGGAAGAAAGGCACTGACTCTGCTTTCATTCTCCTGTGTTAACAGAGCCCGGCGGAGAATGCTGCATTGCTGGGCCCTGACCACACTCTCTGATAGTCACTGACTCTGTGGTCGTAAATTCTCCATATAAAAAAATCCGTGGTTTTTCATCTAGCTACACCAACCAGAAAGTATTCCATGTTCATATGTTTTTGTTGAAAGTGTTATTTAAAATTTTGCTTACAGGAATTGCCACCTGGACAACACAACTTGACTTTTCTCTTAGATTCTGGGAGACAGAATCTGCCATCAGACAGAGAAGTAAACATAACAAAGCCATCCTGAACTTTGGGGTAGACGTATAGACTGCTGAACGCTCCATCGCAATGCTTTTTGTCTTAGAGACTCGTGTGAGATAATAAAGTGAAGTGTCTTTAGTTTTTTCTCCCTGAAAAACCCCTCGTACCGTGGGGTTCATTCACAAACGTACTTCTAACGCTCGTCTTGGGTTTGACTCACCACAGAATCATATATTAAATCTGCTCCTACAAAGAACACTGTTTATGTCATCTTGTCTGGACTCGGTATCTGTGTTTTAGAGGGAAGGAACAAATCTGAACAACATATGGAAGCTTCAAGCGACACATATTTAACCCTTAAACAGTTAAGATTCAGAATGATCTTAAGTTCATGTCTTTATCTTTATCATTCTCCGTGATATGTGGTCTAGTTTGGTTGCTGAGTTTGTTCCACATCCCCAGCATCCAAATGATGTAAGGCAAGGAGTTCAGACTCTCCTAACAGAAAAAAGAAAAATAACGTGAGAAAATTTTACTGTGTTATTTTAGCCCAACATTTAAAATTTTATAGTACCTTTTGTGATTTAAAACTTATAATAATTTGAATACCAATTATTTCAGGGCTGTCTTCATTCCAGTATTGGAGACATTACATGTATTTAAACACTTAATTTTCTCACCCAGAACCGTTGTATAATCTTCTCGCACTTCAGAACTAGTCACTGAGTGAACCCCTCCCTGACGTTACTGCCAGAATACTTCAAGACTCTGCTGAAGAGGAATCATTACCAGGGAAGACGACGACTACTCTTGTTGGGTTTTTCATTTTAAACCGGAGTATCTAAAACTTGGTGCTAAAGGCATTTGTGGCTGGGTCATTCTCTGTCGTGGGCAGTCTTGTGCATTGTCTGCTGTTTAGCAGAATCCCTGGCCTCCACCCCCGGACGCCGGTAACACCCCTTCCTCCACTGTTAGAACCAGAAATGTCTCTAGACATGGTCCAATGCCGCCTGCGGGACTGAATACCCGCCCCCCACACCAGAACCATTGTTTTAAACCGATAAACTGCGCACCCTGTTGCTTTCCCCCCAACATCTCCAGTCAGGACTCGGCTGTTTTGCACGGCTGCCCAGACCAGACGGAGGGTCTGTGGTCACAGGCTGTGTGTCCCCATCATTTCTCTACTTCTTTTCCACTCCTCACCTCCACCTGGCACCTACTTCCCCATAAATATACACATTTGTGGCTCAATCTCCACCTTGTGATGGTGGCCAGTGGGGGGGAATGAGGACAGGGTGGGCAATGGAAGGCGCATGCTGGAGAGCCCAGCAGACCCGCGTGCTCGCTATTCTTCTCCCTGTGCCCTAGTTAGTTCACCCTTAAAAGGATGGGCACGCCTGCTTCCTAGGTGTTGTAGGATTGCAGAATGAACTGAGTTGAAAGGAAACCGGTTTGTAGGTCACTTTCTTTGTGACGGGCGTGAGGTACGTGCTGTATTCAGATTATCTCACTCTATACGCCCAACACTGAGGTCCCATTTTACATACAAAGAAACTGGGGTTCTGAAAGACAAGATAGCTTTCACAAGGGTGCACGGTGTTAAGTAGAGACGTCATCTGAGCTTTCAAGTTGCCTAACGCATCTCACGAAATTCTGGAAATGAGACATGTTCTCAAATATTACTTCTCCACTGGTCTGAAGTGGGGCCAGGGTATAGTTTGTTGAAATTTTACTCCATCAAAAGACAAATCTAGCTAAGTATTAACCCTGTGCATAATAATCCAAAATACTCTGGTGAATTTAGAGTTATCGTCAGAGTCCCATTCCTTCCAGTCTTCTTGGTGAGGTTGATATTAACCTTAATTCAGTCTGTTGGTAGGTTAATGCTGACGAGAGTGAGTTAAGCGAATCTGTGGAAACGTGTCTGTATCTCCTTGGCTCCTGGTTACTCTTTCTATCCTTGGTTACTTTAACATTTGTTGAACTTCTGGTTTTAATCACTAGCAGCACACAGCAGCCAGATGCAAGAGCGGGTCTGTGGGAGAATCCAGCAGTTCCTTGAGCCATTGGGAGTGGGCTTCTGCTTTTGAAGGAAACAGACATACGTAGCTGTAAGAGTTGAAAGCAAATTATTTTTTCAGATTAAAAAAGTATCTTCAAGTAGAAAGGAACTCCGAGCAGAAGAATGAGATGAAACAAAAAAGAAATTTTAAAGACGGATGCATTTTTCTCAGGGAGATTTTTATTTTGATCATTTCTATTGGAAAATGACATGAAAATTCCTTGGCATTGGCGGCAGAGTCCAGGCAGAGAGAACAGCTCCCTGGCCTTTCTTGAGCAGGACGCCACGTTGGAATGACCCCACGCTGTGGGCATCGTGTCACCTTCCCACTGGCCTCCCTCCTGGGCAGGAGCCCTTAGAAGATCTCAGCCCTAGTGTCTGCGGCCAGGGGAAGAGGTGGAGTGGTTTCTCCAGCAGCACGTGACAGAGGCCATGGAAGGATGGGGGAGCGGTCCACAGGACCACACGGAGACCAAGTTTCCGCCTGAGGTTTCTTCCCGCCTCTTCCGCTTCGTCTTTGCATCCTTTCCGCTCTGAGAACTATAATTTTATTCCTAGACTTGTGTAGTCCCAGAGCTGGAAGGCTTCTACATTCAGAGGTTTTTTGAAAAAAACTCTTTCAAGTCCATGGAATCCTTCTTTCTGGAGGACAAACTTATGCAGAAAAGAACTGAAAAAAGTGGGCCCGTTGTGGTCAAAGCTGGGTGTGCAGGGCTGCAGCTCGCTGAGGTCCCCGCGCCGACGTCCATCCGCTCGGCTGTGTGCCCGCTAAACACCACGGGGGCTCCTGGGAACACTCCACCAGCCTCAGGCGGTGGAGACCCCGCTGACGAGGAAGCTGCTACTGCAGACTGGGCAGGACGCCCGGCCACTCTGTCCCCTGACCGCACCCCCTGTGCAGAATCAGGTGGAAAGGCGCTGGCCACCAGACCGCCTCTGCTGGGACTCCAGACCTCCACAGGCTGAGGGAGTGGGGGCGTGGGGTTGTGGGGTGTGCGAGAATTTATTCTGGGGGTTTTCATACTGGTTCCAGGGGCTTCTGAAAATCCAGGGTTTTGGTTACAGTCGTAGCAGTAAAAAGTCCTACCAAGTAGCTTTTAGAAATAGTTGGTGTTTTTCATTTTGAAAATGCTGCTGGTAATTTCTCTAATTCTTATGACATTGTTTTTGTGTGGCAACGTTTGTGATCGTGCACCCATTACAGAGAAAGAAAGGTCAAGACGCGGAGGGATAAAATCACCAAGTGGAGGCCGTGTCAGATCACGAATCCCTGAGCGATTTTCCAACGTTAGGTTCAAACAGCATTTATGAAAATTTTTAAATTTTGAAAAACAATTGTGCTGTCAGTTTACACTGGTAACTGTGGACAGCAAAATTTAATAAGATGGAGAACATGCCAAACGAAAGAGGAAAAAGTGTGAAAAATTAAGATGACAAACTAAGGTTGGGTGGATGCTGTAAAGACCATTTGTGTTTACTGCGATGGAGCCACGTGAAAAACGGGCACAACTCGCCAGAAAAGAATTTCAGGTTTTTGTAGAAAATCACATCATAAATAAAAGGTACACTTTTATATTTTTATGTGTCATTTTTCCACAAATTTTAATATTTGTTTGTTTTCAACTTTTATTTTATGTTTGAATTTTAATGGGTATGAATGTAGAATTGTCAGATTTCAAAACGTCTGAATGCATTTCCTTACTTTCAAATTAGACATGGCTATATATGGTATTTCTGACAAAGTGTAAAAGACGGATATCCGTTTGCTTTCCAATAAAACAATAATTCACCTGATTTGTTAGCAGGGGCGTAGAGACCAACCACAATAGGAAGCAGCTCAGTGTTTCTAGCTCTACATTTCCTTTCCTATCTGTGATTCTGAAATTCTTCCTATTCATACACAGAGCCAGAACATATCTTTCCAATCACAACAGTGACCATGTACTTACAAGGACTTGGCTGAGATTGAAGGGCAGTGTGTGCGTTCTGTCTTTTTCTTAACTCTACCACGATCCCAATGTCTCAGGGAACTTGGAGAGGCTGACAGCGCCAGGCCGTGGATGCCCGCGGTGCTGGTCATCGCGCTCTGAGAGCCCGCTGAGCAGCTGACCGGACGCCTGGGCACCCGCCCTGAGGGGCTCCGGCCGCCGCTCTCAGGCGCAAGAAGTGGGTTCTTCCAAACGCAAACACCCTTCGACCCACGGGCTTCATTTGGGCCCATCAGGTCAGCAGTTGTGTCACAGAACATCGGCAGTTGTCTTTCTCCTCGTGTCAGAAGCCTCTTGAAACATTATACGAGGATAATTAAGTGGTGAATGAGGGTCAACGTGGACAAATAAATCAAACTGATAGTTTGAACACAGGCCGATTGAGCAAAAACAAGGAATTCTGCCATGCCTGTTACCGCAGTGCTTGATGTGAACTGACTGTGCTAACATCACATCCAAAGGCAGCAAGTGGAAAAGCTTTGTGTGGAATCAAAAGCTGAGCAAAGAGACACGGGATTTAATTGTTCAGCTTTATTTTTGAGATAAAGACATGTGGCGCATCCATTTAGTTGACTTTAATGGAGCACAAAACCAAATCCATTCTTTAGCATGCTAATTGAGTTAGACGACTTCTCCTCTTGGATAACAGACAAGCAAGAAATACCAGGGGGATCATCAAACTTGTAGAAGTTCAAAGTTAAAGAATATGATGAGAAGTTAAGTCCTTGTATCTGATGAGACAGATTAAATATACTGGTAAATGTAATATAATTTTATAAATATTTTAAATCATGTACTACAAGTCTACTAGTGGTAAATGATCATACAATAAGAAACCGTTGAAATCAAATATATTAACTTACGAAGGAGATTTTGTTAGCAGAAGGGCAGCCTAGGAATCAGGAATAGAACAGGAGAGAGGAAGAGAAAGAGAGAGCTCCTAAAAAGGCTGCTGTGTGTCCACAGGCTTGTTCTAAGGGGAAAACTAGTAGAAAATAAATGCAGAGAAGAAATCTATCTTTTAGTAAGAATAAAGAGGAGCTATTTTTTACTACAAGCATGAATCTAGACTATTTTATTTAGGAATTGGGATTCAACGTTCCCTTGTGGTCAAAATGTCACTTCACTACCCACCCCTAACGTTCCAGAAATAAATACATAGTTTACGCTATTATTTTGCTGTGCTAATGATCCCAGCTGTGCTCCCGCAGTCTTGTCCCGTCTCACCACGGGGTGCTTGTGTCGGAGACCGCAGGACCCTGGGTCTGATAGCACATCACACATATCTTCACACGTGGACAGCGTCGACCTTGTAAATGATGACATCTGGTAGTCTCATCTATAAAGTGAAAGAAATCAAGTTTGAAACATAAGCTTATCAAAATATGTACAATATTTTAATTATTATATTATAACATATGCTTATCAAGCAATTAATGAATTTTATCATAAAGAAAACCATTATTTTACAACCTTATTCAACAGGAAACCTACAGAGAGAAATGAGAAATTACTTCCACTCTTCCGTGCATTTTCTATTTTATATTTAGGTCAGTTGAAGAAGTTGGCAGCATGGTGAACCGTGATTGCAAACAGAAATTTATGAATTTAAGACATTTAAATGGTACTTGTTTGGAAGCCTTGATTATACATCCATTCCCGTATCTGGGTGTCTGTCTTCATTTTTAAATTTAAGTACAGTCATAAACACCGATATGCTTAGATTAATGAAAATAACGCTATTTGTCATTAATGTTGTCTTCAAATCGTGTTAATATAAAATAGCTATCAAGAATAAATTATATGGGGGAGGTGGTTACTGACTGCAGAGCTCCTGGGTTTTTATCCCCCATAAATAATTTCACATAAAGAATCTAAGAGAAGCTTGTCTGTGATCTGCCTGCCCTGAGAAAGTGGGCTGAGGAAGGTGTAATGGATTATGGAGGGGATGAAGGCGAGTTGACACCATATCCAATCAGGCTTTTTCTTAAAGGTCAGGACATTCTGTCTGGGTCTGTTTGTGTTTTTGATTCTGCCGTTTCACTCTTCAGGAACACAATGTAGCTGTCAGTCTCAGCAACAGCTCCCGGGTCCACTGGCTCCACTGCTCTCGGGGTAACATACAATATTTCACATCCACAAAACAATTCGGCGTCTGCGTGGGCAAACCATATGATGACCACAGGGAGCAATATGGTCACACCCCACTGAGCCCTCTTAAGGGGACGCTGGAAGGAACTACATCTAAAAAAGAATACGACTCTGCTCTTCTGTGCTTTTGCGTACTTGCCAAATAGCATTTTAATGTTTCATTTTTATCAGCAGAAGTCAAATGCAAATGTTCGTCCCTCTGCGCCATCTCAGTAGATAAAGACAGCTTTACTGCTATGCAAAGCGTCTGCAGCCATGGAGGAGGTGGGTGATAGATATTAGAAATAATTTAGCACATTAATGATGGCCTTGTTGGATTTCCCTCGTGTGTGTTTTGTTATATTATTTATTTCTCTTCCCAAACAAAACCAGACACTAGCTCAAATTTACAAGGGCAAATTATGGGTTCTGACAATCCAGGGAGAGCAGAGAACCAATACTCTGTCTAACCAGTGGGATTAATTTTTAACCAGTAGGATCTGAACTGAGCTCTGGAGAATTCGTGCATATGGTACATTTTCAAAGGATTTGGCCTAGAACACTACTTTTTTGACCTGATGATTGATTTAAGTTACAGTCCAGTCTGTCGCTTCACTCAGAGGAAAATTAAGTAAAGAAATTATTTACATAAAGTGACAGCAAAGAGACGATAATAAAAGGAAAAAGCTTATCTTCTTAGGCACACAGATCAGGCTGTTCCCCTCCTACCCAATATTTATTCTTATTGCTGGAGTTCTAGTTTCTATTCTTTCTCTACCTGAGTATCGTCATGGATTCATTTTTTTCAGTGAATTTATTTTTTACAATTTTTGAAACTTCCTTGAATTTTTATAACAGCAAAAATATTCTTAAATGTATTTCCAAATAATGTGTGATCCTTTTCCATCCTTCTCAACATCCACCTGTGCCTCTGAAGATATCTTCAAGTTCGTAACACTAAATTCATCAGATATATATTTATTATTTACTGATTTTTCTAATTGTGCTAAGTTTGAATCATGCTTGAAAACTTATTTCTAGTTCTGTGTGAATAGCACACATGGCCATTATCTATGTATCTATACTATTCATGTGAGAATATGATGATCATGGGGTTTTCTTTCTGGTTGATTGCAATCTATGATAATAAAGGACCAGTGAGACTTAAGAACCACAAATGATTTACCTTTGACTTGAGAGTGTGTTTTTGCTCAAGCAATGTTCTGTCATCTGATGTTCTGGGAATTTATCATGCAAACTTTAGTTTTAATGTATCAATGAATCCACAGTGTTAAAAACTGACTTTGGAGAAGATAGAAAACTGTCCAATTTCCATAACTTGTCTCTTGTCCTGAAATATCACTTCATGTTACTCTGCAATGGATATAGCTGTCACCTTTAATATTGATGCAAAGTACCAAGTCTCAATGAATCTATGTTTTTACCTAAATTGACAACTCAATACTTGGTAGAGATTATAGTAAAGAGTAATTAAAAAGTAAAGTAAAAATTGGTTAGAAAATTAAATGAAGGAGAAATTCAGAGTTAATTGTTTAGAGAAAGCAGCCTGTGAGAAGCTGACTCCTGCTGAGAGAACTACCCACTTCTCACGATGGCGTTTCTTGCCGCCACAGTGGGCATTGAACATTAGGTTTGAGTGGACCGGTTACATCGAGCATAATCCAGGGCTTAAAAGCTCAGATGTGTCTAAGGGCCAGGCCAGGGCAGTACGGGTGCAAGACCAGAGGTTGTGCCACAGGCTGTCGGGAGACTCGCGCCTGCCCCAGCTGAACGCCAGCTTATGGCCGGGTGGAAGTGACAGTCTTGTATTTTTGTCAGAATTCCCCCCGTTTTTTTTGGTTTAAGAAAAGTTATATGTTGTGTCGTACAAATGAACTGTGTTTAGGAGCCTCTTTCAACCTGCGGGATGCCAGTGTGTGATCTGAGGTGTATCAGATACAGCTCTCAGTTCTTAATGAGATCAGTTATGTTACCAAGTCTTGGGTTCCGCCGAAAGTTATGTGGCAAAACGGTAAATTATTCTACCATAGAACTTGGTCCCTTCTCCAAGTTTAGAGGAATTAAGTCTCTCCTCTAGGAGGCGATAAGGAAACTGGGCTGTTTAATAGCTTCTTAGAGGTGTTGACTGTGCAGCTTCCTAACTTGCTTCAAATATACACAGTGAATTACGAATTCCCGTATTATCCACATGGTGCAGACTGCTGGTTATCTCCTCAAAACCCCTTCCTCTTTTCCCCCAGGTGCAGGACTGTGCAGCTAGCCTCTGCATTTCCCAGTCTCCCTTGCAGCGAGATGTGACAAAGTCCTCCCCGCAGACCGAGAGGATGTGACATGTGCCTTCTCTGGGCCTGGAGCTTTAGGCATGGGGCTGCTCCATCCACATCCTCTTTCCCTGTCCTCCTGGCTGAGCGTAGAAGTGGTGGTGACCCAGCTTCAGGCGTGGCAACTACGCCCTAGGGGTGATGAAGTGACGTGGAAGATCCTGAATGTCTGCAACCTGTTTGCAGCAGGACTGTCCCACAGACTTGGACCACTCGCTGCAGAAGTGTTATGAGAGAGAAACAAGCTTCTGTCTTTTAGAATCACAGTATTTTGGGATCTGTTGGTGACAGCAGCTTAGCATTATTCCAAGGAATACATTCAACTGCATCCCTTTTAAAGAAAGTTACAAAAATATATTTCAAAGCCAAGATAGAAATGATTCGTGGCTAATTTGTATCACTGTTCTCCTCTGTTGTCATACATGATTGAAAGCTGACTGTGGTCCCTGAGGGAGGAGAACGTCCTGTAAGTGTGAGATTCTCTTCCAAAATTGGGAGCACCCAAACCAGTGTTTGTCAGCTACGACTCACACTTGCTTTCTTGTAGCTTTAATAATGTAATAATATCCATTTGTCCTTTCATTTCTGATAGGAATAGACAATTTACTTAAGCTATTTCTCCATAGAATCTGTTGAATAGAAACTAAGCATAAATTGACTCAGCTGTTTTTAGTGACTGGCTTTTTTCTCTGCCAAAAAGTTGAAGAAATGCCCAGCAAAGTTTTTCTGGCCTGAACAGAGACTGTGTTTGTCCTCTTTGCCATGGAGTAATTCAGGAATTGACAGGAGTGGAGCCAACTGTTTTATTTCTTCTCACTCTTTTTATGCTTTTGGTCCCTACCAGTTCATCACCTTGTCAAAGGTTAATTTCTGGTGGCAAAGGGAAGTCAGAATGGCTACCCACCAATTAGAGTGGCAGGGCCTTTTACAGGTAACTCACAGCAAGACAGATGGAGGCCTGTCACTGTAGTAGTGACTGAACGTCTCCCCAGAATGAAGGGCCTAGAGGTGGTATCTCACCCATCTCCTCCTGCCCCCACCGCACCCAGTGTCTGCAGTGCATGACTTTTCTGTTGAAGAGGCTCAACAGACGATGTGGGATAGGTGATGGACGTGGCCAAGCAACGAGAGCATTTAACCATTGTGTCAGTCAACTGTGTGTGCTTAGGCACGCATGTCCCTCTGGGTAGAAAGAGCACCGCCCAGCTTTGATGCCGCTGGCCTTGATGCCTGGTGTGGATGCTCGCTCTCTTCTGGTCCCTGCCCTCGAATCTGTTTCTCAGGGTAAGAAATGTTTTCATGTCCGTGCTCAGTCATTAATAGTGTGAGCAGGTGGTTTATTTCGACTGACCTTCAACAAAGGCATCAATTAGGACATCCTTCCCCAGGTCAGAAGGGTTTGACATAGGACGTGATGAGATGTTTTGTTTTCAATATAGGAACCAGGAGGTAAGGAAACTGATTCCTTCTAGAATGTCTAGAAACTCCTTTTCAAACTTCTTTTGTTAAGTCCGATCTTAGTCTCTGCAATCCCTCCTAGCTCTGCCAGAGCCAGATCTTCTGCTAGATACTCGATCCTTTTCACTGATGCAAAGTTTCCAATTCTGTACCTAAAACTATGAAAAAGTACTATAAACTACTGTTTTGTCAAAGTCAAAAAGAATAGATATTTTCTTGACTTAAAGTGGAGCTGAAATAACCTATTTGGAGGAATCAATATACGTCAATTAAACAAGTTCTACCAACTTTGGGGGTGAATGTTGTGTCAAAATATTATTTCCAGGTTCAAAAAGGCCTAGTTCTAGTTAACCCTCGCCAGAGTTGTGCACACAGTGGCCTTGCCTGGGCCTCTGCTGGGACAAAAGAGAGAGAGGATGGGTTTGAGAGATGTGTAGCTCTGAATCCAAACCTCTGTTATGCAACCTCCCGGGTGGGCGATGTTGAGGAGTTCAGTGACCCCTCCTACCTTCTCCTTCTTCATCTGTGGAAGAGCAGGTAGCAATAATTCCTACATCATGAGGTTGCCGTGAGGCGTAAACAAGACCGCCTAGGTCAGGCGCCCTGCACAGGGACAGACAATCAATGAGAGCAATGCATATTGTTTCCAGCTCCTGCCCGATCAGTTTGTGATCCTCGCTCAGTAGAATCGTTATGAGACTGGTTATCTTTGGCCTTCTCCTTTCATTGACGGCCTTTCCTTCTCATTGACCATTGAGTACTAGATCTTTCCATTTCTTCTGCCTTATAGAGCAGACAGTAATGAAAAGCTAAGGCTCGAGTTCATAGCCAGCGCTCCCCGATTTCTGACCCATGCTCTTCAGCCCGCTTGTGGTTGCCCTCTGGAGGCTGCAGGTCATCTAAGCATGCCTGTGGTCCCCCCTCGCAGCATCTATCTGGGAGGAATTTTTCACTGAGGTGAGTCCTTTCCTCTGCCTGAGCTGCATCCCCCGTTATCTCCCACAAGACACTGAGGTTTCATTTTCTTCCTGCCCTTTGCTCAGATCCCGTTTGTCTAGAACGACTTCACTTCGCTCTCTGCTTAGATGGTCTTGCAGAACCAGCCTGCAGTTTGCAGCTGACCTCTTGCTTCCTTTACGAGGCTCTCCCTCCTGCTGCACCTGGAGTGACCTCACCTTCCCGTGTGCTCCCAGGGTGCTATGGCTCTTTATTACTCGCCTGACACTGAACATTTGCTGTCTTCTGTTAAAGTAGTGGAGTGTGGCAGAAAAGCTCCGGCCTCGGTGTCAGCAGACCTGAGTCCTGGCCCTGACACAGGATCTCACTCACTCTTTGTAACCTTGGTTCCCTTGTCTGTAAAATCGAGGTAATGATACTCCAGTGAATTGCTCTGACAACCGAAAGAAATGCTAAAGCATTTTACAGGCAATAAAATGTAATACAAGGGAAGGCATTATTTCTATTACAAGCACATATGTTTTACTGTTTTTTCCCAAAATATCCAGCACAGTGCCCTGAATATAGTATCAATAAAATGAATTAATGAACCAATTAGGAATCTGAAGACCTGAGTTCTGGAGCCTCCTTTGCCAGCTGCACAGCCTCAGCCTGGCATCTGAATCCTGTTCACTCTTTTGTAAGTGAGAGGATTTGTCTAAAGTCTAGACCAAAGGGTGTCCACCCTGGTTGCACATTGGAAATGCCTGGGGAGCTTTTAAAAAATGCACATGCCTGGGTCCCATCTTAAATCATTCCAGATTCTCTGGAAGTGAGGCTCATACATAGATATTAAAACCTTTTGTTTTTAATTTTGAAAAACTACAAACACAGAAAAGTTGGAAATACAGAATAAAGAACTTTTTTCCCCCTGAATCATTTAGAGTAAATTGCCCACCTAATGATCCATCACCCCTGTATACTGTGGTGTGAATTTCCTATAAACAGGGACATTCTCCAACACAAACGCGCCATCACTGTCAAAAGCAGACGGTTAACATGAACATATTTAAGATCCCATTTGCGTCTCACCCATTGCCTCAAAAATGTCTCTCGTCAACTGTTTAGAACCACACTTTGCGTGTAGTTGTCATGTCTCTATTCTCCTTTAGACAAGAACGTGTCCTCAGCAGCATTTCTTCCATTTTCATGACCTAGACACTTTTGAGGATCACAGGCCATTTATTTTGTAGAATGTCCTTCAGTTTGGGTTTGTTTGATGCTTTCTTGTGATTAGATTCAAGTTATGCACGTTTGACGTGAACGTCCTTGAGTGACGCTGGTTCTTCCTGCAGATGGGCACGACTTCCACCTGCCCCCTTACTGATGAGGCACGCCGCGATGGCCTGATGAGTGTGACGTGGGCCAGCCTTCTCAACTGTGAAGTTCGTCTTTTCCCCCTTTGTAATGAAGAAATGTTTTGGAGGGAGGTACTCTGAAACTATGTAAATATCTTGTACCTTATCAAACTTCAAATGTATTCATTTATTTATATCTATATGTTTTCATGATTTTCTTCAGTCAATGACTTTAATATGTTACTATCATTATTCATTTTGATGCTCAAATTTTCCCCCGTTTGGCCAGCGAGAGCTCCGCCTGGTTTGCTCCTGTGCCCTTCCACGTGTCCACACCATTCTTTGAGCACTTCCCGTTTTGTGGCACAACAAGATGTTCCAGGCTCATCTGGTACTTTCTCTGCCCCAGCCCTGGAACTGGGGATCTCTCCAAGGAGAATGGTGTTGAACCCAAGCTCTGGGTGCTGGTATGCTCATTGTTATTGGGCTATCGTGGCTCTTAGGCCCTCTCAGTGGATGGAAGAAGGGAATGTGTAAATGTATGAAGATGTGCATACACACACTTTTAAGTCTATATTTATTTCTACTTATATATTTTGAAACCATGAGTTTGTACTAATTCCACCAGTACCACAAGCTTTATCCTAGTTTTCTCCCTTTCGATATTTGTAACTCCTTCTCATCCTCAGGAGTTTAGGAATTTGAAACAAACAGCAACAAAGAAAATCCTCTGGAGATTTTCTTCATTCTTATTACTTGTCAAACTAAAAATTAAAATCACAAAATTATTAAACAAGATACATCTCTTTTTTGGTAGCTCTATTATATTACAGTTCTCTAAAAACACACATACACTCATGTACACACTCATGCCTACACATTTTTTTAAGCTAAGAAAAAGCACATTCTACCAGACATTTTAATATTGCTTTTATACAGATTTATCCTTTACAGACATTTAATTGCAATTAAAGTATTGTCTTCATAGAATAATTTTTAAAAAATATCATAGGAAAAGTTATCTTTCTGCACTTCAAAACCAGAAACAGGACACACAAATAGATTTGTCTCTTGTCAGGAGCAGTGGAGTGGAAGTCCTTCTACAAGATGGGAAAAGTCTTGTGTTCAGTAACCCGTGACGAGCACACGTTGAGCCAGACACACGGAGCAGGAACTCCGCCTGTCTGACGGACACCCAGAGATGGGATCATCTGTGTTGGTAAAGCTTGTCTCCATCACAATGGAAAGGAGGCGGCTACTGCGGACGGAGACAGCCATTGGGAAAGTTCATCATGTTAGCTGCACTTTGCTCCACTGGCATTTAGTTGTCAATATTCCCCTTGGTGGGAAGACCTTATTTCCACTCAGGGGCATCACAAGTCTCGTTCACAATATAGTCACAATCCATACAGTTATAAGGAGGGTCTGGGATGATCTAAAAATTGACATTTTCTGTTGAAATAAGTACATGATATCTTTGGGATGTTGGAACTGCCAATGAAAAATACAATCATGGTTGAAAAATAAAATTGAAATTCTCTCTCATGGAATTCTTTAAAATGACTATGATCGTGAATATTTTACTGGATTGCCAATTTGCATTATTCTTTGTTTCCTAAACACTCTTTTCCTTTTAATAATTCCATACCCCTCATGGCTACAATTCTAAGCGTCCAGTCTGGTTTCTTTTCTTCTCTCCACTTCACCCTCTTTCTTTATAGACAGTTGGGTCTCTAGGGTACATGCCACATGGGGGTATTCTCGATGAATGCTATCTTATGTAAATAAGTACTGCTTTGGCTACTATGTCTTGGCCGGGCATTCAGTAGTGCATTAATTACTAACCCACTATACCATTCAATCCATCATCCATCAATTAATCAATCAGAGTATTTTTAATCTGTTAGCTTTTCATTAGGTGGAAGTCAGGCATCCCTTAGAACTTCTTTGACAATTTTAATCAAATTTTTCTTTTTAAAGATTGAGGCCAAATAGTATGAATACAATTTTATTTTTAGATTTTAAAGTAGATAATTATTGAATGACAGGACCCTAAACTATCTATAAATTACACGATTAAGTTAGCATAATCCAGTTGGTAACCAGTTGTATTGGTTCACTTGATAAAAATATCTGCGTTTCTCTTGGGGGTGAGAGAAGGTAGGAATAGATGTTGAGAGATTGTCATCAGTGTTATGAGGATATAAATGAAGCACTTTTCAAGAACCACTTTTCAAGAACCACTTTGGCCATTGAAGACCAAATAAATTCAAAGTGAGTAATTGGAAAATGTGGGAAAAAATATTTTAACAAATGAAAGAATGAGCGTAGAATTTTCTCTAAAGGGAAAATATTTACTAAAAATAAAACTAGAATGTTATTTGAGTATTTTTAGGTAAAAAACCACTTCTTGTTCATGTTTGAAATATGTCTAAAGTAGTTTATCTTTCTATCAAGTCAGTTGAATGATTAAACTGCACAAAATTATACTGATTTGACGATCTGAATAATGAGAGTGCAATGAAGAGAGATCATCTAAGAGCATTCTGTATTTTAGAAATTTCTAACCATGCATTTGAACTAAGCCCATTCTACCCAAAATAAGACAATGTTCCATTTGAGACTTGAAAAAATAATTAGACATTTCTACCAAATTTTTAAGTATCCTGGGGGCTGTCCTTTCTCTCAGGGTATTTTCTGACCTGTTTAGAAAAAGAGATGTGGAGAAAGTAGCTCTGTTTATAATAAAACCTCCCTTTTTCATATAAAACCAGTTAAGTAGAGAACATTGCATCACGCCTGAGAGAACCTTCCCCCGGCGCGTCTATAACCAACTGCAGAGTGCCGTCCACAGACCCCAGCAGATGCCCGGCAGAGGAGTTCCAGGCCCTTGCCTCCCTCCAGTCTCTTGTGCTCATGAGGACTCTTGATGCTGTTTAAGGCACACTGGTGAGCGGCTCTAAATCAGAGCTCATCCTGCAGAAGGAAACTTGACAATGGTTACCCAGGCCGGTCGGTTAGGATTCCAGATGTGAGGCCTGCACCCTGCCTCTGACCAGCATCATTTCTGCGCTCCACAGCTGGTCCATGTAAATGTGCCATATTGCCGCCCATCTGCTCAGAGAGTGCACAGTGGCACATCTCTCTCCGACAGTGGACTGTTTTATTGAATGCTATAAATATTGAAATTCATGGGCATGAAGCAGCAGATTTTTAATGTTACTTAGAGAGACATTTGAACCACAACCTTTGGCAGCGGCAGGCACTGTTAGTACCTCAGTACACTGTGCACCATTTGGTTCAGGCTCATGAACAACTTTTCCAGGGATTTCATGGCTCTCCAGTCCCAGGTAAAATGGAGTACAGACCCTGAGGGACGATATTTAGTGTGAATGTCACCCTGCATACAATGTGCATTTGGGATACGGACTTTCCAGCCCTGTGCTGTGTTAAACCATATGTTAATGTTTTTATACTCAGAAAAGATTAGATTGGGGACCAATAAAGTTTCAAAACTACAAATAATAGGCTAACCATGGCGAAATGGGAAGCATTCCTTCAGCTGATTTTTTTCCACAGTCTCTGCAATTTTCATTTTTGAAACGGCAGGGCTATATTCTGTTATAGGAAAGCAGCTTATCCATATTTTATAAGCTAATATGTGCAGATTTTGTACCAGAGAGTAAACATCCCCATTAATTTGAAATTGCTGGCATGTGGTCTAGATAAGAAGCAGAAAAGTGCTTTGTGTGTTTACCCCTCTTGACCAAATCATCCTAAGCAAACTTTGAGGCAAAAAGGAAGTAAATCAAACCATAGGTGTGAAAAGGGTGCAGGTTACCTTGTGTGGTTTTGACCCCTGGGGAATGTTCTTTGTCCTTAACGGACTGTGAGGCAAGCTAATGCTGTTCACGACAAAAATGGACACGATTTCATATAAAGTCTCCTTTACTTTCCCTTCGATTCTACTGTGAAAATGCTAAAGAGACAGAAAATGCCCTTCCAGCAGCTGTCAGGGACTGAACAACAGAAGCGAACCCTTCATTTAGAACAGAAGTAGCTGGAAGAGGACACGATAACGCTCCCAGTTTGGCACGTGTTTACATCAGAGCTGTTCACAGAGCCAATGTGACAACTCTCAAAAAACAGAATACTTTTCCTGCTTAATTGATGGAAAGAATTGAAAATGGTCAAAATCCAAACAGAATTTCAATTATTCTTCTGGCAAGTACATTTCTCAAGACTGTGATGCTTTTTAACTTTGCTTCACTATCATTTTCCAATTTCTCTGTGGTCTTTGCGTTTTTTTAATAGCAACTTGCATCATTATTGCTGAAGTTGTAACATTCCAACAATAAGCTGTGTCACTGCTCAGATATTTCCCTGAGTTCCCAATCAGCAGAGTTATGTAAGGTGGCAGGTTAATAAATGCGACACACTGAAATCATTTGTACCCGATTATCTCTCCTTCCAAACTCTGACAGATGCTAAGTCCAGCTGGTAAAAAAAGTTTATAGGCGAGTTGGAGCTGGGGTCTTCACACTCTCCATGATGCTGGCTACCAGTGCTTGTTTTAATGAGTCACGGATTGCCTGTTTATCTTCTGCTCCCTGCTGTTTCTGCGTTTTCTCTTCCAGAACAATCCTAGAAACACATGCTGCTACAGACGCTGGAGCAATGTGTGTAGACATTTGAGCCAAATTATTATAAAGAACTCTTTCTTCTCTGATATTAAAAAAAGGAGCGAGAATTGCACATTGCCTAGCAAATCGTTATCTCAGATGTTCACTGTGACATGCTCAATATGGCCCGCCAGAAAAAGTTGGAGACATTTGAAACCTTAACAACGATACAAAATGACACTGTAATTGGCGGGTTTTGTTGTTCATGTTCTGGCTCAGCTAAAACTGCTCTAAACACTTTGTTTAATGATGTTACATTATGACAACACATGGCTTCTATACAGCAAGTCATCATGTTTAACATGCAACTACACAGGAGAGGTAGCAAGTGGCCAGGAAACGGGACCAGGAGCCACCCTTCAAGTCCTTGCCGCAAACCAACACGATTAAGCCTGAAGTCTCCAAATAATGCTATTTTTCACTAAAGGTTTGCTTAAGTCAGGTTTCCAATTCCACTGGTTTAGATGACTTTTCCAGGAAAGCTGTTGGTCTGAGTGTGTGTGTGTTGCAGGGAGAAGGGAGTGTTGTCATCACAATATTTAATATTTAACGGAGACTTGAAAAAATTGCTTAAAAAGGCAAGAGAGAAACATACAAGCAAGATCATGAATTTCTAGCTGAAATTCAGGTATTTTCCTTTGAATGTCAAAAAATTTTTTTAATATAACAAGAAAGTACACATTCTCCTCCAAAAGGAATTGTTAGTATTGTGTTCGTCTTCATTTTCATAAAGGTTTTGGTTTTCTAAACGGCTAGCTTTTGGCTGTCTTAGAAATGTAGAATAAAATGCAGCCTCTATCTGCAGATATTTTGATTCATAGTGACATGAGGAGATGATAGACAAAATAAATGTAGTGTAGTTATATACAGAAAAAATACAGGTGTAAAATGTTTTTCATGGAAGGGTTCAGTTAAAAATTATGATGATAGGTTAGAAAATGTTTGGCATGACATTTGGGGAAGAACTTTGTATTGAGATAATTAAATTCAGGAAAGGAAGGGTTGGACAAAGAAATATAAAACTGCATTTGGATGTTTGGGATATTCTGGGAGAAACTCGGTGAGAACAGATGCTGAGCCTGTGCGTGAAGCAGGATGTTCTGACAAGCTGATCTGAGCGCTCTGAGAAAGGCTGAGAGGTCATCGTTAAAAATAATCATTTTGTTCAGAAGAAATCGGGAAACTGGAGTGTGGCATGCGGCAAGGATATAAGGTAAAATATCTTGGAGGAGACAGAGGCAGAAGGCTGGGGAATGTGAAGTCATCCAGAATTTATTTCATGCTTGAACACCATTTCATCATCTCTGAAAATATGGTAGGAGATTTTTTCCACATATCACTCAATGTACTTTATAGAATATCCTTTGTGCTAAATCATCATTTATACTGAGTTTCAGAAAATATTTCATTTCTTTAAATAAATCCATATTTTTATTTTAAATAATCAAGAATATAACACAATGTACTATATTTCATTTTAGATGTCAAATAACTTAACACCCAACTATTGTTTACGATTTACTTGCTCACAGCAGGAGTTGGAAGTATTCTCATCCTGCTGTTTCTAACACGACATTTCTGCCATGTTTCATCTTTAAGTCACCTCAGTTACTTTTGGAAGTAGAGAAGGCACAAAGTGGAGAAGATTCACAGATTTCCTCACACTTTGGGACATTGTGCAATGAAAATGTAGTTTCTTTATTTTTTCATATATAATTGATCTAATTTTCATTGCAATGACCTGATGGGTAGAGAGAAAAATAAGCCATATTTTAGCAAACTTCAACCTGTTACAATAGTTTAGACACTTCCTTTAAGTGACTCAGTCTTTTTAGGTAAATATTCAATATTTCGGAACCTCCCGCTGCTGCTCTCCAACGTGGCGTCTGTGTATTTAAGGAAGAAGGGCTTACACGCCGTCATGTTGGAATGGAAGGAGGGGTCTGGTTATTCCATGCTCGCCCACCTCCACCCTGTCTCTGCCTTCATCTGCTCTGCCGTGTGTCCTGGAAGGCTGACCCTTCAGACGCCATCTCCCAGGCTTCCTCGCTGGCTGGCTTAGTAGGTTTGCTAACGGGAGACCCCAGCAGAAGATGGGTACTTGGAAGAAGAAAAGCGGGAGCCTTTCTTCCCTGCTCCCTCCCGCTTCGGCCCCATGTCTCTGGTTGTGTGCCTCCACAATGACAGGCCGGCACAGTTCCCGCCCTCCGTGGGCCCGGTTTTATCCTCCCTGGTCCCTCCAGCCCTAGGGAGAGGAAGGGCTTCCTGAAGTTGCCTCACCCTCCGTTTTGCTCCCTCAACTCTGCCTGTGACTCTGGAAGTAATCTCTTCGGTGAGAGCCGCCGTGTGCGCCATCTCTGTTACCTGCCAGGGCCTTGGCTGACTCAGGGTGTCCTGGTACTCACCTCCTTCTCCTTCGTGAGAACCCTTGTTCCTTGGCTGCTGCTTTCCCACCTGCACTTGTGACTGAAACCCGGCGAACACAGAGACCATTGTCTCCCCGCTTACGCAGGGCCCGTGGTCCTCCTTGGCTGAGGAGGGCTATGGTGGCCTTGTTGGCACTTCAGGCCCCCACTGAGCCTCTCCCGCCTCCTTCATCCCTAGCTTCCGGCTTAGGCTGTGACCTGCAAGCGTCTGTTCCTAACCCCTACATCCCCAGAACTCTCCCACCTCTGCTGCAGAGTCCTCTCTTCAACCCACCCAACACGCGCCTTTTTCTACAATTCAGCTTCCAGAGGGGAGGTTGGAATACAGGTCTCACTGTCTGTTTCTCCTTTTCCTTCCCATAATTCTGCTGGACAAAAGGAGGGGTCCCCCCCTAATTTTATTGGAATTCTCTCCAAAGTTATATTCTTTTCCTCTTTTTCACAGCAGCTATTGTCTTTCCACTTTCCTGGGGCTATAATGACTGAATTCCTGCTAGAGAATTACGGAAAAGAGGGTAAAAAATTCATCAATTTAATATTTTCAAAGCATTAGGCTGTCTGGAAGATTCGACAGCAGAGAAAAGAATTTAGTCAATGGAGAAGGAGGAAAGCTTCTAGGATTGTCACTGTCGCAAAGAAATACAGGCATTTCTGCTCAAATGCAACCTATGTGTTCCTGAAAAGCCGCATGTTCTGCAAACTTTCAAGACCCAAACTAAAATAACAGGGCCCTTGGGAAAAACGAGGTTGGTACAGATTCCTCAAAATCTATTGAACTGGTAACTAGACCGTTAGCAAAATCAATAGCCATCCCGATAAGATTCTGGTACAGCTGCAGGTTAGCTGTCACACCATGTCACAGACGGCTGCTCCTCTGCAGCCTTAAACCCCAGGCGATCCCTTCTTCCTTTGAAATATCTCATCAAAATCAATAATCCCATCCAAGACAGATTTCTTCATCAATCAAAAACATTTTTTTTATCACAGATGGAACTTCTTCACAACATCTTCATCTGAACTGTCAGCTTCCCTGATAGTTTTTTAATATAGATTTATTTATTTTTATTTTTTTGGGTGAGGAAGATTGGCCCTGAGCTAACATCTGCACCCATCTTCCTCTATTTTGTATGTGGGGCGCCGCCACAGCACGGCTGATGAGCAGCGTAGGTCCACACCCAGGATCCGAACCCACGAACCTGGGCCTCTGAAATGGAGCGCACCAAGCTTAACCACTACGCCACTGGGCTGGCCCCTAGATTTATTTATTTTTTTAAATTTTATCATACATTTTTATTAACTTAGGTCCATAGTTTACGTTAGAGTTCATTGTTCTGTTCCACATTCTATGAGTTCTGACAAGTCTATAATGACACATATGGACCATTGCAGTGTTGAACAGAAAAACAGTTTCACCGTCCTAAAAACCCTCTGTGCTCCACCTAGTCATCCTTCCCTTTTTCTCCATGGATGCCTGGCAACCACTGATCTTTTCTGTCTCCACAGTTTCGCCTATTCCAGAATGTCATAGTCGGAACCACACAGTGTGTAGCCTTTTCAGATTGGCTTCTTTCACTCAATAATATGCATTTAAGTTTCCTCTTTGTCTTTTCATGGCTTGATAGCTCATTTCTTTCTAGCTCTAAATAATATTCCAGTGTATGGATGTACCGCAGTTTGTTTACCCATTCATCTGTTGAAGGGCATCTGAGTTACTTCCAAGTTTTGGCAATTATGAATAAAACTGATATAAACTTTCATATGCAGATAGTGTAACGTAACGGAAACTGTCAGGACTGAACCAGCCACTCCTTGCACTAAAGAAAGTGATTTCTATCAGATTCTCAGTTTTTTCCTTCTGACTTTCAAATATTGATAAGACATGAATTGTGAGGAAGTTCATCCTTGATTTGTTCAAAATGTAAAATTTGGGAGAGAATTGCATTTTACTGACATCATCCTATAGATTTAAGGTGTTCTTGTATGTACGGGAAAATTGTGTTGGGACCTTCAAACTTCCTGTACCCTCCCTATCTCCTTTCCGCAGGAAGCATTTCTCACACCCAGAACGTTATTGGGTCGACGATACTTTAGAACATCAGCAATCTTTCCATCGCTCAGCAGTGAGAGTCTTCTTACCTTTTCTCTTCCCTGAGTCAACCGAATGAAGACAGAGAACCATCCCTGATTCCCTGAGAGGTTTGATGGCTTCCACGCGTGCAAGCCCTTCTGCATTTAATTTTCTGAAGCCACAATTCCCTCTGTTCTGCTCCGTGGCCCAGACATCATTGTCTTAGCAGCTACTTTTTAAAAACACTATAGTACTTCACTTGTCATTTTGATCATCTCTACAGGCCTGAATTACTTGCCACCTTGAGGCATCTATAGCAGAAATAAGACATTTTGCCCTAAACTTGGAGATGGCACTGTTGTCCAGAGGCAAACAGGGCCCTGTGGTCACCCGGCCAGTGGGTGAGAGTGGGAACCTGACCTGTGCAGACCTGGAATAGAGTAGAAGGCATTCAGACCATGTTTAAATGATTCACACAGATTATTATCATTGATTGCTACTCGTCGAGCATATTCTCTGTAGCCAGCTCTGAGTCAGGTATTTCATGCACTTTTTTTCTGATCCTCACAACCACCTTGCAAGATTTAAATTATTCCAAATTTTTGTGGAGAAAACTGACTCAGACAAGAAAGCCCCATGATAGCTGGACGATGGCAGAGCTGGAGTCTGTCTCTGGTCTGCCTGGTTCTGATCATTCTCTTTCCTCCACCCGACTCATCTGAGCAGCCCTTCCGCCAAAATAACGTGTGAGCACCACATCCAGGTAGGCGGGGGCCTGGCTGGGTGCCCCTTTGCCACGTGCCATTGGTTCTACAGTGTAAGCCCAGGACTGAGGATGGAAAGCTGGAGCCAGGGCACAAGGTGGGCCAGTGCCAGGCCAAGGCTACCTCCTTTTGGGGCCCGATTTTGCCTCAAACTATGAGGAAGTGTCAGTAGTTAATTAAAAACCATTCACATTCTTCATTTTCATTTATTTCCGGATGCGTCCATAGCAGCCTCATCACTGGGTTACATCTTTCCGCAGCACGGCTGTATAAACATGGCCAAGTTATTCCTTTACACAAAAGATATTTGTGTTGTACTCAATGATGCAGGCTGTGTAATGCTTTATGTATATGAACGTATAAAAGACGATCTATCCACATGTCAAGAGTGTTGCTCAATGAAGATAGAATTTCAAGTGTTTATTTCCTACTTTTCTATATTTTCACAATCAAACAGACAAAAATATCTGTGTTGATGTTTATTTGAGAGGCAATAAGATATACGGAATAATACAGACTTTGGAGTCAGGCAACTTGGGTTAAAATCTGCAGTCTGTGATGGGGGAATATTTCTGTAGAGTCTATGGACTTTAGCTTCTCAGCCTTACCCAGGAGAGAACGACCCAGTCCATATAAGATTTCTGTGAAGATTAGGAGTGATAATGTCCGTGAAGCACTTAGCATAATGCCCGCATGGCACACAGTAATCACAGTGACCAACACTCACCGAGTGATTCCTATGTGCCAGACGCTTAACTCATTTAGTGCTCCCTAGAGTCCCTGTGGGGTAGATACGTTATCAGTTCTTCTCTCAGGTTTGAAAACTGAGGAACAGAGAGGTAACACGCCCTGCCTAAGGCTGCACAGCGAGAAGTGGTGGAGCAGGAACACGAACCCAGGCAATTTGGCCCTTGAAGCTCTTCTCTTAATCATGAAGCAACGTAGTTCTCAATAATACTGTTCTCAATAACAGCCTCTCAAGCATAGACACCTAGAAAGTGCTGGTGTTCATCTTCTGCTTTCCTTATTATCAAGATATTCTGTTTTTATGGATCAATTATTTTTAGCGTAATTGGTGCTTGAAAGTCAAAGGAAAACACAGGCTCTCCTTTAAATAAACATTAACTTAAGTGTGACATCTCTTGTGAAGAAGACTTGAAAAGTAAATGCGTCATCATTCCTCTTTCTGTTTTTTAACTATTTTCGTCAATTCCTTTTGTCACAGGTCTCCTGTCTAAACAGGTGGCATCTGACCCCCTATAGGAAAACATTTATCTTAACACAAAGTTTTCATTGTAATTAGGCCCAGAATAGTATTGTTTAGTAAAATTATCATGCTATTTAGCAAGATATAATGAGCCATTTGCTACTAACGAAAAAAACAAAAACTCCTTTAACATCAACCTCATCAGAGTTTCAAAAGACTACTGCCTACTGACTGATTCAGTGTGTGGAGTTTAATATAAGAAACAGGAAGGACAAAGATTTTCAACAATCCTGTAATTTTTTATAGAAAACTTAATTTTTTTCTTTTTCCTTCCACATGGGAAAGTGTGCACCATCTCGACAGTTGTCAAACCACCAAATTTTATGTCCATCCATTTAGAAAGACAATGGATATTATATATACACTGTTTAAAAAGTATTTGACAGGAGAGAGAATCCATCGCCCTTACCATGCATTCAGCTGGGAGAGGTTGTGTTCTCGTTGTTCCATATATTCTCTTAAAGGAACCATCATTAATCTAGAAGTTGACTTTTCTCTCAATGATTTCTCTTATGAAAGCCTGTGAGTTTTGCATTAACACAGGACTAGTTATTTACACAATTCCCGAAGGCTGTGCTCTCGTTTCATTTAGGGGTTTTAGCAGTATGCCAATGACAGGAAGAAAACATATATATAAAATATTGTGAGCATCAGGACTGGGCAGGAGAGAGTAAGTTTGGCTTCTGACCATGAAATCTTATTCTGTGGTTGCCTTCTTAATGGCATCTCTTGAGGCCAGTGGCTTTGAATTCTCCCAATTGTATGGGGTCACTCTGGCAGCATTGACCAAGTAGAAAATATTCAGCCAGAGAAAACAATAGCAGAAGTCACCCTTTAAGTGTCCTGCCTTCTATATCATGCAATTGACGCCAAGGCTCCCCACTAAGATGTCACTGTTTGACCAGTTTGCTTTAAAACAGCTTAATTAGCTGAAAGGAAAGCTATGTCTGAGCATGTTTCTGAGAAAAAAACAAAAAGCTCTCTCCTTTCAGAAAGCTCATGCTCTATCTTGTCGGAAATCTTTGGTTCTGAGGCAAAACAACATTCCTTTCATATGCAATCGAGTCCCTGACAACAAATTTTCCTGGATGGGGGAATAACTGGTTTGGAGTTGTCTCCATGTGGGCACTGGGTTCTGGGCCTGTGGGACCCAGACAGTCGCCTACAGCTTTGCTAGAGGGGTTCCTGCCAATAGCTTGGTTTGCTTCCTTGACCAGCAAAATCCCAAACTGACATCACTGCATCAAGACTGGGTATTTCTGATAGAAATCCACAGGACTTTACCATAATGTCAGTAAAGTCAGCGTAACTCAAGTGCTCCCATTGAGAACAACCTCATTCCACTTGATTCATTTACTTTTGGTTAAAAGCATTTAAAAATCGTTCAAAAGAACAACTCAGATTTCATTCCTGGGATGATATGGCAAGAAAATCTTTGACATAATACTTGCGAATATTTCTGATTCAACACGGACCTCCTTCAAATGCATGGGTACCATCTGCTATCTCTGGACTTGGAAGGTGTATTTAGGGCCCATCTTAAATTCCTTAACACAAGAGCAAATTCACCGGCTGAGAGTGAATTACACGCATTGTCTTTTTTTGCATGAATGTCCGTGGCTAAACCGGCCTGAGACACAGGAAACCTGCATTTTCATTTTTCAAGGCAAATTGACTTGTTTTCATTTTGATGAGGCCGTGGAAGCAGCTAGAGAAACCATGCACCATGTAGAGCAGTGCCACAGGAGGCCGGTGATCCTTAGAGAAAAGGGAGACCCACCTGCCCCTTTACTATCCCATTCCAGAAGCTTTGTGGATTTGCTTTGTTTCTTTTTTTTTTAAGGTCGCAGAAGAAAATCCCCATGGTCCAAACAATAGCCAACTGTAAACATCAAATCCTTCCAACAGTTAACCACACAGTGTGGCCGGCTACTCATCCACTTTCTTCCACAGTCTCAACAGTAATTATCTGATGAACACATAAATTCCCAGGCAGCTGGAGTGTATTTTCACAACTTTTAAGTTATAATGATCACCAAATTCCAACCAAAGTACATTCGGTTTTACTGCGTTGAGCTCCGTCTGTAATTTGGTGTTAACTCCTCAAATAGCAGTGGGTGTGTGTGCTTGATGTGTTGTGTGTTTTGCCAGTCTAACTGGAAAGTCTAAATTGTGGTTTGCAAAAATCCCTAAAAATGGTGACACTCTTCCTAAAGTAACATTGGATTTTAACCTGGAACTGTATCTCCACTTTTTTTTTAATGAAGAGAAAGATGACTAAATTAGGGGGAAAAAAGTCTATAATTAGCAATATAAATCTTTCCCGGATTTCGGCAGGTCAGCAGATGAACCGGTGCAGACGCCGGGCACATCTGCTCTTTTGGCACTGGCCGGCTCTCCGGGCCTTCTCGGCCTCAGCGGACCCCAGGCAGGCCCGGAAGGTCTGGGCCCCGGGCGCGGCGGCTGCTTTCCCGCCCCGGAGCCGCCTCGCGGGCGCGGCGCGAAGAGGCGCCACCGGCGCTAAGAGGCGCCACCGGCGCGGGGGGCGGGCGCGCAGGGGGCTCGCGGGGGGCGCGGGGCGGGGCGCAAGGGGTCGGGGGAGGAGCCAGTTCCCAGACCGGGAAGGCGGGCGGGCAGCGCTGTCACCGGCTGACGTTCGCAGACGGGGTGAGCGCCCACAAGGTGGCATCGTTGGTGCCAACCTCGGCAGGTGACCCTTAGTCCATCTTTAGAGCTGAGAGGCTGCGCGGTAGAGCAGGGCGAAGACGGACAGTCCTCATGAAATAACTCAAACCTTAATCAAGTTGTTTCCTTCAGCACGCGTAAACAGCACGCGGAGAGCGGGCAAACGGTGTTGCTGTAACTCACTGGCTATTGTGCTGTCAGGCAAGAGACCAAAGGCCAAGAAGCGGCTTGGACAGCACTGGCTCTGAACCAGTAATGCACACTAGACACCGGTCTGTCATCGAGTGCCCTGTGATGTAACGACTGCCGATTGTAAACTGCTGGCTGTCTTAATGGCTGACGATGTGCCTCACGACCGAGGTTCCGGGCTGAGCTTAGACGGTGCATCCGCGAATTCTGAACTGGGGACGGAATCATAACAAACTTCTTCCCGTTCTTAAAAAAGCTGCAAAATATTGTCTGTATGCATAGTAACCCAGAGCAAGAAGGCGCTTGAGTTTTTTTGCATCAATGCAGGGCTGAGAGGCAGAACGTAATCGAGGTGCAATATTCTCCATGTTCACGACTAAGTCTTGCTTTTCAAGTTCTGGTAAATTCCCTTTCCATTAAATAGTGATACTTTCACCTTATCTGTGAAACTTTCTTTTGATTAGATAAGCAGCCTCCCGAGCTATGCAGATACAGGATATGAGTACATTTATCTAGAAAACAATTCCTCATATTTATAAAGTACTCTAAAGTTAACCAAGCCCTTGGCTATATGATATTTAGCTATATGATAACTGCTAATTGTGCATTTTATGCTTATAATTTTATGTCGTCTTGCATTTAACAATGCATACATCTGTTTTACGGAGCTGCTTGGTCTTAACTGAGGCTGGCTGCCTAACACACTGGTCCAGCTCCAAAGGCTGAGCAGGCTGGGTCACACTTGGTCGCACACTGCCTTTGCCAGTGAGGCTGGGGAAGGGTTGCTAAGGAATGGGGGGACTGGAGAAAGTGTGGAGCCCACCCAGCAGTAAAGGCCCTGGAGCAGGGGTGATCCTGGCTGAGCGTCTTCTGAGGGAAGCCCATGGGCCTTTGTGCCTGCACACCATTCAAGAATGGGAGAAAAGAAAGAATAAGAAAGATCTACTAATTTTGAAAGCTCTCCCATATTTAACTATTTTGTTTAACTCCTCTTCTATCTCCTCTTACTTTCATCTCTCCAAAAAAAATAAAATGTTTGAGAAGATAATATGGCTATAACATGCTTCTAGTGTCCATATATTCTAGTGTCTTTTAAGGTCAAAAATATGACCAAGACACCTACGTTAACCAGGTATTTCGTAAAGCAGTGTCTTGTTTACACAGTCTCAGAGTTGTTCATGTACCGTTAAAATGTTCTTTGTGCTACTTTAGAACTGTATAATCACTTTCTGGTGGACTATTTTTTCAGACACCAAAGTTAAACATTTCTAAAATTAATATGCTATTTGTTTATGTTAGAGGTGCTCATCACATACCCTGGCTTGAGTTATAACATGACCAAAACAGGATCTTTAAATCTCGACTTTAATAACTTCTGTGTTATCCTCGTTGAGAATAGGCCCTGTGTTCTTCACCTTTCCTGGGTTTTCTTGCAGAGGATCACAGAGAAAGATTGAATTATTAAGAAAACTGTGGCGGTGGAGGGAAGAGATGTGCAAAGAATTTCTTTTATTTGTATTATTTACGTGTTATGTTTACTGAGATTTTACTAGTATGACTTTGTATGCAGAGGGTTGTTCATGATCTTAAACTGTCTACCCCAAAAGAAACTTAGAAAACTCAGTCTTGACCCAAGAACACAAATGTGTGAAGGTTTAAAATTAAGTAACTATGGGGATGGTTGTATTTTTAAGGCTATTTTAAAAGATTGTTTTAGAGCCGGTCTCCTGGCTTAACGGTTGGGTGTGCGTGCTCCGCTGCTGGTGGCCCAGATCCTGGGTGCGCACTGATGCATCGCTTCTCCGGCGGTGCTGGGGCCGCGTCCCACATACGGCACCTAGAAGGATGTGCAACTGTGGCATACGTCTATCTGCTGGGGCTTTGGGGAAAAAAGAAAAGGAGGAGGATTGGCAATAGATGTTAGCTCAGAGCCGGTCTTCCTCAGCAAAAAGAGGAGGATTAGCATGGATGTTAGCTCAGGGCTGATCTTCCTCACACAGAAAAAATAAATAAATAAAAGATAGTTTTAACCAGCTGTTAATTTTGGTAAATGGAGGTGATTGTTAAATGCATTCTTGCCCATCATTTCACTGGTAAAGACCTGGCTGTAAGGAATATAGAGTAATGTACAGTGGTGGATATATTGGATTTTTCTGAAACATCTCTATGCAGATTAATATAACATGACCTCTAATATTACTCTTTTAACTTGCCAAGGAACAATACTAAAATATTTATACTCTGGTGTGTTTGACCTGGTAATAATGTGTATAAACTGTGTGTGACAGAGTCAATTGAAAAATTCAAAGTGTAAATGTAGAGCTATAGGAATCACGAGACTGCAGGGCCTGCTATTTCCATGTGTCTAGAAATATTTTTCTTTTTATTACTTCCTTATTACCAATAAGACGTCTATTTGATCTTAGTAAAGGGAGTCAGATTCTTATTTTAGTGCCTTTGCTTCTTATTTTACTCCAAGTTGAATTCTCCAGATTTCTTAAGATTTCTCAGACCTCTGACAGAGCCCCACCATATAAAGCAAGGACAGAACCTTCTTTCCACTGAGCAAACTACATAGAATAGAGACCAAAAACGTGGTTGGGGTTAGCTGCCTGAGTGAGTCAGGGTTTGGGGTAGCAAGACCCAGTGGCGTGTGGGGTCCCTTATATGCAGCATCCGCTTCATCTCTGTGGAGCCCTCAGAGCCCGGGAGGGCGGGCAGTCTCCCCCTAGCGGCACGTGGGGTCGATGGCCTGAGATCGAATGGAGGCATCTCGGGTTCTAGGATGAGAGCATTTACTTTTCATAATTAGCCTTTCCTGAGGCACCCCCACCCCCTGCCAATGTCCCTGATAGCAGGTTGGATCTCCCCACTTTCCTGGGACCCTTCTCGTGGTTTGAACGGAGGAGATCCACATCTAAATTCCCGTGCGTTCTCTGTGGGACGGTACTGCACAGATGATGGATAACTGGTTTGCCAACTTGAGACCACTGGCAACCAAGCAGGTGTCAGGGGATTCCTCTCCATTCTTTTGGGCATATGACCTTCCTCTTGTGAACTGCCAGGGAAGGATGGAAATACATATTTTGATGATGCCCACACATGAACACTTGATAAACCAAAAGTCAAAAGGAGATAGATTAAGGAGGCTTGGAGGGAAGAAAAGAAAACCACCAAAGGAACTTCCAGGGTACCAGTTTCTTTCCCCTTGGATATGTCCCTCTCGAGTGCGTATAAGGCTTAAGGCAGAAGGTCCAGCACAGATGCAAAGAGGAAGCGATTCTTCTTTTGTGGTGTGGAGATGACACGCACTGTGCTGAAGTGACCTTGACAATACCTTCTGTGTTTCATGCGGAGGAAGGAGGAAGATGAATCACCTGTGGTGTCCCTTGTCTGCAGCAGAAAGGGAAGGTAATTTATTATCTTTTGATCTCAATCTATAGAAAGGTAAGAAAATAAACTTGATGAAGAATAACCTGGAGCACACAAATCCAGCAGGCCCACGATTTCCCAAGCAGACCCCCTAATGGATCTTTTTATGAACATGTTCCTTTCATACCAGTGCTACTTCTCACAATAAGGCACGATTTCCAGTCAAAACGAGTGTCTGCTGTGATGCTGACAGCCACCCAGTGGGATGGGGTCACATAACAGCACTGCAGGCATCAGAGGGACAGCGGTTCTCGACCCCTGTGTCAACCCCTAGACTTCCCAGGGTCAGGTCAACATCCTAAGGACGCCTGTGGTCTCATTCTGGGACACCTCTGGGGTCTCCCACGGAAGGGACATTCTTTCCAAAAGCATTCCCAGCCCCATTTTGTGGCTTGTTTTGTAGAACGATACTGTGCAGCATGAACACAAAATTGACGGGGAGTGGAGGCTGGGCCAGAGGTTGTCAAATGATCGAGAAGCCTGGGAAAGACAGGCGTCCTCTCTGGTACGGCTTTGATGGGCATTATGGATTCACTCTGGAGGAGTCTGAGATAAAGAAAAGATGTCTTCTTTATGCGTCCCATAAAATACGTGAGCCACACATGTTGCACATTCATAGTGTTGCGGTTTGTTTTTCAACCATTTGGCAAACACTGGATCATAATCTTCAGAGGATATGCAAACTATTACATTAATACTCCACTCCTCCTGGATCAGATTGAAGGAAACCGTGCGCTTCAGGGCAGTTCCGAAGTCGGTCAGAGATGCCCGTGGTCCCTGAAGTCTCTGTCACAAATCCCTCGCCCTAGAGCCAGGCACGCGAGTTCCGTAGCAGCTCACCGCAAGCCTTGTCGTCTCCTAGTTTGGGTGCATTTTCTTGGTCGTAAGTAACCCTGAAGAAGGACCCTGAAAGGTGAGAACTGGTAAAGGGACAGGCGACGTGACAGCTGACATTCTGCTCAGAAGGGAAAGTCAGGACGGAATTATAATCTTGCATTAAAAACAATACACTTGTTTCCAAGGAAAACTGCAAGTCACCAGACAAGTTTAAATGATATCACTATGTTCAATATCCTCTATTTTAAAAGATAGTACGTAAAATGTATATTTAAAGCAAATTTTCCATGAAATATAGGGGGGGAAACAGCTTTTTGCATAAGTGGTGAAGTTTACATTATTGTACGATTTGCTTGTGCAGAACATGGTGATCTTTAAAGAGGGATAATAAAGCAAGCACTGCCCTCAGGTGCATAGAGTTGGAAATTTTTGATAGCTTATTATGCTTAAAATTTTCTTTTCGGAATAAGTTGATATATACAGTTACAAAAAAGGTAGTAATCACCCTAATTAGTGGTGTCCAGATAACTCTGCCCTTACGAGTCTTGTTTATACATGGTGGGAAACGGAATGTGTCCCTTTCTATGAGAGTAAATGTGTGTCCTTCTGAGGGTGGCAGTGGCTTTGCTGTCTTACTCATTGGAAGGCTTGTGGGGACCCAGGTACGAATCCTACTTCTAAAAGGATGCTTGAAGGATGAAAAGAACCCCCCACCAAAGCCCATTTCAGTGTCTAGTTCTGAAAACTCAGAGAAGACCATTCTAAGTGCACTATTTTAAAAATCAAATGGAAACAAGATCACTATCTCAAAAAGATATCTGCACCCCCACGTTCTTTGCAGCATTATTCACAATAGCCAGGACATAGAAACAATGTAAGTCCATTGATGGATGAATGCATAAATAAAATGTGGTTTGTGTGTGTGTGTGTAATGGAATATCATTCAGCCATGAAAAAGGAAATCCTGCTATTTGTGACAACACGGGTGGACCTTGAGGGCATTATGTTAAGTGAAATAAGTCAGACAGAGAATAACAAATGCTATGTGGTCTCACATATATGTGGAATCTAAACGAAAATAACTGAACTCATAGATACAGAGAACAGATTGGTGGTTTCCCGAGGCGGGGGTGGTGGTAGAGGGGTGGACACAGTGGATGAAGGGGGTCAAAAGGTACAAACCGGTTGTAAGGTAAATAAGTCCCGGGGATGTGATGTACGGCATGGTGACCATAGTTAACAATACTGTATTGTATACTTGGAAGTTGCTGAGAGAGGAGATCTTAAAAGTTTTCATCACAAGGAAAAAAAAAGATAGCTAAGTAAGGCAATGTATGTGAAACTTATTCTGGTGATCACTTCACAATATATGCGTGTGTCAAACCATCATGTTGTACCCCTTAAACTAATGTTATATGTCAATTATATCTCAGTTAAAAAAAATGAAAAGGTTGCAAAGACTCCAACGAAAATCGAGTGGTTAGAGAAACAAATGTTGATACAAGTCCCTGTTCTGCTGCTCCACCCTGTCACCAGCAATGGCTAATGTGTATGAAAGGAAGAGGAAATTTCCTCCTGCATCTCTTAACCAACTCTGTTCTGCATATGGCGGGGGTCTTAGCGGCGCGGGGCTGTTTTTATCAAATCCCGCTGCCTGTGCCGTGGAGCATGACGTGGAGGCCCCCATACAGATCTCTGGAGCGGCGTGAACACAGCTGCACTAACAGTGCTCACCTGCCTGTGTGGGATGGTCTGATGTATTTTTACTCTTTTCATTCTGATGATTTTCATGGGACTTTGGGCATCCGTTTACCAGACTCAGTGCAATATGCATGTTTATTCATGCAAAATAAAAACACATTTGTCCTGTTAAAGTGTTACGTCTGTCAGTGCCTCCACTGGTTCCAGCTCTTGGCCTGAAGTGTGAGGTCTGGTTGTCACGCATGATCTTAAGGATCTTATGGGAAAATGGGTGCAGCAGGTGGGTCTAGGAGTGACCTTTTATTTGACACGTCAAAACTCTAAAAGTAATCAGAAAATGTTGTACCATCTTGAAAATAGTAGTAACATGAAAGTGACAAGCTAGCATATAAACAAGCAGGCAAAATGAAGGAATAAACTAAAATATATATCTACATGATATTTAACATGGAGACTGTTCACAGCAAATTCTTAGGTTTGCTTCAAATCCGTGTCAGTTCCCTTATTGGTTTGCATCTTTGTCAGCTCCTTCCTCATTCTCCCCAGCCTCGTATGACTCATCAGAGGCCGGCCCTAAGGCTTCCCAAAATGCTTGTGTCAGATATTTTCTATATAGCTGTAGTCTTATTTCTAGATAGTCTATGGATGCTCCTTCTTTGTTTTTTTGTGAGGAAGATCAGCCCTGAGCTAACATCCAATACCAATCCTCCTCTTTTTTGCTGAGGAAGATTGGCCCTGGGCTAACATCAGTGCCCACCTTCCTCTACTATACATGGGATGCCGCCACAGCATGGCTTGACAAGGGATGCCTCAGTGTGCACCCAGGATCTGAACCTTCGAACCCCGGGCCATGGAAGTGGAGCGCATGCACTTAACCACTACGCCATGGGGCGGCCCCAGGATGCTCCTTCTTAACAGAAGCTTCTCCTTGACTTCCTAATAACCAACCCCTGCACAGCTCACTAGAGGAAACCACGTGGGCATGGGCATGTATTTTAGGTCTGGAAATAATCTGAAGAGCTCATCTGCTCTGGGTCCCTGCTCTGGAGAGGTAAGTTATACCCATTTCACAGAGGTAGTTGAAGCTCAGGGAGACAGAAAGAAAAGGACAGAAAAGTGGGCACATACCGTATTTTAGACCTTCTCTCTGTGCTTGTGTCAATACTGATCTGTTATAGATCTCTTTATTATTTTAGAAATATTTAGAAATCTGCACATGGGAGTGATTTTTATAAAATGGGAATAATAACTGTATCTGTCTGCCAGAGCTGCTGTGCACCTTAAAGGAAGGATCTCTGTAAAGCTCACTGCCTGTGTGTTATTCTAGTGTTAGTATGTGGCCATGAGCCAGGCTTGTAGGGCCGAGAGAAACAATGTCAGTTAGCTATTTAAAAAAATACAGAACTTTTGAATTAGAAGAAACCAAAAAACAAACCTCCCATCTCATTGTTTTATAAATGAATAAACTAAGACCAAGAGGGGTGAAGTGACTGCCCAAGGTTACCCAGCTAGTTAGGAACGGGAATGGATCCAGCACCCGGATCTCCTCGTTCCTTGTTCAAGTCTTCTTTCCACTGTGTTACAACATGCATGTTCTTTTTTTTTTTGGTGAGGAAGATTAGCCCTGAGCTAACATCTGTTGCCAATCCTCCTCTTTTTGCTGAAGAAGACTGGCCCTGGGCTAACATCCGTGCTCATCTTCCTCTACTTTATGTGGGATGCCTGCCACAGCATGGCTTGATAAGTGGTGCATATGTCCACACCAGGGATCCGAACCTGTGAACCTCTGGCCGCCAAAGCAGAGCGCGCGCACTTAACAGCTGCACCACTGGGCTGGCCCCACAATGTGCTTGTTTTTCAATCCAGCACATTTAGCTCTGTAGATATACGCTAAGAGGCTCTTGGGGAACAAGTTGCATTCTTTAGAAAAAGCATTAGCTTTCTGAAACCACCAGCACTTGATTTCGAAAAGTGCTTCTGCAGGACAGATAAATGCAGCCACTTTCCCTTTTAATCATCGATTGCATGGGCCACTGTATCTCAGAGGACCCAGTGTGCACGTTCTCTGTGTCAGAGACTGCAGCTCCCAGCCAGACACAGGCACTGTTTCCTGCTCTCCAGGAAAAGCCCTTAGCCATGGATAATATGCATTTCACAGAGAAGACTAAACATCAGTGAGCAGCCGCATCTCTTCAGCATCACACAGCGCATCGAGTGTCTGATTCTAGGAGCAGAAGGAAGGTTGCTTGCATGCAGGCATCATAAGATTAAGGTGAGAGCAGATACATTTGGGAAAGGAAAAATAAGCCAAACTGAAGAGTGTGAGAAAATGAGCTCCGCGGATTTGATGTGAACATCTGCAGAAATTGTTAATGGGCGCTGTGTCTAATTATATCCACCAGACAGATGCATGCCTGTTATCTGTGGAATGGTGTTCTTCCCCATGCTGCACCTGTGGCTGGCAGGGGTAGACTTGCGTTCTATCATGTGCAGTGTTGAAAGGTTCCAAGGGAGAGATATTCGAGGCTCCATTCTGATTCACTTAGATACAAGATATCTCCAATGGGAGACAGCCACACTTGGACTCAAGTCAGACTGAAAGGCAGATACACTGAGACCTCACCACTCTCCAAACCACCATCCAGAGGTCCTCACAACTCTGACCGAGACAGTAGACCTCTGGGTGGTATAGATTTGAGAGACAAATGCATAGTGTGAACCAGATTTCAAACACAGCATTCAACCTGTTCCATCGGAGGGCAAAACGTTTAAGTCCATATCAACCTCCATTTCTATACAAACGACCGTCGTGCAAACAACAAATGATCTTTGTTCATCCAGACAGGCTTCTTTTGGGCAGATGTTTCCTTGGTTATTCCACCTGTGGTCAGGCACTGGTTTGTGTCTAGCTGTGTCCAAGCCGTTCCTTTGATGCACAGTCTCCACTAATCCAGACAGAGCGCCTCCTCAGTGTAGCAGGCGTGGGGATCCACCTGGTCTGTTGAGTTGTCAGTGGGTGCAAATTACATTGAGGAAGCGGCAGGACACAGTGATCAGCAATGTGGGCTCTGGAGTCAGCCCCAGCTCCCCACTTGTTGGCTAGATGAGCCCCCAACAAGTTACTTCAGCTCTTAGAGCCTCAGTTTCGTCACCTGTGAGGTGGAGGTAACAATAGTGCCCAGCCCATACAGTACTCGAGAGGTTTAAATGAAGCAAAGCTTGTCAAGTGCTTAGTGGGGCACTGAGACGGTGACGCAGATGCCTGTCAATGTCGGATATTTTCATCAGTTAGTACTGAACATGCTGTTTCCAGCAGAGCCCAAGTGCAGCTCTGTGCTCAGATTTATCTTAAAGCGGAGAGAAATGCAAATTAAAAACTAAGCCTGAGGTTGAATAGACCTATTTCAAGACCTATAATATTATTTAGACCCACAATGTTATTTATCTGAGTTCCACATCCCAAGAGTCACTTTATCACCTCCGTACCCGGTTCCCACACCACATAGGTACGTGTTTATGAGCTGATGTAATCTGGTGAGTTAAAAACTAGGCTGACAGACAGGAAAGTTGTGTTCTTGGCTAGATTTTCCACTAATTCTGTAAGAATGTATAGAGTCACAATTGCTTATTTAAGTTCTTAGCTAAGGAGGTGATAACAAGGGAGCGCTTCACACTTAGTATCTCTCACTTTGGTCTAATGAGGAAGTCCTAGGACATAGATCCTCGGGGGGAGGGAAGGTGTGGAGATCAGGCCATAAGCGAGAAGGTATGTCCAGTGCCGTCACCGGGTGCATCTCTGACCACTCACCGGCCCTTCCCCTTTCCTGGTGCCCACCCACCACCCAGAGTGATGTAACCAAGACGAATGGAAATGGTGTGAAGCATTCTGTGGTCTCAGCAGGAGGTGTGGAATGTAAGTTGAAGGATGAGGTGTGCGTGCAGATAACCCCACAGATGGCTTCTGCGTAACCGTCCTCCAAGGGCGGGAGACATTCTGCCACACACGAGGTCACTGTAATTGACACTGGACTCTCCAGGACCTCCCACCGGATGCATTCCTATTTTTATCTCTTCATCTGCCTTCATTTCGGCTATCTGGAGATCTGAACGGTGATTAAAACAATTGTTTAAAACACAACGCACTATTCCTGTCACAATGTGTTTGAACTTTTATTTTCAATATGTATTTTAAATTTTTATCCCTTTATTTAACACAATTTATTCAATTGGACTTGTAAACAGCATTCCGTGATGTTTTAAATGAATATGTTGGTTTATTTCTGTGAGGAATTTGGAGCATTTATGAAGTGTCATTTTAGACAGAAAAACCCAGTACTAAATAAACATTAACATTCCCACTCATATCTCCTCCATATCGTGTCTGAGAAATTTCTTCTCAAATTAACCCCTGAGGAGTAACAGTCTATGTACACAGATGGACTTGGCACCTCGCCCTAAAGGTTGGCCGGAGTGCTGTGGGTTTGGCAACGCATCACTTGGTCAAGGACCTTCCCGTAAGAAAGGCTCTGTCTTCGTTTCAGTTCAAGTGGCATGAATGGGACTCAGCATCCACCATCGACACAGCGCTCAGCTGGGCTTCCAGAAGATTCTGTGAGCAATGATGATGCCGGCAATGATGGTGGTCGTGAGGGTGTGAAGAAACACGCTATATTTTCCACGGCACTTTCACATTCGTGCTCACAACTGAAACTTACAGCGCCATAGAGGAGAAATGCGTAGACAAAGCACTTTTCTTCCAGGTAAAGAAAAGACATAATTCAATCTGGGTTCTTGAATTTCTCACATCGAAAGAACTTTAAAATGTATTTGAATCTATCTCTGAAGAATCCAATTTTAACACTTTTCGATGTACAATCTAGACTAGTAATAATGCCAGCAACTCTGGTTTGGGAACCACAGAACTCACAAATCACTCAAATAGGACACATTTTGCACCCTTTACTGACTCTGCCATAAGAATAACAAGTGGAAATGCGGCCCTCATACATGGCTGTCAGGCAGAGGTGCACACTGCGGCTGCATTGTTCCAGGAGAATCTGAGTTTCCCCCATAAGAAAACTCAAGAATGTGGTTATTTCCTGCCCCCCTCTTCACTGAGTCCTTGGACAGTGCCCTTTTATGTTCTTAGGTGGAAATGCTTGCCTGACTGTGTGTTTGACAGAGCACAAAGTGTGTCTGAAGAGAGTGCCTCTTGGGTCTTCTCTATGACCACAGTATAGTTCAAAAGAACTTTGTTTAGGATCCGACCAATTTTCTTTTTTCCCCTTTCTTTCTCTCCCTTTTTTTTGCCTGCAACCATTGTTGGAGTGTCAGATGGGCATCTCTCTCATCTCTCAGATTGATGGCGTCGTCTAGGACTTCCCACATAGAGAAGAGACACGAAAGGCCTCCGTGGACAGGTACGTAACTGTGGAGACAGCAGCCCCGCAGAAGAGGCCTCCTGATCAGAAAGAATGCCTGTCCCACAGTCAACTCTCTGGCTCTGCAGTCACCTTTGACATGACTCGCTGAATAGGAGTTTGTTTTCCAATTTCCATGGTTCAGCCATAGGCCGTGCAAAGTAAATACTAGAAAATGAGCAGCAGTGGGTTCAAAGGAACATGAGACTGGAACCCCTCCTCCTTTGGAAGACGGTTTGGTAGCCTTCACATGTGAATCAATCTGTTTGGGGTCTTTGAAGTGACTTTGATTAAGAGTTGTGGCCCAATGGCAGTGAAACGGGTGGGGCCATCAGAAGAAGTGGCAGTTCCAATATGGACACTCGGCCTGTGCCCCACGTCCAGAGAGCCCCACGTAGTGGCTGTACATGCAGAGCACTTCTAGCCTCAGAAAAACAAAGCAAGACTCACTACCAATGGGGATTTGCGTGGAAGTAGGTTTTGTTTGAAGTAAAGAAAACATGCCGTGAGGCCTCATGTTCCTACAGATCGGCTTTGAATTAAATTAATTTGCAGTCCATTAAAATCTTTTTCAGTGCTCTTTAATGAGCAGAAAATAATAACTTCCCTTGAAAAAGCAAGCAGTTTATATATTTCCAACAGATACGATTTATCTATGTTTACGAGTAAATCAAAAATAATAATAATTAACGCTCCAAATTTCAGGAATCACGTAAAATCAAATACAATCCACTAAACTCTCCTTGCTTATATTAGAAATGCTAAAATTAATGAATATTTAAATTTTGTAGGCTTATCAGAACTCAACAATCTTTTGGAATAGGAAGAAAAGTAACAATTTATGAAAGACTAAAATTTCCACCTACTTCACCTCAACAGAGGAATCTTGGAAATAATTTAAGAACTTCTTTATTTTTTGTCTTTCAATTCGAGTTACTATAAAACTTGTGTGTCTCATTCATGTTTTCCAATTTAACTAAATATTTTCTTCACTTTAAAATACCCTTCATTCCCTACTGCGACACATTCCACACTACAATTCTCAGACAAACAGAGATTAATTTTGGAAGCCAAACAAAAAGGAAATATTTGAGACCAGCATATACTGCTGACATGGTGCAAAGAACATGGGCTCTGAGGTCAGAAATTAATAACTAAATGAATGGGTCAGTCATCCCATCTTCAGAGCCTTAGTTTCATCATATGAAAAATGGGAACATAATACCTCTCGCTGAGTTTACAAAGATTAGTGATAAAAAACGTGAACCATAAACTATGCAGTTATTGTTCAAAAATGGTCATTATTCATATTAAGTTTTTAGGCCTCTTTTCTGATTTTTGTCAGATCTACCACCAGTTTCCTTTTAGGCTGGTGCTGTTTTGTCTCAGGGCAGCAGTATATTTCACACACGTATTTCCAGTTTTCATGGGATTTGAATCATAAACACACACATACACCATTGATTTTTAAATTAATTTCTCTTAGGATAGGTCATTTATGCTATTAATAAATACGATGAATGTATTCTAGAACAATAATTTAAAATGGAGGTGAAAAGCAGAACTACGTAATTATTGGTTGCAAGTATACTGAGGTCAAACACCTTCCATCCTAACAGGGATATTTGAATTATTACCTGATTTGATTCAGAAGCAGTAAGAAGTCTCTAGCTAGTGTGGGAAAAATCAGTCTCTTTTCCTGTGCGGCAGATATCTGAAATTCATCCAACTGTCCAGTCCTCCTGATGACTCCAACGTACCGTTTCTGGCTGAGACTCGGGTCCTTTTCATCTATAACCAAAAAGGAGCAAATGCTGCCGTTCCTAGCAAATTTTATTTTCTAAAAAACTGAAAGATCTGTCCACATTGTAAGAAAACAGATTGACTGACTGTTTAGTAATCTTTAGAGGATCCTGAGGGCCCCAGAGGAATACTACTGAATAACCGTATAGCTACTGGGCAAGTGTCATCTTTTCATACAGGGAGACACTCACCCTCTAGACACCCAAGCTTTGGTCCTCCTAAGCTTACTGAGATGAGACCCAGCAGAGCTGGTGGCTAAGGCCTCTCTGTGAAAGCTGCATGAATGAGACCTGGATCAAAGGTTACTAGTTGCATGTTTACATTGAATTTATGAAGGATTAAAAGAACTTAGGAAACTTGAGATTTTTCCTAGAATAATATGCCAAGTGAAGTCCTGATGGCTCTCACGTGACAGGAGAACTCCTAGAATCACTTCTCCGTGTTTCAGCTCATCAGTTTGCCCTCATCAATCCCGACCAATGCACGCCATCAAGAATGTGAATGCACGTTGTGCCAAAGACTAATTATCTTGGCCCCTAACACCACCCTCTCCGAAAATTAAGACTTTCTTCTAAGGAATTAAAAATACTTACTGTAATTCATAAAATACTCTGGTTGGTAGACTTTTGATTCGTTAATGATGGGAATAACGTTCGTATTTTCCTCCATCACATTTCCATACTTCCACACATTAAAAAGAGTCTATTTTCCTCTTCTATCTCAACACTTCTTTTTAAAAAAGCAAAATATTCCAAGTTGCCATTAAAAGTTCAGAAGGTAAGCATGAGACAATAAGGAGGAATCATCCTTTTTGCACTTTACTAATGAGATAAGAAACTTTGAGTGGCTCTACTCTTGATTTGGCTGAGGCCAGGGTTGGGGGAAGATTCATGCAAGCAGAACATCTAGAGATAAAAGCTAGTGAAGCGAGGGTCAGAAGGAGAGACCCAGAGGAGGAGCCAGTGCTTAAGACAAGACAAGAAAGGAGGATGAAAAGATCTTCTGGAGTGTTTGGCCTGCTGTTGTGTCCTAAAATCAAGCGAGTGGGGAAAGTCCCCACCTAAGGGAGATGGGAGGACAGGGTGCCTGGTTCCAGGCAACACCTTCAGAAGAAAAGGCTGTGCTTGGTTCACTTGTGTCCGTCTGCTTCATTAGCTCAAAGAATATTTCTCGCAGAGTTTCACTTGGCAGTTAGTTATCGTGTATAACTGGTAACCATTCGCACTTAGTGGAAACCTGATTAATGTTTGCTGCTAAAGCAAGCATTATCACAAAGTAATCCTTGATTCTAACGATCCTTGACAGTTCTGGCTTTCTTAGATGATCTTTGAATTTTAATTGTCTGCCTGTGACCTACACGCAGGGCTGACTGCACTGGATTTGATCTTGGTTTCAGAGGCAGCTCCATCTTAATTTGTGTACCTCTTTGTAGTTTACAAAACGATCTCCCATGAATGGTTTTTACAATGAGAGATAGAAAACACACGGATTTTACAGATAAGTAAACTGAAGCACAAAAGTGGCTAAGGCAGGACTCAGACCAGGCCTTCTGGCTCCAAGTCTCATGCTCCTTCCACCAACTAGTGTACACGTTAAATGCATTGCCCGTGACACACACCTTCCACACGTCTGCAGAAATGCCACTGTGACTGTCATTGAGTGGGCAGAACTGCATAACGCTGTCCAAATGTCTTACTAAGATTTACCCTAAAAACTACTGCAGGGGTTGGGAGGACTGCCATCCTTCAGTGCTCAAATGATGTGACACTGGTGACTGACACAAACCCAGCTCAGACCTTAGGAAGGAGGGGAAAATAAGCCAAGTCACAATCCAAATTAGTGCAGCTGCAGCTACCCCAGGAGCACAATGTGGTCTTTGACGAAATTTTCAAAGCCCCGTGTGGCTTGAGCCCCTACGGCACGTGTTAAAGAAGAGCAGGGAGGTGCCGAGCTGACAGCCTGGAACATTGGCCAACGCACTGCGACTGACATGTAAATCGTCTCCGACCAGGGGTCCCGAACTTGGAAAAGGGAATGTCATGTCCAGACTTTGCCCCTCAAGTGTTTATGCAGAAATCGTGCCTCCAGGTGCCTCTCTCCATCTTTGCAGACGGTGATATAATGCTGGTCAAGATAACATTTTTGGAGTTTATTCCCAAGATTGACTGTAGTTTTTAAAAACATCCCTTTTATCTGAAATTCAACCACATTTTTTTTCTTAAAGCATCTCTCCCCACATCCTTGCTCACCCTCCCGTGCCTCTCCGTGGGCCTCTTCCTCGTGCGGGTGATTTGGCCTCCTAAGACGTCTGTCCTTGCGATTTGTGAATTGTCCATTCCTCTGCTTTTAGAAACCTCACCGATCATGACCAGTCGGAGAGAGAAGGGAAGCTCACAGCACACTGGGTGGGACCTCAGCCGTTCTTGAAAATATCCACTAGGATGGAGGCAAGGTGTGCATCTACATTCACGGACAAAGGTACCAATTCATAGAATAAACCAGTCCTGGGATGCAATGTACGGCAGGGTGACTATAGCCAACAATATTGTGTTGTATCTTTGAAAGTTGCTAAGAGAGTAGATCTTAAAAGTTCTCATCACAAGAAAAAAACCCTGTAGCTCTGAAGGGTGATGGATGCAACTAGATTTATTGTGGTGAGCATTTCACGGTATATACAAGTACTGAATCATTACGTTGTACACCTGAAACTAATATAATGTCATATGTCAATTATATCTCAATAAAAAAAGATATATGTCTAAAATGAAGCATTTTGTCTTCCCTGTTTTCATTCCTATTAACACAGCCAATCAAGAGTTGCCTGTATCAGTGACTCTTAAATGTAAATATAAATGTTCTGGGGGCTTTTGATTCAGTAAGTCCAGGGTGGGGCTGGAGATTCTGCATTTCTAAGATACCATCTGACAACGCTGGTGCTGTTGGTGTACGGACCGCACTTTAGGTAGTAAGGACTTGTATATTACTTTATAGAGATTGACAGAGCAGAAGGTGAGAGGGGGTAAGATTGATAAAGGTAATACAATTCATTCTTTGAATAATCTATAAATATCTGGTAAAAACAGAGCTTATAGTTCTGGAAATGCAATCATGTTTTAGGAATGCCTATCAGTTTAGAGTCCATATAGTATCAAAATAAATTCAATTGTGTGACATAAATTTTCCAAATTCTGCTTGCCTTAGTTTGCAAGACAGAGATAATTCTCAATTCTCTTTGTTTGTGAACAAAGTACCAGGCTGTTCTCTTAAAACTGCTTGTTCACTTAACAGAATTCAGAAGGGCATTAGACAGAGAGGAGCTAGCTTGAGACCCAAGTCGTCAGGAGCCTGAGGACAGCTGTGGGGCTTTCCGCACCCCTCGAGGGACCTCCCCCAAGACCACGTGGGACAAATTGGCCTGCACTGCCCCCAACAGCAGAAGGGCTTTTCTCTAACAACAGCGAGTGTTATTTAGAATATCGAACATGTCTCAGATGAGAATTTCCAAAGAAAGAATTCCCATTGCTGTGCGAAAACAATGTTTTAGTTAAAGGAAATCATCATCTCATATCACTTCTTAATATTATATTCAGTTTTCAGAGACATTTATCGAATGCTTTGGAGTTCAGATTGTTCAACAAACATTCGTACGCCAGGCCATCTAGCTAGGCACATGGGTTGAACAAGACAGAATCATCCTTGCCTTCACTGAGATGTCAGTCTGCATTTTATGTTTTTTTTTTCATTAAATATGTCTTCTTATAATTTTGTAGGCCCCTCCCCAACAACTTCTTTATTTTTTAAGTACAAAATTTAATCTTGAACCTGATCCAAACTTTTCAAAAATATGAGCAGTTGGAACATTTATAAATGTTGCTACAGTTAGAAAGATCACGTGTCTTGCACCTCTTTTTTGGCATATGTTTATCTAAATGTATATCTATAAGTTGATGGCTTTTGCCTTCACAATCCTTCACACTTCCTTCTAATTTTGTGTATAACATTGTATTGTATTACTTGTTTACAAGTCTGTCTCCTTAACTAGGCTGTAAATTTCTTGGTGGAACCACCACTATCTGTTGGGTTTCAAAGCCGGAATCTGGGCCTATCTGGGCTCACTAAATCACGTTGATTGCATTTTGTGAATATCTCTCAGATCATCCTTTTTTGGGTCCTCAAAATCTCATCCAGGCAGTTACAGTAGGCTCATCACTTGCCTCTGCTTTGGGGCTCCCTGACCTCCCATCTTACCCTTCCAACCCGACATCTGCAGTGCCCAGAGGGAGCTCTCTAGAATGTTAGTGGCTCGTGTCACTCCTGGCTTCAGAGGATCCCCATGGCTGTCAGGATCAACCCAAAGCAGTATACAAGTCCCACAAACAAGTACCTGTGGAAAATGTCACATTCCATCTACCTCCTTTGGTTCACGCTGTATTTTAGTATGTTAAAGGTTCTGAGAAGACCCGCAAATAGCCTTCTCTAGATTTGTCTCAGGCTCACTTAGCTATGGCATTCTCCCCCACATAATTCCTGTCAGTGTTCTCCAGGACATACTTTGGGAGTTCACCTGGTGGTCTGAGTGCAAAGCTCTGACCTTGTGCTGAAACCCACACTTGCCTTCTGAGGGACCCTGATCCGACCCTCCTCAGAGTGGTTGCCTTCGGCTATTGTGCTTGATTAAACACAGCTGGTTCCATTTAAGGTTTTAGAACTAGACTTTAGATCTCACACCTTCAAAATCATCGAGCACAATTACATAACTACTATTTTTCTAGCAGCCGGAACAAGTAAAAAGAAACAGATGAAATTAACTTGAATAATTTATTTTATTTAACTCAACATATCCAAATTATTATTATTTCAACATGTAATCAATATGAAAGACTATTGATGTGATATTTTGCATTCTTTTTTTGTTTGAAGTCATTGAAATCTGGTGTGTATTTACACATACAGCACTTCTCAACTCAAGCAAGCTAAATTTCAAGTGCTCAGTAGCCAAGTGGCTCCTGGCTATCATTTTGGACAGAACAGAGAGAGAACATTTCAGAAGTTCTATTGGACAACACTGAATCAGAGTGGTAGTTCTTATCTGGGGGGTGGTTTTGCTCCCCAGGGAACATCTGGCAATGTCTGGAGACATTTTTTTTTGTGAGGAAGATCAGCCCTGAGCTAACATCTGCCAATCCTCCTCTTTTTGTTGAGGAAGACTGGCCCTGGGCTAACATCTGTGCCCATCTTCCTCCACTTTATATGGGACGCCGCCACAGCATGGCTTGCCAAGCAGTACGTTGGTGCCAAGTGGTACGTCAGTCTGTGCCCGGGATCCGAACCGGCGAACCCTGGGCCGCCGCAGCGGAGCACGTGCACTTAACTGTTTGCGCCACCAGGCCGGCCCCAGGAGACATTTTTGATTGTCACAACTGGGGGCACGACTGGTGGGTAGAGGCCAGGGATGCTGCTCAGCATCCTGCCATGCACAGAATGCCCCTCGGCCCCCGCAACAAAAAATTTTCAGGCCCAAGGTGCCAATAGTGCCCTGAAGAGAAAGAAACCCTAGTCTAGAAAATCAGTGCGCTAATGAAAAATTATATTCTATTCTTTATAGAGGCTCTCTTTTTCTCATTCATTCATTCAACAAATATTACTAGAGTTTCAAGTACCACTGGGCACTATGTTAGTACTTTAGATGTAAAGACACATCAAACATCATCAGATATGGTAACTGAGTGCAGCGTGTGTTACACTGTATAAGGGCAGAGGTCACTGAGTACAGTGTGTGTTACACTGTATAAGGGCAGAGGTCACTGAGTACAGTATGTGTTACACTATATAAGGGCAGAGGTCACTGAGTGCAGTGTGTGTTACACTGTATAAGGGCAGAGGTCACTGAGTACTGTGTGTGTTACACTGTATAAGGGCAGAGGTCACTGAGTTCAGTGTGTGTTACGCTGTATAAGGGCAGAGGTCACTGAGTTCAGTGTGTGTTACGCTGTATAAGGGCAGAGGTCACTGAGTTCAGTGTGTGTTACACTGTATAAGGGCAGAGGTCACTGACTATAGTGTGTGTTACATTGTATAAGGGCAAAGGTCACAAACTCAGTGCATGTTACACTGTATAAGGGCAGAGGTCAGTGAGTATAGTGTGTGTTAACTGTATAAGGGCAAAGGTCACAGAACACAGCACATGTCACACTGTATAAGGGGCAAAGGTCACTGAGTACAGTGTGTGTTACACTGTATAAAGGTAGAGGTCACTGAGTAGTGTGTGTTACACTGTATAAGGGCAGAGGTCACTGAGTATAGGGTGTGTTACACTGTATAAGGGCAAAGGTCACAGAACGCAGTGCATGTTACACTGTATAAGGGCAGAGGTCACTGAGTATAGTGTGTGTTACACTGTATAAGGGCAAAGGTCACAGAACGCAGTGCATGTTACACTGTAGAAGGGTAGAGGTCATTGAGTAGAGTGTGTTACACTGTATAAGGGCAGGAGGGGCAGAGGAAGGAGTAATCATGTTGCTTATGATTTCATCTGCTCCAAGGTTAACTTAAGGTCCTACTTACACCTACTTACAGTGAAAAGGGAAGATTAAAGAAGGAAAACAAAAAAAGGCAATGAGGTGAAACTAGAGGAACCAGAAGAAAGAGATTTTTGAATGAAAGTAAAGACAAATAATTCCCTAAGCCGAGAGACTAGGAAGGAAATCAAAAGGAAAAGCAGAGCAAAGGGAACCCGCGTAGCAGGCGGAGAAAGTAGGAGATGGGCCGCACGCCAGCCACCCGTCCAGGTTCTGATAGTCTGTTGTCAGTCTGCTCAGGCTTTCCCCTCCACCACATGTCCTCCGTTCTCCCAGTCTTTCCTAAAGACTCTCTCTATGGCTGCCTCCAGCAGTGAGTTTTCCATTTTTTTTCCTCTGAGAGTAGAAAGAGCTTGTTTTCTGGAAGGGTGTCAAGTCGCTCCACCCCGGGATTGGAAGGCAGGCCGACTGGAGGTGCAGCGGGGTCAGTGTCTGGACAGCAATCTGTCATGAAGCAAAGCCTGTCATCGACAACCCCAGAGAGCAGACAAAGACGCACGACCTTTATTTTCCAGGGAGAGCCTGTAAAACACCTGGGGCCGCGGCTCAGCAGGGGCCCTGGGCGTCCGTGTGGACCTCCTGCCAGGAGCTGTGCGCTGGGCTGACCTCTCCCAACTCAATGTGAGTAACCTCTGAGAGGAAGCCCCGAAAGGGCAGGGGCTGCAAGCAGGCGAAGAAAGAGAGGAGATTTATAGCCCCAGAATATCTCCCCTTTGGAAAATGCAATGGCACATTAGGGGAAAAAGCCCACATGAGGGGCTTGGCTGAAAGGACCCATCCCCAGGCATGACCAGTTCAACGTTCTTTGCCCAGGACACAAGCTTCGGTCAGTCCAGCCGAGTCTGCGGAGACAAGAAAGGATTGGTGTGTTTAGTAGCAGACAAGCAGAGGCTCCCTCAAGACTTCTTTGATCCGCTTTCAAAAAGCCTTATCCAAAATGATTTTCTTCCCAGAAGGCAGGGTGTCCCGGCAGCCTCGGAGGGACTGCCCCTCGGACAGGGGACGACTCCTGCCCGAGTCCAGAAACTGGCAGATTCTACTCTAAAGCACACTGAGGTCTGGAGAGAACTCGGCAGGCCATTAAAGGGCTCCTCCAAATAAAAAGAGAGCTGAGTTTTGTGTCTTGATTTTTCCAACCTCTAAGAAATTGTTTAGAATCTTGAGAACCTGATGCTCTTAACCACTGAAAAAGATCAGTTATTTCTAGAAACAAGATGCTGGCAGCCTCCCCGACGACCCCGCAGGGATGTAGAGTTACTTAGACCCCTAAGTCATCTCCGTGTTTCGATGACCAGCAAGAAAGCGAGGGAATTTCGCCATCGGGAAATACTGCATTCTCGGAGGACCGTGTCCTCCCTGGAGCCTGGAAGGACAAGACGGGCTTGGGGCAGAGACGAGGTTCAGTTTCAGAGTCCCACCACGGATGTGGCAGGGGCCGTACCAGGAAATCCTACACAATGAAAACACAGACAGGGGAGATTTGCACAGCTTTTAACTTAGGTCAAAAAAACATGTAATTTGTTAAGGAAGAGGGCACTAACACGTGCCACGTCACGCTGGATTTTCTTGAAAAATAAAAAAAATAACAAAGTTAAACTTTCAGTCAACCTGAAAATATTAGCTTTTTATGGGGGCAGGGCGGAACGAATGGGACAGCAGCGCTTTTTTTTCTTTTTTTTTGGATTGCCCATTTTCTGAGTCTTCTCAGAGAAAGAATGATAGAAGAGTGAGGCAGACAGGAAATAGGATGGGGAAAATATTTGGGAGAGTATTAAAGATACAGCACAAGTAGACGGTCGGCCTCTGTTACCAGTGACCACAGATATGGCAGGGCACCATGAGAACGGCTGCTTTTTTGGGACCGTGGTGTGAAGTCTTTTAACCAACGGGAGAAAAATGCAAATGAGTCAGTAGCACAGGGAATGTTATAGACAATGTGGACAGAAGCAATATTTCATCACATCTAACTCTGAAGGGTAAATACTTGTCAGAAGTAAAAATCACATGGGTTTAGGAAACAAGAGATTTTAATTATAGAAAATTTCCCTCTTTAAACCATAAAACGACATTTTGGAGGAAAAGAGAAGGACTTACCCATAAGCGTGATAAGATCACAGCTCAGGATCCAGGGGTCAGAATTGTCTCTATTAACAAAACGCAGGGTATGTGAGATTCCATGGGAGATGTAGGAATGAGTTTCACACCTGGGTCTAGACACTCAATGTTTATTAAATGCTTTTGATTGCAGTTTTTTCTTTCTTTTATTAAATAAGAGTTACACCATCAAACTTTAAAATTTTCCCCACCTGGTTTTTAATATTCTTGACTTCTTTCTCATCATCGATCTTGAGCATTTTGTCCTAATATGCAAGTCCTATCTCCTCAGTGTGTCTCCCTTCTGACCGTCAGACAGCAATTGTGTGCTTTCTAAAACTGATTTTTAAATGATGATGAGGAGGATAATGGTGCTGAATGAGGTGATGAAATGATATTTAGTGTCTTTTCTGAGGTCACTGAATGCTACTTTAAATCTAAAACAAACTCTATATGGTTAATTCCTTCCGTTACAATCTTAGCTATTTTATCTGGTCTCAGAACGGAAAGACTCGGCTCAAAAAATGTCAGTTCTCTTGATGTCCTGGGTTTTACGTTGGGATATAAATGGAGGGGAAGTGGCTGATCCATTAATAATCCTACGTCTTTGCCAAAATGAAAGTCCAGGGAGCACTTACTGTACTTCCCTCCCTCTCCTTCTCTCTAGTGTGTAGGCAGGAATGTGGAGGGAGCTGACCCCCAGCGTCCGCACAAAGAGTGCTGGACAATAGAGAGCGTCGACTCTTTCTATACAGACCTGCCTTTGTGCTCCACGTGGGGCTTGATCCTTGAGGCCTGAGAGCTCAGTAGATGCCAGGGAGATAGATGTAGTGTGTTCGCCTCGCCCAGGGCAGCAGCTGAGCCACTTTCACACAGGCGGGCAGGTACGGGAGCCTGGTAACAGATGAGAACCCCTGGGGGGCCCTCGACTATGGAGAATGAACAATCAAAGAAACCATATTGGACACAGATACAAAGGGAGTCCCTGCTCCCTTTCTCTCCTCGCTTGTTCCCTTTCTCCCTCCTTAGGAAGCCTCGATGAATGTGGAAAGCCGTCCTTCCCCTGGCAGCATTGAGCCCCTGGGACTCCAGATGCTATTCTATGCAAACAGTTCCACCCTTTCCTGACGCCCAGAGACGCTCTTTAACCCGTCTGCATATGCATTTTCTGTCTTTTCTGGGAGGGGAAGGCAAACTAAGGGATGGAAACACTTTCCAGACCCCCGTTTGCTCTGCTTCCCTCCGGTTGAGTGGACATGTAATCCCGGGGAGTGCACTTGGGCGGCGGTGGCTGCGCACCTTAGGGTGTCGCTGCCACGGGCTGGGGGGTGTGTGTGTGTGGGGGTGGGAGGGCAGATATAAGAAGGGAGTCAGTGAGTACAGTGAAAAGCTTTAAAGATACTAGATGTTTTCCTCATATTTGGAAGTAGAGGGTGAAGGTATCTGAAAAGACTTGGCACGAAAATTATGTAAGCACTTTGAATGGAATCCAATTAAATTTTCTATCTCACTGTTAAAGGTGACTCGCTCCTCCTTTCCCTAGTTGCTTTCAAAGTGCTACAGTATCATTTAAGGTCTTTTTTGTTGTTTGTTTTGCATTACCTCATTATGAGGTAAAACCAATTTAATCATTCTAGTTGTATGACTTTGAAATGTTCTTAAAAAGTACAAAGAATGACAGCTCAATTCCAGGGTTCCGAGGTAACAAACTGTAGTTGTGAGGTTAAACCAGAGTTCAGAGCTGTCTGTCAAAGAGGATCCCAGGTCTTCGGCGTTTAGCCCCTGGGTGCTCCTCATGCTTTCAGCCCATGTGAATGATAAATCCAGTTTAGCGCAAAGCTCAGGTAATAGTCAAACAAACTAGATATACACCAGAATGTTTAAGAGGCGTTTTAAAAGTATCATATGGTTGTTGCATATATTTATTGTCTCATATTATTAAATATGAATCTAATGTCCTGATGAAATGGGATACATTTGTATTATATTTTATTTTATTTATTTTTTTTTGTATTATATTTTAAAATTTAGTTTAGGATTAATTATACAGGATTTTGACACTTCTAGTAGCATTATTAGTCTGCCATTCTCTGTGATGTTACTTAAAAGAAGTAAATAATTCACCATCAAGACATAAATGAATCCTTTACAGGGGGTCAGGTCTTCCTTTACCGTGTTTATTTTCAAGGACACGTGTATACACACACGAGACAGCCTATGTCTTAAAAACAATATTCTAACAGGGAGTTTGTGATGTGTAAAAATCTCTTGTGTGAAAGGTGAAACACAAATAATGCTTTTATTATGGACCAGCCCAGACTCCCATCTATATATATATATGATTCCGATGTTAACACAGCAGGCTTTGTTCTGTTGTAAACACAGGTTTTTGTGTTTTTTTTTTTTTCTCTCCTAGAGAACACACAACTATAGTTAAGAACAGAACATTTAAAATAGCGGTAAAGAATCTAAATTTAGGTCCTGGAGCAAATTACATCATAATAGACTAATCTACAGATACAGAGTGTGGAACACTTGTGCTCCCTCCCACACTCATGGCAGACATCAGTAATCAATCATGACACTTTACAGCCTGCTGCAGCCTCAGAATCCTTCTCAGCAATCCTCCAAGGAATTGCTACTATTTAATCAAGCTGACATATAGGGGAGGACAACTTTCTATTTGTCATCCTTGGACTAGTCTCTTAAACTATTTGTGCCTCAGTTTCTCTATTAGGGAAAAGATCACAAAGTCCTCTGCAGATATAAGGTTGTAAATTTATGGAATAGATTATCAAGTGATGGGTTCTCTCTCTCTTTTTTTTTTTAAGTAAAAACAAGACAGGTAATGTCAATATAGGAGAGTTTGGGTTAACTCTATCTGAAAATAAGAAGTTAAATTATGCATAATATCTGAAAACTCACCCATTTTTAGAATTCTATTGTGGCTGCCTTACCTTAAGAAACTATTACACTAAATATCATTGGTAATCGAAAAGTATAATAAATCAGGGAATTAATACAATAGAGTTTCTTAAATAAAGAATGCTTCTCCAAACGCCTTTATTGCATAAGGGTATTATTGAGTATTTTCTTCAATGTCAATGTCTTTCCTAAATATATTCCTCTGTAAGTTAAAGCACGACGAGCCTGTCTACCACCTGGGATGCTCTTCCTTCCTCCTCTTTGCCTAGCTGGCCCCTTGTCTTATTTCTTCTAGGCCGAAATGTGAGTGCGCCAGGAGGCCTTTCCCTACCGCCCAATCTAGAATAAACTGCCAACACTCCCTTTATTTTATCTCATGGAATTCTGTTCTTTCCCTCTATAACTTTACCACAATTACAAAGGAAACTATCTATCCATCCATCATTTATCTCTTTATCATCTATTTATCTTTCAATATTTATCTATGTAAACTTATTTAGCAGTCGTCTTCTCCTAAAAAGTAGGTACCATCTTTTTTTTGTTCACCACCCAAGACCCTGACATATTCTAGAAGACTTGATTGTACATTAGAATCACCAAAATAGCTTTTTAAAAATCCCAATGTCTAGGCCAAATCCTGAAAGAATTCCATCAGAGGAAGGAAAACCCCATCTGTGTGTTTTAAAGCTCTATTCCACTGTGCAGCTAAGCCTGAGAAACCACTCTTATGAAGGGAGAAACATCAATGTAAATTGTCATGGCAAGCCTAAGTTTTTTCATGTTAAAATATCCTAAATAAATTCACCAGTGCACTATATATCAGCGCTATAAGAAGCACGATAAGAGATGAAAACCATGGAATATTAGGATCTAATCCAGCACTATCAAAAAGGGGTTTGGAGTGTGGAGACAGATACATTGACTGCACAAACGAGGTGTTTGCTGTATGTGCCACTTTCTTGTACTGGCCTATGAATGGACCGAACTCAGAAACAAAACACTCCGCTTTTCAATGAGCCTAGCAGTTTGCCAGCAATGAGTACAAAAGCTGGGGAAGGTTTTGCGCTCATTCACAACCAGAGCTAAACTGGTGGGGTCATATCTCTCGAAAGTGTGGCTAGAGGCAATTAAAAACAAGAGGAAGATTTAAAGCCTGATGCTTCCTAGACGTTAATTGGAAGTGAGCGGGTGAGTCGATGCAAATGCAGCCACCTGCCTGCAAGACGTGTATTTGGAGAAAGGATTTATGCAAAGCATCTGATCCTCTTTGGCTGTGGATGCCCGTCGACTCTCCAGAGCAGGGAACTGGGAGCTTTGGGTGGGCAGCCAGAGCTTGGCCACAGCACTATGCGTAGGAAGCAACTGTTGGGGGTGGGGGACACAGATTTGGGGTCAGAAGAGACAAATTTGAGACACTGCTGTGTCACTTACCCCTTGGTAACCACGTGCAAATCGCCCATCCTCTGGGGCTCCATCTCCTTGATTCTATAACTGACAATACTCACCTAGAAGGACTGCGGTGTGTCAGCTGTAGAGCCCTGTGTGAAGGCTGGTCGTTGTCACAGCTCTGCCCTCCAGCAGTCACCACTGCACCTCCAACATTCCTTTCAGACAACAAGGGGAGGCCCACTGGCCTTCCCTGCCCGGTGGGAATACTGCATAGATCACTAGATAATATCATTCTGCTGTTTTTGGTAAAAGCCTTAGAAACACTACAAATTGGCAAGTTGTTCGATAAAGATAATTTGTGATTGGATCAAAATCATAAATGAAGCACAGGCTGCAGCCTCCTCTTCCTTCCTAAAACCCTAAAAATAACAGAATTGTTAAAAAAAATCTAACAAATCTGAGAAACAAGAAGAGGTGTCTCAGGTGGATCAGAAATTCTGAAGATTCTCTAAAAATTGGAAAAATAGAAAATAAAATTGCATGTAAGGAGAAAACCAAAGATTTTATACGTATATGAATTAGTCCACTAAGTAAGAGCAACCTTGAGAGTGCTCCAAGCTGGGACCTGGCAGATGCGGGGAGCTGAGTCGGGCCCCTGGGCGGCAGGTTGGGTATCACAATATAAGCAGCCAGCACTCTGGCCCCCTTTCCGGCCCTGCTTCTCTCAAGGAGGGGGCAGGAGAGACACCTTCTACAGGTGGGATCAGTGATTGTGGATGCGCGTGCTGGAGGGATGAGGTGGGGTGAGGCTCCACATCAAGAAGATTGACTTCTGGGGCCTCCTACATAGTAGCACATTCAGGCCCCCACCAAAATCACTGGAGGCTGCTGAAATCAATGATTCGGTGTTTGTAGACACCACACTCGTAGGACGCCCAGATACAAAGATGAATGTCCAACCAAGACTCACCGAGTGCGTGAATGAAATCTACACCAGGTAAGACAAGTACTAAGCTCAGCGAATAATCAGTCAGACCAAACAAGATATTAGATTAAGTGTGAATACAGGCTCCAAAGTTGGTGTGAGAATGTGTAGTACACTTAAAAAAATAAGCTGGGTAGTTGAGAAATTAAATTTTTCCTTGTTGAAATCAACAGTGATAGAGTGGCTAAGGAGCAGGATGGAAGTAGATGAAGAGTTAGTGAGTCAAAATTGAGAAGAAGAGTTCTTCCCAAATACTCAGTGAAAGGACAAAGAAATGGATCATATGAAGGAAAGATTGAGATATGAGCAGAATGGAGGCAGCAGCCCTACCCACTGTGCATTCTAAAGGAGAGAACAGAAGAAATATAAGAGAAGTAGTAGAAAAATTTCTGCAGTTTAAGAAACAATGAGTTATATGAAAAGGACTCATGGAGTGGCAGCTGGGGGTTTGGAGACACCAGGCATCACTTGTATCTGTAATATATGGAATGTATGTAATTAAAAGTAAACACAGAGGAAAAGCTCCATTATGGCAGAGGTCTGGATTGGGCAAGGAGGGAGGGTACATCGCCAGCATTTTCTGTCTTCGTGGTTCCACTCTTTCCGCCAGGGAGGGAGGACTTCTGCATACACAGAAGTAACCACCAGTATCACCTTACCCCAGAAAGGATCTCAGGCTTCCTAAACCCACGCGCTTTCAACTCCTCCCACCTTGTTTCTAGTAGAGAGGAAATATGATTTTTGGCCCAGGGAGCTCTGTTTTGTAAAAGATACTTCTTAACAATTGTAATTAAATTGATTTATCATTCCAATCTAGAACACAATATGACAAAGTGATCAAGAACCTTATGGTTCATTCCATTTGGTCCACTTTCTCTACTGTAAAGAATCTAATCTAAGACAATAATCACAAATTTCAGAACACGTGTGTGTACACCACTCATAAAAATTAACTCAAAATGGATTAAAGACTTAAATGTAAAATCTAAAACTGTAAAACTCCTAGAAGAAAACAGAGGAAAAAAGCTTCTTAATGTAAGTGTTGGGAATGATTTTTTGGATATAACACCAAAAGCACAGGCAACAGAAGCAAAAATAAAAAGTGGGATTACGTCAAACTACAAAGCTTCTGCACAGCAAAGGAAACCATCAACAAAATGAAAAGGCAACCTGCAGAAAAGAAGAAAATATTTGCAAACCTTATATCTGACAAAGGTTTATATCTAAAATATATAAGGAATTTATAGCAACTCAATAGCAAAAATACAAATAATCTAATTTAAAAATGGACAAATGACTTGAATAGACATTTTTCCAAAGAAGACATACAAAGGGCCAGCAGGTACATGAAAAGACGCTCAACATCGCTCATCATCAGGGAAATGCAAATCAAAACCACAATGAGATATCACCTCACACCTGTTAGGATGGCTATTATCAAAAAGACAAGAAATAACACGTGTTGGCGAGGATGTGAAGAAAAGGGAACCCTTGTGCACTGTTGGTGGGAATGTAAATTGGTGCAGCCACTATGGAAAACAGTATGGAGTATGCTCAAAAAATTAAATGTGGAACTAACGTATGATCCAGCAACCCCACTCATGGGTATGTATCTGAAGAAAATTATATCAGTATCTTAAAGAGATATCTGCACTCTCATATTCACTGCAACATCATTCTCAATAGACAAGACATGGAAACAACCTAAGTATCTGTCAACAGATGAATGGATAGAAAAGAGATATAGAGGGGTGGGGGAAATGGGGAGATGGTGACCACAGGGGATAAACTTCTACTTATAAGATAAATAAATTCTGGGGATGAATGCACATCATGGTGACTATAGTTAACAACACTGTATTGTATACTTGAAATTTCCTGAGAGAGTGGATCTTAAGCATTCTCACCAAAAAAACAAAAGGTAGTTGGGGATGGTGTGGTGGTATAGTGGTTAAATTCTCACTCTCTGCTTCAGTGGCCTGGGGTTTGCCGGTTTGAATCCTGGGTACAGACCTACATACTGCTCATACTGCTGTGGCGGTGACCCACATGCAAAACAGAAGATTTGCACAGATGTTAGCTCAGGGACAATCTTCTTCACCAAAAAAAAAAAGGTAAAAAAAAAAGAAAATATGTGTACGGAAGATATATATCTTTGGTATTTTCACATAGCGAAAAATGGGAAACATTTTTATGACTAGATAAATTATGGCATATTCACATAGTGAAATATATGTAGTCAGTAAAATGTTTCTGGGGAAGTATAAGTGACATAGAAAAATGCTTTTAAAAAATGTGAAATTAGAAAAACAAGATAAAAAACTGTATATGCAGTATGGTCCCAATTAAGTAAAAACAAATAAATAAATAATTGTAAAAGCATAGAAAAACAACCAGACAGGCATACACTTACATCTCAGTCATTAAAAAAAAAATCTAAGTTTTTCTTTTTAATATTTTATTGCATTTTTTAAAAACTTTTTTCAATTAGTATGTGTCACATTTATATTTTTAAAAATATTCCATCCAAGCACTAGAAATAAAAGAACCACGTTATCTTTAGAAGAAAAGTGGCCCCCTACTCAGGTCATCTCAGACCCTCCCTCCAGAGACTCCATTTCCCCTCACACATCTCACCCGATCGATAGACAGCTTCGTGGCACGTGACCGTCCGAGCGTCTCCTCCATGTCTTTGAGGAGCCGACCCCCACGCTCCACGGTGCCTGGAACCCCATCGGGCCACGTGGCACTTGCTCTCTGTGCAGATTATCGTTGTGGTAAGAATACCCAGATGTTCAGGATGGCCAGAAATATCTGTCCCAGAGAGAAAAGGTTTGACATTTTTACTGCTCTCAGTCACTTAACGTTATGTGTAAAGAAGTTTGTGAATTTTTTTTAGATAAATCAGATCGTTTTTGGCCTAGGGCCTACCTGCCTATAAAATTAGTGTCATTTGCAAAGCCTGAAATAACGGCCTCCCGCCCCATTGGAGCACTGTCCCACCTTCCTCAGTCCCTTGATCCTGTGACCACTGTTTTGTTTTAAGAGACTGCAAGAGAGAATTGTGGACAATGGAGTGCAGCGTAGTTAAATGGGGGAGAAATGATTGCTAAGACGGTTCATTTCTTTCTTGCAAGGACCATCCAGAACCATGAAGAACACATGACTTCTGTAAGGCACCATTTTGACTCCTAATGCCTCCCCAGGATGTCTTTTTGGCTTGGGTCCTCAGCAGGCTCTCCCCGTTTGGAGGCCTGCCCATACCTCTTACGTAGCTGCCTCCAGTTGTCCAAGCCCACGCCTCCCTCACCCAGCACACATAACAACGGCCAAATCAAGAAGGTGAGGCAGATGCTCACGTGGCCCTCAAGATCTCACCGAGGTACCCCCAGGAGGTCTAATTTCCCCTCCGATCTTTGAGGGAATTTACATGTCCTGGCACTTTCACAGCCCAACCAAGGGCCAGCCTCTTCTATGATGTTTATAATTTTCTCCCCAAATAATTCCTTTACAACGAGCCCCTTGTCAATTCTGATTATGAATTCAGTCCACATTAATCGGATCCAGCATTTCAATAAGAATGGCTAAAAAGATGGTGAACGTGACACCCGTCCTTGTCCCAGCCCAGTTGAGAACCCAGATCCAGCAGCTGCATAGAAGCTAGTGAAATTCTGTTGTGTATCATAATCCTATCCTTGGCATTATTTTAGTTTTCTACATCTGTTTTCCCTTCACCTTGATTTACATATCCATCTATTTTGAACACATTCTGTAGTTATTTATAAGATACTTCAAATCTTTTTGGAAAGAAGGAAAGTATATGAATGTTTATTTATTGATAAGTCACTGGATGGAAACCAGAGCTTCCTGGTACCTTTGTCCTCACGGGCATCACTAACAAATCCAACTGCTGTCCACTTGGGGGAAGAAGAGAGATTTTAGCTTCAGAGAGTAATGGCTCTGCATGTTGTCTCCTTGCCGTGCGGATGCGGCAGCTCTCACCCTCTTTAAGGATTAGTTAATGGACGCCATATAAAGCACTGGTAAAATAATGCATCCATGATGAAAAATAAACTTTGAAATGTTAATCTGTTGATTTCCTCAGAATTTCCTTGCTAGTCTTGCCCTCCCTATATCCACCCCCTACTAGCTCTGAAGGTGTTATTTACTCCCTTCTCTAGGGAGAATATTATGGCCAAATGGACAGAGGAAGCACAGCATCAACTTTCAGCTTCTGAGTTTCAGAATGAACTTCTGTTACTCATGGCAGAAGTAAAAGTACGAAAGAAAAGAATTTGAGACACAAACCCCAAGGCCGTGAAGGGCCAGCACATAAAACTTTTGTTGTAAATGACAGGTTAGGAAAATGTAGAGGATGCAATCATGAGTCTGTCCATTCCAGAAGAGACGAAGATCCTCAGGGTGGGGAGAGAGAGAAGCAGAGTGGGAAAGCAAGACCGAGGCCAGGGAAACCAGGAACTCTGGACAGGCCAGCACATGGTGAGGAGAAGACAGACCTCTGCCTCTGAGATCCCAAGAGCCCAAGATGGTCCGCCCAGCAGGGCCCTCTACATGGTCACTGTGCTGTGCATCGCAGTAAGGCAAAAATACTGTGTCTGGGCGGAGAGAGCCTGAGACAGCCCCACTGAGAGCATCTACAAGACCCCTACGTCCCCTTGAGAGGAGTTCAAGTGGCTGATAGGGGCTGGTGGACTGGGAAGGTCTTACTACCTTGGGGTTCTTATTGACTCCCAGGATATACAGACAATAATAAATAGGAGCTGTGTCTTGTAGGGACTAAAAGAACGAGTGGGGAGCCAGTCTGCCTGGTCCAAACCCAGCCCGCCTTGTGCTCGCGGGAGAATGAGAACACTCTCCTTACATCTCTGTGCTTTGGTTTCCTCACGTATATGATGGGAAGGACAAGAACATTTCCCTCACAGGGCCGCTGAGAGGATTAAATAAATTGTCGAAAAACTTAGGAGAGTGCCTGGCCCAGAATAAGTACCTGAGGTGTGAACAATAATAATTATCAGCATTGCTGTTATTACTACCGTTATTTTGTGTTCTCTATTATAAAACCTCCCTTTTTCTCCTGCCTTCTTTGTTTGATAAACTCTGATGGATCCTTCCAAACTGTAAATATGTCTGCCCCCAACTGGCAGCCCTCGTCATAGCCGCTCTCTGAAGAAGGGAGAGGCTGCTGTTTGGGGCAGACCCCGTGGACAATTGGGGCCAGCGAGGGGCACGTGACTCAAGCTGGGCCAATTGGAGGACTCCTTTAAATATAAATGTCCAGGGATTAGAAATATGGAGGTTTTGGAGATTTTATTAGCAAGAGCAGCGTTCTTGAAGAATGGGTGTGGAGGATAAACCAGGTTGTTTTGTGCTCAGGACTGAATGGGGGGGAAGTTTTTGGAAATAGCATGTTTGATTTGTTATTCAAGACGTGTGGCTGTGAAGGGAAGGACAGACCAGCTTGTCTCATTGTGGAGATGGAGAGATGGGAAGCCAAGTTTAGATGATTGTACACGTGGCTGTCAAATTTACCCTGAGCAGTGAGAGGAGTCAGAGTCCTTGGTGAATGTGTGAAAATGGCCAGGACGTCAGTGGTCCAACCGGATGACAGAACCTATGCATAAAAATAAAGCAAGAATGATGTGGAAGTAGCAGAGTTCACATTCAAATTCTCGCTCCTGAGGGAGAGCTTCAGAGCCCCATCCAACCAGCCTCCTAGACGCAGAAGCACAACGAGTCTAAGTGAGCAGGCGTGGTGTTATGGGGTAATAAATGTGTCCCCCAAATTCATATGTTGATGCCCTAACCCCCAGCACCTCAGAATGTGACTGTATTTGGAAACAGAGCCTTTAAAGAGCTGATTCAGTTAAAATGGGTCATTAGGGTGGTCCCTAATCCAGTATGACTAGTGTCCTTATAGGAAGAGGAGATTAGGACACTGACACAGACAGAGGGACAACCGAGTGAGGACACAGCGAGAAGGGGGCCACCTGCGAGCCAAGGAGAGAGGCCTCAGAAGATACCACACCTGCCGACACCCTGATCTTGGACTTTTAGCCTCCAGAATTGTGAGAAAGTAAATTCCTGTTGTTTAAACCACAGTCTGTGGTATTCTGTTATGGCAGCCCGAACAGACCAACACCCATACATAGAGTTAACCAGGGTAGGGAGTTGACCAGGTCAGCAGGAACCAAGGACTGTGACAATCATCCCACAGGGGAGGGGGCCCATCCCCAAACCACCCAGGCAGAGTGCTGGTCCGGGCCAGGCTTCTCCATGCGCTCCTGTACAGGCACGTTCTATATGGAAGACGAGGCTGAGGAGGAACAAGCTGCTCCTCTGTGGGTGCTGGTGGGCATAACAGAAGGCTGGTTCCTGGGGTGGCTCTTTTGAGTACTCAGGGAAATGTCTTAATTCCCAGGAGACACGGAATTGCTGAGTTAGTAAAGCCTCTGGAGGCTCAGAGGAGACACTGGATCCAAGTGGGGAAGACCAAGCTGGTGAGGAGAAAAGCCACACTGAGTCAGGACACTGGGGGCTCTTGTTGGAGCAGTGGCGGCTCCCGGAGTTCCTGCCCTCTGGAGTCTGGCTGACACCACACCATCACCTGAGGGTGCGCTCTGTTTGAGCTACGAACCATGACCCGAAGTCCCCAGATGCTCTGGGTCGTGAGCACCCATTCCTACCTGAACCTAAAGGTGCCTAGCCAGGTCCAGCACCCTGACCCAGGCTGACCCTTATCCCAGGAATGGTGAGTAACACTTATCCAGGAAACTTCCATGTGGACCTGACCAAGACGACCTGCATTGGCCGTCGACATCACTTGGTGTCCCCCTCTCAGCACTCCTGGAAATACACAAGATGTGAAGCAGAACTTCCCTGGGTTCCTCCGCTTACAACCACTCTGATGGAAGGTACAGAAAAGAGCTAATTAATAGAGGAAATATAATTACCAACAATGACAAAGTCTGTGAGTCCCCATGTCCCTCAGGGTATCTGTGTCCTCGTAAAACCACAATCGCAGGACAGGAAAGGGAGGGACAGGAGAGGTTTTCTGATACCGGACACTCTCGTTCTGTCATTCTCTGTTGATCTGAGACTTGTTCCTAGCAGGTGTCTGAAGTGTTTTCTTCTGATGATTGCCAGCTCGGTCCCATTCACTCCGTTTCCTGGTTGGGGAACTTCTGTTTTTTTTCCCACTGCCAACTGTGCCTGTTCTTAGTTTGATCGAATTGTTTTAAACTTTCTCTGTGAGTATAAAACATCTAAGAGTTTATGTACTGACTAATGTGTTTGCAATCTTTCAATTTTTTCTACTTTATCAACTCAATAAATGATCAAAAGGAGAGTCAAATTTGTCTCTGTTTTTTAAAAGACAATGCCATTTTCAGTAAGATCAAAGTTAAGTCACAATTCAATTTAAAAAATGTTTAGAGCGAAATAGAGCGATTCTCCGTGGTGCTTCAGTTCTCTTTCCTTACTGCTGCTGATATTCCTCTACTTCACAGAGTTTTGCAAAAGGAGTTAGGAGGAAATGTGGACCAGAGCTCCTGCTTGTGGTCTCACCACCTCCTTCGTCTCCTGGACTTGCTGAGATAGAAGAGGAAGTCAGGGGAGGGTGGGGTGGAGGAGACAGAAGAGGTGAGGAGAGGAGAGACAGAGACAGAGAGAGAAGCACAGAGAGAGAGACGATAAATGGAGAGGGACTGCATACGTAAAGGAGAAACATGCAGGAACCAAAAGAGGCAGGAACCAGGCATTTATAAGGCATCATAATCTTATTATAAATAAGATTTATTTGATCTTATATTTACTTGCTAGAATACAAGCATAGAGAGTAGGTGCTTTCCTGGGGGGTGGAGAAGTGCATGCTGTTTCCAGCCAGGACAGACAAGTCCTTGGAGCGCTTAGCAGCAGGCTAAACAAACTGTCTTAACTGCCTTGAATGCTCTGAGCAAACTTGCCATTTTTATTTGTGGGCCTCCACGCCGTGGCTCCCAGTGGATCCATGAAGATTAAATGGTTAGTGAGCTCACGCTCTTGTTGGTGGCAAAGGTAGAGCTAACAGTACGCTGTCGACAGTCTCAGCTTTAGACTGGGCAAGAAAACACTTTGTCTTCACTCCTATTTTGATGCGAGGGGCCATGCAGAGGACTGAAGGTGGTGCCTGGGCCCAACTCAGCCCACCCAGCTGCTGGGGCCTGGCCGGGGTATCGAAAAGGGGCGAGGGTCCGTCTGGCCAGCTGACACTGGACCTCAAGCCATAGAGCCCATTCTCCTCCAGCCAGGCTCTGCTTCACCTGCAAAAGGAGGAGAAGTGGAGGGGAGTGCTTCTGTGTCCTCGTGGAACACGCTTTCCTACAAGGCGAGAAGAACAGCAGCCTGCCTGATGTTCCCCAGAAAGACATCCATCCCCTCCAAGGACCCAAGTGCCTTTCCTTGCCCTGATTTGTGGCTCCATCATATTGCTCCAGACCAGGGCCCTCCATGCATCTGCCTCATCCCTTCAGTCTGGCCATGGCCTCAAGCCTGGACCAACAATCCAGGGCAGCAGGGAGATGAAAATCTATTATGAAAATGGTCACTTTCCTCTGCTCTCCCCACCCCCACTCTCCTCCCAAAGGTTTGTTCTCCTGTTCGATGTCAAGCTAATGACTCTAAATCCCAGACGTGTCATGCTCAGTTAGTGAATAACAGACTGTCAAATAGAGCAATAAATCTTCTCGCTCGGTGACTGCTGTGCGGAGCCATCAAACCACAGCACTCGCATACCCACTAATTCTGTGTGATGAGTGAGGCTGGCGGAGCCCCTCGTCCTCCAGGGACTAGTATCAAGGTGCAAACATATTGAGATGGGATGATTGCTGGATCAGCCCTGTTTCCCCAGCCCCTCAGTTCACGACTGGAAATCCACAGGCAATCTGCCACGAGAGCACTGCTAATGACGTTGGCCCAACGCCTCTTTGGAATCTCTCTCCTTCCTGAGATTCCAACAACTTTTTCAGAGACTAGCATGGTCCTGGCAAACTGGTGGTTTGAATTGCTACGTGAGGTTGTTTTTAATGCTGAGACTCCTTCATTTTCCTTTCTTAGGTGATAAGAGGTGGGGCTTTTCTATAACCCTCTTCTCCAGGGACTCACCATCCAGAATGTGGGGGCTTCCCTTCTCTCCTGTTAGGTTTACTCCCTTAGCCCCTCTAGAGGAGAGACGGCAGTGAACTGGCATTCATAAGAACCAGGAATAGAATAGGATAGATTCACAAGGTCCAGCCAAAAATATCGTTAGCTCCATAACCCTTGTAGATGGTTATATTTCTCCTTATTCTAGGTGAGATTGTCTCCAGGAAGGGAAACAAAAGTCACCTATTGCCATATTTGCCACCAAATGAATATGACCCAGAGTGGTGAGGGGATGGGAATTCTGTGCACGTCTGTGCTATGAGTAACGAATATTTAGAGCCTTTATCTGAAAATCCCTAAGAGTATCTCTCACTCAATGGCTAAAAGCAGAGAATCTGGACAGATGGCTGGGGCGTGAATCCTGCCTCCATTGCACGACCCTGAGCATGTGACTTCAACAACACTCTGTGCCTCAATCTCCACAGCATAGTAGTAGCGCTTACTTCGTAAAGCTGGTGGCCTGTCAAACGAGATAATGTCTATAGAGCACTCAGCACTGCGTGGTACAGAGTAAACAGTCAGAATGGAGTAGGAATTGCCAGGACAATTGCACTGAGGATCAGGATTTCAGGGTTTAATGTTCATTGTTGCTCTTGGCTTATTATTTTACCTTTGGCAATCATTTACTACTCCTATGTGTGTGCATATGTGTGTGTGTGTGTGTGTGTGTGTGTGTGTTATGCTGTGTTTTTTAAAATCAGCACTTCTATCAGAATTGGGAGACGTAGAACTGGGATTTGACTGTGCTCACTTTGGGAGAAATACAGTGGCGTTAGCAATCAGCACATCCAGGCAGAAAGAAATTCCTTTACATCCTTCTAGTCTGCTTGTCCTTTTGTCTTTTCTCTACCCCTAGAATAAGAGAATCATATCTTGAGAAGGATGTGGAGGTAGAGATCTTCAGATAGAGCACTGCTGTTCACCTCCTCTTACTCTAAGATGAAAGTTTCAGTATAGACAGGGAAATTAGCACCCAAGTGCAGGCTTTTCCAATAATTGATTCCCCAATTTACTTGGGTCCCATAGAAGCTACTATAGATGAAGTGAAATGTGTTTTAACATTTTCAGTTTGACTTTCTGGCAAATTCACTATGTAACTGGGTCCAGAATTGGTCCTCTTTAGGCGAAAATTTTCTGTTTTCACATAGAAACTATTAGATTGCCTGTCTGTCCCAACCCCAGCTCAAGTATTAAGTGTGCTGCTTCTAAAACCATAGACGGCTTCTTCCATGCCAACTTTTATTTGCCTCCATAAACTCCTACACAGTTAACAATCCAGAATATGCCTCCTGTAGATTCCATAGTGAACTGATGACTGAAAGGAACTGTTAAACTCAAAATCCCAAAGACATCATCTGCCCTGTGCTTTTCTAGAAAGCCTAGACTCCCTCCTGGCTTTGGGTTTTCCGTTATGATGGCCTATGGCAGAGCGATGACCCAAGAAGATGCGTTCACTCAGGCCACACTCTCTGCCTGCCGAGGGGTGCTTGACGCTTGTGCAGGGCGGGGTCGGGGGTCTGCTCACAGAATTAAATATTTCTTATACCAAAGAGCTCTTGGTGTGACTTCTTTTAGAGGAGCCCTGAAGTAGGGACAGAACAAGCTCTGACTTCCACTTACAGCTCTGTGACCCTGGGAAGTCACATAAGTTCTCCGAATCTCAGTTTCTTCCTGTGAGATGCAGTGTAAAAGGTGGTGATGAGCTGATGTGCACGACTTCCCAGCACACGGTAGTAACTCGACCAGTAAGAGCTATTCTGAGGCTTATCACTCAGTGAACACGTTACCTGAGAGACAGAGACAAAGCTACATCAAGACAATGGCCTGGGATGAAGGACATGATTCATTCATTCAATTCTTCAGGGTCCAAGTAAGCATGTGCAAGTGGCTCATTTAATGAGGTGACAAGGTTTATGTTGAGTGAGGACCCTGGCTTGAACCTATTCGATCAGGGTGAAAAGGCATTAAAGACATGTTTCATTTAGCAACATACCTTTTCCAAGACCAGGATGCCCAAATCTTCAGACGCTGCTGACTTCTCCTTAACACCTGACGTGGAAGCTCTTCCTCGCACAGGTCCTTTGGTATTTACAGTAAGATGAGTTCCCTCCTTGTCTCAAAACTAGGATCATAACATAATAACTAAATATTTGAAGCAACATGCGAGTCCACCAACAAGAGAATGAATAAATTGTGGTTTGTTAATATAGTGGAATAGTGTAGAGCAGTTGTAAATCAACGAACTAGATCTACAAGTGTCATTCAAAGATAGGCAGGGTGCATAAAGCAAGTTGCAGAATACCAGATAAAGAAGAATATAATTCATATAAAGGTTAAAAAAGAAGGGGGTTTATATTGTTTATGGATGCATAATTACCCAGTAAACAGAAAAAATGTACCTTAAGGCTAGAGTAAAAATACGAGAACATCTTGGAGAAAGGCCATCACCAACTGTGGGAGACTGGTGGCCTTTGGAGAGAGACGAAGGAAGACCATAGGGATTGCCACAAACGGGGCCATAATTATATTTTGTTTCTTCAAACGAAAGATTTAGTGTACAAATAAATGTATAAACCAGCAACGTGAAATAATTTTTATACTACTTTTTAGATTATTTTTGAAGGTTTGGTTTATAGAAAGAAATGACAGTCTATTTCTGTTAAAAGCTGCCATGTTCTGTTTAAGAGCATTTTAGACATTCAAATTCTGATTTTAGCCTAGTTTTGTACGTTTGAGTCCCCGATAAGGATCGGCTCTACAGAAAGCACCGTTCCTTCCTCACATCCTGTGAGGGACAGCTTTTTTCACGGCCGTTGGATGGGGACCTCAAGCTTTGTTTCCCTCTTGTTCTTTCCTCCCCTCTTCACGCTGGTGGGCTCTCCTGGGGTTGCCATTTTCAGGGAAGACAGATTGGGGGTTTTTTTGACCCTGGGCGCCACTCTCAGGTATGGTCTGAGCCCTTACGTGAGACTTTCCTTCCCCGTGCCCCTCCAGGTCAGTGCTCCCAGCTCCCACCTCCAGGGCCACAGAAGGCAGAGACTCCCCAGGATTCCCCTGTGCCCCTCCGCCAGACCTCTACTAGACTGGGAGTGATCTGTGTCACAGCAGATCATTCCCGGAGAAGAATTCCAAGGAGATAAGCCACAGATTTGAGCAGGGACACAGATCAATTTACAGGGTACTTGTAAGGAACATAAATTAGAAAAAAGGTAATAGTTACATTTCCTCACAGATCAGACCTGCCTACGTCCCCCTCCTGCTTTTAGGGACAGTTGTAGGGGAGGATAGAGGTGACATAGGAGGCAAGTTGACCACCTTTGGATCAGAGAGACAATCAAAGGCTTGAGAAAAGGCCATTTTAAAGCTATTTAGTGCCAAGCTAACTAGAACCCTGAGTCCAAAGATGAGTCCGGATTATATAAAATGAAAGTTTTATAGTAAATTAGTGTTATATATTGTACTCAGGAAGGGAATTTAAAAAAAAAAATTAAGAAAAAATTGTACCTGGGAATTTCTACACACTATAAATTTTATTCTAAATTGTGTGTCATCTTTTAGAATACATTAATTGGTCATTAGTACATCTTTACACACAGATGCTTAAATAAAGATTTCTATGGACTGGAATAAACCACCCAACTCTATGTCTGACGATTAATTGCTCAATTAATGAATAACTTAGCTGTTCAGTCCGTAAGGACATAATCATGATGCAATGTCGGCTTGGCAGTAGCGTGTCCCGATTGTACATCAGCCTCGTCAGCAGGCTGCTGTTACTCTCACAAATTAAAACCAATAGAAAAGCCGTCAGAAACCCTCAACGACTCTCTTCAGAACTGGGGCTGAGGAGCAAACGTAGGCCATCGGGAGCCGCTGAGCCTTCTTGACTGACGCTGTCATCCTGATCTACCTCGTGGTCTGGCCAGTCTTCATGTCTGTTCTTGAAGAAGTTGTTGCTTCATTTTTGGTATTGCCAGAAGACACAGCAAATGCTTGGTGCACATATATTTTGAAAATATCTTAAGCAAGCTATTCTCAGCTTGACATCATCAGGCTCAGACTCCGACTCGGCTTCTTCCTTCTCCAGCCACAGCACCTGTGAAGTCTCGTGCACTCCCCCAGTCTGCATTCACGCCTTCCCTGGGGCTCCCCCAGCAGGTACTCGAAATTCTTTGCAGCCCCTCTTTTTCATTATACTTTTTAAAGAGTGAATAGTTCGTCTGTCAGTGTCTTCCTGCAACCCTGGAACACAGGACAAGCTGAGAATTCAGGGGGTGATGGAGGAGCCCAGACTCCAGTGAGCAAGAGCTGTGGTCATCATCTCAACAACTTTATTTAATTTAAAAAGCAAGACCCAGTCAAGGGTGTCAACCTTGCCAGTCTTCATGGAGGTGAAATTCCTTGTGTTTTTTCCCTTCCCCATTCTACCACAAGCACTGCGTGATGTGGGATGCCAAGCTGTCCGAACATTGTGGCAGGTTAATTCCTGCCCATTAGTGGTATATGATTGCTAAGGTCAATGGACATTATTAAAAAAAAAAAAAAAAAAGGATCAGCTTTTGGAGTGGTATACAGATTTTTAAATTTAGACTTAACTCAGGTTTCAGCAAATTTGTAAATCCCAGAATCCTGTCAGTCTGAAATCCCATGCAAAAATCTCATGGGCAAGTTCTAATATTAAATTAAGAAAAGATTTTAGGAGGTTAGAAATCCACAAAGAACAATGTAGATTTCTGTTATTTAAATTTTAAAAATATGTTAAAATTAGCATTATTTATCTTCTGCATGCTTGTTTCTTCAGAGTGTAGAAGTAACGAGAGGGAATCTTTATATATTCAATGTCATTCCCTTGGAAATTTAACTTGTAACTATGCAACGGTCCACAAGGCGCTCAGTTTCAAACTATGCTTCCCTTTCAGCCTTGATGACTTGCCCTGGCTCACACAATCTCTACTTTGTGAACTCTTGTTCATTCCACTCCGTGGCTCTTGTCTTTGGAGAAAATCACAAGTAAAAGGAAGACATGCTCCCAAGAAGTAGTAAGTTTAAGTGGAGAAAGCCAAAATAACCATCTTTCCAAATTCTGATCGCAACCATGTTTATAACCTTCTCTCCCTCCAAGTCTAGCACTAAATTTAAATATTGCAAAACTGTCTTGCTTAAGTTAATCTTTTCTTAGTTCCTCTGAACTTATAAGCAACTGAAATAAAAGAATTCGTTCATATAAGTATAAATGTAAATAATTGGAGGGGAAAAAAACTTTTATTAAGAGAAATTCATCAAATAAATCCCTATTACTCAATGTCATTAAAAAATACTACCTGCATATTAACACATATGTTAACACATACATATGAACGTATATATTCCATGCATTAACGTGGAAGGTGACTGTAATATGTTTTCTCCTCTGACCACGTCTTCCACCACACTCTCCACTGTTCGAGGTGCTTTAGCCACACTCGTCGTCTTCGGTCCAGTCGTGCCGTGCTTGTTGCCACTTCGAGTGTCGCCTTTGCACCTGCTCTTCTATCTGTTCAGGACACTTTTCCCTAAGATTGCTACATGGCTGCCTTTTCCTCCGCATTCTGTCATTTGCAGAAATGGCTCCTTAGAGAGGCCTTCTCTCACCACCTAGGTTAGGTGGCCATACACCTTCACCCCACGGCCGGCAATCTCACTAGCTTTCCACATTTTCTTTGTGGCATTTCTCGTTCTAAAATTGCTTTCTATGTGCATTTACTTGTAAGCAGTATTGTCTGTCTCCTGCCTTTAGAATACGTTATCAAGGTCAGGGCCTTGGTCGACTTTGTCCACCATTCTATCTCCAGTGCTTGGGAAAACCACGTGGTAGGGAGTAGGCACTTGATGGATGCTTGGGAATAAATTAATAAAGGAATTGATGACTATGACCTTGGGAATAAATTACTAAAGGAATCGATGACTATGACCTTGGGAATAAATTACTAAAGGAATCAATCACTACGACCTTGAGAATAATTAATAAAGGAATTGATGACTACAACCTTGGGAGTAAATTAATAAAGGAATCAATGACTATGACTTTGGGAATAAATTAATAAAGGAATCAATAACTACGACCTTGGGAATAAATTAATAAAGCATTCGATCACTATGACCTTGGGAATAAATTACTACAGGAATAGATGACTATGACCTTGGGAATAAATTACTAAAGGAATCGATGACTATGACTTTGGGAATAAATTACTAAAGGAATCAATCACTACGACCTTGAGAATAAATTAATAAAGGAATTGATGAATACAACCTTGGGAGTAAATTAATAAAGGAGTCAATGACTATGACCTTGGGAATAAATTAATAAAGGAATCAATAACTAAGACCTTGGGAATAAATTAATAAAGGATTCGATCACTATGACCTTGGGAATAAATTACTACAGGAACAGATGACTATGACCTTGGGCAGGTTGCTCAAGCTTCCTCAGTTTCCTCATTGGTAAAACCAGGATAAATAGCGCCTACTTCATGGTGATGTTGTAAATATTAAATAAGAAAATGGCCATGAAATCTTGTACAGGGCCTAGCACACGGCAGCTGTGTTAGATCCTTTCCTGCCTTCTCTCCTGGCTTCTCAGCTGGGCCCCAGAGCTTTGCATGGAGTGGAAGTATTCCTCCTTCCCCACATCCAAAACTTACTCTTGTAGGAAATATGAACCTCATGCCACAAGTTTAGGTAGGCAAGGACATAAGATGCTTTTTATATTCAATTTAATTTTTATTGTTTGCCTGCATTGCTGCTGGGTGACATAGATCCATCTCAGTCAATCGAGGGTGCGTTCATGGGTCAGTCTCTGAGCTCTCTCCTCAGTTCCACTGGTCCATTAGTCTGTTCTTGAGCCAATACCATGACAATTTTTATTTCTGTGGTTTATAGTATACCTTCATATTTGATAGGACAAGACTCACTTCTTTGTCCTTCTTTGTAAAAATTGATTTAACCATTTGTGAACTTTAATTTTTTCACATGTCTTAGAAGGAGTTCATTAAACCTCAGTTGAGATTTAAACTCTCCTTTTTCCCTGGGCTGTGTATAAATTTCAAGGAACTGACAGAGTGCTAAAACTGGTAGGGGCAATCAATCCCTGGTGTTACCATCATCTACCAAGACATCCTCTTCCCATCCACTGCAAAGGAAATGGGGACAGTCCAGGGGCTTTTGGGAAGGAGAACAGACTAGGCTTACTAACAGAGTTACGTGAAGGATGAAGGAAGGGGAAGAATGAAGGATGATTCCTAGTTATTCAGCTTGAGCAACTGGGCGTGTGATGCTGTCATTTGCTGTGGGGGAAGAAAGAAGAAAGAAAATAAGGAATTTAATTCTGGACATACTAAACTAGAAATGTTTATGTGATAGCCAAGTAGAGCCGTCCAATAAGTGGCTAGAGCTACACAACTAGAGTCTGGAGCTCGTGGGAGAGACGTGGGTTGGAGAAGAACCAGCAAAGGACACATGTACGTGATAAAACAACCAACCAAGTCAACAGTGACAAGTGTAAGAGTCAGATGGATCTTAAAAATTAATATTTCTGTGATTTTTCAAATCATCCAAAGCAAGAGACCCTATTAATGACTCACTTGTATTTGTCTTATGCTGCCAGCTGGCAGCTCTCTGAGCAGCCTCTGACTCAGGCCTGCCTGTGCTTCCCCCGAAGGTGATGAGCAGCCGCCACAGAGCTGTGCAGCGTGGCCCACCACCATTCATCTGGTACATGCTTCTCAACCCGAACTGAAGTCTCACGTCAATGATTTACGTTGTCCACATGTGTTCTGAGGCCAAAATCAAATAAAAGTGTAGATTGTTATAATTTCTAAATGCCAGAATACGAAACTCTGTTTCGCTAGGCCCATCTCAAAGTGGTAAGTCGGGAAACATCTTTCACGCACTTTCTCTGAGGGTCAAGGCAAGAAGAAAGTGGAGGAACCTCCCAGCCCTGGGGCCAAGATTCTCTCAAAAGTTAAATTCGGAGAAGCCCTTCTGAGGGTCCACAGAGGAAGGCAGAGAAGTCTTCACCCTCTGTCTTCTGAAGGTCAGAGAAGCTGACCTGGTTGTGCACAAGCTGAGCAACATGGGCGTATTATGGGTTGCCTAAGATTCTCTGGAGATATATATAAAACAAACTGAGTGCTCAAAGTCTTTTGCTCTTTCCCAGGCCACGTGCTCCCCAGCTCTTTCTAGAAGAAGGACCGCACTGGACTCAGGACAGGCACGTGACCATGGCGTGTCTGGGAAAGTATTCCTACAAGTGGAAGCCTGGTGCTAAGAGTACGTGGGCAGGTATTTGTCTTCTATTTTTCTCCCACTAGATCAACCTTGGTGGAGAATTATAATAGATGGAAGACAAAGTACATTGGTTTACAGTCAGTTCAGATGCAATCCATTAGTATAAATAATGGCTAAAATGTGGTGGGAAAGCCATCCGTCACTTTAAGGCAAACATACAGTTACTTTCAAGAAAAGCAGCCCTGGAGAAACAAATTTATCGCAAGGCTCGTGAGCTCGGAATGCATTTGAAGAAAAGTGGCTGGGTTTTTCTCACCCAGCGGATAAATCATGTTGTCACGATTCCAGGTTTTTGTTTTGTTTACTTTTCTGTCACACAGGACCATTTAGTTCAGGGCTTGGACCCTTGTGACTCCTCTGATTCCATCAGGATATTTGAGCAAGGATCATTTCAGGGAGGCAGCATATGGCCAGGTACTTTGTCTGCTATTGTGTGCCTCTGTGTAAGTGTGTTTGCTGTATGTGACACACACACACACACACACACACACACACATCCTTTTGGTTCAAAATCCAAACTCTCTCTGTAATTAAGTGAGCCTAGAGAGTTGGAAACACAACAGCAGCAAAAGGCTGGAGCTGACAACAACTGCTGAAAGCCGCATATGACATAAAACTGGATTATAATGTCATTCACTAACTGACAGATCATTTAGTGTCTTGGAAGAGCCTGTTTCCACACTGCCGAAGCTCTCACAGGGGAATTCCGTGTGGGCTCCTTATTGTCAGAGCTATTTTTCACCCAATTTGTTTCCAAATGATGTCTAACCTGAGGTCTTCCCGCTGAGAGAGGTTTGAGCCATGATTAATGAGGAGTGTTTGGCCAGGCCCACCTGGGAACTGGCCCATCTGCAAACTCAGGTAAGACGGGGAGGCCTACACCTCGTCTTGTGTGTGGCGGGTGGCTGCTGGGGCTGAGGCTTGCTGGCAGCCGCCGCAGCGTGTTAGGTATTAGCAGCATCCTGCTTCAGGGGGCACTGGAGATAAGTGTCACTCTTGCTGTTTTTTTCCTAAGATGTTCATAGGGGAAGTGCTCTCAGTCTTGGTATTAAAGGAAAAATTTCTTGTTCCTCGATTTCATTTTTTCTCTTCAAAGCTCTCACATGTACGTAAGGCAATACAACCCAATAGACATGTACCCAGAGACACGGCTTTGTCAGAGGACGAGATTATTGAGCAAGAGGGGTTAGATTATAAGTCTGTGGCCTGTTCGGACACAGTACCGGAACCTACAAGATGATGCACCTAAAATAAACTGCTCTTTGTTATAGTCAAATGTACCTGGTATTTTTACACATGAAACTTTTAAAAATGAATCCTTTTCTCTGTGAAATAAATACTTGAACGTATTTGTTTTACGCCAGGTCAGTGGGTAGCATCCATCCTCTAAGAATCTGAATAAGTTAGAATCTTTGGAAGGGAGATCCTTTCACTAAAGGAATAGAATAATAAAAATATGCAGAATACAAAGCCACATTTGGTCTAAGACAAAATTATCTACGCACAACTACATAAGGAATTCCAGATTCTTTTAAAATAGCAAGCTGAGAAAATGAGTCTGTGGTGGAACACAGTCATTCTTCGTGACCGAGCTTGTTCCTCTCTTATCGAACATGCACCTTCTAGGCTCTCTCTCTAGACTGCCATTAAATACAACATCCCACAATTCCGTCTGTCAGGACTAAAATCTAACAGATCCAACTGTCTCCAAATAAAACTGCTTGTTTACTGGGAACATTTATGACCCATAAAGAGTGAGAGTTTATCTTGGCAAAACATTCCTTCTTGTAAACAACCAACATTCCCTGAGTCTCACCAGCTGACTTTGTATCCATCTATTTCTCACTTGGCATTTGGCTCCGTCCAAAGCTTCTTTGATGGCATTTTGTATCCAACTGTTGTGCAAAAGACACTTTCCATTGAGTTGGTCCTACATTCAGACACTAAAACAATCCCACACTTTCTTTAACTACTTCTGTTGCCAGCAACATGTTTACCATGATTTAGATGTCTATTATACGCATGAATGACTTGTCTACTTAATTTCATCAAAAAAATGAACCCTCCTAAGTGGCACAGATGCTGGTATGATGGTAATCAAATTAGTTTTTGGACAGGTTTATGGCCACTTGCTGTCAGTTAAGCTCTCCTTGGCTATCTTCACTCCTAATCCAGTTTTGATGGTGATTAATGGCACCATTAATAAACAGTTTGTGTTATGATAGACTGAACATTATGGTCTCGTTGGCTGACCACAGATGATAATACATTTGGTAAGATCCAGGTCTCCAGCATGTTAACTATACATCTAATGTTGAAGTGTTACTTCTTTGGGCCCAGTGTGCATAGATTTAGGCGCAACCACTCTAGATGGCTCTCTGTTTGTGCCAACACTTTCTCTTAAGTTAATATTCGCTTCAATGATCTTCTCTTTCTTTATTACAGGATGCTGTCCCCCTAAATGATTCTTGCTATCCCAATGTTCCACCCATATCCTTTTCACTCCTAGTCGCACTTGCTTCCACCTCTAAATTCTTTAAATCTTTGCTGTATACACACTTTTTGATATTTTTATTTAAAACTTTTCATTTTTTTAATTGCTTGAATAATTTTCAAAAAACCTGTACCTATATCTTCTGATAATCATTGTCCTTCACTTTTTTCTTCCAGATAGCACTCATCTTCCCATTCATGGCTTTTCCATTCTGTTTCTTATATTTTTCTGAGTGACTTTTATACTGAAGTCTCTTGTGAGCAGCACAGATTTTGCATTTGTTCATCTGAGCCACTGAAAGGATGAGAACAAAATGGGAGCCTTGTAGGCTATACCGCAGTAAACACATTTGGATGGTTTACACAGCTTTTTTATGTTTAAACAAACATGGTTTTTCATAATGAAGTTGAGTTTCCTCCTGCCTACATTTGATTTTTATGTTCATCTGTGCTCTTGCCTAAACCCCACCCACTGGCTGCTCTGCAAATACAGATTATGCAAATTTTTGTTTTGAATTGGGTAAGCTGAGCAGATGCCCATTTCAGCATAAACAGTCTTCAGAAAAATGCTTAAATTGACAAGTATCATTGTAAAAACACCTAAATGGACATAAAGATGAATGTTTCTTTTCACACAGACAAAAATGTTGAGTGTCTCTTTCATTCTCATGAGGAAAATCTAAGGTCATTTTATAACAAGGCTAAATGTTGAAATTCAGTTCCTCGTTTAGGAGCAAGACTCCAGACTAGGCCCCACCTACTGTGATGGATCTTTGAACCCACTAATTTATTGTAGTCCTGCCTTCACTTAAGGAGACGTGATCCCAACTGTTTAGTAAATTGCCTTTCTCTAACATGGGCATCTCTGCTCACTGTTTTTTTTTTCAGTTGTTACTGCATTGACTCACCTATACAAAAATGGTTTTATCTGTATTTAATGATTTATTTATCTATTTATTTGTTTATTAAATCTCTTTATTGAGGTATGATTCACATACAAAAATCTGTATGTATTTAATGTATACAACTTGATGCATATACTCATCAATCATGTTTACTCAACAATCTATGCCATAAACCTACCCATCACCCCTAAAAGCCTCCTCCCACCCTCTTATTTATTGTTATTTGTTTTTGTGTGTGACGAGAACACTGAACACAAGATCTACCCTCTTAGCACATTTTCAAGTGTACAATACAGGGTTGTTGACTATAGGCACCATGCTATACAGCAGATCTCCAGGAACTGTTCATTTAGTAAAACAGAAACTTTGTCCCCTTTGGTCAATACCTCCCTATCACCTTTGTTTGTTGAATACAAACCCTTAAAAAGGTTTTGAAAGATAAAATTTCTCATTTATTCTGTTTCAGCCTAAAATTGGTAACAATGGTAGCATGGGTTCATTTATATTCATTTGGTTAGAAATAGCACTGAGGTTTTTTTTAAAGTGAAAGAAAATGGACAAAGGGAAATAAATGGGCAAACAGAAATTTTGCAAAAAACCTGGGAGAAAAGAAACACGTAGGAGAGAAATATCCCCACATGGAATGGAGTTGAAAAACCAATTTCTGCACACAGCCACCGTCCACCTCTAATGTTGAGGACGGCGTCTGCCTAAGGTCCTGTCTTTGCAGACCATGGGCCATCTATAAGAGAGGGCGTGCGACTCAATATCCGCAGCTTCACGGCAACAAGAGAGTTAAGACAGACAACACTCAGCCAGGGTGCCTCAGAAAGAAACAAACTCAGTGTGCCCTGCAGACTGTATCATACTATGTACCGGCAATCATGGCCTCTTTGTTTTTCTCATTGGCTAAAGTCAGTAACGAATGCTTGAAAAACCCTGGAAGATTGTTGCTTTTGGAGACTCCTTGATGTAGGCCCATTTGGACGGCTCCTGGTGATAGACCTGCATCTCTGGTATTTCCATGCACAGTGATGGAACACAGTAGATATCAGTGAATGTGTTGGGGGTAGTTCTCTAAAAGAACATGTCAGAAAACACTTTTGGTGCATGAGGCAGAGGGTCTCGTGGGTGGAAGGCCCAGGAGTCTATATCACTGGCAGCAGTAAACGTCGGCAGGCCAAAGATCCCTTAGACTGTCAATATCGCAAATGGGATGTGGCATCCGTCTTCACTCACTGTCACTCAGGGGCCACTGAGATCTTCATGGCTGCCTCACTGTGGTCAGTCTGGCCTGGGTATAGTTTCTCGTACCCTTTTGGTCTAGAACCAATCTCCAAAAATTCTTCTCCAGGGTGACCTGGCCCTAGTCAGGAACTTAATCGTTTACCAAGTGAATCCTATTCTGCTTCCCTGAGGATCCCTATAAACACAGCTTGAGGCTCATTGTGTATTCAGTCAGTTGGTCATCCATCTAACTAATAACCAAGCATTGGCACCTCGTTACGGGCTGGGCACTTAAAGAGGAAGAGAAAACAGTCCCTGTCCTACCAGGACTCAGTGTTGGGGAAAACTCAGCAAGCAAGCAAATAATCCCAGCAGGGTCAATGTTATATTGGAGTCGTGTGCTAGGTGCTGGGGAAGAGGGGGTAAACCCAACTCTTTTGGGGGAATCAAGGTACTTTTCCGGGGGTGATCCATTTGAATGGAGAGTGAGTAGGAGTTTCTGTGTGAGAAAGGCTGGGTGTGGCTGTTCCTCATCACCCCTTTCTCCTAAACACCCCTGAAGATTGCAGTTCATTCAGATAATTAGTTGGAGATTCTGGGTACTTACCCAGAAAGACTTGATCCAATATCACCATGCGTTCTTTACATTACATGAAATCATCAAAACCAGCGTTTTGTAGGCTGCCCTAGCCTGACTCTATCTCTACTGCCTGACTTTGGGGTATAAGCTGATGAGGCTTCACAACCTGGGAGCAACGCAGGATAATGGACCAGGGAAGGGCTTGTCTTACTGGCTCACCGTTCTACTAAGAACCAGGTAACAACTCAAGGGCAGGGTTGTAGCTTATGTCTCATTTGCCCTACAGACCCCTTTACAATGCCTGAATAGGGACTGTTGATTTGATTTAGAGTTTCTGGTGCTCCAAGGTTATAATAAGCCTATTAAAAAAACTGAACAGCAGTTTGCTAAATGATGTTTTAGTGGCTTGAAATTGATAATGCATTTTCCAATTTTTTTCTTTTAAATTGCACAGAAGGCAGAAGTAAATTAAGCCTAGTGAGAGTAAATTGAAAAGTGAAGTGAAAAATTTCTTTCCATTTTAAAGTCCATTTACTTAAAGTGCTACAGGTACAAGTCAGAGCTCTGATAACCTTGTGAACACTGGTACCAGAGGAGTTAGCAGGTTGTGAATAAGAGAGCTGTGAAGAGAAATACTGCTTCCTTTCTGAACAAAGGGAGAAGCTTCCTAACTGATAATGTGTGTATTGACTCCGCAGGTTTCGTCAAGGGGGAACGTCTTGAAGGTTAGGATGATACACTCCATTCGCCTCCCACCTCACTTCCCACATACCTACCAGGGATATGGGGATACAGATCCTTGCTTCTACTCTCTGTGCCCATCTACAAATAGAATATTTGTTCTGAAGTCTTATTAGTGTTTATTAATTTGTATTCCATTAGGGCAACAGAAGGGTGTTTTGCTGTTATTAATTATTTTCTGCTTGATCAATTGGTGGCTAAATCTCAGCCTATGAACTCTATTATGTTGTTTCTACCCTCGATTGCCCTCCTGGGAGAATGATTTATACGTGGAGTAGTTTGAGATTTAGCCTGGATATCAAATTGAATCTTCTTGTTAAAATCTACAGTGCAGTGGGAGAAATCATCAAGATGTGATAAAATGGACGTTTGGTCCATTATTCTTAGGGAAGCTGGGTGAAGGTTAGTGTACCAAGCAAGAAGGAGAAAACCTTGTCATCTCATGATACATTCACTGATTCCAAAAACTCTATTGAGATAGTCACACTATGAAGTGCAGAGGAACTGCCACCATTGGAGAGCAAGCTGATGTCTCACTGTAGCTAAGGCAACGGTAAATAATGGACTAGATCATTACAGGCACAATGCATAATACTCTTGTGTCTGTAGCTGCTGTGCAAATGTGATGAAATTGATCTAATAGTGACTTGAAAAATAACCAGCTCAATAAGATTTCCAGGAGTTCCTGGAAGAATAATCAGTAACCACTTAGAGATGGGTGTCTAGTCCACAGGAAGACAAAGTGACAAAGAAGTCCTCTGGCCCCTAACAGAAACAAGGAGCTACTAATTATCCCTTCAGCCCACACGAGAGGCTCTGTGATGACAGAGCATGTAACACCATCATGACTGGAGATCAGAGGACATTGATAAGGGAATTTCCCCCCATCAACGAGGAAGACCTGGAGAGTTCATGAGAAGATGAAGCCTCTAAGAGTTCCCGTTAGCTCCTCAGAAGTTCCCTTTAGCTCTTCATAGTTGTGGTGGTCGACCCACGTCTAAGTCAAGGTAACTGGAATCAGGTAAATATTTAACTCATTATACTCCTTATGGCTTATAGTGATGATCCCTCCTTGACTATGGAATAGTTCTATCGTGCTTACCACCACTCCATTTTAAAGACACCAGGATCATTATCTTTCCTAGAAGAATAATGGAGAACTTGACACGGCCACCTCAAGATGGTCATATTCCTGTACCATGGCAGTAGCTCAGACCAGCTGAGAGTCTGTTCCTAAATCACTAGAACATGGCACAGGACCAGGATTTGTTATTCAGGGACACCCAGGACACTGTAGAGAAATGACACTAATATCTTGACAGTTGGGAAGGATCTAGAATAAACAGCAGCAAGAGCTTTTTGACTAAAAGATTCATTGAGTCTAATTCACAGAGTGTTTAGAAACTAAGGTATTTCTGCCACCTGGTACCCCACGTAGGTTGGTAGCAGTGGGTCTGCTTTATGACTGGTGAGTCCTACAGCTTAATCCTTTGTCCTCTGCCCTTCTCTCTACATCCTCTCATCATCTTCCAAATAGTCCTTTCCTTCCATCATTCTTGTTATTAGCAGGGCCCTCCACATTCTTCTATCTATCAAATCCATCCCTTCATTAAGACCAAATCAAAATCTCATCTATTCTGTAAGGCCTCCCTTGGCCTCTCTCACTTGACCTCTCATTTTTCAGAAATTCTGTGACATGTTTTTTCTGTGCTTTCATTTGGCATTTAACATACATTTCTTGACCATTTTTATGCTTGTTCTCCCCAATGATATGGTGAATTCTTTGAGGTCAAGACTAAATCTTCTTTGGTACCCTTCCTCCCCTGAGCAATGATTACTGCCCACAGAACTTCCATTCCTGGAAAAGTCCAAACTACGTGTTGATTGCAATATACTGTGGCCACATGTGTATAGTTCAACTTCCAAAAGCATTTAATAACATTAGTAGTTTGGTCTCTGGCAGCTTTTAGGAAATTTGGCTACCCAGAGAGGTTGACTCAGATCCTAAACCTGTTCCTCAATGATGTGCCAATTGTGTCAGAATTGATGTTCTATTTAATTCATTCTCTGTCACCAAATAATTACTTCTGGGCAATGGGTTAGCTTCCATTTTATTAAATCTACCTTGCTAAGCCAAGCTCTAGGATGCAACAAGGGATCTAGAAGCTGGTATTGAACTCCTCCAAGAAAGTATTCTAATGTGACACTCTATGAATGATGCTCAGATCTCTGAAACAGACTGATTCCTGGACTCAGGAATCATGCAGTCAATAGTCATGTTAGTGATTAGTAAGTTTTAGACCCATCACAGTTATGAGCTAGTGATTAACCAAAAGGAATCAGTTTGCAGTCAGGGAAGCCTTTATTCAATAAAAGTTTTTCCCTTGGAATGCAAATCTAAAGACTGTTACTTTGGCGGCACCCTACGAAACAATGCCAATATCAACCAAGAGGTGAGAGACAAAATTCACAATCAGGCCGTTCTTTTTGGTCAAGTGTCACAGCAACAGTGGAGCAGCCAGCAACAAACTGAACCAAACACCCATCAAACAATGGCAATGGCTTCCTTGCTTCGTGGAGACCAGGCCTTTTACATGACTGAAATTTGCAATGTGAAGCTCCTAGAATAGAGTTAACCTACTAACACTCAAGTGATGGCTGCTGCCATTTTCTGCTAACTTGAGTAATATCAGGAAACCCAAAGAAGTATTTTCTGGAGCACTTAAGTGAGAAGAGGGCAGATAAGGAGAGCCTCTTAATAGACACTATTCCTCCAATGTTACTGCAAATGATAAGATCTATAAGATTTTGACAATTACAAAAGTTCTGAGCTCCTCTCGGGGGCAAGCAGGCTTCAGCCAGGTTTGAGTGTTAAGACACTGCTGACTCTGAGGTTGAATAGCAAAGTCAAGGGAAGTTGGAAAGGTCAAATTCAGAAATGAAACCAAGGGCAAGGACCCAACAGTCAATGCAGAGTGTCTTTCTGAAAGAGCCATACAGAGAGAAAGGCCAGGAAGGAGGCAATGGTACAACCACCAGAGACATCAAGGAAGCTAGCAGACACTAACGAGTGGGACGTTGTGGGCTTGAGCAGTTCCTTGAGTCTCTAGAATGTAGACGCAGAGCACTTTTTATGGTGACCCAGTGACTCACTCATGGGTGGGAAGGAAATTATTAACAATGCCGAGTCAATGTGGACGAAAGCATTGATCTTGCCTTCTTACATATTTCCAGTTCTCTGCTCACAACCGTTCTTCTTCTTCTTTGGAAAACTCAGATTCAGAGATTCATGCGGACCCCAATTCTTTCTGTCACTTTCTTAGCAGCAGATATCCCTTTATTTTCTTCTAGATGTTGCCAAGAAAATTCACTTATCATTTAATCCTTGGAAAATATATTTTTCTACAAATTTATCAAATTTTATTTACTTTCTTAATATGTAACTATTACTTCATTCATCCACTCTTTTCAAAGCACTTATGAAGTATCTTCTAGTTCCTACATTTGCAGTGTAAAGCATTTTGGCGAGATCTGACATGGCCCTTTGACCAGTAACAGTTTAGGAGTCTATGTGCATAGTATTTTGCAGGACATTTTGTTAGTCCTAATCCTGAATTTTCCTCCTTCTGCATTAAAATTATGCTGTATACCACATGGAAAGTTATCATTTACTTATTTTGTTACAGCTTTTTTTTTACCATAGATAAAATCTGTGTTCTTGATCATACATCCCAAGAATACAGCCCAATTATCTGTCATTACGTGTAAATAACTCTTTAAAATTTTAAATAAAAATGCTCTGGTTCTTTCATGACATGAATTATCTGAATTTTCATCATCTAGTGCATTATTCATTCTAATTTTTTAAAATTATCTTTTACTTTTAAATTCCTCTTTTTATTCTTTATTCAAGTGAGAAATAATATTTAATCTGCCTATGATGATTTGCTTCAAAAGCATTACTAATAACATTAATTTGATGTATATATACCAGACTACATTTAAAACAAGTGACATTAAAAAAGTGTTCTTATTGTCAATTTGCTTTTAATTAAAATAGTAAACACTTTGCTGACATTATGTTTATTGAGCTTTGGATTAAGGATTTACCCATTTTTACTTATATTCATTCATCAGAAAAACATCCATTTTTATTTTAAACACTGCTTACTTAAAACTTCTCTTTCAAGCTACCTTGGTTTCGTAACTTCCTGGGTTACTTGTCTTCACTTGAGGAGACCTAAAGCTTGGCAGTTTTTTCTAAACGACTTCCAAAGTTATCACTGGAATGTCTGTTGTCTTCAAAGAGCCCATGGATGTACCTGCTGGCCTTTCCAGAGTACTTTGCTTTCCGTGGAGTACTCTATTCACCATCTGATTCATACCTGTGAAATCAAGATCTCTCCAGGGTCAAAAAAAGTCAGTATGCATTATTTTGAAATTCTGTGGGAATATGCATGTTCTCTGTCAATACGAATCTCCTAGCAGTATACATGGTTCTTGCATCTTGGTCTCTGTTCAGGAGTGGGAGCTGCTGAAGGTGAATTCCTGAGCCAGGTGTGACGGAAAGGAGCAGCCTCTGTTGCTTGGACCTCTCCCTCCTGGACTAGCCACAGATCCCTGAAGCTAGGCAGCTGTGCTGCTGGGGCTGCTGGCTCAGAACAGGACGGCAGGAAAAGAGGAGCGTGGCAGGAGAGGACAAGTCTTCAAGATTTTTGGTGCCTCTTTGTTGAAGTGTTGGGGAGATCTGTAAAGGACATTTTCATTCCTCTTTTGCAAGGTTTGATGTGTCCTCTACTCTCAAGACTTGGGTTGCAGGTTTTCAGTTTTGCCTTTTATAAAAACATTCCCTTCTAACATGTTTACCTTCTGTAGGTCTATATATGTACTTGGATAATTACGATGATGATGCTAAGATAAGCCTTTTCAGCATCCTCTACCTGTTTTCTTCTTATTTTTTCATATGTCTCAAAACGTAAAGAAAACTATTCTGCAAATGACTAACATAGATCTCTTGTTTGTTACTGTCCCTTTTTGTTTTCTTGTCTTGAACGTGTAAGTTAACATAAGTCATGAGTAGCAATGGAAATTATCCATTCATAATTTAGGAGGTTAATGGCAAGAGAAATTCATGTGTTGAGACTTGGGTCTTTAGTGGATCCTAGAGGTGTCTCTTTGTCCTAAGATGGTGATTGCTGAGGGACCAGATTCTAAAGTGTATTTTGATATACCGTTGATGTCCAGGTCTGTTTATAACCATATGAAACAATTAAAACATTTATTAAATGCAGGAAAACCCCTCTCAAGCTGCATTTGACAACAAAAGCTTTAACTTTTGGCACCCTAAAGATCAATTTTTGCCCTTCCATTGTTGGCCCTCGTGGTTTCATCCGTAATATGTATGGCGATTGTCTGCAGCCTGGCAACAGCTCAGGGAGTGGGGGGCTGGACGACGGCAGCCCCTTGTTAGCTGCAGTCCAAACTTCAAAGGCTCTGAGAACAGTGAGCAGACAGGTTTCAGCAGCCGATAAAGCAGCCATGCAAACAAAAGGCAGCTTCCCGTCTCCCCGAGGTGTCTCCAGATCCGGGTGATTTTCAACCCACTTTTTTCTTTTATTTGTGATGAAACTCCTGGCAATGAGAGAGACTCATTCTGCCCACGGTTGTGTGCCCCCTTGATTCGGCATCAGAGGGAGAGATGGGCATTTATGGCGCCATAAATCAAGGGATAAACCATACATGAGCAGCTGGCACATGTGCTAATAACTATAATTATTAATCATGTCAATTTCACACCCTTCAAATTTATGCTATGTGCTTTCTGTAGGAAAGCCGTCCTGGCGCCTCGAGCTGTTTATGGTATGAAAATATGATGTGCTGATGGTCTTTGATAATTGTCTTACGACAGTATTGATCTGCCTACAATTGGGTTTGTGGGGCATCGAAGCCCTGCGAAGTGGTTGTCCTTGTCTCCTGGTATATATCATTGTCACACGTCCCCCATTGTCAGTGAGTGGCGTGAATTACTTTCAGCATTTGGCTAAGTCTCTAGCTGCTAGGTCACCATTATTCTATCCTTATGTCACTGTGAGGACCTTTACTTTGATGTTTCCTTTGTACCTCTTCGAAGGCAAAATCCTTTAACTTCAGGATGGTAGCCTACAGCAGGGTTTCAAAGAGAAAAAATACTACAGGTTTGGGGTGGGTGGAAGACAAAAATTATGGAAAAATGTACTCCCCCAAAGAAAGTCAGTTTTTTACTTTCCCTTCCTTTCCCCTGTCAAGGCTTGTCTGCAGCAGAGGTGGTGTAGCCAACAGGGACCCGAGACTCCAGTCAAGTGCCAAGTCTTGTGCTCATTAAATAGCTCCTTTCAGGACACCCCAAAGTTGCTGCCACACACCAAATTATGACTCTCTGCTTGTGGCATAGATGATCAAGCTAAGAAATCAGACTGGCCCTGAGCGAGCGGCTACCTGGGGCCGAAGTGGCCAGTTTACTCCAAGGGACTGATCGGCTATGAAACTATAATGCTTCTTAACAAGAAACCCTCCAGGACCAAGAGCAGAGCAGCACCTCGCTGGTCGATCTGCATATTCATTTGACCTTGCAGCCAATCCTGGCCGAGAGGCCGACAAGGGCGCAGAGTGCATGGGACTCTGCCCACTTGTTTGGGACTTCGAGAGGCCCTCATTGGGCAGTGTCAAAACCGCTCCTGCTGTCTCTACAGCTGCTCTGTTCCAACGACCCCTGGAAGGTTCTGGGGATTGTTAGAAGAGATTTCTATTAATCAACTACAAACAGACTGCTACAATTTCACACTTTTTTCCCATCATTTCACACATTTAATGAATTTGGGTGTCTTTTAAATTCAAAACATTTACAATTGGGCCAAAAAAAATCCTCAGAACGCCCCCCCCCCCCCACAAACACCTCTTTAACACAATAGGCAGCAGCAAGACAGCAAACGGCCCTTCAAGACGGAGTTCCCGAAACTGGTCGTTAACTGAGTAGCGCCGTTCTGCCAATGGCTTACTGAAATTGTTACCAGGCAGCTGCATTTTATTAACTCTTCAGTGAGGAAAGACAGAACGCGTCTGACGTTTCAGTTTGTTGTTACTGGGATTGTGTCTGGGAGTCCTTTTCCAGGCCAGACGAGAGTTCAGAATTAAAGCTCACCTTCCTCAAAACAGGCTCAAAGAAAACACACAACCGGACCCCTTGTCTGAGACTCAGCATTTCATCAAGGCTTCACGCTCCCAGGAGGGAGGAGAGTCAGGCTCCTGTCCCTTCTCCTTCAGATGTCCCCTAGGCCACCGGTCCACGGGAGATACCGGGCTGACTGGGGCTCGAAGATCTGTAAGTCCACGTGCGGCTCACAAAGACTTAGAATCTTAACAAACAAGAAACATCACTTATGATACGTTTGTTTCTGAATCTCTGAGCCCACAGTGGCTCATTTCTCCGTGGGGACTTAGACTTCTTGTGTCATGGGCCGCGAAGCCCTGACGCCAACCAGGCTTCATTTTCTTGGAGGGCTTGTCGGCAGTTGTGTCCCAACAGTGGCGGGAGCGTCCTCTGGCCTCCCCTGCGGGCTGGTGGGGACTGTGGAGAGCAGCCCAGCGGTGTTAGTGCTTTCTCTCCAGAACGGGGATAAAGGAGCAGGGTCGTGGGGAAGCTGGGAGCGCAGGAAACCGTGAGTGACATGACAGGGTGAGAGGATTTGGTGTCGACCTACTCTAAATTAAGAAAAGAGGAGTCAAATTAGATGAATGTTAATACTGGTGTGATGAAAATAGTCTACCATCTGTGGAAATCTAAACTCTTTTTCCATAAAAGTCGTTAGATTTATTGTTGATTATAAATTACAAAATACAGTCTTCCATTTAAAAGTTTGCTAATTTTATTATATTCTGTCTGTTTTTAAAGTCTGGCACCTCATCAGGGCCACATTATCACTCGCGTGGCCCCAGGGCATTTTTGCTTGTTTGGGCCCCTTCCACCAAAATAATAGCAACATATTATTACATAACTTTAAATATGTCAACTTGTTTCTCTCTTAGGCAAATGTAACAGGTTTCTGTGGCCACTAGGGTGTGGTGGGCGCTGTGCAGGCAGCTGGCCCCTTCACCCCGGGGCCTCTCTGCAGGTTTCCTTTGACTCAAGACGTCTTGTGCTGCATCGCTTGTTAGCATCCTATGCCTGCTCCTTACTTGTATTCTTATACCCATATCCTCCTACACCATAGCCTGTGTTTTTAAGCAAAACATTGCTTACTGGTGAGGAAGGCACTGTAGGGGAGGAAAAGGTTCTTAGGGGCCCTGGCTGGGTCTGCAAACTAAACAGACAAAGACAGATTAAGAGGAGAAAAGCATACATATGTACTTAATGCAAGTTTTGCGCGGCACGGAGCCTCCATCAGGAAATGAAGACCCAAAGAAACCCTTAAACCTGAGTATTTCTGTGCTGGGTTTGACGAAGAGTGGACTGAATATGATAGCTTAAGGAGGATGGGGTTAGTGCAGTAGACGGGGGACACCTGGCAGGGCCCGTGTGTTCACATTCTTCTTTGTCTTTGGGGTAAGGATGCTCCTTTCCTCTGAGTGTACAGAGGGCACCCCCCACATGAGGATTCAGGACCCGCTTCAGGGGAGAAGTGGGGGAAGGTCACAGCGACCTCCTACTTCTGCCATTTCCTCCAACTCCTCCAGCTTAAAAGAGTCCACATGCTCAGGTGCCACATTTTGGGCTAGCACGTCCTGAACCCATCGCCACCCAAGGAGCCACGTTCGCAGGCCCTGTATTTTGTCCTGCGTCTTGACCTGAAGACGGAGACTTCATTTCCTGCGAGCACTTGGCTGCACCTGGAGACATGTGGACCAGGTTGCAGGTAAGCATACTCACCCGCATCTGCATACACACCCACTTACATCCGTTAATGTGTTCTGGAGAAAAAAACAAAACCGAGTTTCTCTTCTTTTAATTTCCCCCAATTAAATCGCCACATCTAAGACTTAAGAGTTAACTCGGGAATTTGATTTCTGAGGAAATTTTTCCTAAGGCAATCAAGAAAACAACACGTCTAGTTATCCGAGTGGCTGGTGCTCCACGATGAAGATGAGCCTGTGGAAGGGAAAGGCCACCAGGTCCAGGGTCCCCGGAGTCTGGACCAGGTGTCCGCACTATCGTTCAGCAGAAGGCAGGCCAAGGCGTGTGAGGGCAGGACCGTTCTGCCACTAGAAATGAGACATCCAGATTCAACAGGGACTTGTTTCTTTTTCTTTTTTTTTCCCTCCTTTTGAGGATGGTTCTCCCACAAGAAATACCAGAGAAAAGCACAGCGTCTTTCAGCTGTCCCTCTCTGTGGGTTTTCCCATACGAAACTCTGCCCAGGCTGCCATTCTGCACTTTGTTATTATGACAGGAAAAAATGAATTTCTAACGTGCCACCTCTCCCAGCTGCAAGGAGCCTGTGCATCTTCAGTCACCAGGCACAGAATAGAGAACCTGAGTTGGGGTGGGGCCGGGACAGAGAAGGCAATGTCTAGGTAAAAATTCCGTCCTCTTTCCCCTTGAGATCGACCCGGAGATGTTCTTAAGAACAAAGGCAACTTTACAAACACGTGTGGGATGGGAAGGGATGCATATTGATGTCCCCCATGGAGCACCTGACTGTCACACAGGTTAGTTCAGTAACTCTCACAACGCTTTTGGAGAGAGTTACTCCCCTATTTACGTACTAAGAAACTGCAGGGCAGAGAGACCGAGGGTCTGGCCCGAGGCTGCGCAGTTAGTAAGTGGCTGAGCGCCGGCATTTCCCACTCTGACACACTGTATTTTAATTGTGTTGCATTGTAATAAGCGGAAATTGGTTGCTCTCTACCCTGTCATATGTAGGAATGGCTCTGTCCGTGCTCCTGACAGCATTTGGTGTTTTACTAATACCCGCTGAGTGCTCGTATGAGGGTAGGCTCGTTTCTACAATTTGCTGAGTCCTCTCCAGAATTTGTGGCCCGTGGAAGCGCACAGCTACTCACGTCACAGAAGACTGACACGTAGAGCGGGAGAAGACTTCGGGCCACGCAGTTCAGGAACCCCGTCCAGGCTTCACCGTTTCTCATTTGAACGACTGCAGCACTTCTTAGTGGAGATTCTGTCCCCTTCAGGCCTCCTTCCACACCCAAGTGCAAGTGTTCAAACCTGAATCGCATCATCTTGTGCTGCCCTTTGTTTACCAAATCATTCTGCCAGAGTTTTTAGCATCTGTGGCAAAATGCTCTTTGCCTCTCAAGTCCATTCTTTCCTTCTTCCTGGATACACACGCCCACCTCAGTCCCAACCTGGCCCCACTCTAATCCTACCTGAACCCCACTCCCACCCCAGCTAGCCCCACTCATGACCATGTGGTCATGTGACTAAATTCTTGCCAATGGACTGAGCGAAAGTGATATATACAGTCACTTCAAAGGAAATTGCTGTCCTAGCCTTTCTCTTTCTCCATCCCATGAGCTGAGACCCGGGTATGGCCAGGACCCGGATTCAACTGTGCATGCAAGCTCAATGCCCCAGGGGATGCGGAGCAACAAAGAGGAAGGGACCCAGTCTCTGAACGACCACATGGAGCAAAACCACCATTTTCCTTAAGGCTGTTCCTTGACTCAGAAATAATTCCTGTCTTCTTTAAGCCACTACAGTTTGGAGCTCCTTGTTCCAGCAGCTTGGTGTTTACCTGCATTGTTACAGCATCATCCTTCTCAGTAGGATTCCTGTCTCCCTTCCAATCTCATCAGTGGCCACACTGCCAAAGGCTCCCCACCCTCCAATTATAAGTTATAAATCTTCTATTATATGATAAGACCACACATAAAAACACTTTCCAGGGGCCGTTTCCATGGCCTAGTGGTTAAGTTTGGCACACTCTGCTTCAACAGCCCAGAATCTTGGGTTTGATTCCCAGGCACGGACCTACACCACTTGTCAGGCACTGTGGTGGCGATCCACATACAAAATAGAGGAAGATTGGCAACAGATGTTAGCTCAGGAGGAATCTTCCTCAGCAACAAATAGAACAAAACCAAACACTTCCCAGCCCCCGCATCATCCATCCCCACTTTCCTGGCCGCAATATTTTGATGTCCCCTTGAGGAACTCAACTGTCCGCCATTCTTAGCTGTGGGATTCAGAAGGGATTGGCCTGCCTCCAGTTCCAGGGATAGTTCTTGGTTGGCTGAAGCCATATCTCCTTTCCATGAACTACAATGATAAATTCAGAGATGAGTACATAAACCAATCAGGTCTAATCAGCAAAAATAAATCCCAGGATTTTTGTCACACTTCCCCTAGATAACAGTGAGTGCAGATATGAAATCTTGAACTGCTTTCTCATTTCACTTCCACGAGCAGAGCCAGCCTGGAAAGAAAGGAATGCAGAGCTGAGAGGGTCACACAAAAATGGATCCAGAATCCCAATAACATTATTTGAGCCCTAGACCAAACTACATCTGAAGACAGACCTACCCAGTTTTTGACTCAAGCCAATTTGAGTCGTCTGTGACCTTCAACATAATGAATTCCAACACACTTTGGAAATGATCTTCCCTTGGACCAGTTTGTCCTGAACACTCTTCCCTGTCTACAAAACTCCTGGTTATTCTTCAAGGCTCAGGCTCTCTCACCTCCTCTGTGAAAGCTTCCCTGACTCTCCACCAGCCCTACATCCCTCAGCCACAGTCAGTTGCTTTTCTCAAAGCTCTCGAAATGTTTCACACAATTTTATCATTTTATCGCATGTTGCAATGATTCATTTAAGGGTATATATCCCCCAGAAGACGTAATGACTGTAAGGTCATGTCATTGGATCTTAAAAGTAGAAGATCATGTCTATTTTTGCCATAAATTCTAATCCAGCAGAATGCTTGGAATATAAGCATTCAACACATTTGTTATTCTTTTTTTTTTTTTTTAAATAATCTGATGCTTGTATTTTTTTTTTTTTTTGTGAGGAAGATCAGCCCTGAGCTAACATCCATGCTAATCTTCCTCTTTTTGCTGAGGAAGACCGGCTCTGAGCTAACATCCATGCCAATCCTCCTCCTTTTTTTTTGTTTTTCCCCCAAAGCCCCAGTAGATAGTTGTATGTCATAGTTGCACATCCTTCTAGCTGCTGTATGTGGGACACGGCCTCAGCACGGCCGGAGAAGCGGTGCGTCGGTGCATGCCTGGGATCCGAACCCGGGCCGCCAGTAGCGGAGCGCGAGCACTTAACCGCTAAGCCACGGGGCCGGCCCACATTTGTTATTCTTTATTAAAGGATTAAGGAGATCACAAAGTTTACTTAAATTAGTAGTAAGAAAACAATGACTTAAAATTAGATCTTTTCACAATTAGAATTTGTAGCTTTGTGAGGTAGTGAACTGCCCACCGCTGGAGGGGATGAAGCAGACCCTGAGTACTCACTGTTGTAGAGTAAATTCAAGGCACGGGCATCCTTTCAATTCTGAGAATTCTGAGTGGTTTCTCATTTCAATCCACTTGATTCTATCTGCATGGAGATTGGGGTAAAATCAAAATAACCACAAAGGCAGACGCCCAGAGGGCTGGGTGGGAGTTTTTGGTTAAAGCCCTTAAATGTTTAAAATGCTGCTCGTCTCTCAGATCCACCATGAAAACAATGTTTCTTCTCACATACTTACTTTCTCCTCACGTGGGAATATCTAGTTCTCTGCATGAACCTTGAAATTTTTACAAAAAATTGATACATCTCATCCAGGATCATTTAAGAACAGTGCATCTGGAAGACAGGGGCTGGACACAGTAACCTCTGAGGTTTTATTCCTCCAGTCCTGGGTTTCATGATTAAATCACTGGAATGTGGGACGCCATCAGTCCCAAAGCAGGCTGGGACTTGGTAACCCCAAGGCAGGGAAGAGGTGGGGACCCGTCCACTGGACACGAGACAGATTGGAGCCTGGTCCTGGGGAGGGCAAGTGACAAGTCAACATGCAGTTGCTCAACCTGATTCAGTCCCTCCCAGGAGGTCCAACTGCCCGGGCCAGTGCAGCAGAGGAAAACTGAGGCGATGGACACACTCAAGAGCAGAGTCACTCTGGCAGTTCTGCCTGGATGTGACTCAGCTCCGGTGAGAAGACAGGATGCTGACATAGGAAAGACGAAGGCAAGACTGGACCTCCACCAGGTGTGTCAGGGTTCATTGTGGGGCATTCAGACCTGCAGGGAGACTGACCCATGGAGTGGGGCCCCCACAGAGCAGCCCAGGCCTGAGGGCTGGACCAACCCAGGAATTGCAACTTGGGGACAGTGGCCCAGATTTCACAAGACTGGATTGCTCAGTGGTGCTGAAGGACTCTCAGACCCAGGCAGATCTGTAATATTGGGTCCAGTGAGCATAACTCAATTCAGACTCCAGTGGGCTCTGCAGTGAAGGCTGCTGTATGAGTTTCAAAGTCTTTCAGAATTCACTTAAGAAATAGGGGGGCCTGGTTCTTTGTGAGGGTGTGGCAGTCAGCACAGATTCATGGAGCTGAGTTAAGAGCAAGGTGGGAAAAATAAAAGTAGAGGACCCATCCTGCTGGAGAAATGTAGAGCTTTCCTACATGTCAATTACTGGGGACATTGGCAGGCAGCTAAGTACGCTCCCTGGATTTGGTTCCCCCTGATGCTGGCAATGACCGTAAATTTAGTATTAAGTCTCCATCCCAGGACCAAGTTCCGATATGCCATGTCTGAAGAGTTTGCATATTGAATTAAATAAATGTGCAGATTGCTTGCTTTTGCCTTCTCTTCCGTATTGGGCTAGCATGTTGCACTAACCTCTCTGTGGAACAGGAGAGCCGTAGCCACTCAGACTCCGCTTAAATTTTGATGAAACACGGTTCAGATATGTCTCGGGTCTTTTGCTGTCTTGTAATAATATCTCATATGAACGCTTGCTCTCTCCTCTCTGAGCCTGGAGCGTCATTTCCCCATCAGAATGTAAACCCCATGAGGGCGGAGTTTGTTCACCGATTATTCCAGGAACCTAGGACCTGCTGCCTGGCTCATGTTCAAGAAATATTTGCTGAGTGAATTTCAGTGTCGGCAACTGAGAAGTGGGTGAGCTTTCTTTTTCATTTCATTCTCTTGTCTTTTCTTCTCTCCTTGACCTCTTGTTGTTAAAGCACCTACTAAGGATATGAGATTTTAAAGACCTATTCTGACTTCCAAATTACTTAGAGAATCTTTCATTAATTTTAAAAAATGAAGCACATGCTCTGAGCAAGATATGAAGCAAACACTGTGAGAGCCACAAGTGTGGAAAAGACCAGGACTCTGTTCTTAAGTGTTTACTGTCCGATAAAGGAGATGTGCATATTTGTAAGTTACTGTAATATGAGATATTATGAGATATGTGATTGGAAAGGAAGCCTGTAATCCATACTGTGATCTAGGGGTGGTTATAGGAATGTGTACACATGCAAAGAGTCATGGCATGTACACTTAAGATTGCAAACTTTATTTTATATTGATATATAATTGATAGCCCTCATTTTAACAAAGGAGGCATTAAGTTTTTAAGTGTCCAGAGAAAGAGAGAGTTTACGACAAAGAGGCAGGCTTAACTCATTAATACTTTATCTCCTTAGACAGCTAGTTCCTGTGACCTTGTCTGGATTTGCTTGATATTAAAGTGCCAACACTAAAATAAACATGTATGGAAAAACAACAATGTATGTTTGTGCCCCCATGAAAGTCCCTGCTATGTTGGTCTGAATGGTCCAATATTTGATTTTAAATGATGACCCACCATAATCGCAGATCAAGACAGAGCAATTCTCACATTTGATTGGCCTGACTCTGACCAGTTGTCATCAGGTGAGCAAAATCACCACTGTCTTTGGTAATTCTGAAGGTGGAGAGCTTCCTAGAACTTACTGGTCTGAGCAAAAAAGAGCCAGAAGCTAATACCTTCGGAGCCCAGAGCACAGCCCCCACTGGGGACTGACGGCCAGCTGTCAGGCCTGAGTGACTGACTGACCATTGGCTCGGTAGCCGCAGGTGGTGGTGACATTGATGGAGGATGATGGATGACTCTGACATGGCCCCACCCCACCCACTTACCCATATACATGACAGAAGGACTCCCAGCCTAGATGCCCGGATGACAATGCCTCCAAGTGGGCATTCAGATGCATTCAGATCCAGCAGTGATTCAGGGACAGATACAGAGGCATTTAATGAGTTGCTAATGTGAACATAGTTTTCTTTTCTGACTTTTGAGTTGTAGGAATAAAGACAGATAGAGGGAAGCCATACAACTGGTAATGACTCTGCTGGCAAAACAAAGTTGCTTTCAGGAAATGTGACAACGTGGATCATCCTGTCAGAGGTTGATAGGAGCTTATTGACACATCCCTCCTTCATTTTTCTTGTCTTCCTCTCTCTTCCACCCCAACCCATGCTGCTTCATGCGTGTGTGTATCCCTCTCCCCTCCTTCTTCCCTCGTCTGAGCTGAATCCTCTCCCTCCTTCCTCCCGCCATCCCTCCATCCTTCCCCTGTTTCCCAGACCCTGGCTCTTCCCTGTGCTATCCTTACCCCTTGAATCCCTCTCACCATGTCTCTCTCTTAAACAAGATTGTTTTCCTTCTTTGATTTCTTTTTCATATTTCATCATCATTTTTCTAAGGATTTCAGGGTGCGTGTCTTTAGAAAGAAAAATCAGGAAATTTGTAGAATAAAAAAAGCTGGGAAAACTAAGAAAGGATTTTTCAAACTCAAAAGCCACCTTAGGATCTGAGCAAGGAGAGGATTATCTACCCAGGATTGAGCTGTCTGTTGTCTCCTAGGAGGCTGGTGGGGGAAGCGTCTGGGGATTGATCAGCTGGTTGGATGACGTGAATGATGGGGAGCTACTTGCACCAACAGCAGTATGCTCAGATGGGGACCTGCACACAGCAGCATGCCTCACGAACAAGAACTCATTTTCTGCGAAGTTATGGTTAAATTAGGGAAGAGTCTGAATGACAAAGCTCTTCTCAAGAAATGTACTTACCAGTACACACAGTAACAGAACTAGTCTTCTCTAGTGGTAGCTTCTAGGAGGCTAGTTTACTGGCTAGAGGGTAGTGTGTTATCACAGACACAAACTGATCATGACCCATCAATTGTACGTAAATAAGTGTTTCCGCTGAGCTTGTTGGGAACGGTTTACCTTCACAATTAACTGGAAAACGCTCCCTTCAGTTTTGCTTACACTATTAATGCACGTGGCAAACTTTCCTTTTAGAGAAAATATTTAAAAAATAGGTTAAACTTTATCCCAGCGCTATTTCAAACAAACACAAATTCTAACTTTATGAGGCTCATATTAATAAGTCTTTATTATCCTTAAATAACCTTGGCTGCAAACACTTCTGGATCGGAAATATTGGTGAAAATGTCTGTAAATGCTCTGTAGCTCTAAGTTACTGAGAAATAAATGGAGCCACGTGTTACAAATCTTATATGAGAACCAGCTCTGTATCTTTGAATATCCTCATTAGGACCCACTTGACTGCCGTACTGGAATGGTTGCTCGGCGCACACAGGCCTTGGACAACACTTCCAGAATAACTGACAGAGCACAGCCAGCTGGCTGTGTCTTCAGGGACATGTGTTTTGTGTAGTGTTAGACATCCACTCTTGCACTGGACCGTACGGATTCAGGACCCTGGCCCTCACCTCCAGGTCACTCTATCAAATCATTGGGAGTCTCTGAAAGAAACACGGAATACTCAGGGCAGAAAGTCATTGCCTAATTAGGCCATCAGACAGACAAGGAAGAGGCTGACAACTGTAGAGGGACTTCTGGGGCCCCTAAGGGCTGGTTTTGCAACCCTTTCCTGCTGGTAGAAGATGAGGAGAGAGGACGCAGAAAGGAGGAGGCGTGAATGAGGAGGAACTCAGGACTTTTCTTGTGTTGTGACCCCCGAAAGCTCTAGAAGGGACCTGCAGAAGTCACTCCTTATTTCAGTGGCTCTTGGCTGCTGAGGGTCTCCCTGGCTTGGTCCACCTGGACCCGCAGCATCTTGAGGCCATCAGTGCAACCTAAGCTGTTGAAGGATTGGCAATTGGAGATCAGCATAAACGCATATGTTCAGAAGACTGCCAGTGGCAAGCCATCGGTTCAAATCTGAGTCCACCACTTACTTGCTACGTGACCTCAGACAAGTTACCTAACTGCTCTGTGCCTCAGTTTCCTCATCTTTAAAATGGAGCTAAGATAGATAAAATGATATGATACCTGAGATTTGATTCAGAAATTGGGGAGGAGGGCACAGTAGCAGGGAAAAGGTAAACCACAATTGGCCTCGAGGGAGCATTACTCGAGTTGGGTTGTAGACATACAAAAGCTTATAATACTCTTCTCGCTACTTAGCTTAGATTGTCCATAATGAAAAGCTTGAAATTTTCCATAACAAAAATGCTCTTAAAAGCGGCAATAATAATTGCACCTACCACACAAGGCTGTTTTAAGGATTGAAAGAGTCAGTACACGTGAAGACCTTCAGGCAGTGATTGGCCCCGAGTAGACACTGAGTAGTGTCAGGTGTTGGTGTTACTAATGCTGCCATTAGTGTCGTCAGACATGGATGGATACTGAACACCCAGGGGGCTTCAGTGGTGACTTGAATAACATTAGATGTATCAGCTCATCTCCACAATCCCATCCTTTTTCTCTTGATTTTGACTCCCCAGTAAGTTAGTTCAGGGTCCGTTTTCTCTCTCCCAAAGGTTTCCAACAGCCTCCAAACTGCTTCCCTGCCCCCGTCTTGCCCTCCACCCCTTTCGACACAGCCAGATGCAGGAGGAGCTGCAAGAAAGGCACCACGAGGTCGGATCTTCCAGGGGGGGCGTGGCTGTGGCTCAGCATGCATGTAGGGACACAGCCACTGAGGCAATGAGGTCCCAGACCACGGGCTGGGTGGGGCGGGAAGCAAAGCCGATTTGGAGGTTAGAGTAAAACTCTACAAGTGAGATGATGCGAAACTGAACCAGGACAGTGGCAGTGGGAGGGCAAAGAAACCCACAGGAGAGACAGAAGCAGAGACAAGAGCTAAAATCAGGACAGTCCTGCCCTTTGCAGACAGACTGAGTATAAGGGCTGGGAGAGACAGAAGTACAAGGCGGCTTCAGAGCTCTAGGTCCACACAGTAGGAGAATGTGACAGCCTTCGGTTAAGTAGGACCACGGTGTAACTGGCAGACCTGGGGAGGGTGTTGGCGTGATTTGGTTCCTTGGGGGAGAAAAAGTTTTCCTCAACCCTTTTCAGGTCCGTGGGTGGGTCTGAAAATTAAACTGACAAAGATAGATTAACAGGAGAAAAACCTCCAAATTTATTTACTATAAGTTTTACGTGACGTGGGAGCCTTCATAAGGATATTAAGACCCAGAGAAAGAGTTAAACCTGAGTGTTTTTACGCTGGGTCTGAGGAAGAGTGGACAGTTGTGGAGCAACACCATAGGGCACGGAGTGTGAGGTTAGTGAGGAGACTGGAGACACTCGGCAAGGCCTGTGTGTTTGGACTCTTCTCAGTTTGGCTCTGTCTTGGAGATAAGGATGCTCCTTTCCTCCTAGTGTGGGGAGGGCCCCTCTCACAGGAGGGTCTTCTGACCTGCTTCAGGGGGAAGATCAGAGAGACCTTCCTGCTTCTGCTGTTCTAAAACTCCTTCAGTTCAAAATAGCCAAAACACCAAGGTGCCAAGTTGTGGGGTCGCAGGTCCTGGACCCCATCAGTCCTAACGAGCTAAGTCTGTGGCACCCCAGAATATGCAGGGAGAATTGTCAGGAAGGCCAATAGAAATGAAGTTCACTTTTTATCTGTTAAAATATGTAATCTTCTTAAAGTTGAGGGTAATTAGAATAAATAAAATGGAAAAAAATAAAAGATCTAATTAAGAAAGTTCTTCCTGATATGTCAATGCTGAATAGAATTAAATCAAGAAAGAAATTTAATTCTAGCAAATATGCTTGTAGATAACGAACTGAACTGTGTGTGTACATGTGTGGTGGACACATCTAGATTCTCTCTCCCACCCCCGTCTCTCTCTCTCTCTCTCACACACACACTCACACATACACTCACACACACACTCACACACACACTCACACATACACTCACACACACACTCACACATACACTCACACACACACTCACACATACACTTACACACACACGTGGAAACTGCTCTCCCCGTTCATCAGCGGAGTAGAGACAGGGCACGGTGCTGAGGAAGGAGTGGAGGATCACACCCAGCCTCCGGGTTGATTAATAAGTGGCAGCAGCGTGTTCTTGTTTTCAGGGAGCTTTCCCATCATGCTGTAATCTCTGGAGAGCCGAAGCCGACAAAGCGATAACATCTGGTGCCCATTATTTCCCCGGATCTGTTGTGATTAGTCCATATGATAAGCCTGGCCAATTGCTATGGGCTAGAGATTGCTACATTCCCCCCATCAGGGTCCTGGAGCTGTCACTTCTGGTTTGTGGCCCCTGCTAATTTGCCACCACAATTTCCAATATCTGCTAGAATTCCACAAGGAAATCTCAATGCCTTGCAGGGGCAATAGGCTGTGTGGCTGTAGACAGAAGGCAAGCGCTGGTAATAAAAAGGGGAGGTTTATCAATTAACTCAGGCCTCGCAGTGTAGACAGCAACTGGCTGTCCACCCCACTTCCGTTGAGCCACGCTGATGAAACGGTCCAGGAAACTTCAGATTTGCTGATGACAGAAACAGCGAAGCATCCAAAGTTAGAAGGTAAAAAAGGATCAGAGTAAATAAATAAATTTATTTTATTTATTCTCTTTGCTATTCTGCAAAGTGAATTTTCTGGTTTTCCAAATGCTTTTCATTCTCCCTCCCTCATCCTCCCTCACATCAATGATGCTCCAGAATAATAGTTGGAGGCAGTCCAGGTGGTGGAAGGGCTTTTCATTTTAGATGGCGGAAGAAGACACAGGGCCATAAGGAGGGCCGTCACACCATTTGATAGGATCGCTAGAATCAGAACTGAATTACATGTTCCCTGAAAAACTTTACACAAGTTTTGCAAATTTATTGGGAGCAATTATGGACCTACTGCAAAAAGTGAAAAAAAGTGCAATCAATTGTAATTTTTAAAAAAATTTTAAATGTCTTTAACGATTTCTTTTTCTTTTTTTTTTTTTGGTCAAGGAGATTGGCCCTGAGCTAACATCTGTGCCAGTTTTCCTCTGTTTTGTATGTGGGACACCGCCACAGCACGGCTTGATGAGCAGTGTAGGTCTGCGCACAGGAACCGAACCTTTGAACTTGGGCTGTGGAAACAGATCACGCTCAACTTAACCACTACACCTCGGGGCTGCCCCAAATAATTGTAACTTTTACAGAATACTAATAATAATTGAATAACCTTTTCTCTGAAATGAATGTCAATTTTGCCATTAAGTTCTGAAGGTGAAATTCAGAACATTTCACCTAACAGATCTGAAAGGATAGGTGAAGTTAGCTCTTCCTATATGTTTTTGCTATTCTTAGTAATCATTTAAAAATTATTTGGTTCAAAAACATTTTTAGAAGCATATGCTTGTTTTGATAACTTTGAAAGTAATATCCAAATTCAGAATTTGAAATTAAATAGTAAAACATAACAACTTGTCCTCACTTACTCAATAGAACCTATATTTCCTGACTGATCACATGCTGAGTGGTGTGACTACACATGGTCGCAGATAGCTGAAGTTCAAGTCACTTAAATTTGCATAGAGGACATAAAACTGTCAATTAATCATGTGAGAAAAAGACAGTGTGACGGATGCCTGAATTTCTGCTCTGCCATCTAGGTGCTTTGCCCTTGCACAAACATGGATTTAAGATCCGGAGTGGAAAAAGGTTACCTTGGAACTAACATCAAAGACGTTAGGAGCAACACATCACCAGAAGCTTAATATGGCAAACAAAGGTCCGATTTATACAGCCAGAACTGCTCCAGCAAATGTAAAGATGGTGAAATAAAATAGCGGTGGAAAGACAGAGGGAAAGGTTGGCCTGAAGTATCAAGCAACCATGTATATATGTATAATTGTTTTTCAATAGCAGCAGGGCCCAGAAAGAAAAATGGAAATGTTGGTTTGAGGCAAAAATACCAACAGTCCTCCTATGTTACTTTGCCTGAGTCCAGAGGGCCTTTTTCTTTATTAATCCAGGCCTAGTCTTGCTCCTGCCGCCAGAACACCCTCAGCTATAGATCGCTGGCCTCACCTGGGGGTCATTCATCCCTCTAGCCCCTTCTAGATGCCCTCCCCTTCTCCCCTCTCCATCTCTGGCCTTTCTTCAGGGCTCAGCAGTCCCTCCCATCAGTGACCAGGTCTACCTGGTGAGGCTGAGCAACCTTCGTGGCAAAGCCGTTATCTTCCGAAGTGTGGAAACTAATCATTTATGCCCCTAGTGGATTTGGAGAGGCCTGAATGTGGTTGATTAGTCATGTGCAAACCACATCCCCTCAGGAGTTAACTCTTCTCCACTTCACTTTGAATGCTGGTGATTTAACCCAGAAGTGCCCTGTGGGCAGGTCACTGAGGGGAATGGGGAGAAAAATCTGTCATTGATGAAGTTCCTCCTGAGGTGGATCTATGGAGATAGAACCTGGCTGGTCCAGGTCAAAGCTGATGCCTGGCAGGTACAAAATCCTGTGCCATTAATTTGGATAATTTAGGCTCCAAAGTCTTCCTTCCATCAGGAACCTTTTTCCATTGTTTTTGAATTACATAAGAATGCATCATTTCTTCCAAAGAGAAACTATCTAAAAAAAAAAAGCTTTTGCTGTTAACATGAGTAAATCACAGTGTAAAACCGATCTACAGATCTCTGTAAATGACACAAAAACATTTGTAATCAAAATGTGATATTTTATTTCCTGCGTGTTTCTTTAAAATTGGAAACTACTGCTTCAATATTTTGATTTTTCTATGCAGGAATAGTTACCTTTATGTCTTTTTATAATAATGTCCATCTATCATACAAGATTGATAATCCCTGCACAAGGCTAAATCCTAGGCTTCAGAATATTCACAAGCTTTCATACGTGGAAGACAGATTCTATCACGGTCACGTTGCCCAGAGTAGAAGGCAATGCTGACTCCTTGGACGTAGATGGATTCCTCATAGGATATGATCAGTTATTTTTTCGCTTTGCAAATCTTTTCCCTTTTCTTTAATAAATTCCTCTTATTACTCGTTTTTTCCTTAACTTAACAGGAAATAATTAATTTAGTGATCTTAAACACAGTGAAAAATAAAGAAAGGCCATGAGCTGTTTCCCTAGTGACTCCAATAGCATTCTCTGTTCTTCCAGCAAACGTGTTTCACCAAATCCTCGACTGCTTCTCCTGATCCATTGCTAGAGGAAGCAAAGGCCAGACCTCAGAACAAAAAGGGAAGAATAAATTCGGTTCCTGTTGGCGCCAAGACAGTTTTGAGTTCGAGTAGCTTTGGTGTCACAAAAATACAGTCATTCTGCTGGTTTAAATATTTTAAATTAATAAATAGACGATTTGCCGTAATTTTTTAAAAAATCGTGTATTTGGGTATGTTCAAGTACTTATCCAACTTTGCCAAAATTATACTTTGCAAATTGAGAGTGGAATTACTCTTGTTTTTGCCTTTGATGCGTAATAATGTGGAGTAAAGCCTCCCGGGCAGACGCCATCCTCCAGCCCAAGCACCTGCCCGGGCTGCAGAGGGGCCGAAGGAGGGCAGACTCTCTCCATTGACACTGATAGTGCTCAGGGCAGGCCACCCCAGGAGGCACCACTCTGGTATGCAGATTATTTCAAGCTGAAGACAGTAAGGACTCAGAGAACTCAGGAAGAATATTTGAGTTTCCCCTCCCAAACTGCCTAAAGAATTTAAAACAAAAGATCTGTTTCAGGAAGGAGTTATTATCATAATGGCTGTAAAGATAATGTAGGATAGAGGTTACAATAGGAAAGGCACCAAGCCCCTTTTATCAAAAACTCTGTCTCTCTCTGGCCACATTATCTATAGATGACCCTGAAAAGAATTGTCTTCCTTTCCTCTGAACTCCCAGACCACTACCCACCCCCAACACGGGCCTCGCCTTTAGCTGTAATACTTAAGCAAGCAGCTTAGACAGAGGGACGAGTTGCTCATTTCTGAGTTTCTCCCATGTATACATGTTATTAAACTTGGTATTATTTTCTCCTGCTAACCTGTCTTGTTAATTATTTGGCCGGCGATAAGAACCTTAAGGAAAAGGGCAGAGGGAGATTCTCCCTCTCTCCCGACAACGCTAATGGACCGTTTTATGCAGAACTGTTCATTTTCCGGAAGGGACCGGGTCGGACTGGTGGAGTGATTCACAAAAATCGCCTCATTAGACGGATGCTCCTCACGAGCGGTCTATTCCCGTCAGTGGGGTGGGAACTGTGAGCCGTGCATGGGGACCCAGGAGGGGAGTCATCTCCACAACGTGGATCCAGCCTCCAGCTCCAGGTCCTGTGTTCAGACAACGACACCCTGGGGCTGGCACACGAGCAAAGCAAACCTGGCAACTCCACTTGTCGCTGGGATGCCTACTGCATGCGGCAGGGCCCCGGGTAGCCGATCCCGCCTGAAAGCCCCAGTCCTCACACCAGCCCTGGTTTTATTTCTTCCCCCGAATTCTCCGTGGGCAGCAAATCATGCTGTTCTGAGACAGGCGAGGCCGGTGGGGCCTGGAGTTTGTCTCCTTCTGGACGGGCCCTTGAGAGCTCTAACCTGGTAACCCTGGGGAAACAGCGCCAGCTGCATGGGCTCTCCCTTCCTGAAGGAACACTTGCTCCCAGAAACTCTCACAGCCTCAGACACCACGGCAAGTCCAAAGATAGGAAAATACCAGGAGAGGAAGGTGCTGTATTTGGAAAAAGAGAAGGAACAGGGCCTATCGAGGTTTGGAAGGCAGCACTGAAGTAAGAGGTGGAGAAGCTGAGATCTTCCTTGAGCATGGTGAAAATCTGGGACATTCTGGTGCAATTCCTCTAGCGCTTTTGAAGCTTCAGGAGACCAAATTATCTTTGCCCCTGGGGACTCTGTTGTCCCGAAGTTGCCTTGTTTAGTCCAAGTCAGCGCTTCCAGCTGAAAATGCTGCAGCCTCTCGTTTGTCTGGGTGGCAACTCTGCTTCTCTCACCAGGAAGTCTCTCTCATATTACTTTTCAACTCCTGCGTTGGGTTTGGTAGACTTCATTTAATGGTCAGAGTCTTTAGACCTTTGATCTTTCAAAATACTAAAAACAAGTTCTTTGCCTTTAAGAGCTCAGTGGCCAGTGGCCTGTGAAAGGTCGGTTTTGCTGTGATTTGCGCAGCCCCGGACGTCCTGAGCTCAGCTGCAGCGGGCTAATTTCCATAAGCATCATGTGGTGTTACAGAAACCACATTTTGCCAAGCTGTCAACTATACAGCCTTCTCTTTGCTAAACAGACTCCCATTAAAACTGTCTGCACAATTTGTCAGTTAAATGAGGTACAAGAGGGACGCTCTATTTGCCCCTAATTAGCTGCGCAGACTACCTTTGTCTGTTTGATTAAGCATTCACATTATCAATTTTGTTTAATCTGATTCATTTCACACACTTCCCCTGGGACGAAGCCCATACGGTTAACTAATCTCTCATATCATCTCTCATATCGGGCGGCCCTCGTCTCCCCCAGAATACTTCCACCCACAGGCACCGTGATCATCGAGCCCCGTGGAAGGGAGCTGGTCTGGGGAGGAGCTGAAACGGAGCTCAGAACCGAAGCTGAACTCTGGCATGCTTAACTTAAAGCACGAAGCAGGTTCTTCCTCCGTGCCATCTGTCTATCATCATCCATGCATTCATTAATTCATATTCACTCATTCATTCAGGCAGTAAACATATCATCTGCCTACTATGCACAGGGGCTGTGCTGGGAGACCCGAGGGACACAGTTATGTATAAGATAAGGTTCCTGCTCTGATTGCCTGTCTTCTCAGCCCTGGAGAGGCTGCAAATCCGTCCACCAGCACGGAGAGCACACTTGCTCCCTGAGGCCCGCGCTGCTGCTCTCTGTCCTGCATGATCTACTCAGCTCAGCTACCGAACACTCTCCAGAGAAAGATTTCAGAGCAAGACACAAAAGCAAGTGGTCGTGGCTCCCGAAATGATCTCCCCTCACCCTCCCATTTGGAAAAACAGCCGGCAAAGGAGAAGGAGGAGTTTTAGGACTCAGAAATAACAAATCACTTCATCATACATGGTTCTGAAATTTCATTGCATCTAATAGCTTCCTTGAAGGTCTGACTAGTGAAACCAAACTGGCTACACTCAACCTGACCCTTCAGCAGGTTGACAAAGAGAAAATGTGAACGCTAGTAGAGCCCAACTGAAAATTTTGAGAAAGTGGTTGGCTTAATTTAGTGGGCAGTATAAAACTATTCTGGGAACGGGACTAGCTAGAAAATACGCCCATATTCACGGCTCGTGGAACACTCGTATTCCTGAAAAACTATATTGAACCCTTATGCTGACTCAGATTACAATCTCAGAAACATAGTCCCCTGAAGGTTTTTGGGTCCTGGCAGGTGATAAGCCCTTGAAAATGAGTATTAGAGCCTCAGAGTTGGAAGCAGGAGGCCTTAGAATTATCCGGTGGAATCATCTGTGTTGACTAGGAATCTCCCGATGACATTCCCAGATAAGGAATGGTTGAATTCCGCCTAAGTGCCTCCACAAACGGGTTCCACTGTCTTGCAAGAGTGTCCTCCTGGTCACTCAGTTCTGACAGTAGAAATGCAGTTGTGATGCTGAGCAGGAATCCGCGCCCCTGGACCTCCTCCCCCACCCCCGAACTATGGTGAGCATCCATGTGGGTAAGTCTGATCCCATCCTGCTAACTTTGCAGACAGCTTCCATGCTCCCTCCCCGGACTGTCCTTCTCTAAGCACAGCTCCTTCACTTCTTCTGCAGTCCTTCTGCCTTCTCCCCTCCCTCTCTTCCGAATATTCTTTGGTTAGCTACCCTTCCTCCTGAAGCACGATCCCCAGAGCTGCAAACAGCCTCCAAGAATGTCTGACATGTGCAGTCAGGTGGGATTCTGCCTAACTCTGGGCCACTTATGGACCAATTCTACGACGTAATCTAGGACTGGGTCAACTCTTCCAACAACCTCATTGCTTTGTGGATTCATATTGGCCTAAAACCCTTAAGGATTTTTTTACGTTTTGCTTTTATTTGGTTCTCATCACTCTGGATTTGCCGTTACTCAATTTTATGTTAATTCCTCTTACATATTACCTTGTTAACCTCAGTTCGTCATTTTAGCTTGTGGGTTGAGGTCTGAGTCTGCCCTCTTTGTGCAGTCTCTCAATTTGACAAGGACAGCATCACTGTTTCATCCAAGTTATTGATTAAAATGCTAAAAAGGACGAGAATAAAAGTGAGTAACAGAAAGTCACTGAGGTTTCTAGAATAGTAAAAACAAACCCTCCTACCTTGATTGGGTGATTATATGCCAGACACTGCACTAAATACTTTACGCGTCTTCTCCCAATTAGCATTCAGAAAACTCTGTGTCACTAGCACCAGATTTTAGATGAGAAAATTGAGACTAGGAGCCTAAGAAAATAATTCACCCTAAAGAATGCAAATACTTACGTGGAGCTAGAACCTCAATCAAGATGAGCAATGCCTGAGCCCGGCGGATCAAGTGCTGTACTGTGTTCACTACTTCATCTCTCTAAGAACAACGACCCATACCCAAGGCAAAGACAGTGACAGAAATGAGACAGTGAAATCTCACAAACCTTGGCTGTATAACCCCTGTTTGTGAGTTCACCGCACGTCCCCCCAGGCGTGAAGGGCTGGATTCATCATACCCGGCTGCTGTAGTCACAGTCGCACTACTGTAGGGCTCCCTTCATGTTTTACTTATTTATTCTTTTAATCCCATTTTCCACTTCCATCCACCTCCCCAGACAGGAACCCTTGCTAATTCAACTGTTGGTCTTCCTGTAATAGAGTGGTAACAATTCTTCACATATTATGGAAACTAGTCCTTTATCAGATGCACATTTTATAAATATTTTCTCCCAGTGTTTGGTTTGTCTTGTCATTTTCTTAATTGTCTTTAGAAGAACAAATATTTTAAAAGTTGACATAGTCCAATTCATCAATGTTTTCTTTTATGATGCGCGCTTTTTGTGACCTAGCTAAGAAATAAAATAAATGGAGAGATGTATCGAGATCACAGATTGAAAGACTAAACATCATTAAGATGCCAATTCTGCTCAAAATGATCTATAGATTCAATGCAATCCAATTTGAAATCTCAGCTGGACTTTTTTTGGTGGAAATTGACAAGTTAATTCAAGAGCTGAAAGATTTTACCCTATGTTTTCTTCAAGAAGTTCTATCGCTGTGGGTCTTATGTTTAGGTCTATTACATGAGTTAATTCTTGTATATGGTGTGAAGTAGGATTTGAGATTTATTTTTTTCCATATGAATATCCAATTCTCCAGCACCATTTGTTGAAAATGCTATAATTTTATCATTAAATTACCTTGTCACTTCGTCTAAAGTCAATTGATCATGTATGTGCTTATTTCTGGACTCTCAACTCACTTCTTTTGATCTATAAATCTATCATCATGCTAATAGCAAACTGTCTTTATTACTGTAGCTTCATAATAATTCTTAAAATAAGGTGGCATGAGTCCTTGCACTTTGTTCTTTTTCAAATTTGTTTTCATTATTCTAGATCCTTTACATTCCCATATAAATTTTAGAATGAGCTTGTCAATTTCTACAAAGAAAAGTCTGCACAGATATTAATTAGGATGACATTGAATCTATAGATCAATTTGTGCAGAATTGACCTCTTAACAATGAGTCTTCTAACCTATATTTGATATATCTCTCCATTTATTTTATTTAATTATTTTCACAATGTTTTATAATTATATAGCTTTAATTTACAGGTCTTGTGCATATTTTGTTAAATTTATTCATAAGTATTTCATGCTTTTTGATGCTATTGTAAAAGATATTGCTTTCTTCATTTCAATTTCTAATTGTAGTACACAGATTTTTATATATTGACAGACGCCCACCTAGAAAAATTGTCATTAACCTGTGTGATACAAAGCCCCCAAGTACCCATTTGTTCCATTATATCTTTCTCACTAGTATGCCATCTTTGGAAAGTCCTTCTGTTACTGAAGGCCAACAAATTGTCTAAAGGAAGTCTTTGTTAATTTATATTTTAGTTGGGAGGAGCAACGCATCAAGTGATTTTCTCAAGCCCACATTAGTCTACAGATAGCAGAAGTGGGTGTTTGGTTGGATGATTAAAGGCTACCTGTTGTGTAGAGCAACATACTAGGGAGGAACAGACCCAAGTGAGAGGCTATGATGAAGCATCTTGGGGAGTAAGTCAGTATTGAGAGACTGATGGAGGAATGCATAATGGAAGAGGAGAGAACTGAGGGTAAAGAGAAGGAAAGGATAACACATTTAGCTACAAAATAATCATAAAATATCTTATTGGTTCTTATGCTGGGCATAGACTCAACTCATTATACTGTAAATCATTCCTTTGATGCCTGAATATCTGGAGACCTGAAAACATGGCTCTTGTATTTATCACCTTTCAGTTGTTCATTTTAATGAGGAAAAACAGAGACATTTATAATATAAAATTAAATGTTTGAGTGATTCTAATGTTCTGGGAATTAATATTTCATTAATGAATAGCATGGTGAGATCTTAAGTAAGGATGAGTTGAAAAGTTTTTGGCATTGTATTTTGCTGTCTTTTTCCTGGGTACTTCTTGCTGGTGAAGGCCTGCAGCGGTCTTCCTGTTGAACTGGTCTCCTCTGGCTCATGGTCTCATGAGCACTCACATTTTTTTTTTAAAGTAAGTAGATATGTCACCTTCTCATGGACTGTAGGCTATAATCAGAGCACATATTTGTGTCAACAGAATTTAAAGGAAGATTTTACGTAGACAAATCAAATTACGTCAGGTAATCAGGAGTTGGCTATAACCTTCTGTTCTGCTATACATATTTTATTCCAGGGTAAATAAGAAATAATAGTTATGACAAACACAGCAGTTCATACTTTTAAGGATATGTATTCAGTATTCAGATTGAAAACCAGAGTGAAATGATTGTAATATCTGTCTCTTCATTGGGTAATCGTGTTTGTTTCAGATTATCTGCCCATGTGTATCAACATCCTGAAGTTTTGTGCTTAGTTTAAGACATTAATTTTCCCAAATGAGGTAAGGAGATAAAGGCATTTTTGGATCTAGAATATATAGCACTCATTTTTCTTCACTTGGAGAAACTCTCTTTAGTATTTCTTTTTTTTTGCTGAGGAAGATTTGCCCTGAGCTAGCATCTGTGCCAATCTTCCTCTATTTTGTGTGTGAGTTGCTGCCACAGCATGGCTGCTGACAGTAGTATAGGTCCACACCTGGGAACCGAACCCAGGCTGCTGAAGTGGAGCACACTGAACTTAACCCCTAGGCACCAGGGCTGGACCCATCTTTAGTATTTCTTGAAGTACAGGACTACAGATGACCAACTTCCTCATCTTTTTTTTTTCTTTTTGCTGAGGAAGATTAGCCCTGAGCTAACTTCCACTGCCTATCTTCTTCTTTTTGCTCTTTTTTGTATGTGAGCCACCCCCACAGCATGGCCACTGACTGATGAGTGGTGTAGGTCCACACCTGGGAACCAAACCGGGGCTGCTGTAATGGAGTGCTCTGAACTTAACCACTAGTCTACCGGGGCTGGCCCATCATTTTTTTTTTTTCCCTAAAAAATGTTTATTTTTCTTCTTTTGTGTGTGTGTGGTATTTTTGTTTGTTTGTTTGGCTTAAAACAACAAACACTATCTTAGTTTTTGTGAATCAGAAATTTGAGAGCTGGGTGGTCTGGGTCAGGGTCTCTCATAAGTTGCCATCAAGCTGTCAGGTAAGGCTGCTGTCAGGAAGGCTTGACTGGGGCTGGACGATTCTCTTCCAAGCTCACATACATGGCTGTTGGAAGGAGCCTCAGTTCCTTTCTGGCTGTTGGCCAGAGGCTTCACTCTTCTCTATATGGGCCTCTTCACAGGAAGATTGGAGTGTACTCACGACACAGCAGCTGGCTTCCCCTGAACAAGTGACCCAAAATTGCTGTTTGCCTTCTTTCTTTAAAGATATTTTTGTTTGTCTAAAGTTCTAGGATGGCAGCTTTTTCTTTCAGCACTTTGCAGAAGTCTTTCCATTGTCTTCTGTCTTCTGGAGTTCCTGATGAGGAGTCTGCCATCAGTCTTATCGCGCATCTTTGAAGGTAGTGTCTCGAGTCTCTGGCTGTTTTCAAGATTTTCTCTTTGACTATGGTATGCCTATGTGTGCTTTTCTTTGCATTCATTGTGTTAGCTGTTAAGCTTTTTTGAATCTGTCCATTCAATTCTTTCATCAATTTTGGAAACTTCTCAGCCATTTTTCTTCAACTGTGGCTCTGGTTCCATTCTCTCTTCCTCTACTGGGACTCCAATTATACATACTAGATATTTTTAACATCTCTCACGTTTCTTACTCTATCTTGTTTTGTTTTGTTAGTTTTTTTTTTTCCTTTCTATGCTTTAGTGGAATTGTTTCTGTTGATATCTTCTAGTTCTTCCTGTCCTCAGCGTTCTCCAGTCTACTGTTCAACTCAAACAATGAGGTCTTAATTATAGATGTTGTATTTTAAGCTCTGGAATATTCATTTGATTTTTAACATATTTTAATTTTTGGTTGAAGTCCTCCAACTTTTATTTATTTTGTTCATATTTTGCTCTATTTTCTTTAACATATTAATCCTAGATATTTTGCAGTCCTTCTCTGCTAACTCCAAAATCTTGATCATCTCTGTGTCTGCCTCTGTTGGTCATTTTATGTCTTCATTAATGGTAAATTCTTCTATTTCTTTGCATTCTTGCATTTTTTAAAATTGTATGTCAGGCAGTTTAGATGATACATTGTAGAGACTCTAGATTATTTTATCTCACTCCAAGGAGTATTAGGTCTCTTTTTTTCTGATAGATAGTTAAATTATTGTTTGTTACCTTGACCTGTCAGATCTTGTTGTTAGACTTCACTAGGATGAGTCTATTTTAGTTTTGCTCCCTTTCCTAGGGTGCAGCCCTCACTCTTAGTACAGAGTGTTCACTTAGGTCTCTCCTAACTGAGCCCAAACTCCACCACCTCTCTGCAACTCCAAAGCCTCTAAAATTCCTGCAAAGCACGCCAGCCTCCCACAGCTACACTCTGCTCGGTCCACTATGCTCAGCATGTGTAGCTTAAGAGTCAGCCAAGGAAGATTTTTCATGCACATTCTGGGACTCCTTATCTGCTACTCCTTCCTCTGAGGTACTCTGCTCCTAAATCCTAGCAGCCTTGGTAACCCTGAATTCTGCTCTCTGCTTCCTCCACCTGGAGAGACTGTCACGCTCTGCTCAGACTCTGTATCCTGCACCCCAGTTTAGAAAGTACTCTTGGGGAGGAAGCCAGAGTGAGCTCACCTCAACTGTTTTCTTCCTTAAAGATTGAAGCCACAAGTTAGCTGTTGCCCAGTGCTTGCAGACAATCTGTGTGAAAGAATTTTGAAATAATTTGTATTGACTTTAAGAAAACCTGACTTTATAATGATAACTGACAATGATCAAGTAGTAAATATTACCAAAGTACAAATGTGTTTGACATTAGAACACTTACACCGTACTACTCACAATACAAGGTTAAAGAAGAAAAACAGTCTGATTATTTCCATAGGTTCAGGGAAAACCTTTTGGTAAAATTCAATATCTATTCATATTTTTAAAAAAACAGCAAACATTTTTCTAGACAGTTTAATATTTGAAGCATTTAAAACCAGCAATAAGACAACAATGTCAGATATCACCATTTCCACCCACAGGGACCCTAAGGTCATAGAAAGCATAAGAAAAAAATTAAAAAGGTATAAAGACTGGTAACGAAAAAGTGAAATTGTTTTAATTCACAGAATTCTATATGGATAAAACAATGTATTCCATAGATGAATTATAAGAATTAACAGGTTAGTTTAACATGGTGACTATAAGATCAATATACAAAAATCAATTGCATTTTTATAATCAGCAAAAAATAATTAGAAAATAAATTTTATAAATAATAATACAGGATGGTATGAAATAGCATATATAAAATGATCTCATTTAAATATTTTATATATTTTTTTCCCTTTTTTTTTAATTGCCATAACATTGGTTTATAACATTGTATAAATTTCAGGTGTACATCATTATATTTCTATTTCTGCATAGATTACATCATGTTCACCACCCAAAGACTAATTACAATCCATCACCACACACATGTGCCGAATTATCCCTTTTACCCTCCTCCCCCTGACTCCCCTCTGGCAACCACCAATCCAATCTCTGTCTCTGTGTGTTTGTTTGTTGTTGTTGTTATCTTCTACTTATGAGTGAAATCACACGGAATTTAACTTTCTCCCTCTGACTTATTTCGCTTAACATAATACCCTCAATGTCCATCCATGTTGTCACAAATGGCTGGATTTCATCTTTTCTTATGGCTGAGTAGTATTTCACTGTGTATATATACCACATCTTCTTCATCCATTCGTCCCTTGATGGGCACTTAGGTTGCTTCCAAGTCTTGGCTATTGAGAACAATGCTGCAATGAACACAGGGGTGCATGTGTCTTTACGCATTGGTGTTTTCACGTTCCTTGGATAAATACCCAGCAGTGGAATAGCTGTATCGTATGGTAGTTTTATTCCTAATTTTTTGAGGAATCTCCATACTGTTTTCCATAGTGGCTGCACCAGTTTGCACTCCCACCAGCAGTGTATGAGAGTTCCCTTCTCTCCACATCCTCTCCAACACTTGTTATTTCTTGTCTTGTTAATTATAGCCATTCTGACGGGCATGAGGTGATATTTCATTGTGGTTTTGATTTGTTAAAATGTTAATCATGCTTTTCTTCAGAATCTTGACTGATTTTTTGCTTTCTTTAAAAAGATTTCTGTATAGCTTAATTTTCTACATAAATAGATTAACTTCATATTCAGAACATTAAGAATACTATGTATAATCAATTTTTTAAACCACACTTTTACTTCAACTACTTAGAGCTGAGGAGTAAAATGTGAACATGTACCTAGAGGTTAATATTAGTGTCTGCTGCATTGCCAAAGCTTCTAACTGGTGAAAAAACTTGTCAGATAACTCTTTACTGTTATAAATGCAAACTATTGGTTCATCGATTTAATTTTTAATTTTAAACAGCTTTTTGAACATCTTAAAACATTAGAGAATCACCTAGGTATCCAGTAAATGTTTGCTGAAAATCTCAATAACTTAAACAACAATAGACTTTTCACTTCTTGGTTGAAATGACTACAGAAAAGACAGGTTTGTTACAGGATCTAAGCTGGCAGTCGTTGAGGAAGTGTGTTATGAGGTCACTTAAAGGCACCGAGTGGAGTTTTATTCCCGTATTCACTTTCTTCTCGGTGTTTCCCTAACATCTACTGGACGTTTTAATTTTTAATTTAAGTATTCAAGCGTCTCTTATTTCCCAATAAGCAAACTGACTGATTTACATTTAAGAGGATCACTAATTCAAAATTCCGACCTCAAGAATCACCAGATTGTTCTTCCTGGTATTAAACTTCTGTGAATAAACATAACTTGGAACGCTTATAGGCAGCCAGGAACATCTGGCTTACGTTCTTAATAAAAAAAAAACTCTTAAATTAAGAAATTTTTTTTCGTGAATCCCCAGAAAAATTTAACTTCATATAGGTCTACTTTTCACCCTCCTTATAAAAAATGAAATAATTACAGGTATAAAATTAAACTTAAAAAAAATATAAATACAAAAATATTTTATGTATTACAAAAACTCTGAGAAGTTAGGCTAATGTAAATGGATAATTCTAAACTTCATAGCAATGGCTTAAACTAATCAGCTTCTCATTTGCATGAATAAGGTTTCTAATAGCTCTGTATGCTCTGCTCTGGGAATCACTCTCACTCATTAGTTTCTTTCACTCGATGCTATTAAATATCAATACTTATACTTTGGCATTGCCATCAGTTTTATATCAATCTAATTAGTATCTCTATATGTAGTCATGTCAATTAAAAAGGATATCAAGTCTCAAAGATGGAAGTTTTATTCTCCTTCATAGCATTTGGGCAAAGAATTACAAATAATTATGGATAAGTGCAAGAATATAAATTCATCCTGCAACAAGAAGCAAATATTGGGAGACAGCTAGTTTTTCTCTCCCTATATGAGGAAAGTAGTCCTGCGGAGGAGGCTTTACCATGTTCCGGGTTTGAACACACAAAATAAGGGAAACGGTGGTGATTTTTTAATTTATTTTTTATTTTAATCCCATACAATGGATTAACCAAGCCATATAGTCCCAGCCCTAATGTAGACGTATGCTTTTTAATCCCAGATCATCTATGGTGTATATTTTTTAATAAATCAACTAAGTGATTTCTGGATCTCCACATTTGTTTTTTGCTGTGCATTCATTATTTTATTCATTCGTTCATTGATGGATTATTGATTGATTGATTGATTCATTCATTTGAAGAACAAATATATAATGAATATTTACTAGAGATAATGCATTTTGAAATGGTTAAGAACATGCTCTTTGCAGCCAGACAGCCCAGGTTTATACTCTGCCTCTACCAATTAATAGCTCTGTGGCTTGAGTTCCTCATCTGTAGAGTGAGGATAATAATGGGGAAATAACAGAACCATCATCAATGAGTTAGTATATGTTAAGTGCTCAGCCTGCCATAGCCTATCATTGTCAGCCTGTCATATTGTAAGTATTTAATAAATATTGGCTATTATTATATGTGCTAAATACTGTAGACTCAGACAGTACTTAGTACTCAGGACAATAGTGATTTCAAACTTTAAAAACTATTTTAAGCTACTCTGTACATCATAAATTCTATAAATATTTTATGTCACTGTTAACCATTCTTGATGTTGTATTTCCCACTAAATTTCTCTGTATGCACCAATATGCATGGATTTCTTTTGCCTGATATTTTTGCTGCATTATTCTTTTCTAATAGATTATGAATTTCTTTAAAATAGGAAGTCTTTTTTTTTTATTCTTGAGTTAATGAGATAAGTCCCTTAATCCTCTCTCTGATTTAAATGAGTAAACCAAAAGCCATCTGCCAGGCCACAAGCTTAGGCTGCTGAAAGTTTAGATCTGCCGATAGAGTGGAGTTTCTTTATCACAATAAAGGTATGAAGAGACTGGAGGTACTTCCTCCGCCTCTAGGGTAGTCAAGCCACCACAGGCTTGTGTTGCTGTGCTGTGTGTAACTCATGAATTTCCAGGCAGTGATGATCCAGGCTATGACAAAATATACAAACGGTGTGCTGAAATGTTAACTGGGAGACTGCATAGACAGCCCTTTCAATGGAGGAGCAACCCAACCATAATCCAATAGACTACTCAAAAACATCACCCCAGAACTTGATTGTCAGCATATCCTGGCTTTGTTCTCTCTTATTTCCTTTTACCATTGTGTTCAAACACCTAGATCACATTTAAGTATATTTGGAATCAAGCAGATACCATTTTGAAAACATTTCCTAATTTAAGGATAAAATTAAGAAAATTTAGGGCCTGGCCTGGTGGCGTGGTGGTTAAGTGCACGTGCTCTGCTGCATGGCCTGGAGTTTGCAGGTTCGGATCCTGGGCGCACACCGATGCACCGCTTGTCAAGCCATGCTGTGGCAGTGTCCCATATAAAGTAGAGGAAGATGGGCACGGATGTTAGCCTGGGCCAATCTTCCTCAGCAAAGAGAGGAGAATTGGCAATGGATGTTAGCTCAGGGCTAATCTTCCTCACAAAAGAAAAGAAAAGAAAATTTATGTCACTCCATTGGACACCCAGTGGCATACTTTGAGTCACAAAACAAATCAAAAACAATTATTTGGGGGCATTCTGAGCAGCCAAATAAAACTAGACTGATACCATAATAGTTTGTTCCACTCATGTTATGTTTCTAAAATGTAGCCATGTTTGCCAAGAGTCATAAAAGTTGGTGAGTTATACTTCAGAGGGAGTCCATGTGAGACTTTCTAATCTTCTTACTAAAATATTGGTAGAGAAACCATGAGTAACAATGAACATCATGTTGAAATATTCATCACTGATTTTATGGAGTTACTCTATGATTCTGTCACAAACTTTCAGTAACCCAATTAAAAATAGTGTTAATTTTGGCTGACTAATACTTTTTGAAGAATAGTTTAAGAATAGTAGATGCAATAGTGCCTAGACGTTAGCAAATATCTAAATTTCCAGGAAAGAGCTATTTAGTAGGACATTAGATACTGAGTACATTTTAGTTCTTCATAATACTCTGATGGGAAAGATAGGCTACACTGATCATTTATTTTGATTAATTCATACATGGAGATGTTAGAAAATGATCGAAGAATTATATAAAAGGGAATGATCTCTCCAAATATATACCCTAAGAAGATTACTCTTGTGACTGGAAGGTGGATCATCAAGGGGACAAATTGTAGAGACAAAGAAACCAATTATAAGACTCTTGATGATTACTCCGTCAAGAAATGTTTGGATCATCATTTAAGGCATGCGGCAGGGGTTGGTAAAGTTTTCTGTGAAAGGCCGGATAGTAAATATTTTAGTCTTTGCCAGCCATATGGTCTCTATTGCAACTACTCAACGCTGCTGTTGTAGGGTGAAGGCAGCCATAGACAGTACATAAATGAATGAGATGGCTGTGTTTCAATAAATCTGTGTTTATGGACCCTGAAACTTGAATTTCATCTAATTTTCATGTGTCACAAAATATTATTCCAAAATAATATGGAATTATTTGGAAAAAGCAGTTTTTTCAACCACTTAAGAATGTAAAAACCATTCTTAGCTTTCAAGCCATATAAAAATAAACAGTGGGCCAGATTTGGCTCATGACTGCGGTTCCCCCAGTCTAAGATAGTGGCAGTGGTGCTAAAGAAGAGAGGGAGGATTTAAGTGATATTTAGAAGATGGAATTTATACAATTTAATGACTAATTTAATGCTGGAGGCTGAGGGAGAGGGAATGGCCTTGGAAGAGAACAAGCATTCTGGCTTGGCTAAATGGTGATTCATTGAAGTGGAGACCCAGAAATAAGCTAGACAGCAGGGGGGAGCTAGGAACTGAGATTTAGACTTGCTGGGTTGATATGTCACTGGGATATATAAAGGGAAACACTTGAAGTTCTCTACCTTTTGAATATTGGCAGTGAAGTAAGAAAAGTGAAGTCTTAGGAAAGAGACCTTAAATTGTGCATCATTTTATTAGAACAAGTCACAAGTATGTAGACATAGTCAAGATTTTAAAAAAATCATTCTAACTTCATTACAACAAATTGAACATATTCGTATTTGAGCTGAATAAAATGTTAACAACTAAATCATGGTATTAGAAGGCAAAACCAAACAATACTAAATAGCAAATAATGCATCAGCCCATCGGGAAAGAACCAGAGGACAGAGGAGGGGAGGATGAGAGTGGTGCCCAAAGGAGAGAGACAGGACTGGTGGACTCTGGTTGCCTAATGAGCCTTTCCTGAGGAACCAAGAGACCCAGGCAGAGGTAGGTCAAAAAAGTACCCAAGGCATCCCAGCTCAGAGTTATCACGTCACTTTCTAACCTGCGGTTTCATGAGGCGAGATCTGGTCCCAGCTGGCTGCTCATTTGTGGTAAGGAGAAGTAGAGCTGCTGTCAGTTAACTGAGTACTTATCAGGTGAAGCCATCCTTGCATGCCTGGGAAGAATCCAAATTGATTGTTCATTTATATAAAACAAAGGAATACTTACATATAAATGAATATTTTTAATATATAATAAATTAATATTTACATATAGTCAGTATTTAAATATCTGTGAGTAAATTGGAAAAAATAGGTAGATAGATATAGAATATAGATATATATATCAGCAGATTCAGCTTGCTAGTATTTCATTTAGGATTTTGCATCTAAATTTACAAGTGAAATAAACCTATGATTTTTCTTTCCAAGACTGTTCTTGTCTGGTTTTGCCATCAAGGTTTATCTCTCTCATAGAATAAGTCAGGAAGACTTACCTTTCCTCTGTTCTATGGAAGTTTCTATACAATTGGAATTATATGTTACTTGACAATTTGGCACAATTCAGCAGTAAAAGCATTCTGATTGAACTATTTCTGTGGGTATATTTAAACTATTGATTGAAATTATTTAATGATTATGAGGCTAGTTATTTATACTTTTCGAGTAAGTTTCAGTAATTAATTTATATTTTTCTGCAAAATTATCCATTGTATTTGAGTTTTCAAGTTTGTCATAAATTTTTCCACATTATTCTCATGTTTTAATCTCATGCTCTGTTGGATTCTCTTTTACTAATTCCTAATATTAACTATTTGTGCATTCTCTCTTTTTTTCTTGGCAAGTCTTCCCAGGAAATTGCCTAGTTAATTTGTATTTTCAAAGAACTGGGGATTTTGTTGTTGTTGTCGTCTTTGATTTTCCCTTGCTGATATGTTTTATAGTTCATTAAGTTTTGCTGTTATTTTCTTCCTTCTTTGAGTTCATCTTCTTTTCCTCCTAATTTCTTGATATTTCAGCCTCTCTTTTTCTCCAATTCAAGCATTAGAGTCTATTAATTTTGCTATAAACACTGTTTTAGCAGCATTTTTAGATGTATATTATTTTCATTATAATTTAGTGTTCATTTTTTTCTCAGATTTCCACTGTGGGTTTTTTTTGTGTGTGTAGTCCATGAGATATTTAAAAGAATATTTTAAATTTCCAATAGTTAGGGGGATTTCTAATTATCTTTTAGGGATTATTTTCAAATTTATTTGCACTGGGTTCAGATGTTATTAATTGGGTTATTCAGTAATTTGTTTTCTGCTTTTTCTATCAATCACTGAAAGAAGTGTTTAAAATCTCCTACCACGATTTTAAATTATCTGTTGTGCTAACAGTTTTTAATCACAGTCTCACACATAATACAAGTTACTTGAATGTACTTACCAGAGATTATAGAGTCAGTATGCTAGCTCAATATCTGGGGGTGGTTCTCAGTGTGTGTTCAGTTCTTTGAGACCTCAGCTTAGTGTAGGATATGCTAAAAGAATTTGAGAAGCTAGAAGTTCATTGGTATCATTTAGACCGATGGTTCTCAACTCGAGAAACTGAGAAAGATGTGGGGGCAATTTCGTTTTATAAACGAATGGTGGGGGACTTCCTCTTCTGTGTGTGACGGAGTAACTGCAACCTGGAACAACTAGAAAAGACAAATCCAATGTAAAACCCAGCTTTCTTAAGGCAGCTAAGAGCTTCTGAAGCCACAAGAATTAAGGAGGATGAGATTTTAGTAGGAAAGATGAGAGCCAGACCTCACAGCTGCTGTTATCCTGGGGCCATTTGGTGATTCTGGGCACAAACAGGAGGAAGAGAATCAGAGACAAAGCCTAGTGGATGTCCAGTAAGAGGATGAAGGAACAAACTGGGATAGTAGAGATTAAGGGCCAGTGTTCGTTTGTTGGAGCTGCTGTAACAAAGTACCACAGACTGGGGGACTTAAGAAACAGAAATTTACTGCCTCACAGTTCTGGAGGCTGAAAGTCCAAGATCAAAGTATCAGCAGGGTTGGTTCCTTCTAAGGGCTGGGATGGAGAACCTGTTCCATGTCTCTCTCCTAGCTTCTGGTGGTTTCCTGGCAATCTTTGGCATTCTTTGGCTTGTAGAAGCATCACCCTGATCTCTGCCTTTATAGTCACATGGTGTTCTCCCCATGTGCGTGTCTGTCTCC